>NC_140990.1:298393046-299613046 GCF_052327205.1 Somniosus microcephalus
GACGAAAATTGTTCGCGCCTTATGCAAAAAACCTTCAAAATTAAACTGATTATCTGCTACTTAGCATTGATTGACTGATGTCAAGATTCGACCAATCCTGTGCCGTCACGATTGACCAATCCCACAGTACAGTCCCCTGATGGTTGGCCAATCGGTGTGTGTGAGTGGGTGGGACTAATCGTTTTCATCTCAGGGATGTGTCAGCCATTGCCTCAAGCTAAAAACACCATTTACTTCCAGCTCCAAATCTGCTGGTGCAGCTTCGAAAACGTTAGTATCTCTTATGTTATTTTTAAAAGATTTACCAAAAATGTTTTATAAGTACTTTCACTTTCATCTTTGAAGGTATTAAAAGGTAGAAATGTTGCCCGGCAGCAGATTCACAAAGGACAGAGAGATAGGGCCCAAAAGCCCGGACTCGATTTAAAATGTTGCCCGGCAGCAGATTCACAGAGGGACAGACAGACAGGGCCTGAAAGCCTGGTACTCGATTTAAAATGTTGCCCGGCAGCAGATTGAGAGAGGGACAGACAGACAGGGCCTGAAAGCCTGGTACTCGATTTAAAAATGTTGCCCGGCAGCAGATTCACAGAGGGACACAGAGAGGCCCCAAAGCCTGGCACTCGATTTAAACCGCCCGGTCCAAAACAGCCCTGCAAAGCCGGGCTCCCCCAGCTAGTTATTATGTAAGGGAACCAAAGACCAAGTAGTCCTTACATAAAAGATTCCAGTGTTTTATTAAGAAAGGAAGAACTTGCATTTGGAACCTCAAAACATCCAAGGAACTTCACTGCCAATGAAGTACTTCTGCAGTGTAATCCCTTCTGCAAGGTAGGGAATCAGAGCAGCCAAGGTTTTGCTCTTCAGCACCCTGTTCTGCTTCATCCAGGCTTGCAACTTCAGGACGAAAAAACAGTATTGTTAACTTAAATATGCTTCAGCAGCATCGACCCGGAATTTACAGAGCCTATAATGGCTTATGCATCGCAATAAACACTGAGGGAGGCCGAAGACAGCACGGACCTGCGAGGAGTCAGCAGCAGCAACGGAGGAGGCAGATACAAATCCGGCGAATTACAAAAGAACAGCAAAATCAAGGAGTGACGTCACAGGGCTGCAGGTAGGTGATTGGCGGCTGAGTATTAGGCCTAGAAATTGGCCTGAGGCGCCCAAGCAGCACAAAGTTCGCCTGGGCGCTGGAATTTGCGCCGCGATCGCCGCATTAGTGATCGCTGCAAATTCAGTTGAAGTGCCCCTAGAGGGAGACGGGGCACGGCTCGAGGCGCTCCGCGTCCCTCTTAGGGCGCTGAAAGTGAATTTTGCAGCGCTACGTGCCGCAGCGCCACACACTGCGGCACGGCACGCTGCGGTACTGCAGGCCTTCCTCCCACTGTTAAGGTGGAGGGGCCTGCAACAGCGCGAGCCCCGATCGCGAGTGCCGGCAAAAGAGCCCGGCACCAAGGAGAAGTGCCGGGCTCTCGGGAAACAGCCAGCAATGCCGCGGGGGGGGGACCAGGAGGCCGGGGACGGAGGTGCTGGCAGGCGGCCACCGAAAAAGCGGCCGCCCGCACCTCCACTTTAACTTGCGCCTCTGCCGGCGCAGCAAGGCCCCGTGAACCAGGCGTTCGCTACCAAATATCGCGATCGGGGCGTGAATGGGGCGCTGCGCACACCGATGACGTCATCGGTGGTGGTGCAGCGCAAAAGGCTAACGCCACCATTAGCGCCCCTGCTGAATATCGCGGGAGGTGCAGCCAGTGGCGTTACAGCCACTGACTGCCTCTTTAGGCGCTAACAGGTGGCGCTACTCACCCAATTTTTCCCCCTTAGTGTTTTATTCGCTCTAACTTAACTAGGTAAACTAATTAATATAATTATATAAAGACTTTAACTAAGAGAGCGAGAGAAGCGGCCGGAGAAAAAGGTAGGCCTGACTTTTAAGGCTCTTAGGCCTAGAAATTCGGTGGGCTGCGCCACCAGTTAGCACCTAAAGAGGGCACTCAGTGGCTTTAGCGCCACTGGCCACACCTCCCACAATATTTAGCTGGGCGCTAATGGCGGCATTAGCCTGTTGTGCTGCGCTGCCACCGATGACGTCATCGGTGTGTGCAGCGCCCCGCTACCGCCCCGATCTCGATGTTTGGTAGCGCCCGCCTCCATAGCGCCGTTCACAAATCGCGCCCGGTTCACGGGGCCTACCTGTGGCGGCAGTGGCGCAAATTAAGCTGGAGGTGCGAGGCTGCCGTTTTTTTCGGCGGCCGCCTGCCAGCACCTCCGTGCCCGGCCTCCTGATCTCCCCCCGCGGCAGTGCCAGCTGTTTTCCGAGAGCCCGGCACTTCTCCTCGGTGTCGGTCTCTTTTGCCGGCACTCGCGATCTCCGATCGCGCTGGTGCAGGCCCCTCCCCCTTAAGACTGGGAGGAAGGCCTGCAGTACCGTAGCGCGCCGTGCCGCAGCGTGTGGCGCTGCGGTACGTTGCGCTGCGATATTCAGTTTCAGCGCCCTAAGAGGGACGCAGAGTGCCTCGAGCCTCGCCTCGTGTCCCTCTTGGGGCGCTCAAGCTGAATTTCCAGCGGTCGCAACTGCTCCGATCGCAGCACTAATTCTGGCGCCCAGGCGAGCTTGGCACCCCGTTTGCGGCTCCACCGAATTTCTCCCCCATTGGGCGAGAAATTCATTATAACCCAGGAATGGGCACTAACTTTAGAAACATTTGGGCCTAGAAATTAGGTTTGCCTCCGCCAGGGCTTTTGCGCCCGAAATTTTGCGCCCGCGATAATTGCCGCTGCGCCCGCCAAAAATTCAGCTGCCCCGCGCCCAGACGGCTGCGGGCGCTAATGGAGGGTTTCAGCGCCTCGCTATGGGCGCTGAATGCAGGTTTGCGGCGCTAATCCCCCGCTGCGGCACCCGATGCAGTACGGCAGGCTGGGGTACTGCAGGCCTCCTCCTTCTGTTAAGGAGGAGCTGCCTGCAGCCGACCGCTGACCGGTCGATTCGCCCGACAAATGAGCCCGGCACCTCGGAGAAGTGCCGGGCTCGCGGGCCACACACATCAGTGCCGCGGGGGGGTGGTGGAGGAGTCCGGGGAGGGAGGTGCGTGCAGGCGGCCGCCGGGAAAGCGTCCGGCCACCGCTCCACCTTAATGCGCCGGTGCTACGTGCTGCAACATCCCGTTGAACAATCGTTGGTTGCGGCTGCCACAGGCGAGGCGGCCGCAACTGAATTTGGGCGTCCGGCCGCGTTACCACGGCAACCGGGACGCTGTGCACACCGATGACGTCATCGGTGCCGGCGCAGCGCTACCGGCTAACGCCGATGGTAGGGCCCAACGCAATTTCGATCGCGGCTATAATTCCGGCGCAAGGCCCTCTAACGCCTCTAATTGGGTGCTAACCCCACCGAATTTCTAGGTCCATTTAGCAGCAGGCGCTAATGGTTCAGACTGCACGCAAAATTCAGTCTCATTGCTGAAAGAAAGGATTGGAGCGCTAAATCAAGTGCTAATGCCCTAGCTCAGTGGCATTAAACTCAAAGTGCTGAACAATATCGGGTGCAGTCTAATCACAACTCATCATTGCCACAGGCTTTTCCCAGTACTTAAAGGGGAGGTTCATTGATACTGCAGCACCTCATTCTCAGCAATGCTGGCTGTGTAGCTGCCTCAGCAAGGAGAAGCACAACAAGAAGGAGGAGCCGGAGGACTGAAGCAGGTGTGCTCATGGCAGATCCACCTCAGTCGGGTGGTCAGGGTGATTGAATGCTTCAAAAGCAGGCTTAATGCCTCTTTCAATGGCATAAGGGTTAAAATAAATGTAAAATAATTTTTTTTTAATGATTTAAACATTCACTTACATTTAAAATTATTTTAGGTAAATTTTGTCCCAGTAAAAAAATTTAAATTTATTTTCAAAAATTTAATTTTTATTTTAAATGTTTAATTAAACGGTATTTTAATTAATTTTGAACCTGTGATCATTTATTTTTATGTCAGTGTTGTGAACATTTATTTTTGGGGGAATTCCTATTATACGTATGGAGATTCCGCACGTAAATGGAATAAAATATGCATTGGTTGGCCTGGCCCACTTGAACCCGGGGACGCTTGTGAACCGTCTGCACTCTTGGAATGCATGGGCCTTTACGCAGGAATACGCCTGCAGGCCCAGGACCGCAAGAGTCTGAAGGTCCAGACACACAAGCTAAGTACATAGTTTTCTTTTGGTTCGGAGGCGTACGTGGGCGGCAAGCCTCCGACCTCCATCTCCAGGCCATCATATTTTACTCAGCTACTCAGCTACTTTGTGGATATTTTCTGAGGAAAGTGGTAGTTGGTGGTGTAGTGTATGTACCTTTAAGAGAGAACTACTTTTACAGCTCCTGTATACTGTAGTACCGGCAGTGACCACACCTGTATATAAACCTTGAGCATGCCTCTGTACCCCCAGTCTTGAGACTACCCTACTCCAGTAAACACCTGTTGATTGTTAAGTTACAGCATCCGTGTAGTTATTGAAAAACATCATACTCTCAGAATCACGGATCTAACAGTGGCGACGAGTGTCGATTCGAATCTACCTGCAACTCTGCATTTCCCTTCGAGGATTCGCTCCAGGAGGGCGGTGGAAGAAAGTCGAGGCCAGAAGCACGGGCGTCGACCACGAGCAACCGCCCAGTCGTCCGGCAGAGAGTGAACATCGCAGGGGAGGCTGTGGAGAGCCGGGCTTGGTTCCCCAGCCACAACGATCAGCAACAGACTGACGACAGGTACAGCGCAGACCCTTCCCGGACAGCGGCGGCTGGAGCTGACCGACGGCAGAGAAAAAGCCGAGCAGCATTGACGGGGTAAGAGAGAGGGTGAAGTGCACAGGGCGCAGCCGGGTGTTGAAAACCGAGCAGCGTCGAGGAAAAACAAAACGGAGAGAGAGAGGGTAAAGCAGCAGCCGGGTTCAGGACCGAGCGGCGGAAACGGGAAAGGCGCACAAAAAAAAAACGCGCAGCGCACAGCCAGGGCTCAAGGGCTGAACAGTGTCCGTGGGGAGAAGAAGGGAAAGCGCGGGAGACACCATTGAGCCGCGGAGAAGAAGGAAGAGCGCGGGAGACACCATTTTTAGAAGCCGCAGCGGAGAAGAAGGGTGAGCGCAGGAAGAAAGGAAAGCACGGGAGATGCCATTTTGTGCGAGCGGAGAAGAAGGGAGAGCGTGGGAGATGCAATTTTTGACAGTTAAATCACACCCAGGGATGCCGAAGAGTGGCAGTATCTCTACGTTCGACAATGAAGTAGAGGATTGGGCGACATATGTGGAACGTATTGAGGTGTACTGCAGGGTGAATGAAGTGCCAGATGCTAGGAAAGCACTGGTTTTGTTAAATTCCATGGGTGCAAAAACTTATGGCTTACTGCGAAACCTAATAACCCCAGAGAAGCCCGTGAATAAGAATTTCGAAAGCATAGTAGAAATCCTACAGGACCACTTAAACCCCACACCGCTGCTGATAGCAGAAAGATTTAAGTTCCATAAAAGGAACCAACATAAAGATGAAAGCAATGCTGAGTACTTAACGGAGCTGCGCAAGCTATCGAAACACTGCCAGTTTGGAGTGGGACTAGCAGATACGTTAAGGGACAAGTTTGTGTGTGGGCTTCAAAGTGAAGGAACCCAGAAATGGCTTCTATCAGAAAAGGATCTTACGCTGGACAAGGCTTTCAGCCTGGCAGTATCACACGAAGCAGCCACAAGGGGCGCTGCAGAGATACAACGGAGACCGCAAGAATATGGCACCAATGAAATGTCCTATGGAACAGAGAAGTGTTAACGCTGCGGCAGAACAACACACGACCAGAAGGATTGTTGGTTCAAGGACCAAGTGTGCAGACAGTGTGGAAAAGCAGGACACATAGCAAGAGTCTGCAGGTCTGGGAAGAAAACCAACAGCAAGAAATCTCCACAGGAGAAGTACAAAAAGGTACATAAGGTGGACAATTTCTTATTAGCCTACAGAAATGCGACACATGCAGTTACCAACCAGACCCCGGCCATGATGTTCTTTAACCGAAGGTTGAGATCTCATCTGGATTTGCTCAGACCAAATGTGCGAAGAAATGTTGAGGATAAACAATTCCAGCACATCAATGAGAAGCCGACAAGGAGCTTCAACGTAGGACAACCAGTCTTGGCCCGTGACTACCGAACAGAGAAATGGCAACCCGGAACGATATGCACAAGGCAGGGGCCATTAATGTACACAGTGGATGTTGGGGAAAACATTGTGAGACGCCACGTCGATCAGATCTTACCATCACAGGAACGAGTCAACCCCATGTCTCGCGTACCTGGGGATGAACCCGACATACCGGTAGCATCTACCTCAGAACCAGTAGCAGTGGAAACCGATGAACTAACCGACGAAAAGGGGCCAGAATCGCCTCCGCACCAAGAACAAGAACCTCAGGAAAGGCGCTATCCCGAAAGGATCAGGAAGCCACCCCAAAGACTGAATCTATAAATGGACTATTGTTGTTTAATGTGCATGTTAAAGTGTTAATTGTTATTTGAATATTATGGGTACTGCTAATCTAAAAGGGGAGGAATTGTAGTGTATGTACCTTTAAGAGAGAACTACTTTTACAGCTCCTGTATACTGTAGTACCGGCAGTGACCACACCTGTATATAAAGCTTGAGCATGCCTCTGTACCCCCAGCCTTGAGACTACCCTACTCCAGTAAACACCTGTTGATTGTTAAGTTACAGCATCCGTGTAGTTATTGAAAAACATCATACTCTCAGAATCACGGATCTAACAGGTGGAGAGGTTGAATAATACATAGAAATATTAAATAGGAGAATTTTTATGTTCTCACAAATCCACTGAAGCCACAGACTTCCACTTTGCTTTCCCTGACTGCCAAACCAGAGTTGAAGTCAAATAATGACATTGCTTCCTCTTCATGTGCTGTTAAATACCAGATGTTGGTAAATTCTCCACAAGAAACCTGGCTTTCAATGACATTGTGTGTTGTCTTTTACTGCAGGAGGAAAGCATAATTATAATTGGCTGCTGTAGTCGCTAGATCTTGCTGTCACAATCCGCCAAGATTCATAGACTGGATGGTAGTAATGTTAATTGTAAGGGAGTGATGACTTAGGTTATGAAAGGACTAACAAGGCAAGGGAATAAACAATGAATGGTAGGACCCTAGGAAGGACAGAGGGTCAGAGGGACCTTGGTGTGCATGTCTGTAGATCCCTGAAGGCAGCAGGACAGGTAGATAAGGTGGTTAAAAAGGCATATGGGATACTTGCCTTCATTAGCCGAGGCATAGGATATAAGAGCAGGGAGGTTATGATGGAGCTGTACAAAACGCTAGTTCGGCCACAGCTGGAATACTGTGTGCTGTTCTGGTCGCCACACTATAGGAGGGATGTGATTTCATTGGGGAGGATGCAGTGGAGATTCACCAGGATGTTACCTGGGACTGGAGCGCTTCGGCTATGAAGAGAGACTGGACAGGCTGGGGTTATTTTCCTTAGAGCAGAGAATGCTGAGGGGGGACCTGATTGAGATAGGGTAGATAGAAATGAACTTTTCCCCATAGTAGAGAGGTCAATAACCAGGAGGCATAGTTTCAAGGTAACTGGCAGAAAGTTTAGAGGGGATTTGAGGAAAAACTTTTTCACCCGGAGGGTGCTTGGAATCTGGAACTCACTGCCTGAAAGGATGGTAGAGACAGGAACCTTCACAACATTCAAGAAGCATTTAGATGAGCACTTGAAACGCTATAGCATACAAGGCTATGGAACAAGTGCTGGAAAATGGGATTAGAATAGACAGGGCTTGATGTCCGGCGCGGACATGATGGGCCAAAGAGCCTCTTTTTGTGCTGTATAACTCTATGGGCTGGATTTTGCCAGCCCTGTGGAGGCGGGTTTGGAGGCGGGACTGCCGGGAAAATGGCAGAATTTGTGGGCAGGTGCCCAACCCGCCCCCAACCCACCTCCATGCCATCTTGCCAGGAGGTGGGTTGCCGACCCGCGCCGGGTCCTGTCTCCTCGAGACGGGAAGGGGATTAATGTCAATTAACTGCCTGTTAACAGGCAGTTTTTTGGCTAATCCCTATTTTGAGCCCTGAAGTGTGGGCTTCCCAATGGCTCCGAACCTCGCCAGGGTCAGCGAGGCGGGCCATCGGTCTGCGGGGGTCAGAGGTGCCGAGATGTCCGGTCTGCAGGTGAGTAATGGGTGCATGTTTGCAGAGGTAAGTGTGTGAGGTGTGTGTAAAGTGTTTTAATAAGTTTTACTTACCTTTACTTCTTCCTGCAGGCTTCCTCCCTCCAGGTCTTGGGAATCCCTCAGCTCACTGGCACAGAAAGCAGAATGGCCACTGAACTGTCAAAAGCTGCAGCCTTCTGCTTCCTGGTCAGGAAGGCTTTCTAATTGAGTCTTGAGTAAAGACACAACTTACAAGACAGATTGTCAGTGTTCGACAGCTTCACAGAGCTGTCAAACGATGGCATTTCATCTGTCAAAAGCTCTTGACAGATGAAACGGCACTCGCTGACATCACCTGTAACTGGCTTTCCCTTAATTGGCCTGCTGAGCCCGCTGGATGGGCTTACCAAGGTCAATCAAGGGAAAATAGCGTGGGTTGGCCACAAGTCGATGGAGGCGGGATTAAAACCCAATAAGTGGGAGTCCCGCCTCCAAAAGCTACCCATTGACAAAATCCAGCCCTATGCTACCGTGAATTACAGGATATGAGGCAGTTAACGCAAGTGCTGCTAAATAACAGTTTCTGGTTCAAGGGAAGTGGTGCCTTATGGTACCCAAAAGAGCAATTCTTGACTATTGTGCTAGGAAATACCAACATGCTTATCTGTGATTCAGGTATTTGCCCTGTTTTTCATGTTTAAAGACTCTCTTTTGCTAACCCATTAAGGTCATAAATCTTCTTTCAACACTGCAAGTGGGTCCTTAGAGTTATGGAATATGCCAACCTGTCCCCGCCACACAGTACTACCCCCCTGTTATCAAAATCCATGACAAGGCCTTGGACAACGTGGACCACTTTCCATATGTCGGGAGCCTACTGTCAACAAGGGCAGACGTCGATGACGAAGCCCAACACCGCCTTCAGTGTGCCAGTGCAGCCTTCGGTCGCCTGAGGAAGAGAGTGTTTGAAGACCAGGACCTTAAACCCGGCACCAAGCTCATGGTCTACAGAGCAGTAGTGTTACCCGCCCTGCTGTATGCCTCAGAGACATGGACCATGTACAGCAGGCACCTCAAAGCACTGGAAAGGTACCACCAACGCTGCCTCCATAAGATCCTGCAAATCCATTGGCAGGATAGGCGCACCAACGTCAGTTTCCTTGCTCAGGCCAACATCCCCAGCATTGAAGCTTTGACCACGCTCGATCAACTCCGATGGACGAGTCACATCGTCTGCATGCCCGATACGAGACTCCCAAAACAAGCGCTCTACTCGGAGCTCCGACACGGCAAGAGAGTCCCAGGTGGCCAGAGGAAACACTTCAAGGACACCCTCAAAGCCTCTTTGAAAAAGTGCAACATCCCCACCGACACCTGGGAATCCCTGGCCCAAGACCGTACAAAGTGGAGGAGAAGCATCCGGGAAGGCGCCGAATACCTCGAGTCTCTTCGCCGGGAGCAAGTGGAAGCCAAGTGCAAACAGCGGAAGGAGCACACGTTAACCCAAGCACCCCACCCACCCGCCCCTTCAACCACCGTCTGCCCCAAATGTGACAGAGACTGTAGGTCCCGAATTGGACTCATCAGTCACCTGAGAACTCGGGCTAGATTTTCAGTTGCTTGCGCCAGCAGTTAGCGCCTTAAGAGAAGTGATTTTCGGGCGCTATGCGTGTAGCGCCCGGGCGCAGCGCAGTTTGCGCCCCGCCCCAAATTAAGTTGCCCGTTAGCGCCGGCGCAAAGTTTAGCGGCCGCCCGGATGCGCGCGCAGAAAATGACGTCACATCCTCGTGCAACGCCCTTTGGCCGCCCCGAATACAAACTTCAGTCGGACCGCCCCATTGTGCGGATGGCGTCCAGAGCATTTGTAAAATGGAACGCAACACACCCTGGGGAGCGCAAATTAAAGGGCACTCCTCCTGCACTATAAAAGGCAGTCTGCATGTGTTGTGTGGAAGGATCCAGTGTGTTGTTGTGAACGGTGTATTTATGTTTCCGGCCACCACCACCTCCTTCTCCTCCTCCTCCTCCTCCTCCTCCTCCTCCTGTCTTCCCCCCCAGACTCTGCCTTTGAAAAAAACACATGCAGCCTTCCCCTTTAAGAGCTCACTGGCACCAGAGTGTCTGCCGTGCGCTGCGCCCGAGCTCGGGTGTTGCGCTCTGCACCGCCGGCTTAGCGCCTAAAGATAGTAGTGGAACGCCTCTTTTAGCGTTCCACCAACCTCTTAGGGCGAAGCCACTGAATTTCCGGCAACGGGGCGCTACTTTGGGGCGGGCGCTAACTTCGGGCGGGCGCTAAGGTTAGCGCCCCAAAACTGTCTATACTGAAAATCTAGCCCCTCATTTTTAATGTGGAAGCAAGTCATCTTCGGTTCCGAGGGACTGCCTAAAAAGAAGAGAGGAAGTTACCTCCTTTCACATGGGCCATGCTGCTGCATGTGATGGCTTCTTCCCTGAATACCCATCTATTGCATCCCTCCTTTCTCTAATTTGGATCAGCAGCATTTCCACGTCAGCCTCAGTGAAGTTAGGTGTTCACCTTTTCCCTTCTGCAGCACCAGCCATTTAAATCCCTCTTCCAAAGGCTTTCTTAGCCCTTTAAATGCATGCCACTCTTTAAAGATGGAAGTTGCATTCTTGCTCCACCACTTCCCAAATTTTCCAAGTTCCGCCAGCAAATCTGGTTCATTACATAAGAACATAAGAACATAAGAAATAGGAGCAGGAGTAGGCCAATCGGCCCCTCGAGCCTGCTCCGCCATTCAATCTGATCCTAACCTCAAATCTACTTCCACTCTCCATCCCACCCGAACCCATGTGATCTCCCGGGAGAGGCGAAAAACCAGATAAAAAACCCAATGGCCAATTTGGGAGAAAAAATCTGGGAAATTCCTCTCCAACCCATCTAGGCGATCGAAACTCGTCCAGGAGATTACTCTGTCCCTGTATTTCCTGCAGTACTTACCTTCTGTAAAAGGTGATCTCCACCCCAGCCAGGAACAGGCCCAATTTACTCTTGAAGGACTCCTAGCTGGCAGCCTGTTCCCGAGGTCTCCACTGATCCCTGTGAATAGAACCATCTCCTGAAATCTAACACAGAATTAGAACACAAGAAGTAGGAGCAGGACCAGGCTACACGGCCCCTGGGCCCGCTCCGCCACCCACAGGGCCATGACCGATCCAAACCTAGACTCATGTCCAATTTCCTGCTCACTCCCCGTAACCCCTAATTCCCTTTACTTCTAGGAAACTGTCTATTTCTGTTTTAAATTTATTTAATGATGTAGCTTCCACAGCTTTCTGGGGCAGCAAATTCCACAGACCTACTACCCTCTGAGTGAAGAAGTTTCTCCTCATCTCAGTTTTGAAAGAGCTGCCCCTTATTCTAAGATTATGCCCCCTCGTTCTAGGTTCACCCATCATTGGGAACATCCTCACTGCATCCACCCGATCAAGCCCCTTCACAACCTTATATGTTTCAATAAGATCGCCTCTCATTCTTCTGAACTCCAATGAGTAGAGTCCCAATCTACTCAACCTCTCCTCATATGTCAACCCCCTCATCCCCGGGATTAACCGAGTGAAACTTCTTTGTACTGCCTCGAGTGCAAGTATGTCTTTTCTTAAGTATGGACACCAAAACTGTATGCAGTATTCCAGGTGCGGTCTCACCAATACCTTGTATAACTGCAGCAATACCTCCCTGTTTTTATATTCTATCCCCCTAGCAATAAAAGCCAACATTCCATTGGCCTTCTTGATCACCTGCTGCACCTGCATACTAACTTTTTGTGTTTCATGCACCAGGACCCCCAGATCCCTTTGTACTGCAGCACTTTCCAGTTTCTTGCCATTAAGATAATAACTTGCTCGATGATTTTTCCTGCCAAAGTGCATAACCTCACACTTTCCAGTATTGTATTCCATCTGCCAAATCTCTGCCCACTTACTTAGCCTGCCTATGTCTCTTTGCAGGTTTTCTATGTCCTCCTCACTCACTACTTTCCCTCCCATCTTAGTATCATCTGCAAACTTTGATATGTTACACTCGGTCCCCTCCTCCAAATCATTAATATAGATTGTAAAGAGTTGGGGACCCAGCACTGACCCCTGCGGAACGCCACTAGTTACTGATTACCAGTCTGAGAATGAAACATTTATCCCAACTCTCTGCTTTCTGTTAGATAACCAATCCTCCACCCATGCCAGAATATTACCCCCAATCCCATGATTTTTTATCTTGAGCAATAATCTTTTGTGTGTCACCTTGTCAAATGCCTTTTGGAAGTCTAAATACACTACGTACACTGGTTCCCCTTTATCCACCCTGTATGTTACGTCCTCAAAGAACTCAAGCAAATTTGTCAAACATGACTTCCCCTTCAAAAAACCTTGCTGACTTTGTCCTATTAAATTATGTTTATCCAAATGTCCCGTTACTGTCTCCTTAATAATGGACTCCAAAATTTTACCAACCACAGATGTAAGGCTAACTGGTCTATAATTTCCAGCCTTCTGCCTAGTACCCTTTTTAAGTAAGGGTGTTACATTAACAGTTTTCCAATCTGCCGGGACCTTTGTTGAGTCCAGGGAGTTTTGGAAAATTATTACCAATGCATCCACAATCCCTACCGTCACTTCCCTCAAGACCCTAGGATGTAAGCCATCAGGTCCAGGGGATTTATCCACCTTGAGTCCCATTATTTTACCGAGTACCAATTCCTTAGTGATTTTAATCATATTTAGCTCTTCCCCCCCTAGAGCCCCCTGTTTGTCCAGTGTTGTGATATTCTTAGTGTCCTCTACCGTAAAGACTGAAACAAAATATTTGTTCAGCGTTTTTGCCATCTCCATGTTTCCCACCATTAATTTCCCGCTCTCATCCTCTAAGGGACCAACATTTACTTTAGCCACCCTTTTTCTTTTTATATAACTGTAGAAACTCTTGCTATCTGTTTTTATATTTTTTGCTAATTTACTTTCATAATCTATCTTCCCTTTCTTAATCAATCTTTTTGTTATTTTTTGCTGTCTTTTGAAGACTTCCCAATCTTCTATCTTCCCACTAGATTTGGCTACCTTATATGCCCTTGTTTTTAGTCGGATACTATCCTTAATTACTTTACTTAGCCACGGATGGCTGTCATTTCTTTTACATCTGTTTTTCCTCAGTGGAATATATATTTTTTGAAAGTTGTAAAATAACTCCTTAAATGTACACCACTGCTCATGTACCGTTTTACCCTTTAATCTATTTTCCCAGTCCACTCCAATCAAGTCCGCTCTCATACCTGCATAGCCTCCTTTATTCAAGCTCAGTACGCTTGTTTGAGATCCAACCTTCTCACCCTTTAATTGAATATGGAATTCAACCATGTTATGGTCACTCATTCCAAGGGGATCCTTTACTAGGACATTTTTAATTAATCCTGACTCATTACACAGGACCAAATCTAAGGTTGCTTGCCTCCTGGTCGGTTCAGTTACATACTGCTCAAGAAACCCATCCCTAATACACTCAATGAACTCTTCCTCAAGGCTGCCCTGCCCAATTTGATTTGTCCAGTTAATATGATATTTAAAATCCCCCATAATTATAGCTATTCCCTTATTACAAGCCCCAACTATTTCCTGATTAATACTACGTCCAACAGAGTTGCAACTATTAGGAGGCCTATAGACTATGCCCACTAATGTTTTTTTCCCCTTATTATTCCTTATCTCCACCCAAACTGTTTCTCTATCCTGATCCTTTGACCCAATATCATTTCTCTGTATTGCAGTTATTCCTTCCTTTATTAACATAGCCACCCCACCTCCCCTTCCTTCCTGCCTGTCCTTCCTGATTGTTAAATACCCTGGTATGTTTAATTCCCAGTCATGGTCACCCTGCAGCCATGTTTCTATAATGGCCACAAGATCATACCCATATGTAGTTATTTGTGCCATCAACTCGTCCATTTTGTTACGAATGCTACGTGCATTCAGATAAAGAACTTTCAAATATGTTTTGTGACACTTAATTCCTGCTTTTTTCCCTTTTACTACTTTACCTTTTACTCCATGCCTTCCGTCCCTTCCTGACATGCTCTGGTTTTTAGTTCCCCTACTGCTACCTAAGTCTATGACCTTCTCCGTTGTCATTTTTATTATTTGCTCTCTAGAAATCTCCCCACCACTAATTAGTTTAAAGCCCTCTCTACAGCCCTAGTTATATGATTCGCCAGGACTCTAGTCCCAGCACTGGCCAAGTGAAGTCCGTCCCAACGGAACAGCTCCCTCCTGTCCCAGCACTGGTGCCAGTGTCCCAAGAAGCAAAACCCATTTCTCCCACACCAGTCTTTGAGCCACGCATTTAACTCTTTAATTTTATTTATCCTAGCCAAATTCGCTCGTGACTGAGGTAATAATCCAGAGATTATTACCCTTGAGATTCTGTTTTTTAATTTGACCCCTAACTGCTCATACTCCTTTAACAGAACCTTCTTCCTTGTCCTATCTACGTCGTTTGTACCAACATGGACCACGACAACTGGATCCTCCCCCTCCCACGCCAAGTTTCTTTCCAGCCCAGAAGAGATGTCCTTAACCCTGGCAACGGGCAGGCAACACAGCCTTCGGGACTCCCACTCTTGACTGCAGAGAACCCTATCTATCCCCCTAATGATACTATCCCCTACCACTACTGTGTCCTTGTCCTACCAGTATTATTTAAATTAGCTGACCCCACGATTTCTGACGTGGTCAATCGTCTCTGATTTCAGTGGGCAAAGCGCTGTTGCATTGGGGACCCAAGAATTTTTAGGCCCAGGTATTCAACAGCTGGAATGGTTTGCCAGGATAGAGGTTCAGGTCACAAAACTGGCCTCATTGAAGAAAGAGCTAAATATGAGATGGTAGTGTTGTGACTTTGGAAGAATGGTATTAAATGGGTTGAAGGGTCTTCTTCATCTGAATTTTGCTTGTGATTTATGGTAAATATATTAAGCATCATACAGTTTGGAAAGGATAAAAGTAAAAAGTAAGGCTTGCATTTATATAGCGCCTTTCACGACCTCAGGACGCCTCAAAGCATTTTACAGCCAATGAAGTACTTTTGAAATGTAGTCAGTGTTGTAATGTAGGAAAAGTGGCAGAATTGCACACAGCAAGCTCCCACAAACAGCAATGTGATAATGACCAGAAAATCTGTCTTTTTGTTATGTTGATTGAGGGATAAATATTGGTCAGGACACCTGGGATAACTCCCCTGCTCTTCTTCAAAATAGTGCCATGGGATGTTTTACGTCCACCTGAGAGAGCAGACAGGGCCTCGGTTTAATGTCTCATCCGAAAACGGGCACCTTCGACAGAGCAGCACTCCCTCAGCACTACACTGACGTGTCAACCTAGAGTTTTGTTCTCAAGTCTCTGGAGTGGGACTTAGAAGTGAGTGTGCTACCCACTGAGCCACAGCTGACAGTATAGGATGGAGAAACCTAGCACTTTAATTGATACATAAAACAAATTCTTCAAAATATTTAGACTCATACATAATGCGAACTGTAATTTCCATTAATGAACAGTAGGTTATCAAATGTATAATAATGTAATTTTTTGGAACAAGAGAAAGCTTTTGGCTCAACAAACCCATCTCTCTTTAATGATCTCTATCCCAATTGATGACTTTCTTACAATAGCCTAGGAATTGCTGGGAGGCATATTGCATTATACTAGTGGCAATGGAGTGAAAAGGGATAGCAATTACCTTGTCTGGTGCACTTCACAACAGCTGACAGCAGTCAGAAAATTGCTGCAGGGCTTTTCAGTGGGTGGTGCACATTTTTACACATACTGTGAAGGTTATTTGGCATGGAAGTCTCTTCATCAAGAAAGGATAAAGCTTGCAATATTCCTGACTTCATGTGGTCCACTATTCGCACCCCCCAAATGGACATTAGAGCTCAGCCAGCTTATTATACAATAGAATTTTAGAGTTATACGGCACAGAAGGAGGTTATCTGTTCATCGTGCCTGGCTGTCTCTTTAAAAGAGCTTTCTAATTAGTTCCACCCCCCTGCTCTTTCCCCACAACTCTGCACATGTTTACTTTTCAAGTATTTATCCAATTTCCTTTTGAAATTTACTATTGAATCTACTTCCACCACCCTTTCAGGCAGTGCATTCCAGATTAGAACAACTCGTTGTGTACTCATCTTACCCCTGGTTCTTTTGTCAATTATCTTTATTCTTTGTCCTTTGGTTAACAACCCTCTTGCCAGTAGAAACAGTTTCGCCCTATCTATCTATGAAATCTCTTCATAATTTTGTACACCTCTGTTAAATCTCCCTTTAACCTTCTCTGCTCGAACAAAAACAATCCCAGCTTCTCTAGTCTCTCCACATAACCCCTATCCTTGGTACAATTCTAGTAAATCTCTCTAAGGCATTTGCCAACATAACAATAGTGACTACACATAATATTCACTTATTGGCTATAAAATGCTTTGGGACACTCTGTGAATGGTAAAGATCCTCAAAAATGCAATTCCTTCTTTTCTTTCTCTACACAGTTTCCTTTCTCTACTTTTAGCGCCCCGGAAATATTAGCGCCCCCGCAACCAAAACTGAGTGGTAGCGCCCCAAGAAGGAAGCGGAGTGCTACTGGAAGCGCCCCACCTCCCTCTTGGGGTGGTGCGAGGGAATATCACGGCGTGACATGCCGCAGCACCATGCGCTGAGGCTCGTCGCACCATGGTATTGCAGGCCTTCCTCCCCTTCTTAATGGGGAGGGGCCTTGCGCAGCACGACCCGGGGCCCAGCTGGGCCCGCAGGGATCAGGAGTGCCGGCAAAAGAGCCCGGCACTCAAGAGAAGTGCCGGGCTCATGGAGCGCAACCACCACACTGCGGGGGCGGGGGGGGGCGCGGGTAAGGAGGCCGGGGACGGCAGCGGAGGCAGGTGCTGGCAGGCGGGCAGCAACAAAAATGGCCTCCCGGCACCTTGCCTTTAAATAGCGCCGCCCTGGCCGCAGGTAGGCCCCCTGACCCCGTCGGACATAGCGTCCAGCGGTAAGTCAGGGGCATTACCAAAGATCACGAGCAGGGCGCTGCGCACGGCGATGACTTCATCGCCCGCAGCGCAGCACCACAGGGCGCTAACAGTTAGCACCCTCTTAGGACACTAACGGGAGGCGCAAAGCAACCGAATTTTCCCCCAATTTATTATTTTGCTGCTTAGAGGAAGCTGGGCTTCACTGATCTATCCCTTTTGACCACAAAGTCTAATAACTATAAATAGGGAGAAGCCTGATGTCAATTAGAGTATAATTGTTGTTGCTGATAGAAGTTCACAGATTGCCGGATTCTTGTAAATTACTAGTGCCAGGTGAATCTGAATTATTTCCTACCAACGGCAATTGATCTATAATTAACTTCAGGATGAATTGATTGGGGTTCTTTCTCTTGTTCGGTTATTATAGGGGTGATTTTAACCCTAATCGCCTGGCGGGAACTGTCGGACAGGCAGCTAAAATCAGCCGAGTGATTTACCCACCGATGTCCCATACCATTCTCCTGTCTTCTATTTTCAGCAAGGACAGACGCGAGTGCGGTCGGCGTTGAGTGTAAGCAAGAGTTTGGTAAGTGAGAGAAAAGTTATTTAAGTTTATTTAGTGAATATAAGTGAAGGGAAAATTTAGTTTTCTGAAGTAAGTTTAATTTATTAAAGTAAATTAAACTGTTGGGGAGTTTAAACCGGAAGTAGAATCCAGGTATAAAAATGGGTGGGCCGAGTGCGGCAGCGCGAGTGCGGTCGGCGTTGAGTGTAAGCAAGAGTTTGGTAAATGAGAAAAAAGTTATTTAAGTTTATTTAGTGAATTTAAGTGAAGGGAAAATTTAGTTTTCTGAAGTAAGTTTAATTTATTAAAGTAAATTAAACTGTTGGGGAGTTTAAACCGGAAGTAGAATCCGGGTATAAAAAGGGGCGGGCCGAGTGCGGCAGCGCGAGTGCGGTCGGCGTTGAGTGTAAGCAAGCGTTTGGTAAGTGAGAGAGTTCGGGCAAGTGGGAGGTGAGGGGGTGTTTTTGCTCTGTTTTGTTTCCCACTCTCAGGCTCAGACAGCACTGTGGAAGCGGAGCAGCGAGACAACTCAACCTAACAGGCCCCACAGACAGCATTCAAAAGGGAGGCAGGTGATCAGCTGGTTGGTAGGTCCTCTTCCTTCTCTTTTATACCTTTATAAGTTGGTAAGTCCTATTAAATAGTGGTGTGATAGTCATCATCTATATCGGGGGCAGAGGGTCTTTGTAACTAATAATAAGAAATGTAATTAATTATATAGAAATGGGTGAGCAGGTGATGTGTTACTGCTGCGAAATGTGGGAGCCGGTGGACACCATTGATGCTCAAGTTGAATACATTTGCGACAAGTGTTTGCTTATAGAGGAACTCTGGCACCATGTTGATGTGCTTGGGACCGAGCTTCAGACACTGCAACACATCAGGGAGGGGGAGAAGTACCTGGACTCTATGTTTCAGAAGGTAGCCACACCTATGAAATTAATTAGTCCAGATATAGCCCGCGGTCAGGGGCAGGATGGTGTGACTATGAGCGAGGCAGGTACGGGGATGCAGGAGGTTGTTTTGGAGGAGCCGCAGCCCTTGCTCTCGTCAAACAGGTTTGAGGTTCTTAATCTCTGTGGGGGCGGGAGCAGGGACTGCAGGAAGGATGGGCAACCTGGCCACAGCACCGTGGAACAGGGGGCCATTCAAGAGGGGGGAGTAAATAGAAATGTTGCAGTGGTAGGGGATAGTATCATTGGGGGAATAGATAGGGTTCTCTGCAGTCAAGAGCGGGAGTCCCGTAGGCTGTGTTGCCTGCCCGGTGCCAGGGTCAAGGACATCTCTTCTGAGCTGGAGAGAAACTTGGAGTGGGAGGGGGAGGATCCAGTTGTTGTGGTCCATGTTGGTACCAACGACATAGATAGAACAAGGAAGGGGGTTCTGTTAAAGGAGTATGAGCAGCTAGGGGTCAAATTAAAAAACAGAACATCAAGAGTAATAATTACCTGAGCCATGAGCGAATTTCGCTAGGATAAATAAAATTAGAGAGTTAAATGCGTGGCTCAAAGGCTGGTGTGGGAGAAATGGGTTTTGCTTCCTGGGACACTGGCACCAGTACTGGGACAGAAGAGAGCTGTTCCATTGGGACGGACTTCACCTGGCCAGTGCTGAGATTAAAATCCTGGCAAATCATATAACTAGGGCTGTAGAGAGGGCTTTATATTAATTAGTGGGGGGGAGGTTTCTAGAAAGCAAATAATTAAAATGACAACGGAGAAGGTCATAGACTTAGGTAGCAGTGGGGGAATTAAAAACCAGAGAGTGCCAGGAAGGGGCAGAAGGTATGGAGTAAAAGGTAAAGTAGTAAAAGGGGGAAAAGGAGGAACTAGGGGCTAGATTTTCAGTTGCTTGCGCCAGCAGTTAGCGCCTTAAGAGAAGTGATTTTCGGGCGCTATGCGTGTAGCGCCTGGGCGCAGCGCAGTTTGCGCCCCGCCCCAAATTAAGTTGCCCGTTAGCGCCGGCGCAAAGTTTAGCGGCCGCCCGGATGCGCGCGCAGAAAATGACGTCACATCCTCGTGCAACGCCCTTTGGCCGCCCCGAATCCAAACTTCAGTCGGACCGCCCGATTGTGCGGCTGGCGTCCAGTGCGTTTGTAAAATGGAACGCAACACACCCTGGGGAGCGCAAATTAAAGGGCCCTCCTCCTGCACTATAATGGAACCAGTGTGTTGTGAATGGTGTATTTTATGTTTCCCCTCCTCCTCCTCCTCCTCCTCCTCCTCCTCCTCCTCCTCCGTCTTTTCCCCCCCAGACTCTGCCTTTGCAAATAAACACATGCACCCTTCCCCTTTAAGAGCTCACTGGCACCAGAGTGTCTGCCGTGTGCTGCGCCCGAGCTCGGGCGCTGCGTTCTGCACCGCCGGCTTAGCGCCTAAAGATAGTAGTGGAACGCCTCTTTTAGCGCTCCACCAACCTCTTAGGGCGAAGCCACTGAATTTCCGGCAACGGGGCGCTACTTTGGAGCGGGCGCTAACTTCGGGCGGGCGCTAAGGTTAGCGCCCCAAAACTGTCTATACTGAAAATCTAGGCCCAAGTGTCACAAAACATATTTGATAGTTCTTTATCTGAAAGCACGTAGCATTCATAACAAAATGGACGAGTTGACAGCACAAATAATTACATATGGGTATGATCTTGTGGCCATTACAGAAACATGGCTGCAGGATGACCATGACTGGGAATTAAACATACCAGGGTATTTAACGATCAGGAAGGACAGGCAGGAAGGTAGGGGAGGTGGGGTGGCTATGTTAATAAAGGAAGGCATCACTGCAATACAGAGAAATGATATTGGGTCAAAGGATCAGGATAATTAAACAGTTTGGGTGGAGATAAGGAATAATAAGGGGAAAAAAACACTAGTGGGCATAGTCTATGGGCCTCCTAACAGTTGCAACTCTGTTGGACAGAATATTAATCAGGAAATAGTTGGGGCTTGTAATAAGGGAACAGCTATAATTATGGGGGATTTTAACTTTCATATTAACTGGACAAATCAAATTGGGCAGGGCAGCCTTGAGGAAGAGTTCATTGAGTGTATTAGGGATGGGTTTCTTGAGCAGTATGTAACTGAACCGACCAGGGGCAGGCAATCTTAGATCTGGTCCTGTGTAATGAGACAGGATTAATAAAAAATGTCCTAGTAAAGGATCCCCTTGGAACGAGTGGCCATAACATGGTTGAATTCCATATTCAATTAGAGGGTGAGAAGGTTGGATCTCAAACAAATGTACTGAGCTTGAATAAAGGAAACTATGAAGGTATGAGAGTGGACTGGGAAAATAGATTAAAGGGTAAGATGGTACATGATCAGTGGTGTACATTCAAGGAGTTATTTTACAACTTCCAAAAAAATATATTCCACTGAGGAAAAAAGGGTGTAAAAGAAAAGACAGCCATCTGTGGCTAAGTAAATAATAAAGGATAGTATCTGATGAAAAACAAGGCCATATAAGGTAGCCAAATCTAGTGGGAGGATAGAAGATTGGGAAGTCTTTAAAAGACAGCAAAAACTAACTAAAAGATTGATTAAGAAAGGGAAAATAGATTATGAAAGTAAACTAGCTAAAAATATAAAAACAGATAGCAAGAGTTTCTATAATTATCTAAAAAGAAAAAGGGTGGCTAAAGTAAATGTTGGTCCCTTAGAGGTTGAGACCAGGAAATTAATGGTGGGAAACATAGAGATGGCAAAAACACTGAACAAATATTTTGTTTCAGTCTTTACAGTAGAGGACACTAAGAATATCCCAACACTGGGCAAACATTGGACTCTAGGGGGGGAGGAGCTAAATACGATTAAAATCACTAAGGAAGTGGTACTCGGTAAAATAATGGGACTTAAGGCGGATAAATCCCCTGGACCTGATGGTTTACATCCTAGGGTCTTGAGGGAAGTGGCAGTAGGGATTGTGGATGCATTGGCAATAATTTTCCAAAACTCCCTGGACTCAGCAAGGGTCCCGGCAGATTGAGAAACTGCTAATGTAACACCCTTATTTAAAAAGGGTAATAGACAGAAGGCTGGAAACTATAGACCAGTTAGCCTAACATCTGTGGTTGGTAAAATTTTAGAGTCGATTATTCAGGAGACAGTAACGGGACATTTGGATAAACATAATTTAATAGGACAAAGTCAGCATGGTTTTACGAAGGAGAAGTCATGTTTGACAAATTTGCTTGAGTTCTTTGAGGGAGTCACATACAGGGTGGATAAAGGGGAACCAGTGTACGTAGTGTATTTAGATTCCAAAAGGCATTTGACAAGGTGCCACACAAAAGATTATTGCTCAAGATAAAAAATCACGTGATTGGGGGTAATATTCTGGCATGGGTGGAGGATTGGCTATCTAATAGAAAGCAGAGAGTTGGGATAAATGGTTCATTCTCAGACTGGCAATCAGTAACTAGTGGTGTTCCGCAGGGGTCAGTGCTGGGACCCCAACTCTTTACAATCTATATTAACGATTTGGAGGAAGGGACCGAGTGAAACATATCAAAGTTTGCAGATGATACAAAGATGGGAGGGAAAGTAGCGAGCGAGGCGGACATAAAAAACCAGCAAAGGGACATAGATAGGCTAAGTATGTGGGCAGGGATTTGGCAGATGGAATTTAGTACTGGAAAGTGTGAGGTTATGCACTTTGGCAGGAAAAATCAAAGAGCAAGTTATTATCTTAATGGCAAGAAACTGGAAAGTACTGCAGTACAAAGGAATCTGGGGGTCCTGGTGCACGAAACACAAAAAGTTAGTATGCAGGTGCAGCAGGTGATCAAGAAGGCCAATGGAATGTTGGCTTTTATTGCTAGGGGGATGAAATATAAAAACAGGGAGGTATTGCTGCAGTTGTACAAGGTATTGGTGAGACCACACCTGGAATACTGCATACAGTTTTGATGTCCATACTTAAGAAAAGACATACTTGCACTCGAGGCAGTACAAAGAAGTTTCACTCGGTTAATCCCGGGGATGAGGGGGTTGACATATGAGGAGAGGTTGAGTCGATTGGGACTCTGCTTATTGGAGTTCAGAAGAATGAGAGGCGATCTTATTGATACATATAAGATTGTGAAGGGACTTGATTGGGTGGATGCGGTGAGGATGTTCCCAATGATGGGTGAAACTAGAACTAGGGGGCATAATCTTAGAATAAGGGGCTGCTCTTTCAAAACTGAGATGAGGAGAAACCTCTTCACTCAGAGGGTGGTAGGTCTGTGGAATTTGCTGCCCCAGAGAGCTGTGGAAGCTACATCATTAAATAAATTTAAAACAGAAATAGACAGTTACCTAGAAGTAAGGGGAATTAGGGGTTACGGGGAGCGGGCAGGAAATCAGACATGAGGCTCGGTTCGGATCAGTCATGGCCCTGTGGGTGGCGGAGCGGGCCCAGGGGCCGTGTAGCCTGGTCCTGCTCCTATATCTTGTGTTCTAATTCTGTGTTAGATTTCAGGAGATGGTTCTATTCACAGGGATTAGTGGAGACCTCGGGAACAGGCTGCCAGCTAGGAGTCCTTCAAGAGTAAATTGGGCCTGTTCCTGGCTAGGGTGGAGATCACCTTTTACAGAAGGTAAGTACTGTAGGAAATACAGGGACAGAGTGATCTCCTGGACGAGTTTTGATCGCCTAGATGGGTCGGAGAGGAATTTCCCAGATTTTTTCTCCCAAATTGGCACATTGGGTTTTTTATCTGGTTTTTCGCCTCTCCCGGGAGGTCACATGGGTTCGGGTGGGATGGAGAGTGGAAGTAGATTTGAGGTTAGGATCAGATCAGCCATGATCTTATTGAATGGCGGAGCAGGCTCGAGGGGCCGATTCACAGAATCACAGAATCACAGAAACCCCACAGTGCAGATAGAGGCCATTTCAGCCCATCGAGCCTGCACCGACACATATCCCACCCGATCCCCGTAACCCCTACACCAACACATATCCCACCCTATCCCCGTAACCCCACGTATTTAATCCCCCTAACACTAAGGGTCAATTTATCATAGCCAATCAACCTAACCCGCACATCTTTGGACTGTGGGAGGAAACCGGAGCACCCGGAGGAAACCCACGCAAACACGGGGAGAATGTGCAAACTCCACACAGACAGTCGCCCGAGGCCGGATTCGAACCCGGGTCCCTGGCGCTGTGAGGCAACAGTGCTAACCACTATGCCACCGTGCTGCTCCTGCTCCTGTTTCTTATGTTCTTATGTTCACACACCTGAACCTGGCCAGGTTCGTCTTTAAATATGCAGATTGGGGTCTGATGACATCATTGGCCCCAAATGCAATTTTAACTGTGGCCTGAGTGGGGAAGCCGTTGTGGGAAAAAGATCTGGTGCTGGAAAAGGCTCAAACAGCTCAGTATTTTCATTTATTTTTTCATTTTACTTGTAGGGCCCATCATCGGTAAGGGTCTGTCAAAAACTTGGGTGAGCGCATATGGCCTTAATGGCCTTTTCTTATGTTAGGTACATAGGATAACATAACTACTATCCTTTCAAAAACACTAAAGGCTAGATTTTCTGATTATCATTATTTTAACATTGACAGAGATCTATTTAAAATAAATCAATTACTGACAGCATTAAATTAAATGGATTACAGTGAAATTAAAATAGCACCAAATGCAAAATCTAAATTAATAAGCTTCCAATAGAGTAATTCTATGTACAAAACTATATTTCGAATTACTTTTTTTTAAAGCCAATGTAAATTAATTAACATATACAAAACACCTAGTATGCTCATATAATCCTTTGATGTTTTAATATCTGGTATCTTTCAGTGGTGTGGTACAAGTTTGCATCCTTAATTCTCCACATGGTAAGTTCCAAATCTTTACCACTATATCTTGTGAGATACTGAACAGGCAATAATTGTTTTCCTACATAAAAAGATAGCAAATTAGGGAGAAAGTTATTCTGAGCTGTTTTGCATGTATTCAAAGGATTGACTCAAGAACAGCATGGAGTTGGGTACAGTACTGCAGTACAGTAGTAACAATAATGTTCTAGAAACCAAGGAGTCACGAGTTAAAATTCAATCATAGTTAAATTAGGAGGGAGACAGAAAGCAGGTAAATATAGACCAGTTAGCCTAACATCTATCATTGGGAAAATGCTGGAGTCATAGAAACATAGAAATATAGAAGATAGGAGCAGGACCAGGACATTCGGCCCCTTGAGCCTGCTCCGCCATTCAATGCGATCATGGCTGATCATCCAAATTCAGTACCCTGTTCCTGCTTTCTCCCAATATCCCTTGATCCCCTTAGCCTTAAGAAATATATCTAACTCCTTCTTGAATATATTTAATGAATTGGCCTCAACTGTCTTCTGTGGTAGAGAATTCCACAGGTTCACCACTCTCTGGGTGAAGAAATTCCTCCTCATCTCAGTCCTAAATGGCTTACCCCTTATCCTTAGACTGTGACCCCTGGTTCTGGACTCCCCCGCCATCGGGAACAGCCTTCCTGCATCTCGTCTGTCTAGTCCTGTTAGAATTTTATAAGTTTCAATGAGATCCCCTCTCATTCATCTAAGCTCTAGCGAATATAAGCCTAATCGACCCAATCTCTCTTCATACGTCATTCCTGCCATCCCAGGTATCAGTCTGGTGAACTTTCGCTGCACTCCCTCCATGGCAAGACCATCCTTCCTCAGATAAGGCGACCAAAACTGCACACAATACTCAAGGTATGGTCTCACCAAGGCCCTGTACAACTGCAGCAAGACATTGCAGAGTCCTTCATTAAGGAAGCAGTAGCAGGGCATTTAGAAAAACATACTGCAGTCAAACCTTACAGCATGGTTTTAGGAAAGGGAAATCATGTTTAACAAATTTACTGGAGTTCTTTGAGGATGTAACAAGCAGGGTGGACAAGGGTGAGCCAGTGGATGTGGTGTATTTGGATTTCCAGAAGGCATTCGATAAGGTGCCACATAAAAGGTTACAGTATAAGATAAGAGCTCACGGAATTGGGAGTAATATATTAGCATGGATAGAGAATTGGCTAACTAACAGAAAGCAGAGAGTCGGGATAAATGGGTCATATTCTGGTTGGCAAACGGTAACTAGTGGGGTGCCACAAGGATCGGTGCTGGGGCCCCAACTATTTACAATCTACATTAATGACTTGGATGAAGGGATCAAGTGTAAAGTAGCCAAGTTTGCGGATGATATAAAGATGGGTGGGAAAGCAAGTTGGGCAGAGGACTCAAAGAACCTGCAAAGGGATATAGACAGGCTAGGTGAGTGGGCAAATGTTTGGCAGATGGAGTATAATGTAGGAAAGAAAGTGTGAGGTTATCCACTTTGGCAGGAAAAATAAAAAAGCAAATTATTATTTAAATGGAGAGCGATTACAAAATGCTACAGTTCAGAGGGACCTGGGGGTTGTTGAAGTGCCTTACTTCTTAGCTCTGGGTAATGACTCAATACACTCTTGGATTCATCAGACGGACAGGCCTTTTATTTCACTTGCAAGGGGAATCAGTACCTCCACTCAAGGGGTGAGGCTACTATTCCAATGATACAGCGTAAGCGTTCCATATTTATACAGTGTAACAAACAAGTTTAATTGACATTCCTTTGTTCCTCAATCAGGATACATTTTAGATTAATCATTAGGTCTTATGACATATTGACAGAAGGATCCTGGACACATAAGTCAATGGTTAAGATATAACAGGATATGAATCATGTAACCGGAGGTCCTCTTTAATCTTAATCATGTATCTGGAGACTAGGTCTAACAAGTTATTAGGTCACTGGGTACTTCAAACGGAACCCATTGTTTCACTTCTACATTCTCATTAGGTGGGCGGACATCTGTTCTTGGCTGTAATCCAGGTACGTGCAATAGCTCTAGTTACACATCGACTCTACCTGTGTCAAGTCTGAAAACTTTTACCCAGCAAGCACCCAAAATTAACCCCTTATATCATGTAGATTTCCTCATTCCCCCTTTTGTCCTTTCTAAGGACAATCTATTTCGCTAAGTTTAAAAAATTCCACATCAAAGGTCTCACCCTTAATATCCTCATATTCAGACATCATTGGTACTGGAGGAGCTGATGTTAATGAGGAAAGGACTTTTGTACACAATAATTTTAAACAACCAATTAGTAACTATTGCAATCAGGACTTCCAGTATTTGTTTTCCTAGTGGTCCTCCCCATCCTGAAATCCAATCCCAAATGGACCATTGCTCAGGTTGGTGTAGTTTCTTTACGGCCTCCTTTATGTGGTTTACCAAATTGGTGATATTTTCGGAGCTATCTGGAATATAGGTGCAACATTCGGTTTTTATGATTGCACATGTGCCCCCTTCTTTTGCCAACAAATAGTCCAGAGCCATGCGGTTTTGTAAAGCAACAGTGCGCAAAGCCACCATTTCTGCGTTTACATCACTAAGAGCATCAGCAGTATCATTGGCTATTTGTTCCAGCACTGCTGCCATGTTTATAGATTCTCTTGCTAGCTTCCCTGTTCCATACCAGGGAAATGCTATAGCAAAGAACCTTTCAGTTTCTGTAATGGCTCGTTTTGCTCGTGTCCCAGGGTGGCTATCCAAAGATGAAATATGATGTATATAGGGCACTACATATACCAAGTAACATGACCCAGTCCAATTTTGTGGTAACCAAGGGTATGCTCTATGCCGACAGATGAAATAGGTGTTATTATAGGCTTCAAATTTGTTCCATATCTGGTGCATCATTCCTATTCCTTGTTCTCCTTTCCAGATTTTTCTACTAGTCAAATTTTGTACTGTGGACAGGTTCCACCATCCCCAATAGGGCCATTCGACTGCACCCGGTGGTTTAGTAGTAGTTTTAGTCAAAGTGTAGTTACATTTGCACTCACTCCATCCAACCATCAATCCTTCTCCATTGTCGTTTACCAGACAGACTTCTCCTTTTGTATTATTTACGGTTCCCATTGACGTCACTAATAGACTCTCTGGATTCCTTTGATTATTATATTGGGGATGAAACCATCCTTCGAATTTCGTTAGGTTATATCCTGCTCCCTTCCACTCATCTTCTAGTTGTTCTGGATTCAAACTATTTTGGGACACTGTACCAGGGGCATCCTCATTGTTCCAGGTAGTATTAAATTGTAATAACCACCCTGCCATCTCCTCCATTCCAAAAGGAATGGGCCGTAGGGGTATTCCACCCTCTGCATGTATAGGGGTGTGACTGCATATCCAGCATTTAGTAAGGTTCTGTCTTTTGGCATACAAATAACTCATGTATAGCCATGCTTGTTTAACAGCCTTCTTCCTCTTCTTCCCTGTTTCTTATCTGTCTTATTAAGTTTTCTTTTCTGAGTGGCTAATGTTGAAATAAAGGGCTGTGTAACTGGATTGTTACAAAACATTGGCCTGGCCATCAGGGCCAGTCCTCCCTTTGGATTACCACGACAGATAACTCCTTCATTCGCAATTCTTTCACTTGGTGACACAGTATCGGGGCATATAACCCATAGCTTATCAAGCTTCTGTCCACTATCTTCTTCTACTATCTTATTCTGCCTAATCCTAAGACTCAGGGGTTGATACGGGGGTACCTGCATAGTGTGATCCTGAAGCTGAACCTTCATAGTCTCATTATAGCATATAATATAAAAGAAATCACTGTTTAAAAGTACACATTCTTCTATGCATGGTTTGCCCTTCAGGGGATCTGGGTAAATCAATATGGCAATTTCAATTATCGTTAACAAAGGGAACAGTCTTATTAGAGTCCAAATCCAGTTCATCTTGGCAGTGTATCGTCTTCAACTGATGCCTTCTTACAATGGGACGCATGTATCCATGTTGGTCGCTCCTTTACTTTTACAGCGGTGTTTGTGGTCAGGAGTACTTGGAAGGGTCCCTCAAATCTGGGTTGAAGGCCATTTTTATTCGCTTGAAGATTTTTATGTAGACGTTATCTCCTGGCTCGAAAGTATGGCACTTTCCTTCAGCGGGATCGACCTGGGCTTCCTTCACCTGTTGATGGAAACTAGAAATGCATTTGGTTAGTGCAATGCAATAACTCAATATATCTTCCTCCATTTTATGAATGTCCATTTGTTTAGCTGTTAAAGGTGCCGAAAAGGGCAATCTTTGTGGTCTTCCCATGACGATCTCGTGAGGCGACAATCCTGTAGTTCTGTTGGTAGCAGACCGCATTGTCATTAAAGCTATGGGTAACAGATCAACCCATTTAAGTCCAGTTTCTTTACACAGTTTTGCAAGCTTGTTTTTCAGCATCCCGTTATATCTTTCCACTAGTCCAGCCGACTGTGGATGATAACTGCAATGGAGGTGCTGGTTAATCTGTAAGGCTTTGCATAGTTCCTTAATCACTGTTCCCGTAAAATGGGACCCATTGTCACTTGACAGTTTTGCTGGTATCCCAAAGCGAGGCACAATGTCCTTCAATAAACATTTAGCAACAGTGGTGGCGTCACTCTTTCTACAAGGAAACGCTTCAATCCATCTTGAAAGCATATCAACAATAACTAATACATATTTAAAGCTCATGCACACAAGTAGTTCAATAAAATCCATTTGCAAGTGTACAAAAGGGCCCATGGGGTTTGGGTGGGATGCGGGCTGTACCTTCTTTATTTTCCCTGCATTCATGGTCTGGCAAATAGTACAATTTTCGCATATTTGTTTTGCCAACTTTGAGATTCCTGGTGCATACCAGGTCTTGAGGATATAGTCCGCCATCCCCCCTTTGCCCACATGGGTGAATTTATGAACACATCGGGCAATTGGTGATAATAATGATTTGGGTGCCACCATGCGGCCGTCATGATGAACCCATAAGCCATCAGTGTTTTTAAAACAATGATTAACAACCCATTCCTTTACTTCATCAGAACTGGCCCTATCTTGATGGGTCAGCACATCATCTAAGGACGGGGGCTGTGGTATCTCTGGCTTTTCCCTAACAGGGAAGGCTGAAACTTGTCGTTCAGTACTTGATATAGCTACTGACTTAGCAGCGCTATCTGTAGCAGCGTTTCCAAGCGCAACCTCGTCCAAATGCCCCGTGTGCGCTTGGCACTTAATAATGGCAATCTGAAACAACGGGCATTTGGTGGTCTGTGGCGCCTGGGGCTGCTGGTGTCAGTCAGTAATTCTGATCTCTATTTCTACTAAATCCCTGTCCGTTTGTAGGGTAACCTCCTGACTGGTCCGAAAAAGGGTTATGGACAGTGAAATTAGGACCTTTATTCTCTAACGGAGGTCCATTATTGCAGGTTTGGTTCTGACGATTTTTTGCAGGGCATTGGTTTGCCCAATGTCCGGGTTGTCCGCAATTGTAACAATTACCAGATCGTCCATACCCTCTTACTCTACCACATCTTCCTCTATATTCCCCTCTATTCATCCTTCTATAGTTACCTTGTTATCCTACCATAATAGAGGAGAAAGGTATTTCTTCGGGGTAATTTTTTTTTTTCTTCTGACTCAACAAACATAGAGGCAATCTTTTTATCTGGCTGTTCTCTATTTCCCTCTTGTCTGTTAAACATTCCTCGAAGCAAGTAATTCTTTCTATGTTAAATGAACCATCTGAGGGAAAGGGTCTAGTCTTATTTACAGTCCATTTGGACCAATTTGGTAGGTGATCAATGGATGATTGACCACAGTTCTTTAACATAAAGGCTGCTGGCGTGCCTTTCTCGGGTGGCTTACTGGTGCTAGCACCCATTTTAGCAGCTTAAATGGCTCACTTAAAACAATCTAAACTCCTGTGACAATCCGTGATCTGCGTTGTACGCCCCTACAGATCAGATTAATAAACTATACATACGTATAAAACTCGAGGGTTCTCAACCCTCGTGGAAGGTATTTCTAACTGGGGAAAATACTGAATCCACAATAGCTTAGTGGATCATGTAAAAGACATCACTATTTTCTCAACCATACATTCCGCCGCGGGACTCACTTCCCCGGCTTGGGTCTTTTCCAACCCCTTCTGCAGTTTTTTTTTCAGCTTAAATATTTTAGTTAAAACATACAACAATTCCGTAACATTCTATGATCTGCGTGGGACACCTCTACAGATCAGACATGATTAAACATTAATACATATGACAATAAACAATAAACAATACACTTGTTAAACAACAACCAAAGTGTTACTAAATCCCCAACCTATGCAGCCTTACTGGACGAATTTGATTGATAATAACAAGTAGTTAAATACTCACTCTCATAAACATTAAACATTGACACTGTGTTTCAGACAATCGCCCACTCTTCTTCCCTCTACCCTACTCCCTTCAGCCAAATTTTTAGCAAAAAGGGCCTTCAATTTGTCCCAACTAACTTCACCCACTCTCTCTCCTTCTACCCTACTCCCTTTAGCCAAATCTTTAGCAAAAAGGGCCTTCAATTTGTCCCAACTAACTTCAAGCTGGAACCTTGCTAGTTCAATTTCCAGTAAATCGCTAGCTCCTTAGTTAAATCAAATTCGTTACTTAACCTTCTCTCTTAGCAAGCTGGAACCTTGCTAGTTCAATTTCCAGTAAATCGCTAGCTCCTTAGTTAATCAAATTCGTGACTTAACCTTCTCTCTCTGGTACCTTTATTTCAGCACTTCCTACCGTCCTTTTCTGTACGATCCTGTTCGCGGGGCGTCAGCGCCTCATGGCTGATCCTCTGTTCCATTTCTGAAAGGGAAGCAGTCACAATGGCAGTTTAACCTCCGAACCTTGTGAGTCAATTACCCGATGGCAGTACTGTCCAATGGAATAAACAGACTATGCGCAACTATGCTTCTGGCAGGGAAAGTCCCAAAAATGTGGCAAAACACCACCTTTGGCCGATGGGATTTTCCTAACCGAGCAACGTACTCGGCGTCTGTTAACTCACCAATTGGTACAGCAAGCCATCTCGGTGGAACCTCCAAATTGTTGAAGTGCCTTACTTCTTAGCTCTGGGTAATGACTCAATACACTCTTGGATTCGTCAGATGGACAGGCCTTTTATTTCACTTGCAAGGGGAATCAGTACCTCCACTCAAGGGGTGAGGCTACTATTCCAATGATACAGCATAAGCGTTCCTTATTTATACAGTGTAACAAACAAGTTTAATTGACATTCCTTTGTTCCTCAATCAGGATACATTTTAGATTAATCATTAGGTCTTATGACATATTGACAGAAGGATCCTGGACACATAAGTCAACGGTTAAGATATAACAGGATATGAATCGTGTAACCGGAGGTCCTCTTTAATCTTAATCATGTATCTGGAGACTAGGTCTAACAAGTTATTAGGTCACTGGGTACTTCAAACGGAACCCATTGTTTCACTTCTACATTCTCATTGGGTGGGCAGACATCTGTTCTTGGCTGTAATCCAGGTACGTGCAATAGCTCTAGTTACACATCGACTCTACCTGTGTCAAGTCTGAAAACTTTTACCCAGCAAGCACCCGAAATTAACCCCTTATATCATGTAGATTTCCTCAGGGTCCTTGTGCATGAAACATAGAAAGTTAGCATGCAGGTACAGCAAGTAATCAAAAAGGCAGAGGGAATATTGGCCTTTATTTCAAGGGGGTTGGAGTATAAAAGCAGGGAAGTCCTGCTACAACTGTACAGGGTATTTGTGAGACCACACCTTGAGTACTGCATACAGTTTTGGTCTCCTTATTTAAGAAAGGATATATTTGCAATGGAGGCAGTTCAGAGACGATTCATACAGTTGATTCCTGAGATGAGGGGTTTGACTTATGAGGAAAGGTTGAGCAGGCTGGGCCTATACTCATTGGAATTTAGAAGAATGAGAGGTGATCTTATTGAAACATATAAGATACTGAGGGGGCTCAACAGGGTAGATGCAGAGAGGATGTTTCCCCTCACGGGGAAATCTAGAACTCGGGGGCACAGTCTCAGAATAAAGGGTCGCCCTTTTAGAACTGAGAGGAGGAGGAACTTCTTCTCTCAGAGGGTCATAAATTTGTGGAATTTTCTGCCCCAGAGAGCTGTGGAGGCTGGGTCATTAAATACATTTAAAGTGGAGATAGACAATTTTTTGCAAGATAAGGGAGTGAAGGGTTTTAGGGAGCGGGCAGGGAAGTGGCTTTGAGCCATAGATCAGCCATGATCTTATTGAATGGGGCCAAGTGGCCTATTCCTGCTCCTATTTCTTATGTTCTTATGTTTCTTATGTTCTTAAATTGCGAAACTGAATTCAATAAAACTGGTAGTATGTGGATTGGCACCAGGAGAAATTGTCGTGAGAACTACTAATTAAGATAAAACTCCACCTGATTCACTGATGTCCTTCAGGAAAGGAAATTTGGCTTCCTTACTTTGTCTGCCGACACGTGACCCCACTTAAACACGTGTGAGAAGTCACACAACACCAGGTTATAGTCCATCAGCTTTACTTGAAATCACAAGCTTTCGGAGCACTGCTCCTTCATCAGGTGAAGTGAAGAGATGCATATAGGCACAGCATATATAGCCAGAGAACACTGCCAGATGATTACAGGTAATCTTTCTAACTGCCATTTATCACACCTCGGCAGAGAGATAATCAAAGCAATCAAAGGTGTGAATGGTGTCCAAACAGGTCAGTCAGGAAAACATTACATCAAAGAACAATGAGGTGGGGTCACAAGAGGTCAAATGTTGCAGATGCTGGGGTCTGTATGAAAAACAAATAACAGACCAAAAACAATAAATAAAAAAAAAAGATTTTTTTTTTTTGCTGGAAATCACAGCAGGTCCGGCCGCATCTGTGTAGAGAGAACAAGCCAACGACGACTCAAGTCTGGATGACTCTACATCGGGTGGGGTTACATGTAGCGTGACATGAACCCAAGATCCTGGTTGAGGCCGTCCTCATGAGTGCGGAACTTGGCTATCAGTTTCTGCTCGACGATTTTGCGTTGTCGTGTGTCTCGAAAGCTGCCTTGGAGAATGCTTACCCGAAGATCGGAGGCTGAATGTCCTTGACTGCTGAAGTGTTCCCCGACTGGGAGGGAACACTCCTGCCTGGCGATTGTTGTGCGGTGTCCGTTCACCCGTTGCCGCAGTGTCTGCATGGTCTCGCCGATGTACCATGCTCCGGGGCATCCTTTCCTGCAAGGTATGAGGTAGACAACGTTGGCCGAGTCACATGAGTATGCACCATGTACCTGGTGGGTGGTGTCCTCACGTTTGATGATGGTATCTGTGTTGATGATCTGGCATGTCTTGCAGAGGTTGCCGTGGCAGGGTTGTGTGGTGTCGTCGTCGCTGTTCTCCTGAAAGCTGGGTAATTTGCTGCGAACGATGGTCTGTTTGAGGTTAGGCGGCTGTTTGAAGGCGAGTAGTGGAGGTGTGGGGATGGTCTTAGTGAGGTGTTCATCATCATTGATGACATGTTGAAGGCTGCGAAGAACATGGCGTTGTTTCTCCGCTCCAGGGAAGTACTGGACGACAAAGGGTACTTTGTTGGTTGTGTCCCGTGTTTGTCTCCTGAGGAGGTCTATGCGATTTTTCGCTGTGGCCCGTCGGAACTGTCGATTGATGAGTCGAGCATCATATCCCATTCTTACAAGGGCTTCTATCAGCGTTTGTAGGTGTCCATCGCGTTCCTCCTTGTCTGAGCAGATCCTGTGTATTCGCAGGGCTTGTCCATAGGTGATGGCTTCTTTAACGTGGTTAGGGTAGTCAGTCACTTTAACGCTGACTGACTTTTAAGCAGCCTGGCATGCCACTCAGTTGTAAAAACAATTACTTGCAACTAGGAACAATAAATGTGGCCTTGCCAGTGTTGGGTTAGGGTTAGGGTTAGGGTTAGGGTTAGAGGTTTTTGATCGTTGAGGTCTATCTCTCTCGCTCTAGAGGCCTCTCTCTCTTGCACAGTAATTTACCGAGTGGTTCGACCCACTCACCCCTTTGGTCCTATACATTGGACTTTGAGGCAGGAACTACAATGCAGAGAATACTCTATAGACCAAGTTTAATGAAGCGAAATGAACTTTTATTGCATTAAGGAAAAATTGAATGTAAGCCAATAAGGTACATGGGAGGGAAAAACAAATCATAATACAATACTAACCAATATATATACAGGCATATTATACTTTACAATGGTCACCATGAATTGGGGAAACACACGGAACATCGAGGGACAACAACTCATTGTTAACTATCCCCTAAAATGCCCACCTCCTAAACCTAGCTAGATGAGACTATGAGGGGCCAGAAACATGCTCACCAATCCAGTTAGAAAGTATAGGGTTTTGAAAGTCTGCATTTTGGTCCTCTCAGGCGTCCTGTCTCCACGTGGTCGTTGGGCTGTAGGAGCAGCGGGCTGCTCAAGCTGATGACTTCTTCGTTTCAGCAAGACGCGCCGACCATCGTTTCGCCCACAGGCCATTTTCTCGGTGCTCCTTCACACTACGATGGTGGTCACAGTCCCAATTTCTCCGTGCTCCTGCATACAACGATGGCCACCCATTCTTTAGGGCATTTCGTCTCTTCTTCTTCAACCGTTCTCCTCATCTCGTCACTGGCCCGGGGTTTGTCGATGATCTCCCGATAACTACCCCGGGTCTCGTCTTCTTCTTCTGAATGGCCTGAATGGCTCGAATGTTCAAGATCGAATAATCTTCGCTTTGTCGATCAACAACATCGACTGGCTCTCCAGGAAGCTCGAAAGGCTTTTCACTCTCCAACGGTTACCAAAAGGCTACCGATAGCTATCCCGGGTCCCCAATTATACTTCTCATTGAGGCCCTTATCTCCCGCCATATCAAGGTTAGTCTTTGTTTAACTTTTGGCGAGCTTGTAGCACAGCGGGGTAGTTTTTGTGTTTAAAGTACCTTCGGGATGGCCGGTAACGTCCATCTCTGATCTGGAATGACTTTGTATTGTCTTTAATGGGTCTTGATGTTCCCCTTTGAATTTGAAGCTGTTCCCCTTTGTCTGGGTAAACATTTTGATGGCCTTTATCTACAGGCCGATCTGATTGGATCTGCATCCAATCCATATGTATGGGGTTCTGTCTGGTTTCGTTTTCTCCGAAACTGTGTTCCAGAACTTACTGTGGGCTGAATCCACAAAAGCTGTCTGGGGACTGCAGGAACCATTTTAAAATGTCCCAAAAAGCTGGTCACGGGGTTTGGTGGCCATTTTGTGTGCCCCTTTTTCTGGGCTTCTTTTAAAACAGTCTTTAAAATTAAGGCCTTTTCTGCCAATAGACCCTTATAGGACAATGTTCAATTTTGCGAATCCTACAACAATGTGGGGACATTTTTTTAAGGCAATTGCAGTGCCTTTCAGTCAGGAATGGCACATGGCATGGAGGGATATAAATATAGGGGGAAAAAGTAAAATGGGTGGTCATGGGAAACAAATCTCACTTTTAAATAAAAGCATTTTTTATGGTTGTGCGCAATATAAATGTAAACCACACCTAATGTGAGTATGAAAAGAAAAAAACAAGAACGTAGATCAGGAAAAGAGTGGTTTGATGATAAGTAGATGGGCATTTTGGTTGCTAAGATAAGTAAACATTAGAAAAGGATCTTTGGCACCGAAACACATACACCCAGTCAAAGGAAGCAGGCTTAGCACAGGAAGAGACCAGTGTTTACAATGTGTCCTCACAGCAGCTGAGGTGACAGGTCCCTCACGTGTAAAGGTCTTGAGTGAAAGCTACTCTGAGGGGAAAAAAAACTGGATAAATGACAAGGATACTGAAATGGAAGATAATAATGAAGATGGTGACAGCTCCCTCAGTGCCAATAAAAAATATATCAATGCACCCAACACAAGTGTCATCTCTAAGGTATTTGATGGCTGGAATACATCCAGTAAGGCTAAAAGTTATACAGAAACAATGTTTGCTCTGAATGTTCCAGAATTTAACAATGAGGGGTTTGACCTTTGATTGAACAAATGAACAGAAATCATGAAAAACTGGTCACAGTTCATGTAGTTAACCAATAGGTAAGAAAACTCTCTTAATCACCTCATAAATGTAGCGCATGTGTTACATGACATGCAATGTGCTGTGTTTCTTAAGCCATCAGAACAAGTCCCAAGGGCTTGTCACACTTTTCCAATTAGGGTTGCAGAAATGTTTGCAATAAGGCATCTTTCCTTTTATAAGAAGACTATCCACAAGTGGCATTAATAAGGGACACAGTAGCAGTCATTCAGCAACAAGTGTCAAACTTGTCCGTCTAAAAGATAAAAGGCAATGTGTCACTGGAATAAAGTTTTGTTAACTATATAAAAGTTTTTTTTACAAAGATTTTGTCCTGTGGCTCCCAGAGAAATCATCAAATGCACTAATATTAATTTTCAAAAAATATGTAACACAGTGCAGCAGAAATTTTAAGAGCTATACAAGCAATACAGTAGGGGCTCCTCTATAGTAAATATAAAATTATACTCAAGGCAGATATATCTGTGAAGATTTTTTAACTTAGTAGTCATCAATTTTTACTTTAAAGAAAACATAAACCTAATCATCAACAAATATGCTCAACAACAGAAAAGCAATGATGATTATAGGAACTGTGGTAATTTTTAACATGTACTGTACTATTTGCATAAAACAAACAGGCATTGTATCCATTTTCAAGAACAACTTGCATCGTGATGTAAGGAAGAGAAGCCCTTTTTGACACAATTTTCAAGCTGGACATTAAAACCTGCTGAGTTGTGGCAAAGCAGCGAAACCAGACGGTGCAATCAATAAGGAACAAAGACATTGTGGGGAATTTTGCCAGCCCTGGGGAGGCGAGACTGCCGGGAAAATGGCAGAAACTGGGAGCGGGTACCAAACCCGCTCCCAACCCGCCTCCGTGCCATCTTCCCGGGAGGCAGGTCTCCGACTCGTACAAGGACCCGTCTCCTCGAGGCGGGAAGGGGATTACAGCCAATTAACTGCCTGTTAACAGGTAGTTAACAGGCAGTTAAGAGGCTTATGTTAGATCCGTGTATCTTAATGTTGTGTCCTTCAATAATCAGACAAAAGACTGCAGGGAACGATCAACAGGTGTTTACTGAATGAGGGTTACTCTAGAACTAACTTTACAGATCACTACTCAGAGTTTATATACAGGTGTGGTCACTGCCGGTACTACAGTATACAGGAGCTGTAAAAAGTAGTTCTCCCCTTAAAGGTACATACATTACAATTCCTCCCCTTTTAGATTAACAGTACCATAACACTCATTTAACAATTAAATATCAAACTAATTACAATTAACACTTTTAACATGCAACATTAGCTGAAAATAGTCTATTTATAAATTCAGTCTTTGGGGAGGCTTCCTGATCCTTTCTGGATAGCACCTTTCCCGAGTGTCTTGCTCTTGGTGCGGAGGCGATTCTGGCCCCCTGTCATCGGTTGGTTCATCAGCTTCCGATGCTACTGTTTCTGGGGTAGATGCTACCTGTACGTCGGGTTCATCACCAGGTACGTATGGGTGAGGCATGGGGTTGACTTGTTCCTGTGACTCTAGGATCTGGTCAGCATGGCGTCTCATGATGCTCTCCCCAACATCCACTGTGTACATTAGTGGGCCCTGCCGTGTGCATATCGTTCCTGGCTGCCATTTTTCTGTTGGGTAGTCGCGGGCCAAGACTGGTTGCCCTACATTGAAGCTCCTTGTTGGCTTCTCATGGATGTGCTGGAATTGCTTACTCTCAACATCTCTTCGTACGGTTGGTCTGAGCAAATCCAGGCAAGATCTTAACCTTCGGTTAAAGAACATCATGGCTGGGGCCTGGTTGGTGACTGCATGTGTCGCATTCTGGTAGGCGAACAGGAAATTGTCCACCTTGTGCTGCAGCGGAATGTTGTCATTGTACATAGCCTTTATTGCCTTCTTAAAGGTTTGTACGAACCTCTCAGCCAATCCATTTGTGGCTGGATGATACGGGGCAGATGTGTAATGCCTTACCCCATTCCTTTTCATAAATCTTCGAAACTCTTCGGACACAAACTGTGGTCCGTTATCAGAGCAAATCTGCTCTGGCAAGCTGTTGCTGGCAAAAATGGTCCGTTGGACTGCAATAGTTTTCTCCGTGGTGGTGGAGGACATTTTGATCACCTCAGGCCATTTCGAGTGTGCACCCACAGCTATTAAAAACATTGAGTCCATGAATGGACCAGCAAAATCAATATGCACCCGTTGCCATGGAGATGAGGGCCACTCCCATGGGTGTAGAGGGGCATGTGGTGGTGCATTTTGGACCTTCTGGCATCCTGAGCAGCTCTTTCTCAGGTCCTCGATTTGCTGATCGATCCCCGGCCACCACACATAAGCCCTAGCAAGGCTTTTCATTTTCACCCCTCCCAGATGACCTTCGTGAAGCTCATTGAGCACTCTCTCCCTTAACTTGGGTGGAATTACCACTCGGGATCCACACATCAAGGTCCCCTGGCATACTGACAGCTGTTCTCTTCTGGATGAGAATGCTGGCAACAGTGAGTCACCATGTGCTGGCCATCCCTTCACTGTCAAATCATATACCCGAGACAGTGTCGGGTCATTTCGGGTCTCCTTCTCTATACCAGCGTTAGTTACCGGCAAGCATTCAATTATAGTCGAATGAAATATTTCGACAGGATCCACTGCTGGGCCTAGAAATTCGCTATCGCCGCGCCAGGTCTTTAGCGCCCGAAATTTAGCGCTCGCCCGGATTCCCGTAGCGCCCGCCTGAAATTCAGTTGCAGGGCCCCAAGACGGAGGCGGGCGCTATTGCAGGGTTTGGCCGCCTCGCTTGGGGCGCTGAAAGTCAGTTTCAGGCGTCCAGCTGCCGCTGCGCCACCCGATGCGGTGCGGCAGGCTGGGGTACTGCAGGCCTCCTCCTTCTCTTAAGGAGGAGCTGCCTGCAGCCATGAGATCGCCGCTGGATTCCCCCGGCAAATGAGCCCGGCACCACGGAGAAGTGCCGGGCTCGCGGGGGTCAGGCACCAATGCCGCGGGGGGGTGGTGTGGGAGTCCGGGGAGGAAGGAGCGGCCAATCGGCCGCTGGGAAAGCGGCCGGCCGCCCCTCCACCTTTATGCGCCGGCCTCTCGGAGCTGCAAGGCCCCGTTTTTCAAACGCTGTTTGCGGCCGCTACGAGCGAGGCGGCCGCAACTGAATTTGGCTGTCGGCACGGAATCGCGTTGTAACCGGGGCGCTGCGCACACCGATGACGTCATCGGTGCCGGCGCAGCGCTAACGGCTAACGCCGATTTTATGGACCAACTGAATTTCGGGCACTAAAAAACTTCCGGCGCAAGCCACTCTTTAGCCAATAAGTGGGCGCAAACGCGACTGAATTTCTAGGCCCTGGTGCTTCCTCCGCAGTAGGCAGTGGCAGGCGTGATAGCCCATCAGCATTTCCATGCTGTTTCGTGCCCTTATACTCGATTTCATATTGGTGCGCCCCTAGAAAAAGGGACCATCTTTGTAGCCGTTGCGCAGTCATCACCGGAACGCCCTTCTTTGGATTAAAGATGGAGACAAGTGGTTGGTGGTCAGTCAGCAAGGTGAACTTCTGCCCGTGCAGATAGTGATTGAACTTTTTCACTCCCCACACTAGGCTGAGGGCCTCCCTGTCAATCTGGGCGTAGTTACGCTCGGCTGAGGTTAGTGACCGAGACGCAAAGGCTACTGGCCTCTCCGAGCCGTCCGGGAATTTGTGCGACAGCACCGCTCCAATGCCATAGGGTGATGCATCACACGCCAACCGAATTGGTAGTGCTGGGTTGAAATGAGCCAACACCTCTTTTGATGTGATCAATGCTTTGCTCTTCTGGAAAGCTCGTTTACATTCGTCACTCCACTTCCATGGTACCACCGTTTGCAGTAGGGTGTTCAGTGGGTGTAGTACGTTAGACAAATTCGGCAAGAACTTATGGTAGTAGTTCACCAGCCCGAGGAACGACCTCAGTTGTGACACATTTTCCGGTGCTGGAGCCTTGACTACTGCCTCAATCTTTTCAGGGGACTTAAATAACCCCTCTTTATCAATAACGTGGCCACAATACGAGATCTGCTTCTGGAAAAACTCGCATTTGTGGCGATTAGCTCGGAGCCCATATTCCTTCAATCTAGTGAGCACCTGCTCCAGGTTGGCGAGGTGATCACTGTCATTTTCGCCCGTGACCAGGATGTCGTCCAAATAACACTGGGTCCCTGGAATCCCTTGCAGGACTTGTTCCATTGCCCTTTGCCAAATAGCCGGAGCTGATGCTACCCCGAACACCAACCGATTGTATTGGTAGAGACCTTTATGAGTATTGATCGTGAGGTACTGTTTCGAGGCTTCTTCTACCTCCATTTGCAGGTACGCCTGGGCCAGATCAATCTTAGTGAAGCGTTTCCCTCCAGATAGCGAGGCGAAAATATCTTCAATCCGCGGAAGTGGATATTGTACAGTGTGAAGGACTGGGTTCACTGTCACCTTAAAGTCCCCACAGATGCGAACCTTCTTTGGTTCCCCAGGCGTATTACTCAACGACCTCTTCATTACAGGAACGATGGGTGTAGCCCACTCGCTCCAGTCCACTTTGGACAGTACTCCTGAATGTTCCAAACCTTCCAGCTCTGCTTTGACAGCTGGGCGGATCGCTAAAGGTACCGGTCTGGCCTTAAAAAACTTTGGGCTTGCATTTTCCTCTATTTTAATCATCGCTCTTATGCCTTTTAGTGTTCCGAGTCCCTGCTGGAACACTTCTTGTGTGTCAGTTAGCATTTTTGACAGTCGTCCAGGTGTGATGTCATCATCCTTTTTGGCATCTACAGTCAGTGCTTGTATGGAATGCCAATCTAGCTGTTTCTTCCGGATCCATTCACGTCCTAGTAGTGGTGGTCCTCCATCTGGCAATACATATAGGTCCATTTTTGGTGTTTCCTTGCCGTTATATATAATGTTCACCCTTATTTTTCCTTTGGGGTAGACTTTTTGCCCCGTGTACGTCTTCAAGACAATCTTTGTATCTCTCAAGGGTATATGTGAGAATAGCCGCTTGTAGTCCCTTCGGTTTATGACTGTTAGGGCTGATCCTGTGTCAAATTCCATTTTCACTTGGACTCCTGCTATCTTGAGCGTGACCCAGATATTTTGGTGATCCTCCATTTTGATCACATTATGTAGTTTCAGACAACCCAGCTCCTTGCTTCCGGAGTCTGTATCACTTTTCTGTTAGTCTGAACTACTCTCCGTCACCTTATGTACCTTCTTGTACTTCTCCTGTGGAGATTTGTTGCTGCTGGTTTTCTTTCCCGACCTGCAGACTCTTGCTATGTGTCCTACTTTTCCACACTGTCTGCACACTTTGTGCTTGAACCAGCAATCATTATGGTCATGTGTTGTTCTGCCGCAGCGATAGCACTTCACTGTTCCGTATGACATTTCATTTGTGCCATATTCTTGTGGTCTCCGTTGTATCTCTGCAGCGCCCCGTGCGGCTGCTTCGTGTGATACTGCAATGCTGAAAGCCTTGTCCAGCGTAAGATCCTTTTCTGATGGAACCCAGAAACGGCTTCTTTCACTTTGAAGCCCACACACAAACTTGTCCCTTAAAGTATCTGCTAGTCCCGTTCCAAACTGGCAGTGTTTCGATAGCTTGCGCAGTTCCGTTAAATACTCAGCATTACTTTCATCTTTATGCTGGTTCCTTTTGTGAAACTTAAATCTTTCTGCTATCAGCAGCGGTGTGGGGTTTAAGTGGTCCTGTAGGATTGACACTATGTTTTCAAAATCCTTTTCTACTGGCTTCCCTGGGGTTACTAGGTTTCGTAGTAAGCCATACGTTTTGCACCCATTGAATTCAACAATACCAGTGCTTTCTTGTCATCTGGCACTTCATTCGCCTTGCAGTATACTTCTATGCGTTCGACATATGTCGTCCAATCTTCGACTTCATTGTCGAACGCTGTGATACTGCCACTCTTCGGCATTTTTGGATGTGGTTAGACTGGCTTAAAATGGCGTCTCCCACGCTTTCCTTTCTTCCCCGCTGCGGCTTAAAATGGCGTCTCCCGCGCTTTCCTTTCTTCCCCGCTACGGCTTAAAATGGCGTCTCCCGCGCTGCTGCCAACACCGCTCTCAGCGGTCCTCGTGGCAAATGGCGACGCCCTGTGGGTTTCGTGCGCTGCTCCTGCGCTGCTGCCAATGCCGCTCTCTGCAGTCCTCGTGGCAATGGCATTTTCCTGCGCGCCTCTCTCCCCCGTTGACGCTGCTCGGCCCTTGAACACCGGCTGTGCTCTGCTCTCTCTCGCCTCTCTCCCCCGTTGACACCACTCGGTCCTGAACACCGGCTGTGCCCTGTGCGCTCTGCCCTCTCTCTCTCTCCCCCGTCGACGCTGCTCGGCCTTTTTCTGTGCCGCTCGGTTGGCTCTAGCCGCCGCTGTCCGGGAAGGGTCTGCGCAGTACCTGTTGCCAGCCCGTTTCGCTGGACCACCATGACTGGAAAGCCAAGCCTGGCTCTCGACAGCCTCCCCTGCGATGCTCAAATCTCCACTGGATGACTGGGCGGTTGCCCGTGGTTGACACCCGTGCTTCTGGACTCGACCTCCTTCCACTGTTCTCCAGGAGCGAATCCCTGGGAGGTGATGCAGAGTTGCAGGTAGGTTCGAATCTGTGTCATTGCCAATGTTAGATCCGTGTATCTTAATGTTGTGTCCTTCAATAATCAGACAATAGACTGCAGGGAATGATCAACAGGTGTTTACTGAATGAGGGTTACTCTAGGACTAACTGTACAGATCACTACTCAGGGCTTATACACAGGTGTGGTCACTGCCGGTACTACAGTATACAGGAGCTGTAAAAAGTAGTTCTCCCCTTAAAGGTACACACATTACAGCTTATCCCCACTTTACCAACACAAGTGCGGGCTTCCCGATGTCAGGAAACCCCGCCAGGGTCAGTGAGGCGAGCAGTGGGTCTGCGGGGGTGAGAGGGGTCGAAAAGTTCGCTGTGGAGGTGAGTGATGGTTGCAAGTGTGGACAAGTAAGTATGAGAGGTGAGTGAAAAGTGTTAGAAAAAGTTTCCTTACCTTTGTTTCTTCCTGCAGGCTTTACCCCTTGGGGATCCAGAGGTGCCTCATCTCAATGGCAGAGATGTTAGAAACTAGGGGTGCCTAAAAATGTATATGGCTTTTAAATGATAAGTTTCGTTTTCCTGGGAAGCTTACATTAGAATTTGAGACAGTCTTTTTAATCAGTTAGATTAGGTGAAACATAAACATTCCACACAGGAGCCCATAGGATGGTCCTGCCAGGCTAGTTATCTGTTGTTTGTAAGTTAGGGTTTTGACTTTGTTAATGTATCTTTAATTTGGCCAGTGAGGGCCCAGCCTATGTTTCTTCCATTATTACTAATAACCATATTATAATCTACACAGATAGAATTTGGAGTTTGTTTAGCAGAACTGCTTGTGAAGATAATTAAAAGTGAATTAGGAAAAGACATAGAATGAAAGGAATTTGAGGAGGATAAGATATCCATCTTAGAATGGGCCATTTGCTAGATGAAGGTGAGATAGCGACTGGTTAATGTGTGACAGCTCTGGCTGGGGCCATGATTAAGAGGGACAGGGCCGGGCCTTGTACTTGCTGGGAAAAAGGGGGAGAGTGTAAAAAGATGGATTCCAATAGAGGAACCTTCAATTTGTAAAAACAAGGATGAAGTAATGAGACCTTCTTTTGGGGAGGGCTTTCATCCAAACACCAAGACAAAGAACTTAAGCTGTCATTGGTTGATGAAGTTTTGGAGGAACCTCTATAGGTTAAATGGTCTTGTCAATAGCTTGGCCTCAGGCCCACCCCTAAAAAGAGAATTAGAAGTGACACCCCAAGGGCTTGCACACAGACTGGAAGGGAGAGCCAAACAGCTGGTCGAACACTCTTTTAAGAGTGATCCCATGCTCACCATCGAAGGCCCTAGAGAGAGAGAGAGAGAGAGAGACCAGAAGCCAGAGAACTGTTTACGTATGCCAGCCGTCTGTCTGATCGGGTCCGGTACAAGCTGCTTGTCACGGTCGTATGTTTTTGCTGTATTACTAGTGTGTTATATTCCGTCCTAAACTCTGATTAAACACAATGGCCTAGAAATTCAGTATAGCCACTTTTGGGGCGGTAAAGTCGGGCGGCCGCTAAAGTTTGCGCTCGCCGGAAAGTGGAGGCCACTTCGCCAATATTCAGTAGCTTTGGCCAAGGAGTTTGCTCAAGCGCTAAAACTGGCGATGCAAGGCTATCTTTAGGCGCTAAGCCGGCGGTGCAGACTGATACCGCCGAGGCCGGGCGCAGCACAGGTGCGGTCATGTCTTGATTGACAGCAGACACCCTGGCGCCGGCCAGCTCTTAAAGGGGGAAGGGTCGACTTGGTCTGCTGCCACGCCCTGGATACTGCAGCCCTCCAGCTAGGCCTAAACACTGCTGCTGGAGAGAAATAGCGCCAGGAAGGATGCAGAGGGCCTGTGAGCGAGCGCAGCGCTTCTCTGCCCATGATTTAAAGGTGCTGGTTAGGGCTTTGGAGAGGAGACGCCATATCTTGTTCCCGGACAGTGGCAAGAAGCCTGCCACCAGGGTGTACAGGAGAGCCTGGAGGGATATCGCCCAGAGGGTCACAGCCACCTGCGATGTCCCCAGGACTGGTGTCCAATGCCGGAAAAAGTTTAACGACCTCACTCGGATTGTCAGGGTGACTACCCTTTCCAGTGTCCTCCTCATCCTTGCATGTGCACCTCACATTATGGGCAAAGGGACCTCAAAGCCCTAATGGCCAGCCCTCATCCAGCAGCTATGGCACTGGCATGAACATCAATTGCAATTTCTGCACTTTACACACTGGCCAAGCTATTCCACCATGGGAGGCAGTGCATACAGCAACAGGGCACCACACTGGCCAAGCTATTCGGCCATGGGAGGCAGTGCATACAGCAACAGGGCACCACACTGGCCAAGCTATTCGACCATGGGAGGCAGTGCACACAACAACAGGGCACCACACTGTACTTAGAGGTGGTCCTTTCTCTTGCAGGCCAAGCTGGCCCAGAATCTGAGGAGCCGGACTGTCACCGGGGGAGGCCGTCCCCAGTTCCAGCAGCTCAGTGACCTGGAGGAGCGCGTGGGTCGACTCATGGGTGGCCGGCTGATTGGCCCCGTTGCATGTGGAGATGCCGACCCTGTGCTGGGCCCCAATGGTAAGGACATCACCTTTTGGACCTCTCTCGTTCCCCTTGCGCTTCAGATCTACATCCTTTGCCACTGTCCGACCAATGCACTGAATGCCACCACTCATGCCTCCCTCGCTGACGCCCTGTCCTCACTCTAAAGCTACTCTTGTGCCTTCCTGCTTTCAGCTGGTGAGGAGGAGGTCCCTGAAGCTGCCAGTGACAGTCCCTCGGAAGAGGAGGACGAGGAGGAGCAAGAGGAAGGCGGCCCCTCGGGGGAACCCTCATCCGCGCCAGGGAATGGCAATGGAGGGGACACGTCTTCCCTGGAGGAGAGGCAGGGGGAAGTGTTGCAGGGGGGTGTAGCTCCTGTGCCCAGTGGCGTTGAGCCACGCGGGAAGGGTCGGGCAGCTCGGCGGCCTTCTCCCCAGAGGGGGGGAAGTGTTGCATGGGAGTGTAGCTCCTGTGCCCAGTGGCGTCGAGCCACGCGGGAAGGGTCGGGCAGCTCAGCGGCCTTCTCCCCAGAGGGGGGAAGTGTTGCAGGGGAGTGTAGCTCCTGAGCCCAGTGGCGTCCAGCCACGCGGGAAGGGTCGGGCAGCTCGGCTGCCTTCTCCCCAGAGGGGGGAAGTGTTGCAGGGGAGTGTAGTTGCTGGGCCCAGTGGCGTCCAGTCACGCGGGAAGGGTCAGCCAGCTCGGCGGCCTTCTCCCCAGAGGGAGAGTCCGGCCTCCAGTCCGGAGACGGTCCTCGCCCAGGAGGTGCGCCTCCTCGATCAAATGTCCGCGGACTCGGATCGCCGGCACACCGAGTTCATGGGGGTTGTGGCATGGTTGCCTGAGGCCATCGAGTCCCTGGCTCATAGTGTGTCTGATTTCGGGGCCTCACAGGCCAGGGGTTTCGAACAACTCGGGGCAGCTCAGGCCAGGGGTCTCGAACAATTCGGGGCAGCACAGGACGCGAGTCGGGCCGAATTGAGGGCAGCACAGGACGCGAGTCGGGCCGAATTCAGGGCAGCACAGGACGCGAGTCAGGACGACTTCAGGGCAGCACAGACAGCGAGTGGCCAGTTGATCAGTGGTGCCGTGCAGTCACTGGCTGGTCTGATGCGGGCACAGACCAGGGCAGTATGGGTACTCACTGCTGCCACACTCACTGTGTCAGGCAGGCATCGCCAGGGCGCCCGCCGCGCTGCAGCAGCACAGCGGTCTGGCCTTCAGCAGATTGCTGCAGTGCCAGCCCGGCCGAGTGCCAATGTCTCAGGTGAGCAGCGAGCGCCTGGCATCAGCCAGTTTGCTCCCATTGCTGCAGCCGCCACTGCCACTCCCCCAGCGAAGCTGCCACGAGCTGCTGGAGAGACTGATGCTGCCCAGCCACAGCTGCAGCAGTCAGCAGCCGGCCCCTCGAGGGCCAGAGCTCGTCTAGGCCGACCCCTAAGGGCATCTGCCGTCACGCAATGTGCCCCTCAGGAACCTTCCCCCAGCCTTGCAGCACCCACAGGGCCCAGGTTGAGGCGGAGCAGCAGGTCGGCCAGGGGCCGGAAAAGGCTGGACAAGGACTCGCCCTCTCGGCACACAAAGTAGAGTGTGTTGCCAAATGTTTTTTTATATGGGGGTGGTTGTTTTGGTAAGGCCGAGGATGAAGGCCATTTGGATGGAAAAGTTTTGTTATTCCTCCCCAGGTTGTGGGAGTGAGTCATGTGTTTGACTGTTTTTTGGGGGTGTTGTCTGTTTTTGGGTTTCATGTGGGAAGGGCCCTGAGTTTGTTCAATAAAGCTTTTTCTTTATTCAGCTTGTCCATGTGTGATGATTGAAGTGGTTGTTGCGTTAACCGGCTGAGGGCTTGCGGAGCGGCTGCATTCATGTCCCTTCATTGCCACAAGCCATTCCCTGACAGGGGGCCTAGAAGTGTCGTTCAATAAGCCGCCGATGGACGGCCCTTGGACCTTATGGCTCCCTCCTGGGCTGGTACTCCTCCTCCTCCTCCTCCTCCTCCTCCTCCTCATGGTCCTCCTGCTCCTCCTCCTGAGGTGGTGGTCCAACGTGAGGTGGCAGTGCCTGAGTCCTGCGGATAGCCAGGTTGTGCAGCATGCAGCAAACGATGACGAACTGGGAGACTCTATCCGGCGAATACTGCAGAGATCCGCCGGAGCGATCCAGGCAGCGGAACCGTTGCTTGAGGACGCCAATCGTTTGCTCTATGATGTTCCTTGTGGCTTGATGGCTTTCGTTGTATGCCTCCTCAGCAGGGGTCCTGGGCGCGCGGAGCGGGGTCATGAGCCATGTACACAAAGGATAGCCTTTGTCCCCGATAAGCCATCCTCTTGGGGGAGGCTGTGCCTGGAACATGTCAGCCACAGTAGTCTGGCGCAGGATAAATGCATCGTGGCTGCTGCCTGGAAAGCGGGCATTGACAGCTAGGATGCGCTGCCTGTTGTCACACACCAGCTGTACATTGAGGGAATGGTAGCCCTTCCGGTTGCGGTAATCCTCGGCATTGTCGATAGGTGCCCGCAAAGCCACATGCGTGCAGTCAATGGCGCCCTGCACCATGGGGAAGTCCGCGATCCTCGCAAATCCGACTGCACGCTGCTCCTGCCTCTCCAGGGTCATGGGGAAGGAGATGAATTGGTGTCTCCTTGTGAAAAGGGCATCGGTGACCTGCCGGATGCAACGATGCACGGCGAACTGGGATATGTTAGCTATGTCCCCAGCAGCGGCTTGGAAGGAGCCGCTTGCATAAAAGTTCAGAGCCACCGTGACCTTCACTTCCACCGACAGAGACGTCCTGCACATCAGCTGTGGACGCAGATCTCTGTGAAGCAGCTGGCAGATCTCTGCAACCACCTCCCTTCTGAAGCGCAGCCTCTTAACACACTGCGCGGCAGTCATGGTGAGATAGGACACCTGCTGGCGGTATTCCCTGAGTGGGTAAGGCTACGTTGCCGACGCCTGATGCCCCCTCTGCGTCTAGGCATGGCTGCCCCTCTCACACAGCGTCTGCGAGCCCTTCGCACATAATGCTGGAACTGAGGGTTGGAACCCCATGCAGCCCCCATAATATACTTGCAAACAATGAAATCACAATGAGGCAAATTTCCAAGCTCTGGCCAGAAGCCAAAAATACCTCTCCTATGTTGGGCCAAATCAGTAAGGTCTCTTCCTTGGTCTCTGTCCAGAAATCCGTTGCACAAAAGTCATTGCAGCAAAATGGCTGGCCTTTATAGTTCAGTGTAAGTGCCCTTTAATTAGCGCTCCCCGAGGCCACTTCACAGATCTTAGCACCGCCACGCCCACATTGGGCGGGCACGGCTGAAGTTCCGGTTTGGGGCGCACAAAGGGCGTTGCACGACGAAATGACGTCATAAGCTGCGCGCACAGCTGAGCGCGTGCAAACACTTTGCGCCGGCGCTAAATGTCTACTGAAGTTGGGCGTAGGCGCAGATCGCCCTGCGCCCAGCCGCTAAGTGCCTAGCGCTCGAGATCTACTCCTCCTAAGGCGCTAACGGCTGGCGCACGCAACTGAATTTCTAGGCCAATATACCCACCATATTGGTTTGCACTTGATCCTGTTTACCAGAGATACGTGAACCTCTGACAGAGATGACAGAATGGCTGCTACATTCTCTGATGCAGTAGCCATCTGATTTCTGCTAAGGAGAGAGGTTTGGTGAGTTTTCAGTACAAGGGCTTACATTAGAACAGAGATTGTCAGTGTTTGACAGCTTCTCAAAGCTGTCAAATGCTGATAATTCATCTGTCAAAAATTTTTGACGTTCTCTATCACCGGCTTTCCCTTAATTGGCCTGCTAAGCCCGCAGGGTCAATCAAGAGAAAATAGAATGGGTTGGCCAGATGTCATTGGGGGCGGGACTGAAACCCGACAACCAGCAGTCCCGCCCCCAACATGCCCCGGTTGAGAAAATCCAGCCCATTGTGTAGCTAAGGAGACATCTGTGTACACAATGAAGAATTAGGCCTTGATTAGATAACACAGAACTCAACGGGCCTCTTCAATAAACAATCCTCATCAGAAAGCCAACTAGACAGTTGAGATTTGCGTGAGCTATCCAGCCAATCAACTGTTACTGTGGTCTTCACATGCGGGCTTTAACTTTAAGTTTTAAACAAAACCGCAATACATTATTGATTATCATGATCTAAGGCTATCATCGATAGGTCAATGAGGCATTGGCGATGTAACATCCTGTCCACCATTGAAAGGAAAAGATATAAAAGAAGCTGTTAAGGTAACTTCGTTACTGCAGTCAAGGGGTCGGAACGGGAGCTGCAGTCAACAAGAAGAGAACCTGACTGATCGTCGGAAGGAGAGAGCTGCAAGCCACAGGAGCTGGCCACTTTGGGGTGATTGTATGACCATTTACTTAGAACATATTTGGGCATTGCCAACTAGACAGTTGAGATTTGCGTGAGCTAGAGCATCTTTATTGCTAAGCGTAGAGTAAGAAGGGCATTGTTTTACCAGGTAGACTATGAAGTATTGCCATTTAAATCTGTAAGCATTTTTGTTTTCTTTTCTCTCTTCTTTTCCTTTAACAAACAACCTTATTTAACTTAAGAGCTTTTGGGTGATTCATTAATTATTTCCCTTGTAATTCGTGGGTCAAAACAAACTACAAGTCTAAGAATAGGACAGCAAGGCTTACAGTGACTTTAAAATATAAAAATGTCCTAAGGTGTTTCAAAGAGGTGTAATCAAAACATAGATGTCGAGCCTGAGAAGGAAACATTAGGGGGGTCGACCAAAAACTTGATCAAAGGGATGGGTTTTAAGGAAGGTCTTAAAAGGAGTGGCAGAGTGGTTCAGGGAAGGAATTCCAGGTCATGGGCCATAAGAGGCTGAAGGCACGGTTGCCAATGGCGGAGCTCTGAAATTCCCTGCCTAAACCTCTCTGCCTCTCTCTCCTCCTTTAAGATGCTCCTTAAAACCTACCTGTTTGACCAAGCTTTTGGTCACCTGTCCTAACCTCTCCTTATGTGGCTCCTGTGAAGCGCCTTGGCATGCTTCACTACATTAAAGGTGCTATATTAATACAATTTGTTGTTGTTGTTGCATAGTCGAGTCTAGAGGTGACAAAGGCAAGGGTGAGAGTTTCAGAAGCAGATGGGCTGAGGTAAGGTGGAGGCAGGCAGGTGATATTATGGAGGTGGAAGAAGGCAGTCTATGTGATGGAGAGGACATGGGGTTAGAAGCACTGCTCAGACTTGATTAGGACACCGAAATTGTGAAAAGTCTGGTTTAGCATGAGGCAGTGGGCGGGGAGGGGGATAGAATGAGAGGCAAAGGTACGGAGTTTGTGATGGAGGCCCAAGTAGATGGCTTTGGTTTTCACGATGTTCAACCAGAGAAATTTACGGTTCATCCACAACTGGATATCGAGCCAGCAGTCTGACAATATGGAGGCAGTGGAGTGGTCCAGAGAGGTGATGGAGGGTAAAGCTGGTGTCATAGAGTTGCTAACTCTCCTGGATTGTCCGGGGGTCTCCCAAAATGGGGCATGAAATCAATGGATGTCACCTCAAAGAAGCATCTGTCTCGGTGACTGCTTGCCACTGGAGCAACCTAGCTCCCGCTTAAGGGTGACTAGAAATGGGGCCGGCTGGTGGAGAAACAGCCGGGTGTCTGGTGGGAAGGGGGGTGGTGGTGACGATAAATAAACAAGAAAGAAAGAACTTGCATTTATATAGCAACTTTCAAAACCGCAGGACATCCCAAGAGCTTTATAGCCAATGAAGTATTTTTGATGTGTAGTTACTGTTGTAATGTAGGAAACGTGGCAGCCAATTTGCATACAGCAAGCTCCCACAAACAGCAATGTGATAATGACCAGATAATCTATTTTACTGGTGTTGACTGAGGGATAAATATTGGCCAGGACACCATGGAGAACTCCCCTGCTTTTCTTCGAAATAGTGGCATGGGATCTTTTACATCCACCTGAGAGAGCAGACGGGGTGTCATCAGCATGCATGTGGAATCTGACTCCATGTTTGTGGATGATGTCACCAAAGGGCAGCATATAGATGAGGAACGATAGATCCTTGAGTAACTTTGCAGTTGACAGTGCAGGGCAAGGCATGAAGGAAAGCTATCACGAGAGATGTTTTGGCTATGATTGGATAGGTAAGAGTGGAGCCAAGTGAGGGCACTCCCACTGAGCTGGACAATGGTGGCGGAGCTTTGGAGGAGGATGGCATGGTTGACCATGGCAAATACAACAGAGAGGTCAAGGAGAAAGAGGACAAATACTGCACCAAGGTCAAAGTAACATAGGATGTCATTTGTGACTTTGGTTTGGGTCATTTTAGCGCTAAGACTTGGGTGCAACTCTGGTTGGAAAGATTCAAACAGGGCATGTGGGAAAGAAGGGCACAGATTTGGGAGGTAACAACACGCTCAAGGACTTTTGGGAGGAAAGGAAGGTTGGAGATGTGGTGGTGGTTTATAGGAACATAAGAACACAGGGACAGGAGTAAGCCATTTAGCCCCTCAAACCTGTTCCACCATTCAATGCGATCATGGCTGATCTGTGACCTAGGTCCATATACCCGCCTTTGCCCTATATCCCTTAATACCTTTGGCTAACAGAAATCTATCAATCTAAGATTTAAAATTAACAATTAACCCAGCATCAGCTGCCGTTTGTGGAAGAGAATTCCAAACTTCTACCACCTCTTGTGTATAGAAGTGTTTCCTAACTTCTGCTGTGTCAGCCATGGCTCAGGTTGTAGCAATCTCGCCTCTGAGTCAGAAGGTTGTGGGTTCAGAGTCCCACTCCAGAGACTTCAGTGCAAGAATCTAGGCTAACACTCCAGTGAAATACAGAGGGTGAACTGCACTGTTGGAGGTGCCGTCTTTCAGATGAAATGTTAAACCAAGACCATGTCTGCTCTCTCAGGTGGATGTAAAAGATCCCATGGCATGATTTCAAAGCAGAGCAGGGGAGTTAACCCCAGTGTCCTGACCAACCATCTTCAGCTGCTTCATCAATGACCTTCCCTCCAACATAAGGTCAGCAATGGGAATGTTCGCTGATGACTGCACAGTGTTCAGCGCCATTCACAACTCCTCAGATAATGAAGCAGTCTGTTCTTGCATGCAACAAGACCTGGACGATGTTCAGGCTTGGGCTGATAAGTGACAGTAACATTCGCGCCACGCAAGTGTCAGGCAATGACTATCTCCAACAAGCGAGAGTCTAACCACCTCCCCTTGACATTCAAAGGTATTACCATTGTCAAATCCCCCACCATCAACATCCTGGGGGTCACCATTAACCAGAAACTTAACTGGACCAGCCACATAAATAATGTGGTTGCAAGAGCAAGTCAGAGGCTGGGTATTCTGTGGCAAGTGTCTCACCTCCTGACTCCCCAAAGCCTTTTCACCATCTACAAGGCACAAGTAAGGAGTGTGATGGAATACTCTCCACTTGTCTGGATGAGTGCAGCTCCAACAACACTCAAGAAGCTTGACACCATCCAGGACAAAGCAGTCCGCTAGATTGGCACCCCATCCACCACCTTAAACATTCACTCCCTCTACCACCAGCGCACCATGGCTGCAGTGTGTACCATCTACAAGATGCACTGCAGCAACTCACCAAGGCTTCTTCAGCAGCACCTCTCAATCCCATGACCTCTACTACCTGGAAGGACAAGGGCAGCAGGCGCATGGGAACACCATCACCTGCAAGTTTCCCTCCAAGTTATATACCATCCTGACTTGGAAATGTATTGTTGTTCCTTCATCAGCACTATGGGAATACCTTCACCACACGGACTGAAGCGATTTAAGAAGGCAACTCACCACTACCTTCTCGAGGGCAATTAGGGATGGGCAATAAATGCTGGCCTTGTCAGCGACACCCACATCCCAGGAACGAATGAAAAAAAATTATCCCTCAATCAACAGCACTAAAAAAAGGTGTCTGGTCATTATCACATTGCTGTTTGTGGGAGCTTGCTGTGCACAAATTGGCTGCCACGTTTCCTACATTACAACAGTGGCTACACTTCAAAAGCACTTTGGGATGTCCTGAGGTCATTAAAGGCACTATAAAAATGAAATTCTTTCTTTCTTTTCCACTCCTGAAAAACCTGGCTCAAATTTTTAGGCTATGTCCTCTTGTCCTGGATTCCCCAAAACAGCAGAAATAGTTCCTCTCTATCTACCCTATCAGTTCCCCCTTGAAAATTTCAATCAAATCACCCTGTAATCTTCTAATTTCCAGGGAATACAACCCAAGTTTGTGTAATCTCTCCTCATAATTTAACCCTTGGAGTCCATGTATCATTCTAGTATATCTACACTGCACGCTATCCAAGGCCAATATATCCTTCCTAAGGTGTGATGCCCAGAACTGAACACAGTACTCTAGGTGTGGTCTAACCGGGGCTTTGTATAGTTGTAGCATAACTTCTAATCCCTTGCATTCTAGTCTTCTAGATATAAAGCCCAGCATTCCATTAGCCTTTTTGATTATTTTTTGCATCCGTCCATGACATTTTAATGATCTATGCACATGGACCCCGAAGTCTCTATGGACCTCCAATGCTTCTAGTTTTTCACCATTTAGAAAGTAGTCTGAGCTATCCCTTTTAGGTCCCAAGTGAATGTATATTGAAATCCATTTACCACAGTTTTGTCCATTCACTTAATCTATAAATATCTTTTTGTATTTTATGTTTCCATCTACACTGCTTACAATGCCGCCTATCTTTGTGTCATCGGCAAACTTGAACATGTGGGTCTCTCACCCATCATTTAAGTTATTATAAATAAAGCGAATAGTTGAGGCTCCAACACAGATCCCTGTGGGTCACCACTAGTCAAATCCTGCCAATTAGAGTACCTGCCCATTATACCTACTCTCTGTCTCCTGCAAGGATAGAGGGATAGAAGAACAGATGCAAAAGCAAGTGGTTGGAAGTGGGTGGGGAGAGGTGTAGTGGTGAGGGATACCATGAAGTGGCTGGAGATGGTCTTGTCAGTGATCGAGACCATGAGAGTAGAGAGGCCATGGGAGATGGTAATGTTGAGGGGGTGGCCATGAATATGGTTAGGAGAGTTTATATGGAGCAAGAGGTTTAGGGAGGACAGGAGGACAGTGAATTCAGAGGAGAGAATAACTGAGATGAAGAGTAAAATCACCGAGTATGAGGTGTCACTCAGTGCAGAATCTGAAGGAGTAAAAGAGGGAGGAAGGCTATCTTGGGAAGAAACTTACGGTGGGGTTTCGGTGGGGTCGGGGGTGGAGGTTGCTCGTCAATGGAGATTTTAAAGGAGAGGCAAGTGGGTTGCTCAAATGAGGAGAAATTATCACAGGAATATGGGAGAGCCCAAGGTGTGACTTGTTTATAAAGGTCACACCAACACCACAGGAGTTTGAGCGGGGCAGGTGGTGGAACATATGGCCAGATGAGCAGGCTACTGACAAGGGCAAGTTGTCACCATGTATGAGCCAAGTTTCAGTCAAAACCAGGATGTCAATGCAATCATCCATAATAAGATTGTGGATGGCTAGGGCCTTGTTCACAAGTCCATGTACATTCTGCAGTGAAATGCAGATAGGGGCAGCCTCGAAGAGGCAATGGTAGGTGTAACCCACATTTCACCAAGTCTATACCTTCACAGGTGCCTTCACCTTTATGCTGAAAATGATGAACTTCCCTTTAATGGCAAGCAATAGCCTTTTAAGAGATGCAAGCTCTCGCAATTTCCTGACTTCCAAACAACCCAAATACAGACCTGTCTTTCCTGCACACATTTTCCATATGCAGGGACCACATTGAAAGTGATCCTGGTCTTCCTTCTAAAATTCAGCTTGGCCAGCATTCCCTGCTATTGGTATGGGCTTGCCCGCACCATGGAAAGTGCAGCCCTGATTCGCTGTTCTCCCAAAATCAGGGCTAATATGTGTGAAAAATTCAAAGAGATTTACAAAGATTCTGTCGTGGAGCACAATCTATGCGTGAAGACAAAAGTATCATATCCTGAGACTGTCAACAGTGCTTATGGCATGGTTTACCGCAATGTTGTTTTTACAGGCAGGAGTGTCAGGTTGATGTAGCTATTAGCCAGTAGTTAATTTTTTACCAATTATCTACTGTTCAAAAAGTGAAATGGAAATCATTTTAGGAAAATTGCTGTCCGCAAACATGTGAGAACGCATTAATCCATGTCAAAATGAATACGTTCACCTAACAGGCAGCGTAGGAAGCAGTCATCTGTCTCAAAACCCTTGGGAAGGTACAACTGGGACAGAATTAGTGCGTCAGGATAAGATCTAGAAAAATTAGTAAAGACGTGTGATGAAGTGCGCATCTACAATTTACAAAACACAGCACTTTCTGATTGTTGAATAGAATTGCATTTTTGAGATTTATAACTGTGTCAACATACTGGTTATCCTGAGAATTCTGGAAAAGTCTTAAATGGCATGGCAATTTAACAGTGACTTATTTTGAACTGAGTAAACAGATGTAACAATCTTCCACTGTGAGTAAAAGTCATTGTTACCTGCTTCATACAATTTGCTCCTGTAGACTAAGATCTCCCATATTACATCCAGGGACAGCAAAGGAGGACAAAGGGATTAATTAAGAGGGGGAAAATAGATTATGAGAGTAAGCTTGCAGGGAACATAAAAACTGACTGTAAAAGCTTCTATAGATATGTGAAGAGAAAAAGATTGGTGAAGTCAAGTGTAGGTCCCTTGCAGTCAGAATCAGGGGAATTTATAATGGGGAACAAAGAAATGGGAGATAAATTATATAGATACTTTGGCTCTGTCTTCACAAAGGAGGACACAAATAACCTCCCAGAGATGTCGGGGAACATAGGAACATAAGAACATAAGAACATAAGAAATAGGAGCAGGAGTAGGCCAATCGGCCCCTCGAGCCTGCTCCGCCATTCAATAAGATCATGGCTGATCTGATCCTAACTGCCAATCCACTATCACAGAACCATCTCCTGAATCTAACAGAATTAGACACACAAAATAGGAGCAGGATCAGGCTACACGGCCCCTGGGCCCGCTCCGCTACCCACAGGGCCATGACCGATCCGAACCTAGACTCATGTCCAAATTCCTGCCCACTCCCCGTAACCCTTAATTCCCTTTACTTCTAGGAAACTGTCTATTTCTGTTTTAAATTTATGTAATGATGTAGCTTCTACAGCTTTTTGGGGCAACATATTCCATGGACCTACCAACCTCTGAGTGAAGTAGTTCCTCCTCATCTTAGTTTTGAAAGAGCAGCCCCTTATTCTAAGACTATGCCCCCTAGTTCTAGTTTCACCCATCATCGGGAGCATCTTCCCCGCATCCACCCGATCCAACCCCTTCACAATCTTATATGTTTCAATAAGATCGCCTCTCATTCTTCTGAACTCCATTGAGTAGAGTCCCAATCTACTCAACCTCTCCTCATATGTCCATCCCCTCATCCCCGGGATTAACCAAGTGAACCTTCTTTGTACTGACTCGAGAGCAAGTATGTCCTTTCTTAAGTATGGACATCAAAACTGTACACAGTATTCCAGGTGCGGTCTCACCAATACCTTGCACAACTGAAGCAATACCTCCCTATTTTTATATTCTATCCCCCTAGCAATGAAAGCTAACATTCCATTGGCCTTCTTAATCACTTGCTGCACCTGCATACTAATCTTTTGAGTTTCGTGCACCAGGACCCCCAGATCCCTTTGTACTTCAGTACTTTCCAGTTTCTTGCCATTAAGATAATAACTTGCTCTACGATTTTTCCTGCCAAAGTGCATAACCTCACACTTTCCAGTATTGTATTCCATCTGCCAAATCTCTGCCCACTTACTTAGCCTGTCGATGTCCCCTTGCAGGTTTTTTATGTCCTCCTCACTCACTACTTTCCCTCCCATCTTAGTATCATCTGCAAACTTTGATATGTTACACTCGGTCCCCTCCTCCAAATCGTTAATATAGATTGTAAAGAGTTGGGGACCCAGCACTGACCCTTGCGGAACACCACTAGTTACTGATTGCCAGTCTGAGAATGAACCATTTATCCCAACTCTCTGCCTCCTGTTAGATAGCCAATCCTCTATCCATGCCAGAATATTACCCCCAATCCCGTGATTTTTTATCTTAAGCAATAATCTTTTGTGTGGCACCTTGTCAAATGCCTTTTGGAAGTCTAAATACACTACGTCCACTGGTTCCCCTTTATCCACCCTATACGTTACTTCCTCAAAGAACTCCAGCAAATTTGTCAAACATGACTTCCCCTTCATAAAACCATGCTGACTTTGTCCTATTAAATTATGATTATCCAAATGTCCTGTTACTGTCTCCTTAATAATGGACTTCAAAATTTTGCCTACCACAGATGTTAGGCTAACCGGTCTATAGTTTCCAGCCTTCTGTCTACTACCCTTTTTAAATAAGGGTGTTACATTAGCAGTTTTCCAGTCTGCCGGGACCTTTGCCGAGTCCAGGGAGTTTTGGAAAATTATTACCAATGCATCCACAATCCCTACCGCCACTTCCCTCAAGACCCTAGGATGTAAGCCATCAGGTCCAGGTGATTTATCCGCCTTGAGTCCCATTATTTGACCGAGTACCACTTCCTTAGTGATTTTGATCGTGTTTAGCTCCTCCCCCCCCTTTAGCCCCCTGTTTGTCCAGTGTTGGGATATTCTTAGTGTCTTCTACTGTAAAGACTGATGTAAAATATTCATTCAGTGTTTTTGCCATCTCCATATTTCCCACCATTAATTTTCCGGTCTCATCCTCGAAGGGACCAACATTTACTTTAGCCACCCTTTTTCTTTTTATATAACTATAAAAACTCTTACTATCTGTTTTTATATTTTTTGCTAATTTACTTTCATAATCTATCTTCCCTTTCTTAATCAATCTTTTTGTTATTTTTTGCTGTGTTTTAAAGTTTTCCCAATCCTCTATCCTCCCACTAGATTTGGCTACCTTATATGCCCTTGTTTTTAGTCGAATACTATCCATAATTTCTTTACTTAGCCACGGATGGCTGTCTTTTCTTTTACACCCTTTTCTTCTCAGTGGAATATATATTTTTTGGAAGTTGTAAAATAACTCCTTATATGTACACCACTGATCATGTATCATCTTACCCTTTAATCTATTTTCCCAATCCACTCTACTCAATTCTGCTCTCATACCTTCATAGTCTCCTTTATTCAAGCTCAGCACGCTTGTTTGAGATCCAACCTTCTCACCCTCTAATTGAATATGGAATTCAACCATGTTATGGTCACTCATTCCAAGGGGATCCTTTACAAGGACATTTTTAATTAATCCTGTCTCGTTACACAGGACCAGATCTAAGGTGGCATAGTGGTTAGCACTGTTGCCTCATAGCGCCAGGGACCCGGGTTCAAATCCGGCCTCGGGTGACTGTCTGTGTGGAGTTTGCACATTCTCCCCGTGTTTGCGTGGGTTTTCTCCGAGTGCTCCGGTTTCCTCCCACAGTCCAAAGATGTGCGGGTTAGGTTGATTGGCTATGATAAATTGACCCTTAGTGTTAGGGGGATTAAATATGTGAGGTTACGGGGATAGGGTGGGATATGTGTTGGTGCAGGGGTTAGGGGATCGGGTGGGATATGTGTCGGTGCAGGCTCGATGGGCCGAAATGGCCTCTATCTGCAGTGAGGGGTTTCTGTGATTTCTGTGAAGGTTGCTTGCCCCCTGGTCGGTTCAGTTACATACTGCTCAAGAAACCCATCCCTAATACACTCAATGAACTCATCCTCAAGGCAGCCCTGCCCAATTTGATTTGTCCAATTAATATGATAGTTAAAATCCCCCATAATTATAGATGCTCCCTTATTACAAGCCTCAACTATTTCCTGATTGATACTCCGTCCAACAGAGTTGCCACTGTTCAGAGGCCTACAGACTACGCCCACTAGTGTTTTTTTCCCCTTATTATTCCTTACCTCCACCCAACCTGTTTCATTATCCTGATCTTTTGACCCAATATCATTTCTCTGTATTACAGTGATTCCTTCCTTTATTAACATAGCCACCCCACCTCCCCGTCCTTCCTGCCTGTCCTTCCTGATCGTTAAATAACCTGGTATGTTTAATTCCCAGGCATTGTCACCCTGCAGCCATGTTTCTGTAATGGCCACAAGATCATACCCATATGTAGTTATTTGTGCCATTAACTCGTCTATTTTGTTACGAATGCTACGTGCATTCAGATAGAGAACTTTCAAATATGTTTTGTGACACTTAGTTCCTGCTTTTGCCCTTTTTATTACTTTACCTTTTACTCCATACCTTCTGCTAGGGTCTAATGAGAGGGAGGAATTGAATGAAATCAGTATTAGTAGGGAAATGGTGTTAGGGAAGTTGACGGGATAGAAGGCCGATAAATCCTCAAGGCCTGATAATCTACATCCTAGGGTACTTAAGGAAGTGGCCCTAGAAATAATAGATGCATTGCTGGTCATCTTCCAAAATTCTATAGACTCTGGAACAGTTCCCATGGATTGGAGGATAGCTAATGTAACCACACTATTTAAAAAAGGTGGTAGAGAGAAAATGGGGAATTATAATTATGTAAGCCTGACATCACAGAAATCACAGAAATCACAGAAACCCACAGTGCAGATAGAGGCCATTTCGGCCCATCGAGCCTGCACCGACACATATCCCACCCGATCCCCGTAACCCCTACACCAACACATATCCCACCCTATCCCCGTAACCCCACATATTTAATCCCCCTAACACTAAGGGTCAATTTACCATAGCCAATCAACCTAACCCGCACATCTTTGGACTGTGGGAGGAAACCGGAGCAACCGGAGTAAACCCACGCAAACACGGGGAGAATGTGCAAACTCCACACAGACAGTCACCCGAGGCCGGATTCGAACCCGGGTCCCTGGCGCTGTGAGGCAACAGTGCTAACTGTGATTTCTGTGACATCGGTAGTGGGGAAAATGCTAGAGTCCATTATAAAAGATGTAATAACAGAGCACTTGGAAAACAGTGACAGGGTCGGACAAAGTCAACATGGATTTACAAAAGGTAAATCATGCTTGACTAATCTCCTGGAATTTTTTCAGGATGTATCTGGTAGAATAGATAAGGGAGAACCAGTGGATGTGGTGTATTTGGACTTTCAGAAGGCTTTCGATAAGGCCCCGCATAAGAGATTAGCGTGCAAAGTTAAAGCACATGGGATTGAGTGTAAGGTACTGACTTGGATAGAGGACTGGTTGGCAGACAGGAAGCAAAGAGTTGGAATAAACGGCTCTTTTTCCGAATGGCAGGCAGTGACTAGTGGGGAACCACAGGGATCGGTGCTAGGACCCCAGCTATTCACAATATAAATAAATGATCTAGACGGGGGAACTAGGTGTACTATCTCCAAGTTTGAAGATGACACAAAGCTGGGTGGGCGTGTGTGCTGTGAGGAGGATGCAGAGAAACTCATTTGGACAGGTTGGGTGATTGGGCGATTGGGCAGATGAATGGCAGATGCAGTATAATGTGGATAATTTTGAGGTTATCCACTTCGGTGGCAAAAACAGGAAGACAGATTATTATCTGAACGGCAATAGATTGGGAAAAGGGGAAGTGCCACGAGACCTGGGTGTCCTTGTGCACCAGTCGCTGAAGGTAAGCATGTAGGTGCAGCAGGCGGTTAAGAAGACAAATGGTATGTTGGCCTTCATAGCCAGAGGATTCGAGTACAGGAGCAAGGATGTCTTGCTGCAGTTGTACAGGGCCTTGGTGAGACCATACCTTGAGTATTGTGTGCAGTCTTGGTCGCCTTATCTGAGGAAGGATGTTCTTGCCATGGAGGGAGTGCAGTGAAGATACTCCAGACTGATACCTGGGATGGCAGGAATGATGGATGAGGAGAGATTGGGACGATTAGGCTTATATTCGCTAGAGTTTAGAAGAATGAGAGGGAACCTCATTGAAACTTATAAAATTCTAACAGGACTAGACAAACTGGATGCAGGAAGGATGTTCCCGATGGCGGGGGAGTCCAGAACCAGGGGTCACAGTCTTAGGATAAGGGGTAAGCCATTTAGGACTGAGATGAGGAGGAATTTCTTCACCCAGAGAGTGGTGAACCTGTGGAATTCTCTACCACACAAGGCAGTTGAGGCCAATTCATTAACTGTATTCAAGAAGGTGTTAGATATATTTCTTAAGGCTAAAGGGATCAAGGGATATGGGGAGAAAGCAGGGACAGGGTATTGAATTTGGATGATCAGCCATGATCTCATTAAATGGCGGAACAGGCTCAAGGGTCCGAATGGCCTACTCCTGCTCCTATCTTCCATGTTTCTATGTTTCAATGAAAGATATCAGAAATATAGATAGCTGCTTTCCTTGATTGCAAGCCTTTGTTCACTGCAGAATCTCTTTCTTCACCAACCTTCAACTCTGATAAAGACCAAGAACAGTTTACTTAGAAAAATAAAATCTCTAGATTTATATGTCAGGCCAAGAAGTGGCACATGGAAAAATTGGTTTCTAATCGCAACCAACATGGGTAAAAGCATCTTCATTTCACTTTCATAAGTGATACACATATTTTAATTCAATACGTATTTGGATTTTGTATATATAATGTAGGAGCGGCCTGAAAAGAGCGTGATTAAATGGAGTGGACTTGAACAGAGGATTTTATTTGGGAATTTGGAAAGAGTGGGAATTTGGAGAAGAGGGAGAAGGAGTTGTTGATTTTTGCCTACACTACTTGTAGTGCTTTGTGTTGCAGGTAGATATTTAGGGGGGAAAATTGAGTCGCGCCCCCAAAAAATTAGCGCCACGTGGCCAAAATTCACCGGTAACGGCCCAAGAGTGAAGCGGGGTGCAACTGGAAGCACCCCACCTCCCTCTTGGGGCAATGCGAGTGAATATCGAGTGAATATCGCGGCACGTCGCGCCACAGTACTGCAGGCCTTCTTCCCCTTCTTACAGGGGAGGTGCCTAGCGCAGCACAACCTGGGGCCCAGCCGGGCCACCAGGGATCGGAGTGCCGGCAAAAGAGCCTGGCACTCAAGAGAAGTGTTGGGCTCATGGAGCGCAGCCGGCACTTCGTGGGGATTCTGCAGAGATGGCCCACAAAAAAAATAGCCGCCCGGCACCTCGTCAAAGGTAGGCCCCCCTGATCCTGTTGGACATAGCGTCTGGCGGTAAGTCAGGGGGCGCGACCAAAGATCGTGGCCGGGGCGCGAGTGAGGCACTGACGGTTACCGCCACCGCTAACGTCCCGCTGAATTTCGCGGGAGGCGTTGGCAGCACCGTGCCCAGGCGCTAGTTGCTTTGCACCCCGTTAGTGCCCTCTTAAGGTGCTAATAGGAGGTGCAAAGCAACTGAATTTTTAGGCCTTAATTTCAATATCCTTAACTTAAGCTAGATCAAGTAATTTATCAAGAAACTATACTGTAAACTAATTTACCTAAATACAAATTCAATTAAATAAAACAAGGTCAGATAGGGATGGCAGTGCAAGTGGTGTGCCCGCAACTGCAGTATGTGCGAGTTTGTGGAGGGCATTGTGATCCTGGACAACCAAATTTGCAGTAAGTGCCTGCATCTTGAAGAACCTCAACTCAGAGTTTTTGAGCTGGAGTCTGAGGTGCAGACATTGCAGGGCATCAGGGATAGGGAGAGTTACCTGGACACATTGATCCAGGTTAGGTAGTGGTACAGGTCTGGTTTGTGGTCAGGGGCAGGAGGATGTGACTGCAACTCAGGCAGGTAAGGGGACCCCAGGTGCAGTGCGGGAGGAGCCTCAGCCTTTTCCCTTGTCCAACAGGTATGACGTTTTGCTGCCTCTGTGGATGAGGGAAAAGTCTGCAAGATGGATGAGCAAGCTGACCATGGCACCATGGTGCAGAAGGCCATTCAATTGGGGGGAGTGAAAGGGAATGTAGTTGTGGTAGGGGGCAGTATAGTCAAGGGGGATAGGTACTGTTCTCTGCAGCTGCGATTGAGAGTTCTGAAGCTTGTGTTGCCTGCCTGGTTCCAGGGTTAAAGACATCTCCTCGCGGTTGGAGAAGAACTTGGAGTGGGAGGGGGAGGATCCAGTTGTCGTGGTCCAGATAGGAACCAATGACATAGGCAGAACTAGGAATGAGGTTCTGCTCAGGGAGTTTGAGGATCTAGGATCCAAATTAAAAAGCAGAACCTCAAAGGTAATAATCTCTGGATTCTTACCTGAGCCATGTGCAAATTGTCATAGGGACAAACAGATTAGAGGTGTAAATGCAAGGCTCAAAGAGTGGTGTGGGAGGAAGGGGTTTCAGTTCTGGCACCAGTACTGGGGAAAGAGGGAACTGTTCCGTTGGAACGGGCTCCACTTAAACCGGGCTGAGTCCAGTGTCCTGGCAAACTGAATAACTAGGGCAGTAGACAGGGCTTTAAACTAATGGAGGGGGGTGGGGGTTGTGGGGGGGGCGCAGGTGGGAGGCTTTAGGAAAGAGTACATTTTAAAGCAGTGAGAGAAATGTCAAGGCTCCAGAGCAGAGTAGAGCTTTATGTAAAAATAAGCAGAGTGGGTCAGGCAGGGGCAGAGAGAGTGAAAAGGTAATAAGGCATCAGTGACTAAGGTGCCATCAGGGAAAAATAGAAATAAATCAAAGCTAAAGGCACTATATCTGAATGTGCAAAGCATTTACAACAAAATAGATGAATTAATAGTGCAGATAGAAATTAACAGGTTTGATCTAATAGACATTACAGAGACATGGTTGCAAAGTGGCTATGTATTTCAGGATACATAACTTTTAGAAGAGATAGGCAAATGGAAAAGGAGGAGGGGTAGCCCTAATAATAAAGGATGGGATAAAGACAGTAGCTCCAAAAATCAAGAAGTAGTATCAGTTTGGGTGGAGCTAAGAAACAGCAAGGGGCAGAAAACATTAGTGGGAGTTGTTTATATGCCCCCCAAACAGTATTTGTAATGTAGGGCAGAGTATAAATCAGGAAATTAGAGGCGCATGTAACAAGGGTAATACAGTAATCATGGGGGACTTTAATCTACATATAGACTGGGCAAACCAAATTTGCAGTAATAGTGTGGAGGACAAATTCATGGAATGTGTGCAAAATAATTTCCTAGATCAGTGTTGAGGAACCAACTAGGGAACAGGCTATTTTAGATGTAGTATTGTGCAATGAGAAAGGGTTAATTAATAAACTTGTAGTAAAGGGGCCTTTAGGGAAGAGTGACCATAATATGATAGAATTTTATATTGAGTTTGAAAGTGATTTAGTTAAATCCGAAACTAGGGTCTTAAATCTAAACAAAGCAAACTACATAGGTATGAGCGGCGAGCTGGCTAAGGTAGATTGGGAAACTACATTAAAAGGTATGATGGTAGACAAGCAATGGCTAGCATTTAAAAAAGTAATACATAATTTACAACAAAGTTACATTCCTTTAAGGCACAATATTATTTAAATGGAGAGAGACTACAGAATGCTGCAGTACAGAAGGATCTGGGTGTCCTCGTATATGAAACAAAACAAGTTAGCATGCAGGTAGAGCAAGTAATTAGGAAGGCAAATGGAATGTTGGCTTTTATTGCTGGGGGGATGGATTATAAAAGTAGGGAAGCCTTGCTCCAACTGCATAGGGTGTTGGTGTGACCACACCTGGAGTACTTCGTACAGTTTTGGTCACCTTATTTAAGGAGGGATATACTTGCATTGGAGGGTGTTCAGCGAAGGTTCACTAGGTTGATTCCTGAGGTGAAAGGGTTGTCTTATGAGGAAAAGGTGAACAGGTTGGGCCTATACTCATTGGAGTTCAAAAGAATAAGAGGTGATCTTATTGAAACATATAAGATTCTGAGGGGGCTTGACAGGGTAGATGCTGAGAGGATGTTTCCCCTTGTGGGAGAATCTAGAACTAGGGGGCATCATTTCAGGAAAAGGGGTCGCCCATTTAAGATGGGGATGAGGGGGAATTTATTCTCTCAGAGGGTTGTGAATCTTTGGAATTCTCTACCCCAGAGAGCTGTGGAGGTTGAGTCAGTGAATATATTTCAGGCTGAGATAGACAGATATTTGAGCTACAGGGGAGTCAAGGGTTATGGGGAACAGGCAGGAAAGTGGATTTGAGGCCAAAGATCAGATCAGCCATGATCTTATTGAATGGCGGAGCAGGCTTAAGCGTCAGAATGGCCTTCTCCTGCTCCTATTTCTTATGTTCTTATGTAAAAAAAACACAGGAAAATTGGTCCAACCGTGGCAAACATGGGAAGTTAAAGATAGTATTAGATCAAAGGAAAAGGCTTATAATGTTGCCAAAAAGTGTAGTAAGCCTGAGGATTGGGAGGATTTTAGAATTCAGCAAAGGAGGACCAAGAAATTGATAAAGAAAGGGAAAATAGAATATGAGAGTAAACTAGCAAGAGACATAAAAACAGACTGTAAAAACTTCTATAGGTATGTAAAAAGGAAAAGATTAGCAAAAGTAAATGTGGGACCCTTACAGGCTGAATCAGGAGAAATTATAATGGGGAATAAGGACATGGCAGAGAAATTAAACAAATATTTTGTGTCTGTCTTCACGGAAAAAGACGCAAAAAACTTCCTGTAAATAATGGAGAACCAAGGGTCTAGTGAGAATGAGGAACTGAAAGAAATCAGTATATAAAAAAATAGTACTGGAGAAATTAATGGGATTGAAAGCTAATAAATCCCCTGAACCTGATGGACTACATCCTCGACTTTTGAAAGAGGTGGCTATAGAGGTAGTGGATGTGTTGGCTGTCATTGTCAAAAATTCCATAGATTCTAGAATGGTTCCCACGGATTGGAAGGAAAAAAATATAACCCCACTATTTAAGAAAAGAGAGAGAGAGAAAACAGGGAACTACAGACCAGTTAGCCTCCTGACATCAATAGTAGGGAAAATGCTAGAATCTATTATTAAGGACGTGGTAACAGGGCACTTAGAAAATAATTATAGGATTGGGCAGAGTCAACACGGATTTATGAAAGGGAAATCGTGTTTGACGAATCTGTTAGAGTTTTTTGAGGTTGTAACTAACAGAATAGATAAGGGGGAACGAGTGGATGTGGTGTATTTGGATTTTTAGAAGGCATTCGATAAGGTGCCACACAAGAGGTTATTAAACAAAATTAGGGCTCATGGGATGGGGGGTAATATACTAGCATGGATTGAGGATTGGTTAATGGACAGAAAACAGAGAGTAGAAATAAACGGGTCATTTTTGGGTTGGCAGGCTGTAACTAGTGAGGTGCCACAAGGATCAGTGCCTCAGCTATTCACAATCTATATCAATGATTTGGATGAGGGGACCAGATGTAATATATCCAAGTTTGCTGATGATACAAAGCTGGATGGGAATGTAAGTTGTTAGGAGGATGCAAGGGGGCTTCAAGGCGATATAGACAGGCTAAGTGAATGGGCAAGAACATGGCAAATGGAATGTAATGTGGAGAAATGTGAAGTTATCCACTTTGGTACAAAAAATAGAAAAGCAGAGTATTTTTTAAATGGTGAGAGATTGGGAAATGTTGGTGTTCAGAGGGACCTGGGTGTCCTTGTACATGAATCACTGAAAGTTAACATGCAGGCACAGCAGGCAATTAGGAAAGCAAATGGTATGTTGGCCTTTTTTACAAGAGGATTTGAGTATAAGAGTAAAGACGTCTTACTGCAATTATATAGGGTCCTGGTGAGACCACACCTGGAGTATTGTGTACAGTTTTGGTGTCCTTACCTAAGGAAGGATATACTTGCCATAGAGGGAGTGCAATGAAGGTTCACCAGACTGGTTCCTGGAATGGGGGGATTGTCCTATGAGGAGAGATTGAGTAGACTAGGCCTATATTCTTTAGAGTTTAGAAGAATAAGAGGTAATCTCATTGAAACATAATAAATTCTTACAGGGCTTGATAGGATAGATGCATGGAGGATGTATCCCCTGGTTGGGGAGTCTTGAACCAGTGGTCACAGTCTCAGAATAAGGGATCGGCCATTTAGGGCTGAGATGAGGAGAAATTTCTTCACTCAGAGTTTGGTGAATTTTTGGAATTCTCTACACCAGAGGACTGTGGACGCTCAGTCATTAAGTATATTCAAGACAGAGAATGATAGATTTTTGAATATTAAGGGAATCAAGGGATATGGGGCTAAGAACATAAGAACATAAGAAGTAGGAGCAGGAGTAGGCCATACGGCCCCTCGGGCCTGCTCCGCCATTCAATAGGATCATGGCTGATCTGAACTTAGACTCACGTCCACTTCCCTGCCCTCTCCCCGTAACCTCTTATTCCCTTATCAGCTAGGAAACTGTCTATCTCTGTTTAAAATTTATTTAATGTCGCAGCTTCCACAGCTCTCTGAGGTAGCAAATTCCATAGAGTTACTACCCTCTGAGTGAAGAAGTTTCTCCTCATCTCAGTTTTGAAAGGGCTGCCCCTTATTCTAAGATTATGCCCCCTAGTTCTAGTCTCACCCATCAGTGGAAACATCCTCACTGCATCCACCCGATCAAGCCTCCTCACAATCTTATATGTTTCGATAAGATCGCCTCTCATTCTTCTGAATTCCAATGAGTAGAGGCCCAACCTGCTCAACCTTTCCTCATAAATCAACCCCCTCATCTCTGGAATCAACCGAGTGAACCTTCTCTGAACTGCCTCGAGAGCAAGTATATCTTTTCTTAAATATGGAAACCAAAACTGTACGCAGTATTCCAGGTGTGGCCTCACCAGTACCCTGTGTAACTGCAGCAAGACTTCCCTGCTTTTATACTCCATCCCCCTTGCAATAAAAGTCAAGATTCCATTGGCCTTCCTGATCACCTGCTGTACCTGCATACTAACCTTCTGTGTTTCGTGCACCAGGACCCCCAGATCCCTTTGTACTGTAGCACTTTGCAGTTTCTCTCCATTTAGATAATAACTTGCTCTTTGATTTTTTCTGCCAAAGTGCATAACCTCACACTTTCCAACATTACATTCCATCTGCCAAATTTTTGCCCACTCACTTAGCCTGTCTATGTCCTTTTGCAGGTTTTTTATGTCCTCCTCACTCACTGCTTTCCCTCCCATCTTTGTATCGTTGGCAAACTTGGATACGTTGCACTCGGTCCCTTCCTCCAAATCATTAATATAGATTGTAAAGAGTTGTGGTCCCAGCAATGGCCCCTGCGGAACACCACTAGTTACTGATTGCCAACTCGAGAATGAACCATTTATCCCAACTCTCTGTTTTCTGTTAGATAGCCAATCTTCCACCCATGCCAGTACATTGCCCCGAGTCCCGTGATTTTTTATCTTGTGCAGTAATCTTTTGTGTGGCACCTTGTCAAATGCCTTTTGGAAGTCCAAATACACCACATCCACTGGTTCCCCTTTATCCACCCTGCTTGTTACGTCCTCAAAGAATTTGAGCAAATTTGTCTAACATGACTTCCCCTTCGTAAAACCATGCTGACTGTCCGATTAAATTATGCTTATCCAAATGTCCTGTTACTGCTTCCTTAATAATGGACTCCAACATTTTACCAACCACAGATGTTAGGCTAACTGGTCTATAGTTTCCAGCCTTTTGTCTGCCTCCCTTTTTAAATAAGGGCGTTACATTAGCAGTTTTCCAATCTGCTGGGACCTTTCCTGAATCCAGGGAGTTTTGAAAAGTTACCACTAATGCATCCACAATCCCTACCGCTACTTCTCTCAAGACCCTACAATGTAAGCCATCAGGTCCAGGGGATTTATCCACCTTTAGTCTTACCGAGTACTACCTCCTTAGTGATTTTAATCATGATTTTAATCATGATTAGCTCCTCGCCCCCTATAGCCCCCTGTTTGTCCAGTGTTGGGATATTTTTAGTGTCTTCCACTGTAAAGACTGATACAAAATATTTGTTCAGCGTTTTTGCCATCTCCATGTTCCCCACCACTAATTTCCTGGCCTCGTCCTCCAAGGGACCAACATTCACTTCAGCCACCCTTTTTCTTTTTATATAACTGAAGAAACTCTTGCTATCTGTTTTTATATTTTTTGCTAGTTTACTTTCATAATCTATCTTCCCTTTCTTAATTAATCACTGGCCAAGTGAAGTCTGTCCCAATGGAACAGCTCTCTCCCGTCCCAGTTCTGGTGCCAGTGTCCCAAGAAGCAAAACCCATTTTGTAGTGTATGTGCCTTTAAGAGCCCCCTGTGTACTGTAATGCCGGTAATGGCCACTCGGGCTATATAAGCCTGTATATTGTGTTGTATCAGTTAGTTCACCTCCAGACTTTGTTCAGTAAACACCTGTGAAACCAACTCCTGCCTTCAGTGTCTCTATTAACACACGGATACAACAGTGGCGACGAAATGGAAATGGACTTAGCTGCAATTCGGCAGCACCTCAAGGACATCGATTCCTCAGACGTCCAAAGTGGAAGAAAAGCAAGAAAAAAAAACCTGTGGTTTCACCAGCTAGCCGAGCTGGTGGCAGGTACTGCAATAATCCTTCCTGGGCAGGCTGGGGCTCCATCGGCTGGCTCTGTGGCGAGGCCAAGCAGCGAAGGCGGAGGCAAGCAGAAACAGACGGGGGGAGCACTCGGGAGACAGCCGGTGCTGCAAAGCAGGTCAGCGTTCGGACCTAGCAGAGGGGGGGAAAAGTCCCAGAGAGTCCGGCAGGAACGAGTCTCCGCCTGTAAATTAAAAAAAAAAAACGCGGAAAACAGCGTTGTCAGCAGCAGCAGCGGCGGGAAAGCGCGGGAAGCGCCATATCTTTTCTGCAGGAAAGAAAGAAAAGCGCGGGAAGCGCCATTTTTTTTCCAGGATGCCTAAGGCTGGCAATATTGATGTTTTTGATAACGACATAGAGGATTGGACCATATATGTGGAAAGAGTGGAGGTATATTGCACAGCAAGTGGAATAGAAAATGATTAAAAGGCGTCAGTACTTCTAAATCAATTGGGCGCAAAGACATACGGGCTGTTACGAAACTTAATCACTCCAGCCAAACCAAAGGACAAGAATTTTAAGGAAATTGTTGATACCCTACAGGAGCACTTAAACCCAACACCGCTGCTGATAGCGGAACGATTCAAATTCTTCCAGAGGAATCAGCACAAGAATGAAAGTAACACTGATTACCTCACCGAATTAAGAAAGCTATCAAAGCACTGCCAATTCGGGGCAGGACTGGCAGATTCTCTTCAAGACAAATTCGTCTGCGGTCTCCTAAGTGAAGGAACACAGAAAAGGCTGCTTTCTGAGAAAGATTTGACACTAGACAAGGCTTTCAGTATGGCTGTATCATACGAAGCAGCCGCAAGAGGAGCTGCAGAGATACAGCAAAAGACACAGGACTTCGGCACCCATGAAATGACACAGGGTTTCAAGAGATGTTATCGCTGCGGCAGATCCACCCATGACCAGAGGGACTGCTGGTTAAAGGACAAAGCATGCAGGCAATGCGGAAAGATTGGACACATTGCACGGGTATGCCAATCTGGACAAAAAAATCCATGGACAGGAAAAAAAAAATCAATAAAGAAAAGTACAGAAAGGTACAAATGATGACGGACAGTAGCTCCGAAGACCAGAAGAGCGATAGCGACTCCGGAAACAAGAGACTAAGCTGTCTCAAATTACATAATGTAATTGCCAAAGAAGATTACCAGACCATTTGGGTTGCCCTCACGATAGCAGGGTCCCCAGTTAAAAAGAAGCTAGATACAGGATCAGCTCTGACCGTCATAAATCGACGGGATTACGAGCGGCTATTTCCGCATATACCTTTAAAAGACACATCCATTATCTTGAAAACATATACGGGGCAGAAAGTATACCCCAAAGGAAAAATAAGGGTGCCTGTTGTATACAACGGCAAGGAAATACAGAAGTTGTATTTATACGTTCTACAAGATGGTGGTCCACCGCTGTTGGGACGTGAATGGATCAGGAAGATACGTTTAGACTGGCACTCCATTCAGGCACTGACGGTGACCAGTAAGAAAAAAAATGATGATGACGTCATACCTGAACGATTAAAAGACATCTTGGCCAACGCCAAGGAAGTGTTTCAAGAGAAACTAGGAACCTTGAAAGGCATCACCGCCTCAATAAAAGTGGAAGATGCGGCAATTCCCAAGTTTTTTAAGGCAAGGCCGGTGCCATACGCAATTCGTCCAGCAGTCGAGGCAGAGCTGGAGAATTTGGAAAAGTCAGGCGTATTATCCAAGATAGATTGGAGCGAGTGGGCAACACCCATCGTCCCGGTCATGAAGAAAACTTTGAATAATGATAAATCTGAAGAACAGAGAAAAATTCGCATCTGTGGAGACTTCAAGGTGACTGTAAACCCGGTCCTTCACACGGTACAGTATCCTCTTCCGAGGATAGAAGATATTTTCACCTCACTATCCGGAGGGATAAGTTTCACCAAAATTGACTTGGCACAGGCATATCTACAAATGAAGGTTGAAGAGGCCTCTAGAAAGTATCTCATGATAAATACACACAAAGGCCTGTACCAGTACAATCGACTGGTTTTCGGAGTAGCATCAGCTCCAGCTATCTGGCAAAGAGCTATGGAGCAAGTCCTCCAAGGGATTCCGGGGACTCAATGCTACCTAGACGACATCCTTGTAACAGGAGAAAATGACAACGAGCACCTTGCCAATTTGGAGCAGGTGCTCACTAGGCTGAGAGAACGGGGCCTACGAGCAAATCGCCCCAAGTGCGAACTTTTCCAGAAACAAATATCATATTGTGGCCACATAATTAATAAGGAAGGGTTGCATAAGTCACCTGAAAAAATTGAAGCGGTCATAAAAGCCCCAGCACCTGAAAATGTTTCACAATTAAGGTCGTTCCTGGGATTGATAAATTACTATCATAAATTTTTACCGAACTTATCAACTCTTCTGCACCCTCTTAATGAACTGCTACAAACAGGAGTAATTTGGAAATGGAGCGAAGACTGTAAATGTGCCTTCCATAAATGCAGACTTAATCACGTCCAAGGAAGTTTTGGCTCATTACAACCCATCACTGCCAATCAGACTGGCGTGCGATGCATCCCCTTACGGCGTAGGAGCGGTATTATCGCATAGATTCCCTGATGGCTCGGAGCGGCCGATAGCTTTTGCGTCACGCTCATTGAACTCAGCTGAGCGTAACTATGCCCAAATCGACAGGGAAGCACTCAGCCTGGTATGGGGAGTGAAGAAATTCAACCATTACCTACACGGACAAAAATTTACCTTGTTGACTAACCATCAGCCCCTCGTCTCCATATTCAACCCTAAAACGGGCGTTCCCATTATGACAGCGCAAAGGCTACAGAGGTGGTCCCTTTTCCTAGGGGCACACCAATATGACATAGAATACAAAGGATCAAAACAGCATGGGAATGCTGACGGTTTATCGCGTCTACCGTTGCCAACGTTAGAAGAGGCACCTACAGTAGACCCAGTGGAGATGTTCCACTCTACCATAGTCGATTGTCTACCAGTAACAAATTCTGCCATTGAAAGGGAAACGAGAAATGACCCGACTCTCTCACGAGCCTACGATTTAACAGTGAAGGGATGGCCAGCACATGGCGAACCACTGTTGCCAGCATTCTCGCAAAGAAGAGAACAGCTGTCAGTGTGCCGAGGAACCTTGATGTGTGGATCCAGAGTGGTGATTCCACCCAAACTCCAGGATAAAGTGCTAAAGGAGCTTCACGAGGGGCACCTGGGTGGAGTGAAAATGAAGAACCTAGCCAGGGCGTTTGTATGGTGGCCAGGTATCGATGGAGACATCGAAGAAATGACCAAGAGCTGCCTAGGATGCCAGAAGGTCCAAAACGCTCCACCACAAGCCCCTCTACATCCATGGGAGTGGCCCTCATCTCCATGGCAAAGGGTACACATCGACTTTGCTGGCCCATTTATGGACTCAATGTTCTTAATCGCGGTTGATGCACACTCCAAGTGGCCGGAGGTAATAAAGATGTCCTCCAACACCACGGAAAAAACCATCACAGTATTAAGGACCATATTTGCCAGGAATGGGCTGCCTGAGCAGATCTGTTCTGATAATGGACCGCTATTTGTGTCTGAAGAATTCAGGATGTTCTTAAAAAACAATGGGGTTAAGCACTACACGTCCGCCCCATACCATCCCGCCACCAATGGATTGGCTGAAAGGTTTTTCCAGACCTTCAAGAAGGCCATAAAGGCCATGGGTAATGAAGACATAAAGCTGCAGCATAAGGTAGATAACTTCTTGTTTGCATACAGGAATGCAACACATATGGTTACAAACCAAACTCCCGCCATGATGTTCTTCAATAGAAGCCTAAGATGCCAGCTGGATTTGATCAAGCCAAACATCAGAAGGGACGTGGAGAACCGGCAATTTCAAGGCATGAATGAAAGGCCAACTAGAACCTTCCAGATAGGTCAACAAGTTTTGGCCCGGGACTACCGTACCGAGAAATGGCAGCCTGGAACTATTTGCACACGACTAGGACCGCTGATGCATACCGTGGACATTGGAGAAAGCATAATAAGGCGCCATGCTGACCAGATCATAGAGTCATCCGAAAAAGGACAACCTACACCACAACTCTATACGCCTAATGATGAAGTAGAGATATCCATAGTATCTACCTCCGATCCGGTGATACTGGAACCAGATGAACCCGACACTGGCATTCAAGCCGAATCAGCCTTGCCAAAAGAACCTACTACACCACCAGAAACTACTACACCACCGAGGCGTTTTCCGGACTGAGTCAGGAAGCCTCCAGAGAGACTGACTTATAATTGATTAACTGCAGCAATGTGTAGATTATTGTTCTTGTAACATGTAATTAATGATTACTTAAAATATTATGTACTGGTTGGCTAAAAGGGGAGGAATTGTAGTGTATGTGCCTTTAAGAGCCCCCTGTGTACTGTAATGCCGGTAATGGCCACTCGGGCTATATAAGCCTGTATATTGTGTTGTATCAGTTAGTTCACCTCCAGACTTTGTTCAGTAAACACCTGTGAAACCAACTCCTGCCTTCAGTGTCTCTATTAACACACGGATACAACACATTTCTCCCACACCAGTCTTTGAGCCATGCATTTAACTCTCTGATTTTATTTACCCTAGCCAAATTTGCTCGTGGCTCAGATAGTAATCCAGAGATTATTACCCTTGTGGTTCTGCTTTTTAATTTGGCCCCTAACTGCTCATACTCCCTCAGCAGAACCTCTTTCCTTGTCCTATCTATGTCGTTGGTACCAACATGGACCACGACAACTGGATCCACCCCCTCCCACTCCAAGTTTCTCTCCAGCCCAGAGGAGATGTCCTTAACCCTGGCACCGGGTAGGCAACACAGCCTTCGGGACTCTTGCTCTCGGCTGCAAAGAACCCTATCTATCCCCCTAACAATACTATCCCCTACCATTACAACATTTCTTTTTACTCCCCCCACTTGAATGGCCCCTCGTTCCACGGTGCTGTGGCCAGGTTGCTCATCCTCCCTGCAGTCCCTGTTCCTGTCCTCACAGGGAGTAATAGCCTCAAACCTGTTGGACAAGAGCAAGGGCTGCGGCTCCTCCAACACTACCTCCTGGATCCCCGTACCTGCCTCACTCATAGTCACACCCTCCTGTCCCTGACCATGGAATACATCTGAATTAGTTAATCTAATTGGTGTGACTACTTCCTGGAACACAGAGTCCAGGTAACTCTCCCCCTCCCTGATGTGTCGCAGTGTTTGAAGCTCGGACTCCAGCTCATCAACACGGAGCCGGAGTTCCTCCAGCAGCCAACACTTACTGCAAATGTGATCACCATGAACATCAATGGTGTCCACCAGCTCCCACATATTGCAGCAGTAACACATCACCTGCTCTGCCATTCTATGTAATTAATTAAATTTATTATTATTATTTTTAAATACCCTCTGCCCCGATTCTAGATGATGAATATCACACCTCCATTTAATTGAACTTACCAATTTATAAAGGTTTAAAAGGGAAGGAAAAGTACTCACCAACCAGCTAATCACCTGCCAGCTTGGCTGTGATGTCACTTTTGAATTCTGACCTCCCTTTGGAATGTTGCTTGTGGAGCCTGTTTAGGCTGCCTCGCCTCACTGCTCTGACTCGACACCCGCTGCTGCTCCCGGCTGCATCGACTGGGCCTTGCCTCGCTGCTCTGCCTCTGTGATGTCTGCTAATCCTGAGACTGGCAGGAAAAACAAGACAAAAACAAAACAAAAACAGCACCTCACACCTCACTTACCCTAACTCTCTCACTTACCCAAACTCTCAAAAGGCACTCTCTGCTGCTCGCACTCTGTCAGTGCAGGAAAGTGGAGATGTGGTAAAAGATCAGCCACGATCCTACTGAATGGCGCAGCAGGCTCAAAAGGGCCAAATGGCCTACTCCTGTTCCTATTTCTTTTATTCTTATAATATGGGTTTTATAATGCTTGTAACACCTTCTGCCTCATTGCCTCAGAATGAACTTTAATTACATCCTCAGAAAACCAATCATCATCGTAGGTATGCTTTTTACCTCAACATATATCCTTGAAAATATAAGAAAATATGAAATGAGATAAGGCCATTTAGTCCAACAAAGTTTTTCCTTCTATGAAACTGTAAGGAACTGGTTATCAGACTCTCTTGAAGTCTACTGATGTTATACTGCTATTGATTTCTCTTTATATTGTAGTGATAGCAACCTTTAGCTTTTGCCTGTGAAGTGAAGAAGTATAAATCAATTTCGATGTAGTGACCACTGAACTGTTGAATTAAGACCGACCTTAAAGCCATGGTCAGTTGAGACAATAATTAAAGATATTCCAGAGCATACTGCAAAGCATATTAATTAGTTGATAACAAGTTCTGCAGAAGGGAACATCTGCAGCTATATCATTCTTTTCAGATGCAGGTGATTGTTATATAGAAATAACAACAAAAAATGCTGGAAAAACTCAGCAGGTCAGGCAACATCCGTGGAGAGAAATTTGAGTTGACATTTCGGGTCGAACCCTTCTTCAAAACTGGAAAGAAAAGAAAATAGATCGAAGGCAGGGCTGCGATCGGACAAAAGAAGTTAAAGAAACAAAAGAGCTAGACGAGATGGTAATAGGCTGAGATTAGGTGTAAAGTGTACTGGCAGAGCAAGAGATAGCTGCCAGGTGTGAGAGAGAAACAAAAGGAAAGGGGGGGGGGAAAGGAGTGGAAAAATTACAAGAAAAAATGTGTAATAGGGGCCGAGGTTATGATCTGAAATTGTTGAACTCGATATTGAGTCCGGAAGGCTGCAGAGTGCCTAATCGGAAGATGAGGTGCTGTTCCTCGAGTTTACGTTGAGCCTCCGTGGAACAATACAAGAGGCCAAGGACAGTGAGGTCTGAGTGGGAATGGAGCGGTGAATTAAAATGACAGGCGACCAGAAGCTCGGGGTCACCCTTACGGACTGAACGGAGGTGTTCTGCAAAGCGGTCACCCAATCTGCGTTTGGTCTCCCCAATGTAGAGGAGACCGCATCGTGAGCAGCGAATACAGTATACTAGATTGCAAGAAGTACAAGTAAATTGCTGTTTCACCTGGAAGGGGTGTTTGGGGCCCTGGACAGTGGGAAGGGGGGAGATATAGGGGCAGGTGTTACATCTCCTCCGCTTGCACGGGAAGGTGCCAGGCGAAGGGGAAGGGCTGTTTGGGGTGATAGGGGAGTGGACTAGGGTGTCTCGGAGGGAGCGGTCCCTACAGAATGCTGAAAGGGGAGGGGAGGGGAAGATACGTTTGGTGGTGGGATCACTTTGGAGGTAGCGGAAATGCCGGAGGATGATCCATTGAATGTGGAGGCTGGTGGGGTGAAAGGTAAGGACAAGGGGAATCCTATCGTGGTTCCAGGAGGGAGGGGCAGGGGTGAGGGCAGAAGTGCGGGAGATAGAACTGACACGGTCGAGGGCAGTGTCAACCACGGTAGAGGGGAATCCTCGGGTGCGGAAAAAGGAAGACATGTCTGAAGCACTGGTGTGGAAGGTGGCATCGTCGGAGCAGATACGGCGGAGATGGAGAAACTGGGAGAATGGAAGCGGGGTGGGAGGAAGTGTAGTCCAGGTAGCTGGGGGAGTCAGTGGGCTTGTAATGAATATTGGTCGATAACCTATCCCCAGAGATGGAGACGGAGAAGTCGAGGAAGGGAAGGGAAGAGTCAGAGATGGACCATGTGAAGGTGAGGGAAGGGTGGAAATTGGAGGCAAAGTGAATGAAATTGTCAAGTTCGGGGCGAGAGCAGGAAACGGCACCGATACAGTCATCAATGTATCGTAAAAAGAGGTGAGGGAGGGGACCCGAGTAGGACTGGAACAAAGATTGTTCCACATAGCCCACGAAAAGGCAGGCATAGCTAGGACCCATGCGGGTACCCATGGCAACACCTTTGATTTGGAGGAAATGAGTGGAGTTAAAGGAGAAGTTGTTCAATGTGAGAACAAGTTCAGCCAGGCGGAGGAGGGTGGTGGTGGATGGGGACTGGTCGGGCCTCTGTTCAAGGAAGAAGCGGAGTGCCCTCAGGCCATCCAGGTGGGGGATGGAGGTGTAGAGTGATTGTACGTCCATGGTGAAAAGGAAGCGGTTGGGGCCAGGAAACTGGAAACTGTTAAAGTGGCAGAGGGCATCCGAAGAGTCACGGATGTAGGTGGGAAGAGACTGGACAAGGGGAGAAAAGATTGTTATATAGATTTATAATTACAATTTTCGCTTAGTATAATGGTAATGAGTGAAACAATCAATAAGATAACAAAAATTCTTAAATTGTAATATATTAAAATGGTTAGAACTCACAAACATAGAACAGGCACAAAAAAAACCTTTGTTCATTCATTAGAAGGGCAACATTGAAGATAAGCACCTGCCTGAGAAAGACCATAGACCAGGTCCCTGGGAAACCCAGCAGCTGCAGCGAGGCGAGGACAGCCTTGGGGAACATTCCTTGTGGGCCAGGAGGAGCAGGACTGCTTCCTCCCATTCACCCAAGCTCCCCCACCATCAGCACCCCCCCCATACAAACCTCTTCCCCCCAGGATCGGACCACCCCAGGATCAGACCCGCCCCCCTCCCCAGGGTCAGGGATCAGACCTTCCTTCTGGATCGGACCACCCTCCCCCCCCCGGGTCTGGGATTGGACTCCCCCGGGATCAGACATCCCTCCTTGGGTTCGGGGATAATACCTCTCTGGTCCTGTGGCCTCCTTCGGAGTGCTCCCTGCCCGACTGGAAGCCAAGCTTGTCAATCAAGCTGAATTTTGGGTGGGGAACTTGTCACTGACAGAAGATGCACACTGTGGAGTTAAATCTCCACAGCGTGTGAGGGAGCCCAGACTTCCGGGTTTCCTGCATGCTACCGGACACCCTCCCCCCACACCCACCCCCCACCCCCCACCCCACTCCCAGCACCTCGGGAAGTAAATATTCCCCCATAGTTTCAAAAAGCTAACACTGCCTCAAAATGGTTCATGCAGGCACTCTTCTCTTCATCCTCTCAATTCATGCTGGCATTTATTCCCACCAAACCCACCCCCCCCACCCCCCATTAATACTGACACTTTATTCCCTGCTCCCTCCTTCAGTTCATGCCTGCACTTTCCATCACTCCCCCATCAGTTCATGCAGTCACTTTTCACATCCCCCTTTCTAGTTCCTGTCCTTCCTCCCTCGGCTCATACTAGTAAATTTAACCCCGTCCCCTTTGCATGTTAGTTCATGCTGGCGTTGTACCCCCATCACCCCTCAGCACTACACCTACTGCTGCTTCAGGGGGTTGATATTGTGGGCAGAAATTCTCAGCATGTTTTGCAACATCAGGAGTCCCGATCTCACAAAACAATCTGCAGGAGCATTGAATCACCCCTGGATCAACAGCAAGGGGCAGGCATTGGTTCAGTGCTTATTTTTGTTGTCTTAATCGTTTAAAAAGTGACCATGGTTGCATTACTCTTTGTTAGATACCTGTGCTCTGCAGAGAATTTGATTATCCTGTCTATGACGGTCATTATACTCAGAAATCAGTCTCAGTATCTGTGAAGTATGGCATGCACTTAGATGACCCAAGTTATGCTGTTGACTGTGCATCACACTCAGCCTGGAGACAAAGGAAAGCATACACGCAAATTGCTCTGCTCCCCAGCAGCTGAATTTTTAATGTTATGCCTGTGCCTAAGGGAGCAGTGACTCCCCCTAACATTAAAAGCATTCTATTATATGTTTCAGGGAGATTTTGAAAGCTTCTTCACCACATATAAAACATGGTTTTGCATTAAACTGGAGTTATAATACACAATACGAACCCTCACCGGGGTGACACACGCTATTGATGAAATACGTCTGACATCTAATGGCTTCAGTGCAATAGGGAATTGAGTCAGGATCGTTCAGTTCGTAAGGATGACCCCGAGTTTCCGGTTGCCTGTCATTTTAATTCACCGCCCCATTCCCACTCAGACCTCACTGTACTCGGACTCTTGCATTGTTCCACGGAAGCTCAGCGTAAGCTCGATGAACAGCACCTCATCTTCCGATTAGGCATTTTACAGCCTTCCGGACTCAATATCGAGTTCAACAATTTAAGATCATAACCTCAGCCCCCATTACATTTTTACTTATTTTTTATCCACACCTTTGTTTTGGCCCTTCCCCCCCCCCCCTTTTTGCACTCCCACATGGCAGCTGTCTCCCATTCTGCCAGCGCATTTCACACCTAATCTAGAGCCGTCTTTTGTCTCCACTAGTCCTATCACCATCTCGTCTCGTTTTGAATACCTCTTAATGTCTCTTCACTTCTCTTTTGTTCTCTCCCAGCCTGGCCTTCAGTCTTGACAAAGGGTTAGGCCCGAAACGTTGACTCTATTTTCTCTCTTCGGATGTTGCCTGGCCTGCTGAGTTTTTCCAGCATTTTCTGTTGTTATCTCAGTTACACTTTTGCTTTCAATGCACACTGAAAACTGCTTCACATAGGTAGTGTTAATATAATGGCACTGTTAAATTACCCTTATTGATCTGCAATCTAGTTTTGTTCAGAGAAGAGTAGGGACTTCTCCTACTGACCTCATCAAATTCCTCCATGAACAATTACTGCCAAAAACCAGATTACCTGGCCATTTTTCTCATTACCACCTGTGAGGCAATGGAGCAGGATGGCTGTTTTGTTCTGCTTATGTAACAACAATCACTGCACTCCATTGTTGAATTTAATGTGTGAATTATTTTGAGATGTTTCAACATAATAAGGCTATGTATATAAATGGAAGTATTTATTTTTCCCTATTATTCTTGATATTATGGCCCGTATTTTCCGATCGTAGGCCTCCCGCGGGTGGAGGCCTGCGATCTGGAAAAATCTGCGCCCTTACCTGAGAGCTCCCGGGACGCGCACAGTTCCAATGCTGGGCCTCACAAAACTCCAAGTGCGCAGGGCTCACGTATCCTAGAGGCGCAGGTAGTTTGCAGCATTCCTGGGATCACGTGGGCCATGGGGAGCCAATCACAGAAGGGAATCTCCCTTCATACATTTGCCAGGAAGACCTGTCAAATATATGAATGGAGATCAATGAAAAAACATAGTAAAACTTTAAATACTTTTTTTTTAAATCACATTTTAAAAATGACTTGAAATTACAATAAATGAAGTATTTTAAACAAAATTTAATTTTTTGAAACAAATAATTAAAATATTTTACGGGGCTAAAAATAAACGTACCTTTTTTTAAAGTATTTTTAAATGCTAAATCAGTGAAAAAAAATTTTTTGGTTTACTTTTTTCTACTCTTATCCTGGTAAAAGCAGGCCTTACACCTGCTTTTACCAGGCGGAAGAATTGTAAGAGTTTTCTGCGGGCGGAGGGTCTCCAAAAAGCGGAACTATCAGCCTGCAGAGGCCCTTCTCCAGGGCAGCCAGAGGTTCTGTCAAGAGGAATTGAAATGCGTACCCACCCGTAGGGATCGGAATATCTGGCCCATTGTACTTAAATTTATTACATCAACTATATAATAAAAAATGCAATATAAAATGTAAAATCACAATTAAAATCATGACCAAAGTGTAGTGTATGTACTTTGCAGAAGGAACTATATTCTGCAGCCCCTGTATACTGCAGCACCAGTAGTGACCACCTCTGTATATAAGCCTGTGTAGTAACATTTGCATAGTAGTTCCAGGTTGCCTCCATTCAGTAAAGACCTGTTATAACCAACTTCTGCAGTCCGTGTCTCAATTATACACGGACATAATACTGGCGACGAGCAGATACGAACTTACCTACAGTCTGCACCACCTCATGGGGATCCATCCCTGAAGCGAAGTTATCAGAGGTCGAGGCCAGAAGGAAGAAAGAAACAGAAGAAATGGGCATCGACCGTGGGCATCCGCCTCTGAGTCAGCAGAGTTGAAGATTTGCAGGAGAGGCTGTCGAGAGCGGGGCTTGGTTATCCTGTCGATGGTGCTTCAGCTAATCGGGCTGGTGGCAGGTAGTACACTGATCCTTCCTGGGCTGCGGCGGTCTAGAGCTCGAGCGGGTGGCTTTGCAACGGGGCCGAGCAGCGTTGTCGGGAAGAGGAGAGAGAGAGAGAGGGTGGAGCACACAGGGCGCGGCCGGTGCTACGAAGCCAGGCAGCGTACAGACCCGAGAAGAGGGAGGCAAGAGTCCCGCTGGGTTGTTCCGACGACGGGGAAATAATAAAAATTAAATGCGCAGAAAGCCGCGAGGAGCTGCAGTTTGCCACGGGAACCGCGGAGAGTGGTGTTAGAAGCAGCGAAGAGTTTTAACGAAATTGTTGCTATCCTACAGGAACACCTAAATCCTACATCGCTGCTGATAGCAGAAAGATTTAAATTCCACAGGAGAAATCAGCATAAAGATGAGAGCAATGCTGATTACCTTACGGAACTACGCAAGTTATGAAAGCACTGCCAGTTCGGAGCAGGACTGGCAGATACCTTACGGGACAAATTTGTCTGTGGACTCCTGAGTGAAGGAACCCAGAAGAGGTTACTCTCAGAGAAAGAGCTGATGCTAGATAAGGCTTTCAGCGTGGCAGTATCATACGAAGCAGCAGCAAGGGGAGCTGCGGAAATACAGCAAAAGCCACAGGAATACGGCACCCACAAAATGACATGGGGATTTACAAAATGTTATCGCTGCGGCAGAACAACCCATGACCAGAAGGACTGCTGGTCCAAGGACAAAATATGCAGGCAATGCGGAAAGATGGGACACATTGGGCAGCACGGTGGCATAGTGGTTAGCACTGTTGCCTCACAGCGCCAGGGACCCGGGTTCAAATCCGGCCTCGTGTGACTGTCTGTGTGGAGTTTGCACATTCTCCCAGTGTTTGCGTGGGTTTCCTCCGGGTGCTCCGGTTTCCTCCCACATTCCAAAGATGTGCGGGTTAGGTTGATTGGCCATGATAAAAATTGGCCCTTAGTGTTAGGGGGGATTAAATATGTGGGGTTACGGGGATAGGGCTTGGGTGGGATGGCTGTTGGTGTAGGGACCGGGTGCTAGGGTTTGGATGATCAGCCATGATCTCGTTGAATGGTGAAGCAGGCTCGAAGGGCCGAATGGCCTACTCCTGCTCCTAGTTTCTATGTTTCTATTGCATGAGTTTGCAGGTCTGGGAAGAAGACCAACGACAACAAAAAGGCTACTAAGGAACCGTACAGGAAAGTACAAAAGATGACGGACAGTAGGTCCGAAGAACAGATGAGCGATAGTGAATCCGGGAACAAGAGACTAAGCTGTCTCAATCTTTATAACGTAATCGCAAAAGAAGATCACCGAACCATTTGGGTCACACTCACGATAGCAGGGTCCCAAGTCAAAATGGAATTGGATACAGGATCAGCTCTAACCATCATGAATCGACGAGACTACGAGCGGCTATTCTCACACATACCCTTGAAAGAGACATCCATTGTCTTGAAGACTTATACGGGGCAAAAAGTATACCCCAGAGGAAAAATAAGGGTGCCTGTCGAATACAACGGCAAGGAAAGACAGAAATTGTATCTGTACATACTGCAAGATGGTGGACCACCATTATTGGGACGTGAATGGATCAGAAAGATAAGTTTAGACTGGCACTCCATTCAGGCACTGACGGTGGCTGGTAAAAAGGATGACGACGTCACTCCTGGTCGATTGTCAACAATCTTAGCTAACGCCAAAGAGGTATTTCAACAAGAACTGGGAACTCTTAAAGGCGTAACCGCCTCGATAAAAATAGAAGAGAATGCAATTCCCAAGTTTTTCAAAGCAAGACCGGTACCATATGCAATTCACCCAGCCGTCGAGGCAGAGCTGGAGAATCTGGAGAATGCAGGCGTGTTATCTAAGGTAGACTGGAGTGAGTGGGCGACACCCATCGTTCCTGTCATGAAGAAAAAGTTAAACAATAAGGCCTAGAAATTCATTAAGGCGCTGCCAGCTTTGCGGCCAGTTACCGCCTAAAGGGGGCTTCTGCGCCAAAAATGAGTTTGCGCTGATATTCAGCGCAGCGGTATTGGCGGCGGTAGCCGTTAGCACTGCGCCGGCACCGATGATGTCATCGGTGTGCGCAGTGCCCCGGTTCCGCCCCGAAACCGGCCCGATCCCCATATTTAGTAGCGGCCGCCTCCTCCGAAGCGGCCACAAACAGCGACCAGAAAACGGAACGTGCTGTAGCCTTAGTGGGGCGCTTTAAAGGGGAAGGTGCGGCCGGCCACTTTTTCGGTGGCCGCCTGCCCGCACCTCCTTCCCCGGCCTCCTCCAGCCCCCCCCCGCGGCATTGCCGGCTGCTTTCCGCGAACCCGGCACTTCTCCGTGGTGCCGGGCTCATTTGCCGGCACTCTCCAGCGGCGATCTCCCCGTTGCAGGCAGCTCCCCCTTAAGAGAAGGAGGAGGCCTGCAGTACTGCAGCCTGCCGCTCCGCAGCGGCTGGCGCAGCGGCGCCAAGAGCGCTGAAATTCAGTGTCAGCGCCCCAAGCGGAGGCGGGCACACCCTGGTATAGCGCCCGGTTCTGAATTGGGGCGCAAACACTGAATATCTGACGATCGCTAATGGCTCCCCGCCCAGTGCGAACTTTTGGGCGCGAGCGAGCTGGCCGCCCCAAAGTGAATTTCTAGGCCTAAGTCTGAGGAGCCAAGGAAGGTTCGCATCTGTGGGGACTTCAAGGTGATGGTGAACCCAATCCTTCACACAGTACAATATCCTCTTCCAAGGATAGAAGATATCTTCGCCTCACTATCTGGAGGGAAGCATTTTACAAAAATTGACCTAGCACAAGCATATTTGCAGATGGAGGTTGAAGAATCCTCTAGGAAGTATCTCACGATAAACACTCACAAACGTCTTTACCAGTATAATCGACTGGCATTCGGAGTAGCATCAGCTCCGGCGATATGGCAAAGAGGGATGGAACAAGTCCTGCAAGGAATTCCGGGGACTCAGTGTTACTTGGACGACATCCTAGTGACAGGTGAAGATGACAGTGAACACCTTGCCAACCTAGAGCAGGTGCTCACTAGACTACGTGAGCATGGGCTACGGGCCAATCGCCCCAAGTGTGAGTTTTTTAAGAAACAGATATCATATTGTGGCCACGTGATTGATGAAGAGGGGTTACATAAGTCCCCTGACAAAATTGAAGCGGTAGTTAAGGCTCCAGCGCCTGAAAATGTGTCGCAACTGAGGTCATTCCTCGCATTGGTGAATTACTACCATAAGTTTTTGCCGAATTTGTCCACAATTCTGCACCCACTGAACGCCCTACTACAAACGGGAGTAGCATGGAAATGGAGCGATGAATGTAAGCGGGCCTTTCAGAAGAGTAAGGACATAATCACTTCAGGAGAAGTATTGGCTCACTACAACCCATCACTACTGATAAGACTGGCATGTGATGCGTCTCCCTACGGCATTGGGGCGGTACTGTCACATAAATTCCTTGATGGTTCAGAGAGGCCGATAGCTTTTGCGTCACACTCGTTAGCTTCAGCCGAGCGTAACTACGCCCAGATTGACAGAGAGGCCCTCAGCCTGGTGTGGGGGCTGAAGAAGTTCAATCACTACCTGCACGGTCAGAAATTTACTCTACTTACTGATCATCAACCTCTTGTCTCCATTTTCAACCCTCAGAAGGGCGTACCGATAATGACAGCACAACGGCTACAGAGGTGGTCCCTTTTCCTAGGGGCACACCAAAATGACATCGAGTACAAAGGAACTAAACAGCATGGGAATGCTGATGGATTGTCGTGCCTACCATTGCCGACGGTGGAAGAAGAACTTGCAGTGGATCCAGTGGAGCTATTCCACTCAACCATAGTCGAATGTATCCCTGTGACAAATGCAAACATAGAAAAGGAAACACGAAATGACCCGACACTCTCCTGGGTCTATGATTTAATGGTGAAGGGATGGCCAGCACATGGCAAACCACTGCTGCCAGCATTCTCGCCGAGAAGAGAACAGCTGTCAGTGTGCAGAGGAACCTTGATGTGTGGATCCAGAGTAGTAATTCCACCCAAATTGAAGGATAGAGTGCTCAATGAGCTTCATGAGGGTCATCTGGGAGGGGTAAAAATGAAGAACTTAGCCAGAGCGTTTGTGTGGTGGCCGGGAATCGATAGAGAAATCGAAGAGATGACCAAGAGCTGTACAGGATGCCAGAAGGTCCAAAGCGCCCCCACAAGCCCCTCTACATCCATGGGAGTGGCCCTCATCTCCATGGCAAAGGGTGCACATTGATTTTGCTGGTCCATTTATGGACTCGATGTTTTTAATTGCGGTGGATGCACATTCAAAGTGGCCAGAGGTAATAAAAATTTCCTCAACCACCACAGAAAAAACTATCACAGTCTTACGAACCATATTCGCCAGGAATGGGCTGCCTGAACAGATTTGCTCCGACAATGGACCACAGTCTGTGTCTGAAGAGTTCCGGAGGTTCTTAAAGAACAATGGTGTTAAGCATTACACATCCGCCCCATATCATCCAGCCACTAATGGATTGGCCGAGAGGTTCGTTCAAACACTCAAGAAGGCTATCAAGGCAATGTGTAATGAAGGTATACCCCTACAGCACAAGGTGGATAACTTCTTGTTTGCCTACCGGAATGCGACACATGCGGTTACCAACCAAACCCCAGCCATGATGTTCTTCAATCGAAGACTACGATGCCGCTTGGATTTGGTTAAGCCAAACATCAGAAGAGATGTGGAGAACAGGCAGTTTCAGAATATGAATGAAAGGCCGACCAGGAGTTTTAAGATACGCCAACCAGTTTTGGCCCGGGACTACCGCACAGAGAAATGGCAGCCAGGAACGATCTGTACACGGCAAGGACCTCTAATGTATACCGTGGACGTTGGAGAGAGCATTGTAAGATGCCATGCTGATCAGATTCTAGAGTCACTGGGAAACGTCAACTCCACACCACAATCTGATACACCTGGCGATGAAACCGAAGTACCAATTGCATCTACCTCAGAATCGGTGATATTGGAAGCAGACAAACCAAACAACGACATTGATCCCGACTCAACGTTGCCAGAAGAACCTGATACCCCAAAGAGGCATTATCCAGACAGAATCAGGATGCCTCCTCAAAGACTGAACTTATAATTGCTTAACTTCAACGAATGTATCTAGCAACTGTAATTGTAAATATGTTATTGCATTGTTAATCGAATGTTATGTACTGTTTAGCTAAAAGGGGAGTAATTGTAGTGTATGTACTTTGCAGAAGGAACTATATTCTGCAGCCCCTATATACTGCAGTACCAGTAGTGACCACCCCTGAATATAAGCCTGTGCAGTAACATTTGCATAGTAGTTCCAGGTTGCCTCCATTCAGTAAAGACCTGTTATAACCAACTCCTGCAGTCCGTGTCTCAATTATACACGGACATAATACAAAGTAGCACATATGATACTAAATCTCTCCAGGCTTGCTCTGTTACTTTGTTTTTCCTGTGTGCTCAAAATGAGTTAAATCCATTTATAAGTCATCATTGTGCTGTAAACAGCAGCCCTTCAGTGGATTTGTTTGGCAAAGTATAAGCAGAAGGCCAGATTCATCTATATTCCAGAGATCTTTAGATGAGTATGCAATGAAGATGCTGGCAAGTTGGTGTTTGCTCCAATCATCAACAGCAACATCCACAGTGCCACTCTATTTAGACATAGTAGAAAACAAAATGTTATGCCTTTTCTCGAACCATGAAAGCTAATCTTTGCAGTCCTTGGAGTTATCCTTCTGACCTAGTTTGGCAAACAGCCTTTGTCAGTTTATCTCAGTTGCTAGTGTGAGACAGAAGGTTATGAGTTCAAGCCCCACTATGATCTTGAGCACATAATCTATGCTGATAATTCAGTGCAGTATTGAAGAAGTCCTTCATTTTTGGAGATGCTATATTATAGATGAAATGCTGAACTGAGAACCAGCAGTAGCAGCGGGAGCGGCGGCAGAATTCGAGAGTGACGTCACAGTACAGAAAGTGATGCTGGCGTAGGGGAAGAAGCTGATTGGTGAGTGCTTTTTTTTCTTCAATTTTAAGTTTATTTCTTTTAAGGTAATTCATAGTTAAGGAAGTTCAGGAGAGCGAGAATCCGAGAGTTTAAATTTGAGGTAAGAGTTTTTAAATTAAAAGTAAAGCAGGGGCCCTCAGTCCCGTGCGTTGCACAGCCTGCAGCATGTGGGAATTCCTAGACGCTTCTTGCAGTCAGGATGACTGTTGTGTCTGTGTATAATAAGACACAGGCTGCAGGAGAACGATACAACAGGTGTTTACTCAACGTGGCTCACACGGGAACTGATCTGTACAGATTACTACTCAGTACTATATACAGGTGTGGTCACTGCTGGTACTGCAGTATACATGAGCTGTAAAAGATTGTTCCCCCCTTAAAGGTATATACATTACAATTCCTCCCCTTTTAGATTAACAGTACCATAACACTCATTTAACAATTAAATATCAAACTAATTACAATTAACACTTTTAACATGCAACATTAGCTGAAAATAGTCTATTTATATATTCAGTCTTTGGGGAGGCTTCCTGATCCTTTCTGGATAGCGCCTTTCCCGAGTGTCTTGCTCTTGGTGCGGAGGCAATTCTGGCCCCCTGTCGTCGGTTGGTTCATCAGCTTCCGATGCTACTGTTTCTGGGGTAGATGAGACCTGTACGTCGGGTTCATCACCAGGTACATATGGGCGAGGCATGGGGTTGACTTGTTCCTGTGACTCTAGGATCTGGTCAGCATGGCGTCTCACGATGCTCTCCCCAACGTCCACTGTGTACAATAGTGGGCCCTGCCGTGTACATATCGTTCCTGGCTGCCATTTTTCTGTTCGGTAGTCGCGGGCCAAGACTGGTTGCCCTACATTGAAGCTCCTTGTTGGCTTCTCATGGATGTGCTGGAATTGCTTACTCTCAACATCTCTTCGTACGTTTGGTCTGAGCAAATCCAGGCGAGATCTTAACCTTCGGTTAAAGAACATCATGGCTGGGGCCTGGTTGGTGACTGCATGTGTCGCATTCCAGTAGGCGAACAGGAAATTGTCCACCTTGTGCTGCAGCGGAATGTTGTCATTGTACATAGCCTTTATTGCCTTCTTAAAGGTTTGTACGAACCTCTCAGCCAATCCATTTGTGGCTGGATGATACGGGGCGGATGTGTAATGCCTTACCCCATTCTTTTTCAAGAACCTCCGGAACTCTTCGGGCACAAACTGTGATCCGTTGTCGGAGCAAATCTGTTCTGGCAAGCCATTCCTGGCAAAAATGGTCCGCAGGACTGCAATAGTTTTCTCCGTGGTGGTGGAGGACATTTTGATGAACTCAGGCCATTTCGAGTGCGCATCCACGGCTATTAAAAACATTGAGTCCATGAATGGACCAGCAAAATCAATATGCACCCGTTGCCATGGAGATGAGGGCCACTCCCATGGGTGTAGAGGGGCCTGTGGTGGTGCATTTTGGACTTTCTGGCATCCTGAGCAGCTCTTGGTCAGGTCCTTAATTTGTTTATCGATTCCCAGCCACCACACATAAGCCCTGGCTAGGTTTTTCATTTTTACCCCTCCCAGATGACCCTCATGAAGCTCATTGAGCACTCTATCCCTTAACTTGGGTGGAATTACCACTCCGGATCCACACATCAAGGTCCCCCGGCACACTGACAGCTGTTCTCTCCTTGTCGAGAATGCTGGCAACAGTGAGTCGCCATGTGCTGGCCATCCCTTCACCATCAAATCATATACCCGAGACATTGTCGGGTCATTTCGCGTTTCCTTTTTGATACAAGCGTTAGTTACCGGTAGGTATTCAACTATAGTTGAATGGAATATTTCGACAGTAGTCAGTGGCAGGCGTGATAGCCCATCAGCATTTCCATGCTGTTTCGTGCCCTTATATTCAATCTCATAGTGGTGCGTCCCTAGAAAAAGTGACCATCTTTGTAGTCGTTGTGCAGTCATCACCGGAACGCCCTTCTTCAGATTAAAAATGGAGACAAGAGGCTGGTGATCAGTCAGCAAGGTGAATTTCTGCCCGTGCAGATAGTGATTGAACATTTTCACTCCCCACACTAGGCTGAGGGCCTCCCTGTCAATCTGGGCGTAGTTACGCTCGGCTGAGGTTAGTGATCGTGACGCAAAGGCTATTGGCCTCTCTGAGCCGTCCGAGAATTTGTGCGACAGCACCGCTCCAATGTCGTAGGGTGACGCATCACATGCCAACCGAATTGGTAATGCCGGGTTGTAATGGGCCAATACCTCTTTCGATGTGATTAGTGTTTTGCTCTTCTGGAAAGCTCGTCTAGTTTCGTCACTCCACTTCCATGGCACCCCAGTTTGCAGTAGGGTGTTCAGTGGGTGTAGTATTGTAGACAAATTTGGCAAGAAATTATGGTAGTAGTTTACCAGCCCGAGGAATGACCTCAGTTGTGACACATTTTCCGGTGCTGCAGCCTTGACTACTGCCTCAATCTTCTCTGGGGACTTATGTAACCCCTCTTTATCGATAACGTGGCCACAATACGAGATCTGTTTTCTAAAAAACTCGCATTTGGGGCGGTTAGCTCGGAGCCCATATTCCTGCAATCTAGTGAGCACCTGCTCCAGGTTGGCAAGGTGATCACTGTCATTTTCGCCCGTGACCAGGATGTCGTCCAAATAACACTGGGTCCCTGGGATCCCTTGCAGGACTTGTTCCATTGCCCTCTGCCAAATAGCCGGAGCTGATGCTACCCCGAATACCAGCCAGTTGTATTGGCAGAGACCTTTATGGGTGTTGATTGTGAGGTATTTATTTGATGCTTCTTCTACCTCCATTTGCAGATACGCCTGGGCCAGATCAATCTTAGTGAAGCGTTTCCCTCCAGATAGCGAGGCGAAAATATCTTCAATCCGCGGAAGTGGATATTGTACGGTGTTAAGGACTGGGTTCACTGTTACCTTAAAGTCCCCACAGATGCGAACCTTCCTTGGCTCCCCAGGCGTGCTGCTCAACGACTTTTTCATCACAGGGACGATGGGTGTAGCCCACTCGCTCCAGTCTACCTTGGACAGTACACCTGTACGTTCCAGACTCTCCAGCTCTGCTTCGACGGCTGGGCGGATCACATAAGGTATCGGTCTGGCCTTAAAAAATTTTGGGCTTGCGTTTTCTTCAATTTTAATCGTCGCTGTCATGCCTTTTAGTGTTCCGAGTCCTTGCTGGAACGCCTCTTTCGTGTCAGTTAGGATCTTTGACAGTTGCCCAGGTGTGACGTCGTCATCCTTTTTTTCAGCCACAGTCAGTGCCTATATGGAATGCCATTCCAGTTGTATTTTCCGGATCCAATCACGGCTCAGTAATGGTGGTCCTCCATACATACAGGTCTAGTTTTGGTGTTTCCTTACCGTTATATATAACGGTCACCCTTATTTTTCCTTTGGGGTAGACTTTTTGCCCCGTGTACGTCTTCAAAATAATTTTTGTGTCTCTCAAGGGTATGTGTGAGAATAGCCGCTCGTAGTCCTGTCGGTTTATGACTGTTAGGGCTGATCCTGTGTCCAATTCCATCTTTACCTGGACTCCTGCTATCTTGAGAGTGACCCAAATGGTTCGGTGATCCTCCGTTGTGAACACATTATGTAGTTTCAGACAACTCAGTTCCCTGCTTTCGGAGTCGTTATCACTCTTTTGTTCGTCTGAACTATTCTCCGTCATCTTATGTACCTTCTTGTACTTTTCTTTGGTAGGTTTCTTATTGCTGGTTTTCTTTCCCGACCTGCAGACTCGTGCTATATGTCCTACTTTTCCACACTGTCTGCACACTTTGTCTTTGAACCAGCAATCATTCTGGTCATGTGTTGTTCTGCCGCAGCGATAGCACTTCTCTGTTCTACATGACATTTCGTTTGAGCCATATTCTTGCGGTCTCTGTTGTATCTCTGCAGCGCCCCGTGCTGCTGCTTCATATGATACCGCAATGCTGAAAGCCTTTTCCAGCGTAAGGTCCTTTTCAGATAAAAGCCGTTTCTGGGTTCCTTCACTTTGAAGTCCACACACAAACTTGTCCCTTAAGGTATCTGCCAGTCCCGCTCCAAACTGGCAGTGTTTCGATAGTTTGTGCAGTTCTGTTAAATAATCAGCATTGCTTTCATCCTTATGCTGGTTCCGTTTGTGAAACTTGAATCTTTCTGCTATCAGCAGCGGTGTGGGGTTTAAATGTTCCTGTAGTATTGTTACTATGTCTTCAAAACTCTTTTCCATTGGCTTCGTTGGGGTTACTAGATTTCGTAATAAACCATACGTCTTTGCACCCATTAAATTTAACAATATCGACGCTTTCTTGTCATCTGACACCTCATTTGCCTTGCAGTATACCTCTATTCGTTCGACATATGTAGTCCAATCTTCGACTTCATTGTCAAATGCGGTGATACTGCCACTCTTCGGCATTTTGGGTGTGGTTTAAAATGGCGTCTCCCAATGGCTTAAAATGGCATCTCCTGCGCTTTCCTTCCTCCCCCGCTGCTGCCAACTCCGCTCCCGACGGTTCTCGTGGCAATGGTGGCTCCCTGTCGGTTTCACGCGCTTCTCCTGCGCTGCTGCCAATGCCGCTCTCGGCAGCCCTCGTGGCAATGGCGGCGCCTCTCGGGTTTCTGCGTGTCTCTCTCTCCCTCTCTTTGACGCTGCTCGGCCCCTGAACACCGGCTGCACCCGGTGCGCTCTGCCCTCTCTCTCTCTCCCCCGTCGACGCTGCTTGGCCCTTTGCTGTGCCATTCGGTCGGGCTTTAGCCCGCCGCTGTCCAGGAAGGGTCTGTGCACTACCTGTTGCCAGCCTGTTTCACTGGACCACTCGACTGGAAAGCCAAGCCTGGCTCTCAACAGCCTCCCCCGCAATTCTCGAGTCTCTGCTGGATGACTGGGCGGTTGCCCGTGGTCGTCGCCCGAGTCTCTGGCCTTGACCTCCAATCCACTGATCTCCAGGAACGAATCCCCGGGAGGTGGTGCAGAGTTGCAGGTAGGTTCAAACTTGCCTTATCGCCAATGTTGTGTCTGTGTATAATAAGACACAGACTGCAGGAGAACGGTACAACAGGTGTTTACTCAACGTGGCTCACACGGGAACTGATCTGTACAGATTACTACTCAGTACTATATACAGGTGTGGTCACTGCCGGTACTGCAGTATACATGAGCTGTAAAAGGTAGTTCCCCCCTTAAAGGTATATACATTACAATGACCACATGTGCAGTAAGGCCAATGGTTTGGCCAACTTGAGATCCAGTTTTCGGAGCATGAGCGTCAGCTTGAGGCACTGCAGTGTATCAGCAAGGCTGAGAGTTACGTGGATAGCACGTTTTTAAACGTGGTCACACCGCAGCTTAAGAAAGTGCAGTCAGAGAGGGAATGGGAGACCAGCCGTCAGAAGAAGGGGGGCAGGCAGGTAGTCAGGAAAGCCCCAGAGTGCATTTCACTCAACAACCATTTTTCTGTGTTGGAAAACGGTGAAAGTGACGGTTCCTCTGGGGAGTGCAGCCAGAGCCAAGTTCACGGCACTCTGGGTGGCTCAGCTGCACAAGGGGGGAGGAGTAAGAGTGGAAGGGCAATAGTGGTAGGAGACTCAATAGTGAGGGGTGCAGACAGGCGTTTCTGCGGCCGCAGACATGACTCCATAATGGTATGTTGCCTCCCTGGTGCCAGGGTCAAGGATGTCACTGAATGGCTGCAGGGCATTCTGAAGGGGGAGGGTGACCAGTCAGAGGTCGTGGTTCACATTGGTACCAACAACATAGGTAGAAAGAGGGATGAGGTCCTGCAACAAGAATTTAGGGAACCAGGTAGCAGATTAAAAAGCAGGACCTCAAAGGTTGTAATCTCTGGATTACTCCCGGTGCCGCATGCTAGTGAGTAGAGGAATAGAAGGACAGAGCAGATGAATGCATGGCTAAAGAGTTGGTGCAAGATGGAGGGCTTTAGTTTCCTGGATCACTGGGTCTGTTTCTGGGGAAGGTGGGATCTGTAAAAGTCGGACGGGTTGCACCTGAACCAGAACGGGGCCAACATCCTTGCGGGGTGGTTTGCTAGTGCTGTTGGGGGACATTTAAACTAGCTTGGCAGGGGGATTGGATACGGAGTGGAGCTATAGTAGGGGGTGATGCACAGCCAAATATAGAGGAAAAAGCAAGTCAGCCTGGAAGGCAGAGCAAATATGTAATGGCACAAGGGAGTATGGCAAGGCTGGGTGGTATTTATTTTAATGCAAGGAGTCTTGCGAGTAAAGCAGATGAATTGAAGGTGTTGATGAACACATGGGAGCATGATATTGTTGCTATCACAGAGACATGGTTGAGGAAGGGGCAGGACCGGCAGCTCAATATTCCAGGGTATAGAATCTTCAGGCGAGACAGAGGGGGGTGTAAAAGAGGAGGGAGGTGTCGCAATATTAATCAAGGAGTCAATTACTGCAGTAAGGAGGGATGATATTCTAGCAGGTTCCTCTAATGAGGCCTTATGGGTAGAACTTAAAAACAAAAAAAGGGGGCAAGCATTTTGCTGGGAGTGTAATATAAGCCCCCAAACAGTCAGGGGGAGATAGAGGAACAGATATTTAGGCAAATCTCAGAGAAGTGTAGAAATAATAGGGTAATAATAGTAGGGGATTTCAACTTCCCCAATATTAACTGGGATAGCCAGAATGTGAAAGGCTTAGAGGGTACGGAATTCTTAAAGTGCATCCAGGAGAGCTTTCTGAACCAGCATGTAGAAACTCCAATAAGAGAGGGGGGCGATACTGGACCTAATTCTAGGGAATGTAGCCTGGCAAGTGGTAGAAGTGTCAGTAGGAGAGCATTTTGGTGACAGTGACCATAATTCGGTAAGATTTAAGGCAGTCATGGAAAAGGACAAAGATGGATCAGAAATAAAGGTTCTAAATTGGGGGAAGGCCGATTTTAATATGATAAGGCAGGATCTGGCCAAAGTGGACTGGGACCAGCTACTTGTAGGAAAATCCACATCAGAACAGTGGGAGTCACTCAGAAAGGAAATAGAGAGAGAGTACAGCACCAACATGTTCCCGTAAAGGTCAAGGGTGGGACCAACAAGTCCAGGGAACCCTGGATGTCAAGGGATATACAAGAATGGATTAGGAAAAAAAGGGAGGCTATTGGCAGATACAAAGGACTTAAAACAATGGAAGCCCTAGAGGAGTATAGAAAGTGCAAAGGGTGTAGAATTCACAAAATTGAACATTGTCCTATAAGGGTCTATTGGCAGAAAAGGCCTTAACTTTTAAAGACTGTTTTAAAAGAAGCCCAGAAAAAGGGACACACAAATTGGCTGCCAGACCCCGTGACCAGCTTTTCGGACACTTTAAAATGGTTCCTGCAGTCCCCAGACAGCTTTTTGTGGATTCAGCCCACAGTAGGTTCTGGAAGGCAGTTTCAGGGAAAACGAAACCAGACAGAGCCCCATACATATAGATTGGATGCAGATCCGATCAGATCGGCCTGTAGATAAAGGCCATCAAAATGTTTACCCAGACAAAGGGAAACAGTTTCATATTCATAGGGGGAACATCAAGCACCGTTTAAGACACCAGAAGGACATTAAAGACAATACAGGGTCGTTCCAGACCAGAGATGGCCGTTACCGGCCATTCGAAGATACTTTAAAAACAAAGACTACCCCGCTGCGCTACAAGCCCGCCAAAAGTTAAACAAAGACTAACCTTGATTTGGCGGGAGATAAGGGCCTCCATGGAAAAGTATAACTGGAGTCCCGGGGTAGCCATCGGTAGCTTTTCTGGTAGCTTTTGCAGCCTGGAGCTTGTAGCTGGTAGCTTTTTAAGCTAGCTTGCTTTTTCGAGAGCCGTGGAGGAACGTCGATCCGGAGACCAGCCAAGAAGGTGATTCGAGTCTGTGTCCCACCCCGGGGTAACCATCGGGAGATCATCGACAAACCCCGGGCCGTTGAGGGGACAAAGGGCAGTAGCCCTTCAGAAGAAATCTATCTGAAAATGGTAAACCAGCTGGGCTCTGCGAAGAAACCTATTTGACCATGATCAAATAGGTGGTCTCCGTCCACGCCACTGTCCAGGCCTGCCAGCATCCAGCCTGTCCGTGACCTTCATCTCGAGGAAGAAGAGAGAGAGTCGCAGCCCGCAGCGTTGACCACGTGGAGACAGGACGCCTGAGTGGATCAAAACGCAGACCTTTCAAAATCTTATACTTTCTCATTGGATTGGTGAGCATGTTTCTGGCCCCTCATAATCTGATCTAGCTAGGCTTAGGGGGTGGGCATTTTGGGTATAATTAATTATGAGTTGTTATCCCTCGATGTTCCGTGTGTTTCCCCATTTTGAGATGACTTTTGTAAAGTATAACATGCCTGTATATATGTTAGATAGTCCTGTATTATGATTTGTTTTTCCCTCCCATGTACCTTATTGGCTTACATTCAATTTTGATCCTTTATGCAATAACATTTCATTTCGTTTTCATTCAAGGTTTTACTATGCAAGAGAGAGAGGCCTCTAGAGAGAGAAACCTCTGCGATCTAAAACCCCTTACAGAAAATGGCGACCGCGGCAGGACATTGGCAGCAGGATTGCAATGTATTAGACCCAGGTTTAAATGGACGAAATGTTATGGATGAGAGGATAGCGGATTATGTTTTTGGCAAGGTAAATCTCACTAAGCAGTGGATTTCCAATCTCTTACGGGGTGAGCATCCGGTAGACGCAGCCATCAGGTGGGCAGAGAGCAAAGAACATAAGAAGTCAGTCGAGAAGGCAATGTGGCTGATGTGCTACAAAAGACAAGTCCAGAGTTTGGACAAGGTCGTTGCAGCGCAGGCAGCCAAGATCAAAACCCAGGCTTCAGAGATAGAGGAAAATGCCATGGGTGGGGAAAAACTCATCACAACGCTTCACGCGCTGAATCAGGAACGCCAAACTGTAGCCAGCCAACATCAGGCTAAAATAGAGTACCTGGAATGTCAAGTTACTGAGGCAAAGTTGCATGAAGCGAGGGTACGGGAGAAAAGCGCCCGCCTCGCACAACAGCTAAGAGCGCAGGAGGAGAGAGTAGTAGAGGTCAAGGCAGCTTACAAGCTGGCCATTGAGAACGGGTTTGAGAGCGCAGACCACGGCCCCTGCCAGAAGGCGTTAGAAGACCTAAGAACAGCCCTGGCAAAGGCAAAAGGCATGGTATGCCTCGTAAGCCCAAAAGCGAGTCAAATAGACTTCCTGAACGAATCCAAAAGACCGATTCCACAAGAAGTAGTTGTGGCACCAGCCACCGAACCCTCAGCACTGCCGAGCTATAGTGAGGTTTGGCCCGAAGGAGGGGTGGTAGAAGGGGAGGAAGCCGAGGTAGAACCAGAAGAAGAACAACCCCCGGTAGTAAAGCCGGAGCCGGCACCAATGTGTCCTACTCGGCACCAGAGGTACGGCCCCACCGACGCAAATGGCGCGGATGGACCCCACCTGAACCAGATCGTGCTGCCCCACGGTGCCCAACAACTCAGAGTGATGGTGAGCCACCTCCCAAAACTCACCGAGAAGGGAGATCCCTCAGTCCATTTCAGGGAGATAGAGGAGACAGCCGCCGTCAATGATTGTGATGATCTTGAACAGGCGAAGATGTTGCTGTTCTCCCTGGATAGCACAATCCTTCAGTGCCTCTCAGACGGGAGTAAGAGGGGACGGAAAGGGTATGTGGAACTCAGGGACGAGGTCCTGGAGGTTATGGGAGTTGATGATGGCAATCCGTTCTTCCATGTGGAAGGGACTGTGCAGCTAACTGGAGAACCCCCACGGGTTTTCGCAGAAAGGCTGTGGCCAGTGTATTGGCGCAGCTGTCCAGGCATGCCGGAACGGGCCGCAATGAACAGCATCCAGCGGGTTCATTGGCTCCGCTGCCTAGTTGCCAACAGCTCACCACAGATACAGGCCCAAGCCCAATCTTGGTTTGACCCCCAAGGTCCCGGTACTACAGAGGAGACAGTGCTCTGACAGCTCACCATTGCATACAAGAATTGCAGGTGTCAGGAGGCACCGCCCTCTAAGGGAAAAGTGCATGAGGCAAAACCCGCAGCCACAAGCAAAAAGGAGTGGCATCAGGAGGGGAATCGCCCTCCCCAGGCCAAGCTCAATTGCTACGGGTGTGGGAAGGATGGACATTGGCGCAGGGACTGTAAAAATCCGTGGAAGGATAATAAGGGAAGATCTCCCGCAGCCCAAGCCCAAGCCCAGACCGCCGCCCCAGAAAAGGGAACCGGTGCAGCTATGGATCCCGCTGCAATAGAATCAATTTTAGAGACAATGCGGTCTCTTATGATCTCGCAGGGGAGGGTAGCAGCCGCCACCGGTCCTGTCGTTCTCACAAACCTGACCGTTTCACCCCAATGACTAGAGCCAGCGCAGCCCGTTTACCTATGTCTGCTGCGATATGATTTATGGAGACGACCCCTCGTGGAGATGGAAGTAGAGCAGGAAAGGGGGACCTATTTGTTGGATACGGGGGCATCGTGCACCGTGATCCACACAGCTAACCCTACCACCTCACCTCTGTCCACCAGGGTTCCATATATTCTGTCGGGCTTCACAGGTAAAGAACAGGCTGGCGCATTCTCCATCCCTCTCTCCATTCATTTAGGACCACTCCGCACCACGTGGAAGTGTATACTGATGAAGTGGGAGGTGGAGGGTGGAAAAGGGATCCTTGGGTCCGATTTCTTAGTGGAACACGGGATTCTCGTGGACCTTAGGAATCACTGTCTCTGGTGAGCGAGCACGGGTAAGAGAGGCGAGGTAGTCATCATCCCAGAAAAGGAAGGGAAAGGGACCCTGTACCGTGAAACCAAAAGAGGGCTACGACCTCGAGCTCATGGTCGCAAGTGTCCCACAAGATCTGCAGGCATTCGTGTCAGACCACCTGACTACGTTTGCCACTCACAAACACGATTGCGGGAAGGTCACCGGGTTTGAGGTCAGAGTAGACGGGGACCCCGTGGCCCGACCCCAAAAACAGTACAACTTCCCCAGGGAAGCGGAGCCCGACATGGAGACAGCAATGTCTTCACTGGTGCAGCAGGGCGTGTTGAGGCCGATAGCCACCCACGTAAACTCTCCTTTGTGGCCGGTGAAGAAGCCGGACAATTCATGGAGAGCCACGGTGGACTACAGAGTCCTCAATAGTAACATCCCAGCCTGCGCGTCGACAGTAGCAGCAGTTGCCGACCTGATAGGGAGTATTCCAGCATCCGCGACCACGTTCACGGTGCTGGATATTTCCAATGGGTTTTGATCCATCTCTTTAAGGAGGGAGGATCAGTACAAGTTTGCCTTTCCTTTTAAAGGGCAACAGTACACCTGGAACTGCTTGCCACAGGGTTTCCATAACAGCCCAGCATCTTCCATCAATGTATGGCAGGAAGCTTAAAAGAGTTCAGCCAGCCCAATCAGCTAGTGCAGTATGTGGACGACCTGCTCCTGTTCACAGATTCCAGGAAGGAACACGGTCCACTATTGGCCGAGCTATTGGAGCTGTTAGGCAGAAAGGGTTTCAAGGTGAACCCAAAGAAGGTACCGATCGGCCAGCAGGAAGTAAATTTCCTGGGCCTGACCATCTGCGCTGGAGAGAGAGCCATAGACAAGGCTAGACGGGAATCGGTGCAAGATCTACCGATCCCCATCACCGTAACGGGTGTGAGGTCCTTTCTGGGACTGACCGGGTACTGCAGAGACTTCATTGAGGACTATGCAGCCACAGCAGCCCCGCTGCTTCGACTCCTACACAAAGGAGTGGCGTGGTCCTGGGATGAGGGTTGCCAGGCAGCATTTGAAAAACTCAAGGGGGACTTGCAGACCGCGCCAGCTCTGGGGGCCATAGATGGAGGAGAGGAGTTTTTCCTGGAGGTAGCGGCTAGCATGGATAGCCTGAGCGCTGTACTGCTTCAAGAGCGACACGGCAAGCTAAGGCCGGTGGTTTACTCCTCCAGGGTGCTCACAGATGTGGAAAGGAGTTTTTCCAATTGCGAACGGCATCTTTTGGCCACGCATTGGGCTGTGAAAAGGTCTTTGATCTTCACAGGCACCTCTCCCATCACTCTCCTCACCCATCACACACCCACCCGGATGCTTCTGGATGGAAGGATTAAGGATGGGACAGTAAGCAGTGCCCGCATTGCACGTTGAATCCTCCTCCTTTCCCAGATGGATCTGAAGGTGAAGGGTCTCTGCGAGCCCAAGCTCGGGGCTAACATGGTATATCCCGGAACAGCCCATCGGTGTTCCGTAGAAGGGGTATGGAAAGTGAACGTAGGTTTACGGGTCGGGATACATCCCACGGGCCACAAGATCTACGTAGACGGTTCCAGTACGGTATCTGCTGGCGAACGATTCACAGGGTGTGGAGTTTATGACCCCGCAGCAGACATTGCCCTGGCGATTAAGTGCCCCAGCACTATGAGCGCCCAGCAGGCTGAACTGTCCGCGGTAGTGTACGTCATTACACACCCCAAAATCTTCCCCACCCCATACACGATTTGCTTGGCCAGCATGTTCACATGCAATTCGTGTACGGAATACCTGGCCATCTGGTCTCACCGCGGATATACCTCTGCGGACGGGCGACCCTTGACCATGAAGCCCCTACTAGAAAAGATCCTGGTCGCAGTAGGGGGAGGAAGGGGAAGTCTTTATCCACAAGGTGAAGGCTCATTCCTCCACGGAACCCCAGAACCAGGGTAACCAGCAAGCAGATACGCTAGCCAGGGAAGGTGCCCACACCGGCACTTTCTGTGATCCCTATGGGTCCAAACCCGTGGCAGTAATCCAAGGCAGGGATGGGAATCAGGGGACCACAGGGGTAACACTGCCCCCAGGCCTCAAGACCGTCCAAACCCTAGATCTCGCCCTAAAAACAGTCCTCAATGCCATCACAGAGGGCAAGGAAGTAGAAGGTCCGTACGGTACAGCAGCCCTTTCCATCAAGGAAGGCATGCTGTTCCGAGAGGAACAGTGGGTTGTGCCGCAGCAGCACCGGAGGGAATTCCTTCAACTGGCCCATGAGGGTCCAGGAGCGGGACACCCCGGGCTTGAGGTCACCTGGCAACGGGTAGAACAGGCAGGATGGTGGCCGGGACTTCGGGACGATGTCCGCGAGTTCTGTGCTAATTGTCTTGTGTGCGCTGCAAACAACCCAGACCCCAGAAAAGGAAGGTGCCCATGGGACACATCAGGAGAGTAGAGGGACCATGGCAGTCGATACAGGTCGACTACATCGGGCCCCTGCCCACCGCCCAGGGAGGCTATTAGTATTGCCTTGTCCTGGTGGATCTGTTCACCAAATGGGTAGAAGCCTTCCCATGCAAGTACTGCCAGGATCTTGGTCCGGGAAGTGTTCTCGCAGTGGGGACTACCATGATTTGTGGAGTCTGACCAAGGGAGTCATTTCACCGGCCAGGTGATGCAGAACACCCTCATGCACTTAGGCATCGAAGGGAAGTGGCACGTGGCCCACAATCCTCAGTCATCCGGGATTGTGGAGCGCATGAACCGCACCCTCAAAGAAAAACTGAGGAAAGAGACGATGGACTCGCCCCAGAAATGGGCGGAGGTCCTGCCTTTAGTCCTCTTGGGGATCCGGGCTAGCCTATCTAAAAGTACAGGGTACTTCCCGCACAAATTAATGACTGGGAGAGTCATGCGAACCCCCACCCATGTACTAGCCCTGGTGCTCACTGAAGGTCAGCTCCGAGAGGTAAATCGGGACAAGTTTGCCCGGACCCTTTTTGAGCCCCTAAAACAGGTTTATGGGCAAGCAGCTGGGAACATGGGAAAGCAGCATCAGGGCAACCGGTTGCTGCTCGAACCCCGTAAGACACAGGAGTGGGAAGTAGGAGACCAGGTCATGGTGAGAAACTATGCCCGAGTGGGGAGTTTCGAGCCACTGTACATGGGGCCCTACAGTATTGTAGACAAGGCCAGCCCCATGGTTTATGCAGTGAAGTTGCCCCAGCGCACTAAATGGTTTCACATAAATCAGTGCAAGCTATTTAAGCCGGGTACAAAAGAAACAACAACCGAAGCCAGGTCTGAGGGTAAAAATCCTCAGCCTGAGGCGTGCAAAGAGTCACAGACCACACAGGCTGGAACCGCAGCCTGCTTGAGGGGAGAAGCTATCCCGCCCACCTGGGAGGTTTCCCCATTGGCCTGGGACTCGGATGGGGAAGAGCCCGAACAGCTAGACCCTACCCTTGACATGATTCTGGAGGAGGTGGAGTCGGAGGACAGAGGTCCCGCCCTCGACTGAAGCTTAGGGAGGTAGAACTTGGGGGCGGAGATCCTCCACCTGTAGGGCCAGGTAGGGAGGAGTCGACTGCCACAGACCCAAATCCCGAAGGGGCGGAGCCTGAGGGAAGGGAGCCGAAGTCAACAGTCGTGGAGAGGCCACGGGCTGTGAGGGCTAAAGTCCCGACCAAAGGTCCACTCGCAAAGGGAGCCTCGCCCGAAGTATCCCCTCGCAGGTCGTCTCACCCGAGCACAGTTAGGGGGGGGCCCGAACAGCTAGGCCCCACCCTTGACACGATTCTGGAGGAGGTGCAGTCGGAGGACGGAGGTCCCGCCCTCGACTCAAGCTTAGGGGAGGTAAAACTTGGGGGCGGTGATTCTCCACCTGTAGGGACAAGTAGGGAGGAGTCGTCTGCCACAGACCCAAATCCCAAAGGGGCGGAGCCTGAGGGAAGGGAGCCGAAGCCGGCAGTCGTGGTGGAGCCATGGGCTGTGAGGGCTAAAGTCCCAACCACAGGTCCACTCGCTAAGGGAGCCTCGCCCAAGGCACCCCCTCGCAGGTCGTCTCGAACGCCTCAGCCAGTAAAGCCCTGGCCCGATTCCCCCTACTTCAGCAGACACCGACTTGGGAAGTCCCTAGAAAGACGCAGTCCCCAATTGGCAGCAAAAGGCTGCAGGGGACTCAAGTTACAGGTCAGTGCAGCCCCACCACAGGGAGCGGTGAGCTGCAGTCCAAACAGGGATTAGGTAGGCCGCCCGGGGACGGGCGGCGCTGTATATAAGTTTGGTTAAATTTAAGGTGTGTAAATTTTTTTTTAAGGTGATGAGTGTTAAAAGGAGTAGTTTTAGAATCTGCCCAGCATGTGTGTTTGTTTGCATCGAGGTCGAAAGACCCGATCATGCCTTCACCTAGGCCAGAATCTCTCGGGAGCCTGGCTGTATCGTTTAATCTGTTGCAGGAACCCAAGGCACTATGGAAAGGATTCTCATCGCTTTCGCGGTGATCGGATGTAGCTTGGCCTATCGGGGCTACACCAAGGACTCCATAGTATATGGATGTTCCGGGGACACAGATCCCATCACGACCGATGGGACCGGCAAACGGGACGTTGAAGAAACAGCTACCTATTTCCACGAGGGGAGGTGGCCAGGATGGCTGGGGTCGAACACTACGGAATACTCCAGCCAGTCCGGATTTGCATATGGAGAGACTTCTCTAATGTGTCCCAGGGTGAGGATCATTGCGCCCAGAGTCAGCGTCACCGTCGGAAGGAATATTTGTTTGGTGTGCCATGGACATGTTCCTTTGGACAGATGGTGGTGGCTCAGGAAGCTGAGCAAGACCATGAGGTACTCCACGGTCGAGTGGGAGCGACTGGGTAACAATACCCATCGGACTATTACGGGGACTCATGGGGGATTGAGTGTCTGTTGGGACAAATGGTGGGAATCAGATGAGGGGATTTACATCTGTATGTGGGGTCCAGGACACGTCTGCCCCACAGGCGTCTCCATCTTTTTCCAAAGACAGTGGCAGGATGCTGGGAAAGGGATGAGGTGGGACGTCAGCACATGGGCATGCGGGGTCCCGTACTCGCAGATCCCGGTGAATTCCACTGAAATCATCACCCGCCCCCGCAAGCCCCTGCCCACGATTCCGGTAGGCAAAGCCCGCAAGGAAGGGTGCCCCACCACTACCAAGGGGCCCGGGAACGGATTGGTATTTGTGCCCACAGGTCAGGTGCTGTACCAAGGGGTGCACTACGCGGTGGCCTCGGTGATTTTAAACCTCATCGAGGTGCGAATGCCAGAATGGTGCCCCAAGGAAACAGAGCAATTGTACCAGGTCCAGTTAACAAACATGTTCAGACAATTTTATGAGTTCGACTTTGCCGATGTCGACAGAGCCGGATTATACACCACACCACATGAGGTCTTGGACAGGGTAGGGAGACAAAGAAGGGGTACAGTCAATGATATTTTTACAGCTTTCAACACAGAGACTTCCGTCATCAACACTCTGGATGACGTGGAGCTGCAGACTCAGATCAATGATTTAAAAGGGCGGTTAAGAAAGATACTGACGGATGAGAATAAGGTAGTGGGTTCTGAGTTAAATGAGGACCAGGCCATGACACTACACTTAAAGGAAATTATAGCTGAGCTGGAGAAACACGCTAAAACGGTAAATGCTCTCATCAGAGAGGATCAGAATGCGTCAGATCAGGCTGTGCAGAACGAAGCGTGCATGCTGTACGGGGCGTGGTTACTGGACGAGGGCCGCAGTAATCTGGAGGATTTAAAACAAGGTTTGGTCCCCTCCTGGATCAGCAATAAGCATCTCACAGCCCTCCACCCTTTTAAAAACGCATTAAGTCCGTGCCAGCTCAGACTAGCTTCAGAGGCCTACCCAGTCCCAGTGGACTGTGGACGGTCTAATCACACCATTATGGGAATAGTGGTAAGAATGCCAGTTATGGGAAAGACAGCTAAACCTGCCCCGGTATACAGGATGGAGAACATTGGAGTCATTCAAGGGGGGTGCACACATTCGCTACACAGCGGTGCCACCGTACGTCATTCGATGGGAGCATGCAATGATGGGTACCAACCTCTCGGGGTGCCGGAGCCGGGGAGCACAGATCATCCTGTGTCCCCAGCACTTCTATTCGAAACCACAGTGCGGGTTCAGAACTGCTGGCGCGAAGCCTATAAATTGCACCATGGAGGCAATGGCTCAAGGCCATGTGCCCCCGCAGGTGGCATATATAGGAAGTGGGACATACTGTGTCACCACTGCAGCGTCCCACTACCAACATGGACAGCACGTCTGGTGTCTGGTCAGTGACAGCAGTTTCTGCTTCAAACCAAGGCAGAAGTTCAAGTGGCCCAAGAGCGAATTGTCCCGATTCCTGAACCTTCCACTGTTCACCTCACTGTCAAGGAAAATTTCACCGATCTGCAACGATTCATTGCACATTTTGGCTATATCATTCCCCCTCTCCCTGAACACCTCACCAAGATACTAAAAGCCGTTGCCGTTTCACAGAAACATTTTTACACGCTGGAGCAGAAGACATTAGAAATAGGGGCAGACATATTAGATATAGTGACCCCACAGTGGTGGGACCTGTTCACTAATATAGAAGTCCCTTCTTGGATTAGGATAGCCTCTCACATCCTCGTAGTATGCCAGATTGTTATTGTGGTTTATTTACTCTTTGTACACTGTAAAAATGACAAACGTTTACAGAAGTATGAGAACAGGGGAGAATGGAGGGATCATTCACAGAATCACTGAAACCCCACAGTGCAGATAGAGGCCATTTCGGCCCATCGAACCTGCACCGACACATATCCCACCTGATCCCCGTAACCCCTACACCAACACATATCCCACCCGATCCCCGTAACCCCTACACCAACACATATCCCACCCTATCCCCGTAACCCCACGTATTTAATCCCCCTAACACTAAGGGTCAATTTATCATAGCCAATCATCCTAACCCGCACATCTTTGGACTTATGTGCGGGTAGACGAAGAGACACCCGTTTAAATTTTGCTGCTATGTATTGAGTTAAAGTTTCCCTCCCTCCTCTATTTTTGATAGTATTCATGTGTGATTTTGTGTGTATTTTCTTTCTTTATTATTTTTATTGAAGTTTTTAAGTTATGTTGTTGTTAATAAAAATAATATGTATGACCCAGGTTGTGTAGGGGTATTAGGCCCCCCTCCATGCCTGGGAATGTGTGTGTATCAGATTTTAATTCCAATGTATTGCCATCTATAGATGCTTAATGTACACTGTAGGTTTTCTGAAATGGGTAATGCATGTGTCGTGGGGTCATCGATAGGTAAATACAGGGAATGGTTTGATTATGGAGAGTCAGAAAATTTTGCTCACCCAGAATTATGATACTTCAAGCAAGTTATAGTATCATCAGGGGGGACTGTAGAATTTGCAAAATTGAACATTGTCCTATAAGGGTCTATTGGCAGAAAAGGCCTTAACTTTTAAAGACTGTTTTAAAAGAAGCCCAGAAAAAGGGAGACACAAATTGGCTGCCAGACCCCGTGACCAGCTTTTCGGACACTTTAATATGGTTCCTGCAGTCCCCAGACAGCTTTTTGTGGATTCAGCCCACAGTAGGTTCTGGAAGGCAGTTTCAGGGAAAACGAAACCAGACAGAGCCCCATACATATAGATTGGATGCAGATCCGATCAGATCGGCCTGTAGATAAAGGCCATCAAAATGTTTACCCAGACAAAGGGAAACAGTTTCATATTCATAGGGGGAACATCAAGCAACGTTTAAGACACCAGAAGGACATTAAAGACAATACAGGGTCGTTCCAGGCCAGAGATGGCCGTTACCGGCCATTCGAAGATACTTTAAAAACAAAGACTACCCCGCTGTGCTACAAGCCTGCCAAAAGTTAAACAAAGACTAACCTTGATTTGGCGCGAGATAAGGGCCTTCATGGAAAAGTATAACTGGAGTCCCGGGGTAGCCATCGGTAGCTTTTCTGGTAGCTTTTGCAGCCTGGAGCTTGTAGCTGGTAGCTTTTTGAGCTAGCTTGCTTTTTCGAGAGCCGTGGAGGAACGTCGATCCGGAGACCAGCCAAGAAGGTGATTCGAGTCTGCGTCCCACCCCGGGGTAACCATCGGGAGATCATTGACAAACCCCGGGCCGTTGACGGGACAAAGGACAGTAGCCCTCCAGAAGAAACCTATCTGAAAATGGTAAACCAGCTGGGCTCTGCGAAGAAACCTATTTGACCATGATCAAATAGGTGGTCTCCATCCACGCCCCTGTCCAGGCCTGCCAGCATCCAACCTGTCCGTGACCTTCACCTCGAGGAAGAAGAGAGAGAGTCGCAGCCCGCAGCGTTGAACACGTGGAGACAGGACGCCTGAGAGGATCAAAACACAGACCTTTCAAAATCTTATACTTTCTCATTGGATTGGTGAGCATGTTTCTGGCCCCTCATAATCTGATCTAGCTAGGCTTAGGGGGTGGGCATTTTGGGTATAATTAATTATGAGTTGTTATCCCTCGACGTTCCGTGTGTTTCCCCATTTCGAGATGACTTTTGTAAAGTGTAACATGCCTGTATATATGTTGGTTAGTCCTGTATTATGATTTGTTTTCCCCTCCCATGTACCTTATTGGCTTACATTCAATTTTGATCCTTTATGCAATAACATTTCATTTTGTTTTCATTAAACTTAGTCTATAGAGTATTCTCTGCATTGTAGTTCCTGCCTCAAAGTCCAGTGTATAGAACCTAAGGGGCGAGTGGGTCGAACCACTCAAGGTTTTACTGTGCAAGAGAGAGAGGCCTCTAGAGAGAGAAACCTCTGCGATCTAATACCCCTTACAGGGGGTAATTAAAAAAGAAATTAGGAGAGCGAAGAGGGGTCATGAAAAAACACTGGCGGGCAAAATAAAGGAAAATCCCAAGGTGTTTTATAAATATATTAAGGGCAAGAGGAAAGCCAGGGAAAGAGTAGGGCCATTAGGGACCAAAGTGGCAATCTGTGTGTAGAGCCGGGAGATGTAGGTGAGGTTTTAAATGAATATTTTACATCTGTGTTCACTATGGAGAAGGACGATGTAGGCATAGAAATCAGGCAGGGGGATTGTGATATACTTGAACAAATTAGCATTGAGAGGGAGGAGGTACTAGCGGTTTTAGTGGGCTTAAAATTGGATAAATCCCCAGGCCCAGACGAGATATATCCCAGGCTGCTGTGTGAGGCAAGGGAGGAGATGGCAGGGGCTCTGACACAAATTTTCAGAACCTCTCTGGCCACAGGGGAGGTGCCAGAGGACTGGGGGACAGCTAACGTAGTACCATTATTCAAGAAGGGTAGTAAGGATAAACCAGGGAATTACAGGCCAGTGAGCCTAACATCAGTGGTAGGGATATTATTGGAAAAAATTCTGAGGGACAGAATTAGTCTCCACTTGGCGAGGCAAGGATTAATCAAGGATAGTCAGCATGGCTTTGTCAGGGGGAGATCATGTCTAACCAAATTGATTGAATTTTTCGAGGGGGTGACTAGGTGAGTCGATGAGGGTAGTGCAGTTGATGTAGTCTACATGGACTTCAGTAAGGCTTTTGACAAAGTCCCGCATGGGAGACTGGTCAAGAAGGTAAGAGCCCATGGGGTCCAGGGCAACTTGGCACATTGGATCCAAAATTAGCTTAGTGGCAGGAGGCAGAGTGTAATGGTCAAAGGTTGTTTTTGTGACTGGAAGCCTGTGTCCAGTGGTGTAATGCAGGGATTGGTGCTGGGTCCCTTGCTGTTTGTAGTGTACATTAATGATTTTGATATGAATGTAGGAGGTATGATCAGTAAGTTCGCAGATGACACGAAAATTGGTGGAATGGTAAATAGCGAGGAGGGCTACAGGATGATATAGACAGGTTGGTCAGATGGGCAGAACAGTGGCAAATGGAATTTAACCCTGAAAAGTGTGAGGTGATGCATTTTGGGAGGACTAACAAGGCAAGGGAATACACATTGAATGGTAGGACCCTAGGAAGGACAAAAGATCAGAGGGACCTTGGTGTGCATGTACATAGATCCCTGAAGGCAGCAGGACAGGTAGATAACATGGTTAAGAAGGCATATGGGATACTTGCCTTCATTAGCTGAGGCACAGAATATAAGAGCAGGGAGGTTATGATGGAGCTGTACAAAACGCTAGTTAGGCCACAGCTGGAATACTGTGTGCAGCTGTGGTTATGCCTTCTAAAAGATCCCCCAGACCTGAGACTACAAAGCCCTGCCACCTGCAAATGATGTGCAGTTCTGGTCGCCACACTATAGGAAGGATGTGATTTACTTCGAGAGGGTGCAGAGGAGATTCACCAGGATGTTACTTGGGCTGAAGCATTTCAGCTATGAAGAGAGACTGGACAGGCTGGGGTTTTTATCCTTGGAGCAGAGAAGGCGGAGGGGGGACCTGATTGAGGTGTACAAAATTTTGAGAGGCATAGATAGGGTAGATCGAAAGGAACTTTTCCCCTTAGTAGAGGGGTCAATAACCAGGGGGTATAATTTCAAGGTAAGGGACAGGAGGTTTAGAGGAGATTTGAGGAAAAACTTTTTCACCCAGATGGTGCTTGGAATCTGGAACTCACTGCCTAAAAGGGTGGTAGAGGCAGGAACCCTCACAACATTCAAGAAGCATTTAGATGAGCACTTGAAATGCCATAGCATACAAGGCTATGAACCAAGTGCTGGAAAATGGGATTAGAATAGACAGGGCTTGATTGCCGGCGCAGGCACAATGGGCCTATGACTGTATGGGCAGGAGGCGGGATTGGAGGCGTGCGGGTGGTTAAAATTGCAAAAACTGGCAGGCGGACCCGACCCCAACTCCATCCCGCTTCCACGCAATTTTCAAAAATTCATGTCTAATGGTCCCGACTCCGTCCCGCCTCCAACAGGCGGGATAGGCCGTTAAGGCCCTTAACAAGCTCTAAATTGCCTCTATAATGTCATTTTGAATGGTCATTGCAATTTTAACCCTTTTCCCACGTGAAACATGCCTGGTGGGAAACACGACGGTGAAACCTGGCGGGAGCACAATTGGATTGCTGACTATCAGCTGCAGGTCAACCATTAAATAGGAGATTTGATCAGACATCATTTGCAGGTGGCAGGACTTTGTAGTCTCAGGTCTGGGGGATCTTTTAGAAGGCATAACCACAGCTGTGGAAGTTTGGAGCCTGATACCCATCTCCAGTGTGACCTCCTGGGAAACCCCTCTCACCACCTTCACTGAGTGCTTCCTCAACTGAGGCATATACCAGAAGCATGGGAGCCATTTATAACCTTCCCTTCTGGATATTAGATGAGGCCGAACAATAGCAGCACCAACAGCAGCAGCCCCAACAGCAGCAGCAACAACAGCAGCAGCCCCAACAGCAGCAGCAACAACAGGAGCGCCAAGCTGCTGCTCACCCACTTGAAGATGCACAGGCCAGAAGGGGCCAGCGTTTGGAAGCCCGTCAGCGCAGGAGATATCCCCCAAAAAGGGTCTACAGACACAGGGTCAGCTATCTCAACATGTCTGAGCAGCAGTGCCAAAGGCAGCTCCGACATTCGCGAGAGGTAGTGGGCGACAGCTGCAACATGACCTGCAGGCCAGACGACCAGGTGGACAAGCATTACCAATGGCCGTCAAAGTCACCACTGCACTCAACTTTTTTGCCTCAGGCTCATTCCAGGGATCAGCAGCAGACATCAGCAGCATCTCCCAGGTGGCCGCACACACTTGCATCGCGCAGGTAACCGATGCCCTCTTTGACCTCGCGCACAATCACATCCATTTCACCAAGGATCGAGCAAGTGTCACCGCGAGTGCGGTTGGATTAGCTCATCTAGCAGGCTTTCCAAGGGTGCAGGGTGTCGTTGACTGCACATACGTGGCCCTTAAGGCACCCCATCACAATCCAGGTATTTTTGTCAATCGCAAGGGCTTCCACTCCCTTAACGTTCAGCTGGTGTGTGACCACAAAAAGGAAATTTTGCATGTTTGTGCCAAGTACCCTGACAGTTGCCATGACTCCTTCATACTGCACCAGTCTAGTGTGTCTCCGCTATTCAGTCCATCAGACCAACTTAACAGATGGCTACTTGGAGACAAGGGCTATCCCCTGAGGACGTAGCTGATGACGCCATTGAGGAGACCATCCAACGAAGATGAGGAGAACTACAGCTCCAGCCACATGTCCACCAGAGCCATAATCGAGCAAACCATCGGTTTGCTGAAGATGCACTTCAGATGCCTGGATAGATCAGGTGGAGCCCTGCAGTACTCAGCAGCCAGGGTCTCCAGAATCATCGTGGTTTGCTGTGCACTTCACAACATGGCACAGCATCATGGCTTGCAGATTACTAAGGACCAAGTGGCTCCTCACATATCCTCCTCAGATCAGGAGGAGGAGGAGGAGGAGAGCGAAAACGAACATCCTGCAGAGGCCCATCAACCAGTGGCAGCAGTATGCAAGAACATAGCTGTCCGGGATGCAAGGAACGCACTCATCTTGGCCAGATTTGCTTAGCCTAGCCACTCAAGCACTTTTGCCTCACATCTTCTTACCGGAGCATCGACACAATGGCCACGAACCAGCTGATTCCTTGCAATTTGACCACCATACTGACAATTGCAAGTAATCCTAAGCCATCAATGTGGAAGTCCCATTTGCAAAATGACACATGCCACAACTACAGCAGTAGCCATCAGATTTTTTTATGTACATGATTCATATGATGGCTTTTACACATAAAACATCAAATTTCACCCAAGTGACTACCCTTGTGTCTATTTGTGCAGTGTCTTTCTCTTACGCGTGCTCCTACATGGTGCTTCCCCTGTGGCTTCAGCAGATGTGGAGGCCCCTTGCTCACTTTCTTGCTGCTCCTGTCTTGACACCTCTGGCAGGTGTCCTCTGGGGTGGTGAACCTGTGACGGCTCGTCAGCAGTCTGCTGCTCCTGTGGCTGTGCAGGGGTTGAGACGCCTATCTCACTTGGGTGTGTACTTCGGTGGGGCTCTGACCGAAGGCTCTGCAGTGACATGGAAGTGTGAGCGCTTAGAGAGGAGCCCCCACTTCCTTGATGTCTGCCACCAACTTCCCTCTCATGGGTCAGGTCCCCCTCAGCACTTGCAAGTGGCTTGAGAGCACCTTGCTGCACATCAGGGGGGCCATGGGGACCTGTATCTGCACTGGCAGCCCTACTCAGATGGCCTGCCATGAAGGTCTGGTTTCTCTGTTCAATAGCTGACCATCGCTCCTCTAGAAATGTCAGTCTATTCTGAACACTCACCATGTTTTCAACACTCTGGCAACTTAGCTCCTCCATGGCCATAGCCATCCTCTCCTCTACTGTAGCCATCCTTTCCACGGAGCTTGCCATCCTTTCCGTGGTGATGCGTTCATGCGCCAATGACTCCACAAAGGCTCTGCCCATGTTCGCTATGGACTCTTCCATTCGCTCCACACTCGCAGCGACCCTAGAGACAAATCCTGCCAGAGACTCCTGCATCTTTTCCTGGAGTGCCATCACCGCTGATACTGTGGATGGACCCAGAGGCAGAGGGTCGACATGCAGCTGAGCCGAGCTGGCAGAGTCCTGCCCCCTCTGACTAGGACTCTCCACTGCTGTCCCTGTCTCCACAATCTGCTGATGCTCACTTGTGAGCTGGGATACACCAGTTGACAACACTACTCTATGTCCCGAAGGTCCCACCAAGGTGTGAGTGTCTGCACTGATGCTGGGTGCGCTGAATTCTGCTGACGCTGCGCCTTCAGAGGTTGCAGCTTCCTCTGAGGAGTCTGGAGGCTCAGGCTCTTCCTCCTGGCTAGTGGGGACGGGTGCTTGCGATGGTCCTGTGGGGGAGTAAAGGAAAGAGTCAGAGATGTGATGCCAAGGTTACATGCACATTGTATATTGCAGATGATCATTAGTCCATCTGTTAGAGCTTCCGAAACATTATCAGTGACTCATGCAATGTCAATAAGAGAGATGGAAAACTATTCTGTCACCAGCTTGGTGTTATACACCCGTCTGTCCATCCCCCACTTGCGCGTCGTCCTCCACTCCTACGATCTCCAGGACCGCCTCCTCCCAGGGGGTGAGGTAGGCTACTGATGGTGGCCATCCTCCTGTCCTTGCTCGTTCTCTTTTATTGTGAGCTCTCTTTTCCTGTAATGAGGGAGACAAGTGGAGGCTGAGTGAGAATGAAGGAGTGAGTGTACAGAATCCATAGCATAGATGCTTAGAAGGAGACAAAGATGGAGTGAGGTGGCAAGACCAAGGGCCCTCCCTGTGTGTTGTCAGTCATTTTCATAGCATCAGAGTGATAGGGAGTGTGAGGGCTGCATAGTCGAATAGTTAGGTGAATGTGACCATAGAGAGAGAGGGAATGTGTAAGGGTGCATGGATGTCAGTGTCAAGTGGGATGTGGAGGAAGAGATTGCTAAAGCTGAGTGCTGGTGAGGAAAGGCAATGGGGATCAGATTGAGAGTGATGGGAAATTCCTACTCACTTTTCCAGTGTGCTGAAGATCATGAAATCTCTTCCTGCACTGTATCCAGGTTCAGCGGGTAGACGATAAGGAGTTGACCTCCTCTGCCACTTGCTGCCACGCAGCCTTCGTCTGCTGGGGAGGCTTCTTCCTCCCTGATGAAGGGAAGAGCACCTCCTTGTGAGCTCTTGCTCCCTCCACTAAATCCTGCAGGGCAACGTTGTCGAACCTGGGAGCAGCCCTAGGTCTGTCGCTGGCCATTGTGACTCCAGGTTCCTCTAACAGTAAATGCCAAAAGGTTGGCAGCCTGCAGAAGAAGCAAGGCTTGTTGCAGACCTTAAATGCAGCAGCAATAATGACGTCATATTATGCGACTTTCTGACTGGAAATACTCATTTGTCATGGGTTCCCTCTCTTTTCATTAATTGTTCCTCTCTTTTCATGGGTTCCCACACGCTGGAACTCAATTGGGCAATTAAGTTAAAATTAGATTCGTGTGGATAACACAAAATGCGGATTACATGACACCAACCCGCACCTGAATGAAAATCCAGCCCTATGACTCTCAACTTAGGTTCACATAAAAGATCCCATGGTGGTATTTGAAGAAGATCAGGGAGTTCTGGTGTCCTGAATAGCATTATTCTCTCAAATACCATTACCAAAAACAGATTATGAGGTAATTTAGTTGTTTGCTGTGGGACCTGGCTGTGCATAAATTGGCTGCTTCATTTACCTGCATAATAACAACTGGACTTCAAAAAATAAATAATTGTTTGTAATGCATTTTGGGAGGTCTTAAGGCTGTGATAATGCACAATATAAGTGCAAGTTCTTTTTTTATTCCTTATTTGCTGCCAACACTCTGCTTTGTGTTCCATTCTAGCTTGAAAGGTTGATTTACTGACTTTGGAGTCTTTAGCTAATTATCTCTGACTTTTGCAAGCACTACTCTTTAACATTTCACTCTAACCAGTAAGTTCAGTTCATTTGATTGTTTTATGGATTTGGGAGGCACCTTGTCTTTTTGTTGTTGAGAATGAAATAAATTTTCTCAAATTCCCAGAAGTATTTATTCGAGAGACTATAAGTACAGCTGCAATCGAGTATTAACTGATAGATTGTTTGAAGCAATCAAGCAATCAATGAGTGAGTCATCATTGAATAGCAGGAGGGAAGGATCAATCAAGTTTAAAGCAGTTGATATGTAGGGGATCCAAAAATGTAAGTGTGGGACCAAAATAAGGGGTCAACTTCCGGAAAAGAGTTAGCAAGACAAAACCTGTATAGTAACATTGATTTTTAAATGGACCTTTAAAAATTTTCAATGCAGTTTATAGAACAATTGTATTTTTTTTTAAATTGTGTCAAATTATTCTCAGTCTTTTTGAAAAACTTAATTTAAGTCTGTAATGTGGTGCATGTAATGTCTTCCATGAATAGAGAAAGAGTCATCGACCTGAAACGTTAGCTCTGTTTCTCTCTCCACAGATGCTGCCTGACCTGCTGAGTATTTTCAGAATTTTCTTGTTTTACTTTAAGAAAATGTGCTTGACTGTGTGTCAGCAATGGCTCAGTGATAGCACTCTAACCTCTAGTCAGAATTTGTGGGTTCAAGTTCCACTCCAGAGGCTGGAGCATGAAATCTAGGCTGGCACTTCAGTGCAGTACTGAGGGATGGCTGCACAGTTGGAAGTGCTGTCTTTCTGATGAGACGATAAACTGATGCCCCATCTGCCCTTAAGGTGGATGTATAAGATCCCATGGCACTATTGTGAAGAATGGCAGGGGTGGCCTGGCCAATATTTATCCCTCAATCCAGCATCATTAAAAAAACAAATGAGCTGGACATCATCTCATTGCTTTTTGTGGGACCTTGCTTTGTGCAAATTGGCTGCTGCATTTCCTATGTTACAACAGTGACTACACTTCAAAAGTACTTCTTTGGCTGTAAAGTGCTTTGGGACGTAATGAGGATGTGAAAAGCACTATATAAATGCAAGTTATTTCTTTCTTTGACTAAACAGGTTGATCAGATTAGACAGTTAGTTGACATGGGGAATTCCATTGTATATATCCTATTTTGATCTCCAATATCATGACTGGAAGCATTTTAATGATTATGGTGTAGAATTTCAGTGGCGGTTCTCCTCATCTCCTTCCATAACTTAAGCAGATCAGTGGAAACCCTGGAGAAATGGTGTAAACAGCTGTTTCTGCTGTTTCGTATCAATTTACAACCGTCAAATCTATTGAATAATGTAATAATGCATCCTGACTCCATATGAGCCCTAAAATTGCAAGCATCTACTCCCAAGTGCAATCTCACTTGCCTGTAAAATGGGTTGGAGAATTGGGGGCGGAAGTCAGCATATGCAATTTGGAACACGCCTGATTTTGCCACCATTAAAATAAATGGCTGTAATATTGGGAGTACCGTGAAAATGGTGTGCTAATCTCTACTTCTAATTCTCTGATTTATGCTCTGGGTTAGTGAGTTTCTGCACTTGAACCACGATCTAGCAGTTTCAGGTCTTTTGAATCTAATATAACTAAGACTGGTTATTTATCTCTAGAGGGCTGGATTTTGGTATTGGAGGCGTGTAGGAGGCGGGACTACAACTTTTGGGGTTGTAGTCCCGCCTCCATCGAGTTGTGGCCAACCCACGCGATTTTCACTTGATTGGCCTTGTTGAGCCCGCCCAGCAGGCTCAGCAGGCCAATTACGGGCCACCCAGCAACAGGTGATGTCACAGATTGACATTTCATCTGTCAAGAGCTTTTGACAGATGAAATTTCAGCGTTTGACAGCTCTTTGAAGCTGGCAAACACTGGTAATCTGTACAATAAGTTAATTCCTTCTCTCCAGAACAGACAGCTCGCGGCCATTCTGCTTGCAGTGCCGGTGAGATGTGGGACTCCCGAGACCTGAAAGAAGGAAGGCTGTAAAGGTAAGTAAAACTTATTTAAACTCTTTACACACACCAAACACACCTACCTCTGCACTCATGCGCCCATCACTCACCTGAACACTGGACATCTCGACCCCTCCAAGCCCTTCAGCCCGACGGTCCGCCTTGCTAACTTGGCGTGGTTTGGAGCCGTCGGGAATCCCACACTTCAGGAATAAAAATAGGGATCAGGCTAAAAACTGCCTGTTAACTACCTGTTAACAGGCAGTTAATTGGCACTAATCCCCTTCCCACCTCAGGGAGGCGGTTGCCAGCACAGGTCGGGTATCCGCCTCCTTTGAAATTGGCATGGAGGTGGGTTGGGGGCGGGATGGGTTCGTGCCCCCAGATTTTGAGATTTTAACCCCCCACATGCCTCCAATCCCACCTCCACAGTCCAATGAAAATCCTGCCCACTGTGTCTGTAAATCGGGTCTTTGACCTTAGTTAAGATTGGTGCATTTATTTAATTGATGTAGGGAACTGTTCTATTGTAGACCCTTGTATATTCAACAGAGATGTGCAGTGTATACTGAAGAACCAAAAAATGAAAGGAAGAACTTGCATTTATATAGCGCCTTTCACATCTTCAGGACATCGCATAGCCCTTCACAGCCACTTAAGTGCTTTTCACTTGTGTTATCACTATTGTAATGTAAGGAAAGGAGTTCTTTATTAACTGAGTCAGTTGTAGATGTTTCAGCTTTAAACTATGTTTGAGAGAGAAATAAATTCATGAGGAGGAAGTTCAAAGAGTGAACTCACATTTTGCCCCAGGGTAATCCAATCTTGCAGTGGGGGCCTTAAATAGGCATTGGGGGGAAAATTTGGTTGATTTGCACCTCCTGTTAGCGCTTTAAGAGGGCACTAATGGGGTGCAAAGCAACTAACGCCCGGGCACGGCGATATTTGTGCCACTCGTGAAATTGACCAGACATTTTGCGGCAGCACTGAACACTACCGCCACGATCTCTTGCGCCCACAGATCGTGATGAGAGTTGAGCATGCAATGCCCCGGTAGCGCCCCGGACCGGATATTGAATGGCATCCTCTGCCTTTCCGCCTGCCGCGAACAACGACAGGGTGAGGGGAACGTTTTGCAGTCGGGAAGGGACTAGGGGAGCACTATTTAAAGGCGGCTGCTTCCTGCTTTTTTTTGTTGGCGACATTCTTGCACCACGCATTCTGAGAGAGAGAGAAGATCTCTGCAGAGATTCAACACTGTGTGAAGGAGTTTTGGGTACTGAGCAGCACTTTGCAGGTTCATTTTGATTTGACCTTTCTTACATCGATTTAGAAGAGACTATGGGGGATGCACTTTGAGCTCTTTCCCTTGGACCTCTCCATTGTTCTTTCCAGCAGAATTGATGTACAGGTCTCTCCAGGCTGAGATTCAAGGCTGCAATGAGCAGGGTGTGGATGGAATGCAAGATCGACCCTCCCCTTTAAGAACTGACCGGCGCCAGTGTGTCTGTGTTCAATTGCTGACTGACATCACATGAGCTTCGCCAGCGCTCTGAGGGAGCACCTCGCTCCTCGGCGTTAGCACCTTAAGAGAGGTGTGTAGCGCCTGATTTAGTGCTCCAATCACCTCCAGGGGCAATAGAAGCCAAGTTTGCAGTCGGAGGTGATAATTAGTGCCAGGCGCTAAACTTTGTGCCCGGCCGATAATTGCACCCCAAACGGGGCAATACCAAATTTCTCCCCCTTGGCCCCTTACTTACATATGCAAAGGGCCTAACTCCTGTTTTAGGCTTGGGCACTGGATGTTCATTTTTGGTTCTTTCCCTATATGGCGGGAGGTGCACTTTGTAAGGGGTTTTCAGATCACAGAGGTTTCTCTCTCTATAGGCCTCTCTCTCTTGCACAGTAAAACCTTGAGTGGTTCGACCCACTCGCCCCTTAGGTTCTAGACACTGGTCTTGGATGCAGGAACTACAATGTAGAGGATACTCAATAGGCCAGGTTTAATGGAAACAAAATGAAATTTTATTGCATAGAGTAAAACAAATCAAATGTAAGTCAATAAAAGGGTACATGGGAGGGAAAAACAAATTCATAATACATTACTAACTGAGATAGATACAGGCATATTATACTTTACAACAGTCATCATGAAATGGGGAAACACACAGAACATCGAGGGACAACAATTCATTACCCCTAAAATGCCCACCCCCTAAGCCTAGCTAGATCAGATTGTGAGGGGCCAGAAACATGCTCACCAATCCAGTTGGAAAGTATAGAGTTTTGAAACAGGTCTGCGTTTCAGGCGTCCTGTCTCCACGTGGTCAGCGCTGTGGGCTGTGACACTCTCTCTTCTTCCTCGAGGTGAAGGTCACGGACAGGCTGGACACTGGCAGGCCCGGACGTCGGCGGGGACGGCGACCACCTGTTTGACCATGGTTGAATAGGTCTCTTCGCAGAGTCTAGCTGATTACCATCTTCTGTAGGGCTGCTGTCCTTTGTCTCGTCAACGGCCCGGGGTTTGTCGATGATCTCCCGATGGTTACCCCGGGGCGGGACGCAGACTCGAATCACCTTCTTGGTCTCTGGATCGACGTTCCTCCACAGTTCTCAAAAGGACAAGCTCAAAAGCGCGTCGGGCTGCTTCCTTGATGGCTACCCAGGACTCCAGTTATACTTCTCAAAGAAGCCTTTCTCTCCCGCCAAATCAAGGTTAGTCTTTGTTTAACTTTTGGCGGGCTTGTATCACAATTGGGTAGTCATTATATTTAAACTGCTTTCGGGATGGTCGGTGATGGCCATCTCTGGTCTGGAATGACCTCGTATTGTTTTGAATGTCTTCTTGATGTCTTTAATGGGTCTTTGATGCTCCCCTTATGAATATAAAACTGTTTCCCTTTGTCTGGGTAAACATTAAATGGCCTTTATCTACAGGCCGATCTGACTGGATCTGCATCCAATCCATATGTATGTGGCTGTGTCTGGTTTCGTTTTCTTCGAAACGGCCTTCCAGAATTTACTGTGGGCTGAATCCATAAAGGCTGTCTGGGGACTGCAGGAACCATTTTAAAGTGTCCAGAAAGCTAGTCACGGGGTCTGGCGGCCATTTTATGTGTCCCTTTTCTGAGCTTCTTTTAAAACAGTCTTTAAAAGTAAAGGCCTCTTCTGCCACAGGACCCTTATCTGACAATATTAATTTTGCGAATCTTTCAGTCCCCCCTGATGATACTAAAGCTTGCTTGAAGTATCATAATCCTGGGTGAACAAAATTTTCTGACTCTCCACAATCAAACCATCCCCCGTAATTACCTATTTATGATCCCACGACACATGCATTTCGCGTTTCAGAAAACCTACTGTGTACATTAAGCATCTATAGATGGCAATACATTGGATTTAAAATCTGACACACTCATTTCCAGGTGTGGAGGGGGCCTAATACCCCTACACCACCTGGTTCATACACATTGGCCTAGAAATTCAGTTGGCTGCGCCAGGCGCTAACGCCAAAAAAGGGCTATATTTCCGTCGATAAAGCCTTAGCGCCGGAATGCAGACCGATCTGCGCCGACGCCCAAATTCATTTGAGATTTAGCGCCGGCGCAAAGTGTTAGCGCCCGCTCGGGTGCGCGTGCAGCTTATGACGTCATATCCTCGCGCAACGCTGTTTTAGCGCCCCAACCCGGAAATTGAGTGGCGCCCGCCCAATGTGGGCATGGCGCTATTAGGAATTGTAAAATGGAACGTTGCAGAGGCCCTGTGGGCCTCGGGGAGCGCAAATTAAAGGGCACCTCCACTGACCTATAAAGCCCAGCCATTTTGCTGCAATGACTTCACTGCTTTGGATTTCTACACAGAGACCAAGGGACAGAGATTCCAGATTTGGGACAAGATAGGAGAGGTCTTTCTGGCTTCTGGCCAGTGCTTTGACATTTGACTCTTGCTGATTTCACTGTTGCGACCTTGATTATGGGGGCTGCATGGGGGGCCAACATTGAGTTGCCGCATTATGTGCGGAGGGCTTGCAGACGCTGTGAGAGACGGGCAGCCATGCGTAGACACAGAAGGGCCATCAGACGTCGCCAACGTAGGCCTTACGCACCCAGGCAATACCGGCAGCAGGTGTCCTATGTCACCATGTCTGCGGCACTTTGTGTAAAGAGGCTGCGCTTCAGAAGGGAGGTGGTTGGAGAGATCTGCCAGCTGCTTCATGCAGATTTGCAGCCACAGCTCATGTCCAGGACGTCTCTCTCGGTGGAAGTGAAGGTCACGGTGGCTCTCAGCTTTTATGCAAGCGGCTCGTTCCAAGCTGCTGCTGGGGACATCGCGAACATCTCCCAGTTCGCCGTACATCGCTGCATCCGGCAGGTCACCGATGCACTGTTCGCGAGGAGACACCAGTTCATCTCCTTCCCCATGACCCAACAGAGGCAGCAGCAGCGTGCAGTGGGATTTGGCAGGATCGCGGGCTTCCCCATGGTGCAGGGCGCCATTGACTGCACGCATGTGGCTATGCGGGCACCTATAGACAATCCCGAGGTTTACCGCAACCGCAAGGGCTACCATTCCCTCAATGTGCAGCTGGTGTGTGACCACAGGCAGCGCATCCTAGCTGTTAATGCCCGCTTCCCAGGAAGCAGCCACGATGCTTTTATCCTGCGCCAGACTACTGTGGCTGACATGTTCCAGGCACAGCCTCCACCAAGGGGATGGCTTATCGGGGACAAGGGCTACCCTTTGTGCACATGGCTCATGACCCCGCTCCACGCGCCCAGGACCCCAGCGGAGGACTCATACAACGAAAGCCATCAAGCAACAAGGAACGTCATAGAGCAAACCATAGGCGTCCTCAAGCAATGCTTCCGCTGCCTGGATCGCTCCGGCGGCTCTCTACAGTATTCGCCGGATAGAGTGTCCCAGTTCGTCGTCGTGTGCTGCATGCTGCACAACCTGGCTATCCGCCGGACGCAGGCACTGCCACCTGACATTGCACCACCACCTGAGGAGGACGAGCAGGAGGACCATCAGGAGGAGGAGGGGGAGGAGGAGGAGGAGCAGGCCAGGAGGGGGCCAGAAAGCCCAAGGGCCGTACGCCGGGGGCTTATTGTTCGACACTTCTAGGCCCGCTGTGAGGGAATGGCCTGTGGGAATGAGCGCACCTGAAGGCAGCCGCTCCGGAAGCCGTCAGCCGGTTAACGCAGCAAACACTTGAAACATGACACCTGGACAAGCTGAATAAATAAAAACCTTTATTTAACAAACTGAGGCCCCTTCCCACATGAAACTCAAAAACACAGAACACACCCAAAAAACAGTCACAAACATATGTCACTCCCCCAACCTGGGGAGGACTAACAAAAGTTGGCCATCCACATGGCCTTCAACATTGGCCGTAACAAAAAAAGGGCCCCCCTCGCCAACAGAAAGACCCCCATAAAAACACAAAATGCCTTCAATTTCGGCCATCCACAAAAATCAGCCCCCAAAACACAATCCCCCCCATATATACAATGCCGCAGAGACCACACTCTAGCGGCTGTGCCGAGAGGGCGAGTCCTTAGAGAGCCTTCCCCGGCCCCTGCCCGGCCTACTGCTCCGCCTCAACGTGGGCCCTGTGGCGGCCTCAAGGCTGGGGGAAGGCTCATGAGGGCCCCCATGCGTCGCAACAGATGGCCTTGGGGGTCGGCCAACACGACGCACGTCCCGGGAGGGGCCGGCTGCTGACTGGTTCGGCTGTGGCTGGCCAGCATCAGTGGCAGCAGCAGCTCCTCGCACCCTGGCTGGGGGAGTGGCAGTGTCGGATGCTCCAAGGGGGGCAAGCTGGCTGCTGCCAGGCGCGCGAGGCTCAGCAGACACAGTGGCAGTCATCCGGCCTGGCAGTTCAGCTGGCGCAGCTATGTGCTGGAGGCCACGCCGCTGTGTTGCAGCAGGGTGGCGGGTGCGGGTGCGACGCCTCTGCGTCAAAGCGAGTGTGGCAGAAGTCAGTGACCGCACTGCCCGGGTATGTGCCTCCAGCTGCTGTGACAGTGTTTCGAGGGAACCACCTCTCTGGCGACTCTCCTCCTGCAGTGCCGCGAGTAGTTCGACCCCCCTGGCGTGCGCTGCGGCCAGTTGCTCCACCCCCCTGGCCTGTGATTGGCCGAATGCTGCCACACTCTGAGCCAGGGACTCGATGGCGTGCGGCATCTGCTGCACAACTCCCATGAACTCATGGTGGCGCCGGTCAGACGCCACCGAGATCTCTTGCAGGAGGCGCACCTCCTGGCCGAGGCCACTCTCCGGACTGGAGAGAGGACTCTGCAGCTGGGGAGAAGCCGGCCAAGCTGGCCGACCCCTGCCGCCTGCCTGGACCCCACTGCAAGCAGGATCTGCCCTCCCCTGCAACACCTCCCCCTGGCTCTCCTGCATGCCAGACGTCCCCCCTTCATTGCCATCCCCTGGCACGGCTGAGGGCTCGCCCGATGGCCCGGCTTCCTCCTCGTCCTGGACGTCCTCCTCCTCCAAGGGCCTGGCACCCGGCGCCTCAGGGACCACCTCCTCCTCAGCAGCTGAAAGCAGGAAGGCACAAGAGTAGCTTTAAAGTGAGGACAGGGCGTCAGCGAGGGACGCCTGAGCGGTGGCATTATGCGCATTTGTCCGTCAGTGGGAAAGGATTTAGATCGGAAGCACTAGGGCAACGAGAGAGCTGCAAGCGGTCATCTCCTTACCAGTGGCTTCCAGCACAGGGTCGGCATCCCCGATGGCTACAGGGCCAGTCACCCGGGGACGCAGGAGTCCAGCGACGCTCTCCTCCAGAGCGGTAGTGGGGCCGTCCACCACCGGTCTCCAGCCGGCTGCGCGCATTTCTTGCCAGCTTGGCCTGCAAGAGAAAGGACGGACTCTAAGTACAGTGTGGTGCCCTGTTGCTGTGTGTACTGCCTCCCATGGTGGAATAGCCTGGCCAGTGTGGTCAGTGCAGAAAGTGCTGCTGATGATCATGCCAGTGGCATTGCTGCGTGAGGAGGGCTGCCCATTATGCCTTTGAGGTCCCTTTGCCCATAGAGTGAGGCTCACATGCAAGGATGAGGAGGACAGTGGAAAGGGTACTCGCCTTCACCAGCCGACAGAGGTCATTGAACTTTTTGCAGCACTGGTCCGCAGTCCTGGGCACATCTGAGTTTGAGGAGACCCTGCGTGCGATGCTCCTCCAGGCTTTCCTGAACTCTCTCCTGGGAGCCTTTCTGCCATTGTCCGGGCACAAGATGGGTCTTCTCTCCTGGACAGCATCAATCAGCACCCTCAGTGCATGGTCTGAGAAGCGCTGGGCTCTTTCACGGGCCATCTCCATCTGTTCTGGCGCTATTTTGTCCCACCAGCACTGTTGAGGCATAGCAGCAGGGCTCCAGTGTGCAGGGCGTGGCAGCAGTCAAAGTTGACCCTTCCCCCTTTAAGAGCAGGCCGGCGTCAGGGTGTCTGCTGTCAAGCAACACATGACCGCACCTGCGCTGCGCCCGGCATCGGCGTTATCAGGCCGCAGCGCCGGTTTAGCGACGGAACCGAGCATTGCAACGCTGGTTTCAGCGCTCGCCAAAACTCTTGGCCAAATCCACTGAATTTCGGCGCGGTTGCCTGCAGTTTCCGGCGGGCGCTAAATTTACCGAACACCCGACTTTAGCGCCCCAAAACTGTGCAAACTGAATTTCTAGGCCATTATCTTTTATTAACAACAACTCACGTAATGAACTTCAACGATAAAAAATAAACTACACACAAAAATTACACATGAACAACCATCAGACATAGAGGAGGGAGGGAAACTTTAACTTTATACATAGCAGCAAAAATGTAAACGGGCGTCTCCTCGTCTACCCGCACATAATGCTCCCTCCATTCTCCTCTGTTCTCATACTTCTGCGAATGTCTGACCTTTTTACAGTGTACAAACAGTAAGTAAATCACAGTGAAAACCTGACACACTACAAGGATGTGAGAGGCTATCCTAATCCAAGAAGGGACTTCTATATTAGTGAATAGATCCCACCACGGTGGGGTTACTATATCTAGTATGTTTGCCCCTATTTCTAAAGTCTTCTGCTCCAGTGTGTAAAAATGTTTCTGTGAAATGACAACGGCTTTTAGTATCTTGGTGAGGTGTTCAGGGAGAGGGGGAATGATATACCCAAAATGTGCAATGAATCATTGCAGATCGGTGAAATTTCTTTGACAGTGAGGTGAACAGTGGAAGGTTCAAGAATGGGGACAATTCGCTCTTGGGCCACTTGAACTTCTGCCTTGGGTTTGAAGCAGAAACTGCTGTCATTCATCAGACACCAGCCATGCTATCCGTGTTGATAGTGGGGCGCTGCAGTGGTGACACAGTATGTCCCACCTCCTATATATGCCACCTGCGGGGGCACATGGCCTTGTGCCATTGCCTCCATGGTGCAATTTATAGGCTTCGCACCAGCAGTTCTGAACCCACACTGTGGTTTCGAATAGGCATTCAAGTGCTGGGGACACAGGATGATGTGTGCTCCCCGGCTCCGGCACCCCGAGAGGTCGGTACCCGTCATTGCATGCTCCCATCGAATGACGTAAGGTGGGACCGCTGTGTAGCGAATGTGTGCACCCCCTTGAATTACTCCAATGTTCTCCACCCTGTATACCGGGGCGGGTTTAGCTGTCTTTCCCAGCACCGGCATTCTTACCACTATACCCATAATGGTGTGATTAGACCGCCCACAGTCCACTGGGACTGGGTAGGCCTCTGAAGCTAGTCTGAGCTGGCACGGACTCAATGCATTCTCAAAAGGGTGGAGGGCTGCGAGGTGCTTGTTGCTGATCCAGGAGGGGACCAAACCTTGTTTTAAATCCTCCAGATTACTGCGGCCCTCGCCCAGTAACCACGCCCCGTACAGCACGCATTCTTCGTTCTGCGCAGCCTGATCGGACGCATTCTGATCCTCCCTGATGAGAGCATTTACCGTTTTAGCGTGTTTCTCCAGCTCCGCTATAATTTCTTTTAAGTGTAGTGTCATGGTCTGGTCCTCATGTAACTCAGAACCCACTATCTTATTCTCATCCGTCAGTATCTTTCTTAACTGCCCTTTTAAATCATTGATCTGAGACTGCAGCTCCACATCATCCAGAGTGTTGATGACGGAAGTCCCTGTGTTAAAAGCTGTAAAAATATCATTTACTGCACCCCTTCTTTGTCTCCCTACCCTGTCTAAAACCTCATGTGGTGTGGTGTACAATCCGGCTCTGTCTACATCAGCAAAGTCGAATTCATAAAACTGTCTGAACATGTTTGTTAACAGGACCTGGTACAATTTCTCTGTTTCTTTGGGGCACCACTCTGGCAATCGCACCTCGGTGAGGTTTAAAATCACCGAGGCCACCGCGTAGTGCACCCCTTGGTACAGCACCTGACGTGTGGGCACTAATAGCAATCCGTTCCCGGGTCCCTTGGTAGTGGTGGGGCACCCTTCCTTGCGGGCTTTGGCTACCGGAATCATGGGCAGGGGCTTGCGGGGGCGGGTGATGAGCTCAGTGGCGTTTACTGGGAACTGAGAGTATGGGACTCTGCATGCCTGTGTGCTGACGTCCCATCTCATCCCTTTTCCAGCATCCTGCCACTGCCTTTGGAAAAAGATGGAGACGCCTGTGGAGCAGACGCGTTCTGAACCCCACATACAGATGTAAATCCCCTCATCTGGTTCCCACCATTTGTCCCAACAGACAGTCAACCCCCCACGAGTCCCCGTAATAGTCCGATGGGTATTGTTACCCAGTCTCTCCCACTCGACCGTGGAGTACTTCATGGTCTTACTCAGCTTCCTGAGCCACCACCATCGGTCCAAAGGAACATGTCCCGTACAGTTCAAGCAAATCCTTTCCCCGACTGTAACGCTGATTCTGGGTGCGATGATCCTCACCCTGGGACACATTAGAGAAGTCTGTCTGTACTTAAAACCCGACTGGCTGGAGTATCCTGTAGAGTTCGACCCCAGCCATCCTGGCCACCTCCCTTCGTGGAAATAGGTGGCTGTCTCCTCGACGTCACGTCTTCCCGTTCCATCCGTCGCGATGGCGGCTGTGTCTCCGGAGCAGCCGTACACGGTCGAGTCCTTGGTGTAGCCCCGGTAGGCCAGGCTACACCTGACCACCGTGAACGCGACGAGAATCCCTTTCATTATCCTTTTGGTTCCTGTAACAAATTAAACGATACAGCCAGGCTCCTGAGAAATTCTGGCCTAGGTGAAGGCATGATCGGGTCTTTCAACCTTGATCCAAAACAACACACATGCTGGGCAGATTCCAAAACTATTCCTTATAACACCCTATTATCTTAAAAGCTCATACCTTAACTTAAACTAGACTTAACTTAACTAAACTTATGTACAGCGCCGTCCGTCCCCGGGCGGCTTGCCGAATCCCTGTTTGGACTGCAGCTCACTGCTCCCTGTGGCGGGGCTGCACTGGCCTGTGGCTTAGGTCCCCCGCAGCCTTTTGCTGCCAATGGGGAACTGCGTTTCTCTAGGGATCTCCCAAGTCGGTGTCGGCTGGGGTAAGGGGAATCTGGCCAGAGTTTCCTTGGCTGAGGCGTTCGAGCCGATCTGCGAGGGGGTACCTTTGGTGAGGCTCCCTTAGCGAATGGACCTGTGGTTGGGACTTTAGCCCTCACAGCCCATGGCTCCTCCACGGCTGCCGGCTTCGGCTCCCTTTCCTCAGGCTCCACCCCTTTGGGATTTGGGTCTGTGGCAGACGGCTTCTCCCTACCTGACCCTACAAGTGGAGAATCTCCGCCCCCAAATTCTACCTCCCCCAAACTTGAGTCGAGGGCGGGATATCCGTCCTCCGACTCCACCTCCTCCAGGATCGTGTCAGGGGCGGGACCTAGCTGTTCGGGCTCCCCCCCGATGGCGTTCGGATCAGGAGGAGGGCCTTGGTCTTCGGGCTCCTCCTCGTCCGAGTCCCAGGGCAATGGGGAAACCTCCCAGGTGGGCGGGACAGCTTCTCCCTTCAAGCAGGCTGCGGTTCCAGCCTGTGTGGTCTGTGACTTATTGCACGCCTCAGGCTGAGGATCTTTACCCTCAGACCTGGCCTCGGTTGTTGGCTCTTTTGCACCCAGCTTAAACAGTTTGCACTGATTGATGTGAAACCATTTAGTGCGTCGGGGCACCTTCACTGCGCTGGTGGTGAGGACCGGTAGGTCTTGCACCAACTCCCGTCTAGCCTCTTCTATGGCTCTCTCCCCAGCGCGGATAGTCAGACCTAGGAATTTTATTTCCCACCGACCAACCCGTGCCTTCTTTGGTTTCACCTTGAAACCCTCTTTTCCTTTCTCTCCCACACTCGCTCCCCAGAGACAATGATTTCTTAAATCCACGAGGATCCCATGCACTACCAAGAAATCAGACCCAAGGACCCACTTTCCACCCCCCGTCTCCCACTTCATCAGGGTACACTTCCACGTGGTGCGGAGTGATCCTAGACGAATGGAGAGGGGAAGGGAAAATGCGCCAGCCTGTTCTTTGCCTGCGAAGCCCGATAGCGTAGATGGAACCCCGGTGGACAGAGATGAGGTGGTAGGGTTATCTGAGTGGATCACGGTGCACGATGCCCCCGTATCCAATAGATAGGTCCCCTGCACCTCCTCCACCTCCATCTCCACGATGGGTCTTTTCCATACATCGTATTGCAGCGCACACAGGTAGATGGGCTGCGCCGGTTCTAGTCATTTGGGTACAGTGGTCGGGGCTGTGGGAATGACAGGACCGGTGGCGACGGCTATCCTCCCCTGCTCTATCATAAGAGATTGCATTGTCTCTATGATTGACTCTATTGCAGCGGGATCCATAGCTGCACCGGTTCCTCTTTCAGGGGCAGGGGCTGCGTTTTGGACCTGGACTCATGCTGGGGCGGCGGTCTGGGCTTGGGCTTGGGCTGTGGGAGCTTTTCCCTTATTATCCTGCCATGGATTTTTACAGTCCCTGCGCCAACGTCCATCCTTCCCACACCCGTAACAATTGAGCTTGGCTTGGGCAGGGCGATTCCCCTCCTGACGCCACTCCTTCTTGCTTGGGGCTGCGGGCTTTGCCTCATGCACTTTTCCCTTAGAGGGAGGTGCCTCCTGACTTCTGCAGTTCTTGTACGCAATGTTAAGCTGTCGAAGCACGGTCTCCTCCGTGATACCGGGACCTTGGGGGTCAAACCAAGATTTGGCTAGGGTCTGTATCTGGGGCAAGCTGTTAGCAACCAGGCAATGGAGCCAATGAACCCGCTGTTCGGCGTTCATTGTGGCCCATTCCGGCATGCCCGGACAACTGCACCGATACACTGGCCACAGCCTTTCTGTGAAAACCCGTGGGGGTTCTCCAGTTAGCTGCATAGTCCCTTCCACGCAGAGGAACGAATTACCGTCGTCCACTCCCAGAACCTCCAAGACCTCGTCTCTGAGTTCCACATACCCTGTCCATCCCCTCTTACTCCCGTCTGAGAGGCACTGAAGGATTGTGCTATCCAGGGAGAAGAGCAGCATCTTTGCCTGTTCAAAGTCATCACAATCATTGATAGCGGCTGTTTCCTCTACCTCCCTAAAATGGACTGAGGGATCTCCCTTCTCGGAGAGTTTTGGGAGGTGGCTTATCATTGCTCTGAGTTGCTGGGCACCGTGGGGCATCATGAGCTGGTTCATGTGGGGTCCGTCCGCGCCATCTGCGGCGGTGGGACCGAACCTCTGGTGCCGAGTAGGACACATTGGTGCCGGCTCCGGCTTTACTCCCAGGGGTTGTTCCTCCTCCTGTTCCACCTCGGCTACCCTTTCTTCCACCACCTCCCCTTCTGGCCAAGCCTCACTATAGCTCGGTGTCGCTGAGGGCTCAGTGGCTGGTGCCACAACTACTTCACAAGGAATCGGACGTTTGGATTCCTGCAAAAAGTCTATGTGACTTGCTTTTGGGCTTACGAGGCATACTATGCCTTTAGCCTTAACCAAGGCCGTTCTCAGGTCCTCTATGGTCTTTTGGCAGGGGCCATGGTCGGCACTCTCGAACCCGTACTCAAGGGTCAGCTTGTAAGCTGCCTTAACCTCTACTACTCTCTCCTCTTGTGCTCTTAGCTGTTGTGCGAGGCGGGTGTTTTTCTCCCGTATTCTCGCTTCATGCATCTTTGCCTCAGTAACCTGGCATTCCAGGTGTGGTGTACGTAACCGTTCCACCTTTAAGAGAACTATTTTAAGAGATGCACTACTTTATCTTGGCTGCTGTATACTGTAATACCGGTGGTGACCACACCGGTATATAAGTGCTGTGTAATGATTTATTGGGCAGTTCAGCCTGACCTTCGACTAGTAAAGACCTGTTGAATTTATTCTTGTGGTCTGTGTGCAGTGATTCTTATTAACAATAACTAGAACACACAGACTTAACACCAGGTACTCTACTCTAGCTTGGTGTTGGCTGGCTACAACTTGGCGTTCCTGATTCAGCACGTGAAGCGCTGTGATGAGTTTTTCCCCACCCATGGCCTATTCCTCTATTTCTGCTTCCTGTGCAGTGATCTTGGCTGCCTGTGCTGCAACGACTCTGTCCAAAACCTGGACTTGTTTCTTGTAGCACATCAGCCACACTGCCTTTTCCACTGACTTTTTATGTTCTTTGCTCTCTGTCCACCTGATGGCTGCGTCTACCAGACGCCTATCCAGTAAGAGATCGGAAATCCACTGCTTAGTGAGATTTAGCTTGCCAAAGACATAATCCGCTATCCGCTCATCCATAACATTTCGGCCATTCAAACCTGGGTCTAAAACATTGCAATCCTGCTGCCAGTGTCCTGCCGTGGTTGCCATTTTCTGTAAGGGCTTTTCAGATCGCAGAGGTTTCTCTCTCTAGAGGCCTCTCTCTCTTGCACAGTAAAACCTTGAGTGGTTCGACCCACTCGCCCCTTAGGTTCTAGACACTGGTCTTGGATGCAGGAACTACAATGTAGAGAATACTCAATAGGCCAGGTTTAATGGAAACAAAATGAAATTTTATTGCATAGAGTAAAACAAATCAAATGTAAGTCAATAAAAGGGTACATGGGAGGGAAAAACAAATTCATAATACATTACTAACTGAGATAGATACAGGCATATTATACTTTACAACAGTCATCATGAAATGGGGAAACACACAGAACATCGAGGGACAACAATTCATTACCCCTAAAATGCCCACCCCCTAAGCCTAGCTAGATCAGATTGTGAGGGGCCAGAAACATGCTCACCAATCCAGTTGGAAAGTATAGAGTTTTGAAACAGGTCTGCGTTTCAGGCGTCCTGTCTCCACGTGGTCAGCGCTGTGGGCTGTGACACTCTCTCTTCTTCCTCGAGGTGAAGGTCACGGACAGGCTGGACACTGGCAGGCCCGGACGTCGGCGGGGACGGCGACCACCTGTTTGACCATGGTTGAATAGGTCTCTTCGCAGAGTCTAGCTGATTACCATCTTCTGTAGGGCTGCTGTCCTTTGTCTCGTCAACGGCCCGGGGTTTGTCGATGATCTCCCGATGGTTACCCCGGGGCGGGACGCAGACTCGAATCACCTTCTTGGTCTCTGGATCGACGTTCCTCCACAGTTCTCAAAAGGACAAGCTCAAAAGCGCGTCGGGCTGCTTCCTTGATGGCTACCCAGGACTCCAGTTATACTTCTCAAAGAAGCCTTTCTCTCCCGCCAAATCAAGGTTAGTCTTTGTTTAACTTTTGGCGGGCTTGTATCACAATTGGGTAGTCATTATATTTAAACTACTTTCGGGATGGCCGGTGATGGCCATCTCTGGTCTGGAATGACCTCGTATTGTTTTGTATGACTTCTTGATGTCTTTAATGGGTCTATGATGCTCCCCTTATGAATATAAAACTTTTTCCCTTTGTCTGGGTAAACATTTAGATGGCCTTTATCTACAGGCTTATCTGACTGGATCTGCATCCAATCCATATGGATGTGGCTGTGTCTGGTTTCGTTTTCTCCGAAACGGCCTTCCAGAACTTACTGTGGGCTGAATCCACAAAGGCTGTCTGGGGACTGCAGGATCCATTTTAAAGTGTCCAGAAAGCTAGTCACGGGGTCTGGTGGCCATTTTATGTGTCCCTTTTCTGGGCTTCTTTTAAAACAGTCTTTAAAAGTAAAGGCCTCTTCTGCCACAGGACCCTTATCTGACAATATTAATTTTGCGAATCTTACAACTTCCAGCCGGAAATGTGTGTGCACTTCCTGCCCACGATATTGGAGGCTTAGTAGGCTATTTTGTGCTCGAAAAACAAGTACTGTGATTGAATTTATGGGCCAGTTACTCCCACAATTCCATCCACAACCGCCAGGCCAGGGTTGAAGTTAATAATTGCTACTGCTTCCCATTTAATGTGGTACTAAAGGTCAGATTTGTACACTTGCTGTCTTTTCCTGCAGGCGGAATACATTGGCCCATATTTTCCGATCACAGGCCTCCCGCGGGCGGAGGTCTGCGATCTGGGAAAATCTACGCCCTTACCTGGGGGCTCCCGGGACGCACACACTTCCACTCCTGGGCCTCTCCAAACTGCCGGTGCGCAGGGCCCACGTATCCCAGGGGCGCATGTAGTTTGCAGCGTCCCTGGGATCACGTGGGCCATGGGGAGCCAATCACAGAAGGGAATCTCCCTTCATACACTTGACAGGAAGACCTGTCAAATATATGAATGGGGATCACCCCCAAAACCTAGTAAATTTTTAAATAAGTTATAAAAAAAAAAATCACATTTTTAAAATGACTTGAAATTACAATAAATTATGTATTTTAAACAAAAATAAAATGTTTTGAAAAAAAGAATTAAAGTTTTTTACGGGGCTCAAAATAAACTTACCTTTTTTAAAAGTATTTTTAAATGATAAATCAGTGAATGTGTGTTGTAAGAATTGTAAGGGTCAAGACCATTCTTTACAGATCGGAAATGCCGGTATTCAGCGCATGCACTGTGCATGCCTGAAACCGGCATTTCCGATGTCCCTATGGGTGGGTACACAGCGCGTACCCACACGTAGGGATCGGAATATCTGGGCCATTGTGTTCACTAGCTGCTGGAGTCTCCATATTCTGAAGTCACAATTTGTCAAGATTCAGGGAATGGATGATATTATAGTATGTGTAAGGAAGCAAGGATCTAGGATGAGACACTTCAATGTGCTATCATGCATTACAGGTTGTGAGACAATTGACAATGAATGCTACCAAGTAACTTTGCTTCTGGGACAAGACACATGGTGCCAGGTGATAACCCAAAGGGCAATGCTTGACTACTGTGTCAGAGAATACCCATTTCCTTTTCTGGAATTCAGTTAGATGTCTTGCTATTCAACTGAAAACACTCTTGCCTTTGCTGAGCTTGTGAGGTTATTAAACATTTTCTGACACTGTAAGGGCATCCTTGGGACTATGGAGGTGTCACTCGGAGCCACAGCCATCTCCTTCCACAAACCAATGCTGCTACATCTGATGGTTTCTTCCCTGGCATTCCAACAGTGGCTTCCCCCTGTTCTTTAATTGAGGACAATAGCCTCTGAGAAGTTAGATGCTTGAGCTTCCCTGTTGCAGCAGCAATTTTGCTCTCTCTTGCAAGAGACTGTTCAGCACTTTAATTACTTGTAGTACTTTATTGTTATGTTCATAAATAAATAGACATTCATATTATGAACAGCTAGCTTAGAGCTAGTCATTTATTCAGCCATGTGGACTAATGTACAGGCCTCCATCTTGACTACTGCCTTGTGGGTAGCCTGGTGCCTCGTGGGTAGCCCACTCTGATATACATATAGCTCCACCTAGTGTAACATTCTAGGATGACATGTTACTGATCATTACATCGCCCTTTCTTTGAGGTTAAACAAAATCAGTATCAATCAATATCAATCAATCATAACGACATAAACATCTTCACAACAGTCAATACATTTTCAATATAGTTTTATTTGTATTCAAAGATTAAGTCTATCAGGCTTTTTTACTTCATGTGTGGATCTTCTCAGCACAGGTAAGTCTGATGTGTTTTCATGAGAGCCTGTATGTGTGTTTGTGTTAGATTGTTCTGGTGGTGAGTGACAAGATTCAGTTGCGGCATTGTCATCGATTTGCTCTTGGATAGTTTCTTGTGTCTTCAGGAGGGAACGGCGGTTCCTCCTGAGAACCTGTCCTTCCTCAGTTTTAACAGTGGTCCTACTTCCTCAAGAACTGTAGCTTTCCTGTTCCATGCATCTGGATCCTCAATCCTGACAACATCATCCCTTGTCAATGGTTTCAGAGTTTTGGATGACTTGTCATAGTGTGATTTCTGTTTCAGCTTTAACGGTTGAAGTCTCTGTCTTAGTTCCTTACTCTGCTTTGCTTTTGCACAGCAGGGTAGCGTGGTGCGTAACTTGCGACCCATTAGGAGTTCAGCAGGTGAAGAACAAGAGTCTAAAGGTGAGGCTCAGTAGCTCAGCAGGGTGAGATAAGGATCAGACTTGCTTTCTGTCACTTTCTTCAGTAGCTGTTTGAGAACTTGAACACCTTTCTCTGCCTTACCATTCAACTGAGCATACAAAGGACTGGATGTGATGTGCTGAAAGTCATAATGTGCTGCAAATTGTTGCCATTCCTTACAGTTGAAGCACGGACCATTGTCGCTAACGGCAATCCTGGGAATTCCATGTCTGCCGAAGATGGATGTCACATGCATTATGACACTGCTTGCTGTGGTGCTTGAGAGCAGCGCCATCTCAGGATAGTTAGAATAGTAGTCAATCACTAATAGATATTCTTTACCATTCAAATGAAAAAGGTCCATACCAACCTTTTGCCATGGTGCTGTTGGTAAGTCAGCTACTATCATTGGTTCCTTTGCTTGTTTGTTTTGGTGTTTCTGACATGTCTCACATTTGCCTATCATGTTCTCAATGTCCTTATTTATGCCAGGCCAATAAACAGTGGCCTAGAAATTGGGTTGGTAGCGCCGGCGCTGAACACCTAAAGAGACCTAGAATTGGGGCGAAGCCCTATATTGGGGCGGACGCTATGAAGATAGCGCCAACTCAGAAATTGACTATACATTTAGTGCCTGCGCTAAGTGTTTGTGCGCGCCCGCGAGCGCAAGCAGCTCATGATGTCATTTCAGCATGCAACGCCTTTTAGGAGCGCCTGAGCGCATATTGGGTGGCGCCCGGAGCCTTAGCGCCCAGCGCTATTAGTGACAGTTCGAGGGAGGGCTAACAGGCCCTTCTCGGAGTAGGGTGGCGCTATTTAAAGGGGACAGCTCTCGTGCAGAATCTTCTGCCACTTGGCCTGCTCATTGCGATCACTGCCAGAGAGAGTTGGCGAGCTAATGTGGAGCGGAGTTCTGGGATTTGAGCTTCACAGTACTTGGGACCCTCAACCCTGTCCGAAGCACTTGCAGCACTACACCTAAAAGCCTTTTGACCAACTGGCATCGGAATGGGAGCTTGTTCGGAGGGCGACGGCCTCATCGCCCAACACTGTAAAGGGGCAGAGAGACGGCGGGAGAGAGGGCAGAGATTGGTCAGAAGGAGGAGGGGCAATCGAGGTCGGCCAATCCGACAGGATGCTGCGAGGGTCTTTAGGCAGCAGGTGACAAGCCTTGACATTTCGGAGGAGCAGTGTTAGCGAAGGCTCCGAATCTGGAGGGACATTGTTACTGATCTGTGCCACCTGCTTGGTCAGGATCTGCAGCCGCGTGAACGCTGCAGAACCTCTCTGTTCGTGATGGCTACACTGACTGATTGCCTCCATTTTTATGCCAACAGATCCTTTCAGCCAGCCATTGGGGACAATGCGACTGACGCTCAGGCTGCAGTCTGCTGTTACATCCGGCAAGTGACAGAGGCCCTTATAGGTGAACGTGTCCATTCATTACCTTCCCTCGGACCCTGCACAAGCAGGCGGAGGAGGAGGAGTATGAGGAGGAGGAGGAAAATGGAAGGGCTGCTGAAAGTGGAAGGTCCATACGTCAGAGCCTCCTCTGGACTCGTCTCGACACCCCTGTGGCGCAATGATGAGAGTCTTACCTCATGCGCACTTTGGATGTTTGAGGGCCTCTGCATGCCAGCATCACTGAAAGCAGTCACATGCACCAAGCAACATTGAAACTTCTGTTTATTGACACAAAAGTCTTTCATTACAGCTAAACAAAGTAAAGTGAGCAGAAACCATAACTTACAAAATAAATTTGACCTGTTCGGCCAAGCCGCAAAACTCAACAAAAATCTGCAACTATAACAGCAGCTGAGGGTGTCCTTCAATTTGGACAAACAAACGTCTCAGCACCTCCCTCTACAACTGGCCCCTTGAGGGAGAACGACTTCTCTTTCGCGCCCGGCCCCTTCCCTCCCTGCTGCTCCTACGTAATTGCACCCCAGTGGCGGGCTCAAGGCTGGGGGACGCTTGCTGACTGTCTGGATGCGCAGAAGCCACTGAGGTATGGCCTGGCCGACCTCTGGGCTTGGAGCGTGCGGACGCAGGATGCTTGCTTTGAGCATGGCTGGAAGCAGTGTGGGCTGCAGGTGGTGGCAGCTGCAATGCAGGCATCCCAGCGCTGGCTTGTGCAATGGTCTCCTGACGAGAGAGGACACCTGCACCATGGTCGGACGACACACTGGCTATCTGAGGGGAGCGCCTCGGCTCATCCGCCACAATTGCAGGCTCCACGAATTCCTGGCATTGTACGGGAGTGGAAGGGCCCGGGGTGATCCTATCTGATGCAGAGAGGGTGGCTGCAGTCAGACATCGCGTTGCATCAATCTGGCTGTGGAGGAGCCCAGCAAGTGACTGCGTGGCAACAGTGAGGACCTGTGTGCCAGGTGCCAGTGCTTCGGAGAACGCCTGGACAGTTCTTCCCATGGCTTCGGACAAGGCAGGAGCCGACCGCTCCACTGCCTCGGACAAGCCCTGCACAGACCTTTCCAGGCATTGTCCGAAGCCCTGAACAGTCCTTTCCATTGCCGACTCAAAGCCGTGGACAGTCCTCTCCATTGTTGGGCCGAAGCCCTGGATAGTCCTGCCCATTGTGGCCCCGAAGCCCTGGAGAGACCTGTCCATTGTTTCCCCAAACACCTGGAGAGACCTCTCCATTGTTGCGCCAAAGCCCTGCAGAGTCCTCTCCATTGTTGCCCCGAAGTCCAGCATACTCCTAGCCAATGAATCTATTGACTCAGGCATCTTCTCCACTGCAGCCATCAGCTCCGTGTGTCTGACCCGGGCCTGTTTGCTCATCTCTGCCAGGCGACGGACCTCATCTGCACTCTGTGCAGCAGTCATGACGACCTGCCTTGCCCTGCGGGGAAACGGTGGGCGAACTTGCCTATCCCCCCTGTGTTGCTGCATGCCGCTTGGTCCGGCAACTGGTTCATCCTCAGAGCCACCCCCCCTCCCCTCCAGGGGACTACTATCCCCAGTCTGCAGATGTCTCAGCTCCCCGGATTCTGCAGCGGCTGGTCCGGATTCCTCCTGGTCCTCGCCTCCGGTGGCACTGGCACTGGCAGCTTCCGCGCGTTGAGCCTGAGTTGGTGCTGCTTCATCTGAAAGTGGGAGGTGGAAGAGTGGCTTTAGCAGAAGGACAGGTTTGCTGAAAGGCATGCCAGATTGCTGCAAGGCTCTGACATGGCTGCACACTGAGGATGCATGCTGGCGGGGGGACCAAGTGGAAGGCAACAGGTGGAAAAGGTGAGAGTCTTACCCTCGCTGTCGGTAATGGGGTCGGCAGATGCAGTGGTGACTGGACCAGACAGACGTCCTCCAAGTATCTGGTGCACTCTCTCCTCCAGATCCGTTAGAGTGACCACTTGTGCAGGTCCGCCACCGGTTCGACGCTGCTCCTTCCGAATCTGCGCCATCTTGGACTGCAGGGGAAAGGAGGGGAGGTTCTGTTACATGAGGCCTTGAGACCTCCTCGCATGCCCCCATTGTGCAAGAGCCCTTACATGAGGCCTTGAGACCTCCTCGCATGCCCCCATTGTGCAAGAGCCCTTACATGAGGCCTTGAGACCTTCTCGCATGCCCCCATTGTGCAAGAGCCCTTACACGAGGCCTTGAGACCTTCTCGCATGCCCCCATGGTGCAAGAGCCCTTACATGAGGCCTTGAGACATCTGTCCATGTGTGTGCCCAGAAAGGGCCATGGGTGCATACTGACAGATGGCAATTGGCGCATCATTGCAGCAGGGTGCCCGAAGTCAGCTGCAGATGGAGGGAAGCACAAGTTTGGTAAACCATCACTCACCCTAACGATCCGTGTGAGGTCGTTGAATTTCTTCCTGCACTGAACAGGGGTCCTGGTCGCCATGCTGCTGGGGTTCACCCTCACAGCAACCTCCCTCCAAGTTCATCGGTAAGCCTTCTGATTTGGCCTCTTGCCATTATCCGGGTACAGGACCTCCCGACGGTGTTCAACTGCAGCCACCAAGTGGTCCAGAGCCTCAGTGCTGAAGCGCTCTGCTCTCTGCCTAACCTTCTCCATAATGATCACCTTGTACCGCCAGACAAGGGCGAGCACCGAATCTGAGGCCTGCAGAGCGTTGGGTGTTGAAGCTCAGTCTGACTGACCCACCCCTTTAAGAGCCGGCCGGCGCCTGTAGGTCTCGTGCTTTCCGGTAATTGAGTTCACCTGCGCTGCGCCCGTCCGCGTCGATATTGAGTAGCGCCTGACCTTTTGTGCCTTAAGAGCACTGTGCAACGGCTGATTTAGCGCCTCAATCCCCTTTGGGGGTGAAGCAACCCAATATTGCGCCAGGCGCAGATAAGTCTCGTCTGGCTATAAACTTTGCGCATCGCCAGTTCTAACGCCTCAACCGGGGCTGTAGCCAATTTCTAGGCCAGTGTCTCTTGCTCTCCTTTTGCATTTTTCAATTCCGAGGTGTCCCTCATGAATCCTTTTGAGCATGTCTTGATGTAGAGCCTGTGGAATGACTATTCTGTTCTGTTTTAGTAATAGTCCACTTGCAACACTCAACTCTGACCTTATGTGAAATTACTTTGGACAGGAACCTTTTGACCAACCATGATGAATGTTTTCTATTACTGTTTGTAACACTGTGGCCTAGAAATTCACTATGGCCCCGCCAGCTGGCTAACGGCCAAAAGTTAGCACTGGGCGCGGAGCCATGTGCGACCGTCCGATATTCGCTTTTTGCGCCCCAAGTCAGAACCGGCCGCTATTCCAGGGTGTGCCCGCCCCCGCTTGGGGCGCAGAAACTGAATTTCAGCGCTCTAAGTGCCGCTGCACCACCTGATGCGGTGCGGCAGGCTGCGGTACTGCAGGCCTCCTCCTTCTCTTAAGGTGGAGGTGCCTGAAACGGGGAGATCGCCGCTGGATTGTGCCGGCAAATGAGCCCGGCACCACGGAGAAGTGCCGGGCTCACAGAAAGCAGCCGGCAATGCCGCGGGGGTGGTGGTGGAGGAGGCCGGGGAAGGAGGTGCGGGCAGGCGGCCGCCGAAAAAGTGGCCGGCCGCACCTCCACCTTTATGCGCCCCACTAAGGCTGCAGTAAGGCCCTGGTCTCCGGATGTTAGTAGCAGCCGCCACGGAGGAGGCGGCGGCAACTGAATATGGGCGTCGGGCCGGCATCGGGGCGGAAACGGGGCACTGCGCACACCGATGATGTCATCGGTGCCGGCGCAGCGCTACCGGCTACCGCCGCCATTACCGCCGAGCTCAATATCAGCGCAACCTCCTATACTGGCGCAGAAACCCTCTTTAGGCGGTAACTGGGCGCAAAGCTTGCAGCGCCTTACTGAATTTCTAGGCCTGTATCTTTTACTGTTTCTTCTGCTATTTGCTTTGATTTTGTGTCTGACACGGGCAGCGCAGCAGTGACCATACTCACATGAACATCCACGTCTTCCTCAGTAGAGCTCACATGACTCATTGTGGGTGCTCGGAATAGTGTATCTGCTAACACTATGGGGGAGAAATTCGTTTGGTAGCGCCAGCGATTAGCACCTAAAGAGCCCGAGATTTGGGGTGTTACCCAATTTTCGGGCGGGCGCAGTGAACACAGCGCTTCCTGCCATATTGAGTAGCCTTTTAGCGCCGGCGCTAACTCTTTGCGCCCGCTCGCGGACGCAGGCAGATAGTGATGTCATTTCAGTGTGCAGCGCCTTTTTGGCGCCCCTTACCGGAAATTCAGTGGCGCCCCCCTCCGTTCCGCCTGGCGCTATTAGTGACAGTTGGATGGAACGTTACCAGGTCCTTCACGGACTCGGGGGGCGCTCTTTAAAGGGGACAGCACTAGTATAAAAGCGGCAGCCATTTGGGGTGGCCATCCTGCTCGCTGCTGGAGAGAGTTGCAGACCTTCAGTTGGAGAGCGTTCTTCTCATTGAGCCAGCGGAGCCTTGGGACCTTCAGCCCTGTCCAGAACAGTTTGATCGTGAGAGATTACTGCATCTTACTCGTCTGACATAATAATGGGAGCTGCTTTGGTGGGGAACGTCGTCCCGCCTGACCAACTGGCAAGGGCACAGAGACGGAGGGAGAGAGGGCCGGGATTGGCCAGAGGAGGAGGGGCAATGGACATCGCCAAATCCGACCATACGCTGCCAGGGTTTTCAGGCAGCAGGTGTCATACCTTACCATGTTGGAGGAGCAGTGCCTGCGAAGGCTCAGATTCGGTGAGGGTGTTGTGACTGAGCTGTGCCACCTGCTTGCTGAAGATCTGCAGCCACAGTTATGGTGTAGGACCACCCTGTCGGTGGCCGTCAAAGTCACTGTTGCCGTCAAAGTCACTGTTGCCCTCAGCTTTTTCGCCAGCAGCTTGTTTCAGGCAGCAACTGGGGACATTGCAAATATTTCACAATTTGCTGTGCATTGCTGCATCCGGCAAGTGACAGCTACCCTCTACAGAAGGAGGCGCGAATTAATCACCTTCCCTCTGACCCTGGAGAAGCAGGGGGAGTGCGCGCAGGGCTTCGCAGCTATTGCGGACTTCCCCATGGTGCAGGGGGCCATTGATTGCACACACGTGGCTTTGCGGGCGCCATTACAGAATCCCGCGGAGTTCCGCAACCGCAAGGGGTTCCACTCCCTCAATGTGCAGCTGGTCTGTGACCACCGGCAGATGATCATGGCGGTCAACGCACAATTCCCTGGCAGCAGCCACGACGCGTTCATCCTGCGGCAGACCTCAGTGGCTGACCTTTTTGAGGCCCTGGCTCACCCACGAGGCTGGCTTCTTGGCGACAAGGGCTATCCTCTCTGCCCATGGCTCATGACCCCGCTCCGTTTGCCCAGCACCCAGGCAGAAGAGCATTACAACAACAGCCATCAGGCGACCAGGAACATTGTGGAGCACACAATTGGTATGCTGAAGCAGCGTTTCCGTTGTCTCAACCATTCGGGGGGCACCCTACAGTACTCGCCGGAGCATGTGGTGTGCATCGTCGTTGTCTGCTGCATGCTCCACAACCTGGCCATTCGACGCACCCAGCCAATGCCAGCCGACCCTCAAGGTCCAGCAGAGCAGGCAGACGAGGAGGAGGAGGAGGAGCATGCGGACGAGGAGGAGCAGGAGGAGGAGGAGGAGGAGGAGGAAGATGGGAGGGCTCCAGAAACTGGAAGGGTCGTTGGTCAGAGGCTCATAAGGACTCGATTCTAGGCCCCTCTGATGGAATGCTGGGTGTGATTGGAACAGCGCCCTTCGGTTCGCAGTAAGCCTACGAAGGCCACCATGATTGTGAATAGTCTACAGCTCCATTGTAAATAAAACATTTTCTTTATTTTCAAAAAAGTGCTTCCTTCCAGCATGACAATGTAATGGCAACAGAAAGCATAACTAACAAACTAACATAACTGTCTGGCAAACCGGCGAGACTAACCAAAACATAACAAACACAGCAGGTGTGGACGGCCTTGAATTCGAAAAAGAGACGTCTTAGCACCTCCCTCAACTGTTGACCACTTGATGGAGACCGACTTCTCTTACAAGGTCGGCCCCTTCCCTCCCTGCAGCTCCTCCGTAATTGGACCCCAGTGGCTGCGTCAAGGCTGGGGGACGCCTGCTGAGTGTCTGGAAGCGCTGAAGCCCCTGAGGGACGGCCTGGACGACCTCTGGGCTTGGAGGGCCCGGAAGCTGGCTGCTCCAACTGGGCATGGCTGGAAGCAGTCTGCCCTGCAGGTGGTGGCAGCTGCACTGCTGACGTTCCAGCGGTGGCATCAGGAATGCTCACATGCCGAGAGAGGACACCTGCACCGTGGTCGGCCGACACACTGGCACTCTGACGGGGCCGCACCGGATCATCCGCCACAATCGACTGCTCCACAGATTCATGGCCTGCTGTGGTGCTGCAAGGGCCCAGGGTGATCCTGCCTGATGCAGCTAGGGTGGCAGCAGTGAGTGTTCGCGTGGCCTCAATTTGCGTGTGGACGAGGCCAGCAAGTGACTGCGTGGCAGCAGTGAGGATCTGCGTAGCAGGTGCCAGTGCTTCGGAGAAGCCCTGGACAGTCCTTTCCACTGCTTTGTACAAGGCCGGAACAGTCCTTTCCACTGCCTCGGACAAGCCCTGGACAGACCTTTCCATTGCTGCCCCGAAGCCCTGGACAGACCTTTCCATTGCTGCCCTGAAGCCCTGGACAGTCCTTTCCATTGCTGCCCCAAAGTCCAGCACACTCTTTGCCAGTGTGTCGATCGACTCAGGCATCCTCCCCACTGCAGCCATAAGCTCAGTGTGCTTGAGCCGGGCCTGGGCGCTCATATCGGCAAGGCTACGCACCTCCTCTGCACTCTGTGCAGCAGTCATCGTGGCCTGCCTCGCCCTCCAGGGAGACGGCCCCCGAGCTTCCCTACCCCCCTCGCGTTGCTGCAGCCTGCTGGTCCCTGCAACTGGCCCCTCATCAGAGCCCCCCACCCTCCCCTCCAGGGAACTACTATCCCCAGTCTCCAGATGCGTTGGCTCCCCTGAGGTTGGCACGGATGGTTCGGCTTCTTCCTGATCGTTGCCTCCAGAGGCACTGACACTGGCAGCTTGAGGGGCCGGCTCCCGAGCTGGTGATGCAGCATCTGAAAGCAGGGAGGTTGAAGAGTGGCTTTAGCAAAAGGACAGCTTGGCAGCAAGGGATGCAAGAGTGCGGCAATGCTATGACATGGGTCCACAGTGAGAAAGCATGCTGGTGGGGGGAACAAGTGGAAGGAGACAGCTGTAAAAGGTGAGAACCTTACCATCGCTGTCGACAATGGGGTCGGCAGCTGCAGTGGTGACAGGACCACTCAGACGTCCTCCAACAATCTGGTGGACTCTCTCCTCAAGATCCGTCAGAGTCTGCAGTTGAGGACGACCTCCTCTGGTGCGAAGCTGGTCCTTGCGGTTCCTCGCCAGCTTGGCCTGCAGGGGAAAGGACGGGAAGTGATGTTAAATGATGCCCTGAGTTATCATCTCATGCCCCCTTGGTGGAAGAGCCCTTACATGATGCCCTGAGTTATCATCTCATGCCCCCCATGGTGGAAGAGCCCTTACATGATGCCCTGAGTTATCATCTCATGCCCCCCATGGTGGAAGAGCCCTTACATGATGCCCTGAGTTATCATCTCATGCCCCCCATGGTGGAAGAGTCCTTGCATGATGCCCTGAGTCAAATGTGCATGTGTGTGCCCAGAAAGGGCCATGGGTGCTTGCTGACAGATGGCCATTGGGGCATAGTGCACTCTGTAGCCATAAAGTCAGGTGCAAATGGAGGGATGCAGAAGTTTGCATAAACACCACTCACCCTCATGACCCGAGTGAGGTCATTGAATTTCTTCCTGCTCTGCTCTCTGCCTCACCCTCTCCATCTGCTCCAAGTTTTTTGCGCCAGAGAAGGGCCTGCTCCGATTTTCAGGCCTACAAGGCGCAGAGTGTGGATGCTGGAGCTGACTGACCCACCCCTTTAAGAGCTGGCCGGCGCCTGGAAGTCTCGTGGTCATCGGTAATTGAGAGCACCTGTGCTGCGCCCGCCCGCCCCGATATTGGGTTGCGCCGGCATGTTAGCGCCTTAGGAGTGCCGTGTAATGCCTGAACTCGCGCCTCAATCACCTTTAGGGGCGCTGCAACCCAATATCGCGCGAGGTGGCGATAAGTTGCGTCTGGCTATAAAATTTGCGCAGCGCCAATTCTAATGCCCCAAGCGGGGCTATACCCAATTTCTAGACCTATGTGTTTGCCTGGTGTGCAGATCAGTTCAAAGTCATATCTTTTCAGCTTCATCATGAGTTGTTGAATCCTTGGAGACATCTCATTCAGGTTTTTTTTATGATGGCAACCAATGGGTAGTGGTCTGTCTCAACTGTGAAGGTGGGAAGTCCATATATGTAGCCATGGAACTTTTCTAGTCCAACTACCAAGCCTAGACATTCCTTTTCAATCTGGGCGTATCGACACTCAGAATCAGTCATAGACCTGGAGGCATAGGCAACAGGCTTCCAATCTTCACACTCTGCTTGTAGCAAAACCGCGCCTAGGCCATCTTTTGATACATCCATTGACACTTTGATTCTCTTTGTTTGGTCAAAGAAGGTGAGTACAGGTGTGGTTGTCAGCACTGTTTTGAGGTTCATCCACTCTTGTTCATGTCTTTCTGTCCATGCGAACTCATTTGTTTTATGTAGCAGGTCTCGCAGACAGGCTGTCTTGGCTGACAAGTTAGGAATGAACTTTCCAATGAAGTTTATCATCCCCATGATGCGTAGCACTCCTTTTTTGTCAGTGGGTCGGGGCATGTTGAGTATGGCGTTTACTTTTTCCATATCTGGCTCTATTCCTTTACCAGATAGACTATCTCCTAGGAAAGTGTCTTCCTGGACGCGAAACTGACACTTGGCTTTGTTGAGCTTCAGTCCATTCCGGCATATGCTCTGTAGCACTTTAGTCAGTCTCTCATTGTGTTCATTCAGTGTGGAGCCCCAGATGATGATGTCATCAACATAGACCCGAACTCCTTCCAGACCTTCAATTATGTGTTCCATCGCTCTATGAAAGATTTCAGATGCAGATATTATCCTGAAAGGCATTCTGAGGAAACAATACCTGCCAAATGGTGTGTTGAAGGCACAGTATTTGGTGCTCTCTTCATCCAGTTTTAGTTGCCAAAATCCTTGTGAGGCATCGAGCTTTGTGAAGTATCTGGCACCTGACATTTCACTGGTGATTTCTTCTCGCTTGGGAATCTGGTAGTGTTCACGTTTTATGTTTGCATTTAAGTCCTTTGGATCCATGCATATTCTTAGATCATTGTTCTTTTTCTTTACACATACCATGGAGTTAACCCAGTCTGTTGGCTCTTCGACTTTCCTGATGACTCCTAGTGTGGTCATTCTGTCCAGTTCTTTCTTGAGCCGGTCACGCAGGGGTGCTGGAACTCTCCGTGGAGCATGTACCACTGGCTGAGCATCCTCCTTTAGCTGGATCTTGTAAGTGAATGGTAGAAGTCCAAATCCTTTGAACACATCCTGGAAATTATTCACTACAGGATCCACCGAGTCATCTGGTCTGCTTATGGCGCAGTTTATACGGTAGACTCTCTTGACCAGTTCTAAGTCCTCACAAGCTTTGTCACCTAGTAGTGAATCAAGTCCTTCAGCCACAACAGAAAACATGAGATGATACACTTTGTCTTTGACTGTCACTTTAAGTCTGCATACAACTAAGCTATCTATTTTCTGTCCATTATAGTTCTTCAGTAGTACTGACTTTTTCTGTATTTTGGGCTTTTCTTTCATATTTTTAATGTCACTCATACTGATTAAGTTTGCTTTTGCCCCAGTGTCTAGTTTCAATGTAACTAATGCTCCATTTACCTGCAGTGGCATCATCCATTTGTCCTCTTTTACGGCATTAATTTTATGTTCAGCATTGTCCATTCCTGAGGGCTGCACATTTTCTGTATCCTTTTCTATATTGTCACATGACACCATTCCTACAGAAAATGTCTCACTTAAATCAGTGTCCTCAATCACATTGACTTGTTGGCCTTTCTTTGTTTTTACTTTTGAAAAGCATTGTTTGGCAAAGTGATTCTTTCCATTACATTTTGTGCACATTTTCCCAAACGCTGGGCATTTTCGTGACTGGTGTTTGTAACCACAGCCTTTACAATTAAAAATTCCTTCCTCCGATTGCTTTTCATTTCTGTTCTGCCCATGTTTCTTCCCCTTGTAGGAGACAGCAGCACAGTTACTTACTACAAACGCATTATTTTTAATTTCTCTGAAAGTCTTTGCATGCTGTTGAGCTAGCTCACTGGCTTGACATATTTTCACAGCATTCTCAAATGTTAGTTTGGTTTCTCTCAACAAACGTTCCCTGACTTTTTTTATCATGAATACCTAACACAATCTGGTCACGAATCATGGATGATTTCAGTTCAGAGAAATTACATGTCTGTGCTTTCAGTTTCAGATCAGTCATAAAGCTATCAAAAGTCTCATTTTGCTGCTGTGTCCGTATACGGAACTCGTACCTCTCATAGGTTTCATTCTTTTTGGGAGAACAATGTGTATCAAATTTCTTTAGCACATCTTCCAATTTTCTCTGTTCTCCTCTTGATCAAATACAAATGTATTAAATACCTCTATCGCCTGAGGGCCTGCAACCGTGAGCAGTAACGCTGTTTTCCTTGCGTCTGGCATCATACCGATCCCGATGGCAGCAATGTAGAGTTCAAATTGTTGTTTGAAAGTCCGCCAATTGCAGTCGACATTCCCCGTGAGTTTCAAACCCTCCGGTGGCTTCAAATTCTCCATGTCGTGTTTCACAATATTCAGCAGATTTTGCCAATCCTGGTACCATGTTATGTTCATAAATAAATAGACATTCTTATTATGAACAGCTAGCTTAGAGCTAGTCATTTATTCAGCCATGTGGACTAATGTACAGGCATCCATCTTGACTACTGCATTGTGGGTAGCCTGGTGCCTCATGGGTAGCCCACTCTTATATACATACAGCTCCACCTAGTGTACCATTCTAGGATGACATGTTACTGATCATTACAATTTATGTAAGGAAGTTGTGCCCTGTTCTGTGTCCTTCCAAAATTTTCTGCTCAACTGGTGTAATGGCCACCCCTTTCTTGTCAGTATTGTGGAATTTAGCTGCCCTGGGATTTCTGATGGGGTCAACCTCCTCGGATTTCAGCGGACATAAGTTTTTTTTATTTGTTTAAGGGATGTGGGCATCGCTGGCAAGGCCAGCATTTATTGCTCATCCCTAATTGCCCTTGAGAAGGTGGTGGTGAGCCACCTTCTTAAACCGCTGCAGTTAGTCTGGTGAAGGTACTCCCACAGGGCTGTTAGGGAGGGAGTTCCAGGATTTTGACCCAGTGATGATGAAGGATCGGTGATATACTTCTAAGTCAGGATGGTGTGTGACTTGGAGGGGAACTTGGAGTTGGTGGTGTTCCCATGTGCCTGCTGCCCTTGTCCTTCTAGGTGGAAGAGGTTGTGGGTTGGGAGGTGCTGCCGAAGAAGCCTTGGCGAGTTGCTGCAGTGCATCTTGTAGATGGTGTGGTGTATGTAACCTGTTCCACCTTAAGAGAACTACCTTAAGAGATGTATTACTTTCTCTTGGCTGCTGTATACTGTAATGCCGGTGGTGACCACACCGGTATATAAACGTTGTGTAGGGATTTGCTGGGCAGTTCAGCCCTGACCTCCGAATAGTAAAGACCTGTTAAAAGTTATTCTTGTGGTCTGTGTCCAGTGATTTATAATAAGCATAACTGGGACACACAGACTTAACAGTGGCGACGAGTCCGATCTTACCCTGCGGCAGTTTTACATCCAAGGCAGCTTCGTCCTCAGAACGGGCGTCGAGAAGAGGCATCCGCCCTCATCATCCTGCTGAGCACCATTGCACGGGAGGCATCGAGAACCCGGGTTAAAAAGAAAAATTCTGACCACGAAGCCCTCCATCAGCGACAGGCAGTGATCAGCCCTTCTACCACGGTGGTGGGTAAGCCGATCAGCGACACGAGCAGAAAGTCGGCCGCGTTGACTGTGGAGTGGGGGAGGGAAAATGGAGGAAAAAGGGCGGAGAACTCGGCCACAGCCGGTGAAAAGGGCCGGGCTGCAATCGAGGCCGAGAGGCGCAGCGGCTGGGGCAGCTTAAGGCACGAGAGCCGCGGAGAACTCAAACGCAGCCGGTGTAAAGGACCGGGCTGCATGCGGGGCTGAGAGGCGCAACAGCAGGGGAAGCGTGAATGCCCACGGGAACCACGCGGGAGTAAAAGCAGCGTCGGGGAATTGAGAACCGCTGGGGAGGCGAGAACGGCAGCAGCACGGCAATCGCCATGGCAGCCAGCGGGGGAAGAAGGCAAACGCGGGAATCCACCATTGTAGTCGGCGGGGGAAGAAGCCGAGCGCGGGAAAGACCGCCAAGCGCGGGAAGCTGCCATTTTAGTAGGCGGGGGAAGAAGACAAGCGCAGGAAGCCGCCATTTTGAGAAAAAGAAAAATTTAAAAACTTGCAAGGATGCCTAAACATGGGAACATTAATACCTTTGATAGCGATATCGAAGATTGGACCACGTATGTAGAACGTATGGAAGTTTATTGTAAAGCAAATAAGGTACCAGATGATGAGAAAGCACTAACCTTATTAAGCTCAATGGGTGCGAAGACATACGGGCTATTGAAGCACCTTCTATCACCAGATAAATCGGCGGATCAGACTTTCGCGAATATTGTTACTGTCCTGAAAAATCATTTAAACCCCACGCCGCTGATGATAGCGGAACGATTTAAATTTTACAGAAGAACGCAGCTGAAAGGCGAAAGCAACGCTAAATTTTTAATTGAACTGCGTAAGCTATCAAAGTACTGTCAGTTTGGAACAGGACTAGCAGATGCGCTGAGAGATAAATTTGTGTGTGGATTGTTAAAAGAAGGAACACAAAAGTGACTGCTTGAGGAGAATGAGCTTACGCTTGATAAAGCTGTCACTATTGCAGCATCGCATGAAGCCGCAGCGAGAGGCACTGTGGAAATGCAGCTACGGTCACCGGAACTCAGCACCAATCAAATGGTCTTGGGTACAGTAAAATGTTATCGTTGTGGAAAGACAACGCACGATCAGAACCAGTGCTGGTTCAAAAATCAGGAATGCAGAAAATGTGGCAGGCTTGGTCACATAGCTAAAGTATGCCGGTCAGGAAAGAAGACCAGCAACAAAAAGTCACCGCAGGAAAAGTATAGAAAGGTACACAAAGTGACAGAGAACAGTTTGAACGAACAGAAGTCAAATTCAGACTCCAGCAGTAATGAACTGGGTAGTCTAAGAGTACACAATGTTGGTAATGAAGCAGACCTCCAAACAATCTGGGTCACGCTTCAGATAGCAGGAGTCCAAGTGAAGATGGAATTGGACACTGGATCGGCATTGACGGTCATGAATAAGCAAGATTACAAAAGGTTATTCCCACATATTCCCCTACGGGATACGGAGATTGTATTGAAAACATACACGGGGCAAAGAGTATACCCCATCGGGAAGATAGAGGTAAAGGTGGTCCACAAGGGCAAAGAAAGCCGAGGAATGGACTTATATGTGCTACCTGAGGGAGGTCCACCACTACTGGGACGGGAGTGGATTAGGAAAATAAATATGGACTGGCATTCCTTAAAAGCACTAACGGTAGATTCCGGTAAAAAAGATGTCAAACCTAAACGATTGTCCAGAATATTGGACGATGCTAAAGAGGTGTTCCAACAGGGACTGGGAACACTGAGAGGAATTACGGCAAACATCAAGGTTGAAGAACATGCAAACCCGAAATTTTTCAAAGCCAGACCGGTACCTTATGCGATACGACCTGCTGTGGAAGCTGAGCTGGAAGGGCTAGAACGTTCAGGAGTACTGTCTAAAGTAGACTGGAGTGAGTGGGCCACGCCCATTGTTCCCGTCATGAAGCGTTCATCGAGCAACAAGCCGGGGGAACCGGGGAAGGTTCGCATCTGTGGCGATTTCAAGATCACTGTTAATCCGGTGTTTCACACGGTGCAGTATCCGCTTCCGCGGATTGAGGATATCTTTGCTTCGTTGTCTGGCAGGAAACACTTCACCAAGATAGACCTGGCGCAGGCGTACTTACAGATGGAAGTTGAGGAAGAGTCACGCCAGTATCTCACGATCAACATGCATAGAGGCTTGTACCGGTATAATAGACTGGTTTTTGGAGTGGCATCAGCTCCAGCAATTTGGCAGAGGGCCATGGAGCAGGTATTACAGGGAATTCCAGGCACACAATGTTACCTGGACGATATTCTGATTACAGGAGATGATGACGAGGAACACCTTGCAAATTTGGAACTGGTGCTCACCAGATTGAAAGAATATGGACTTCGAATTAATCGCCAGAAATGTGAGTTCTTTCAGAAGCGGATCTCGTACTGTGGTCATGTCATTGATCAGGAGGGGCTTCATAAGTCTCCTGACAAGATCGAAGCTGTTGTGAAGGGTCCCACTCCGGATAATGTATCCCAGTTGAGGTCGTTCCTAGGGTTGATTAACTATTACCATAAGTTTCTGCCAAATTTATCCACGGTGCTGCACCCGCTGAACGCTCTTTTGCAGAAGGGAGTACCATGGAAGTGGAGCGAGGACTGTAAAGGGCCTTTCGCAAAAGCAAGGCATTGATCACCTCAGAGGAAGTGTTGGCTCATTTCAACCCAATGCTGCCTATTCATTTGGCTTGTGATGCTTCTCCATATGGTATTGGGGCAGTACTCTCACACAAGTTGCCAAATGGCCTGGAGAGGCCAGTTGCGTTCGCATCCAGATCATTGACCTCTGCTGAGCGCAACTATGCTCAGATAGATAGGGAGGCTCTCAGCCTTGTGTGGGGAGTAAAGAAGTTTAATCATTACCTGCAGGGCCAAAAGTTTACGCTTCTGACAGACCACCAGTCGTTGGTATCCATTTTTAACCCTAAGAAGGGTGTTTCGGTGATGACAGCACAGAGACTCCAGAGATGGTCCCTTTTCCTAGGGGCACATCAATATCAGATCGAATTCAAAGGTACAAAGCAGCATGGTAATGCTGATGGGCTGTCGCGCCTGCCACTACCTACAGAGGAGGAGGCACCGACGGTTGACCCTGTTGAGTTATTTCACTCGACCATCATCGAATGTTTACCAGTCACCAATGCAAGTATTGAAAGAGAAACCAGGAACGACCCGACACTGTCCCGGGTCTACGAAGTGACAGTGAAAGGATGGCCAGCACATGGTGATCCACTGTTACTGGCATTCTCAGCAAGACGAGAGCAGCTGTCCGTCTGTCAAGGAACATTGATGTATGGAACAAGGGTGATTATTCCTCCTAAGTTAAGAGAGAGAGTTCTAAAGGAACTGCATGAAGGTCATCTGGGGGGAGTCAAGATGAAAAGCCTTGCTAGGGCTTATGTGTGGTGGCCGGGTATCGACCAACAGATAGAGGATCTGACGAAAAGCTGCTCAGGGTGCCAAAAAGTGCAAAATGCACCTCCGATTGCACCGCTGCATCCATGGGAATGGCCTTCAACCCCATGGCAACGTGTACATATTGACTTTGCTGGTCCATTCATGGACTCCATGTTTTTAATTGCGGTGGACGGACATTCTAAATGGCCAGAAGTGATTAAGATGACTACCACTACCTCGGAAAAGACGATCGCGGTGCTAAGAATGATATTTGCAAGAAATGGATTGCCAGAACAAATATGTTCAGACAACGGACCGCAGTTCGTGTCAGAAGAATTCCAGAAATTCATGAAGAAGAATGGGGTGAAACATTATACCTCTGCCCCATATCATCCGGCTACAAACGGGTTGGCCGAGAGATTTGTACAAACGTTCAAAAAAGCAATAAAGGCCATGAGCGAAGATCAGATTCCACTACAACACAAGGTGGACAAATTCCTACTGACATATCGAAACGCCACTCATGCAGTGACAAACCAAAGTCCTGCCATGATGTTCTATAACAGGAGGTTGCGGTCCAGGTTGGACTTGTTAAAACCAAATGTGCGGGGGGAAGTCGAAAACAAACAGTTCCAGCATATAAATAACAAGACCACTCGGAGTTTCGAAATAGGACAACCAGTGTTAGCCCGGGACTATAAAAACGAGAAATGGCAATCTGGAACAATTCGGGCCAGACAAGGACCCCTGATGTACACGGTAGATATTGGTGAAAATGTAATACGGCGTCATGCTGACCAACTGGTAGAATCGAGAACAAGGGTCAAACCCAGGGTTACGGCAGAGACAACCATGGAAGAAGTTAGTGAACCTGAAGCATCTACCTCAGGAGTGAATGTACCTGAGGATGATGTCCAATCCATAAGAGATCAACTAGATGAGTCACCCCAGCAACGAGAATCAGAGACCCCTGAAAGGCGTTATCCAACTCGAATCAGGAGGCCTCCTCAGAGACTGAATCTTTGAACTGTTTTGCATGAAGTTGTATATATATATATCTATATATGTTATTATGTTATGTTAAATGGGGATATAACTGTTAAGCTAAAAAGGGAGGATTGTGGTGTATGTAACCTGCTCCACCTTAAGAGAACTACCTTAAGAGATGTACTACTTTCTCTTGGCTGCTGTATACTGTAATACCGGTGGTGACCACACCGGTATATAAACGTTGTGTAGGGATTTGCTGGGCAGTTCAGCCCTGACCTCCGAATAGTAAAGACCTGTTAAAAGTTATTCTTGTGGTCTGTGTCCTGTGATTTATAATAAGCATAACTGGAACACACAGACTTAACAGATGGTACACACTGAAGCCACTGTACGCTGGTGGTGAAGGGAGTGAATGTTTAAGGTGGTGGATGGGGGGCCAATCAAGCGGGCTGCTTTGTCCTGGATGGTGTTGAGCTTCTTGAGTGTTGTTGCAGCTGCACTCACCCAGGCAAATGGAGAGTATTCCATTACACTCCTTACTTGTACCTTGTAGCTGGTGGAAAGGCTTTGGGGAGTCAGGAGGTGAGACACTCGCTACAGAATACCTAGTCTCTGACCTGCTCGTGTTTCCACAGTATTTATGTGGCTGCTCCAGTTAAGTTTCTGGTCAATGGTGACCCCCAGGATGTTTCTGGTGGGGGATTCGGTGATGGTAATACCTTTGAATGTCAAGGGGAGGTGGTTAGACTCTCGCTTGTTGGAGATAGTCATTGCTTGACATTTGCGTGGAGCAAATGTTACTTGCCACTTATCAGCCCTAACCTAAATGTCGTCCAGGGCTTGTTGCATGCGGGCATGGACTCCTTCATTATCTGAGGAGTTGTGAATGGTGCTGAACACTGTGCAGTCATCAGTGAACACCCCATTCTTGACCTTATGTTGGAGGGAAGGTAATTGATGAAGCAGCTGAAGATGGTTGGGCCTAGGACACTGCCCTGAGGAACTCCTGCAGCGATGTCCTGGGGCTGCGATGATTGACCTTCAACCACCGCAACCATCTTCCTTTGTGCTAGGTATGATTCCAGCCAGTGGAGCGTTTTCCCCCGATTCCCATTGACTTCAGTTTTACTGGGGCTCTTTGATGCCACACTCGGCCAAATGCTGCCTTGATGTCAAGGGCAGTCACTCTCACCTCACCTCTGGAATTCAGCTCCTTTGTCCATGTTTGGACCAAGGCTGTAATGAGGTCGGGAGTGGAGTGGTCTTGGCAGAACCCAAACTGGCCATCCGTCGCTTGATAGCACTTTCCATCACTTTGTTGATGATTGAGAGTAGACTGATGGAGCGGTAATTGGCCGAGTAGTTTTCCACATTGTTAGATAGATGCCAGTGTTGTAGCTGTACTGGAACAACTTGGCTGGAGGTGCGGCTATTTCTGGAGCACGATAGCCAGTCAGTAGTGGTGCTACTGAGCCACTCTTGGTGATGGACATTGAAGTCCCCCACCCAGAGTACATTCTGTGCCCTTCCTACTCTCAGTGCTTCTTCCAAGTGGTGTTCAACTTGGAGGAGTACTAATTCATCAGCTGAGGGAGGTAGGTGCTAATCAGCAGGAGGTTTCCTTGCCCATGCTTGAACTGAAGCCATGAGACTTCATGGTATCCGGAGTCAATGTTGGGGACTCCCAGGGCCACTCCTTTCCGGCTGTATACCACTGCACTGCCTCCCTGGTGGGTCTGAGCTGCTGGTGGGACAGGACATACCCAGGGATGGTGATGGTGGAGTTTGGGACATTGGCTGAAAGGTATGATTCTGTCAGGGTGTTGCTTGACTAGTCTGTGGGACAGCTTTCCCAATTTTGGCATAATTCCCCAGATGTTGGTGAGGAGAACTTTGCATGGTCAACTGGGCTGCGTTTTCATAGCCAGTGCCAAGGTCGATGCCGGGTGGTCCATCCAATTTCATTCTTTTTCGTAGCGGTTTGTTACAACTGATTGGCTTGCGAGGCCATTTCAGAGGGCAGTTAAGAGTCAACCACATTGCTGTGGGTCTGGAGTCACATATAGGCCAGACCAGGTAAAGGACAGCAGATTTCCTTTCCAAAAGGATATGAGTGAACTAGATGGGTTTTTACGACAATCCGATAGTTTCATGGTTACCATTACTGATACTAGTAATTATTCCAGATTTATTTAATTAACTGAATTTAAATTCCCCAATTGCCGTGGTGGGATTTGAACTCATACCTACTGGATCATTAGTCCAGGCCTCTGGAACACTAGCCCAGTGACATTTCCACTACGCTACCATTCCCACTTATACTGCTGCATTGAAGATCCATGAAATTTATATCAGAAGTAAATGCTTAATAAGGGTAATTTACCAATGATGGTCTTTCACTTTATACTTTTATTCTCATTTTGTCCTTTAGGAGTTTTTCATTTTTTACTCTTTCGAACACTATGGGAATGAATAATACAATCGCAGCTGAGCAGTGCCAGGACTGGCTATCTCTTGGCTGCATCTAAATGAACAGAACTTGCTTCATAATGTGACCTCAGTTCATTTGCATAATTTTATAGTGCTCCAACAATTCTGTGCAGGACACGCTGAGGGTATATCACCTCAAGGTATGTCACGTTGGGTCAGGGGATTTCCTATGCTAGCAGCTCGTAGCTGGCTGTCCTTAAAGATGATGTCTGGTTCTTTTTTTCCCTGTAAAAATGGTTAGGGCAAAAGGGCCCTATTCATTGAGCCACTTCTGGAGGTCCTGCTGCAGGAAATGTTTCAGTGAATGGTGGTGCTGTTTGGCAAGTGGGCTATTCTGTAATTAAGACTACACCCAGAGCAGCATGGATGGAGATGTCAGAGTGCATCAATACAGTGTTGCTTGGGGCCTGAATGGGGGAGCAGAGGGAGAAGAAATCTTTCTTACTTCTTAGGCAGTCACTCGGAACTGAGAATGACTTGCTTTCACATTAAAAATGAGTTCTCAGGTGACTGATGAGTCCAATGCGGGACCTTCAGTCACTGTCACAGGTGGGGCAGATGGTGGTTGAAGGGGCGGGTGGGTGGGGTACTTGGGTTGACGTGCGCTCCTTGCGCTGCCTGCGCTTGGCTTCCGCTTGCTCCTGCCGAAGAGACTCGAGGTGTTCAGCGCCTTCCGGGATACTTCTCCTCCACTTTGTGCAGTCTTGGGCCAGGGATTCCCAGGTGTCGGTGGGGATGTTACACTTTTTCAAGGAGGCTTTGAGGGTGTCCTTGAAGAGTTTCCTCTGCCCACCTGGGGCTCTCTTGCCGTGCCGGAGCTCCGAGTAGAGCGCTTGTTTTGGGAGTCTCGTATCGGGCATGCGGACAATGTTACTCATCCATCGGAGCTGATTGAGCATGGTCAAAGCTTCGATGCTGGGGATGTTGGCCTGAGCGAGAACACTGACGTTGGTGCACCTATCCTGCCAATGGATTTGCAGGATCTTGCGGAGGCAGCGTTGGTGGTACCTCTCCAATGCTTTGACGTGCCTGCTGTACATGGTCCATGTCTCTGAGGCATACAGCAGGGCGGGTATCACTGCTGCTCTGTAGACCATAAGCTTAGTGCCGAGTTTGAGGCCCTGGTCTTCAAACACTCTCTTCCTCTGGCGACCAAAGGCTGCACTGGCACACTGAAGGCGGTGTTGGACTTCGTCATCGACGTCTGCCCTTGGTGACAGTAGGCTCCCGAGGTATGGAAAGTGGTCAACATTGTTCAAGGCCTTGTTGTGGATTTTGATAATCGGGGGGCAGTACTGTGTGGCGGGGGCAGGTTGATAGAGGACCTTGTTTTACGGATGTTTAGTGTAAGGCCCATGCTCTCATACGCTTTGATGAAGGTGCTGACGATGGTTTGGAGTTCGACCTCTGAGTGAGCGCAGACGCAAGCGTCGTCTGCATACTGTAATTCGACGACAGAGGATGGGATGACCTTGGATCTGGACTGGAAGCGACGGAGGTTGAACAGATTCCCATTTGCTCTGTAAATTAGCTCCACTCCAGTGGGGCGCTTACTGAGGGTGAGATGGAGCATTGCAGCAAGGAAGATCGAGAAGAGCGTTGGTACGATGACACAGCCTTGCTTGACCCTGGTTCATACGTGAATTGGGTCTGTGGTGGAACCGTTGGTCAGGATCACGGCTTGCATGTCGTCATAAAGCAGGTGGAGGATGGTGACAAACTTTTGAGTGCAGCCGAATTTGAGGAGGACACTCCATAATCCCTCACAGTTGACAGTATCGAAGGCCTTTGTGAGGTCAAAGTGCTGCAGGAAATGTTTCAGTGAATGGCGGTGTTGTTTGGCAAGCGGGCTATTCTGTAATTAAGACTACACCCAGAGCAGCATGGATGAAGGTGTCAGAGTGTGTCAATACAGTGTTGCTTGGGGGCTGAACTTGCGAGCAGAGGAAGAAGAAATCTTTAAGCTTGCCAAGATAAGTGTGCAGATAAGTGCCAACATCTTGAACAGCAAGTTTTTGCCAAGGTTTTGTATTATTCCTTACTGTAAAAGAATGCTTTATCACAGGGAGGGAGAAGAACCTAAGGAACTTTGTTAATAACTGATCTTTGTCAATGAACATAACATTTCATTTCTTTCCCTTCTACTACAGCATGTTACCAAATCACTGTGTGCACCATTAAATGGGGCACTAACTATTGTATCGTGACAAGGCTGTTTACTTCTGCATGTTTACTCGCTCACATAAGGTGACTGCTATCCAGGCACTTTGGTGTAATATCCTCTCTCAGATATCCTTTTTGTATCTGCAGGAGAAAACCGCACAATACAAGAGGCAGGTTCTTGCAAATGGGACTGTTATGTCTGCTGCGGGGGGAGGAAATGTTATGTCTGCACACTGGGTTACAGTGCTGCATTAGAGTTACTCTAGCACATGAAGTTTGATAGTGCTGTTATCGTTATGTTATGTCTGACATTAGTGATAGGTACTCGATTGCCTTGGCCTGTAGGGGTTAGTTGGATCGGTCATTAAAACGACACGAGTTGATTTCTACATGCTGTCATTGAGTTATCCTTGCAAACGCAGCATTTGGTGATGAGGATGGCTGAAATCTCTCTTCCACCACCTCCTCCCTTCCTTGCACTACCCGGTGAGTCCCCAATCCCATGGGTTCACTGGTTTCAGTCCTTTGAAACCTACCTCATTGCTCTCGGACTAGAAAATGTGAGTGCAGCACGGAAAAAGGCACTGTTATCCCATTGCTTGGGAGCGGAGGGCCAGCGTGTTCTTGGGACATTATGGACAGCAGACCTAATACAAACATATGATGTGGCTCTGTTAAGCACACACTTCTCTGCCCCACAAAGTGCCGTCCTCCGGCGATTCATTTTTAGACAGCGTCACCAACTCCCCGGCGAGTCTGTGTATCAGTACGTGGCTAATGTGAGGGGGTTAGCTAGCTCGTGCAAGTTTGGTGCACTACAAGACGAGATGGCGCGTGATCAACTAATAGAGCACGCCAACAAAGTGAGAGTGCGTGAAAGACTGTTACTCGAGTCCGACAATCTGTTGTTGTCACAGGCAGTTAACATTGCCTTTCAAGTGGAGTCTGCAGCTGAATGTGCAGCGAAACTAACAAGACATCCAGTGAGCGGCTTCTCCAGCGTCCCCTTCCACTCTGAACTCTTACACACGGCTCAGCCACACACACCCAGTGACAGTGCCCTCGGCCTCGACAGCTCTGACACTGTAATGCTCGCGGGACTGCAGCAACGCGCGCTACCGCGGCAACAGTGTGGAAACTGTGGATCTCGTTCACATGCTACCAGAGCGCAGAATTGCCCCACGCGCGGCCAAGCCTGTCACAATTGTGGAAAACAAAATCACTTTGCAAATGTCTGCCGCTCTGCCCCTGTTGCTACAAATGAATGCTCTCAGTCCTCAAGCACTATAATTCACAACGTGAGCTCTGGGCCAGTAGTGGCTTTCAAGTCATGCACAATTAACCTGAATGATGTGTGCATTTCTTTGTTGTTGGATACCGTGTGTAGGGGGTTTCTCTTGCTCATTCTGGTCTCCTACCAGGCTTCGTGCAATAATTACCCTTGAGTGGTTCGACCCACTCTTCCCTACGGTTCTAGACCTTGGACTTAGGTGCAGGGAACTGTAGTGCAGAGAAAGACTCAATAAACCAGGTTGAATAGCATGAAATGGATGCTTTTATTATTAAACAGTTTGCAGCATTACAAAATACATATCATAAGCACAAATCAAAGCGACTACAAGCATGCACATATCTATAAACTTGATTCCATGGAAATGGGAAACACACGGCACATCGAAGAAGGGGAAACACATTACGATTACCCTTACCCTCTCCCTCCCCTTAGACCTGTGATGAAATATTCCATTCATCACTGCCTGTGACTGTGGTCGGTTTCAGTGTCATTTCCCTTCCCCCAGTCCTCATTGTATTGTTTATTGGAATGTGCTGGAATGTGCTGTGTGTGTAGGGCTCCGCCCATACCTGGCCCCTTTTGTAAGCTAGCTCAGTCTGGCCTCAGTCTCCAGAAGGAATATACCTCTCTCTCTTACGTGTTACTTTTCTAAGTTAATAAAAGCCTTGTTTTGTTTCGCCAACATCGAGTCTCAGAATTATTGAGGCACATCAATTTTATTAACTTATTTTTCAACACTATGGATCAACTCCTGAAACCCGAACGTTTGGATTTGGATCAACATGCTCCGGACGCATCAGCACGATTCGGACACTGGTTTGAGTGTATGGAATTCTTCCTGGACAATTCCGCAGCCGTCAAAGACGCTACGGACGCTGCGAGGATGAGACTCGGAATTCTGCGGAATTGGGTAAGCCATCGGGTTTACCCCCTCATCCAAGACGCCGATACGTACCTGGCCGCCTGTGACATCTTAAAGGCGCATTACCAGCAGCCTACGAATGAGGTGTATGCTAGGCATCTGCTCGCTACTCGCGCACAGCGACCTGGGGAATCAGTGGAGGAGTTCCTAAGCACCCTGAAAATGCTTGGCAAAGACTGCAAGTGCCGAGATGTAAAAGCCGCAGTGTACACTGATGAGCTTGTTCGCGATGCCTTTATCACAGGCCTCAGCTCCACTTACATCCGGCAAAGACTGCTGGAAAAAACGGGGTTGGACCTGAAACAGGCTGCGGACACCGCGCGATCCCTGGATGTGGCCCAGAGAAACTCAGACACCTACTCTTCAGCCCGCGCCGTCCACGCCGCCACGTGTGCACCGAGGGCGCCGCCATCTTGGAAGGCATCTTCCCCGCCCGGCAGCCCGACACCGGCGGGGCCCCGCTCTCCCCCCAGAAGCCCTACGACAGCCGCGACGCGTCAGGGACCCAACTGCTACTTCTGCGGGCAGCCAAAACACACCAGAAACCTGTGCCCGGCGAAAGGCACCACCTGCTTTAAGTGCGGTAAGAAGGGGCACTTCGGGAAGGTGTGCAGAGGGAACCCCGCCAGAAAACCAACCGCCGGAAAACCCGCCACCGCCGCGTGTGCGCCGTGGGAGCGGCCATCTTGGACGCCATCTTGCCCGACGTCATGGGGTCCGCCATCTTATGAGCAGACAGCGTGGACGCCATCTTGTATCGATCAGGGCCCTACAGTGTCATCAGTCACAGTGGACCAGACCAGGCCGCAACCGCTATCCAAATCAATGGTGGACATCGAGGTAAATGGGTGCCGGGTTAAATGTTTAATTGACAGTGGAAGCACGGAGAGTTTTATCCACCCTGAACTGGCACAGCAACTCTCCCTAAAGGTGGTCCCTGCTCAGGGTACCATCTCTATGGCTGATAAAACCCAGACATCGACCATTCTGGGTTACTGCACGGTACAATTGTGCGTTAACGGAACTGTATACGATGATTTTAAAGTATTAATCATGAAGAACCTATGTGCGAGCGTGATCTTGGGCCTGGATTTCCAGTGCAACCACCAAAGCATCACGCTCAAGTACGGTGGGTCCCAGCCGCCCCTCACAGTGTGCGGTCTGGCTACCCTGAAGGTAAAGCCGCCTTCGCTATTCGCGAACCTTACCCCTAACTGCCGGCCAATAGCGACCAAAAGCAGGAGGTACAGCTGGGAGGACAGGCGGTTTATCGCGACCGAGGTAGACAGGCTCCTGAAAGAGCGCATTATTGAACGCAGCAACAGCCCGTGGCGTGCCCAAGTGGTAGTGGTAAGGGGTAGCGAGAAGAAACGGATGGTGATCGACTATAGTCAAACGATCAACAGGTACACCCAACTAGACGCCTACCCGCTACCCCGCATATCAGAAATGGTGAACCAAATCGCCCAATACCGGGTGTTCTCCACCATTGACCTCAAGTCAGCGTACCACCAGCTCCCTATCAGACCAGAGGACCGCCCGTACACCGCCTTCAAGGCGAACGGACGCCTCTACCAATTCCTCAGAGTCCCCTTTGGGGTGACGAATGGGGTCTCGGTTTTTCAGAGGGAGATGGACCGCATGGTCGATGACCACCACTTGCAGGCAACCTTCCCCTACCTCGACAACGTCACCATCTGCGGCCACAATCAGCAGGATCACGACTCGAACCTCGAGAGGTTCCTGGAAACCGCACAAAAACTCAACCTCACCTACAACGAGGACAAGTGCGTCGACAACACCACGCGCCTCTGCATACTAGGCAGCGTGGTGGAGAATGGGGAAATTGGACCAGACCCCGACTGATTGCGCCCCCTACGGGAGCTGCCCCTGCCCAACACACCCAAAGCCCTGAAAAGGTGCCTGGGGTTATTTTCTTATTATTCCCAATGGGTCCCCAACTACTCCGACAAAGCCCGCCCCCTCTTGAAAGCATCCTCTTTTCCGCTCCCTGCTGAGGCCCACGCCGCCTTCAAAAGCATTAAGCAGGATATTGAGCGGGCCACGCTACAGGCAGTGGACGAGAACACTCCATTTCAAGTGGAAAGTGATGCGTCTGACTTCGCCTTGGCGGCCACCCTCAACCAGGCGGGGCGGCCCGTAGCTTTCTTCTCGAGGACCCTCCAAGGGCCCGAGATCAGACACTCCTCCATGGAAAAGGAGGCCCAAGCCATCGTGGAGGCAGTGCGCCACTGGCGCCACTACCTAGCCGGCAAACGCTTCACCCTACTTACCGACCAGCGGTCGGTAGCGTTTATGTTCAATAATAAACAGAGGGGGAAGATTAAAAATGATAAGATTCTTAGGTGGCGGATCGAGCTCTCCACCTTCGAGTACGACATCATTTACCGGCCAGGGGCCCTTAACGAATCCCCTGACGCCCTCTCACGAGGGATGTGTGCCAGCGCCACCGGGGATCGGCTACAGACCCTCCACAACGACCTCTGCCACCCAGGGGTCACGCGGCTGTTCCACTTCATAAAGTCTCGTAACTTACCCTACTCGATTGAGGAAGTTCGGTCTCTGACCAGGAACTGCCGCACTTGCGCTGAGTGCAAGCCTTGGTTCTACCGCCCAGGTAGAGCCCACTTAATCAAAGCTACACGGCCCTTTGAGCGGCTCAGCTCAGCTTAGATTTCAAGGGCCCCCTCCCGTCCGTCGACCGCAATGTTTACTTCCTGAACATTGTGGACGAATACTCTCGGTTCCCATTCGCCTTCCCCTGCCCAGACATGACCAGCGCCACGGTCATTAAATGCCTCAACAGCCTGTTCTGCCTGTTCGGTATGCCGAGCTACATCCATACGGATAGGGGGGCGTCCTTCATGAGTGAAGAGCTACGCCAGTACATGCTGTCCAAGGGGATCGCCACGAGCCGTACCACCAGCTACAACCCCCGGGGTAACGGCCAAGTGGAGCGAGAGAACGGGACAGTATGGAAAGCAGTCACTCTAGCTCTAAGGACCAAGGGCCTCCCTATCTCCCGCTGGCTGGAAGTCCTCTCGGATGTGCTCCATTCGATACGGTCGCTATTGTGTACGGCCACTAATGCCACGCCTCATGAACGAATGTTTGTCTTTCCCCGGAAATCCACCTCGGGCGTATCCATGCCATCATGGCTCTCCACCCCAGGTCCGGTACTCGTGCGAAGGCATGTGAGGGGCCACAAGACGGACCCTCTCGTGGAGCCAGTACACCTACTCCACACCAACCCCCAATACACATATGTCCGGCACGCCGACGGAAGGGAGGACACCGTGTCCATAAAAGACGTCGCCCCAGCCGGCATCGACAACAACCATGGCAATAGCAGCAACAACGATCACAGCAACTCTTACCCACCCACTACTCTTTCATCACCCCCGGAAGAACATCGACCAACGGCACCCCCACCAACTACCCCTTCAACAACCCTGGCGGCACCCCCGGCAGAGACCCAGGAGACTACCGGGGACACCCAGCCGACACCCGCGGCACCACAACAGCCACGTCGGTCGCAGAGGACTATCAAACCCCCGAACAGACTAAATCTATAGAAGGGGTGAATGTGATGAAATATTCTATTCATCACTGCCTGTGACTGTGGTCGGTTTCAGTGTCATTTCCCTTCCCCCAGTCCTCATTGTATTGTTTATTGGAATGTGCTGGAATGTGCTGTGTGTGTAGGGCTCCGCCCATACCTGGCCCCTTTTGTAAGCTAGCTCAGTCTGGCCTCAGTCTCCAGAAGGAATATACCTCTCTCTCTTGCGTGTTACTTTTCTAAGTTAATAAAAGCCTTGTTTTGTTTCGCCAACATCGAGTCTCAGAATTATTGAGGCACATCAAGACCAAAACTAAGTTTCGACTTGAGGAACTCGGGATCATGCTCACCACTTTCAGATTCGCAAAAGAGGGGGTTCGCAGCCTTTCGGCACAGCTTTCCGTCGTCACGTGGATTTGGAAACTTCTGGCGCAGCTTGTTTTTCTCTCTCTCTCAGGCGATGAGGCAGTGGGCACAGCCTTGATGAGCGCTCGTCAAGGATGGACCAGTTAAAGCTGTTGTGGATTTGGATACATGGGGAAGTCTCTGCCGCCGATGTGAGGTTGAATAACTGGATGCACATGGGAGAGTCCAGTGAGGAAAACCCTGAGAATGGGATGTTGAGGCACGGGAGTGCTAGGCCCAGAATGTCCTTTTCCTCCGGCCTGGATCGTCGGTTTTCCTGAGGGTGTCTTCTTCTTCGGCCTGGGTCGTCGATGATCTCCCGACAACGGTACCCGGGCCACCCTCGTCGTCTTCCCGTCGTGGCCAAGCCTTGTCTGGCTGAACACCGACCACGTTGTCCTTTTCCGAAATGTCCGTCCGAAGCGTCTTTAAAAGAAGAAACGTCCTGATCGAATTCCGAAGCTACCGAGGTAGATAAGGCGCCGATAGACTTTGCAAAATCCATAGTTATACCCTTTTGGGCCAGTCTTATCTCCCGCCAGACCATTGTCCAGTCTTTGTAATATTTTTGGCGGGCAGAAATCTCTGCAGGGGCGCTTTGTCTTGTAACGGGAGCCGGTGATAGCTTAACTGGCCTTCCTGGCCGATAATGTCTTTTACTTTGTCACCGTAACTTGGTTCGCATATTGATCGGTCTGGAGATTTCCCTTGATGGCTGTTAAACGGTTTTTCCTTTGTACATTAAATGGATTTAAGTGTTCATTCATTGTTCACCCATATCTTGATGGGCCCCATCCTGTTGCCTGAAACTGTCTTGTACTTAGAATCCAATTGAATATGTATGCCCATTTCCCTGAGTTTCGGTTTCCCGATACTGGCTTTCGCGGGCTTACTGTTCTCAATCCACAAGCCTGTCTGGCTTGCAGTAACAGAAATCAAATGGTCCAAGAAACTGATCACGAGGTCCGGTGGCCATTTTGTATGCCCTTTTAACAAAGGTTTTATCTGTACAAGCTTCTTTTAGTCAATAAAGCTGTATTATTAATCCTGTTATCTCGTGTGATTATATAATGAAAATTTTCGAATCTTACAGTCCTCCCTGTGATACTGATAGCTTGCTTACAGTATCAATAATCCTTGGTGAGCAAATTTTTCCCGATTCCTCACGTCCAAACATTCCCGGTAATTAACTATCTATGACCCCCATGACACATGCAGTTCCCATTTCAGAAAATTACCTTGTGTACAATTGGACAATCATAGGCAGTATTACCTTAAACTATAACACATTAATCTTTCAGATGTGAAGGGCCCAATGCTCCTTGCACCACCTGCATACACCTTTTATTAATCAAAAAAACAAACTTCACCAAACGGCTATAACATTACAATATTCACACACTTAAACCATGCAGTAGCTGAAAATCTAAAGATGGAGGGACGCTTTTTAACTTTTTAACGCTGATTGTTTCCACTGGGGTGTCCTCTTCCCCCACTCGTACATAGCGTTCTCTCCATTCTCCTGTGTTCTCGTGCCTCTGGAGGCGTTTGCCTCTCTTGCAATGCACGAACAATAAAAATATTACGATTAAAACTTGACACACTACTAGGATGTGGGATGCTATTCTAATCCAGGCCGGGATCTCTATATTGGTGAACAGGTCCCACCATGGTGGGGTGACTATATCCAATATGTCTTTTCCTATCTCTATGTCTTCTGCTCCAGTGTGTAGAAATGTTTCTGTGAAACTATAACGGTTTTTAAAATCTTGGTGAGGTGTTCGGGGAGAGGGGGAATGACATAACCAAAATGCACGACGAATCGCTGCAAGTCCGTGAAATTCTCTCTTACAGTGAGGTGGAGGGTGCAGGAATGGGGACAATCTGCTGTTGTGCCACTTGAACTTCAGCCCTGGGTTTGAAACAGAAACTGCTGTCACTGACCGGACACCACTCGTGCTGTCCATGGCGGTAGTGAGGCGCTGCAGTGGTGTCACAGTATGTCCCACCTCCGATATATGCCACCTGCGGGGGCACATGGTCCTTTGCCATTGCCTCCATGGTGCAATTTATTGGCTTCGCGCTAGCGGCTCTGAACCCGCACTGTGGTTTCAAAAAGGCATTCAAATGCTGGGGGCACAGGATGATGTGTGCTCCCCGGCTACGACACCCCGAGAGGTCAGTGCCTGTCATCGTACGCTCCCATCCGATGACATAAGGCGGGACCACTGCGTAATGAATGTGCGCACCCCCCCTGAATGACTCCAATGTTCTGCACCCTGTATACTGGGGCAGTCCTTGCTGCGGGACCCAACACCGGCATCCTTATTACGATTCCCATGATAGTGTGATTCGAGCGTCCGCAGTCCACTGGGACTGGGTACGCCTCTGCAGCTAGTCTGAGCTGGCACGGACTTAATGCGTTCTCGAAAGGGTGGAGCGCTTGCAAGTGCTTGTTGCTGATCCAGGACGGGACCAAACCTTGTTTTAAATCCTCCAGATTACTGCGGCCCTCGCCCAGTAACCACGCCCCGTATAGCACACAAGCCTCGTTCTGCGCAGCCTGATCGGACGCATTCCGATCCTCCTTAATGAGCGCATTTACTGTCCTAGCGTGCTTCTCCAGCTCAGCAATTATTTCCTTTAAGTGTAGTGTCATGGCTTGGTCTTCATGCAGCTCAGAACCCACTACCTTATTTTCGCTTGTCAGTATGTTCCTCAACTGGGTTTTTAAACCATTGATCTGCGTCTGCAGCTCCATGTTGTCTAGAGCGTTGACAACAGACGTTCCGGTGTTAAAAGCAGTGAAAATCTCATTTACAGTACCCCTTCTTTGCCTCCCTACCCGATCCAAAACTTCCTGTGGTGCCTTGTCGATGTCGGCAAAGTCAAACTCGTAAAATTGTCTGAACATTCGGGTTAACAGTACCTGGTACAACTGTTCTGTCTCCCTGGGACACCACTCCGGCAATCGTACCTCAGTGAGGTTTAAAATCACTGAGGCCACCGCGTAGTGTACCCCTTGGTACAGCACCTGACCGGTGGGTACCAATACTAACCCGTTCCCGGGTCCCTTTGTGGTGGTGGGGCACCCTTCCTTCTGGGCTAGTGCTACCGGGATCGTGGGCAGGGGCTTGCGTGGGCGGGTGATGAGTTCAGTGGCGTTTACCGGAATCGGGGAGTATGGGGCTCTGCACGCCCGAGTGCTGACATCCCATCTCATCCCCTTTCCTTCGTCCTGCCACTGCCTCTGGAAAAAGATGGATACACCCTTGGGGCAGACGCGTTTCGAACCCCACATACAGACATATATTCCTTCATCTGGTTCCCACCATTTGTCCCAACACACGCGTAATTGTCCGTGAGTCCCCGTAATTGTCCGATGGGTATTGTTACCCAGTCGCTCCCACTCGATAGTAGAGTTTTTCATGTCCTTTCCCAGCTTTCGCAGCCACCACCATCGACTTAGTGGTACGTTCCCATTACACACCAAACAGATCTTCTTTCCCACGGTAACGCTGACTCTGGGTGCAAGGATCCTCACCCGAGGGCACGATAATGAAGTCTCTTGGTAGGCGAAACCGAAATTGCTGGAGTATTCCGTAGAATTGGTCCCCAGCCATCCTGGCCATCTCCCTTGGTGGAAGTAGGTGGCGGTTTCCTCAACCTCTCGCTTCCCCATCCCATCCGTCGCGATGGGGGCTGTGTCCCCGGAACACCCAAACACGATGACGTCCTTGGTGCGGACTCGGTAGGCCAGCCCGCACCCGATCACCGGGATCCCTACGAGAATCCTTTCCATTGTATCCCTGGTTCCTGTAATCGACAAGATGATGTAGCCAGGCTCCCAACAGGTGCTGGCTTAATTAAACGGACGCGCGGGTCCCTTGACCCCGTTTCCAAACAACCACACATACTGGGCAGACTTCAAAAACGATCCTTTAAACATCCCGTCATCTCAAACTTTACCCATCTTAAACTAACATTAAAATTACTTATACTTAACATCATCACCTAAACCTATATACAGCGCCGCCCTCCTTCGGGCGGCCTACCTAATTCCTGTGAGGGCTGCAGCGCGCCGCTTCCTGTGGCGGGGCTGCACTGACCTTTTGCTTTGATCCCCCGCAGCCTGTCGCTGCTGAATGGGAATCGTGCCTTTCTCGGGCTGCTCTGTATCGAGGTTGGGGAAGATAGGGAGAGTTGGACCATTGCTTTCTGGGCTGGGGCGTTCGAGTCGACCTACGAGGGGCTGCCTTGGGTGAGGCTCCCAGGGCTGACGGACCAGGGGTTGGGACTTTCACCGTCACAGCCTGTGGTTCCACCACAGCTGCCGGCTCCGGCTCCCTTCCCTCTGGCTCCGCCCCCCCAGGGCCGGGATTTGTGATATCCGACTCCACCTCACCTGTCCCTACAGGTAGTGAGTCTCCTCCCCCAATCCCTACCTCCCCTGAGCTTGAGTCGAGGGCGGAATCTTCGTCCTCTGACTCATCCTCCTCCGTGATCGGGTCAAGGGTGGGGTCGAGCTGTTCGGCCTCCTCCCCGTCCGAATCCCAAATCAGGGGGGAGACCTCCCGCTCCAATGGGATGACTCCTCCCTTCACGCAGGCCACTGTTCCAGCCTGTGTGGTCTGTGACTCTGTCGCAGGCTGGGGATTTTTGTCCTCAGACCTGGCCACTGTTGTTGGCCCTTGTGCACCCGCCTTAAACAGTTTGCACTGGTTAATGTGAAACCATTTAGTACATCGGGGCACCTTCACTGCATAAACCATGGGGCTGGCCTTGTCTACAATGCTGTAAGGCCCCATGTACAGTGGTTCAAAACTCCCCACCCGGGCATAGTTCCTAACCATGACCTGGTCTCCGACTTCCCACTCTTGTTGCTTACGAGGTTCCAGCAACAGTCGATTGCCCTGATGCTGTCTCCCCATGTTCCCAGCCGCTTGCCCATAAATCTGTTTCAGGCGCTCCAAAAGGGTCTGGACGAACTTGTCTCGTTTCACCTCTTGGAGTTGGCCCTCAGTGAGCACCGGGGCTAGTACATGGGTGGGTGTTCGCATGATCCTCCCAGTCATTAATTCGTGCGGGGAGTACCCCGTACTTTTGGACTGGCTGGCTGGATCCCCATGAGGACTAAAGGCAGGACATCCGCCCATTTCTGGGGTGAGCCCATTGTCTCTTTCCTCAGCTTTTCCTTGAGGGTCCGGTTCATGCGCTCAACAATCCCGGATGACTGGGGATTGTACGCTACGTGCCACTTCCCTTCAATGCCCAAGAGCATGAGGGTGTTCTGCATCGCTTGACTGGTGAACTGACTCCCTTGATCGGACTCAACAAAACGGGGGAGTCCCCACCGTGAGAACACTTCCCGGATCAAGATCTTGGCAGTACCCAGCGCCGTAGCTGTTCTGCACGGGAAAGCTTCTACCCATTTGGTGAACACATCCACCAGAACAAGGCAATACTTATAACTGCCCTGGGCGGCGGGCAGGGGCCCTATGTAGTCGACCTGAATCGATTGCCACGGTCCTTCTACCCTCCTGATGTGTCCCATGGGCACCTTCCTTTTCTGGGGGTCTGGGTTGTTTGCAGCGCACACAAGACAGCTCGCACAGAACTCGCGGACATCGTCTCTAAGTCCCGGCCACCATCCCGCCTGCTCTACCCGTTGCCAAGTAACCTCAGGCCCGGGGTGTCCTGCCCCTGGACCCTCATGGGCCAGTTGAAGGAATTCCCTCCGGTGCTGCTGCGGCACAACCCATTGCTCCTCTCGGAACAGCATGCCTTCCTTGACTGAGGGGGCTGCTGTACTGTACGGACCCTCTACCTGCTTGCCCTCAGCAATGGCTTTTAGGACCGTTTTGAGGGTGGGATCCAGGGTCTGGATGGTTTTTAGGTCTAGGGGTGGTGTCACCCTGTGTTCCCTGGAGTCCCCTCCCCACCTTGGATCGCCGCCACGGGTCCGGGTCCATAGGGGTCCCAGAGAATGCCGTTGCGGGCACCCTCCCTGGCTAGCGCATCCGCCTGCTGGTTGCCCTGACTGCGGGGTTCTGTGGTGGAATGAGCCTTCACCTTGTGGATGAACACCTCCCCTTCCTCCCCCACAGCTGCCAGGATCTTTTCCAGCAAGGGCTTAACTGTTAAAGGCCGTCCGTCCGCGGAGGTATATCCGCGGCGGGACCAGATGGCGAGGTATTCCGTACACGAATTGCACGGGAACATGCTGTCCGAGCAAATCGTGTATGGGGTCGGGAAGATTTCGGGGTGGGTGACCACGTACGCCACCGCGGACAGTTCAGCTTGCTGTGCGCTCATAGTGCTGGGGAGCTTAATTGCCAAGGCAATGTTTGCCGCAGGGTCATAAACTCCACACCCTGTGAGTCGTTCGCCAGCAGATACCGTGCTGGAACCGTCTACATAGATCTCGCGGCCTGTGGGGTGTATCCCGGCCCGTAAACCTATGTTAACCTCCCATACCCCTTCGACGGAACACCGATGGGCTGTTCCGGGATATACCATGTTGGCTGCGAGCTTCGGCTCGCAGAGACCTTTAACTTTGAGATCCATCTGGGAAAGGAGGAGGGTCCAGCGCGCAATCCGGGCGCTGCTTACAGTCCCATCCTTAATCCTTCCATCCAGAAGCATCTTTGTGGGGGTGTGATGGGTGAGGAGAGTGATGGGAGAGGTTCCTGTGAAGATCACTGATCTGTTCACAGCCCAATGCGTGGCCAGGAGATGCCGTTCGCAATTGGAAAAACTCCTCTCCACATCCGTGAGTACCCTGGAGGAATAGACCACTGGTCTCAGCTTGCCGTGTCGCTCCTGGAGCAGCACGGCGCTCAGGCTGTCCCCACTAGCGGCTACTTCCAGGAAGAACTCCTCTCCCCCATCTTACGCCCCTAAGGCTGGCGCGGTCTGCAGATCCCTTTTCAACTTCTTGAATGCTGCCTGACACCCCTCATCCCAAGACCACTCGACTCCCTTGTGTAAGAGTCGGAGTAGCGGGGCTGCTGTGGCTGCATAGTCCTCGATGAAATCCCTGCAGTACCCGGTCAACCCCAAAAAGGACCTTACACCCGTTACTGTGTTAGGGATCGGTAGATCTTGCACCGATTCCCGTCTAGCCTTATCTATGGCTCTTTCTCCAGCGTGGATGGCCAGACCCAGGAATTTCACATCTTGCCGGCCGATCTGTGCTTTCTTTGGGTTTACTTTGAAACCCTTCCTTTCTAGCAGTTCCAATAATTTGGCTAATAGTGGGCCGTGCTCCTTCCCTTGAGTCCGTGAACAGGAGTAAGTCGTCCACATACTGCACTATCTGATTGGGCTGGCTAAATTCTTTTAAACTTCCCGCCATGCATTGATGGAAAATGCTGGGGCTGTTGTGAAAACCCTGTGGCAAGCAGTTCCAAGTGTACTGTTGCCCTTTAAAAGTAAAAGCAAACTTGTACTGATCCTCCCGCCGCATCGGGATGGACCAAAAACCGTTCGAGATATCCAACACTGTGAACGTGGTCGCGGATGCTGGAATACTCCCTATTAGGTCGGCAACTGCTGCTACCGTGGGCGTGCAGGCTGGGATGTTACTGTTGAGGACTCTATAGTCCACCGTGGCCCTCCACGAGTTGTCCGGCTTCTTTACCGGCCATAATGGGGAGTTCACGTGAGTGGCTATTTGTCTCAACACGCCCTGCTGCACCAAGGAAGATATTGCTGTCTCCATGTCGGGTTCTGCCTCCTTGGGGAAGTTATACTGCTTTTGGGGCCGGATCATGGGGTCCCTGTCTACGCTGACCTCAAACCCGGTGACCCTCCCACAGTCGTGCTTGTGGGTGGCAAACGCGGTCAGATTGTCCGACACAAACGCTTGCAAGTCCGTTGGGACGTCCGCGACCAGAAGCTCGAGGTTGTAACCCCCTGACGGCTTCATGGTGCACAGGGTCCCCTTTTCTCCCTTCCCTGGGATCACAACTACCTTACCTAAACCATTCTCGGCTCCCCAGAGACAGTGATTTCTAAGGTCCACGAGGATTCCGTGTTTCACCAAGAAATCAGCCCCGAGGGTGCCTTTCCCACCCCCCTCATTCCACTTCAATAGGATGCACGTCCATGTGGTGTGGAGTGCTCCCAAATGAATGGAGAGCGGGATGGAGTATGCGCCAGCCTGTTCTCTGCCTGTGAAACCCGCTACTGAGAATGGAGCCTGGGTAGATAGAGGTGAGGCAAAAGGCTTAGCCGTGTGGATCACGGTGCATGATGCTCCCGTATCCAACAGGTAACTACCCTTTTCCTTCTCCACCTCCATCTCCACAACGGGTCTTCTCCACGCGTCATAACGGAGCGGACACAGCTAGACGGGCTGCGCGGGCTTCAGTCATTGGGGCGCTTCGGTTGGGGCTGCGGGAGCAACAGGGTTGTTGACGACTGCCACCTTCCCCTGCGAGGTCATTAGAGACCGCATTGTCTGTAAAATTGACTCAATCGCAGCGGGATCCACAACTGCACCAGCTCCTGGTGCTGGGGCAGGGGCTACGGTTTGGCTTTGGGCTGGTGCTGGGGCAGGAGCTACGGTTTGGTTTTGGGCTGGTGCTGGGGCAGCGGTCTGGGCTTGGGCTTGGACTGCGGGAAATTTCCCTCTATTATCCTTCCACGGATTTCTACAGTCCCGGCGCCAATGACCCTCCTTTCCACACCCGTAACAACTGCTCTTGGCTTGGGGGGCGCGATTTCCCCTCCTGATGCCATTCCCTTTTAGCAGCAGCTGCAGGCCTCGCCTCATGCACCTTTCCCTTTGAGGAAGGCACATTCCTACTCTTGTTGTTCCTGTAACCTACCATGAGCTGATCAAGTACTAGTTCCTCCGTGGAGCGGGGGTTAGTGGGGTCAAACCATGCTTTGGCCTGCTCCCTCACCTGTGGCAAGCAATTGGCGACCAGGCACCGAAGCCAATGAGCCCTTTGGTCATTATTCAGCCTGTTCCGGTCCGGCCCGCCCAGGCAGCTGCGCCGATACACTGGCCACAACCTTCCGGCGAAAACCCGTGGGGGTTCTCCCTCTAGCTGTATCGTCCTTTCCAATCGGAGGAACGGACTTCCATCACCCTCCCCTATAATCTCCAGGATCTCATTCTGTATCTCCTCGTACGTTTTTCGCCCTTTCTTGCTCTCGTCAGGGAGACATTGGAGGAGCGAGCTGTCCAGGGAGAACAGCAGCATTTTGGACAGTTCGGCCCCGTCGCAGTCGTTAACTGCTGCGGTTTGCTCCACATCCCGAAAATGCACTGAGGGATCTCCTGACTCGGAGAGTTTTGGGATGCTGCTGATCATTTCCCTTAGCTGTCGTGCGCTATGGGGCATTATGATCTGATTCACAAGGGGTCCATCCGCGCCATCCTTTTCGTTTGGACCGAGCCTCTGGTGTCGCGTGGGACACATCGGCGCCGGTCCCGACCCTACTACCTGGTGTTGCTCTACCTCAAGAACCCCTGTGTCCGACTCCTCCGTTTCCTTCCCCGGAGTCCAAGACTCATCATAGGCAGGGGGTGCTGAGGGCTCGGGGGTTGGTACCCTAACTGTCTCTTGTGGAATCGGTCTTTTGGATTCCTTGGCTAACAGTAGCTGGCTCGCTGGCGGGTTTATGAGACACACCAATCCGTTTGCCTTGGCTAGGGCCGTTCTCAGGTCCTCTAGCTCCCGGTGGCAAGCGCTATGGTCGGTGTTCTCAGACCTATCCTGCATGGCCATCTTATAGGCTGCCCTGGCCCCCAAGATACTTTCCTCCTGTGTCGCTACCTGCTTGGCTAGGCGGAAACACCTCTCTCTCATTCTACCTTCACTGGCCTTGGCCTCAATGACCTGACATTCCAAATACTCTATCCGGGTCTCATGGCGGTGAGTTGCGGATTGGCGTTCCTGATTCAGCACGTTAAGCGATTGAATCCGTTTCTGACCTCCCGCAACCTTTTCCTCTACTTCTGTAAGCAGCCCTTTGATCTGGGCTGTCTGTGCTACAACGACCTGGTCCAAAAGCTGGACTTGCTTCTTATAACACATCAGCCAGACTGCCTTTTCTACAGATCTTTTGTGCTCTTTGCTTTCTGTCCACTTGATGGCTGCGTCTAGCGGGCGCCTATCTCTTAACAGGTCAAATAGCCACTGTTTTGTAAGGTTCACCTTCCCAAAAACATAATCCGCTATCCTCTCATCCATCACATTTTGTTTATTTAAACCTTGATCTAACACGCTACATTCCTGCTGCCAAGGTCCTGCCGCGGTCGCCATTTCTGTAGGGGGTTTCTCTTGCTCGTTCTGGTCTCCTACCAGGCTTCGTGCAATAATTACCCTTGAGTGGTTCGATCCACTCTTCCCTATGGTTCTAGACCTTGGACTTAGGTGCAGGGAACTGTAGTGCAGAGAAAGACTCAATAGACCAGGTTGAATAGCACAAAATGGATGCTTTTATTATTAAACAGTTTGCAGCATTACAAAATACATATCATAAGCACAAATCAAAGTGACTACAAGCATGCACATATCTATAAACTTGATTCCATGGAAATGGGAAACACACGGCACATCGAAGAAGGGGAAAAACATTACGATTACCCTTACCCTCTCCCTCCCCTTAGACCTAAACTAAGTTTCGACTTGAGGAACTCGGGATCATGCTCACCACTTTCAGATTCGCAAAAGAGGGGGTTCGCAGCCTTTCGGCACAGCTTTCCGTCGTCACGTGGATTTGGAAACTTCTGGCGCAGCTTGTTTTTCTCTCTCTCTCAGGCGATGAGGCAGTGGACACAGCCTTGATGAGCGCTCGTCAAGGATGGATCAGTTAAAGCTGTTGTGGATTTGGATACATGGGGAAGTCTCTGCCACCGATGTGAGGTTGAATAACTGGATGCACATGGGAGAGTCCAGTGAGGAAAACCCTGAGAATGGGATGTTGAGGCATGGGAGTGCTAGGCCCGGAATGTCCTTTTCCTCCGGCCTGGATCGTTGGTTTTCCTGAGGGTGTCTTCTTCTTCAGCCTGGGTTGTTGATGATCTCCCGACAATGGTACCCGGGCCACCCTCGTCGTCTTCCCGTCGTGGCCGAGCCTTGTCTGGCTGAACACCGACCACGTTGTCCTTTTCCGAAATGTCCGTCCGAAGCGTCTTTAAAAGAAGAAACGTCCTGATCGAATTCCGAAGCTACCGAGGTAGATAAGGCGCCGATGGACTTTTCAAAATCCATAGTTATACCCTTTTGGGCCAGTCTTATCTCCCGCCAGATCATAGTCCAGTCTTTGTAATTTTTTGGCGGGCAGAAATCTCTGCAGGGGCGCTTTGTCTTGTAACGGGAGCCGGTGATAGCTTAACTGGCCTTCCTGGACGATAATGTCTTTTACTTTGTCACCGTAACTCGGTTCGTATATTGATCGGTCTGGAGATTTCCCTTGATGGCTGTTAAACGGTTTTTCCTTTGTACATTAAATGGGTTTAAGTGTTCATTCATTGTCCGCCCATATCTTGATGGGCCCCATCCTGTTGCCTGAAACTGTCTTGTACTTAGAATCCAATTGAATATGTATGCCCATTTCCCTGAGTTTCGGTTTCCCGATACTGGCTTTCGCGGGCTTACTGTTCTCAATCCACAAGCCTGTCTGGCTTGCAGTAACAGAAATCAAATGGTCCAAGAAACTGATCACGAGGTCCGGTGGCCATTTTGTATGCCCTTTTAACAAAGGTTTTATCTGTACAAGCTTCTTTTGGTCAATAAAGCTGTATTATTAATCCTGTTATCTCGTGTGATTATATAATGAAAATTTTCGAATCTTACAGGTGCCATGTCTCACTGCTGAATGTGCACACATTCAAACATTTTTTCAGCTCCCTGCCACTCTCTGTGCCCTCCACTGCCCTCTGCGGGTATGGTAATTAGAAAATTGAACTAGTGGGCTCAGTCAACCTCACTGTACGCTATGGAACAAAAGTTTTGCCAGATTTTTGTTTTCATGTGGCACGCCAAGGAGCTAACCTGATGGAACTGGATCTTTTCACTGACCTGGGTTTGTCTCTCTTAGACACCGGCGGGTCTGCGATTCTGCACGTCGCCTCACCGTGGCGCCAAACATGGCTAGCACTCTTCGAGGGTCTGGGCTGCCTGACTGCCTTCACCCACCAGCCCATGGTTGACGCCACCATTACCCCTGTCATTCAGCCACTGCACCGCATCCCGCTTGCTCTCCGTGATGGGGTCACAGATGAACTAAAGCAGCTACTGGAAGCTGGCATCATCGAACCAGTTGATGCTGCCCCATGGGTCTCTAACCTGGTGGTCGCAAAGAAAAAGTCAGGTGGTCTACGCATCTGTGTCGATCTTCGAGCAGTGAATAAGGCCGTAATCCCTGACAAATATCCACTGCCCATGTCAGAGGAACTCACAGCGCAGTTCTATGGCTCCATCCTGTTCTCGAAACTGGACCTTCGACAGGGCTATCTACAGGTTCCCCTCCACCCCAGCAGCAGGGACCTCACTGCTTTTGTGACACATGCTGGCGTCTTTCAATACACCAGGATGCCATTTGGACTTAGCTCTGCACCCAGCTGCTGCCAAAAGGTGATGTCCTCTGTGCTCGCGGGCATTCCTGGGGTGGCCATCTACCTGGATGACATCGTCGTGCATGGGCCCTCGACCTCCACTCACGATGAATGCCTTCACAGAGTTTTCATGGCTCGAGCAAAATACAAGCTCAGACTGAATGGCGAAAAGTGTGTCTTTGCTGTTTCAGAGATCGAGTTTGTGGGGTTTCGGTTGTCGGCTGACGGTATATCCCCACACGAGTCAAACGTGGATGCCATTCACAGCATCCCAGAACCCAGCTCGGCAGCACAGGTTGCCTCCTTCCTTGGCATGACTGGGTACTACCTGAAGTTTTTGCCCCAGTACTCAGCCACCACAGCCCCACTGCGCCAGCTCCTGCGAATGGATGAGCCCTGGGTGTGGTCACAAGCCTGTACGGAAGCTGTACGTCTCCTCAAATCGCAGCTCACATCGCCTCCAGTGTTGGCTCACTTTGACGTCGCCAGCCCCACACTCATCACCTGCGACGCGTCCGCTGCAGCTGTGGGGGCAGTGTTATCGCAGATACAGAATGGAGTGGAGAAGCCAATCGCCTTTGCCTCCCGAGCCCTTAGCCCCACCGAACAGAAGTACTCAGTAGGCGAGCGTGAGGCGCTGGCATGCGTCTGGGCATGTGAGCGGTGGCACCTGTACACGTATGGCCATGCCTTCACCCTGCGAACTGATCATCAGGCTCTCACAGCCCTGCTGTCGACATCCGGCACGGGCCACAGACCGCTGCGTCTACACCGCTGGTCTGACCGCCTCCGCCAATACAACTTCAGTCTCCAGTTCACGCCAGGACGTGACAATGTTGTTGCAGATCTGCTCTCCCGCACTGTCTCTGCCCCAGCCCCACTCATTGGTTTTGAACATGTGGAACAGGATATCATACAAATGCTGCACACACCTCTCCAAACCACAGACTCTCCAGGAGCTCAAAGAGGCCTCTGAACATGATCCGGCCCTCTCCCAGCTGTGCACCTTCGTCAGAGATGGCTGGCCTCGCAAGGTGCCTGAGGAACTGTCTGCCTACTCCAGAGTTAATGAGGAGCTCTCCTGCTGGAATGACTCCTGTGTTGCACGTGGGCTCTGCACTGTGGTCCCAAGTGCCCTTCGTGCGTGTGTTTTATCCATGGCGCACGAGGGCCACTTGGGCATAGTGAAGTTCAAGCAACGATGCCAAGACCTAGTGTGGTGGCCGGGTATCGACAGGGAAATCGAGGCCCTGGTCAAGGACTGTGCAGCCTGCCTTGTAAGTGGCAAGACTGGCCACCAAGCTCCTCCACCCCTGCAACCCCTTGCCTGGTCCTCTCAGCCCTGGGAGCACCTGCAGTTGGATGTCTGCGGGGAGATCCATGGTGTCCCCCACCATCAACGGTTCCTAGTGGTGACCTATGACCTGCACTCAAAATGGCCAGAAGTCACTGCCGTGGGCTCCGTCACCTCTCGGGTCATCATCGATATCCTTGAGTCCCTCTTCTCCCGCTGGGGGCATCCAAAGGTCATCACCACAGACAATGGCCCCCAAATGGTCTCTTTGGAATTCTCCTCCTACCTTGAGAGCAAGGGCATCCGTCACATACGCACAGCGTACTACCACCCCTAGTCAAATGGGGGGGTGGAGCGTTTTAACCATAAGAACATAAGAACATAAGAAATAGGAGCAGGAGTAGGCCAATCGGCCCCTCGAGCCTGCTCCGCCATTCAATAAGATCATGGCTGATCTGATCCTAACCGCCAATCTACTATCACAGGACTATCTCCTGAATCTAACAGAATTAGACACACGAAATAGGAGCAGGATCAGGCTACACGGCCCCTGGGCCCGCTCCGCTACCCACAGGGCCATGACCGATCCGAACCTAGACTCATGTCCAAATTCCTGCCCGCTCCCCATAACCCTTTATTCCCTTTACTTCTAGGAAACTGTCTATTTCTGTTTTAAATTTATGTAATGATGTAGCTTCTACAGCTTTTTGGGGCAGCATATTCCATGGACCTACTACCCACTGAGTGAAGTAGTTCCTCCTCATCTCAGTTTTGAAAGAGCAGCCCCTTATTCTAAGACTATGCCCCCTAGTTCTAGTTTCACCCATCATCGGGAACATCCTCCCTGCATCCACCCGATCCAACCCCTTCACAATCTTATATGTTTCAATAAGATCGCCTCTCATTCTTCTGAACTCCAATGAGTAGAGTCCCAATCTACTCAACCTCTCCTCATATGTCCATCCCCTCATCCCCGGGATTAACCGAGTGAACCTTCTTTGTACTGACTCGAGAGCAAGTATGTCTTTTCTTAAGTATGGACACCAAAACTGTATGCAGTATTCCAGGTGCGGTCTCACCAATACCATGTACAACTGAAGCAATACCTCCCTATTTTTATATTCTATCCCCCTAGCAATGAAAGCCAACATTCCATTGGCCTTCTTAATCACTTGCTGCACCTGCATACTAACCTTTTGAGTTTCGTGCACCAGGACCCCCAGATCCCTTTGTACTTCAGTACTTTCCAGTTTCTTGCCATTAAGATAATAACTTGCTCTACGATTTTTCCTGCCAAAGTGCATAACCTCACACTTTCCAGTATTGTATTCCATCTGCCAAATCTCTGCCCACTTACTTAGCCTGTCTATGTCCCCTTGCAGGTTTTTTATGTCCTCCTCACTCACTACCTTCCCTCCCATCTTAGTATCATCTGCAAACTTTGATATGTTACACTCGGTCCCCTCCTCCAAATCGTTAATATAGATTGTAAAGAGTTGGGGATCCAGCACTGACCCCTGTGGAACACCACTGGTTACTGATTGCCAGTCCGAGAATGAACCATTTATCCCAACTCTCTGCCTTCTGTTAGATAGCCAATCCTCTATCCATGCCAGACTATTACCCCCAATCCCATGATTTTTTATCTTAAGCAATAATCTTTTGTGTGGCACCTTGTCAAATGCCTTTTGGAAGTCTAAATACACTATGTCCACTGGTTCCCCTTTATCCACCCTATATGTTACTTCCTCAGACACTGAAAAATTGCCTCAGAGCACACCTATCCCAGGGGTGTGCGTTTGACAAGGCCCTCCTCCACACACTGATGCACTACAGAGCCTCCCAGCATTCCACTACAGGGATCTCACCCGCATCCATCATGCTAGGCTGTGAGCTCATGCTGCCCCTTGGCAGGCTCCTCCCCTCGCTAGCTCAGAGCCCTGCTCCACGGGCTCAAGCCACAGTCGCCAGACAGCAGGAGAAGATGAAACTCCGCTTCGACCAGTCGAAGAGGGCCAAGGCGCCCAACATCTCAGTCTCCGATTGGGTCAGAGTCCGCAGGTCTCACCGCAACAATAAGATGGCCTCATTCTGGTCCTCCCTTCTCCAAATCAGCCGCCAACTTGGACCAACCACTTTCTGCCTCACTGACGGCTCTCGGTGGCATGCCAGCCGCCTTCGGAAGGTGCCAGCACCCCCTGATGCGGGATTACATGGATCTAACCCCCAAGCCTTACCCCCAGAGTGGCGGGATGCACATGTGGCTCAGCCAGCCAACCCTCAAGCAGATATTGTGCCTCAGCCACAACCTCACCAGCCCCCACCTCGGCCTGCTCTTCACCAGTCCCCACCTCGGCCTGTTCATACACGTTCTTGCCCTGGCCACCTACAGGACTTTGTCACTACATTTCATGTTTGAAATTCTGTGAGGGGAGATGAAATGTTATGTCTGCACACTGGGTTACAGTGCTGCATTAGAGTTACTCTAGCACATGAAGTTTGATAGTGCTGTTATCATTTTATTATGTCTGACATTGGTGATAGGTACTCGATTGCCTTGGCCTGTAGGGATTAGTTGGATCGGCCATTAAAACGACACGAGTTGATTTCTACATGCTGTCATTGAGTTATCCTTGCAAACGCAGCAGGAACAGTGGTGAGTGGACACTAAACCTATGACCCCCAACTCCTTGTGAGGAAAGGGTCATCAAGATTATAGGCATAGAAGGAGGGAAGTGGGGGAGGATAAAGTCGGAGATCTTCCCCAAGCCCCTAATAGCCTTTGCTTTTTATTCCTCATTTCATTAACTTACGGTTTCATTCCCCCACACACAGACCCAAATTGCAGCATTTCCGTGTAGCACAATCTCTTGCTATGTGCAGCTATATTTCAAGGGGAGTCTTACTGCTGGATTTGTAAAGTAGGCTCCCTTCTGTTCTTCTAGGTGTGCAAGAGGAAAAGGTGGCCAGGCCAACTGTACAACCTTAACCTACCAACTCACAGCATCCTGTGTCACCCACTACTACGATGGCAAGCACCAGCACAAATATATCTGCTCTGGTGGGCATGGAGGGTGCAGTTGCTTTGTCCTGGACACCATCCAGGACAAAGCAGCCCACTTGATTGGCACCCTATCCACTTTAAACATTCACTCTCTCCACCACCGGCGCACCGTGTCTACAAGATGCACTGCAGCAACTCGCCAAGGATTCTTCATCAGCACCTCCCAAACCTGCGACCTCTACCACTTAGAAGACAAGGGCAGCAGATGAATGGGAACACCACCACCCCTAAGTCACACACCTTCCTGACTTGGAAATATCTCGCCGTTCCTTCATCGTCACTGGGTCAACATCTTGGAACTCCTCACCTAACAGCACTGTGGGAGTATCTTCACCACACGGACCACAGCAGTTCAAGTAGGTGGCTCACCACCACCTTCTCAAAGATAATTAGGGATGAGCAATAAAATGCTGGCCTTGCCAGTGATGCCCACATCCCATGAGTGCACAAATAAAAGAAATAGAACTTTTTTAGCAAGTTCAAGAGAGAGCAAATGGTGAAGCAAACAACATGACTATGAGTGAGGAAGAGAAAGTGCAGCTAGAAGTTTCTCACTCACCCTGCATCCCTCAGAGAGATGCAGATAGGACAGAGGGGCTTTGTGGATGGTCAGCAACAAACTGTCACATGAAAGTTACTATCCATGGAGTTAAGGAAGCAGTAGAGGCGCAGGCCTAGAAATTGGGTTTTGGCTTAGCCAGGGCTTTAGCACCGGAAGTTAGTGCCGGCGCTAAGTCCCCTGCGCACGCCAAAAATTCAGTGGCGCCGCGCCCAAACGGCTGCCGGCGCTACTGAAGGGTGTTTGCGGCGGTACATCGGCGCTAACTGCCGTTTCACGCCGCAATTCCGGCGCTGTGGCACCCGATGCGGTGCGGCAGGCTGGGGACGTGCAGGCCTCCTCCTCCCGTTAAGGAGGAGCTGCCTGCACCCGGCCGCGGCCCGCGCAAATCAGCTTAAAAATGAGCCCGGCACCTCGGAGAAGTGCCGGGCTTGCATCTGTTCCGGCGGGGGGGGGGGGGAGAAGTCCGGGGAGGGAGCTGGGGGCAGGCGGCCGGCGGGAAAGTGGCCGGCCGCCGCGGGGCCTTTAATGCGCCGGCGCAAACTGGAGTAAGGCACCTCTGCCAGAACGTTGCTTGCGGCTGCCACGGGCGAGGCGGCCGCAACTCAATTTCGGAGTTCGGGCGGGTTACCACGGCAACCGGGATGCTGCGCACACCGATGACGTCATCGGTGCCGGCGCAGCGCTACCGGTGCAACGCCGATTTAGGGCCCCAGGGAATTTTTAAACTGGCCATAACTCTGGCGCTAGTCCCTCTAGCGCCTCAAAAGCGGCGCTAAGGCAACTGAATTTCTAGGCCGCAATGTTTGGCCAAAGCACCCCTGTGTTAGCGAGGGAAAAAGGCAGTCTAGGCTCCCACTACTAATTGCTACCATACAGGACAGTGCATGTATGTTGGTTTCTGCTGATAGCAGGATTGAGCTTAGTTGTAATTGAATAGCCTGCCTGCACTCGCACATGAAGAATGGCTACTTAGGTGAAGTATCAAAGAGCTGCACGCACGCATAGGACCAGACTGCAACGAGTCAAAAAAGAAGAAATTGGGCAAGAGATACTACATATACATTCTGTAAATGCATAACAGGATGAAAGGGTGCTGCTGGAGTTAACATCACATATTTAATTTCTGGATCCAACATAACCCTCTCCCAAGGCTTTGATGGAGTGCAGGATGCACAGTTATAGCTAAAAGCCAAAGCAGTTTATTGAACACAAACACATGGTTTAGCAGGTAATTTACTGTGTGTACAGAGTGCACATCAAACCTGCTGGCCCCTTACTGCTTTGCACAACATTGTGCACAATATAACAGGATATCAATAGAGTTGCCAGCCAAGTCTAAGGAATGATGTTACTTCTCAGCAATGCTACTTCCAGGCCATATAAATGACAGTTGAGTCTTAGTATTATAGCGCTTGGAAACTCCACAAAATATCAGTTCTGTGATATTATGTTTTCAGATCACTGGTGAGGAATTTGTGTTGACAACTCCAATTTGCTTAATGGTAGCAGCAGGTGATGGGCAAAGTGTCACTCTCATTCTTCCAGGAAAATCTGCTGCCACTTCAGGCTGTTGGTTACCATAGGAATTAAACCACCACCTTGGTGAATTTTAATTTACAGACTCTCCAGGGAGCAGTTGTCTTTACCTTCACACACTGCCTGCTGGAGAAACAAAATTGTTTTATTCAACTACAGCTATACATATATGCGTACATCCATCTCTCCTCTCTTTGCTGTTTTCATTGACCTGGTTGGAATGGCTTTATTTTCATTCTTTCCCTGTCTCACTCTCTTTATAGCAGCACATGGAATATTAGCTCAGCTTAATGGAGCCAGGTTTGGCCTTTGGCATAGTCTGTGATTGTGTAAAGAAAAAAAAAGAAAGGACTGTTGAGATACCGCGGCAAATGTGGGAGTCGAGACCAGAGTTGATGGAACACAACTACTTTAATTTACATCATGGCAAAAAGAGAGCTTGAAAAGCCCGCGCAACCACTTAAATACTCCCCAGACAGGAAGTGCTCCCGGCAGTCTGTCCCTGCGGGAAACAAGTTGCCGGAGGAAAGGGCCCCCGGCTGGGGGCAGCTGCTGCCGGCAGTGCGCCTGCGTAAACTGTCCGTGCCGTCGTGAGCGGATTATGTCCAATGGTGGCGTGTCGCCACAGAGCTCCCCCCAGAATCCGCTTAGGAGGAGTGGACGAGTCGTGACGGTGGTCTAATGGTTCTGCCGGAGCGGCTCTGAGTGGCCGCCGGTCTAGTTGGTGGGACCGGGCGGTTCGCCGCCGGCTGTGCTGGCTTGCTGGCGGGACGGCCTCTAGTTGGAGGTCAGGCCACGGGGACCTGTTCCCCTGGTTCTGTGTGTGCTGGTTTGAGTCGGTCGATGGAGACTGTTTCGACCCTGTCGCCGAGTCGCAGCTTGAAGACCTTGTCCCCGGTTTGTAGTACCTCGTACGGTCCGTCGTACGGGGGTCGCAGGGGTCCGCAGTGCACGTCGTGTCGCATGAAGACGAAGCGTGCCTGCTGTAAGTTTGGCGGGACGTGGGGTGCGAGTTCGCCGTGTCGGTTGACCGGAAGTGGGGCGAACTGTTGAGCGGAAGAGAAAGAGTTGAGTCGCTGCTGTTCGGCCGACCAAGGCGTGGTAGCCTCCGGGAGGAATTCGCCTGGTACGCGCAGCGGTTGTCCGTAGACTAACTCCGCTGCTGAGGACTGGAGGTCTTCCTTGCCCGCGGTGCGTAGGCCTAGTAGCACCCACGGTAGGCGGTCAGTCCAGGTACTGCCCTGCAGGCTGGCGCGGAGTGAGGCCTTGAGTGACCTGTGGAAGCATTCACACAGCCCGTTGGCCTGCGGGTGGTACGCCGTGGTTCGGTGGAGCGTCACCCCAAGGTTGCGTGCTGTGGCCGTCCAGAGTTCGGAGGTGAACTGGGCGCCTCTGTCGGAGGTTATGTCGGCCGGTACGCCGAACCTCGCGACCCAGGTGTAAACGAATGCCCTGGCGATGTCGGCTGTGGTGGTGGAGGTCAGCGGCACTGCCTCAGGCCAGCGTGTGTAGTGGTCGACCATCGTGAGGAGATAAGTTTGGCCTTGCGATGGCGGCAGAGGACTGACGATGTCAACGTGTACGTGGTTGAAGCGTCGTCTGGGTACCTCGAAGTCTCCCAGGGGTGCTTTTGTGTGCAGCTGTACCTTAGCCCATTGGCAGGCGAGGCAGGAGGTGGCCCAAGTCTGAACATCTTTGCTGAGGCCGCGCCAGACGAAGCGCTGGGAGAGGAGTTTGACGGATGCACGGGAACCCGGATGGGAGAGCCTGTGGAGTGCGTCGAAGATGCGGCGGCGCCAGGTTGCAGGGACGACTGGCCTGGGTTGGCCGAGTGAGACGTCGCAAGTGACTGCCGTGGCTTCGGGCCCGTGCGCGACCTTGGCTAGGCGTAGCCCTGGCAGGCTGGTAGCCGCCGAGAGGAGGTCTGGGTCCGTGAGCTGGGCCGCTGCTAGTTGCGCGTAGTCGACCACTAGGTGATTCGCGCAGATGGCGGGACGGGAAAGGCAGTCGGCGACAACGTTGTCTCTACCGGAGACGTGCTGGATGTCCGTGGTAAACTTGGACACGGCCGCGAGCTGGCGTTGCTGCCTAGCGGACCAGGATTCGGTGTTCTTGGCCATCGCGTATGTGAGCGGCTTGTGGTCCACGTACGCGGTAAAGGGGCGGCCCTCCAGGAGGAACCTGAAATGGCGGACCGACAGGTGGAGCGCGAGGAGCTCGCGGTCGAAAGTAGAGTATTTGACCTCCGGGGGGCGCAGTTGGTGGCTGTAGAAGGCAAGTGGCTGCCACGCGCCATTGACCCACTGCTCGAACACGGCTCCGCCCGCATGGTCGGAGGCATCGGTGGTGAGCGCGACCCGGGCATCAGCCCTTGGGTGCACGAGCAGGGTGGCGTCGGCGAGCGCGTTTTTGGTGGCGTCGAAGGCGGCTGACGTGTCAGCGGTCCAGGCTACTGCCATATTGCCGGATTTACCTCGGAGGGAGTCGTATAGTGGCTTCATGATAGCTGCAGCTCTGGGGATGAACCTGTTGTAGAAGTTCACCATCCTGAGGAACTCCTGGAGGCCCTTGATGGTTTTGGGGCGGGGAATTGCTGGACGGCCTGCACCTTGTTGGGCAGGGGGACGGCCCCAGCAGGGGTGATGTGGTGGCCGAGAAAATCGATCTCGGCTAGGCCGAATTGGCACTTCGCCGGGCTGAGGATGAGCCCGTGTTGGGCTAGGCGCCCGAACAGGATGCGAAGGTGTTCGAGGTGTTCCTGTTTGGAGGAGCTGGCCACGAGAATGTCGTCTAGATAGGCGAATAGGAAGTTCAGGTCCCGGAGGACTGAGTCCATAAGGCGCTGGAAAGCCTGGGCTGCATTCTTGAGGCCGAAGGGCATCCTCAGGAACTCGAACAGGCCGAATGGGGTGATGACGGCCGTTTTAGGGATGTCCGCGGGGTGTACGGGGACTTGGTGGTAACCGCGCACCAGGTCGACCTTGGAGAAGACGGTTCATCCGGCCAGTCGGGCCGAGAAGTCCTGGATGTGCGGCACCGGGTATCGGTCGGGGGTGGTGGCGTCGTTGAGGCGGTGGTAGTCCCCGCAGGGGCGCCAGCCTCCGCCGGGCTTGGGGGCGATGTGGAGGGGTGAGGCCCAAGGGCTGCTGGAGCGGCGGATGATGCCGAGTTGCTCCATGGTGGTGAACTCGGCCCGCGCGATTTCCAGCTTGGCCGGGTTGAGTCTGCGGGCGTGGGCAGAGACCGGGGGGCCGGTGGTGGGGATATAGTGCTCCACACCGTGTTTGGCGGCTTTGGCTGAAAAGGTCGGGTTAGTGAGGGTGGGAAACTCGGCTAGTAGTGCCGAGTAGTCGTCCGTGGCTCTGGCGAGGCAGTAGGTCATCAGGCCGGCCGAACGGGCCGGGGTGAATGCGCCAGGGATGGGGGCCATAGTGTTGATGTCGACGAGGCGGTGCCTCGGAATGTCGACAAGGAGGCCGTGGGCACGTAGGAAGTCGGCGCCGATGAGTGGGCCGAGGACCTTGGCTGTGAGGAACTCCCAGCGGTAGCGGCGGCCTGCGAGGTCGAGCGTGACCATGCGGGTGCCGTATGTACGGATGTCAGAGCCATTGGCTGCGGCCAGCGTGATACCCCGTGCGCCGCGTTGGATTTCGAGGGCGGAGGCGGGGGTGATGCTGTGCTGGGCTCCTGTGTTGCACAGGAATCGGCGGTTGGTGCTGTCGTCGGTGACGTACAGTAGGGGCCCCTTTTGCCCCACGGCCATCGTGGGGGCCGGTGCGGGGGGGGGTTTGAAAGTGCACGGTGGCGTGCAGCGTTGGGCCCTAGTGCCAAAATGGGTGTGGTAGTAGCAGTGACCCGGAGTGGAAGGGTGGTCGGGCCTAGTGGGCCGGTGGGACCGCGTGGTCGTTGCCGTGAGGTCAGGCGCAACGTCGCGGGCGGTCTGCGCAGAGAGCAGCCGGTCGGCCTTTTCGGCTATCTCATTCAGGTCCGTGGAGCCAGACTCCACAATGAGCGGGCGGATGCTGGCGGGGAGCTGCCGAATGAAAAGCGTGCGAAAGAGGGCGTCGGGGTTTTTGTCGTCCGAGAGGGACAGCATGTGGGAAAGCAGGTCTGATGGTGAAGCGTCACCAAGGCCTGGGAGGTCGAGGAGTTGGCAGTTGCGCTGGTAAGAGGACGCCTGAAATTTTTTAAGAAGCGCGGCCTTCAGATGTTCGTACTTGCCTTCCTCTGGTGGATCCTGCAGCGCTGCCCAAACCTTGGGGACTGTGGTGTAGGTGAGAGAGGCGATGAGGTAGTCGTACTTTGTGGCATCGACTGTGATGCTTCTCAGCCGGAATCTGGACTCGGCTTGAACGAACCAGGCCTCGGGCAGGTTCTCCCAAAAGTCCGGTAGTTTAACCGTGACTGCGTTTGTATCCGCCATGCTAGCTTAGGATTCGTCCTGAGTGTCGGGGTCACCAGTGTTGAGATACCGCGGCAAACGTGGGAGTCGAGACCAGAGTTGATGGAACACAACTACTTTAATTTACATCATGGCAAAAAGAGAGCTTGAAAAGCCCGCGCAACCACTTAAATACTCCCCAGACAGGAAGTGCTCCCGGCAGCCTGTCCCTGCGGGAAACAAGTTGCCGAAGGAAAGGGCCCCCGGCTGGGGACGGCTGCTGCCGGCAGTGTGCCTGCGTAAACTGTCCATGCCGCCGTAAGCGGATTATGTCCAATGGTGGCGTGTCGCCACAGGACTTACATTTATATTTGGTCACCTGTACTAATGTCTCCGTCTTTGGCCTGGTGGCAGTTTTTGACTGATTAAACTCCTGTGTAGCATTTTATTAGGTTAAAGGCACTATATAAATGCAAGTAGTTGTTATATAGCACCTTTCACGACCTCATGATATCTTAAAGCACTCTACAGTTAATGAAACACTTTTTGCAGTACAGTCACTGTCGTAAATTAAGTAAACGTGGCAGGCAATTTGTGGACAGCAAAGTTGCACAAACAGCAATGAAATAGCAAACAACACCTTGCATTTATAGAGTGCCTTTAACGTTGTAAAAAATCCCAAGTCGCTTCACAGGAGCGTTATCGGACAAAATTTTACACCGAGCCACATAGATATTAGAGAAGGTAACCAAAAGCTTGGTCAAAGAGGTAGGTTCAAAGGAGTGACTTAAAGGAGGTGAGAGAGGTAGAGAGACAGAGAGGGAGGGAATTCTAGAGCTCAGGTTGGTAGGTGCAACGCTGGCAAGGAGAGCATTGGAATAGTTGAATCTAGAGGTAACAAAGGCATCGATGAGTGTCCCAGCAGCTGATGGGCTGAGGCAGGGGTGGAGATGGATGATGTTACGGAGGTGGAAGTAGGCAGTCTTGGTATGGAGGGGATATTGGGTCAGAATTTCCGCTCAGGGTTAAATAGGACAGCGAGGTTGCGAACTGTCTGGTTCAGCCTCAGAGAGTGATCAGGGAGGGGTGTGGAGTCGGGGCTAGGGAACAGAGTTTGTGGCGTGGCCCAAAGACAATGGCTTTGGTATTCTCAATATTTAATTGGAGGACATTTCTACTCATCCAGTACTGGATGTTGGACAAGCAGCATGACAAATCAGAGGCAGTGGATGGATTGAGAGAGGTGGCAGTGAGGTGGGTGTCATCAGGGATGATGTCGCCAGGGGACAGTATATAGATGAGAAATATGAGTAGATCAAAGGTTAGATCATCTGGACAGGGCCTTGATGCATGGTATCTGAAACCTCACAGCAGTTCAGCAATTTGACCCCACACAGGTGGCAAAATATTAATTGGTCAGCGTGGCCAACATTTTCATTCCTTTCCCACTGAGTAGCATGACATGGCATTCCAATGTCACTGCATTGCACCCATTTCCCAAAGTACAGGGACTCATTGATGGAAGCTCTTTGGTCATCCTGACTCTTTCTTTCTGCTTCTCTAGCATCACCACTTGTACCGCCTTATCTGTACTCTCTGGATCTCTAGGAATCAAGGGATATGAGGATAGGGTGGGAATGTGGAATTGAGGTAGAAATCAGCCATGATCTTATTGAATAGCATAGCAGGCTTGAGGAGCCTTATGGCCTACTCCTGCTCCTGTTCCTTATGTTCTTATGTTATCTGCCTAAATCAGTGTTACCTCCTGAATCTCACTAATTGCACCGTTAGAATTTTGGTGAGAGCTGAGGTATGCAGGGTACTGTATGGTCACGTCTTGCTTCTGACCACTAGCAGTGACGACAGGCTGCTTTCCAATGCCTACAATAACATAAAAAGTACTAAGGGACAAAGCTTAGTATGCTAGCTCCCACAAAGGTTGTATGGTACGATATGTATGTGTATGTCTGTGCAGCAGTGAATAAGAAGGAACACAAACCGTAAGAGCCACATGGGAGTAGGTCTGAATTTTAGGAAGGCTTACTGCTTCGTTCTTCCTTATACCTTCTATACTCTACAAAAGCAAAATACTGTGAATGCTGGAAATCTGAAATAAAAACAGAAAATGCTGGAAATACTCAGCAGGTCAGACAGCATCTGTAGAGAGAGAAACGGAGTTAACGTTTCCTTTTGGTGATCGACCGGAAATGTTAACTCTGTTTCTCTCTCCACAGATGCTGCCTGACCTGCTGAGTATTTCCAGCATTTTCTGTTTTACCTTCTATACTCTGATGTGCTAGGACATTAAACTTGGTCCCCTTGACAAGGAGTTAAGCACCTATGATTTGCAATTGTGTCTCCACTTGGAACCCATTCCCTTGAATTTTGTGCCATCTTGTCAAGCCAGCAGAAAATTAGTCTTGTGACACTGTAAGTTGAAGAAGCACATGTACAGTGACAGACATGTACACAACCTGCATCTCATCTCGTGTATCAGTAAATGACCGTGCGTCATGCAAGTAGGTTGTATTTTGATTTGATGTGTGTGGCATGTGGAAAATATGAGTGTGACAATGCTATCAATTGTACACTGCACCTTGAACGTGCATCCTGTTGACGTATGGGATGCAATGAAAGAGCAATAAGATTATACGAGAGCTTGCCATTGATGATCAGCAAGCATCTGAACCTCTGGTTGATATGCTGATCATAGGTTTAGCAGAATTATAGCGAGGGCATGTGCCTTATTATATCAGATGCTTAGACAAGTGTGGTGTCCCACAAGGTCTCTAAAATCATGCCATTGAGTTGCATCTAATACAACTTCACTTTACAAAGCTGACTTACTATGCAGCAGGAGGATGAAGGGGCTCAGCTGCTACAGTTGGCAAAGGAGAACTGTGTAGAACGGGCTTCAGAAATAGAAGATGAAGCTGAGGAGAACAAGTATGACAGTCTCTCAAGGCAGCACATTTACTTGAGTGCCTCAGTAGGACAATACACAAATTATGCATAATACATTGGCGTTCTGTTCCTGGCTGTCTCAAGTGGTCATCAGGCAGGGAATACCTGGTCTCCAAGAAGCCATCCATCCAGTCTCCCACCTTTTTCAATTATGGTGGCATGGTAAGTTGATGTAAAGTGAAGCCATTTGCCCAGATACTAACGGGGAGGCGGGGGAGCCCAGTAGCAGGTGAAGATCCCAGTAAGGCTGGAGAGACGGAGACCCAGCCAATTTTAATGGCAGGGATTCATTTAAATAAATCACTGCAGACTCCCACTCAATAGCTGGCCAGATTGACTGCCTGGCCAGCGGGCGGGCAGGAAGCCATAGCCGGGGACACATGGGGATGGTCCCCAGCAGTCAGTAGGGAGGGAAGGCTCTAGGTCCTGATTGGGGTGAGCGGAAGGGAGCGTGAAAGGTTGGGGCTGCGATCGGGAGGGGGGAGCATGAAAGACCGGGGCTAGGAAGGCCGAAGGCTTCCTTGTGAGGCCTGGAACAAGCACACCTGTTCCTCTTGCACCACAAGGAGCTTAAAAGCCAGCAAAGTTGTAAAACGTACCTGGCCTTCTTCTGGCCAGTTGGCTCTTCCTGACCTGTTGCTGCAGCCAGTAGGACTCCCCCTGTGGTGAGGTTAAAAATACATCACGGCACTGATGACATTATTGAACAAAAAATTTGCTTGATAAGTAGGCCCCCGCCTGCTTTTAGCGGGTGCCTCATCCAGCGCCTGAATCGATGCTGTAAAAATTATGGCAGCTGGGAATGGGGTCAAAGTGTTTGATTCCTCCCCCAACCCATCAAGGTTGGGGGGTGGGGTGCTTAAAATCGAGGCCATTGTGAATGCTGTGGGGTTGATTTTAACTCAGGTGCGGGGATTGTCGGGTTCCCCAAATTTGGTGTTTCCCACACGAATCTAAATGGGTGTGTGAGATTGATGCAATTTTAACTCAATTGGCCGATTGATTTCCAACGTGTGAGAACCCTTGGCAAATGAGTATTTCCAGTCAGAAAGTCGCATAATATGACACCATTATTGCTGCTGCATTTAGGGTCTGCAACAAGCCTTGCTTCTTCTGCAGGCTGCCAACATTTTGGCATTTGCTGATACACTGAGCTGGAAGCAGAATGGCAAGAGAAAGACCGAGGTCTGCACCCCGTTTTGACGACATTGCCCTGCAGGCTTTAGTGGATGGAGCAAGAGCTCACAAGGAGGTGCTCTTCCCTTCATCAGGGAGGAAGATGCCTCCCCAGCAGACAAAGGCTGCGTGGCTGCAAGTGGCAGAGGAGGTCAACTCCTTATCGGCAACCCGCAGAACCTGGATACAGTGCAGGATGAGATTTCATGACCTCCAGCACACTGGAAAAGTGAGTATGAAGTTCCCATCACTCTCAATCTGATCTCCATTGTCTCTCCTCACCAGCACTCAGCTTTAGCAATCTCTTCCTCCACATCCCACTTGACACTGACATCCATGCACCCTTCCCATTCCCTCTCTCTCTATGCTCACATTCACATAACTATTCGACTATGCAGCCCTCACACTCCCTATCACGCTGATGCTATGAAAACAACTGAGAACACACAGGGAGGGCCCTTGGTCTTACCACCTCACTCCATCTTTGTCTCCTTCCAAGCATCTATGCTATGGATTCTCTACACTCACTCCTTCATTCTCACTCAAACTCCACTTGTCTCCCTCATTGCAGGAAAAGAGAGCTCACAATAAAAGAGAACGAGTGAGGACAGGAGGAGGGCCACCATCAGTAGCTCCCCTCACCCCCTGGGAGGTGGCGGTCCTGGAGATCGTAGGACTGGAGGATGAGGAGCAAGTGGGGGACGGACAGACGGGTTCATCACAGCAAGCTGATAACAGAATAGTTTTCCATCTCTCTCATTGACATTGCATGAGTCGCTGATAATGATTCTGAAGTTATAACAGATAGACCTATGATCATCTGCAATATGCAATGTGCATGTTACCTTGACCTCACATCTCTAACACTTTCCTTTACTCCCCCACAGGACAATCGAGAGCCCCCGTCCCCACTGTACAGGAGGAAGAGCCTGAGCTTCCAGACTCCTCAGAGGAATCTGCCACCTCTGAGTGTGCAGCGTCAGCAGAATTCAGCGCACCCAGCACCAGCGCAGACACTCACACCTCGGTGGGACCTTCGGGACGTAGAGTAGTGTTGTCTCCTGGTGTATCACAGCTCACAAGTGAGCAGCAGCAGATTGTGGAGACAAGGACAGCAGTGGAGAGTGCTAGTCGGAGGGCGGAGGACTCTGCCAGCTCGGCTCAGCTGCATGTCGACCCTCTGCCTCTGGGTCCATCCATAAGATCAGCGGGTCTGGAACTCCAGGAACAGGTGCAGGCGTCTCTGGCAGGTTTTGTCTCCAGGGTTGATGTGAGTGTGGAGCAAATGGAGGTGTCCATAGCAAACATGAGCAGAGCCTTTGTGGAGTCATTGGTGCATGAAACGCATCACCATGGAAAGAATGGCAACGTCCATGGAGGAGATAAGTCGTCAGGGTATGGAAAACATGGTGAGTATTCATAATAGAATTGTAGGGGGGCATCTTTTACCTGATTTACGGTACTTTACCTGGTCAGCAGCTTTTGCCTGCACTTTGACCAATTTAAACAGCGGTTTCGAATCACTAAACCTCACCTTCCAGTTCTGACTGGAGGAGCTTATAATTAATGATATAATTAAAACGGATGAATGATCTGGATGTGAGAAAATCTACTTTTATTAAACTAAAGAAACTATACCACACGAACACAGTAATTACAGTAAATTACTTAACAGGGGAGGACAGATGGCAAAAACGAGGGATAAATGGCTATAATGTAAGTCTTACAATCTTAGCAATTTCCCCTAAATTACCACCCTCTAACTCCTTACTAGATTGCCTTGTTGAGGAGTCAGAAACCTGCCCACCTGTGGTCCAAGGAAATAAGAGAGATAGCTTCTCAGGAGCTATCTTTATATCCTGCGAGCTCCTGCTGTTTGGTGCTGAAAGAGTCTGTGTGCAAATTTGCGCCGAAAAGTTCGAACACACAAGAGAAAGGCCATGATTGGCTGACTCAAACGGGCTTGGAGTGGTTTGAATGTGTCTTCGTTCTGGGGCCAAAATGTTCCCGCGCACATTTGGAGTTTCTGGGCTAACAAAAGGGAGTAATGGGTGATTCAAAAACCCATTCATAGATACATAGATACATAGAAGATAGGAGCAGGAGTAGGCCATTGGGCCCTTCGAGCCTGCTCCGCCATTCAATGAGATCATGGCTGATCATCCAAATTCAGTACCCGGTCCCTGCCTCCTCCCCATATCCCTTGATCCCTTTAGCCTTAAGAAATATATCCAACTCTTTCTTGAATATACTTAATGAACTGGCCTCTACCGCCCTCTGTGGCAGAGAATTCCACAGGTTCACCACTCTCTGGGTGAAGAAATTCCTCCTCATTTCAGTCCTAAATGGCTTACCCCTTATCCTTAGACTATGACCCCTGGTTCTGGACTCCCCGGCCATCAGAAACATCCTTCCTGCATCTAGTCTGTCCAGGCCTGACAGAATTATATAGGTTTCGATGAGATCCCCTCTCAATCTTCTAAACTCCAGTGAGTATAAGCCCAATCGACACAATCTCTCCTCATACGTCATTCCTGCCATCCCAGGTATCAGCCTGGTGGATCTTCGCTGCTCTCCTTCCATGGCAAGAACGTCCTTCCTCAGGTAAGGCAACCAAAACTGCACACAATACTCAAGGTGTGGTCTCACCAAGGCCCTGTACAACTGTAGCAAGACATCCTTGTTCTTGTACTCGAACCCTCTTGCTATGAAGGCCAACATACCATTTGCCTTCTTAACCGCCTGCTGCACCTGCATGCTTACCTTCAGCGACTGGTGTACAAGAAAACCCAGGTCTCTTTGCACTTCCCCTTCTCCCAAACTATTACCATTCAAATAATAATCTGCCTTCCTGTTTTTGCCACCAAAGTGGATAACCTCACATTTATCCACATTATAGTGCATTTGCCATGTTTCTGCCCAATCACCCAACCTGTCCAAATCGTGCTGGAGTTTCACGACATCCTCCTCACAGCATACCCTCCCCCCCAGCTTTGTGTCGTCTGCAAATTTGGAGATATTACATCCAATTCCCTCGTCCAGATCATTAATATATATTGTGAACAGCTGGGGTCCTAGGACCGATCCTTGCGGTACCCCACTAGTCACTGCCTGCCACTCGGAAAACGACCCATTTATTCCAACTCTTTGCTTTCTGTCCGCCAACCAGTTCTCTATCCAAGTCAATACCTTGCCCCCAATCCCATGTGCCTTAATTTTGCACGCTAATCTCTTATGCGGGACTGTATCGAAAGCCTTCTGAAAGTCTAAATACACCACATCCACTGGTTTTCCCTTATCTATTTTACCAGTTACATCCTCAAAAAATTCCAGTAGATTAGTCAAGCATGATTTACCTTTTGTAAATCCATGTTGACTTTGTCCGATCCTGTCACTGCTTTCCAAGTGCTCTGCTATTACATCTTTTATAATGGACTCTGGCATTTTCCCCACTACCGATGTCAAGCTTACCGGTCTATAATTCCCCGCCTTTTCTCTACCACCTTTTTTGAATAGTGGGGTAACATTAGCTACCCGCCAATCCATGGGTACCGTTCCAGAGTCTATCGAGTTCTGGAAGATGACCAGCAATGCATCTACTATTTCTAGGGCCACTTCCTTAATACCCTGGGATGTAGATTATCAGGCCCTGGGGATTTATCGGTCTTCAGTCCCATCAATTTTCCTAACACCATTTCCCTACAAATACTGATTTCTTTCAGTTCCACCCTTTCATCAGACCCTATGTTCCCCGGCATCTCTGGGAGGTTATTTGTGTCCTCCTTTGTGAAGACAGAACCAAAACATGTATTTAGTTGGCCTGCCATTTCTTTGTTCCCCATTATAAATTCCCCCGATTCTGACTGCAAGGGACCTACGCTTGACTTTAGCAATCTTTTTCTCTTCACATATCTATAAAAGCTTTTACAGTCAGTTTTTATGTTCTCTGCAAGCTTACTCTCATATTTTATTTTCCCTTTCTTAATTAATCCCTTTGTCCTCCTTTGTTGAATGCTAAACTGCTCCCAATCCTCAGGGTTATTGCTTTTTCTGGCTAATTTATATGCCCTCTCCTTGGACCTTATGCTATCCCTAATTTCCCTTGTTAGCCACGGTTTGGTCACCTTTTTTGTTTTATTTTTATGCCAAACTGGGATGAACAAATTCTGTAGTTCATCCATTCGGTCTTTGAATGTTTGCCATTGCCTATCCACCGTCAACCCTTTGAGTGCCATTCCCCAATCAATCCTACCCAACTCGCTCCTCAGACCATCATAGTTTCCTTTATTTAAATTGAGGACCTTAGTCTCCGAGTTAACTCCTTCATTCTCCATCTTAATGAAGAATTCGATCATATTATAATCGCTCCGACCCAAGGGGCCTCTTACAACAGGATTGCTAATTAATCCTTTCTCGTTACATAATACCCAGTCTAAGATGGCCTGATCTCTGGCTGGTTCCTCGACATATTGGTCCAGGAAACCATCCCGTAAACACTCCAGGAATTCCTCCTCCACAGTATTGTTACTCATTTGGTTGGCCCAATCTATATGTAGATTAAAGTCACCCATGATGACTACTGTGCCCTTATTGCACGCTTCTTTAATTTCTCTTTGAATGCCATCCCCAACCTTCGCCTTACTGTTTGGAGGTCTATAAACCACTCCCACTAACGTTTTTTCCCCCTTAGTATTTCTCAATTCTACCCATACAGATTCCACCTCATCAGAGCTAATATCCTTCATTACAATTGTGTTAATCCCTTCTTTAACCAGTAATGCTACTCCACGAGCTGCGAGCTACTTTTCCAAGCCCCACTGTCTCGGCCATGCTTTTCTGATGGCCATTTTTAAAACCCTTTGAAATTACCAAACTCCAGGGAACAATTTTAATAATAAAATGTACTGTCTTAAAGTGTGCAAATTTTTCCACGAAGTTCCTCGATTCCGGTGTTGTCCACGCGCCATAACGCAGCCTTTTGCGGTTCTGGGCATGTTTTAAAACATTGTCCAACCCAGAGGCAATTTAAAGTCACGCACAGTCTCCATCCACGATGTAGATTAATACCTCCAGTATCTTCGGGGCTGAGGGGATTTTTTGCGAACCCCTACATTCTACCCTTTGGATACTTCCAACTTGCTTGTAGTATCCACTCGAAGAAGTGAGCAAAGTTTACTGACCCCCGACAAACAACCATCCCCTGTATTTACCTAATAGCTACCTACCACTGATCCACCGACCCGTCTATTCCCCTCAAATTTGAGAAGAAACCGTGGTACGGTAGGCATCTATAGATACATCAATTTACAATAAGGGGTCTCATACCCCTGCATCACTCATTACATTATAACATATTACAAAATGTTGCAATCTTGGTTATACAATGTATTCACAATGATCCCAAGCACGGAGAGGGTCTTGTGCCTCTGCTCAGCTTGGAGTTGTCACAAAATGATCCCAAGCACGGAGAGGGCCCTACGCCTCTGCTCAGCTTGGAGTTGTCCCAAAATGATCCCAAGCACGGAGAGGGTCTTATGCCTCTGCTCAGCTTGGAGCTGTAACAAAATACAAAATAAATCTGGTTTAACAACATGCTTAAACAAACCCCGACCATCATGTGCCAACGATGGGTCGCGAAATTCGAGTGGGTAATTGCTCTTCCCACCCGGGCAGTAAATGTTCCTTCCACCCCCCTTGAATGGTCTTAAACCTTTTAAAAACAGAAGAATGGATTTTACAGAACAGTCTGCTCCACCAGCCCCGAGCCGTTCCCTTGTCCCTTTGTGGAGGTGGGGTACCCCTCCTGTTTCATAGACCGAGACCGGAGGGTATGGGATCGCGACTCCCAATCCCTCCCCCTCCCGTCTTCCCTCGACTGGCTGGAGAGAATGATGGGTGCCTGTGTGGCGGCTCTCCCTGGCCCCACACTCAAACTTGGATCCCAGATCCGGCCACCCACTCATCCTCCCCAGCCACACTTACACTCTAACTTTTCCCGTGGGCCCCGGGTGAGTTCCTCCCTTCCCTGAACGCACCCACGCAACTCTTGGGTCTCCCCCTCCCCTTTACAATCTTTCCCGGGCCATCACCACCCACTCCCGGGGAACGCGTCCCTATCTGACAAGGCACCCACGCTTCCACACCATGACTCCTCAATAGCGAGGTCTCCCGCAAGTGAACTTTGGTCAGGATAGTGCCGGGCTGGGGGCCGTGCCCCACCCAGCTGGGGCCATCTCTTCCACGTAGGATGAGTAGGCAAGTTCCTCCGGACCCTGTCCGGTTTCTCCCGAAGGTCGCTGCGGGGCCCCTCCTAGATTCGTTCAGTGGTGAGGTGATCCCCAACATTCGGTAAATCTTCATTCGATGCCCAGCTCGGGCTGGGTGAACAGGGCTGCTCCTTGGTCCACTCTCCTGTAAAAAACTTAAAAGAACATGCAGCCAGGTCTCTCACTGACCTGCTGCCTTAGGTGGAGACATGGTCGGGTCCCTCAACCTTGGACCAAAATACAAGCATTTGGCACACTTGTAAACTTAAACTTTAAACTACAAAATTTTAATTCTAAACTTAAAATTCACCTTAAAAGCACACTATATTCAAAATGATAATCAAACCAAAGCTATAATACAATTGCCGCCCGCCTCCGGACGGCCAGGCTAATCTATGGCAATGTCGCGGATTACTGCTGCCTGCAGCGAAGCTGAATTGATTCCTGCTTAATGTCCCTTGCAGCTTATGGCTGCTGATTGGGGACACCTGTGTTCTGTTTCCTCCCGGGCTCGGGAGATTGCTCTCTGTGGCAGGTACTCTGGTGATGATCTTTTCTTGGGCATGCGGACCCGCTGAGACCTTCTGAGGGGCGTTTCTGTGGGGGAAACTTTGGCTGGTGGATCCTGAGCTTGGGTCACAGCCCTAGCTGGCTGGGAACCTTCTCCCCCTGATGCAAACAGCCCGGACTGTTTAATATACCTGGCAGCCTGCCGGTACTCCGGGTTTGTCTCCTTTTCCCTACCCACTCCTGTACTGGGGGCAGGTATTCCCTCACCACCCACTGCTGATGGCTGAAAATCTTCCTCTCCAGGTCCAAAACCTGGTACCAGCTCCTTCCCTATGTCCCGTGCAAGAGGGATTGCTATCCCTGCCTCCCCAGGGTCCCACATCATGGGGGGGAGCACTCTAGAAGCGGGCTGGGAAGCTTGTTCCTTTAAATAGGCGACTGCGCCTACGCGAATCTCCTCCCCGGAGTCCCCCGTCAGAGGCTGTGAAGCCTCTGCCTTCAAACAGGCGGCTGCGCCTGCATAAGAATACTGAGAAAGAGCCGCTGTGGTCCCGCAGGCAACTGTGCCTGCATGAACAATCTCTTCACAGGGCTGGGGAACCGCTACACTAGCACAGGCAACCGCGCCTGCGCGTTCGGTTTCCTTGAAAAAGATAGGAAGAACCGCTGGTCTTCCAAGCAGGCCACTGCATCTGCGCGTATAGATTGGGAAGCGGGGACCTTTAAATGGCCGACTGCGCCTGCGCGTGCAGCCTCACAGTGAACAGGAGCCGCTGGGGGTTCCAAGTTCGCGACTGCGCCTGCGCGAACCCGGTGTTGGGAAACCTCTCCCCTCAGACGCGCGACTGCGCCTGCGCGTGAAAACTGAAAAGGAGCCGCTGGGGGTATGGGCTGCGGAACCGCGCCTGCGCGGACCTGGTCTTGGGAAACCTCTCCCCTCAGGCGCGCAACTGTGCTTGCGTGAACCTATTGTTATAAAGACTGGGGAATTCCTGTCTCCAGACCAATGACTGCGCATGCGCGGGCAGTCTCCTAGCGATCATCTGTGAATGAACTTGCAGCAGCCTGCAGATTTCTAATCTCAGGTTGCTGTTCCTCTGTTTCTGAGCCACATAACTTGTTCAAATTTAAACCTTGGCCTAAACTTAGGTCCCACTGGGGCAGGGAAGTGTCCCAATTGGTGGGGCGGACAACTTTTCCCTTCGAACAAGCCACAGTGCCTGTCTTTACAGCCTGTGAACTTGAACTTGTCTAGTCAGATTTATACAATTTTCCTGATTTTCCCTGTGTCCCATCCTTGCCTGTAATCGCTGCCACTGGCCCGGACTCATATGGGTCCCAGAAAGTGCCTGCATGTGCACCCTCCTTGGCCAGCATATCGGCCAGTCATTGTGGGGAGGCAGAGGTGGGCGAGGGGGCTGTAGCACCACTGATGGCTGCTACCTTTCCCTGATTGGCCCTGAGGAAAGATTTTATCGACTCCAGGATGGACTCGACTGTATCGGGAGGGGTTTCTGTCTCTGCCTTCCGAGCTGGGGCTGCGGGGGTCCTGGCTTTATCGTCTCTCCCAGGCTTTTTACAATCCCTGCGCCAGTGGCCATCCTCCCCACACCTGTAACAAGTGACCTTGTCCTGGGAGGGACGGCTCCCCTCCTGGCACCACTCTTTCTTGTATTGAGCCCCAGGTTTAACCTCATGGACCTTACCCTTTTGCTGGGGGGTCCCACTATTCCTACCGTTCCTATATGCTACTGTGAGCTGCCGGATTACAGTCTCTTCGGTTACTAGGAGGTCTCGGTGGTCAAACCAAGTATCAGCTTTTACTTTTATCTGGGGTAGGCAATTGGACACCAGGCAATGAAGCCATTGGGTCTGCTGCCTCTCGTTCAGGTGTGCCCTATTTTGTCCCCCTGCACATGCGCTGTTGTAGACTGGCCACAGCCTGTCTGCAAATGCCTGTGGGGTCTCCCCTTCCTTCTGCAGGGTTTTCCCTACGCGATCGAACGGATTGCCGTCGTTCGCACCCATGGCTTCCAGTATTTCCTCCTTCACGTCCTCAAAACCCTTCTGTCCTCTTTTAGCCTCATCTGAAAGGGTCTGATAGAGCTTGCTATCCACAGAGAAAAGCAACATTTTGGCTTTCTATTCATCATCACAGCCGTTAACACCGGCTGCCTGTTCTACTTTTTGGAAGTTCATTGAGGGGTCTCCCTTTTCAGAGAGCAAGGGAATATGTTTCACCAGGCCTCTAGCTGTTGGGTATCATAGGGTACCAGATAGGTATGCTGAACAGCCCCTGGGTTATTATCGCTCATGGGCGGACCATACCTCCGTTGTTGGAGGGGGTACACTGGTCCTGGTCCCCGCCTGCCTAGCGGGACCTGCTGGCGTTCTCCTACCACCCCATTGTCCACTCCTTCTTGTTGCCAGAGCTCCTCAAAACTCAGAGCTGTGGGCTGCTGTCTTGGGATCTCTAATTCCCTAGCCAGCTTTTCCCTGGGCGTTGCCTGTGGGGCTGTTTTGCTTAGGTTGCCAGTAAAATCCGGCTGACCTGCCTTCGGGCTGATCAGACAAATCATCCCCTTTGCTCCTTTTATCTATCTATCTCTGCCCTTAACATCAAGAAAACCAAAGAAATCATTGTGGACTTCAGGAAGTCTAAAGGCGGAAGTCACACCCCCATCCACATCAATGGGGCTGTGGTGGAAAGGGTGGACAGCTTTCAGTTCCTCGGAGTCCACATCACGGAAGACCTCTCCTGGTCCCTCAATACCTCCTCTCTGGTGAAGAAGGCCCAGCAGCGCCTATATTTCCTAAGGAGGCTGAAGGGATGTAACCTGTCACCCCTGATCCTCTCTAACTTTTACCGCTGCACAATAGAGAGCATCCTGACGAACTGTATCACAGTATGGTATGGTAGCTGTAGCTACTATGACCGGAAAGCCCTGCAGCGGGTAGTCAAAACTGCCCAACGCATTACCGGCACCCGGCTACCGACCATAGAGCACATATACCAGAAACGCTGTTTACGGAGGTCACGGTCCATCATCAAAGACCCTACCCACCCCAGCCACAGTCTGTTCGCCCTCCTGCCATCTGGGAGACGCTACAGATGCATTCGCACCCGTACGACCAGATTTAGGAACAGCTTCTTTCCCAGGGCTGTCATCCTACTGAACTCCACAAATAAACTCTAAAGCCTGCACATCTTCCAATGCACCTTATTATGGTTATGTTTATGTTAATGTATTACAAGCCAAATGTATGTTGAATGTTTAAATGTCTTAATCTAAATGTACACTCTCGGGAGCCGCAAGCCTACATTTCGTTGTACTGCACTTGTGCACTAACAATGACAATAAAGTTGATTATGATTATGATTATGATTATGATCTGCTTCACTAAACCGTTGGTCACAGGCCAGTTTATAAGCTGCTGTAACTTCTTAGATGAGGCGGACATTCTCTTCCCGCAGTCTCATCTCGCTATCTCTGGCCTCAGTGGCTTCCTGCACAAGGTGCTCTATCTCTGCCTGGCATTTTTCCAGCTCTAACTCCCGATTCTTGGCCTCTGTCACCTGCTCCTGCTTCCCCATCTCACCCTTCTTAACCCAGCCACCTATGCTATAATAGGTCAGCTTACATGCTGCCGCTAACATCTGCAGGGCTACCCACAGACTGAAAACAAGAGAAACAAGAGCCGATGCTTTCTCCAGATCCAGACTTCTCATCATATCAAGAACTGCCTCCAGTCCTGCCGCGGTCGCCAATTTGTAGGGGGGCATCTTTTACCTGGTTTACGGTAATTTACCTGGTCAGCAGCTTTTGCCTGCACTTTGACCAATTTAAACAGCGGTTTCGAATCACTAAACCTCACCTTCCAGTTCTGACTGGAGGAGCTTATAATTAATGATATAATTAAAACGGATGAATGATTTGGATGTGAGAAGATCAACTTTTATTGAACTAAAGAAACTATACCACATGAAAACAGTAATTACAGTAAATTACTTAACAGGGGAGGACAGATGGCAAAAACGAGGGATAAATGGCTACAATGTAAGTCTTACAATCTTAGCAATTTCCCCTAAATTACCACCCCTCTAACTCCTTACTAGATTGCCTTGTTGAGGAGTCAGAAACCTGCCCACCTGCGGTCCAAGGAAATAAGAGAAAGAGATAGCTTCTCAGGAGCTATCTTTATATCCTGCGAGCTCCTGCTGTTTGGCGCTGAAAGGGTCTGTGTGCAAATTCGCGCCAAAAAGTTCGAATACACGAGAGAAAGGCCATGATTGGCTGACTCAAACGGGCTTGGAGTGGTTTGAATGTGTCTTCGTTCTGGGGCCAAAATGTTCCCGCGCACATTTGGAGTTTCTGGGCTAACAAAAGGGAGTAATGGGTGATTCAAAAACCCATTCATTCTAAACTGTTCCCTATCAAAGCCCTTTCCATAGTTTCGGTGTGTCTCATTGTGTGTAAGGGGCTTTGAATGGGTTGGATTACTAGGTAAACAGAAGCCCTTTGTCCTGCGGTCATTGAAACCGCAGCTTGAGTGGATAATTCTTTATGTCAACAAGACAGCAGTCTCAGTAAATAAACATCGATTGTCAGCAGGGAAGGGAAACTCCCGTTTTTGATTGACAGAATCTGGCTGCCACTGCATGACCCTCCCACTTTTCACAGACATCCACGAGCTGCAAGCTGCTTTTCCAAGCCCCATTGTCTCGGCCATGCTTTTCTCACGGCCATTTTTAAACCCCTTTGAAATTACCAAACTCCAGGGAACAATTTTATTAATAAAATGTACTGTCTTAAAGTGTGCAAATTTTTCCACGAAGTTCCTCGATTCCGGTGTTGTCCACGCGCCGCAACGCAGCCTTTTGCAGTTCTGGGCACGTTTTAAAACATTGTCCAACCCAGAGGCAATTTAAAGTCACGCACAGTCTCCGTCAACGATGTAGATTAATACCGCCAGTATCTTCGGGGCTGAGGGGATTTTTTGCGAACCCCTACAGAATCTTGAGAAGCGATGGGCATCTGTTGAACAGAGAAACCAGACCTTCATGTAAGTCCTTCTGAGTAGGACTGCCAGTGCAGATACGGGCCCCCATGGCCCCCTGATGTGCAGCAAGATGCTCTCAAGCCACTTCCAAGCATTGGCCCCTTCTGGCCTGTGCAGCTTCAGGTGGGTGAGCGGCAGCCTGGCGCTCCTGTTGCTGCTGCTGTTGTTCCTGGTTCTGCTGGTGCCATGGCTGGTGTTCGAGCTCATCTAATGCCCAGAAGGGAAGGAAACAAATGGCTCCCATGCTTCTGGTATATGCCTCCATTGAGGAAGCTCTGAGTGAAGGTGGCGAGCGGGGTTTCCCAGGAGGTCACACTGGAGATGTGTGTGAGGCTCCAACCTTCCACAGGTGTGGTTAAGCCTGGTAAAAGTTGCCCCAGGCCTGAGGCAACAAAGTCCTGCCACCTGCAAATGATGACTGATCAAATCTCCTCTTTAATGGTTGACCTGCAGCTGATAGTCAGCAATCCAATAGTGCTCACGCCAGGTTTCACAGGCGTGATCCCCACCAGGCGTGTTTTACATGGGAAAAGGGTTAAAAATGCAAGGGCCTGTTGAAATGGGATTATAAAGGCCAATTATTGCTGATTAAAGACCAGTCCCGCCTGTTGGAGGCGGGACTGATTCGGGACCATCAGACATGCCTGGGTTAAAATGGCTCGGGGTCGGGAACCCGCCAGTGGGGGGGGCCCGACCCCCAGTTTTTGCGATTTTAACCCTCCACACGCCTCAAAGCCCGCCTCACGGCTGAGTTAAAATCGACCCCTATGTATCTACCATTGACTTGCATTATTTGGCGCTTTGGTTAAAGACCACAGGATCATTAATTAAATGAAATATCTTTTTGTTCATGCACAACACTGAGTTATGGTGGCGGCCTGGATGGCCACATATATGCCATCCACGATGTCCTGAACTGTTATCAAATCCTGGTGATAGTGATGTAAACTCTGAAGCTGGGCCGAGCAATGATAGAATTTGTCTTGACAAACAATGCTTCTGCCACCTGCGTGGTGCTTTGCAGCATGGCAGACAATTATTTGGCAGATACCACTGCTTCTAGGTTGGTCTGATCTAATGCAGGAGAACTTCAAGGCTGCTGTCATCTTCAGAGTCACCAGCAGAGGTGATTCATGTTGTCTGAAGGTCCAGCCTGAGGAGGTGGTGTGACTCAGTCATTATTTCCTTTGTGGAATCTTGGCTGCAAGTGTTAATTGTATTCAGGTGGTGTATATCCTTCTTCTCTTCTTAGGCAGTCCCTCGGAACAGAGGATGACTTGCTTCCACATTAAAAATGAGTTCTCAGGTTGACTGATGAGACCAATGCAGGACCTACAGTCTCTGTCACAGGTGGGGCAGACGATAGTTGAAAGGGTGGGTGGGTGGGGTGCTTGGGTTGACGTGCGCTCCTTGTGTTGCTTGCACTTGGCTTCCACTTGCTCCCGGCAAAGAGACTCAAGGGCCTAGAAATTGAGTGCCCTTAGCGCCGATTTTGCGGCGCTAGAGGGCCTAGCGCTGCATTTGGCGCCGGCGCCGAAATTGCCTGGGGCCCTTACGCCGCGGTAGACCGGTAGCGCTGCGCCGGCACCGATGACGTCATCGGTGTGCGCAGCGTCCCGGTTGCCATGCCGACGGGCCCCAGCGCCGAAATTCAGTTGCGGCCGCCTCGCCCGTGACAGCCGCAACTAAGACTCTGGCAACAGAGTCTTACGAGTCTTTGCGCCGGCGCATTAAAGGCCCTGCGGCGGCCGGCCGCTTTCCCGCCGGCCGCCTGGCCGCAGCTCCCTCCCCGGACTTCCCCCCCCCCCCCCCCCGGAACAGAAGCAAGCCCGGCACTTGTCCGAGGTGCCGGGCTCATTTTTTAAAAGATTTTCGCGGGCCGCGATCGGGTGCAGGCAGCTCCTCCTTAAGGGAAGGAGGAGGCCTGCACTTCCCGAGCCTGCCGCACCGCATCGGGTGCCGCAGCGCCGGAATTGCGGCGCGAAACGGCAGTTAGCGCCGATTTACCGCCGCAAAGACCCTTCAGTAGCGCCGGCAGCCGTTTGGGCGCGGCCCTGCTGAATTTTTGGCGCGCGCAGGGGGACTTAGCGCCGGCACTAACTTCCGGCGCTAAAGCCCTGGCTAAGCCAAAACTCAATTTCTAGGCCAAGGTGTTCGGTGCCTGCCCGGATACTTCTCCTCCACGTTGTGCGGTCTTGGGTCAGGGATTCCCAGGTGTCGGTGGGGATGTTGCACTTTTTCAAGGAGGCTTTGAGGGTGTCCTTGAAGCGTTTCCTCTGCCCACCTGGGGCTCTCTTGCCATGCCGAAGCTCCAAGTAGGGCGCTTGTTTTGGGAGTCTCGTATCGGGCATGCGGACGATGTGACCCGTCCATCGGAGCTTATCGAGCGTGGTCAAAGCTTTGATACTGGGGATGTTGGCCTGCGCGAGAACACTGACGTTGGTGCACCTATCCTGCCAATGGATTTGCAGGATCTTGTGGAGGCAGCGTTGGTGGTACCTCTCCAGTGCTTTGAGGTGCCTGCTGTACATGGCCCATGTCTCTGAGGCATACAACAGGGCGGGTATCAATTGAGTGTTAAGTGCATTCCTATTTAAACTGCTTTTCCAGAAAGGATTTGGAGGTGAATTGCATTTAGGCGGTGTGTTTTCAATCAATGTGGATTCACTCAGGTTACATTTCTCTTTACAGTGATGTGCTGAGACAAATGCGAGTTTTTTTGTTAATCGGCCAGGCATTGGAGACATGTACTGAAGCTGAACAGAGCAGTTTGTGCAATGTCGTGATTCACCAATTACTATGAACTGAGACAATATGGATCATCTGTCACATCCCAAACTTATTGATGGGAATTTTAACCACCCAGGATGGTCGAGAGAGGGGAGGGTGGGGAAGGGGTTTGTCAAATCTTTAAAATCTGAAACCCGACCCCAAGCCGCCATGAACACATTTACTTCCGGTTTAACTGGGGTGGGTTGGGGTCGGGCAAATAACCTGCTCTCGAGAGGGGTGTCAGTAATTATAATATGTTAATGAGGCTGGGTGCCTCCGATCCTAGTAGCCTTTTAGAGTTAACGGCTGTGGGCTGGGTTTACGAGGGCTCAGGAAACCCAGCAGTTGAAGGGAGGTGAAAACTGCCGGACACAACAAGCTTTTTCAGCACTGCTTGTGGGCCAGGAGGAGTAGGAGTGCTTTCCCCCGCTCCCCCATCAAACTAAGCTGCTGCGATCAGCCTCCCCCCACAATCCGATGGCCCCCTGCAACCCGATGCCTCCCCCCCACCCACCTTCGAGCCAATGCATCCCCCGATCTCCAGGCCGACGCATGATCCGATGTCGCTCCCGATCTCCAGGCCGACCCACGATCTCTTCCTCCCTCCCTCTCTCCTCATTGCTCCCTGGCCGCCAGCTTATAACGCAGGCCTTCCTGCCCGACAGCCAGGGCAGCCTCCAAATCTGTCTGGCTGCTGGACGGGAAACGGAGAAAAAAATTTCAAATGAGGTGCTGCCGTTGAATTCGGCAGGACCTCCGCATTCTCTGCATTTCCAGGTTTCCCGGCCGCAACAAGTCTCCTCCCCACCTTCCCGTAAATATCGGGCCATTAAGTCAGGATGTTCACCATTCATTTTGAGAATAGCCGCGAGACAGTTTCTAGAGACCCACTCCCCCAGGGGGAGAGACGTAGCTGGTTTTATTGACAAGTCTACTAGCAAGTCACTGAATGGAGAAGTCAGAGGGACAGCCCTCTCATTTTCAAAGGGCACAGGAAGGAAAAAGACAAAGGAATACATGTAAAGCAAGTTACATCTCCCTCGTCCTGTCCACTGCTTGGGCCAGGGCCGCCAAGGCAGCATCGAAGAACCTGATTGGGATCTACGGGTCTTGCAGTCAATTCTCTCCTTACAAGCATTTCCTGTTGTCTGCAGCCAGAATGCACCTCCCCTTTAAGAGGTGCTGGTTGCCTTTAAGTGGTGTCAGAGACCCGTGATTTCTGACCCACCCCCAACCCGCACCCAAGTAGCCTTGTAGTCAATGAAGCCAATCGTGCTGTCTACATGCCAGAATAATTATAATCAGCTCGCAGCACAAATATTATGTGCTGCCTGAGACAATACTAACAGGCGCTTGAGTATTTCTAGGCCACTATCTTCCAATTGGATGTGTCAGTGTAGTGAATACAGCAATCAGGTGGGCTAAATTTGGAGAATAGGGCAAGTAGGGCATAGGACAGTTTCCAGTGCATGCTGCATTCTGAAATTTAGATTTAACAATCAAATATCATATGAGTGTGAGGAGTTACAATAGGTTCTCAAGTGACATTATTACATGAATTATGCTCTGCATGTGCCAGCGAAAGTGACATTTTGTGCTCATTGCACCTTTCAGAACCCAGCTAGTGCAATCAAAAGTTCCGTCAAAAATGTCCAAAGTCATTTCTCAAGTCACTGGTACTTTGCTTAGTATTTCATATTCTATCAGTTTAACAACATCATCAGAGCAAGAGCAAATAGCTTAGAAGGGATTCTTTGTCACTGTTGACTTTCTCAATGTCTTGGGTTTCGATAGATTGGTTCCACAGGCCCATCTGTGCACCTTTGGAGAATTCATATATTACTGTAACAGGCAAGTCTTCAATTCTAATAATGTGCAGGTGGTATGTGAAACAGGGATTATCACAGATGTGCATGTCATCTACCCTGGCAGGCCTGTGACTCATTTAACCTTCCTGATTCTGGACAAATCAAGAGACTAAGTAAACAGATCAGTCTAGCACCGATTCAGCCCTGGAAGCAATTGTGCTCGCTGCTCCTCTGGGGGAGTGTGTCTAACCCCATCAGTCACAACTGCCATTTTCTTGATGCAGTGCAGTTTCTTTGTTTCTCTACTTTAGATTATTTTATGTCCTCTGGATAGCTTTTAGTTTCCTTTGAATTGTCCGTTGGCATTTTCAGCATGTGTGTTGTGCCAGGGCACATTTTCTTAAGGTCAAATTTTTGGGGGGGCTGTTCTTCATAGTTTCTTTCTTTTTAAAACTATGAGGACCTCCATGGGTTGCCATCCATTCCAACACATATTTTCTATTTGCAAAGTGCCCTGGAACATTTTTGCATTAAAGGCGCGATATAAATGCAAGTTGTTGTTGTTTGTATATAGGCCATAATGTTGATATGAGGAACCTTGATGCCCACCTGGGTGCTATTTGTGACACGATGCAATCAAGGGAACTCTAATGTCCTGTGCAAGCTCTGTCCAGCTTTTAAAATTCTTATCCTTTTGTTCAAATCCCTCTGTGGCCTCGCCCCTCCCTATCTCTGTAACCTCCTCCAGCCCAACAGCCCTCCAAGATATCTGCGTTCCTCCAATTCTGGCCTCTTGTGCATCCCCAATTTGCTTCGCCCCACCATTGACGATCGAACCTTCCGCTAGCTAGGCCCTAAGCTCTGAAATTCCCACCCTAAACGTCTCCGCATCTCTACCTCTCTCTCCACCTTTAAGTTGCTCCTTAAAGCCTACCCCTTTGACCAAGCATTTGGTCATCTGTCCTAATATCATTTACATAGCTCTCTATCAAATTTTGTCTGATAACACTCCTTGCTTGTTTTACTACGTTGAAGGTGCTATATAAATGCAAGTTATTGTTGTTGCTGCTCTGATCCATGGTTAAAGTGATGAATGTGTTGCCCCTTGTAAACACAGCAGGACACTTTTGGAGCAATTCCACCAAAATTCCAGGGGAAGGGCTGCAAATTAGGCCAGAACCTGAATGCACCCATCCTGGCTTTCTTTCGCAGCTCCCACTTTATTTGTTGGGTCAAAGCCTCTGCTCAATCCAAACAATGACAGCCTAGTTTGTGATCTGGACCCCCAAAGGCAGCAAGTAATTATTGTTTTATGGTATTGGCCCCCTTATAAAAGCATAGAGTCATAGTCATAGGCCTAGAAATTGGGTATAGCCCCGCTTGGGGCGTTAGACTTGGCGCTGCGCAAAGTTTTGCGCCAGGCGCAATTTAGCGCCACCTAGCGTGATATTGGGTCATAGCGCCCCTAAGGTGATCGCGGCGCTAAATCAGGCGTTGCACGGTAGACTTAGGGCGCTAACATGGCAGGGGCGGCAGGGTGCAGTGCAGGTGCAGTCAATCATCGATGATCTCGAGAGAGTCAGGAACCGGCCAGCTCTTAAAGGGGTGGGTCCAGAAGGATCAGCAGCCACACTCTGCACCCTGCAGAACTGAATTTCGGCGCTGTGTTTTGTTCTGCGCTTAAAACTTTCTGAGGATGGAGAGGGCAAGGCAAAGAGCAGAGCGCTTCACGGAGGATGCATTGGATGCATTGGTAGGCGGAGTGTTGCACCGTTGAGCGGTCCTGTACGCAGACAATGGCAGGAGGCCTAGTCTGCAGGATTACCGCAGAGCATGGAGGGACATCACACAGAGGGTGAACTCCAGCAGCCTGGTGGTCAGGACTCCATTGCAGTGCCGCAAGAAATTCAACGACCTCACTCGGGTCGTCAGGGTGAGTGATTTTTTTGCCAGTCCTATTCATGCCTTCATCTGCACCTGACTTTATGGCCAATGGGTGCACCATGCCCCAGTGGCCATCTGCGAGAACGCACCCATGGCCCTTTCTGGGAACACACTTGCGCAGACAGATGACGCCATGATGCCAGGGCTAATCCACCAAGGGGGGCATGACATGACAGATGACGCCATGATGTCTCATCATTTCCTGTCCTTTCTCCAGTACAAGCTGGCAAGGAACCGGCAACAACAGATCCAGACCGGGGGAGGACCTCCAAACCTCCAGAACCTGACGGACCTGGAGGAGCGAGTGCACCAGATTGTTGGCGGCCGCCTGACTGGTCCTGTCACCACTGGGGCAGCCGACCCCATTGTGCACGGCGATGGTAAGGTTATGACCTTTTTGATCTGTGTCCTTCCACTTGTGACCCCCCCACCGGCATGCTTTTTCACAGTGGACCCATGTCATAGCATTGCACCAATCTTGCATCTCTTGCTGTCAACCTCTCCTCTCGCTAAAGCCACTCTTCAACCTCCCTGCTTTCAGATGCAGCATCACCAGATCGGGAGCAGGGCCCTCAAGCTGCCAGTCCCACTGAGTCCAGAGGCGACCAGCTGGAGGAAGCCGGACCTTCTGTGCCAGCCTCAGGGGAGGTACGGCAGCTGCAGAGTGGAGATATTTCTTCCCTGGAGGGGAGCGGGGGGGTGCCTCTGATGAGGAGCCAGCTCCAGGAACCAGCAGGCTGCACCAACGCAGGGGGGGAAGGGAAGTTCAGGGGCCGTCTCCCCGAAGGCCGAGTCAGGCCACCATGACTGCTGCACAGAGCGCAGAGGAGGTTCAGGCCCTAGCTGAAATGAGCGCCCAGGCTCAGCTCAGGCACAATGAGCTGATCGCTGCAGTGGCAAGGCTGCCTGAAGCCATTGACACAATGGCAGGGAGTCTCCAGGACTTCGGTGCAGCACAGGAAAGGAGTGCGCAGGCCTTCTCTGCTGCACAGGAAAGGGGTGTCCAGGGCTTCTCCGAAGCACTGGAAAGGACTGTCCAGGGCTTCACTGAAGCACTGGCACCTGCCACACAGTCACTCGCTGGCCTCATGCAGGCACAGATTGAGGCCACGCGAGCACTGACTGCTGCCACCATTGAAGGATCAGGTAGGATTACCCGGGGCCCTTGCAGCACCACAGCAGGGCATCAATCTGTGGGCCAGCCGATTGGGGCGCATGCTGCGCTGCTGCCCCTTCAGAGTGCCAGTGTGTCGCACGCCCACGGAGCAGGTGTCCGCTCTCAGGATGTCAGCATTCCTCATGCCACCACTGGCACGTCACCACTGCAGCTGCCACCACCTGCAGGACAGACTGTATCCGCCCATGAGCAGTTGGAGCAGTCAGCCCCCGGGCCCTCCAAGCCCAGAGGTCGTCCAGCCCGTCCCTCAGGGGCTTCTGTGCTTTCGTCCACTCAGCAGGCCTCCCCCAGCCTTGATGCAGCCACTGAGGTCCAATTACGGAGGAGCTGCAGGGAGGGAAGGGGGCGTTCCAGAATGAGAAGTCGAAGCCCATCAAGGGGTCAAAAGTAGAGGGAGCCTCATTGATGGCGAGGTTGAATATTTCAAGGCCCTCTACAGCTCTTGTGAATGATGGGGATGTGTTGGTTAATGTCGCGGGTTTGGCAGACATTAAAGTTGTATTTCCTTGCTGATGTGTTAAATCCTTAGTTATGTGTTTTGCTGTTACTTTTGTATTAAATCCTTAGTTATGTGTTAAGCCGTAACTGAAGTGTTATTTCGTTAGTTTTGCTTTCTGTTGCAATTGCTTTATGAAGTTGGAAGGCTCCACTTTTTTGAAAATAAATAATTTTTTTTATTTACACTGTATATCTAAACTATTTACACTTAATCTGTCCTTCATAGGCTTTGGGTGAACCGGACGGTCCTGTCCCAAACACACCAAGCAATCCATCAGTGGGGCCTAGAAACGAGTCGTTATGAGCCTCTGACGAATGGCCCTTCCAGTTTCGGGAACCCTCCCGTCTTCCTCCGCCTCCGCCTCCTCTGCCTCCGCCACCTCCGCCTCCGCCTCCGCCTCCACCTCCACCTCCACCTCCTCCTCCTCCTCTGCTGGGCCTTCAAGCTCGGCTGGCATTGGCTGGGTGCGTTGGATGGCGAGGTTGTGGAGCATGCAGCAGACAATGACAATGTGGGCGACTCGCTCTGGCGAGTACTGCAGGGTGCCCCCCGAATGGTCGAGACATCGGAACTGTTGCTTCAGCACGCCGATTGTGTGCTCCACAGTGTTCCGCGTCGCCTGATGGCTGGAGTTGTAGTTCTCCTCTGCCTGGGTGCTGGGCGAACGTAGCGGGGTCATAAGCCATGGGCACAGAGGATAGCCCTTGTCTCCGAGAAGCCAGCCTCGTGGGTGAGCTGGGGCCTCAAAAATGTCTGCCACTGTGGTCTGATGCAGGATAAAAGCGTCGTGGCTGCTGCCAGGGAATTGTGCGTTGACCGCGAGGATCAGCAGCCGGTGGTCACACACCAGCTGTACATTAAGGGAGTGGAACCCCTTGCGGTTGCAGTATTCCTCGGGATTGTTCACAGGCGCCCGCAAAGCCACGTGCGTACAGTCAATGGCACCCTGCCGGCGCAAAATGCATGGTCAATATGGGGTGAGGCGCTAGGTTCCCTGCGACCGCACAGAAATTGGCAATCGCCCTAGTTTTCAGCCTCTTTAGGTGATAATCGGTGGCGCTAACAACCCAGTTTCTCCCCCATACCGTAGCACTGCAAGTTTATTTGTCTCAAGTGCCTATCCAGTTTCCCCTTTAAAACATTGAGGGGGAGAAATTCAGTATCGCCCCATTTCGAGCGCAATAATCGGCTGGGCGCAAAGTTTTGCACCTGGCGCTAATTATCGCCTCCGACTGCAAACTTGCCTTCTATCGCCCCTGGAGGTGATTGGAGCATTAAATCAGGCACTACACACCTCTCTTAATGTGCTAACACTGAGGAGCGAGGCGCTACCTCAGAGGACTGGCGAAGCTCATGTGATGTCAGTCAGCAATGGAACACAGACACACTGGTGCCAGCCAGTTCTTAAAGGGGAGGGTCGATCTTGTTATGTTCATAAATAAATAGACGTTTTCATTATGAACAGCTAGCTTGAGCTAGTCATTGATTCAGCCATGTGGACTAGTGTACAGGCATCCATCTTGACTACTGCCTTGTGGGTAGCCCACCACTACTAAACATACAGCTCCACCTAGTGTACCATTCTAGAATGACATGTTACTGATCATTACATCCCCCTTCCTTAGAGGTTAAACAAAATCAATATCAATCAATCATAACGACATAAACATCTTCACAACAGTCAACACATTTTCAAAGCTTTACTTTATGAACTCTAAGCTTTTCATTCTTTTATTATAGTTTTCTTTGTACTCAAAGATTAAGTCTATCAGGCTTTTTTACTTCACGTGTGGATCTTCTCAGCACAGGTAAGTCTGATGTGTTTTCATGAGGGCCTGTATGTGTGTTTGTGTTAGATTGTTCTGGTGGTGAGTGACAAGATTCAGTTGCGGCATTGTCATCGATTTGCTCTTGGATAGTCTCTTGTGTTTTCAGGAGGGAACGGCGGTTCCTCCTGAGTATCTGTCCTTCCTCAGTTCTAACAGTGTATGACCTTGGTCCTACTTCCTCAAGAACTGTAGCTTTCCTGTTCCATGCATCTGGATCCTCAATCCTGACAACATCATCCCTTGTCAATGGTTTCAGAGTTTTGGATGACTTGTCATAGTGTGATTTCTGTTTCAGCTTTAACAGTTGAAGTCTCTGTCTTAGTTCCTTACTCTGCTTTTCTTTTGCACAGCAGGGTAGCGTGGTGCGCAACTTGTGACCCATTAGGAGCTCAGCAGGTGAAGAACCAGAGTCTAAAGGGGAGGCTCAGTAGCTTAGCAGGGCGAGATAAGGATCAGACTTGCTTTCTGTTGCTTTCTTCAGTAGCTGTTTGAGAACTTGAACACCTTTCTCTGCCTTACCATTCGACTGAGCATACAGAGGACTGGATGTGATGTGTTGAAAGTCATAATGTGCTGCAAAACATTGCCACTCCTTACAGTTGAAGCACGGACCATTGTCGCTAACAGCAATCCTGGGAATTCCATGTCTGGCGAAGATGGATTTAACATGCATTATGACACTGCTTGCTGATGTGCTTGAGAGCAGCGCCATCTCAGGATAGTTAGAATAGTAGTCAATCACTATTAGATGGTCTTTACCATTCAAATGAAAGAGGTCCATACCAACCTTTTGCCATGGTGCTGTTGGTAAGTCAGCTACTATCATTGGTTCCTTTGCTTGTTTGTTTTGGTGTTTCTGACATGTCTCACATATGCCTATCATGTTCTCAATGTCCTCAATGCCAGGCCAATAAACAGTGTCTCTTGCTCTCCTTTTGCATTTTTCAATTCTGAGGTGTCCCTCATGAATCCTTTTGAGCATGTCTTGACATAGAGCCTGTGGAATGACTATTCTGTTCTGTTTTAGTAATAGTCCACTTGCGACACTTAACTCTGACCTGATGTGATAGTGCTTTGGACAGGAACCTTTTGGCCAACTATGATGAATGTTCTCTATTACTGTTTGTAACACTGTATCTTTTATTGTTTCTTCTGCTATTTGCTTTGATTTTGTGTCTGACACGGGCAGCGCAGCAGTGACCATACTCACATGAACATCCACATCTTCCTCAGTAGAGCTCACATGACTCATTGTGGGTGCTCGGGATAGTGCATCTGCCAACACTATGGCCCCGATTTTTGGCTTGTGTGGGGAATGGTCGGACTTCCCCGAATGTGGGGTTTCTGACACACATAGAAAAGTGTCAGCCAGCTCCACGCAATTTTCCCTCAAGTGGCCAATTAATTCCCAGCATGTGGGAAGCCTTGCTAATTGTCCAATTCGAGTCAGAAATCCCCACACTATGATGTCATCATTCGTGGTGCTTTCAAAGTGTCCAGCAAGCTTCTCCACCTCTGCAGGCTTCTCAACCACTCTTGCACAATGGCAGAGGAGCCTGCACCAGCTGCTGCCAGCGGCAGAGGCCGAGCTGCCTTCAAATTCGACGAGGCTTCACTGCAGGCATTATTGGATGGGGTTAGGGCACACAGGGAGGTCTTCTTCCCTAGGTCAGGGAGGAAGAGGCCTCCCACTGAGACCAATGCTGCATGGATGCAGGTGTCAGCAGATGCCAACTCGCTGGGAGTCACCAGAAGAACCTTGGCATTACATCTCTAACTCCTTCCTTTACTCCCCCACAGTACCATCCAGAGCCCCCGTCCTCACTGTGGAGGAGGAAGAGGCTGTGCAGCCAGACTCCTCAGAGGAAGCTCCAACCTCTGAGGGTGCAGCATCAGCAGAAGTAAGCGCACCCAGCAGCAGCGCAGACACTCGCACCTCGGGGGGACCTTCGGGACATAGAGTAGTGTTGTCACCTGGTGTTTCACAGCTCACAAGTGAGCCTCAGCAGATTCTGGAGACAGGGACAGCAGTGGAGAGTCCTCGTCGGAGGGCGCAGGACTCTGCCAGCTCAGCTCAGCTGTGCTGCATATCGACCCTCTGCCTCTGGGTCCATCCGCAAGAGAAGAGGTGATGGATCTCCATGCACAGATGCAGGAGTCTCTGGCAGGTTTTGTCTCCAGGGTCGCTGCGAGTGTGGAGCGAATGGAGGAGTCCATAGCGACCATGAGCAGAGCCTTTGTGGAGTCATTGGTGCATGAATGCAGCACCATGGAAAGGTTGGCAACCTCCATGGAGGAGATAACTCGCCAGCATACGGAAAACATGGTGAGTGCTCATAAGATAATGACATCTCTTGAGGAGCGTTGGCCATTTGTTGAACAGAGAAACCAGATCTTCATGGAAGTCCTTCTGAGTAAGACTGCCAGTGCAGAAACGGGTCCCGCTGGCCCCCTAAAGCGCAGCAAGGTGCTCTCAAGCCACTTCCAAGCGCTGGCCCCTTCTGGCTTGTGCAGCTTCAGGTGAGTGAGCAGCAGCCTGAAGCTCCTGGTAATCATCCTGCTGTTCCTGGTTCTGCTGCTGTCACCTCTGCTGTTGGAGATCCTCTAATGGCAGGAAGGGAAGGTGCCAAAGGCCTCCCATGCTTCTAGCAGATGCCTCGGTTGAGGAGGTCCTGAGTTAGGGTGGTGAGAGGGGCTTCCCAGGAGCTCACACTGAAGAAGTGTGTGAGGCTCCAACTTTCTGCAGCTGCTCCTAAGGCTTCAAATAGTTCCCCCAAGCCTTGATCAACAAGGTCCTGCAGCCTGCAAATGCTGCCTCTTTAAATCTCTTCAGCCCTCAGCGACCTGCTGCTGCAAGCAAGCAAGCCAGCTGTTTTCACGCCAGCTCTCATCGGCGGGGTTCCCCGCAGGCGGGTTTCAGGTGGGGAAAGCCTAAAAGTCGCAACGGCATGGGAAAATCGTCCTTAACAAGGTGACCATTGGTGATTAGTGCTCCGACGAGCAGTCCCGCCAGCGGCGGGCGGGACTGAAGCGGGGCGCGTGGAAACGGTGGTCCGAAAGTCGGACGGGGCAGGGAATCAGGCGGGGGGGGGGTCCCGACCCGCTTTTTCCACGATTTTCGGACCACGGCCGCATGAAAAGCCGCCCGACAGCTGCCCGAAAATCGGGGCCTATGTGTTTGCCTGGTGTGTAGATCAGTTCAAAGTCATATCTTTGCAGCTTCATCATGAGTCATTAAATCCTTGGAGACATCTCATTCAGATTTTTTTTTATGATGGCAACCAGTGGGCAATGGTCTGTCTCAACTGTGAAGGTGGGAAGTCCATATATGTAGCCATGGAACTTTTCTAGTCCAACTACCAAGCCTAGACATTCTTTTTCAATCTGGGCGTATCGACACTCAGTATCAGTCATAGACCTGGAAGCATAGGCAACAGGCTTCCAATCTTCACCCTCTGCTTGTAGCAAGACCGCGCCTAGGCCATCTTTTGATGCATCTGTTGACACTTTGATTCTCTTTGTTGGGTCAAAGAATGTGAGTACAGGTATGGTTGTCAGCACTGTTTTGAGGTTCATCCACTCTTGTTCATGTCTTTCTGTCCATGCAAACTCATTTGTTTTATGTAGCAGGTCTCGCAGACAGGCTGTCTTGGCTGACAAGTTAGGAATTAACTTTCCAATGAAGTTCATCATCCCCATGATGTGTAGCACTCCTTTTTTGTCAGTGGGTTGAGGCATTTTGAGTATGGCATTTACTTTTTCCATATCTGACTCTATTCCTTTACCAGATAGATTATCTCCTAGGAAAGTGACTTCCTGGACGTCAACTGACACTTGGCTTTGTTGAGCTTCAGTCCATTCCGGCGTATGCTCTGTAGCATTTTAGTCAGTCTCTCATTGTGTTCTTTCAGTGTGGAGCCCCAGATGATGATGTCATCAACATAGACCCGAACTCCTTCCAGACCTTCAATTATGTGTTCCATCACTCTATGAAAGATTTCAGATGCAGATATTATCCCGAAAGGCATTCTGAAGAAACAATACCTGCCAAATGGTGTGTTGAAGGTACGGTATTTGGTGCTCTCTTCATCCAGTTTTAGTTGCCAAAATCCTTGTGAGGCATCGAGCTTTGTGAAGTATCTGGCACCTGACATTTCACTGGTGATTTCTTCTTGCTTGGGAATCTGGTAGTGTTCACGTTTTATGTTTGCATTTAAGTCCTTTGGATCCATGCATACTCTTAGATCATTGTTCTTTTTCTTTACACATACCATGGAGTTAACCCAGTCTGTTGGCTCTTCGACTTTCCTGATGACTCCTAGTGTGGCCATTCTGTCCAGTTCTTTCTTGAGCCGGTCATGCAGGGGTGCTGGAACTCTCCGTGGAGCATGTACCATTGGCTGAGCATCCTCCTTTAGCTGGATCTTGTAAGTGAATGGTAGAACTCCAAATCCTTTGAACACATCCTGGAAATTACTCACTACAGAATCCACTGAGTCATCTGGTCTGCTTATGGCACAGTTTATACGGTAGACTCTCTTGACCAGTTCTAAGTCCTCACAAGCTTTGTCACCTAGTAGTGAATCAAGTCCTTCAGCCACAACAGAAAACATGAGATGATGCACTTTGTCGTTGACTGTCACTTTAAGTCTGCATACACCTAAGCTATCTATTTTCTGCCCATTATAGTTTTTCAGTAGTACTGACTTTTTCTGTATTTTGGGCTTTTCTTTCATATTTTTAATGTCACTCATACTGATTAAGTTTGCTTTTGCCCCAGTGTCTACTTTCAATGTAACTAATGCTCCATTTACCTGCAGTGGTATTATCCATTTGTCCTCTTTTACTGCATTAACTTTATGTTCAGCATTGTCCATTCCTGAGGGCTGCACATTTTCTGTATCCTTTTCAATATTGTCACATGACACCATTCCTACAACAAATGTCTCACTTAAATCCGTGTCCTCAATCACATTGACTTGTTGCCCTTTCTTTGTTTTTACTTTTGAAAAGCATTGTTTGGCAAAGTGATTCTTTCCATTACATTTTGTGCACATTTTCCCAAACGCTGGGCATTGTCTTGACTGGTGTTGGTAACCACAGCCTTTACAATTAAAAATGTCATCCTCCGATTGCTTTGCATTTCTGTTCTGCCCATGTTTCTTCCCCTCGTAGGACACAGCACCGACAGCAGCACAGTCACTCATTACAGTCGCATTATTATTAATTCCACTGAAAGTCTTTGCGTGCTGTTGAGCTAGCTCACTGGCATGGCATATTTTCACAAGATCCTCCAATGTTAGTTCGGTTTCTCTCAACAAACGTTCCCTGACTTTTTTTATCATGAATACCAAACACAACCTGGTCACGAATCATGGATGATTTCAGTTCAGAGAAATTACATGTCTGCTTTCAGTTTCAGATCGGTCACAAAGCTATCAAAAGTCTCATTTTGCTGCTGTGTCTGTGAATGGAACACATACCTCTCATAGGTCTCGTTCTTTTTGGGAGAACAATGTGTATCAAATTTCTTTAGCACATCATCCGTTTTTTCTCTGTCCTCCTCTTGATCAAGTACAAACATATTAAATACCTCTATCGCCTGCGGGCCTGCAAACATGAGCAGTAATGCTATTTTCCTTGCGTCTGGTATCGTACCGAACCCGATGGCAGAAATGTAGAGTTCGAATTGTAGTTTGAAAGTCCGCCAATTGCAGTCGACATTCCCCGTGAGTTTCAAACTCTCCGGTGGCTTCAAATTCTCCATGTCGCATTTCACAATATTCAGCAGATATTACTAATCCTGGTACCATGTTATGTTCATAAATAAATAGATGTTTTCATTATGAACAGCTAGCTTGAGCTAGTCATTTATTCAGCCATGTGGACTAGTGTACAGGCATCCACCTTGACTACTGCCTTGTGGGTAGCCCACCACTACTAAACATAAAGCTCCACTAGTGTACCATTCTAGAATGACATGTTACTGATCATTACAGATCTTGCTCATTGCAGCCTTGAATTTCGGCCTGGAGAGACCTGACATCAATTCTGCTCGATAGAACAATGGAGAGGCCCAGGGAAAGAGCTCAGAATGCAGCCCCCATAGTCTCTTCTAAATCGATGGAAGAAAGGTCAAATGGAAATGAACCTGCAAAGTGCTGCTCATTACCCAAAACACCTTCACACAGCATTGACTCTCTCCAGAAGTTTCTCCCTCCCTCTCAGAATGCGTGGTGCAAAAATGTCGCCAACAAAAAAAGGCAGGAAGGCGTCGCCTTTAAATAGCGCCCCCCCCAGTCCATTTCCGCAAAACGCTCCCCTCAACCTGTCATTGCTAGTGACAGGCGGTAAGGCAGGGGGCACCACTCAATATCTGGTCCAGGGTGCTACCGGGGCATTGCACGCTCGACTGATGTCACGATCTGCAGGCGCAAGAGATCGTGGCAGTAGTGTTTAGCGCCGGCGCAAAATGCCTAGTCAATGTTGCGAGCATCGCAAACATCGCCGCGCCCGGGCACTAGTTGCTTTGCTCCCCATTAGCGCCCTCTTAGGGCACTAACGGGAGGCACAAAGGAACCAAATTTTCCCCCATGAATGTCTCCGCTTCCATCACTTCCGTCGGCAGCTAGTTCCAGGTCCTCACCACTTGCTGCGTAAAAAAAGTTTTTCCTCACTTCCTTCCTGTATCTCCTACCCAAAACCTTAAATCTGTGTCCCCTAGTCCTTGTACCATCAACTAGTGGGAACAGCCTTTCCCCGTCTAGGCTATCCAAACCCGTCATAATCTTGTACACCTCTATCAAATCACCCCTCAACCTCCTTTGCTCGAATGAAAACAAATCCAGCTTTTCCAACCCATCCTTGTAGCTAAGATCCCCCAATCCCTGGCTGCTTTTCAGGGGCCACCCCTGACCCCTTAGCCCAGCACAGTTTGCAGCATCTTTGGAATGGAAGGAACCCAAGATATGACCCTAGTGGTGCAGGTGCCCATCTGAGGTATCTAAATTAAGAGATTTTCCTCTGACCCCCATGAACTATGGCAAGAAGCTCAGCTTTGGCTGCAGATTTTAGGCCCCAGCATCTTTCACTTGCTTGATACAGGTGTGCACATAAAGGATCCAGCAGCATGAAAGCTTTAAAATCCTTACTTCAGATGTTTACCACAGGTTATCCTGCAGCAGATGGTACAACTGTGTGGCAGTCTGTCTTGTGAAGTGAAGCTGACAAAAACAGCTCTCCTTTGACATGTACAGGTCCGTGTGAAGGGATTTATAAACGTGGGTACTAGACTCATGATAGGTGTGGACAGAATGCCTTAGGTGCTGTTGCACCTCCTTTTGGTGGCCCCTCGTGAACTTGTCTTCCTCACCTGCAGCATCCATGACATTTGCTCACCACTTTGTGCAATGCCATTTAATTGCCCACAGCAAACAACAATACTGAAGGAAAGCACAGCAGTTAAAAAAACAAATACAAAAGGAGCATAGATCCTAGCAAAAATGACCAATTGTTGAAAGAAAAAATGAAAGAATGAGCAGAAAGAATATACATTTATATACATGATGATCTCAGGACGTCCCAAAGGGTTTTACAGCCAATGCAGTGCATTTGAAATATAGTAACTATTGTAGTGTAGGAAACGGGCAGCAAATTTAGTGATGTTGGTTGAGGGATAAATGTTGGCCAGGACACCGGGGAAAACTCCACTGCTCTTCTTTGAATAGTGCCGTGGGATCCAAGTCTCTGGAGTGGGATTCAAATCCACAACCGTCTGACTCAGAGGCGAGAGTGCTCCACTGAGCCAAGGCTGACAGCTCCTGAGGTGAAATGAAACAACTTTTATCCGAGATGTTAATGTACAGACCATGCAGAAACAGATTTTGGCTTGTAAAGTGTTTGTCGAGCACAAATTAAAGCCAAACATGTATGTTTGTTTGTTTTCCAGCTCACATTGCGCCCATGACTCACGCTACAGATGTTCTGCTAAAATAAGCGAGAGATAGCAGATGTTAAGCCTGGGACAGAGCAGAACACAGTGCCATGGATGCATTAGGGTGCCTTACTATGCTGAATGCATTGGAGGAGGAGGAGGAGTAGGAAGAATAGAGGACAATCATTGAGATCTGACATTACAGAAGGAAGAAAATCAGGATCTGCTACTACCCAAGCCAACAGAAGTGCCTCACTGAGCAGCAAAGTGTGAAGAGACTATTTCTCACCAAGAAAGCCATTGATCAGTGATAGCCACAGACAGAGCTGTGGCAGATGACTGTGACTGGAGGTCCTCATGCAGAAACTAGCACAGCTTCCCTACAACCACTTTAGTGAAAGGCACTTTCCTAATACAGATTTCCTCACTGGAGTCTTCATAGGACCTGTGTTGCTTGTATATTTTTGGGGTGAGGGGGGGGGGCGGGGGTAATATTTTATGTGGTGCATCCTCCTTCAACATTGTCTCACTCTTCTGTCCTGGAACTTCTCCTGCTCCTCCTCCTCCTCCTCCATGAATTTGGCATACAAATGCCATACCTGCTCCGGAGAAACTCTCACAGGAGATGGGAGGCAATGCACAGGCAGTCAAAAGCAAGTCCAAATTTGTGTAGGTACAAAGCAACAACAAAAAAATTGCTCCAAAAAGTCATTCCCAGCTGCAATAATTGCTGCTCCTACTTTCAGCAGTCTTCAGGCTCAAAGAATCCTCACTTCTGCCAGTCTTAGCTGCTCCTGACAACAGCTGAACCTTCTAAGTTTCATTCTAACTTACTCCTAGTGCATTGCAAATGTAAATATTACAGTGCTACTTCCTCTCATTTTAATATATGTTAATTAGATGCATGGCAACGCACAGACGGATCATGAGCAGGGCCAAATTGCATTTGGAAATTTGGGTGCTTTGTTTTTGGGTTGGAAGCCAGCAGAAACAGTTCTGGTCAAATTTGCTGGCCAGTTAAGTGAGTTGCCCTGATTTTATGCCCCAGAAATGCTGTAAACACTGTGGAATTGTGGGGACTATAGCTTTAGGAAGTATTGTGATTATTTTGGTTTTAAGTCTGTGACTAAACACTACTGCATCTCATGGTACTTAATTTTGTTTTCTGGTAAATTGTTTTACGTACAGACACCGATGAAAACAACCGATGAAAACAAATAAATCTGATCCATAGAACATAGAAACATAGAAGATAGCAGCAGGAGTAGGCCATTCGGCCCTTCGAGCCTGCTCCACCATTCAATGAGATCATGGCTGATCATCCAAATTCAGAACCCTGTCCCTGCCTTCTCCCCATATCCCTTGATCCCTTTAGCCTTAAGAAATATATCCAACTCTTTTTTGAATATATTTAATGAACTGGCCTCCACCGCCCTCTGTGGCAGAGAATTCCACAGGTTCACCACTCTCTGGGTGAAGAAATTCCTCCTCATTTCAGTCCTAAATGGCTTACCCCTTATCCTTAGACTATGACCCCTGGTTCTGGACTCCCCGGCCATCAGAAACATCCTTCCTGCATCTAGTCTGTCCAGGCCTGACAGAATTATATAGGTTTCGATGAGATCCCCTCTCAATCTTCTAAACTCCAGTGAGTATAATCCCAATCGACACAATCTCTCCTCATACGTCATTCCTGCCATCCCAGGTATCAGCCTGGTGAATCTTCGCTGCACTCCTTCCATGGCAAGAACATCCTTCCTCAGGTAAGGCAACCAAAACTGCACACAATACTCAAGGTGCGGTCTCACCAAGGCCCTGTACAACTGTAGCAAGACATCCTTGTTCCTATACTCGAACCCTCTTGCTACGAAGGCCAAAATACCATTTGCCTTCTTAACCGCCTGCTGCACCTGCATGCTTACCTTCAGCGACTGGTGCACAAGAACACCCAGGTCTCTCTGCACTTCCCCTTCTCCCAAACTATTACCATTCAAATAATAATCTGCCTTCCTGTTTTTGCCACCATAGTGGATAATCTCACATTTATCCACATTATAGTGCATTTGCCATGTTTCTGCCCAATCACCCAATCTGTCCAAATCGTACTGGAGTTTCACGACATCCTCCTCACAGCTTACCCTCCCACCTAGCTTTGTGTCGTCTGCAAATTTGGAGATATTACATCCAATTCCCTCGTCCAGATCATTAATATATATTGTGAACAGCTGGGGTCCTAGGACTGATCCTTGCGGTACCCCACTAGTCACTGCCTGCCACTCGGAAAATGACCCGTTTATTCCAACTCTTTGCTTTCTGTCCACCAACCAGTTCTCTATCCAAGTCAATACCTTGCCCCCAATCCCATGTGCCTTAATTTTGCACGTTAATCTCTTATGCAGGACCTTAATGAAAGCCTTCTGAAAGTCCAAATACACCACATCCACTGGTTCTCCCTTATCTATTTTACCAGTTACATCCTCAAAAAATTCCAGTAGATTAGTCAAGCATGATTTACCTTTTGTAAATCCATGTTGACTTTGTCCGATCCTGTCACTGCTTACCAAGTGCACTGCTATTACATCTTTTATAATAGATTCTAGCATTTTCCCCACTACCGATGTCAGGCTTACCAGTCTATAATTCCCCGCTTTTTCTCTACCACCTTTTTTGAATAGTGGGGTAACATTAGCTACCCTCCAATCCATGGGTACTGTTCCAGAGCCTATTGAGTTCTGGAAGATGACCAGCAATGCACCTACTATTTCTAGGGCCACTTCCTTAAGCACCCTGGGATGTAGATTATCAGGCCCTGGGGATTTATCGGCCTTCAGTCCCATCAATTTTCCTAACACCATTTCCCTACAAATATTGATTTCTTTCAGTTCCACCCTTTCATCCGGCCCTATGTTCCCCGGCATCTCTGGGAGGTTATTTGTGTCCTCCTTTGTGAAGACAGAACCAAAGTATGAATTTAGTTGGTCTGCCATTTCTTTGTTTCCCATTATAAATTCCCCTGATTCTGACTGTAAGGGACCTACGCTTGACTTCACCAATCTTTTTCTCTTCACATATCTATAAAAGCTTTTACAGTCAGTTTTTATGTTCCCTACTAGCTTACTCTCATATTCTATTTTCCCTTTCTTAATTAATCCTTTTGTCCTCCTTTGTTGAATCCTAAACTGCTCCCAATCCTCAGGATTATTGCTTTTTCTGGCCAATTTGTATGTCGTCTCCTTGGATCTTATGCTATCCCTAATTTCCCTTGTTAGCCACGGTTGAGTCACCATTTTTGTTTTATTTTTATGCCAAACTGGGATGAACAAATTCTGTAGCTCATCCATTGGGTCTTTGAATGTTTGCCATTGCCTATCCACCGTCAACCCTTTGAGCGCCATTCCCCAATCAATCCTACCCAACTCGCTCCTCAGACCATCGTAGTTTCCTTTATTTAAATTGAGGACCCTGGTCTCTGAGTCAACTATTTCGTTCTCCATCTTAATGAAGAATTCGATCATATTGCGATCGCTCAGACCCAAGGGGCCTCGTACAACAAGATTGCTAATTAATCCTTTCTCGTTACATAATACCCAGTCTAAGATGGCCTGATCTCTGGTTGGTTCATAGATACATAGATACATAGAAGATAGGAGCAGGAGTAGGCCATTCGGCCCTTCATGCCTGCTCCGCCATTTAATGAGATCATGGCTGATCCTTTAATTCAGTATCCCGTCCCCGCCTTCTCTCCGTAACCCTTAACCCCTTTTGCCCGTAGAAATATATCTAATTCCCTCTTAAATATATTTAATGAGCTGGCATACACTGCCCTCTGTGGCAATGAGTTCCACAGGTTCACCACTCTCTGAGTGAAGAAATTCCCCCTCATCTCTGTCCTAAATGGTTTAGCCCTTATCCTTAAATTATGTCCTCTAGTTCTGTTCTCACCCGCCAAGGGAAACATTCCTTCTGCATCCAGTCTGTCTAGACCTGTCAGAATTTTATACACTTCTATGAGGTCCCCTCTCAATCTTCTAAACTCCAGTGTGTACATCCCTAAACTACATAGTCTCTCCTCATAGGTCATTCCCGCCATTCCTGGTATCAGCCTGGTGAATCGCCGCTGCACCCCCTCCATGGCAAGAACATCCTTCCTCAGATGAGGCGACCAAAACTGTACACAGTACTCGAGGTGTGGTCTCACCAGTGCCCTGTACAGCTGCAGCAAGGTATCCCTGTTCCTGTATTCTAACCCTTTTGCTATGAAGGCCAGCATACCGTTTGCCTTCTTGACCGCCTGTTGCACCTGCATGCTCGCCTTCAGTGACTGGTGTACAAGAACACCCAGGTCTCTCTGTACTTCCCCCTCTCCCAATCTATTGCCATTTAAATAATAATTTGCCCTCCCGTTCCTGCACCCAAGGTGGATAACTTCGCACTTGTCCACATTATAGTGCATCTGCCATTTATCCGCCCAATCGCCCAGTCTGTCCAAATCGCTCTGGAGCTTCCTGGTCTCTTCCTCTGAGCCCACCCCCCCTCCTAGTTTAGTGTCGTCTGCAAATTTGGAAATGCTGCATCCGACTCCCTGATCCAGGTCATTAATGTAAATTGTGAACAGCTGGGGGCCCAGGACAGATCCCTGTGGTACCCCACTTGTTACTGCCTGCCATTCAGAAAATGAGCCGTTTATTCCAACTCTCTGTTCCTCGACATATTGGTCCAGGAAACCATCCCGTACACACTCCAGGAATTCCTCCTCCACAGTGTTGTTACTAATTTGGTTAGCCCAATCTATATGTAGATTAAAGTCACCCATGATGACTGCAGTGCCCTTGTTGCACGCTTCTTTAATTTCCCTTTTAATGCCATCCCCAACCTCTGCCTTACTGTTGGGAGGTCTATATACCACTCCCACTAATGTTTTTTTCCCCTTAGTATTTCTCAATTCTACCCATACAGATTCCACATCATCAGAGCTAATATCCTTCATTACAATTGTATTAATCCCTTCTTTAACCAGTAATGCTTCCCCACCTCCCTTTCCTTTTTGCCTATCTTTCCTGAATATCGAATACCCCGGATGTTGAGTTCCCAGTCTTGGCCATCCTTGAGCCACGTTTCCGTAATCCCAACCAAATCGTATTCGTTTACCTCTATTTGCACAGCCAATTCGTCCACCTTATTACAAATGCTCCTCGCATTAAGACACAAAGCCTTCAGGCTTGTTTTTTTAACGCTCTTAGACCTATTAGAATTATTATTTACTGTGGCCACGTTTGATTTAAACCTTTGATTTCTCTGACTGCCACTTTTGTTTTTCTCCTTCCTATCTTTTGCTTTTATCCCTGTTTCCCTTCCCTCTGTCTCCCTGCTCAGGTTCCCAAGCCCCTGCCATTTTAGTTTAAACCCCCCCGAACAGTGCTAGCAAACCTCCCCACAAGGATATTTGTCCCGCTCTGGTTCAGGTGCAACCCGTCCGACTTGTACAAGTCCCACCTTCCCCAGAAGCAGGCCCAGTGATCCAGGAAACTAAAGCCCTCCCTCCTGCACCAACTCTTTAGCCACGCATTCATCTGCTCTATCCTCCTATTCCTATACTCACTAGCACGTGGCACCGGGAGTAATCCAGAGATTACAACCTTTGATGTCCTGCTCTTTAATCTGCTACCTAGCTCCCTAAATTCTTGCTGCGGGACCTCATCCCTCTTCCTACCCATGTCATTGGTCCCAATGTGAACCACGACCTCTGACTGTTCACCCTCCCCCTTCAGAATGCCCTGCAGCCGTTCAGTGACATCCTTGACCCTGGCACCAGGGAGGCAACAAACCATCCTGGAGTCACGTCTACGGCCACAGAAACGCCTATCTGTTCCCCTTACAATAGAATCCCCTACCACTATTGCTCTCCCACTCTTTTTCCTCCCTTCCTGAGCAGCAGAAGCACCCCTGGTGCCGGGAAGTTGGATGATGTCAGATAAATTTGGATCTATTTGGAAGCATTACTCTATATCACTGAAATCTAATGAGAAATTCAGGAAACAACAGTAGGTTCACTGCAAAGTGCTCATAAGCCCTGACATAAGAAAGCTCACTGAAAGAAACAACCACCACCTCAGACAGAGAGAATGAGGTAATTGAGAAGATGACCTCTAATAATGTTCAAGGATTATAATTAGATCTAAATATGCCAGCTTTATTTAATTGACAACAACCAAAATTTGTGAAGTATAGATGCTGCTCAATTATTGGGACTTCTGAGAAAGCAGTTTGAAGAAAGCTTGAATTTTACATAGAATTACATAGAATATGCAGCTCAGAAACAGGCCGTTCAGCCCAACTAGTCAGTGCTGGTGTTTATACTCCACAGGTGTCTCCTCCCATCCAGCACCTTGTGTTGTGTATGTAACCTGTTCCACCTTAAGAGAGCTTAAGCCTGTTCCACCTTAAGAGATGTACTACTTTCTCAGGCTGCTGTAGACGTAATACCGGGGGTGAGCACACCGGTATATAAGCACTGTGCAGTAATCTTGTATTCAGTATAGTCCCTACCTCCAACCAGTAAAGACCTGTTTTTATTGTTACTCATTAGTCTGTTTTAATTAACTAAATAATTCACAGACTTAACACTGGCGACGAGTCAGGTTCTTACCCTGCGGCAGTTATTCCACGGCGGTTGAAGAGAGGTTTCAAACCTCACCACTCACCACCCCACTGGAATTGACAGGCATTAGGACCCTGAAGCCTCCATCAGCTTGTGAACCGGAGTAGAAGACAGGACTGGGGAAGAGAGAGGTATAGGGCGATAGCGATCAGCAGATAAGGGCCGGGCCGCTTTCAAGTGCGAGGCGCAGCCGGGCCATCGATCGCATCCGCTGATAAGGGCCGCACTCGGGGGCTGAAGGGAGACGGCGTCGGGGGACGGGTGAAGACCGCCAAGCGCGGGAAAACCGCCATTTTGTGGGCGGAGGACGACGGCAAGAGCGGGAAGCCGCCATCTTTGATAACAAGTAAAGAAAATAAAATCTGAGAAATTGCAAATCTACAATGCCTAAACACGGGAATATTAGCACCTTTGATAGTGACCTCGAAGATTGGGCCATATATGTTGAAAGAGTAAAAAATTATTGTAAGGCCAATAAAATTCGTGACTAAGATAAAGCTCTAACATTATTAAATTTAATGGGTGCGAAGACATACGGGCAATTAAAACACCTGTTATCACCAGATGAACCGGCGGATAAGACGTTCGATGAGATTGTTACTGTCCTGAAAGATCATCTAAACCCCACGCCGCTGATGCTAGCGGAACGATTTAAATTTTATGACAGAAGACAGCTACAGCATGAAAGCAATGCTGAATATTTGCTGGAATTGCGTAAATTAGCGAAATATTGCCAGTTTGGAACGGGACTGACAGAGGCACTTCGAGACAAATTTGTGTGTGGTTTATTTAAACAGGATACACAAAAGCGACTGCTCGAGGAGAATGAGCTGACGCTTGAGAAGGCAGTCACTATGGCAGCAGCACACGAAGCCGCAGCGAGAGGCACGGCAGTAATGCAGCTACGGTCACCGGAGCTCAGTGCACACAAATTGGGTGTGAGTTCTGGCAAATGTTATCGTTGTGGAAAGACAACGCATGATCAGAACCAGTGTTGGTTTAAAAACCAAGAATGTAGAACTTGTGGTAGGCTTGGACATATAGCTAGAGTATGCAGGTCAGCGAAGAAGACCAGCAACAAGAAGTCACCGCAAGGGAAATACGCAAAGGTACACAAGGTGGCCGAACAGGAGTCCGATTCAGACGCAAGCAGTATTGAACTGGCTAGCTTAAGGGTACTCAACGTTGGTAAGGGTGCAGACCTCCAGACAATTTGGGTTACTCTTCAGATAGAAGGAGTCCAAGTAAAAATGGAATTGGACACTGGATCGGCATTGTCGGTCATGAATAAGAAAGATTACAGAAGGTTATTCCAACATATTCCCCTACAGGATACGGAGATTATATTGACAACCTACACGGGGCAGAGAGTGTACCCCATCGGGACAATAAAGGTTGCAGTGGCCAACAAGGGCGAAGGAAGTCAAATAATGGACTTATATGTGCTACCGGAGGGAGGTCCACCACTACTAGGCCGGGAGTGGTTTAGAAACATAAATATAGACTGGCATTCGCTAAAAGTCATAAAGAGTGAGAACTCGGTGCAGATAATCAGCCCAGACTCTAGAACTGATGATGGTAAGACCAACCCATGTGCAAAAGACAAAGTTTCAGCACAGAATTCCACTGAGCAACAACAACATAGTTTAACAGAGAATTCTGAGTCTGTCAAGTCTACTGATATGCACATTTTTGAGGGACACTGGGCTCGAACTCAACTCCATTTCAAACTACAACAGCAATTAGAACAAATGATTCGCCGTTTTGAGCAAGAGATGAATGAAATAAAAAAGTTCTTTGTTACAGAGTGGGAGAATCTGGAAAGGCAACAGAAGCAACTGATGGAGAAAATGGAGCAGGAGCACACCAACCATCTGCGCGAGGAGGCCGAACGAATCAAAGCTGATTCAGGTTCTGAAGGTGCGTGCCATAATCTGGTGTCAGAAGAGTTAACGGTCAGCCAACTCCTTCATATGCTGAGGGACAAGACTCTGAAATGGGAAAAACTTGAACACGAGCTGCGATCTTCAAAGGAAAAGGGTTCGGAGCTCTCAAAAGTCATTGAGATGGCTGATGTGACGACACAGACTGAAACGACTGCAACAGAGCAGCCATTGGATGCCAAAAGTACGCTGACTCATGTCAATGTAGAACAACAGACCGCTGAAACAGCTGCTCCGGTAGAGGGATTGCATAGTCCGATCAATCGATCTCCAAAGGAAGTTGAAGTATTAAAATCACAAATGAGGTCACTAGTAAACGACTTGCTGAAAGCCCAGAAAAAGCTGGATGCAGAGGTACACATGAAGAAGTCTCTTCAGGAAAGATGTCTGGATTTGGAACAAGAGCTGGCTAACGTCCAGCTGGGTATGGAGGAAATAGACGACCCTCTCGCTGACCTGTCGGACGACTCCGAATATTACCATGTCCTGTCCTGCCCAACTTGTAACTTCGACTCCCACCATACAGAAATCATGGAGGAGCACCGAAAGTCTACGGAACATCGGGAGAAGGTGGCTCTACTACGAAAAAAGGAGGAAGAGAAGGAGGAACTGCGCATGCAGCTGGCAGCTGTGGCAGCTGACAATGGAGCCCAGAGAGTCTCCAAGAAGCAGAAAAGGAAAAGTAAAAACAGAAGATGACCCATCTGAACCATTATCACCTCTACCAGATCACACACGTGGTCCCTCCGAACGGAGCCAAATCAGTTCGGAAGTTCAAGCTGTTAAATCCATGAAAGGACTATTGAATGAGTAACGTGAACCGACTACACCACAGAGATTGAATCTGTGAACTGTTTTCCGCAGAGACTGAATCTGTGATATGTTACGTTAAACATGAAGTTATATATGTATATATGTTATTACGTTATGTTAAATGGGGGGGTGACTATAAAGCTAAGAAGGGAGGAGTGTTGTGTATGTAACCTGTTCCACCTTAAGAGAGCTTAAGCCTGTTCCACCTTAAGAGATGTACTACTTTCTCAGGCTGCTGTAGACGTAATACCGGGGGTGAACACACCGGTATATAAGCACTGTGCAGTAATCTTGTATTCAGTATAGTCCCTACCTCCAACCAGTAAAGACCTGTTTTTATTGTTACTCATTAGTCTGTTTTAATTAACTAAATAATTCACAGACTTAACACCTTGCACATGAGGTGCAGGATCTAAAGCTGTGCCCTCCCACTCAGTAGGGTTGTCAACTCTACAGGAATGTCCTGGAGTCACCAGGAATTAAAGAGGAATCTCCTGGGCCGCTGCGAGCAACTTGAGAGAAAAATTATTGGGGCATTAAAAAAAGTATGGTATGTTACTTTCATTTTCTTTGAACATTTTTGTCTATTAGTTATTATAAAAATATTGGAGATGGGCAAAAGGTTTGTTTTACTGGGTGAGGCTATTGCTGGGAGGAGGTTATGTGAAGAAACCTGTCCAACCAGGAATATGTCAAACCAGAGTTGACCACCCTATCACTCAATGCTTTCTTTTGGCAGCTTTGAAATAACTGGGATAGAACAAAAACAACGTAAGACTGTATATAAATAATTTTTTTTGATAAAGAAATGGAAGATGCAACCATATTTTCTTCCTGCAAAAACTACACCTAGGTTAATGGTACTAGTCGATGCTGTTGATGTTGAAGACATCACTGTTTATATTAATTCACTCCAAGTAACCTGGAAATGTTGCAGTCAAACAGAAATAGAAAAACCCACAGGTCGAAGGGATGTTGTGGAGTCATATGAATTAAAAGCATCATTACACAAATGATTCTGCTCTTGTGTTGTTTGTCCATGATTAAATAATTGTTATAAATGATTAATGCCCAACATAGCCTACATGTAATGCACAGAATACCTTATGATGATATCGTTTTAGACATACATTTGATTTTATGCAGTAAATTTCCAAATTCGCACCAGTGACGAGGTACCTTGTCTGTCGCTGGCGCAAAATGGTGCATTGCCCATAGTACATGCTGGTGGTGGTCAAAGTACCTCATTGCTGGCATGGACTTGGGAAACTTAGGGTTATTTGATCCTCTAATCCAGCCAGTCCTGCTTCCCTTTTCTGTATCCCTGGGTCCTGCCGAAGTGACAGCTGCAATAATCAATCCACAATGTTAATCTGTTCCAGGTGCTGCCTGACAAATGGGTCAGACAGCAGGTGGGCAAGAACGCACAGCTGCAATCTGGTCAGCTATACCACAGTATGAATGACAGCCCTGGTGCAGTATTATGAACACAACTCTGCTCCTAATTAAATACTTTAAAAGAAAAATTTCCCCCATAAGCTATTGTAACTTGTCAGCTTGGTGGCAAAATTATTTTATTGTTAAATCTAGCACCAATAAAGCCAAATTAAAGCAAGGCAGTTTATTTCATCTTATAAAAGGTTTATAACATTATTAATAAAAAACAAAATGCATTATATAATGTAGCAGTACTGTGATTTGAGGTCATTTGGACACACTCAATCCCGCAACTGAATAAGTAAAGGTCAACAGTTGCTTAACTTGTTTGCAGAATTATTGACCTGGTAATGCAAAACATTTGCTAAGCAAATTGTATTGATTTTCTGTCCTGTTAATGTTTGAAATCAATAGGAAAGGTAGCAATCATGTGGATTTTAATAAGGTTGTGAAACCAGTCAACTGTTACTTCTCCTTTCTGCAAATTGATAACTGGGAGCTCAAGTTCGTGTTCCTATTTCGCTCATTTTAATAAAAAAATGTCATGACTGTCAGCATAGAATTGGAAAATACAAACGACTCTACTTAACAATGGACAGCATTTCATAAAATTTGCACGCCACTTCATCAATCTTTTCACAAGAGTGGGCCGAGTTTCCTGCCATTACTGTGCCATGTGTGTCAGTTTATGGGGTAAAAAGGGAACGAGACATGTAATGCAAGACCTCCACTTTTCTGCACATGGTGAACAAATGGATGGAATTTTCAAATTACAGGGAAGTCTAGCAGAAGTGATGCAACTGTGCCTTTCAAGTCGCTTCCTGCCTTTGTGCTGGCAACATTACTTTTAATTACTGCCCTTGTAAATATAAATCCATGGCTGCCAGGTGCTCAGCAGTATATGAAAGGACCAGTATGTAGATTCCAAGCATATTTTCTGGCCTGTTTATTTTACTTTTCCTTTTTTATTATTGTTGGCACTAAGGTTCTCATGAGTCTTTGTGCCAATTATTCATCCTCCACTATCCCCCGCCCCTCACCCCCCCACCACCACCCCACCCATCCCAGCACCATTACTAGCATTACGAGGGGGTATGCTGGTGGAGTAGTTATGTTACTGCATTAGTAATCTAGAAGCCTGGACTAATAATCCAGTAGAACTTGACTTCAAATCCCACCACACCAGTTTGAGAATTTGGATTCTGTTAAAACAATCTAAAGATAAAAACTTAAATCAGTAAAAGTGACCATGAAGCTGTTGAATTATAAAAACCCAACTCGTTCACTAATGCCCTTTAATGGAAGAAAACCTGCTGTCCTTACACAGTCTGACCTCGATGTAACTCCAGTCCCACACCAATGTTGTTGACTCTAACTAATGACCTAAAAAACCATTCAGTGGTTGTATGAAACCGCTGCCATCAATCTTATTTGCAGACATTGTTGCACCTAGGAAGCAACTGTGTTTTGCCTACTTCCACCTCTGTAACATCGCCCGTCTCTGTCCCTGCCTCAGCTCAGGAAACCCCCATCCATGCCTTTGTCACCTCCCGACTCAACTTTTACAATGCTCTCCTCATCGGCCTCCCACCTTGCACCCTCCGTAAACTTAAACTCATCCAAAACTCTGCTGCCTGAATCCTAACTTGCACCAAGTCCGGTTCACCCATCTCCCATGTGCGCGCTGACCTACATTGGCTCCCGGTCCGGCAAAACCTCAATTTTTAAATTTTCATCCTTGATTTCAAATCCTTCAATGGCCTTGCCCCTCCTTATCTTTGTAACCTCCTCCAGCCGATAGCCCTCCGAGATCTCTCTATTTCTCCAATTCTGGCCTCTTGAGCATCTCGGTTTTCATCACTCCACCAGCCTTCAGCTCTGGAATTCCCTCCCTAAACCTTTCCGCCTCACTACCTCTCTCTCCTCCTTTAAGACATTCCTTAAAAACTACCTCTTTGAACCAAGCATTTGCTCATCTGTTCTAATATCTCCTTATGTGGCTCAGTGTTAAATTTTGTTTGATAACGCTTCTGTGAAGCACCTTGGGACTTTTTACTATGCCAAAGGCACCATATAAATATACGTTGTTTTTGTTGTTGTTGTAGTTGTGTTCTCAGGGTTTAGGCTAGCAAAAAGTCAAATGCAGAGCTATTCCATTGGCTGTCAGGATACCTGATCCTTTCAATACACCATTGTGCTTGCACAACCAGTAACAGTACTGGTTAGCCTCAACCTCAAGCCTTTTTCCACCTCTTTCCTGCATGTTTTATGCAGACTAATGGAGACAGTGCCATGGGGTGGTGCAAAGGGAGTCCATCTTCACAACCACCTCATGCAGCACCACTTCCACTTCAGCAACCTTCAAATAGGGATTGTGTGCTGGGCTACACTGTTACTTGCCTAGAAATGCATGCCTTTTCCTTTCATTAAGGGATATGGGCCAAAGGCGGGTATATGGCCTTTGGCCCATATCCCTTAATACCTTTAGTTAACAAACAGCTATCAATCTCTGATTTAAAATTAACAACAGCAAAAGGTCATAAAACAGATAGTAAGAGCTACAAAGAGGGAGTATGAAAAGAAAGGGATATCAAAATCAATACGAAGAACATTTACAGTTATATTAGGAAAAGAGGGTGGTCAGGAGCAATGTTGGCCCCTTAAAAAGTGAAAGTGGTGATATTGTCAATGACAATGGGGAAATGGCGGACATGTTGAATAATTACTTTGCATCAGTATTTACAGTAGAAGAAGAGGATAGCATGCTGGAAATCCCAGAGAAACTAATATTGAATCAAGGACAGGGACTCAATAAATTTAACTAACTAAAATAACAGTTATGAAGAAAATAATGGCACTAAAGAGTGACAAATCCCTAGGGCCAGATGGTTTCCATCCCAGGGTTTTAAAGGAAGTAGGTGAGCACATTGCAGATGCCCTAACTATAATCTTCCAAAGTTCTCTCAATTCAGGAACCGTCCCTTTGGATTGGAAAATTGCACGTCACTCCACTTTTCAAGAATGGCGAGATAGGGAAATCAAGGAATTATAGAATTTTCAGTTGGTCAGAGAAAGCCAGCTTGGATTTATGAAAGATAGGTCATGCCTGACAAACTTGATTTAATTTTTTGCCAGGCAATGACTATCTCCAACAAGCGAGACTCTAACCATCTCCCCTTGACATTCAATGGCATTACCATCGCTGAATCCCCCACTATCAACATCCTGGGGGTTACCATTGATCAGAAACTGAACTGGACCAGCCATATAAATACTGTGGCTACAAGAGCAGGCCAGAGGCTGGAAATTCTGCGGCTAGTGTCTCACCTCCTGACTCCCCAAAGCCTTTCCACCATCGACAAGGCACAAGTCAGGAGTGTGATGGAATACTCTCCACTTGCCTGGATGAGTGCAGCTCCAATAACACTCAAGAAGCTCGACACCATTCAGGATAAAGTAGCCCGCTTGATTGGCACTCCATCCACCACCTTCAACATTCACTCCCTCCACCACTGGCGCACTGTGGCTGCAGTGTGTACCATCTACAAGATGCACTGCAGCAACTCGCCAAAGCTCCTTCAACAGCACCTTCCAAACCCGCGACCTCTACCACTTAGAAGGACAAGGGCAGCAGACACATGGGAACATCACCACCTACAAGTTCCCCTCCAAGCCACACACCATCCTGACTTGGACCTGTATCGCCGTTCCTTCACTGTCGCTGGGCCAAAATCCTGGAACTCCCTTCCTAACAGCATTGTGGGTGTACCTACACCATATGGACTGCAGCGGTTCAAGAAGGCAGCTCACCACCATATTCTCAAGGGCAATTAGGGATGGGCACTAAATGCAGGCCTAGCCAGCGACGCCCACATCCCATCAATGAATAAAAAATGTTTTTAAAAATGACTAAAGTAGTGGACAGGGGAATGCCTATGGATGTTATTTATATGGACTTCCAGAAGGCATTTGATAAAGTCTCACATAAGATACTGTTATCTAAGGTAGAAGCCCATGGAATTGAGGGAAAATTATTAACTTGGTTAGGAAATTGGCAGAGCGGCAGGAATCAGAGAGTAGGGATAATGAGTAAGCATTCGAAATGGCAGGATGTGACTAGTAGTGTCCCGCAGGGGCCTTAACTATTCACAATATTTATTAACGACTTAGATGATGGCATTGAAAGTCATATCTCCAAATTTGCCGATGACACAAAGATAGGCAGCATTGTAGGCAGTGGAGATGAAAGCATAAAATTACAAAGGGATATTGATAGATTAAGTAAATGGGCAAAACTGTGGCAAATGGATTTCAATGTAAGCAAATATGAGGTCATCCAATTTGAACCTAAAAAGGATACAACAGGGTACTTTTTAAATGGTGAAAAGCTAAAAACAGTGGTTGTCTAAAGAGTCTTGGGGGTCCAGGTACATAGATCATTAAAATGTCATGAACAGGTACAGAAAATAGTCAAAAAGGCTAATGGAATGCTGGCCTTTATATCTAGAGGACTAAGAGTACAAGAGGGTAGAAGTTATGCTGCAGCTGTACAAAACCCTGGGTAGACCACACCTGTAGTACTGTGAGCAGTTCTGAGCACCACACCTTAGGAAGGATATATTGATCTTGGAGGAAGTGCAGCGTAGGTTTACCAGAATGATACCCGGACTCCAAGGGTTAAGTTACGAGGAGAGATTATACAAATTAGGGTTCCAGAATTTAGAAGGTTAAGGGGTGATCTAATGAAAGTTTTCAGGATATTAAGGGGAACAGATAGGGTAGATAGAGACAAACTATTTCCGCTCGTTGGGGATTGTAGGACTGGGGGGCATAGTCTAAAAATTAGAGGCAGACCTTTCAGGAGTGAAATTAGGAAACACTTCTACACACAATGGGTGGTAGAAGTTTGGAACTCTCTTCCGCAAATTACAATTGATGCTAGATCAATTGTTAATTTTAAATCAGAGATTGATAGCTTTTTGTTAACCAAAGATATTAAGGGATATGGGCCAAAGGCGGGTATATGGAGTTAGATTGCAGATCATCCACGATCTCATTGAATGGCGGAACAGGCTCAAGGGGCTGAATGACCTACTCCTGTTCTGATGTTCCTATATTGCTAATTGATTTAGCATCAATTGCTATTAGCGGAAGAGAGTTCCAAACTTCTACCACTCTGTGTAGAAGTGTTTCCTAATTTCACTTCTGAAAAGCCTTTCTTAAGGCTTTTGAGGAGTTCTGCCATCCTCCCATGACAATTCCCTTTAGTTGTCCCCATTCCGTTAAACTTTACTGATATACAATTTTCCTATATGACAAGAGTTGTCCTGATACCTGTCTAAATCTACATCTGGATCTGTGAATAGTAATGTAAATGGCCTGACACAGAAATTTGTGTGCCATAAGTATTTTACCATTCTGGTGGGATCATCATAGAGTCATAAAGTCATAGAGTTTTACAGCACAGAAAGAGGCCCTTCGGCCCATCGTGTCTGCGCCGCCCATCCATCCCTGTCCAGTCTAATCCCATTTTCCAGCATTTGGTCCATAGCCTTGTATGCAATGGCATTTCAAGTGCTCATCCAAATGCTTCTTGAATGTTGTGAGGGTTCCTGCCTCTACCACCCTTTTAGGCATTGAGTTCTACATTCCAACCACCCTCTGGGTGAAAAAGTTCCTCCTCAAATCCCCTCTAAATCTCCTGCCCCTTACCCTGAATCTATGCCCCCTTGTTATTGACCCCCCTACTAAGGGGAAAAGTTCCTCTTTGTCTACCCTATCTATGCCCCTCATCATTTTGTACACCTCAATCAGGTCCCCCCTCAGCCTTCTTTGCTCCAAGGAAAACAACCCCAGCCTGTTTAGTCTTTCTTCATAGCTGAGGCGCTCCATCCCAGGTAACATCCTGGTGAATCTTCTCTGCACCCTCTCCAAAGCAATCACATCCTTCCTATAGTGAGGCGACCAGAACTGCACACAGTACTCCAGCTGTGGCCTCACCAGCGTTTTGTACAGCTCCATCATAACCTCCCTGCTCTTATATTCTATGCCTCGGCTAATGAAGGCAAGTATCCCATATGCCTTTTTAACCACCTTATCTACCTGTTCCGCTGCCTTCAGGGATCTATGTACATGTACACCAAGGTCCCTCTGACCCTCTGTACTTCCTAGGGTCCTACCACTCATTGTGTATTCCCTTGCCTTATTTATCCGTCCAAAATGCATCACCTCGCACTTTTCAGGGTTAAATTCTATTTGCCACTTTTCCGCCCATCTGACCAACCCGTTTATATCGTCCTGTAGCCTGAGGCTTTCCTCCTCGCAATTTACCACCCCACCAATTTTCGTGTCATCTGCGAACTTACTGATCATACCTTTTACATTCTCATCCAAATCATTTATGTAGATCACAAACAACAAGGGACCCAGCACCGATCCCTGAGGTACCCCACTGGACACAGGCTTCCAGTCACAAAAGCAACCTTCGACCATCACCCTCTGCCTCCTGCCACTCAGCCAGTTTAGGATCCAACGCGCCAAGGCACCCTGGATCCCATGGGCTCTTACCTTCTTGACCAGTCTCCTATGCGGGACTTTGTCAAAAGCTTTACTGAAGTCCATGTAAACCACATCCACAGCATTTCCCTCATCCACCCCCCTAGTCACCCCCTCGAAAAATTCAATCAGATTTGTCAGACATGATTTACCCTTGACAAAGCCATGCTGACTATCCCTGATTAATCCTTGCCTCTCCAAGTGGAGACTAATTTTGTCCCTCAGAATTTTTTCCAATAATTTCCCTACCACAGATGTTAGGCTCACTGGCCTGTAATTCCCTGGTTTATCCCTGCTACCCTTCTTGTATAATGGTACTACATTAGCTGTTCTCCAGTCCTCTGGTACATCCCCTGTGGCCAGAGAGGTTCTGAAAATTTGTGTCAGAGCCCCTGCAATCTCCTCCTTTGCCTCCCACAGCAGCCTGGGATACATCTCGTCCGGGCCTGGGGATTTATCCACTTTTTGGCCTGCTAAAACCGCTAGCACCTCCTCCCTCTCGATGCTAATATGTTCAAGTATGTCACAGTCCCCTTGCCCGATTTCTATGTCTGCATCGTGTTTCTCCATAGTGAACACAGATGCAAAAAATTCATTTAAAACCCCGCCTACATCATCTGGCTCTACACACAGATTGCCACTTTGGTCCCTAATGGGCCCTACCCTTTCCCTGGTTATCCTCTTGCCCTTAATATACTTATAAAACATCTTAGGATTTTCCTTTATTTTGCTCGCCAGTGTTATTTCATGGCCCCTCCTCGCCCTCCTAATCACCAATTGGTAACTATTCAGAACTAATTTACACAGCCCCATATATCCAGAATGAAACCTACTTCAATGGGTTCCGTTTCTTGTCATTCTTTTTTATATTTTTATTTTTTCATCGGTTCAAGCTGAGACTACGGCCGGAATTTTCTGGGGTCCATGCGGGCGCGATCGGAGGCGGATCAGGTGGGAAATTTGAAATAAGTTGGAGCGGGTCAGGAACCCGCCGTCATCCCGCTCTCATGCGCCTTTATCTCGGGCGCGTTTGCCGGTGCAGCAGTGACCCGACCGGCAGAGGTGGGCGACCTAATTCAAATCATTCCCACCTTGTTGTCAGACTCTTAAATGCCCTTTTCAGCCTACCTTTTAAATTTCCCTGGATGCCTTCAGGATTCACATCACTTGGGAACCATGTCTGTCAGCCTGAAGCGGGAGTTGAGAGGCCATTGTTCCAGCTGATTAGATGACAGCATGAAATGTACTATAAATACTTCCACTTGACAGCTGATCACTTTCCTCAGGCAGAAGCTGTTGCTGACTGCATTCCCAGCACAGATTTAGCTTTCTACAAGCTGCAAGTGTTTGCAGTAAAGTCGCCATCCAATCTCACCTCATTGGTACAACCTATCACACCACTGACAGATTGCTTCTCTTATCTCTACTTGACCTGCCATCTATTCCATCAGCATGGGTGCCGTTTATACTGTCTCACCTTGGTCTCAGAATTGGACCACGATGAGCCCCAACACCAGCAGCACCAACAACAACACCACCCACCTTCTCAACCACCTGATGCTGCACAGGAGAGAGGGGCATCAGCGCAGTGCTGCGCCATGATGGAGGCGGTTCCCCCAACACAGGGTGTACAGGCAGAGGATGAGCTTCCTCAACATGACTGAGCAGCAGTGCCAAAGGAGGCTCAGGCTATCGCACCAGGTCATCACAGACATTTGCAGATTGCAAGACCTGCCGCCCAGAGGAATGGGTGGCCACGCCTTACCAGTGGCTGTCAAAGTCACCAATGCCATCAACCTCTTTGCCTCTGACTCTTTCCAGGGAAATAACTAAAATCTTGCAACATTAGTTTAGGAGATTAGGAAGCAGGTTTAGAAGCAGGACTTCAAGGGTGGTAATCTCTGGATTACTCCCTCAACCATGTGCTAGAATAGGGAAGGCTAGGAATATTAGGAAGCTCAACAGGTGGCTAAAGGTGTGGTGTCAGGAAAAGGGTTTTTGTTCTGGGGAAGATGGAAATTATTCTGCAAACTGAACTACATCTGAATAGGAAGGCAGCTAATGAACTAGCAAAACAGATAAATAGGGAGGTGAAGACAAAACTTGGAAGGAAGGGGAACAGGAAAATAAAAGCAATCAGAAAGAGCAAGTAGAGAAGGTAGAAATTGATCATACAGAATAGGTTAAATGTGGTTGAAGGAAAGGGGAATAAAGGAATATGGGAACAGAGCAGTATGTGGAATTAGGACTACTATTTGACGTAAGAAAACTATTAGGCACTTGGTCTGAGTATTAAACAAGGCTTTAATCAACTGTTTTTCAACATGGAGATCTAGTTGTGTCCTTCACTAGTTCATGTTGAAGAATGTCCTGAGCAAGCTGGGCCCATGCCCGAGTATTTATACTCTCCCTGGACAGCGCCACCAGCAGGCCGCCCAGTATTATTTCATAAGTCATTTCCACATGAATGACAAGATTCATGTCACTGTTCATGTGAAGGAATTCCACTATATAAACTTTTTAGAAGAATTCTACTATATAACCTTTTTAGAAAAATACACTATATAGCCCTTTTATGAAAGAATTCTGACCTTGTTGAGATAAGACAGTGGTTGACCCTGAAGAGTACCTTATAAGGAATTCTACCTTATAAATTATTTAAAACATGACAAACTGGGTTTAGAAATTTAGAAACCTAACTATGAAATAGCTATGAAAGAATTCTGGCTATTGCAACAGGACAAGTTGTTGACCCTAAATAAGTAACCTCATTAAAACAGAAGAATGGGTGGCCCTGAATGGGTAACCTTATTAAAACAGAACAATGGTCAACCCTGGATAAATGATCTTGATTAAACCTCTTAAGAATGACACATGAGGTAGAGGACATCTGCCCTTTGCACATATATGGTAAACTCCCAATAACTATTGATGATGTGGCAGTAAGAATTTCAATAGGTCAACTAAAAGATGATTAGCGATAATTAACTTGGATTAACAGAAACCTAATGAAAAACAACTGAAAAGGGTATAAATATTGGATTCTCAAATGAGATAATCAGACTCGCTTTAATCGGGCAAAGCAATTCTCGACTTAAGTGGTGGCTCTGTGGTCTTCCACTCTTTGTACCTCGGAGATCGAAGGTAATTTGATATTGATGGATATCCTGTATAGAAAATTTTAAGAACTGTAACACTGTAGCGAAGTTAAGATTTAAAAGTAAGATTCTCTGTTAAAATTAAAATCGTATTTTTTCTCTTTTTAGAACTGTTAACGTTGCGATTGACTGGTTCACCAACTGTAAATTGCATGTCGGTTCTTTTACTAAATCTCTATATATTTTTTGAATTGTCTCACATAAGTCTTCTGTATCAATAACTCGTGAACCCAATCTCTGTACACTCTTTGGTGAAGAGGTACATTTTCTGAGGGGAGATCTCCGGACCCTTTTAATATCCGGGACATTACTGTCTGGCTAAACTTATTAAAAGTGCTATCTGGAGGATGGTAACATTCTCGGGTTGCTCCTTTCCTTTAGGGAGAGATAGACTGGACCTTTAGACCCAGTAAAGCATCTTTAGGATTCAGCTACCTCAACCTTTAGTTGAAAGTGAGCATCTGAGAAATATGCCTGATCCGGGATAGTCCCAAAGGGGCTAGGTGAAGTAACTATCCTTTCATTCATATGGAGGACAAATACCAATGCAGGCTGGTTTGGCCAAATGTTCTTGTTATAATTTCAAAGTAATTTTTTTCCTTTTCATTTCCGCTTATTTTAATTTCTCTGTCACAATCATTCTGTGTGAACTTTGCCCTCATCGCTCTTTTTCCTTTTTACAACTCCTTTTCTGCTTTATACTTCAGATTCTGTCCGTTCTCATCTCCCAGCTGCATCCCTCTGGTCTGCTACTTATGTTCTCGTGCCATACACTGCAACAATAACTGCTCCTATTCTTACAAGTGATGCAATATTATTTACACATTTTTTAAATTGTTACTGATTATTAACTGCTGAGAAATATCTAAATCGATGGCAACACTTGAATTTACATTATCGTCAGACATGTAATTCTTCAACCAATCTTATACCAAACTTTTTACTTAAATCCATGCTATGTTAAAGTGTGACAGGAACAGAAATGCACAAATGATTATAAGCAGCTTAATGTTAAGTCATTTTAGACTTCGCCAACATTATTAGTGTTAAGTGCTGTTAAACAGTTAAAAAATATACCTTTTGTATAATTTAAAATTTGGTTTTAACACCAAAAGTGATGAACTCCAATACAGCGTAAGATTATCAAGCAATACTGATGTAATTTTCCATTATTATTTAACAATGTACCTGACTGTGACAAATTTATATGAATTAAGTTTAATGGATGATGGAAACATTTGTCAGTTTGAATCATGACGTAAATACCCTCCAATTACTTAAAGTCAATTGCTGTTATATACTGTAAGAAAGGGAAGTCCTTTTGACACAATTTTCAAGCTGGACATTCAACCAGCATGCTTTGGGAAGCTGGGAACAGTGCTGATGGGGGGGGGGGAAAGCTTGTTTTAAAATTATAACCTACTGAACTGTGGCAAAGCAGCGAAACCAGACGGTGCTATCAAGAAGGGACAAAGACATAGTACAACAGCAAAATACTGCGGATGTTGGAAATCTGAAATAACAACAGAAAGTGCTGGAAATACTCAGCAGGTCAGGCAGCATCGAGCAGGAGAAACAGAGTTAACGTTTCGGGTCGAGGACCCTTCGTCAGAACAAAGACATTGGGCTCAATTTTGCCGGCGCTCAGGGGGCGGGGTTGGAGGCGGGTCAGGCGGTAATTTCGAAAAAAATGCCGGCGGGTTCCGATCCCGCCATCAACCCACCTCTGTCCAACTTTTCCAAAGGCGGGCTCGCAGACTGCCGGTCGGTCCCGCCACCAAGCAGCGGGATAGGCCCTTAAGGCAGTTAACTGGTTGTTAACTGCCTGTTTAATCCTATTTTGCCTGGCCTTTTCCATTTTACCTCATTTTCAGCATGTTCCACGTCGTTACCAAACCATGCCAGCTAATTGTGGTGGGCTCACAAGTGGCTGGCTTCCAGACAGCTGCAGCTCCAGCATAAAAAAGGAGCTTTCAACAAGGATCACTTGTAGGTGGGATAACTTCATTTTTCAGGTCATGGCAAACTTTTTGCAGGTCTACTGATTTTGGAAGTGGTGAGGCTGAGATCCATCTCCATTGTGGCCTCCTGGGAAAACCCTGTCCCCACTTTGACGGAGCATTTCCTCAACTGAGATATCTACCAGCAGCATGGGAGCCATTTATTTCCTTCATCCTGATCCTCAGATTTGGAGGAAGAGCAGCCACAGCAGCAGCAGAACCAGGAACAACAGCAGCAGCAGCAACAGGAGCACCAACCTGCTGCTCACCCTCCTGAAGCTGCACAGGGCAGAAGGCATCAGCGCAGGGAAGGACGTCGCCGCAGGAGATATCCCCCAACACAGGTTGAGGAGCAGCTTCCTAAACATGTGTGAGCAGCAGTGTCAAAGGAGGCTGAGACTTTCATGAGAGGTAGTTGCTGACATCTGCACAATGCTGCACTAACACCTGGAGCCCAAAGGAGTGGGTGGACACCCCTTACCAGTGGCTGTCAAAGTCACCACCGCACTCACTTTTTTTGCTTCAGGGTCCTTCCAGGGCTCATCAGCAGACATCAGCAGCATCTCCCAGTCGGCCACACACACTTGCATCACTCAGGTAACTAATGCTCTCTTTGCCAAGGCGCACAATTACATACATTTCTCGACGGATCAAGCAAGTGTAACCGTGTGTGTGGTTGGATTTGCAAATATGGCAGGCTTGCCAAGGGTGCAGGCCATCGTAGACTGCACACATGTGGCCCTTAGGGCACCTCATCACAATCCAGCTGTATTTGTGAACCGCAAGGGCTTCCACACCCTCAACGTGCAGCTGGTGTGTAACCAGAGGAAGGACATTTATCATGTTTGCGCGAAGTACCCTGGCAGTTGCCATGACTCGTTCATCCTTCGGCAGTCTAGTGTGCCTCCGCTGTTCAATTCACCAAACCAACTTTCCAGATAGCTAATTGGAGACAGGGGCTATCCCCTGAAGATATGGCTGATGATGCCTTTGAGGAGGCTAGTGAACGAAGCTGAGCAACGCTACAATGCCAGCCACATTTTGACCAGACCCCAGATCCATCATTGAGCAAACCATCGGCTTGCTAAAGATGCAATTCAGATGCTTTGACAGATCAGGTGGAGCCCTACAGTATTCAGCAGGCAGGATCTCCAGAATTGTCGTGGTCTGCTGTGCACTGCACAACATCGCATTGCATCGTAGCTTGCAGCTGCTTGAGGAACAAGTGTCTCAGCGCATAGCCTCCTCAGATGAGGAGGATGAGGTGGAGGAGGAAGGCCATGCGGAGGCGGGTGAGCCAGCTGCAGCAGCACGCAAGCACATTACTGCCCAGGATGCAAGGGATGCACTAATATTTGCCAGATTCGCTTAGGTAAATGAATCAACCACATGTGGGTGGCTCCGTCTTATCAGACCATAGACAATGGACAAGAACCTGCATGTTCCTATCAATCTCGCCACCATCATTACAAATGCAAGTCGCCCTAAGCCCTCACTGTGCAAATTTCATTTCCCACATCACATTAGGCAGAACTTCAACTGTTTGCCATCATCTCTGTTTATTCAATGCACAAAAGGACAGCTATGACAAAAAATAAATAAAACAGAACATAGCACTCAAGTGACTACACTTGTGACTAATTGTGCTTTATCTTCCTCTTATACATGCTTCTATGTGGTGCCTCCCCTGTGGCTTCAGCAGATGTGGAGGCACATTGCTCACTTTCATGCTGCTCTTGCTTCGACACTTTTGGTGGGCATCCTCTGGGTTTGCAAGCCTCTGAAGGCTCGGCAACAGTCTGCGCCTCCTGCGTCTGTGCAGGGGCTGAGATGCCCATCTCAGTTGGGTAATGAAGCTGGTGGAGCTCTGACTGAGGGCTACTTAGTGGCATGGGAGTGTGAGCGCTTGGAGAGGAGCCCTCACTTCCTTGTTGCCTGCCACCAACATCACTCTCATGGGTCAACCCCACTTCAGTGCTAGCAAGTGGTTTGACACCACCTTGCTGCACATCAGGGGGGCCATGAGGACCCGTATCTGCAATGGCAGTCCTACGCAAAAGGACTTCCGTGAAGCTCTGGTTTCTCTGCTCAATAGCTACCCATCGCTCCTCCAGAGATGCCAGTCTATTCTGCACATTCACCATGTTTTCCAGACTCTGGCGACTTATTTCCTCCATGGCCGTAGCTATCCTCTCATCTACAGTTGCCAACTTTTCCAGAGAGGTAGCCATCCTTAACATGGAGGTAGCCATCCTTTCCACGGAGGTTGCCATCCTTTCCGTGGTGGTGCGTTCATGCGCCATTGCCTCCACAAAGGCACTGCTCATGCTAAAGTTGGACTCCTCCATCCTCTCCACACTTGTGGTAACCCTGGAGACAAAACCTGTCAGAGACTCCTGCACTTGTTCCTGGAGTTCCAGCACTGCTCTCTTTCTGGATGGACGCAAAGGTACAGGGTCCACATGCAACTGAGCATAGCTGGGAGTGCCCTGCGGCCTCCGACGAGGACTCTCCACTGCTGTCCCTTTCTCCACCATCTACTGATGCTCACTTGTGAGCTGTGATACACCAGGTGACAACACTACTCTATCTCCCGAAGGCCTCACCGATGTGTGCGTATCTGCGCTGGTGCTGGGAGCGCTTAATTCTGCTGACGCTGCGCCCTCAGATGTTGCAGGTTCCTCTGAGGAGTCTTCATGCTCAGGCTCTTCCTCCTGGACAGTGGAGAGGGGGGCTGTCGATGGTCATGTGGGGGAGTAAAGGACTGTGTTAGACATGTGATATTAATGTAACATGCACATGCACTTGTGCAGATGATCATAAGTCAATCTGTATGAGCATCAGAAGTCATGTCTGTCACTCATGCAATGTCACTGAGATGCAAAACAATTACCACAGAAGGCAGTAGAGGCCAATACATTAAATATATTCAAGAAGGAGTTGGATATATTTCTTAAGGCTAAAGGGATCAAGGGGTATGGGGAGAAAGCAGGGACCGGGTACTGAATTTGGATGATCAGTCATGATCACATTGAATGGTGGAGCAGGCTCGAGGGGCCGAATGGCCTACTCCTGCTCCTATCTTCTATGTTTCTATGTTTAATTCTGTCACCAGCTTGCTCTGAGGTGCCCGTCTGTCCATCCCCCACTTGGGAATCCTCCTTGGCTCCAACAATCTCTAGGGCTGCCTCCTCAGCGCTGGTGAGATAGGCTATTGAGGGTGGTCCTCCTCCTGTCTTCACCCTTTCCCTCTTATTGTAGGCTCTCTTTTCCTGCAATGAGGGACACAAGTGGAGTTTCAGTGATCATAATGGAGTGAGTGTAGAGAATCCATAGCATAGATGCTTAGAAGGAGGCAAAGATGGGGTGAGGTACCAAGACCAAGGGCCCTCCCTGTGTGTTGTTAGATGTTATCATTGCATAACAGTGATAGGGAGTGTGAGGGCAGCATAGTCGAATAGTGAAGTGATTGTGTACATAGAGAGAGAGGGATGTTTAAGGGTGCAAGGGATGTAAGGGTAAAGTGGGATGTGTAGGAGTAGGTTGGCAATGCAGAGTGCTGTTGCTGAGAGGAGATGGGGAGCAGAATGAGGGTAAAGGTGATGGTCTACTCACTTTTCCTGTGCGGACAAGGCCATTGAGCCTCTTTCGGCACTGCAGCCCGGTTCTGCTGCTCATTGATCTGGGGCTCACCTCCTGAGCCAGTTGCAGCCATTCAGCTTTGGTTTTCTGGGGAGGGTTTTTCCTCCCAGAGGAAGGAAAGAGCACCTCCTTTTGAACTCTGGCTCCCTCCATCAGAGCATGGAGGGAGTCATCATCGAATCGTGGTGAGGCTTTGGCCCTTGAGCTCGACATTTCAGCAGTAACAAAGACCTGAAGCAGGTGTGACTGTGGAAGAACATAGGAACAAAATGAACCAAAGCTGCTTGCAGGCCTTAAATGCAGCTGGAGAAATGACGTCACCCAGAGGCGAGTTTCAGTCCCAAAAGACTAATTGGGCCAGGGGAGCATACATGCAGGGAATCAATTGCCCAATTAGGGCAAAAATCACAATTTTTTCCCGCCCGACAGCGGAGGTGGGATCGGGACCCGCAGACCACCTGACCCGCACCGAACCCGCCACCAATGGCAAAATTGAACCCATTGTGTAGCTAAAGGAGACATCTGTGTAAACAATGAAGAATTAGACCTTGACAAGATAACACAGAACTCAGTGGGCCTCTTCAATAAACATTCCTTATCAGAAAGTTTGCCAACTAGGCAGTTGAGATTTGCATGAGCTATCCAGCCAATCAACTGTTACTGTGGTCTTCACATGATGGAAATTTACTGTAAAGTAGGTTTAAGATCATTTGGGCATTAACTTTAAGTTTTAAGCAGAAACCGCAATATATTATTGGTTATCATGATCTAAGGCTATCATCGATAGGTCAATGAAGCCTTGGCGATGTGACATCCTGTCCACCATTGAAAGGAAAAAGATATAAAAGAAGCTGTTAAGGTAACTTCGTTACTGCAGTCGGAGGAGCGGGAAGGCGGAGCTGCAGTCAACAAGAAATGAACCCAACCGATCGTCGGAAGGAGAGAGCTGCAATCAACAAGAGCTGGCCATTTTGGAGTGAATGTATGACCATTTACTTAGAACATATTTGGGCATTGTATTGTTAGAGCATCTTTATTTCCTAGAGTAGAGTAAGAAGGGCATTATATTGACAGGTAGGCTAAGACGAGCATTGCATTGCCATTTAAGTCTATAAACGTTTTAGTTTTCTTTTCTCTCCTTTTCCTTTAATAAACAACCTTATTTAACTTAAGAGCATTTGGGTGATTCATTAATTATTTCCCTTCTAATTCGCGGGTCAAAACGAACTACAAGCCTGAGAATAGGAAAGTGAGGCTTACAATACATATATTTTTGTCAATAATTTAAATACGAAAATGAACCAAAACTGAGGATGCTGCACGTTGGTATTAGAGAAATCATGATAAACTAAATCAAAAGCCGTTCAGTTGAAAATCTTTCAATTCAGTTTGCAACTCAAGGAACGTGTAGCACTGAAAGAAATGATTGCAGCCAATCTGGACAGTCCTGAGGCTCCAAAACTTCTGCTTGAAACGACAGTCCATAATACATGATTAAGTTTTCCCATTTTTTTTAACTGGCAGTGAAAGAAACACATGCAAATGAAGTAAAAACTGAAAATACTGCAAATGTCTAGCAGGTCAGTTTGCACCTGTGGAAAGAACAGGACCGTCCAAAGATGTGCGGGTTAGGTTGATTGGCCATGATAAAAATTGACCCTTAGTGTTAGGGGGGATTAAATACGTGGGGTTACGGGGATAGGGCTTGGGTGGGATGGCTGTCGGACCGGGTGCTAGGGTTTGGATGATCAGCCATGATCTCGTTGAATGGCGGAGCAGGCTCGAAGGGCCGAATGGCCTACTCCTGCTCCTATCTTCTATGTTTCTATGTTAATGTTTGAGGCATACAGCTCTTCATCAGAGCTGAAAGGAATGAAAGATGAACAAGCATTTTATAGAGTAAAGAACACAAGAGAAGAAATCTCAGTGGAATGGCCTGCTGCTTAATAAATAAAACCGGAGATGAATAGATGATTGAAATGACCTTTACATCACACATGGAAAAAAAATTAAAGGTATTAGAGAATATAAAGTGGAACATAAAGTGATAGGAGAGTTTCACATCTGAAATCTCCCACTGACAAGTTTTTGAATTCATCAGACTGATCAACAGGAGTCTCTGAATGAAAACCAGGTGCTTCTCCACAGGAAGATAAGGGAAATCAGAGAACAAGCAGCAAATGCTGGAAATTTGAAACTAGAAAGTGAAATGCTGGAAACACTCAGCAGGTCAGTCACCATCTGTGGAGGGAACAGTTCACATTTCAGGTTTAACCCTTCATCGGAGAACAAGTCACCTAGGCTTTCTCACATACCACCCAGTGGACAGTTACAACACAATGGGGTAGATCTTGACTCTGTGCACCAGTGTAAAACAGGTGATAGCGAGTTGGCAGTCCGTTTTACACCTCTCCCGATTTTTATTTCTTTTGAAGTCAATTTTACACGAACGCACAAAGTCAAGATCTACCCCAATATTTGCAGAGGTCTGCAGGCAAGGACACATCTGTAAATGTTATTTGATATATCCTAAAGGAGAGGAAAATACATTTAAAATGGGAGATAGGAATAACTGGGTATATTTTCACCGTCTATGAAACTGAAGAAAAACTTTTTTGTTAAACTGCTGTTGCTTTCCATTAGCATAATGGGATTTTACTTATACATTTACAGCCTTCCATTAAATATTTTATATATTTTGTTTTTCATCTGCATAATGCACTTTTTAAAAGCATGTCAAGGATTTCTGATCCATAGAGAGAGCAAAATACTCTCGATATTGTAATGGATTCAGGAGAAGATTCTTTACCCTGCATTGTTCTAAACCATTTTGCTGAAGATTTCAAAGAAGATGTATTTCTGTCTAGAAAGTGGCATTCAGCAGCAGTCATCTGCAAGTGCTTTAAATCATGTGCTGCTTTATCAGACATGCATTTATTGGAAAACATTTTTACAGCATACCTTATTAAATTCAAACACTTTGTTGCAACAGGTTGTTCCCTGAAGGAAGTAGGGTGATAAAGGTTATCAAAAATGCATATCTATCAGAGTTTTGTTTGTCTTTGGCTGGAATGTCACAAAGGTGTGCCGCCATCAATTTAAGTACTAACAGATTGAAAACCGCTGGAACATTGTTGAGTTGTATAAAGTGTGGCCAAAAATTGCGGTCGGAGGTGTCCCTCCAGTGTGCACCTCCGACCCGCGAAAGGAATATGCACCGACCTGATGGCGGCGAGGCTGCGAAAACTTGAGGTCTGAGGCTACGAGGCAGAGGGCAGTGTAATGGCCCACGGATCCCAGCGACGCAGGCGGTGCAGAAGCGTACCTGGGATCATGCGGGCCTGGTCCTCCAATCACAAAACAGATTTGATTTTAATCATTTCCGAAGGGAATCCCATAATGAGATGTAATGGAATCCCGAAATCAGATCCAATTATAATTTACAGAATTGGAACTTAATTCGTAATTAGCTTCATTCCACGAACCTCACTAAAAATTTAATTTTTTCATAATAACTTTCGACATCATTAAAACTCTAATCCGGGCCAATATTTGCAGAAACTTATTTGATACAATGTATGTGAGTAATTTCCGATATGAAAATGTTTAAATCATGCCTGAAGTATCCCCTTACGCTGATGCAAACAGGCCCTGCACCCGTTTACATCAACCGTAACATTTCCGTGCACAATTGCTGGCCAGTCGGTGGGCAAATAGCCCAACTCTGTGCCAGAAATTTTTTTTGGTGGCCCGTGTGGATGGCCTGTCAACCTGTCAATGCAGAAATCCAAAACTTGCAGTAGATTTCAAAGGAGGTATGGCAGCATTCTCTGAGAGTACTTCGCCATACCGACCACAAAATCCGGGCTGTTGTTCCAGTGTACATATACACAGCATGTACAGCACACAGTCTGATTGAGGAAAAAAACACTTCCACTGCTACTCCACCTAGGTAATCAATAAGAGCATCTCTCAGAGGCCGAATATTCTGTATCCTTGTTTTATTTTTAATAAGTATAAGATTGCCGATTTGAACCTAGCTCCAAAACTTGACCACATAATCTACGCTGACACTTCAATGCCGTACTGACAGTATGGTGCATTATCAGAGTTGCTGTTCTTCAGATAGGAGTTTAAAAGAAGGCCCCATCTGTTAAAGCCCCATGACACTATCTGGCGAAGAGCAGGGCATTTTTCCTGATGTCTTGACCATCCTTTATTCCCAATCAGTCGTCCCATTGCTGACTGTGTGATCTTGCTGTGCAAAAATGGCTGCTGCATTCACTTAATTTAAATGTTTGACTTAATGGGCCACAATTTGCTGTCAAAATAATGCAGAAGTTATGGTGCTCGCCGTTATTTATGTGTAAATGGCACAGCAAATGCAGGCAAGGAGCAGATGTGCAGTTAAATGCAAATTTCCAAAAGTTGCTGTCTGAGTTGCACCACTCCACCATTAGCTTCGCGGAAACGACATTTCTCTGACAGCCCCGCCATTTTCATGCATTGAATGCCATGAAGTTGCTGTATTTGCATGGTAGATACGAACTAAACTCACCACAGATATTTAGGGCTTAAATTGGTAGTGTAAATACCCTTTTAACGATGTGATAATTGTTACTTACTGCCAATCAACTTCTCTGGCACTGAAAATTAAATATTACAAGTGGGGAGTTTCTTTCCTTCAGGTTTTAAATTTTAAACTTTACTTTTTTTTTTACTTCTCTCTTTCTCTTTCTTTCTCTCTCTAAAGCCAATCTTTCTTTCCCTCTCTATGGAGGTAATTTTAACCCCCGAAAAACGGGTGGGTTTGGTTCAGGTGGGAGGTTAAAAAGCTAAAAATCTGAAACAAGAACCCAACTTGCCTCGAACCTGCCCACTTCCAGTTTTAATGGTGGCAGGACAAGGGGAAGGCGACCAATCTACTCTCAGGAGGTGGTTTGATCATTTAAATATTTTAATAAGGCTGTGCGCCTTCATTTTAACAGAGATTATTTTTTTAATCACCATCAGCCGGGAATCCCTGGCCTAGGGAAAACCAGCAGGTGGAAGGAGGCGAGAAGGGCTGAATCCATGAGGTATGTGCCCTTACAGCACTGCTTATGGGCCAGGAGGGGCAAGAGTGTTTCCTCCAGGCCTAACAAGCTTACCAGTAAGCCCACCAATCACAAACTGTCTGCTCCCCCCTGCACTCAGACCCCTCCCCCGTGTGATCGGACCCCTGACCACCATCTGCTCCCCCACCCCTCAACTGGATCCCCCCGACCACCATCTGCCCCTTCCCCATGATCGGACCCCTCCCCCGACCACCAACCGCACCCCCCGCCGAACTCTCCCACTAGACCTAACCCCCTGCCGCTCGCTGCCCAGGATGCAACCGCCTCAGAGTTGAGAGCGGGTCCCATGTTTTTGGATAATGTTGTCAAGGGGCAGCATGTAGAAGAGGAAGAGGCCAAGGATAAGTCCTTGGGGAACTACAGAGGTAACAGTGTGGGGGTGGGGGTGTGAGGGGAAAGGAAGCCATTGTTGCATATGTTCTGGCTAGTATTGGATAGGTAAGAGTGGAACCAAGAGAAGGCAATCCCACTGAGCTGAACAACAGAGGCTTTGGAAGAGGATGGTGTGGTCGACATGGCAAAGGTTGCAAAGAGGTTAAGGAGGAAAGATATTTTACCGTGGTCATACTCACTAAGGATGTCATTGATTAGAGTGGTTTCAATGCTGTGACAGGGGCTGAAACCTGACTGGTGGGATTCAAACATTGTGTTGCAGGAAAGTTGACAGTGATTTGGTAGGTGGCAACATGTTACTTGGAGACACTAGACAAGCTGAGGGTTGATCTTCTTAAATCAGAGAAGGTTAAGGAAAGATTTAATACAGCTGTTAAACATCATGAAGAGTTTTGAAATGGTAAATAAGGAGAAACTGTTTCCAGTGCCAGGAGGGGTCAGTAACCAAAGGACACAGATTTAAGGTAATTAGCAAAAGAACCAGAGGTGAGATGAGGAGAAATGTTTTTACACAGCGAGCTGTTATGATCTGGAATGCACTGTCTGAAAGGGTGGTAGAAGCAGATTCAATAGTAACTTTCAAAAGGCAATTGGATAAATACTTGAAGGGGAAAAAATTGCAGATCCATGGTGAAAGGGCAGGGAAATGGGACTAATTGGAAAAGCTCTTTCAGAGAGCTGGCACAGGCACGATGGGCCAAAAATCTCTTTTTGTGCTGTATCGTTCTATGATTCTATGTTCAAGGACTTTGGAAAGCAAAGGAAGGTTGGAGATGGGTAATAGTTTGCAAGGACGGAGAGATCAAGAGTGGGTTCAGTGAGACCACTGGGCTTTGGTATCCTGACAAATGTATGTCAAGGAACCAGAAGAATTCTTAACCCCCTCACCTCAACTCCTCATTAAGGAACCTTCTGGTATTTACTGCCCTGTTTAAGTCTAGGAGTGAACAATGCCTTAGTTTGATGAGCCAGACTGTCCTACATCATCCAGTTTGGATTGAATATTTCACCTTACCAACTCCCAATTAGAATACCCACATGCGACTGAGTGAATGAGTTAACCCTTTCTTGCCAAAACATAATCAAAACCCTTCATAATTCTGAATATCCCTATTAAATCTCCCCTTATCCTTCTTTGCTCTAAGGAGAACAATGCCAGCTTCTCCAGTCTTGCCACATTAATGAAGTCCCTCATCCATGGTACTATTCAAATAACTCTCCTCTGCACCCTCTCCAAGGCTTTGACATCTTTTCTAAAGTGTGGTACCCAGAATTCGACACAAGACTCCAGCTGAGGCCTAAGCAGTGTTTTATAAAGGTTTAGCATAACTTCCTTGCTTTTGTACTCTATGCCTCTAGTTGTAAAACCCAGAATCCCATCTGATTTTTTTAACAGCCTTATCAACTTCTCCTGCAACCTTCAAAGATTAGTGTATGTGAACCCTCAGGTCTCTCTGTTCCTGCACCCCTTTTAAAATTGTACTATTTAGTTTACATTGCCTCTCCTAAAATGCATCACTTCACACTTCTCTGCAGTAAATTACATCTGCCAAGTGTAATTTGATCTCCTGTACCAGTTTGGGAGGATTCCTAGTTATTTATGAGGGTAGTATTGTTATTCTCACATCATGCTGTCAGTCACTGTCTTTGTCAAATAATGCACTGGAAGTGTACCAACAAAAACTTAATTTTGCATCCTTTATCATTGAGTTTTGAGCCAATTCTCATCTGTATGGATTTTAAACCCCCTAAATTATTTTAATGTATTTTTTAACTCTAAGTGGACTACTGTTGCTGGGTGCTTGTTTGCCCCTTTCAGTATACCTTCTAATACTCCATCTCACTCGAGTTCCACAGAAAGCAATCATGTCTGATTCCTCCCAGCTCAGGCTGAGTATACGATTGTTATTCTTTCCACTCAGCTGAGATCAGATAATCTGCAGCCATCGTGAACTCTGTGCCACACCATACAATGCATTTAACCCAACAGGGATCTTAAATGTAGTCACAAACGCAACAGTATATTGGACCCATCACAGGACTACACAAACATTCAAAGCTGAGCCATTCTAAAAACGTAATCTGTTGGGGTTAGAAACATAGAAACATAGAAAAATAGGAGCAGGAGTAGGCCATTTGGCCCTTCGAGCTTGCTCCACCATTAAATATGATCATGGCTGATCCTTTATCTCAATACCATATTCCCGCTCTCTCCCCATACCCCTTGATGCCTTTTGTGTCTAGAAATCTATCTATCTCCTTCTTAAATATATTCAGTGACTTGACTTCCACAGCCTTCTGTGGTAGAAAATTCCACAGGTTCACCACCCTCTGAGTGAAGAATTTTCTCCTCATCTCAGTCCTAAATGACCTACCCTGTATCCTGAGACTGTGATCCCCAGCCAGGGGAAACATCCAGTCTGCTTAGCCCTGTCAGAATTTTATACGTTTCAATGAGATCCCCTCTCATTCTTCTAAACTCTAGTGAATACAGGCCTAGTCGACCCAATCTCTCCTCATACGACAGTCCTGCCATCCCAGGAATCAGTCTGGTGAACCTTTGCTGCACTCCCTCTATGGCAAGTATATCCTTTCTTAGGTAAGGAGACCAAAACTGCACACAGTACTCCAGGTGTGGTCTCAACAAGGCCCTGTATAACTGTAGTAAGACATCCTTGCTCCTGTACTCAAATCCGCTTGCAATGAAGGCCAACATACCATCTGCCTTCCTAACTGATTGCTGCACCTACATGTTTGCTTTCAGTGACTGGTGTACAAGGACATCCTGTGAAGGAATAGCCATGATTCAGAGAAATACACGATACCATGAACAGATTTCTAATATTATTAATAAATTATATACTAGGTTTAAAAATCTAAAAGCCTCAGAGACACAAGCTGTAAAAACTCAGAGACTTAGGCTGTAAACAGAGAACAGGCTTCTGAGATAAAGATCAGTTGATAACAAAGTTGTAAACAAGCTTTGAAATGGGAATTAGTTAAATATATTAAAACAATGAAAGATTGAAGCAAACTGTAGTGGCGCTTCTTAGTTTCCAAACAGGCAGCCACTGAGCTGTGGGGTTTTTAACAACGAGTAGACGTGTGTCGAAATAAAACGTTCCCAAACGTAGCTTTGTCTTTTAAACTGTTTACTATAACACTTAACAAACGGAATTACAAAGCAAACACGTATAAACGAACACGGTCAAAAACTGTACTGCTCCAAACCTCACAGCTTCTGCCTCCTTCAACCACGTGCAGTTTAAACTGTAAAATGGCTGCATACCATGTGTGGCTTAGGGACTGTTCCATTATGGCAAGAATGAAGGGGGTGTCTCGGACTATACTACTGGAGCAAGAAAATAGGGGGTTTCTTAATACAATAAGTCGGTCAGGTAAATTAACTGTATTATGCCATTTAACCACTATTTTAAAGTATTTTCTTAAGCTTTTATGGCTCTTACATTCCGGCCCCTAATTGACTAAGCACATGAAGCATATCAATTACTCAAACATTAAGAGTCATAAACTAATGAGTTCAACATATTTACAATATAAGTGTCCACTTTTTTCATTCGGGAACCTTTCACGCTGCTTCTTGTAGCAGGCAGAGCTTTGTGATCGGTCTTTCCAGGGTACTAGTCTTGGTTTGCAAACAAACGCGACGAACGACGCCTCTGGAGTCTGGCATGGTCTTAATTATTTTTCCCATCAACCAAGAATTTCTAGGGGCTGAATCATCCACAATTAAGACAATGTCTCCGACAATGAAGTTCCTCTTTATTTTGGACCATTTTTGATGCTCCTGTAGCAGAGGTAAGTATTCTCTTGTCCATCTGGTCCAGAAAAGGTCTGACATATACTGAACTTGCCTCCACTTCCGACGGGCATACAGATCTTCCTTTTTGAAGACTCCCGGGGGCATGGCTGGCTGTGTTTTCAACAACAACAGGTGGTTCGGAGTCAGGGCTTCGAGGTCATTGGGATCATCTGATGTCTTAGTTATCGGTCGGTCATTAATGATGGCTTCGACCTCGCACAGAACGGTTTGGAGTCCCTCGTCGCCAAGCGCTTGCTGCTTCAGTACAGAACTGAGTAGTTTTCTTACGGTGCGTATCTGTCTTTCCCAGACACCTCCGTGGTGGGATGCAGCCGGAGGATTGAAGATCCACTTAATTCCTGTTTGCATCATGGCTTCCTGTATTTTAAGCTGATTCCAACCTTCAATCGCTTCCCGTAGTTCTCTCTCCGCTCCGACGAAATTAGTGCCATTATCAGAACGCCTAATGGACACCTGTCCTCTTCTACAGACAAAGCGCCGCAAGGCGTTAATACAGGAATCAGTGTCAAGCGTGTGTGCCACCTCAATATGAACAGCTCTGATGGTCAAACAAGTGAAAAGCACACCATATCTCTTGACAAGGCTCCGTCCTCGCTTTACCTCGAAAGGCCCAAAATAGTCCACCCCTACGTTTGTAAATGGGGGCTTGTCTGGTAACAAATGGTCTTCAAGCAGGTCTGCCATTTTCTGCTCCCCAGCTCTAGCGTGTAACCGTCTGCAAACAATGCATTCAGAGAGTATTTTTCTTATTACGGAATTAGCTCCTGGAATCCAGTATCTTTGTCTTAGCTTCGCAAGCACGTGATTCCTCCCACTGTGTCCAATACTCTGGTGTATATGCTGAAGAATGAGGGTAGCAACCCGGAGGTCCTTAGAAAGGATAGCAGGATGCTTGGCCTCCTCTGGCATAGCAGATTTGTTTAGTCTCCCTCCCACCCTCAGTACTCCATCTTGCAGTGTAGGGTCCAGCTTGTAGATATGACTACCTTTCTTGATTGGAGTATTTCGCTGTAGAGCTTCGATTTCTTCTGGGTATCTTTGTCTTTGACTGAAGCGAACTATCTCCTTCTCAGCCTTGGCCAAATCCTCCACGGTCAATGAATTCTTGCCCAATGTGGTCTTGTGATGATGCGTATACTGCTGTAGAAGCATTCTCTGCTTAGCAGGGTTACTTTCAGACTGACTGATAGTGGCTCGGTACTCTTTTCTCTTACCGCTCAGGTGTAGCAGCAACTCTTTCAACCTTAGAAACCATGCAACTGCTTTCCTCAACTGGTGCCATCCTGAGAAATGGTTAACAAGCTTGTTCACTGTGTCAAAGTTCTCTTTCGTATTTATGAGATTTACTGTGACTGATCTCTTGACTTCGACGTCGTCTTCAGCAATCTGACTTGGCATATCTGGTCTTTCTGGCCATGATCTCTCTGTTTCCAGCAAATAGAGGTTAGGGAGGGCATCACGAGGGAAATTAGAGAAGCGTGCAATAAGAGCACAGCTGTCATCATAGGTGACTTTAACTTACATATAGATTGGACTAGCCTAATCAGTAAAAATAATGAGGAGGAGGAATTCCTTGAGTGTTTAAGGGATGGTTATCTGGATCAATATGTCGAGGAACCAACTCGGGAACAGGCTATATTGGACTGGGTACTGTGCAATGAGAAGGGACTAATCAGTAATCTTGTTGTACGGGGACCCTTGGGTCAGAGCGATCATAACATGATCGATTTCTCACTCGAAATGGAGAGCGAAGAAATTGACTCAGAGACTAAGGTCCTGAATTTAAACAAGGGGAATTATGATGCCATGAGACGGGAACTGAGTAGGTCTGATTGGACAACGTTCCTGGGAGGACTGGAGGTAGATAAACAATGGCAAACATTTAAAGATAGAATGACAAAATTGCAAAAATTGTTTATACCAATCTGGCATAAAAGGAAATCTAAAAAGGTGACTCAACCGTGGATAACAGGGGAAATTAGAGACAGCATAAAATCCAAAGATAGGGCGTATAAAATAGCCAAAAAAAGCGCCAGAGCGGAAGATTGGGAACAGTTTAAGATAGAGCAAAGGAGGGCAAAGGGCATGATCAAGAGGGGCAAAATAGCTTACGAAAACAAGCTGGCGGAAAATATAAAAACTAACTCCAAAAGCTTTTATAAATATATCAAAAGGAAAAGACTGGTGAAAACCAAAGTTGGTCCATTGCAGTCAGATACGGGGGAATATATAATGGGAAATAAGGAAATGGCAGATCAACTAAATGCATACTTTGGGTCAGTCTTTACGAAGGAAGACACAAAAAACCTCCCTGGGATATCGGGAAAAATAGGGACATTGGCAAAGGAGGAACTGACGCAAATCAATATCTCTAAGGATATGGTGTTAAGGAAGCTAAAGGGATTGAAGGTGGACAAATCCCCAGGGCCTGATAACATGCATCCTAGGGTACTGAAGGAGGTGGCCCTAGAGATAGCGGATGCACTAAGGATGATTTTTCAGAATTCATTAGACTCGGGAACAGTGCCGATGGATTGGAGGGTAGCTAACGTTACCCCACTATTCAAAAAGGGGGGTAGGGAAAAAGCAGGTAATTACAGACCTGTAAGCCTTACATCAGTTGTGGGCAAAATGCTGGAGTCCATCATTAAGGATGAAATAGCGGAGCACTTAGCAAATGGGGACAGGATAGGACAGAGTCAACATGGATTTACAAAGGGTAAATCGTGCTTGACTAATCTATTGGAATTTTTTGAGGGAGTAACTGGTAGAATAGATGGGGGAGAGCCAGTAGATGTGGTGTACCTGGACTTCCAAAAGGCCTTCGATAAGGTCCCACATAAAAGATTAGCATGGAAAATTGAGGCTCATGGGATAAAGGGGAAAGTTTTGGCGTGGATAGGGAACTGGCTGTCAGATAGAAAACAGAGAGTTGGAATAAACGGCTCATTTTCTGAATGGCAGGCAGTAACAAGTGGGGTACCACAGGGATCTGTCCTGGGCCCCCAGCTGTTCACAATTTACATTAATGACCTGGATCAGGGAGTCGGATGCAGCATTTCCAAATTTGCAGACGACACTAAACTAGGAGGGGGGGTGGGCTCAGAGGAAGAGACCAGGAAGCTCCAGAGCGATTTGGACAGACTGGGCGATTGGGCGGATAAATGGCAGATGCACTATAATGTGGACAAGTGCGAAGTTATCCACCTTGGGTGCAGGAACGGGAGGGCAAATTATTATTTAAATGGCAATAGATTGGGAGAGGGGGAAGTACAGAGAGACCTGGGTGTTCTTGTACACCAGTCACTGAAGGCGAGCATGCAGGTGCAACAGGCGGTCAAGAAGGCAAACGGTATGCTGGCCTTCATAGCAAAAGGGTTAGAATACAGGAACAGGGATACCTTGCTGCAGCTGTACAGGGCACTGGTGAGACCACACCTCGAGTACTGTGTACAGTTTTGGTCGCCTCATCTGAGGAAGGATGTTCTTGCCATGGAGGGGGTGCAGCGGCGATTCACCAGGCTGATACCAGGAATGGCAGGAATGACCTATGAGGAGAGACTATGTAGTTTAGGGATGTACACACTGGAGTTTAGAAGATTGAGAGGGGACCTCATAGAAGTGTATAAAATTCTGACAGGTCTAGACAGACTGGATGCAGAAGGAATGTTTCCCTTGGCGGGTGAGAACAGAACTAGAGGACATAATTTAAGGATAAGGGCTAAACCATTTAGGACAGAGATGAGGGGGAATTTCTTCACTCAGAGAGTGGTGAACCTGTGGAACTCATTGCCACAGAGGGCAGTGTACGCCAGCTCATTAAATATATTTAAGAGGGAATTAGATATATTTCTACGGGCAAAAGGGGTTAAGGGTTACGGAGAGAAGGCGGGGACGGGATACTGAATTAAAGGATCAGCCATGATCTCATCGAATGGCGGAGCAGGCACGAAGGGCCGAATGGCCTACTCCTGCTCCTATCTTCTATGTATCTATGTATCTATAACTTGGGCCTTGTATCCAAGTTTCACTCCTCATGAAGTTTTCAGCCTTCAATCCTCGTGAGGCTTGATCTGCTGGGTTTAATGAGGTGTTTACGTACCTCCATTGAGATGGTTGTGTAGCTTCTCTAATGGGTGAGATTTTGTTTGCTACGAAGGTCTTGAAGCGTATCTTCTCATTCTCTATATACTTCAGCACCGTCGTGCTATCCGTCCAGAAGACAGATTCTTCTAATGGGAGCTGTAACTCTTTCCGCATCACCTGGTCAACTTTAACTGCAACAACCGCTGCCGTCAATTCCAGTCTTGGGATGGTGACCTGCTTCAGCGGAGCCACCCTGGATTTCCCCATGAGGAAGGCACAATGTTTCTGGCCCTGTTGATTTGTCAGCAAGAGGTAAGTAGCCGTGCCATAGCCGTCCTCACTGGCATCCGAGAAATGATGTAGTTGAGCCGTCTTTGTAACTCCAAAACTCACGGGCTTGATGCATCTACTGACGTTGAAGCTAGAAAGTTGTTGCAAATCTGTCAACCATCTGTGCCATCTCTGAGCTTGACCTTCTGGGATATTTTCATCCCATCCTCTCTTGTCTCTACACAGCTCTCGTAGCATCAGCTTCACCGGCAGAATGAGTGGTGCCAGGAATCCAAGAGGGTCGTAGATGGAACTGACCACGGAGAGAATCCCTCGTCTTGTGGATGGTCTTTCGTTCACCATTATCCTGAAGTTGAACGTGTCTGACTCGATGCACCATTGTACACCAAGAGCTCTCTCGATAGGAAGGACATCGTGGCTCAGGTCCAGATCTTTGACTTCAGTGGCTCTTTCCTTTTCTGGGATAGAAGCTAGAACTGCTCTGCTGTTGCTTATCCACTTAGTCAGATGGAATCCTCCATTCGAACACAGAGTTCTAAGGTCTCTTGACAGTGCGATGGCATCGTCTTCTGTTGACACGGACTTCAGACAGTCGCCGACATAAAAGTTTCTGAAGATTGTCTCCACAGCCTCTGATGGTGCTTTGCCTTTGCCATCTTCTGCAGTTTTTCTGAGAGCGTAGCTTGCACAGCTGGGAGATGATGTGGCTCCGAACAAGTGTACGGCCATTCTACATTCCACCATCGCTTGACCAACGTCGCCATCTGGCCACCAAAGGAAGCGCAGAAGATCAGCATCTTCATCAGGGATTCTAACTTGGTAGAACATTGATTCTATGTCTGCAATCGTGGCAACGAGCTCTTGTCTAAACCTAGTCAAGACGCCAATGAGGGTATTAGTAAGATCAGGACCTTGAAGCAGCTGGTCATTCAGTGAAGTTCCTCTGAATGAGGCGGCGCAGTCAAACACTACACGGATCTTTTTCTTCTTTGGGTGATACACCCCGTGATGAGGAATGTACCAGACCCTTCCATTGTCTCTGTTCAACTGTTCCGCGGGCACCTTTACAGCATAGCCTTTCGCTATGATGTTTCTCATGAAGTCTCTGTAGTCTTCGTGAAAGTCGGGGTTCTTGTTCAGCTTTCTCTTTAGACTGATGGCGCATTGCTCTGCTATGCGGCGATTGTTCGGCATCTTCGCGGTCTGTCTTCTCAGTGGCAAACCAATGTGATAGTGGCCATCAATGAACTGTGTAGACCTTGTCATCAAACCCATGAACTGATGGTCTTCTTGTGACATCTCTGTCTTTTCCTCACAGCTGCGTTCTGAGAAGTCTGCGTTGAACTGCTGTATCAACAGCTCTTCAATGCTTGTGATAGAGATGCGATTAACTGTGACGTTTTGTCGTTCCTCCTTGTTCGACTTGTGGCCATCATCTCTCCTTACCGGTCCATTGACTACCCATCCAAGGGCTGTCCTGACGGCATAGGGTCCGTCATCCTTGCTGTTTATCACCTGCCATGGCTCCATAGTTTTGTAGGCATTGGTTCCAATTAATAGGCCAATTTCTGCTTCAATGTATGGGAGACGCACCTTTTCTAGGTAAGGCCATCTATCCACATCCTTCTGCAGGGCTAGGTTCCCTATTCTAACAGGAATCTCCCTCTGTGTGAAAACATTAGGCAGGTCTATGAAGTCCTTCTCTTCAAGTCCACACACTTCTAGGTCTGACAGGATATAACTTTGCATTGACTTCTCATGACCCATGGTGCGTAATAGGATTTCTGTTCTTCTGCCTCTAACGTTCAGCTGCCGCATGAGTGATTCTGTGCAGAACGTTGCTGAGCTACCTGGATCCATGAAGGCGTAAGTCTCCACAAGCTTCTCGCTCCTCTTAGACTTGATCTTTACTGGTACGATGGCAAGAATACAGTCACTGTCACCGGCCCCAGTGAGTCCACAAGTCTCTGGTTCTAGTGACACCAGAGCACTTGAAACAACCTTCTCGTCGGTATTGTTTTCTTCACTCTTCTTAGAGACTTGTTCTTCTTTATGGATATGCAGCAGACTGGGATGTTTCCGAGTGCACTCTCTGCATGTTGTTCTTTGCTTACAGTTTCTACTCAGGTGCCCCTGAGAGAGACACCCAAAGCATCGGCCGTTGCACTTCAGGAATTCGATTCTGTCCTTATGTGGCTGTGCTTTGATGTCGCTGCAGAAATCCAATGTATGATTCTTCTGGCAGAATAAGCATGGCTTCTGAAAGGCATTAGCAGACGTCACTGTGCTGCTCTTTTTGGGAGATGAGTTCTGGGGCCTTTCTTCCTCGGCCTGGGTGACGATAGTTGCAAAGCTGCTTCCCCTGGAACCACCTTTCCTGAGAGTCTTTGATTCAACAGGCTTGGCTTTCACTCTTCCATCGGTGGTCGGGCTGACATCTTGGATGTTTCCAAACAATGGGTCCCTAGCAATTTTAGCCTGTTTGTCTATGAAGTTCACTAAGTCTGCAAACCTGGCTCTACTTTTCCGTCTCTCCATTATCTCAAAGGCTGTTCTTCTCCATTGTTCTCTCATCCTGTAAGGAAGCTTAGAGATGATGATTCTCATAGTCGTAGGATTGTCCATCTCTTCCATGAATTCAACATCCTCCATGGTGTTGCGACATCCTATGAGGAAAAGAACATATGCGTTCAATGCCTCTCCGTCCTCCGATCTGATCTGTGGCCACTTGGTAGCCTTTTCGATATATGCAGTGGCTATCTTCAGCTCATTACCATAGTGCTCCTGCAGCAACTTCCTGGCTTCTATGTATCCCCGGTCCGGTCTCATGTGTTCACAGCTTCTGACCAGGTCTTGTGGCTTACCACTGGTGTACTGTCCCAGGTAGTACAACTTATCACTGCTGCTCTCTGTTTTGGAGTCAATGGCTTGTTCAAAGGGTCTGATGAAGGGCTTATACTTGAGTGGGTCGCCTTGGAACACTGGTATGTCTCTTTGAGGGAGTCGAAACAGATTCTGTTGTTTTACAAGCATCTCTGTAATTTCGTTCTGACGTTGCATCACTCGGTATAGGCTTCTCCCTGTGTCTTCAGGCCTCTGGTGGTCATCAGCAGGGTCTAGTCTAGACCGTCTGACGTCTGGGGTAGCATCACGTGCTCCTGTTAGTGGAGAGGCCACTCTTCCACGCTGTAATGCCAGGGGATTGCCTTCGGGCTCTGTTGTAACTCTTGAAGGTGCCCTGGATCCAACTCTATGTGACGACGTTGACTGGCAGTGGCTCCCGCCATCCCGTGAGCCTTCATAATCTTCGTACGCACTCAACCTAGCGTCTGAGACCTCGATAGCTGTTTTTATCTCCAGCTGTTCTTTCTTTGCCTGCACCTGGGCCCGTTGGGCCTGCAGTTGGGCCTCTTGGACCTGCAGTTGGGCCTCTTCCCGTTCAAGAGCTTGCTTCTCCGCTAAAGATGCTGCGCGCACCATCAACGCCGCCCGTTCGGCCTCCGCTCTCATGCGTCGCGACGAGCTTGTGGTAGAAGCGACTGACCTGCGTCCAGAAACAGAGCTACCTTCTTTTCGATTTTTGCTCGGTCTGGCGGAAGTCTCTGAAATGCTATCGTCTGGTCTGACTTCATTGTCAACTTTATCTTTCTCTGCTGTATCAGTGTCTTGACGAATCTTTAACATCCACTGTTCCGTGGCCTTGATATAGTCCTTAATGCTGGTTGATTTAAGATCAAACCAGTTGTGCTGATCAGCGTTTCCCTCTTCTTCAGGCAGAAGTGCTAATACATCTTCATTGAGTACATTAAATTCTTCATGCAGCTTGGAGAAATCGTAATACATCATGTCTTCAGCTTTCTTAATATTAGCATTATACATAGATACATAGATACATAGAAGATAGGAGCAGGAGTAGGCCATTCGGCCCTTCGTGCCTGCTCCGCCATTCGATGAGATCATGGCTGATCCTTTAATTCAGTATCCCGTCCCCGCCTTCTCTCCGTAACCCTTAACCCCTTTTGCCCGTAGAAATATATCTAATTCCCTCTTAAATATATTTAATGAGCTGGCGTACACTGCCCTCTGTGGCAATGAGTTCCACAGGTTCACCACTCTCTGAGTGAAGAAATTCCCCCTCATCTCTGTCCTAAATGGTTTAGCCCTTATCCTTAAATTATGTCCTCTAGTTCTGTTCTCACCCACCAAGGGAAACATTCCTTCTGCATCCAGTCTGTCTAGACCTGTCAGAATTTTATACACTTCTATGAGGTCCCCTCTCAATCTTCTAAACTCCAGTGTGTACATCCCTAAACTACATAGTCTCTCCTCATAGGTCATTCCCGCCATTCCTGGTATCAGCCTGGTGAATCGCCGCTGCACCCCCTCCATGGCAAGAACATCCTTCCTCAGATGAGGCGACCAAAACTGTACACAGTACTCGAGGTGTGGTCTCACCAGTGCCCTGTACAGCTGCAGCAAGGTATCCCTGTTCCTGTATTCTAACCCTTTTGCTATGAAGGCCAGCATACCGTTTGCCTTCTTGACCGCCTGTTGCACCTGCATGCTCGCCTTCAGTGACTGGTGTACAAGAACACCCAGGTCTCTCTGTACTTCCCCCTCTCCCAATCTATTGCCATTTAAATAATAATTTGCCCTCCCGTTCCTGCACCCAAGGTGGATAACTTCGCACTTGTCCACATTATAGTGCATCTGCCATTTATCCGCCCAATCGCCCAGTCTGTCCAAATCGCTCTGGAGCTTCCTGGTCTCTTCCTCTGAGCCCACCCCCCCTCCTAGTTTAGTGTCGTCTGCAAATTTGGAAATGCTGCATCCGACTCCCTGATCCAGGTCATTAATGTAAATTGTGAACAGCTGGGGGCCCAGGACAGATCCCTGTGGTACCCCACTTGTTACTGCCTGCCATTCAGAAAATGAGCCGTTTATTCCAACTCTCTGTTTTCTATCTGACAGCCAGTTCCCTATCCACGCCAAAACTTTCCCCTTTATCCCATGAGCCTCAATTTTCCATGCTAATCTTTTATGTGGGACCTTATCGAAGGCCTTTTGGAAGTCCAGGTACACCACATCTACTGGCTCTCCCCCATCTATTCTACCAGTTACTCCCTCAAAAAATTCCAATAGATTAGTCAAGCACGATTTACCCTTTGTAAATCCATGTTGACTCTGTCCTATCCTGTCCCCATTTGCTAAGTGCTCCGCTATTTCATCCTTAATGATGGACTCCAGCATTTTGCCCACAACTGATGTAAGGCTTACAGGTCTGTAATTACCTGCTTCCATGAGACGATCGATTATCTTCATTTTTCCAGTTATCTGAGCTAATTTAGCCTTCCTTGCACCTATGCTTCTATGTAACTTCTCTTCCATTGCCTTTGGGGTGAGCTTTATTTCCCTCTTTTGGCCAGCAATCTTTCTGGCTGATGGAAGCTCCTGGCTCCGTAAGGCCTCGGCCATTTTACCCGCAGCTCTTATTTAGCTTCTCAATAGAATGAACAAAGCAAGTAGCAGTCACTGTACCTTCGCTTTCTTATATTGTCGTCTGGCTCCATGACCATTCATGTATACGTTCGCCGACGATTCCGTCCCTTCCTTCTTAGGGAGCTAGTTTTTGACTAATGTAGTGGCGCTTCTTAGTTTCCAAACAGGCAGCCACTGAGCTGTGGGGTTTTTAACAACGAGTAGACGCGTGTCGAAATAAAATGTTCCCAAACGTAGCTTTGTCTTTTAAACTGTTTACTATAACACTTAACAAACGGAATTACAAAGCAAACACGTATAAACGAACACGGTCAAAAACTGTACTGCTCCAAACCTCACAGCTTCTGCCTCCTTCAACCACGTGCAGTTTAAACTGTAAAATGGCTGCATACCATGTGTGGCTTAGGGACTGTTCCATTATGGCAAGAATGAAGGGGGTGTCTCGGACTATACTACTGGAGCAAGAAAATAGGGGGTTTCTTAATACAATAAGTCGGTCAGGTAAATTAACTGTATTATGCCATTTAACCACTATTTTAAAGTATTTTCTTAAGCTTTTATGGCTCTTACACAAACCATTGGTGCTTCTGAAAGGTCTAGTGTTTGGAGGTAACACACTGAGAAGACCCAGTTTAAAGTGTTAAGAAATAACACATTGAACAGAAACACAAACATTAAAAGAACCATGTGCCTTTGAAACATGACATCAAGTAAAAGAAACACCTGCTGGTCAAATAGTTTTTATGTTAAACTTGGATGACAGGAAACACGATTAAATATGCAACCAATTGAGATAGCTAGAAATGCATGAAACATTCAGTTGAAGTGTCTTTAATTTATATACATAGTAAATATGATACGAACAAGGACACTTTGAAGATATAACTTCAATAGAGACACCAAGCAATTACATTATGTTTGTATTGAACTTGGAGCAGCATGGAGTCACAACGTCTGCTAAAAACCAGTTAAGCCAATATTAAGAATTGAATGAAGAATCTTCGATAAGAGTGGCATCAAACAGAAACCATTGCTGTCATTGTTTTTATGAAAGTTTTTGGAACACCTAAAGGTCGAGAAATAATTATGCATGCAATAGTTGAATTGATAGTAAGATAGAAAGCATTCAAGCAGAGGTATCAATAAAAACAATTAGCTGACATTAGCAGAGAATATCAAAGAAGAAACCACTGCCAAAAGAGTATAAAAATAGACCTTTTCAACAGAAAGGCAGAACTCGCTGAACGGGCAAAATGTTTCTCAACTCTTCAGAGGCATCTCTGTAAGTCTTTAACTTTGAGTCTCAGGTGATCAAAGAGGTACTATTATTTGATTTTGGTGGAGGTTCTGGATTTAGAAATAAGTAAGAAAAGTAGAAATGTAACGAAGTTAAGATTTGAGAATAAGGATCTCTGAGAAATAAGAAATTAAAGCTAATTGTTTTTGAACTGTAATGTTGCGATGGATACACCAGCTGTTAACTACATGTCAGTTCTTTAATAAATTTATATTTTTTTAGAATTGTCTCACAGAGTAATTTCTGTATCAACCTCGCAAACTCAAATCTCTGTATATTCTCTAGTGAAGCGTTGCAGAGTTCTGGGGGGTATTCCGGAACCTCATAATATCCAGAAGGTTACAGTCTAGCTAAACTTATTAAAAATGCTATCCAGAGGATGGTAATATCTTCAGGACATTCCTTTCCTTTAGGGAGAGATAGCCTGAACCTTTAGACCCATTTAAGCGTCTTGTGGAGTTCGGCTGTCTCTAACTTTGGTTGAGGGTGAATGTCTGGGGAGTATGCCTGATCTGGGGTAGTCTGAAAGGGCTAGGACTTGTAATTATCCCTTCAATCCAGGTCCCTTTTTACATCAACATTTCCCAATCTATCACCATTTAAATAATACGCTGCCTTTCTGTTTTTCCTACCGAAGTGGATAACTGGAGTGTTTACGGGATGGTTTCCTGGACCAATACATTGAGGAACCAACAGAGATCAGGCCATCTTAGTATTATGTAATGAGCCATAGGTATTATGTAATGAGAAAGGATTAATTAACAATCTTGTTGTATGAGGCCCCTTGGGTCGGAGCGATCATAATATGATAGAATTCTTCATTAAGATGGAGAATGAAGTTGTTGACTCAGAGACTAGGGTCCTGAATTTAATTAAAGGAAACTACAATGGTCTGAGGTGCGCATTGGATAGGATTGATTGGGGAATGTCACTCAAAGGGTTGACGGTGGATAGGCAATGGCAAACATTCAAAGACCACATGGATAAACTACAGAATTTGTTCATCCCAGTTTGGCATAAAAATAAAACAAAAAAGGTGACTCAACCGTGGCTAAAAAGGGGAATTAGGGATAGCATAAGATCCAAGGAGAGCACATATAAATTGGCCAGAAAAAGCAGTAAACCTCAGGATTGGGAGCAGTTTAGGATTCAACAAAGGAGGACAAAGGGATTAATTAAGAAGGGGAAAATAGAATATGAGAGTAAGCTTGCATGGAACATAAAAACTGACTGTAAAAGCTGTTATAGATATGTGAAGAGAAAAAGATTGGTGAAGTCAAGCGTAGGTCCCTTGCAGTCAGAATCAGGGGAATTTATAATGGGGAACAAAGAAATGGCTGAACAATTAAATATATATTTTGGTTCTGTCTTCACAAAGGAGGACACAAATAACCTCCCAGAGATGTCGGGGAACATAGGATCTGATGAAAGGGAGGAACTGAAAGAAATCAGAATTTGTAGGGAAATGGTGTTAAGGAAATTGATGGGGTTGAAGGCTGATAAATCCCCAGGGCCTGATAATCTACATCCTAGGGTACTTAAGGAAGTGGCCCTAGAAATAGTAGATGCATTGCTGATCATCTTCCAACATTCAATGGAATCTGGAACAGTTCCCATGGATTGGAGGGTAGCTAATGTTACCCCACTATTCAAAAAAGGTGGTGGAGAGAAAACAGGGAATTACAGACAAGTAAGCCTGACATCGGTAGTGGGGAAAATGCTAGAGTCCATTATAAAAGATGTAATAGCAGAGCACTTGGAAAACAGTGACAGGATCGGACAAAGTCAACATGGATTTACAAAGGGTAAATCGTGCTTGACTAATCTACTGGAATTTTTTGAGGATGTAACTGGTAAAATAGATAAGGGAGAACCAGTGGATGTGGTGTATTTGGACTTTCAGAAGGCTTTCATTAAGGTCCCGCATAAGAGATTAGTGTGTAAAGTTAAGGCACATGGGATTGGGGGCAAGGTACTGACTTGGATAGAGAACTGGTTGGCAGACAGAAAGCAAAGAGTTGGAATAAACGGGTCTTTTTCCGAGTGGCAGGCAGTGACTAGTGGGGTACCACAGGGATCAGTCCTTGGACCCCAGCTATTCACAATATATATTAATGATCTAGACAAGGGAACTAGATGTAATATCTCCAAATTTGCAGATGACACAAAGCTGGGTGGGCGTGTGTGCTGTGAGGAGGACGCCGAGAAACTCCAGGATGATTTGGACAGGTTGGGTGATTGGGCAGAAGCATGGCAGATGCAATATAATGTGGATAAATGTGAGGTTATCCACTTTGGTAGCAAAAACAGGAAGGCAGATTATTATTTGAATGGCAATAGATTGGGAGAAGGGGAAGTGCAACGAGACCTGGGTGTCCTTGTGCACCAGTCGCTGAAGGTAAGCATGCAGGTGCAGCAGGCGGTTAAGAAGGCAAATGGTATTTTGGCCTTCGTAGCGAGAGGGTTTGAGTACAGGAACAAGGATGTCTTGCTGCAGTTGTACAGGGCCTTGGTGAGACCACATCTTGAGTATTGTATGCAGTTTTGGTCACCTTATCTGAGGAAGGATGTTCTTGCCATGGAAGGAGTTCAGCGAAGATTCACCAGGCTGATACCTGGGATGGCAGGAATGACGTATGAGGAGAGATTGGATCGATTGGGCTTGTACTCGCTGGAGTTTAGAAGAATGAGAGGGGATCTCATCGAAACTTATAAAATTCTAACAGGACTAGACAGACTAGATGCTGGAAGGATGTTCCCGATGGTCGGGGCATCCAGAAGCAGGGGTCACAGCCCAAGGATAAGGGGTAGGCCATTTAGGACAGAAATGAGGAGGAATTTCTTCACCCAGAGAGTGGTGAACCTGTGGAATTCTCTACCACAGAAGGCAGTAGAGGCCAATTCATTAAATATATTCAAGAAGGAGTTGGATGTATTTCTCAAGGCTAAAGGGATCAAGGGGTATGGGGAGAAAGCAGCGACCGGGTACTGAATTTGGATGATCAGCCATGATCGCATTGAATGGCGGAGCAGGCTCGAGGGGCCGAATGGCCTACTCCTGCTCCTGTCTTCTATGTTTCTATGTAACTTCACATTTATCCACATTATACTGCATCTGCCATGTATTTGCCCACTCACTCAACTTGTCTAAATCGCCTTGAAGCCTCCTTGCATCCTTCTCACAACTCACAATCCCACTTAGTTTTGTGTCATCAGCAAACTTGAAAATATTACATTTGGTTCCCTCATCCAAATCATTGCTATATATTATAAATAGCTGGGGCCCAAGCACTGATCCCTGCGGTACCCCACTAGTCACCACCTGACACCCCAAAAAAGATCCATTTGTTACTACTCTCTGTTTCCTGTCTGTTAACCAATTTTCAACCCATACCAGTATATTACCCCCAATCCCAAGTGCTTTAATTTTGCACACTAACCTCTTATGTGGGTCTTTATCAAAGGCCTTCTGAAAATCCAAATACCCCACATCCAATGGTTCTCCCTTATCTATTCTACCAGTTATATCCTCAAAAAACTCCAGTAGGTTTGTTAAACACGATTTCCTTTTCATAAATCCATGTTGACTTTGTCAAATCCGTTGATATTTTCTAAGTGTCCTGTTATCACATCCTTTATAATACTCTAGCATTTTGCCTACTACTGATGTTAGGCTAATCAGTCTGTAATTCCCTGTTTTCTCTCATCCTCCTTTTTTAAATAGTGGGATTACATTTGCCACCCTCCAATCTGCAGGAACTGTTGCATAATCTATAGAATTCTGTAAAATGACAGCCAATGCATCCATTATGTCCATGGCTACCTCTTTTAGTACTCTGGGATGCAGATTATCAGGCCCTGGGGATTTATTGGCTTTCAGTCCCATTCATTTCTCCAGCACTATTTTTTACTAATACTAATTTCCTTTAATTCCTCCTTCTCACTAGACACTTGGGCCTAGAAATTCGGTTGTGGGTCCGCCAGGGCTTTAGCGCCCGAAATTTTGCGCCGGCGTTAATGCCGCTGCGCCCGACGAAAATTCAGTTGCCCCGGGCCCAGACGACGGCGGGCGCTAATGGAGGGTTTTTGCGCCTCACTATGAGCGTTCAGTGCAGTTTTCAGGCGCTAATCCCCCACTGCGGCACCTGAGGCGGTGCGGCAGGCTGGGGTACTGCAGGCCTCCTCCTTCTGTTAAGGAGGAGCTGCCTGCAGCCGACCGCTGGCTGGTCGATTCGCCCGACAAATGAGCCCGGCACCTCGGGGAAGAGACGGGCTCGCGGGCCACACACATCAGTGCCGCGGGGGGGTGGTGGAGGAGTCCGGGGAGGGAGGTGCGGGCAGGCGGCCGCCGGGAAAGCGGCCGGCCGCCGCTCCACCTTTATGCGCCGGCGCAAAGGTGTGTAACATCCCTTTCAACAATCGTTGGTTGCGGCTGCCACGGGCGAGGCGGCCGCAACTGAATTTGGGCTTGGGGCTGGGTTACCACGGCAACCGGGACGCTGCGCACACCGATGACGTCATCGGTGCCGGTGCAGCGCTACCGGCTAACACCGATGGTAGGGCCCAACACAATTTCATTACCAGCTATAATTCCGGCGCAAGACCCTCTAACGCCTCTAATTGGGCGCTAACCCCACCGAATTTCTAGGCCTTGGTTTCCAAACATTTCTGAGAAGTTATTTGTGTCCTCTTCTGTGAAGACAGAACCAAAGTATTTATTTAATTGCTCAGCCATTTCCTTGTTCCCCATTATAAATTCTCCCGTTTCTGACTGTAAGGGACCTACAATTGTCTACACTAATCTTTTTCTTTTTGCATACTTGTCGAAGCTTTTGCAGTCCGCTTTTATGTTCCTTGCAGTTTTACTCTCATACTCTATTTTTCCCCTCTTAATTAATCTCTTGGTCCTTTTTTGCTGAACTCCATACTACTCCCAATCCTCAGGCTTGCTACTTTTTCTGGCAAATTTATATGACTCTTCTTTGGATCTAATACTATCCTTAATTTCTTTTGTTAGCCATGGTTGGGCCGCTTTTCCTTTTGTGTTTTTGCACCAGAAAGGAATGTATAACTGTTGCAATTCATACATTCATTCCTTAAATGTTAGCCATTGCCTATCCACCATCATGCCTTTTAATGAAGCTCCCCAATCCATCATAGCCAACTCATTCCTCATACCTTCGTAGTTTCCTTTGTTTAGATTTAGGACCCTAGTTTCGAATTGGACCTCTTCACTTTCCATCTTAATGAAGGATTCTATCATGTTATGGTTACTCTTCCCTAAAGGACTCCGCAAAACAAGATTATTAATTAACCCCTTCTCATTGCACAATACCCAATCTAGGATAGCCTGTTCCCTAGTTGGCTCCTCAATGTACTGGTCTAAAAAAACCATCTCGTACACACTCCAGGAATTCATCCTCCACAGTATTATTGCTAATTTGGTTTGGCCAGTCTATATGTAGATTAAAGTCACCCATAATTACTGTAGTATCCTTGTTACATGCATCTCTAATTTCCTGTTTGATGCCATCCCCTACATTACCACTACCGTTTGGAGGCCGAAAGACAATTCCCACCAATGTTTTCTGCCCCTTGGTGCTTCTTACTCCACCCAGACTGATTATACACCGTGATTTTCTGGCCAATATCCTTACTCACTATTGCTCTGACTTCATCCTTTACTAACAATGCCATCCCACCTCCTTTTGTAGTGTATGTACCTTTAAGAGCCCCTGTGTACTGTAGTACCGGTAGTGACCACTCGGGCTATATAAGCCTGTATAGTGTCTTGTATCTTTTAGTTCACCTCCAGACTTTGTTCAGTAAACACCTGTTAAACCAACTCCTGCATTCCGTGTCTCCATTAACACACGGATACAACAGTGGCGACGAATTGGAAATGGACTTACCTGCAATTCGGCAGCACCTCAAGGAGATCGATTCCTCAGACGAAGGTCGAAGAGAAAAAAAGAAAAAAAAAACTGTGGTTTCACCAGCTAGCTGGGCTGGTGGCAGGTACTGCACTAATCCTTCCTGGGCGGCGGGCTGGGGCTCGATCGGGTGGCTCTGCAGCGGGGCCGAGCAGCGAGTCGGAAGGCGGAGGCAAACAGAGACGGAGGGCGGAGAACTCGGGAGACGGCCGGCGCTGCAAAGCAGGTCGGCGTTCGGACCAAGCAGAGGGAGGGAAAAGTCCCAGAGAGTCTGGCGGGAACAAATCTCCAACTATTAAAAATATCTGTGTAAATAAAAACCGCGGAGAACAGCGTTGTCAGCAGCGGCAGCGGCGGGAAAGCGCGGGAGGCGCCATTTTTTCTCGGCAGGGAAGAAAGGAAAGCGCGGGAGGCGCCATTTTTGATTTTCAGGATGCCTAAGACTGGCAATATTACTGCTTTCGATAGTGATATAGAGGATTGGACCAAATATGTGGAAAGAATGGAGGTGTATTGCACAGCGAATGAAGTAGAGGATGATAAAAAGGCATCGGTACTTCTAAATCTGATGGGCGCAAGGACATACGGGCTGTTATGAAACTTAATCACTCCAGCCAAACCGATGGAGAAGAATTTTAAGGAGATTGTTGATACCCTACAGGAGCACTTAAACCCAACACCGCTGCTGATAGCGGAACGATTCAAATTCTTCAGGAGGAATCAGCACAAGAATGAAAGTAACGCTGATTACCTCACCGAATTAAGAAAGCTGTCAAAGCACTGCCAATTCGGGGCAGGACTGGCAGATTCTCTACGAGACAAATTCGTCTGCGGTCTCCTAAGTGAAGGAACACAGAAAAGGCTACTTTCTGAGAAAGATTTGACACTGGACAAGGCTTTCAGTGTGGCTGTATCATACGAAGCAGCAGCAAGAGGAGCTGCAGAGATACAGCAAAAGCCACAGGACTTCGGCACCCATGAAATGACACGGGGTTTTGAGAGATGTTATCGCTGCGGCAGATCCACCCATGACCAGAGGGACTGCTGGTTCAAGGACAAAGCATGCAGGCAATGCGGAAAGATGGGACACATTGCACGTGTATGCCAATCTGGAAACAAAAAATCCACTGACAGAAAAAAAATCAATAAGGAAAAGTACAGAAAGGTACAAATGATGACGGACAGTAGCTCCGAAGACCAGAAGAGCGATAGCGACTCCGGAAACAAGAGACTAAGCTGTCTCAAATTACATAATGTAATTGCCAAAGAAGATTACCAGACCATTTGGGTTACCCTCACGATAGCGGGGTCCCCAGTTAAAATGGAGCTAGATACAGGATCAGCTCTGACCGTCATAAGTCGATGGGATTACGAGTGGCTATTTCCGCATATACCTTTGAAAGACACATCCATTATCTTGAAGACATATACGGGGCAGAAAGTATACCCCAGAGGGAAAATAAGGGTGCCTGTTGTATACAACGGCAAGGAAATACAGAAGTTGTATTTATACGTTCTGCAAGATGGTGGTCCAACGCTGTTGGGACATGAATGGATCAGGAAGATACGTTTATACTGGCACTCCATTCAGGCACTGATGGTGACCAGTAAGAAAAAAAATGATGATGACGTCATACCTGAACGATTGAAAGACATCTTGGCCAACGCCAAAGAAGTGTTTCAACAGGAACTAGGAACCTTGAAAGACGTCACCGCCTCAATAAAAGTGGAAGATGCGGCAATTCCCAAGTTTTTTAAGGCAAGGCCGGTGCCATACGCAATTCGTCCAGCAGTCGAGGCAGAGCTGGAGAATTTGGAAAAGGCAGGCGTGTTATCCAAGGTAGATTGGAGCGAGTGGGCAACACCCATCGTCCCGGTCATGAAGCAAACGTTGAATAATGATAAATCTGAAGAACAGAGAAAAATTTGCATCTGTGGGGACTTCAAGGTTACTGTAAACCCGGTCCTTCACACGGTACAGTATCCTCTTCCGAGGATAGAAGATATTTTCACCTCACTATCCGGAGGGAAACGTTTCACCAAAATTGATTTGGCACAGGCATATCTACAGATGGAGGTTGAGGAGGCCTCTAAAAAGTATCTCACGATAAACACACACAAAGGCCTGTACCAGTACAATCGACTGGTTTTCGGAATAGCATCAGCTCCAGCTATCTGGCAAAGAGCTATGGAGCAAGTCCTGCAAGGGATTCCGGGGACTCAATGCTACCTAGACGACATCCTTGTAACAGGAGAAAACGATAACGAGCACCTTGCCAATTTGGAGCAGGTGCTCACTAGGCTGAGAGAACGGGGCCTATGAGCAAATCGCCCCAAGTGCGAATTTTTCCAGAAACAAATATCATATTGTGGCCATATAATTAACGAAGAAGGGTTGCATAAGTCACCTGAAAAAATTGAAGCGGTCATAAAAGCCCCAGCACCTGAAAATGTCTCACAATTAAGGTCGTTCCTGGGATTGATAAATTACTATCATAAATTTTTACCGAACTTGTCAACTGTTCTGCACCCTCTTAACGCACTGCTACAAACGGGAGTAATTTGGAAATGGAGCGAAGACTGTAAACGTGCCTTCCATAAATGCAAAGGCTTGATCACGTCCAAGGAAGTGTTGGCTCATTACAACCCATCACTGCCAATCAGACTGGCATGCGATGCATCCCCTTACAGCGTAGGAGCGGTATTATCGCATAGATTCCCTGATGGCTCGGAGTGGCTGATAGCTTTTGCGTCACGCTTATTAAACTCAGCTGAGCGTAACTATGCCCAGATCGACAGGGAAGCATTCAGCCTGGTATGGGGAGTGAAGAAATTCAACCATTACCTACACGGACAAAAATTTACCTTGTTGACTGACCATCAACCACTCGTCTCCATATTCAACCCTAAAAAGGGCGTTCCCATTATGACAGCGCAAAGGCTACAGAGGTGGTCCCGTTTCCTAGGGGCACACCAATATGACATAGAATACAAAGGATCAAAACAGCATGGGAATGCTGATGGTTTATCGCGCCTACCGTTGCCAACGGTAGAAGAGGCACCTACAGTGGACCCAGTGGAGATGTTCCACTCAACCATAGTGGAATGTCTACCAGTAACAAATTCTACCATTGAAAAGGAAACGAGAAATGACCCGACTCGCTCACGAGTCTACGATTTAACGGTGAAGGGATGGCCAGCACATGGCGAACCACTGTTGCCAGCATTCTCGCAAAGAAGAGAACAGCTGTCAGTGTGCCGAGGAACCTTGATGTGTGGATCCAGAGTGGTGATTCCACCCAAACTCCAGGATAAAGTGCTAAAGGAGCTTCATGAGGGGCATCTGGGTGGAGTGAAAATGAAGAACCTAGCCAGAGCGTTTGTATGGTGGCCAGGTATCGATGGAGACATCGAAGAAATGACCAAGAGCTGTCTAGGATGCCAGAAGGTCCAAAACGCCCCACCACAAGCCCCTCTACATCCATGGGAGTGGCCCTCATCTCCATGGCAAAGGGTACACATCGACTTTGCTGGTCCATTTATGGACTCAATGTTCTTAATCGCGGTTGATGCACGCTTCAAGTGGCCGGAGGTAATAAAGATGTCCTCCACCACCACGGAAAAAACCATCACAGTATTAAGGACCATATTTGCCAGGAATGGGCTGCCTGAACAGATCTGTTCTGATAATGGACTGCAATTTGAGTCCGAAGAATTCAGGAAGTTCTTAAAAAACAATGGGGCTAAGCACTACACATCTGCCCCATACCATCCCGCCACCAATGGATTAGCTGAAAGGTTTGTCCAGACCTTCAAGAAGGCCATAAAGGCCATGGGTAATGAAGATATAAATCTACAACATAAGGTAGATAACTTCTTGTTTGCGTACAGGAATGCAACACATGTGGTTACAAACCAAACTCCCGCCATGATGTTTTTCAATAGAAGACTAAGATGCCGGCTGGATTTGATCAAGCCAAACATCAGAAGGGACATAGAGAACCGGCAATTTCAAGGCATGAATGAAAGGCCAACTAGAACCTTCCAGATAGATCAACAAGTTTTGGCCCGAGACTACCGTACCGAGAAATGGCAGCCTGGAACTATTTGCACACGACTAGGACCGCTGATGTATACCGTGGACATTGGAGAAAGCATAATAAGGTGCCATGCTGACCAGATCATAGAGTCATCCGAAAAGGGACAACCTACACCACAACTCTATACGCCTAATGATGAAGCAGAGACACCCATAGTATCTACCTCCGATCCATTGATACTGGAACCAGATGAACCCGACACTGGCATTCAAGCCGAATCGACCTTGCCAAAAGAACCTACTACACCACCGAAAACTACTACACCACCGAGGCATTATCCGGACCGAGTCAGGAAACCTCCAGAGAGACTGACTTATAATTGATTAACTGCAGCAAATGTGTAGATTATTGTTCTTGTAAACATGTTAATTAATGATTACTTAAAATGTTATGTACTAATTATCTAAAAGGGGAGGAATTGTAGTGTATGTACCTTTAAGAGCCCCTGTGTACTGTAATACCGGCAGCGACCACTCGGGCTATATAAGCCTGTATAGTGTCTTGTATCTTTTAGTTCACCTCCAGACTTTGTTCAGTAAACACCTGTTAAACCAACTCCTGCATTCCGTGTCTCCACTAACACACGGATACAACACTTTTTGCCTGTCCTTCCTAAATATTGAATATCCTTGGATATTCAGCTCCCAGCCTTGGTCACCCTGCAGCCATGTCTCCATAATCGCAATGATATCATATCTGTTTACATCTATTTGTGCTGTTAATTCATCTACATAATTACGAATGCTTCGTGCATTCAGATACAGTGCCTTTAGATTTGTTTTAACTTTGTTAGACATCTTAACTTTTTTTGTACTATGGCTCTATTTGTCTTATTACCAATTTTTCTTACCTCCACCCTATTTGTTAGTGCACTCCTTTGTTTGTACGCTCTTCCTGACACAATTTGGTTATCCTTACCCCAATCACTTTCCTGCACTGCTTCCTTGTTTTTTCTCTTTATCATTCTAGATTTCTCTCCACTGGGACCCTCCCCCCCTTTAATTAGTTTAAAGCCCTATCTACCTCCCTAGTTATTCATCTACCTCCCTAGTTATTCTTTGTTGAATTGTTTGCAGACTTTTCGACCTGACACGAGTTCTTTCCAAAAAAAATTTACGTGCTTTTTGGACTTTCCCAGCTTCAACTGATATCTAAAATTCCATTATCAATAGATTGACAAACAGTTCTTGTGATGAGAGCAGTCGGGGCGTACATGCCATTATTTCACTGGGGATTGGCTGTGATCTGTCTGATTGACAATGCTAGCTAATGTTAAGTTCCAGAAGAGTTAAAAACAACGAGGATTGTACATCTCACAAGTGAGGTAATTGCCTTTTTTCTTACCTTTCGTGCCAGATGTTTGTGGACTTGGTTCATGCTGTTGGAGAGAAATTGTGCTGTGGACTGACAACATTTTTTCTTAGTGGAATGCAATAACACGTTCAGGGAAGTTAATAGTTAATGGCAATTTCAGTATTGCAAGGGGTTGAAGGGATTCCTGATTTGCATGGTACCTGTTTTATATTCCTATTGTGGGTGGGGCCGATTAGCAAGTTTTTCTACTTGTAAAAACTTTTATGGAGGGAGAACTGATTTACAGCAGCAGGATATTTTCATATTGCTTGGAATATTGCTTCTTTTTATTTTTCTTGATTGCTTGAGGTAGGAATTTTCCAGTTTTTTTTTATCCCTGACATTAGTCACAGTTTTTTTTCTTTTTTCACCTCCTCAAGGAGTTAGTATTACAAGCAGTTGATGAGGTTCGTCCGCAAGGAAGGTGCGGGGAGCATTCTTGAACCGCTGCCTTCCATGTGGTGAAGGTACTCCCACAGTGTTGTTAGTTGGGAAGATTCAGGATTTTGACCAAGCAACGGTGATATGCGCCCAAGTTGGAATTGTACGTGACTTGGAGGGGAACTTGGAGGTGGTGGTGTTCCCATGCACCTGCTGCCCTCATCCTTCTAGACGGTAGAGGTCTCGGGTTTGGGAGGTGCTGCCAAAGAATCTTCGGCGAGTTGCTGCTGTGCATCTTGTAGATTGGTACACACTGCAGCCACGGTGCGCCGGTGGTGGTGGGAGTGAATGCTTAAGCTGGTGGATGGGTTGCCGATCAAGAGGACTGTTTTGTCCTGGGTAGTGTCAAGCTTCTTGAGTGTTGTAGCTGCACCCATCCAGGCAAGTGGAGAGTATTCCATCACACTCCCGACTTGTGCCTTTTAGGGGGTCTCTGACATTTAGTCACCCTCATTTATGCTGTGTGTTTTACTGGAGTGCTCTCTGATGTAACTCAAAATCAGAATTCCCAGAGTGGATATTTCTGTGTTGATGCTTGTTATAGGTGTAATTAGGTGTGGAGTAATACACGAGCCTATGGGGCTTCTGCCCAGTGACTCCAGCCAAATATGGGGCCCCTGGTAAGTCTTACCATAATGCTGAAAAACTGCATACATCATCTGCAGGATCATTTAATTTAAGTGTACTGCATTGTGATATGATTTGTTTGATTATTAACGCAGTGTCTAAACATTCTATGGATCTATTCCTTCATACATTTTTCTACACATTTGTGTTTCAATGGAGTGGGAGGGGCTTGTGCGGGAGGGGGGTCCCGATTTTCTTTGAAGAAAATTAGGCGAGGTGTAAAACAGACGGCTGATTTGCTAGCACCCATTTTTTGCTTGGTGATAGAAGTTAAAATAGCCCCTACTAACATTTTAAAACACTTTTTAAAATCTTCCCACCCCAATAGTTGGGGCCGAATCCTTTTATTATACCTATCTATCTTGCGTGTGTCTATCATACTTCAGACTTCAACATGTCACATTTTTACGGATGCAAAGCAATCTTTATAAGCATTAATGAACGAAAGCGAGCTGATCATCTCCTGCTGACGTTTCTGACCTGGGGGGAATCAGAAATTTACAAGCAGCTACCATCAACAGAGAACACTTAACCTGTGTTTGGCCTCAGGATGTGACTGACAGCAATTAGATTCAAGGTGTGCCTAACTATGTCCATTGGACCTTGTGACCTTAAAGGGACAGGTAATATACACTCGATCCACCTTAGCAGCAGAGTATTGATTTGTATATTACATGGTACAATGCTCGTGTCCTCTGACTTAACTTGACCATGCTGCAGAAGGCTTGTTTTTATTTTATTTTTAAAATCTTACCATTTCCTATAATAATGATGGTCAGATGTACGTTCCAGTAGCAAAAGCAGAACAGTAGTGTGCAGCAATAGGGAAGATGAAAGCTTGCTCCATAGCTCCCAATCATCTGCGCTCTTAATGTAATTCAGAGTAAACCCTTGGCGCGTTAGGTTGTTGTATAAATATTGTTGTCTTCTGCTGACTCGACATCTAGAATTAAATTGTTTTTTCTTTATTTCACATAAAACAGTTCTGACCCTTAATATAAATGATAGGTGCTGCTAATCTTTTGTACTAGTAATTGATAATTAAACTGTCTTGCTTTAAAATTAGTTTGGTCATTAGATTATTTCATTATGGATCAATAGCTTCCTCTGAAGGAAAATAAATTCTTCATCAGGGCAAGCAGCCAAGGGTGATCTGACCATAATCATTCATGGGCAGAGATGTCATGGTTTTTGACATTGATATGTGAACTCTCCAGAATATCACAACTCCAATAGGTTGCCAGCAGCTGAAATGACAGAAATGATAGAAAAGGCCAATCCTATTTTCCCCTAATGAGGGCCACTGCCATCATTATGGATCAGATGTGCAACCGTGTTGTCAAAAAATAACTCAGTCTAATTAGAATGAAAGAGAATTGGTGCTATCTCAGGGATGGACACACATAATTTTAGTGTAGCATAACTCTTTAAGGCCTGGAGCAAAAATACATTGCTCTGCCTATTTTACCTCGTGGCTCACTTACACAACTCATTATTCTTGATGCTAAACATGGAAAAAAAGCAATAGTTCTCAAAACCATTCACAATCTACTCTACCAAAGGTGAAGACCCTGGAAGCCCTGTGCAAATGTGGCCTTTAGGCTGACCCTCACAGCATCTACTGGAACATTGGTAACTGCCACTCCAGAAGCTTTCATTTGTTGCACACAACATTTGCACTCCCTTTCCTCTCTCAAGTCATTGAGGGTGTTGCCGGTCGCAAGAGCCTTACCAGTGACGTCCATATCCTGAGACTATTTCTTATAACTTCATGTTTGAATTTCGCCAATCAGGTTTCCACCCACCCCTGTCACAGCACTAAAAAACGACCCTAATCAAAGTCAAAAAAGGCATCCTTTGTGACTGTGACTATGATACAATATCTTTCCTTGTCTCCCTTGACTTCTCTGCAGCCTTTGACCTGGTTGATCACACTATTCCTTTTCCAATGCCTCTCCTCTGTTGCCCACTCAGTGGAACTGCCCTTTCTTGGTTTCACTCTTACGTATCCAACCATATCCAGAGCATCTCTAGCAATGGCTTCTCTTTGTGCCCCGCCCCCTCCTCCTCCTCATTTACATGGTGTCCCTTAACAACATCATCTGAACACATGAGGCTAGATTCCACATGTACGCTGATGGGACTCAGCTTTACCTCTCCGCGACCTCTCTCCGTCCCTCCACTGCCCCATTGTTGTCAGATTGCTTGTCTGACATCCTATGCTAGGTGAGCCACACTTTCCTCCAGTTAAACATTGAGAAGATAGAAGCCATCATGTTTGCCCCCAGCACAAACTCTTTAAGCTCACCATTGATTCCATCCCGCTTCTTAGTCTCGGGTTGAACCAGACTCTTCGCAACCTCGGCGCCCTATTTGACACAGAGTTTCCAACGCCATATCTTCTCCATCACAAAGACCGCCTTCTTCCACCTCCATAACATCATGCATCTCCACCCCGCCTCAGCCCATCTGCTGCTGAAACCCTCATTCTTGCATTTTGTCATCTCCAGACTCGACTATTCAAATGCTGTTCAGGCTGGCAACTGGTTTAGCCTCCATGCTGCATAAACTTCAGCTCATCAAAAATTCTGCTGCCTATATTCTATCCTGCACCGAGTCCCACTCACCCAACCCCGTTGTCCTTACTGACCTACATGAGTTCCTGATCCCTCAATTCCTCTAATTTAAAATTCTCATGCTTGTGTTTGAGTCCCTTCATGGCCTTACCCCATCTTATCTCTGTAAACTTCTCCAGCTATATAACCCTTTGTGAGCTCTGCGTTCCTTCAACTCTGGCCTCTTCTGCATCCCGAATTCCCTTGCCTCACCATTGGTGGCCGTGCCTTCAGCTGCTTAGGCCCAAAGCTATGGAATTCCCTCCCTATTTTATGTCTGATTATGCTTCTCTGAAGCGTCTTAGGATGTTTTTCTGTGTTAAAGGTTATGCATAAATGTAAGATGTTCTTGTTGAAGAAATAGAAAGTGAGTGTAATGACTAAAACTTTGAAAAAGCACACAAAGCTAAAACTACATATGATGACCCTTGTCCAGCCTTCTTCTGCCAGTTTGCCTCTAATGTTGCCCTCTCCTACAGACAGTTCTATACATCTGCCTATTCAGTGTAATGCCACGGCTTCCTGTGGACTTGGGCCTTCAATGATAGTTATCCTCTCCTGGTTGTCATTCTGTGGCAATGATTGTATGCCATTTTTTTTCCTTTGGTGGGAGAGAAGTTGCTGTTACAGGTCTGTGCGTGTCATGGAGCCTTCCTCCAAATTAGGTTATTCATGCAATGATGATGAGTGGCAACGATGCCTCGTTCCCTTAAATGAAGTGTCCTTGAAGACTAACAAAGCTCTTGTGGCAGGCAAAGTAACTTGAGGAAGTGATTTTGAAGGTGCTTGCATGTTTGGAGAGGTTGCCCTTTGCAGTATTTAGTTTTCTTGACATACACATGCTAAAAGGGAACACATATGATAGGTAAGGTGGTGAGTGATAGAGGATGTGCATTGGCACCAGTACCTTGAATGACTTTTGCAAGGTCATTGAACCTCTTTCTGCACTGTGTGGCAGTTCTTGGATGGTGGAGCTTGCACTGTCTGCCTCTGGCGCCTCCCTTTATATAGCTTGTACTGCTCTCTGATGGGGCCTTCTGCCATCATTTCTACCAGCAGCACCTTTATAGATGCATCAAAAAATCTGTGGCCCTTCCAGCTGTTGACACCCCTGTGGCTGCTGCTTCTTCTGCTATCTTGTAAAATGTGATGTTGCCGTTTCACTGGCTGCACCAGAACAGTTTTCTACTTGCTCCCAGAGATGGTATGCCAATAATGGATGGTTTTCTGGCCTCCAATCCACTTGTCATAGCTAATGAGGGCTGTAGAAGGAAATACAGTAGTCGTGGGTTCGTGGCAGTTTTACCTTGAAGGGCATTAGGACCAACCTGCCGCAAACCCGCTGACCAGAGGAGAATCCAGGCGCAAGTGTCAATTACAGAAACTGAATTCTGAATTTAACACTGAGCTGAAGATAGTGAGAGCTTACATTATATAACCTAGTCCAAAATGTCTTAGAAGAAAAACTGTTAAACAATCCTTCAAAGTCACAGTGGTGCATTCTGTGCATAGAATCACTTAATGAATGTCTGTTCACACTCTGTCCAGTCCTTGTACATCCATTAATGCTTTGACAAAATATAATTAGATCAGTACTTAGAAGCTGCATTCTTGCTTATCTAAAGATCAAAGAATCTTCCTGCATTTTCACAGACGGTTTGGGGAGGATTTTGAACTGCGGCTGACAATTGAAAATAAGGGGATATCAGCCACCCTATTGATGATGTCTTAAGGCCCTCGATGCATTTTTTAAACGGTTCTGTAAATGGATGAGCAGCTGGCCACCTGTAATAGACAGGATGCTGCTTAGATATACAAATTGGGGTCCTCTGTTGGCTGCACGACCCCAATTTTTTATTTTTCTTTATTCATTTTAGAGATGTGTGCGTCGCTGGCAAGGCAAGCATTTGTTGCCTATCCCTAATTGCAATATTCAGGCACAAAAGGGCAGAATGTGCAATGTGCTTGTACCAAGCATTGAGTCACCTAACCAGTGGTCCTCAAAGGGCCCACTGGAGGCAGCCCAAAAAAACAGGCCAGGAAATTTTTAATTGTTTTTGGCTGAAGACAGCAGGAGCAGGACTGCCACTCTTGGGCTAACAAAAAAACTCCGGCCTACTGCCAACCTATTTGAGACCCCCGAGGGTCAACTCCCTCCTCCCTGACCAGACCTGCTAGCTGGCTCAACGTGAAGCTGGCTGATATCCTGTCCTCCTACAATCGGTGAGTTGCAGCTGCCTGTGCCACTCACTGACTTTGCACCCATTTTGGATGGGCATTGGAGATTGGCCCTTTTCACTCATGGATACTGTGTCTATTCTTGGGACAGTTTAGGGTATTGCACAAAAGAAACCACTTAAAAATGCAGCTAATCAAAACCCTAATTGATGCTCGACAAAGCTCTACTTTCATCACAAGCTTAGTATTTGGCTCCTTCGTTGAAAAGACTAAAGGTGGTTGTTAGTGGCAACACATTTATTGTATGTAGGAAAGGAAAACCACATGTTTCTTGAAGATTTCAGGGTTCCAGAGTTGCTTTAAGTACTGCAGCTGGTTTGAATCCTACGTCGCAAAAGCCATCATTTGAAGAGGGAATACTGTACCTAAAAGGGATAACCAACTTTCTGGTTGGTAACCAAATGGAAGGGCTGAATTTTTAAAGATCTGTTTCCTAAAATGGGACCATGTTGAACATTTTCAAAATGGGGTTAGTGACTTATTGACATCTGAGGTAATTTATGCTAATTCTGAACTTTTAATGATTCTGTAACTCTTGGCAACCTTTGCTTTCTCGGGTTGTTTAACTGCTTAGCTATTAGAAATACCTTTGGATGCCAGTGATGTGTTAAAGATATTGGAAAATAAGCAGATGCTGGATTCTTTTTTGTGACCCCTTCCCCAGAGCTATTACTGTGATCACAGTGCAATTTTATTGACCTGTAGAGTGCATTCCATGAAGCCTTATGGAGCTGAACTGCAGCTGAAGGCCTCCTTTAACTGTAAGCCTCTATCTTCAATTCAGCTGATGGTTATATGACTGATAATGTAATTATGAACTCCGTAAACTATATTAAAATGTTATAATTTATTATGCTTTCAAGTTCAGGTGGTGCAAGTTTCATTGTACTTGACACACATGTGACTTAGCCAGTCATCTCCAGAGCTATTTCAAACACATCAAGCTCCACCTGGCATTGCTCTTGTCTGCCAAATGACCTACTAATTTAGGATCATTCAGGAGGGCAGATATATCCACAGGCGTCTTTTCTCTATTACCTTCTTCCTCCTTAAATCCTTCATTCTTTCCCATCCACCCTCGCCCCTAATGACAAGTGCAAGGACCTCATGGATTCCTTTATCATCAAGCTAGAGATCAACCATTAAGTTGCTTCTGATGCTCTCCCCCTTCCCCGTGCTCATTATGCCAAATGGCTTCCCAGTTCCCCAGCTACCGTAGCCTCGAATCCATGTCTCACTCGCTCTCGTTTCTCCCCTACCTCTTCCTCCACAGCCTCTCCAAGCTCAGCTCACTCCACCCACCTCTTGCTCCCTCAACCCCTTCCCCAAGGTGGGTAAATGGAGTTGAGGTACATATCAGCCATGATCTTTCTGAATGGTGGAACGGGCTTGAGGGGCTAAATGACCTATTCCTGTAACTATGTTCCAGAGCCGGACAATTCCTAGTGTGTTGGCTCCTGGGCCTGTCAAATTCTTCCAGAAGCAGTTAAATATTATGATGGGAGCAGGATCTTTCTGGATGGGTGGCCTAATGGTTTTCTCATCTTGTGATTACAGAAGAACTTTTTCCTCGCATTACTTCTCTCAATGCATTTGTATTTCTTGTTGATGCTGCACTCAGGAGGTTTTCCCACTGTTGAATCTCCAATGAGTAGAACCTTGAACAGCTAATCAAGATCAATAGAAATAAAAATCAGGGTAGATGTAAAACAAGCTGCCGACTTGCCCTCAGCCATTTAACACTATCACACAAAGTCAAGATTTACCCTCTTTTCCTTTTAAACAATGTGGTTGAGTCAATCTCCTTCCATTTCTGGGATGCAGGTGTTAGCTTCTGGAACATTGTGTCAATGAGGCCCCTTTTAGCAACGGGGTTATCTGTTCCACTTGGGCCTTCAGTTCAGGCTGAACCTACCTCAGCCACAAGCGACAATATCTGAGCTAGCTTCACTCTCACTTTTTTTGGTCACAGGTACTAGTACAGTTAGTGAAACACTTACCTTTGACTGGCGTAGCCTTACAGCTTTTTCCTTTCTGCCTTGTTTTATTTTGTAATATTTCCATTACATCTGCTATGTACACATTACTTATGAAGAAATAAATAGCAACAGAGAAACTAAAAGAGTCTGAAGAAGATTGCTTCTACAAGAGGCAAAGAGAGGCATCACTACAGATTGTATGGGGAGGGGTGAAAAGCACTCTATTTTTATATCTTCATTTCAAAAGGAAATATCCTACATTCTCTGGATCAATCTGAGTGACACATGGTGCTAGAAGGGTTCACCCCTTCTCCTGTTAATTGCCTTTGATAAATGTGGAGACCGTGTGAATATCATTGAACTATTGAAGCATGGCATTGCCCGGAGCATGACAGACTTTGTTTCATTTCTCGCTTATCCATTACGGTTCCTCAAGGGTTTTTTCCACACAACTGGAGAGATGTGACATCTTTATGTCCCATTAGATATTAGTTTAAATGGTTTGAGTTTTCCAAATGGTTTTATGACACCATTAAGGAATGCCTTGTACATACATAAATCTTCCTGGTGTAATTAACTTAGAGATGTTATGGCTTGATTACCTAGGAACTGCTATGCTTTGAACTTTCTTCAATTTACAGCCATTTCCTAGCATTCAGTTCTACTGCATTCTTCCATTTTGTGTGGCAGTTTTCAAGGTAATCTCCATTTCAGGTCCATTTCAGGCAGTTATCAGGACATTCCCCTTGCGAATCTCGGAGGCACCCTTTTGCAGATTTCCTGGGGTCTGTTCCTACAAAGCCCTAGGACCTAGAAAGAAAAGCCTGCAGGAGAACTTGTTGATGGAATTTCTAAAGCTAAATAATTAAATGCGCATGCTCAAAGATTGTCATTGAATGACATTTTTACACGTTATCTCAGTATATGCTCTACTTATTGAGAAAGCAAGATGGCAGCTGAAAGCATTTTCAAAAAAAATATTTTGAATAATTTTACCCTACTTCTTATACATATTTAATATTACAGCTCTGGCACATGCCTTGTTATAACTAGCTGGCCAAGAGAACCTGAGTATCCCAGAAGGCAGAATCACCCAATGCTGGAACATCTAGCTTGTTAAAAGGAACAGGTTGTATATTTTATGTCTGTATTTCAGAGTAATAGCAGCATGGTGGAAAGATGTCAGTGACACATTGAATACATTAAGCAAAACCTACTAAGGCTCAGGTATTGTGATACACTTAAGGTACAATTGTACCTTTGATAATCAAGTCTGTTTCAATTGATAAAATAGGACCTACTGTACTACTTACTGTTCTTCTCCACGCTTAACTTTATGATGGTATTCATGTTATCATAATTGCTGTTAAATAAAGTAATGTTAGTTACTACATCTATCACCATTAATTGCCACAGGAGTTCACCCAAAAACCCTGGAGAAATGGTGTAAGCGGCTATGTACGCCATTTCTCCAGTGTTTCTGCTGATCTACCCACAAAGTTACAGCAGACAATCAGGAGGGCCCCCACGGAAATCCTACCCCGATATATTTGACTTCATCTGTGCTGACTCTGGCAAGTAGAAATTTATTCATTGTTGCCCGGCATTCCAGTTATGATAGAGTTGGCTTGTGTATGATTAATATAATTTAGACTGGGTAGTGTAGGTGCCAGTTAACTTAGGCAACTTATAAATCTTAATCATGAATGGTAGATTCTAGTCCAGTTCTCCCATGTGTATGTGTTAAAAAAGAAAAATTTGGCCTGATACCCTTTAATGTTTGCGAAGTAAATAATATCTAGCTTACCCCTAGGCAAATGGTTTACTGGTTGGTTTAATGTCTCACCTGGAGGATGGCATCTCCAATAATGTAGCACTCTCTTAATACTGCACTGGATTGCAGCACTGATCTCAGCGTTAAACACACTGCTGATTGGCTTAGTGCTCAACGGTGTGGCCAATACCAGGTGCAGTCTACTGGCCAATAAAGTTTGGCCAAGGCTCTTTCCACTACAATGCAGAAGCACCTCATTGTCAGGTGGAAGGAAGGCATAGCCCAACACCCGAGAGAAATGGCAAAACGTTTTCCTGATGCGGCACTGGAGGCCTTGGTCCTAGGAGTTCAATGACACCAGGATGTCCTATCTTCTTCTCCTTAGGCAGTCCCTCGGAACCGAGGATGACTTGCTTCCACATTAAAAATGAGTTCGCAGATGACTGATGAGTCCAATGCGGGACCTACAGTCTCCGTCACAGGTGGGGCAGACGGTGGTTGAAGGGCCGGGTGGGTGGGGTGCTTGGGTTGACGTGCGCTCCTTGCGCTGCCTGCACTTGGCTTCCGCTTGCTCCCGGCGAAGAGACTTGCCCATCCTATACCCACATGGGGGCAAGAGGCCTTCAAGATTGACTACAAGGAGGATCTGGGAGGAGATTGCTCATTCCCTCACTGTGATGAGTGTTGTCCCCAGGACCTGGATCCAGTGCCGCAAAAAGTTTAGTGACCTCACACGGCCGGTCAAGGTGAGTGAAGGCTTCAGCAAATGCCATATCCCACTATCTGCACCACCACCTCCATCACTCATCCACCAACACGCTAGCTAATTTACCACAGTCATTGGGAGACACATCCACCAATACCACACCTACCTTTTATATGCAGTGAAGTCAGCCACAGCAAAAGAACTCGTCCAGCTCCCATTTGAATATTTGCAGCAAATCTGTAATCAGTATACGATCCAGAAACCTGTTCCACAGGTTGAAGACTGTGATAAGAAATAACTGCTGGCATCTAACTTCACTCTATGTGCAAGGAAATTTGTTTTAACTCTTTAGGGTAATCAGAGGTGAGATCAACCAAGACTTTAAACTTTTCTAACTAATTGTTTGAAATTAACATTAAAATACAACAAGTTTTACAGTTGGAAATTCATGCAAGCTTTAATTCAGCAGTACAACTCCATACTAAGAATGGGCAAATCTTCTGCTTTGGGAGACTGAGAGGTTAATAATCCATCGATATCCTGATATCTGGACAGTCTTGTGGAGTATCTTTTCTTTCACTTTAGAATGGTTGTTCTCATACCATTCTTACTGATAAAACAACCTATTTCAGTAACTTTCCATTTTCTCTCCCCCATGGTTACACAGACTAATACTATCAAACAGCGCCTATGGGATCGCGCGCGGGGATGGTGGGGGAGATCGTGGGGGCGCTGAAGTGCTGATCGCGGGAAGGGAGGCAGATCGCAGTAAGTAAGCTTGGGGGGGGGGGGCGGGGGGGAAGCACTCCTGCTCCTCTTGGCCCACAAGCAGTGCTGGAAGAACACGTATCTGCTGGATCCAGCAGCACTCGCTTCCCTTTGGCTGCTGGGTTTCCCGGGCCGTAGGAAACCCTGCTTGCAGCCGTTAACTCCACATGGCTGCTGAAATATGAGGCAGACAACCTCATTTAAATATTATAATAATTCCTGACCAGCCTCTCGAGAGCTGGTTACTCGCCCGAGCCCCAAACTGCCCCGGTTAAACTGGTAGTAGGCGTGTTCGCAGTGGGTTGGGGTCGGGTTTACATTTTAAAATAATTTAACACCCCCCCTATCCATCTCCCGACCATCCGGAGGGTTAAAATCCCTCTGCCCTCCCCCCCCGCCCCCCCGCCAGTGTTTATGACGGTTTCCCACAGTCTCTCAATGCCCCTTATCTGTAGCCTTCCAAACAGACTACATAACATTATCCGAACTTGGTCAATCTTCCCAGCATCTGTCTTGAACAGTTTAACAGTTCTTTTAACCAAACTCAACTCATTTAATCAGTCATTTAGCTTCCATAAAACTGATATTGAGAAGTCCAAAACTCCTTCGTATGCTCACGTAATTTATACTTATTGCCCCCTGCTCCTCCTTAATATCCACATGGAATAAAACGAACCCTTTTGTTATATTGAAAATCTCAATCAAATCTCCTCAAAATCTGCGCTTTTCTACAGTAAAGAGCCCCTACTTAGAATCATGGGGGGAAAAATTGGGTTGGTTTGTGCCTCTCGTTAGTGGCCCCAGGGCGCTAACGGGGCGCAAATCCTCTAGTGCCCAGGTGCAGCGCCACTAACGCCTCCCGCAAAATTCAGCGGGAGGTTAGTGGCGGTGGAAGCCGGTAGGGCCCTGTGGTGCCGCGCCATCGGCGATGACGTCATCGCCGTGCGCAGCGCCCCGCTTGCGCCCCGGCCACAAACTTCCCTTGCGCCCCCTGACCTATCGCCGGATGATATGTCCGACAGGGTCAGGAGGCATTTTTGCAACGGCAGCGGCGCAATTTAAAGGGGCTGGTGTCGGGTGGCCATTTATGTTTGGCCGACTGCCCGCACATGCCCCCTTTCCCATTTCTTTTCGGGGTGCCGGCTGCAATCGGCTGCCTGCTTTTCTGGCACCCCGCTCCCCGGTGGTCCAGCAGGGCCCCGGTGCGTGCAGCAGTAGGCCCCTCCCCTTTAATCAGAGGAGGAGGCCTGCAATGATGCGGTGCTATGTGCCGCCGTGTGTGGCACTGTTGCAAGTAGCGCCGCGAACTTCAGTAGTAGCGCCCCAAGAAGGAGGTGGAGCACTTCCAGTAGCGCCCCACCACCCGCCTGGAGCACTACTACTGAATTTCCAGCAGAGGAGTGGTAACTTTTTTGGAGTGCCCTGGTGACATTTCGGGGCACCACCCAATTTTTCCCCATAGAATCATAGGAGGAGGCTTGTCTTTATAAATAGAGGCATAGAGTTGAAAAGGAAGGAAACGGTACCAGGGATGCGGGACTTCAGTTACATGGAGAGACTGGAGAAGCTGGGGCCTTTAAACTTGCTATCAATCTAGTGGCCCTCCTCTGAACTTTTTTCCAGGGCCTCTATGTCATTCACCACGTTAAGGTATTATGATTGTGCTGACAAACTATACATTCCTGCACTCTATTTGCTTTCGCAGTAGCTTTAGCACTGGTCTTGAATCTTCAGAAGTTTTTTTTTATTCATTCATGGGATGTGGGCATCGCTGGCAAAGCTAGCATTTATTGCCCATCCCTAATTGGCCTTGAGAAGGTGTTGGGGAGCTGCCTGCTTGAACCGCTGCAGTTCGTGTGGTGAAGGTGCTCCCACAGTGCTGTTAGGGAGGGAGTTCCAGGATTTTGACCCAGCAACGATGAAGAAACAGCAATATATTTCCAAGTCAGGATGGTGTGTGACTTGGAGGGGAACTTGGAGGTGGTGGTGTTCATGTACATTAACACCCAGGTCTTATTCCTCTACAATAACCTTGAGCTTGCAACCCTGAATTACCTCTGTAACATCACCCAACTCCACCCCTGCCTCAGCTTATCTGCTGCTGAAACCCTCATCCATGCCATTTTTACCTCTAGACATGACTATTCCAATGCACTCCTGGCTGGCCTCACGTATGCTACCCTCTGTAAACCTTGCGGTCATCTAAAACTCTGCTGCCAGTGTCCTAACTCGCACCAAGTCCCATTCACCCATCACCCCTGTGCTCGCTGACCTACATTGGCTTCCGGTTAATCAACGCCTTGATTTTAAAATTCTCATCCTTTTTTCAAATTCCTCCATGGCCTTGTCCCTCTCTATCTGTGTAATCTCCTCCAGCCTTACAACCCTCCGAGATATCTGCGCTCCTGCAATTCTGGTCTTTTGAGCATCCCCAATTTGAATCGCTCCACCATTGGTGGCCGTGCCTTTAGCTGCTAGACCCTAAGCTCTGGAATTCCCTCCTTAAACATCTCTGTCTCTTGACCTCTCTGTCCTCCTTTAAGATGCTTCTTAAAGCCTATCTCTTTAACCAAGTCTTTGGTCATCTCCCCTAATATTTCCCTATGTGGCTCTGTGTCAAATTTTGTTTGATAACACTCCTGTAAAGCACCTTGGGACATTTTACTACTTTAAAGGCGCTATATAATTTCAAGTTGTTGTTGTTGTTGTCGGCTCTTTGGTAGGGCTATTCAATGAATCCCTGTCCCCTGCTCTTTCCCCATAGCCCTGTACATTTTTTCCCTTCAAGTATTTATCCAATTCTCTTTTGAATCAGTTTCCACCATCTTTTCAGGCAGTGGATTCCAGATCACAACACGCCAATCACATTAAATCTGCATCCTCTGGTTACCGATCCTTCTGGCACTGGAAACCATGCATTATTTTGAACACCTCTATCAAATCTCCTCTTAACCTTCTCTGCTGTGAGGAGAACAACCCCAGCTTCTCCAATCTCTCCACATAACAGACAAAGACAAAGATAGACCAGGAGTAAAAATTCTCAATTGGGGAAAAGTCGATTTTACTAAGCTAGGATGTGATTTAGCAAAGGTGGACTGGAAACAGTTACTTGAAGATAAATCAGTATCAGAGCAGTGGGAGGCTTTCAAGAAAGAGATAGTGAGGGTTCAGAGCAAATATGTTCCCACAAAGAAAAATGGTGGGACTCCCAAATCTAGAGCCCCCTGGATGTTAAGGGGTAGACAGGGTAGGATAAGGCAAAAAAGGGAATCTTATGTCAGATCCCAAGAGCTGAACATGCCAGAAAGCCTAGAGAAGTATAGAAAGTGCAGGGATGAAATTAAAAAGGGAATTAGGAAAGCAAAGAGAGGGCATGAAAAAATATTGGCAAGTGAAATCAAGGAAAACCCAAAGATATTTTATAAATACATAAAGAGCAAAAAGATAACGAAAGAAAGTATAGGGCCTATTAGAGACCAAGGCCCAGAAATTCGGGTCGGGGGGCTTCCCGCGGGTGCAAGCCCCCGACCTGCACTTACCTTGCGCGCCGACAGTTGAGCTCTGGGCTCCCATGGAATTCCGCTCCGGGGCCTGCTCCAACTCCCGGCGCGCAGTGCTTACGTGCCCCAGGGGCGTAGTTAGTGCGATGCATCCCCTGGGATCACGTGAGCCATGGGCAGCCAATCAGAGGAGGGAAAAGCCCATTCATAAGATTGACAGGAAGACCTGTCAAAACTTATAAATATATGGGCCCCAAAATAACAGTAAACCTTCAAATATTTTTTTTTTAAATCACACTTTTTAAATAAACTATAAATTACATTAAATAACTATTTTAAACAATAATTTAAATTTTTGAAAAAAGAATTTTAATAAAAAAACGGGGCTAAAAATAAACTTACCTTGCTTTAAAATATTTAAAAATAATAAACCTGTGGAAAAAATGTTTTAATTTTAATTAATTGACCACTTACCTTTTAAAATGCAGGCCTTATGCCTGGTTTTTACATTTCTAAAATCTAAAGACTTACCCTCACGGAAAAACCTGTAAAAAAAGCGTAAGTTCAAAGCACACGCGCAGACACCTGCGCACACGCGTTCGACCACTGAACCCCTTCGTTCAGAGGAACGGAAGTGCCGGTTTCCCACGCATGCGCAGTGCATGCAAGAAACCGGCACTTCCATCGGGTCCACGCGTGAGTACCCCGTGCGTACTCACGCGTTGGGACCCGAATTTCTGGGCCCAAAAAGGTAACCTGTGTGTGGAGGTGGAAGACGTGGGTATGGTTCTTAATGAATACTTTGCCTCTGTCTTCACAAAAGAGTGGGACAATGCAGACATTGTAGTTAAGGAGGAGTGTGAAATATTGGCTGAGAGAAACATATTGCAAGAGGAAATATTAAGGGGTTTGGCATCTTGAAAGTAGATAAACCACCAGGCCTGGATGAAATGCATCCCAGGCTGTTAAGAGAAGCAAGGGAGGAAATAGCAGAGGCTCTGACCATCATTTTCCAAACCTCTATGGCTACAGGTGTGGTGCCGGAGGACTGGATGACTGCAATCATTGTACCATTGTTTAAAAAGGGAGAAAGTGATAGACCGAATAATTACAGGCCAGTCAGCCTAACCTTGGTGATGGGCAAATGATTGGAATAAATTCTGAGGGACAGTATTAATTGTCATTTAGAAAGAGACGATTAATCGAGGAAAATCAGTATGTATTTGTTAAGGGAAGGTCATGTCTGTCTAAATTGATTGCATTTTTCGAGGAGGTACCAAGGAGGGTTGATGAGGGTTGCATGTTTGATGTAGTCTACATGAATTTTAGCAAGGCCCTTGACAAGGTCCCACATGGCAGACTGATCAGAAAAGTAATAGCCCATGGGATCCAATGGAAAGTAGCAAGTTGGATCCAAAATTGGCTCAGTGGCAGGAAGCAAAGTGTAATGGTCGATGAATGTTTTTGTGACTGGGAGGCTCTTTCCAGTGGGGGTGGTGAGAGTCTGGAAATTTCGGCTGCCACAGACAGGATGGGCTGAATGGCCTCCTCTGCTGTAAATTTCTATGATTCTATGATAACTGAAGTGCCTCATCCCTAGCACCATTCTAATAAATCTCTTCTGGACCCCTCTGCTGCTCCCCTCTCTGCTGCCCTCCTCTTTGCTGATTCCCTCTCTGCTGTCCAGCTGCAGGTCTCTCAACTGCTGTTGGTGGTGCTGGACATATTGCTTTACTATGTTAAAATCACTATATACATGCAAGCTGTTGTTGCAATGTAGTTCGTATTGACTGTTTTCAGGCCTACCCTTGCATGCTTTATTAAGATTTGAATTTTGGTGTCATTGAAAAACACAGCTATGAGGAGGGCATTTTAATACAATCTCTCTTACTGTTGAGCAAAAAATTACAATTGCAATATTTCCTTTAAGCTGCGCACAGCGCTCTGCGGGCCCCGCGCAGCTGGTGAGCCGGCTTTTAAATAGAAAAAACACCCATGCGTGGAATTTTGATTGGCCTGCACAATCCGTTAAAGCGGCCGTGCAGGCCAAAAAGAAATTAGAGGGAACATTGATTGCAAGTATCAATTTGTTCATGGATGCCTGTCACAAGGCACCTCCATATACTTATTTTTAGTAATAGCATTTGCAACATACTTGAATGCTTCAAAAGAAAATATCAATGGCTATCCAGAGGAACATTGTAGTATGTCTTCAGTATTAGTGGTGTGATCACTATAATTTAGGGCAGAGGTTCCCAAACTTGTTTTGCTGAGCCTTCCTTAGAGATTCATGTCCCACACGCGCCCCCTCTTTTTAAGGAACAGTGGGGGTGAAATTGGTCTTGTGAAGTAGCACAGAATAGGTGGTAGCGAATTGGCTACCCGTTTTAGGTCAATGGTTAAGAAAATCGGACGGGGTCTAAAATGGACTGCCGATTCACGAGCGCCTGTTTTACACTACCGCCCAAGATCAATTTCACCCCCAGTATTTTTACAAAGAACAAGTGGATTTTATTTCTCGGCTAAACATAACATATTGCTTAAGACAGAAAGCAACATGAGTAGCACAGTGCCACTGCTATTCTACTGAATAAAGTTGAACATAAAACAACACTTGTTGAGTAACCCTTGCCTTGGTGAGTAGGATGATCCTATTTGCCGCTAGCACACAATTTGCGGAATCTTATTTTAATTTCAGAGAGTTTCAACTGCAAATCAGTCTCTAATTTCAAGCGGCTTCTGTACTTGTTTTTGTTGAAAGTAAGCAAAAGCCACTTCACACAGATGCATTGAGGCAAAGTGAAAACGCATTGTGACAACTCTTTGGGACAATTCAGGGAATGCTTTTTAAATTGAGAGCCAAACTAATCAACTGGCACGACTTTAAAAATTATCTTTCAGAAGTCGAGTCACCAGCAACGTCAAACTCTTTTTTAGACTCATAGCCACCTTGACCTTTATTAACAAGTCCTCTAAAAACAGATTTCGAACACAGATAAAATCCATATAGTGCTAATTACAGTTACTTGTAATGAAGTTTGATGAGATGTCAGCTTAAACTTTATGACCGAGTTATTTAACACCAGTGTAAACGTTCAACATTAAAATAATACCCATCAGAAAATCCAGGCTGTTTAAACACAATAAACAATATAGGTTCTTCAGTTTTCATTTACTGGCACGTCACTTTCTAAATTTATTTAGTTTCCTATAAAACATACAGTTGCCCGTTGCGTACAATCATAGTTATTGTCCAACTGTTACGGTTTTGAGTGCCTTTCAGAGTATCAAGAACTCACACGAAATCTAAAAGTTATTTTATAATCTCTCCATGGAAGTCAGTTGAAAACTAGGTTGAAAGGCTTTAGCCACTAATCGTCTTACTGGTTCAAATTTATATTGAAAGTAACATGCACAGCATACATTTAACGAACAGGAATTTTGACCCACAACATCTTTTACAGAAGTTTCAATGCTGATAAACGTGCTTCTCTTTGAACAGGGCCAGCTCCTGTGCTAAGATGTTGGCTGGGCTGTGGGCTGCACACAGTGTTGACAAGAGGAAGTGCACTGGAGACATCTGACTAGAGGAGGCGGAGCGGTTGGACTTTGGTGCTTTGCTTTTATCCCAGTGCATCCTCCTTGTGCCCACCCCACCTCCCCCCAACGTGGGAACCTCTGAGGACTATTTGAGACAGGCATTATCACATTCTGTGCTGTGGGGACTTCTTTCAGTTACAAAGAGCATTTTATGTGAAGTTGCTACTTACTTTGTATTAGTAACCAATTTACTCTTCACTTTTTAGACTGATTGCAGTTTATCAGCCATGGATGGACATGCTGACAATTCCCCAGGACAGATTTTGGAATGTACTGCCTCCATTTTAGGGTGCAGCGTTACCGATGAGAAGCTGGCAATTCATTTAGATGAAGAAGATGAACTGCAACATCTTAGAGACCAATTTCATATACCCAAAATGAAAGACCTCCCTTCTAGTAAGTTTGTAACTGTTCTAATAGCTTGATTTGCAGCATAACTCTAAACCTTCATATCAATCAAGGAACATAGAATTTTAGAGTGTTAAGTAATGTTACTGCATTAGGTAATGATTTCAAATAAAACGATATTGGTTTATAAAATATTATAGTGCCTTGGGTTAGTGCCATCCATTTTCCCTTTGTAGCACTTTCCTCATAGAGGGGTACTTTAATCAGTTTTAGCACACTCATTTAAAGACATGTTGGTATTAAAAAAAGCTTTGTAGGTCGTTTTCAGTAAAAATGGACTATGATGGAATTGATTGTAAATCATAAATTTAGGTTTAATTACCTCATTACCATAATCTTTCCAGAATTTTTAGAGGAAATTAACACACAAAAATCATCAGAAGTTGGATCTGGTGTCAAGCATACAACCTAGTATAATCACTCAGAGGCATATTTTCATTGAGAACTGTTTTAAAATGTAGAAGTATTGCAATTAGCTTATTTTATTTTAGGTGTATAGTATCTATAACAATGTACCCTTTACAATTGAATATTGGCACAGCAAACTGGCAGAAGGTGCGAGTGCACATGCAGACCCCAAACCAGAACAGGCCTCCGTATATGGGGGTCATTTCCCGACTTATTTATTTTAGTAAGTTGCTTGCTTTGTTAAAAACAAAAATAGCTCCTGTTTGCATCACAGCCTGCGCTACACAAGTCAAAATGCAATGCTATAAATGCAGCAATACTGAGCGAGGGGTGGGGGGGGGGTGCGGACAGTCATGAATGTGAGTGCACAGGCATAATGGTTTTAGGTTGTGCCACTGATGCTGGAACAGAGGACACACATTCACATCAGAAAAGCTTAATGTGCAAGTTGGGATGCTTGGAGACTGCATAGTTCGAGTAAATAATGAGGATGTTGACATCAATGCATTGGAGAATAGGGTGGAGTACAAGATAGGAGGCAAGGATTAGAGAGTGATTGATTTGGATTTTTTTTAAAACAGGCTTTTCTTAGGATGTTATTATCTATAATTAAATACATTTATTTTGCACTTTGGGCACCAATTTTCTTTCCTCTCCTTATCTCTTTTCCTGAATGTGTTAACTTCTTGATAGTGTATAGTTTCATAGGTGCCTGTCACTATCCACTACCTTGCCCAAGTGACCAGTATTCATATATGCCCTAGATTAAATGGATAGATTATTTGAAACTGGGGCCTTGGCTATATGCCTCATGAGAATCCTTGGAAATGGCCTTGGCAACTTTTTATTGGCCTAACCAATAGCTTTTTTAAGGGTGCTGGGAGATGTTTGTTGTGCTGAAAGGAAAGCACATTACCAGAGAATACAAACAACTAGTCCTAAATTTACAAGTGAAAATCATATCAACAGAATAGACTTTTTGATTTAGCTTAAGAATTGTGAATGCATGTTTATGCAAGAAAATAGTCAGCTTTATGTTGTAATGTGCATTGAATACTTCTCACTTATGGGACTGGATTTTCATTAAGGAGGCGAGTAGGAGGCGGGACTGCAACTTTCGGGGTTGTAGTCCCGCCTCCATCGAGTTGTAGCCAACCCACGTGATTTTGACTTGATTGACCTTGTTGAGCCCGCCCAGCGGGCTCAGCAGGCCAATTAAGGGCCACCTGGCAACAGGTGACATCACAGATTGATATTTCATCTGTCAAGACCTTTTGACAGATGAAATATCAGTGTTTCACAGCTGTTTGAAGCTGTCAAACACTGACAATCTGTACACCAAGTTAATTCCTTCCTCTCAGGATGATTTAGAGATCTCTCTGGAACAGAAAGCTGAATGCTGCAATTTTTGACAGATCGCGGCCATTCTGCTTCCTGTGCCGGTGAGATGAGGGACTCCCGAGACCTGAAGGAAGGAAGGCTGTAAAGGTAAGTAAAACTTCTGTAAACACTTTAAACACACCAAACACACTTACCTCTGCACTCATGCACCCATCACTCACCTGAACACCCGACATCTCGACCCCTCCAAGCCAATCAGCCCGACGGCCCACCTCGCTAACTTGGCGTGGTTTGGAGCCATCAGGAATCCCACACGTCAAGAATGAAAATAGGGATTAGGCTTAAAAACTGCCTGTTAACTAACTGTTAACAGGCAGTTAATTGGCACTAATCCCCTTCCCGCCTCGGGGAGGCGGGTCCCAGTGCGGGTCAGGTACCCGCCTCCTTTGAAACTGGCATGGAGGCGGTTTGGGGGAAGGGATGGGTTCGTGCCCCCCGATTTCGGGATTTTAACCCCCCACATGCCTCCAATCCCGCCTCCACGGCCCAATGAAAATCCTGCCCATGGTGTTCGAAAAAAGGCTGCTCTCTCTGAGAAATGTTGAGTAATATTTTACATTTTGGGTGGCCAAGCCACCTCTTGTAGGCCACATGTAGCTCTTCAAGAGCATTTGCTAAAATAAATGACCTGGCCTTGGGTACATGCACACAATTGGCCTTATGGTCGCTGGTGGAAATGACTTTGCCCCCCGTCCTTCCCCCAGCTATGGCATTCCATTGCTTTGGAGCTATGAGTACAATTGGCTGTGAGTGGAGGCATGATGCAGGGCAGGAGAGTTCATTTATTAGCTCACTGAGCAGATAAGCAAAAATGATTGCCTGTTATGAAGCTCAGTAACCAATAGGATTCTTTCACACCGCACCATGCAATCGAGCTTGCCTGCCAAAGTGTTTAGTGAACAAACAAATGAACTCTCAGACACTGTACTCTGTGGCTGATCTCCATTATGCTGCAACAAGGACATTGCTGGATATCAATTACAGAATATTGAACAGTGACTTGCCTCTATCCTCTCCTAATGAGTTTGTTTGCCTCCTTCGTAACAGCTTGCCAAAAAATGAAGCTCCTTCATTTAAGATTCATTTCAACATTGCAATTTGGTTTTAAGACTAGTTTTGTACGCATTGGATAGATTAATAGTGCTGAATATTGACTTTTTTGCACTTAAAGTGTTTAATTGGAGGGTAGATTCTTATCCTTTTGACTTCTGTTATTAATAGTGGATTTGAAATATGTATTGTTGGTGAGGTTAAGTGACTCACTGTTTTGTGATTTATATACAGTATACTTGGGTATTAAAGAAATTTAATTGTTGTGTCCCCTGAGCTTGAATTTCATCTGCATTTTTTTCAGAAGATACAAAGGCCAGATATTTACTCAACATTTATATAATAGCAAAATACTGCGGATGCTGGAAATCTGAAATAACAACAGAAAACGCTGGAAAAATTCAGCAGGCCAGGCAGCATCCGTGGAAAGAGAAACAGTTCAACAATTTCAAACGATAACCCCTGCCCCCATTTTTCATACTGTATGATTTTGCCATTCCCATTTGCAACATTTTATCTTTCCTGCCTCTTACAAAAGCACAGTATATTCCTTCCATTCCTTCCTCCCCTCCTGTCTCTGCACCTGCTTAATATCTGTTACATCTCCAGCTTTTTCCAGTTCTGATGATGGGTCCCAGACCTGAAACGTTAACTCGGTTTCTTTCTCCACGGATGCTGCCTGGCCTGCTGAGTTTTTCCAGCATTTTCCGTTGTTATTTACTCAACATCCTTTGAAACAGGTTTCAAAATACCATCAATTGGCAGGATACCAGTGCATTAGAGGAAATCAGACCACTTTTGTTGTGAATACAAACTTCTGGCTGTCTATTCCTACATGATTGCAAAGCTCAAGAACCAGAAAAATGTTGACCACCCCTGCTTTAGATGGAAAGACCTAAAGAGACTGATTAAAAATGCATGTGAAAAAAAGGACAAGATAAAAAGAGCCAGATTTGGCCTCTCTATAGGCTTATATTTACATCCTTATCTCAGTGATTGTTGTTCAGTTTTACACAGAATTTGAGAAGGGTCCAAAGGCTTCAGAAAGTCAAATCAAACTGCTTCATTAGGGTCATTTTTAACTCCCAGAGAGTTTCCGGCAGTAAACCATGGGAGTCAGTTTGTTTCTGGCCCACCCAGTGACAGCATGAGGCCAAGGTGGAATGGGCACGAAGAGCGCAGGCAGCCATTTACTTTCCACTGGAAATTTGGGCAGGGAAGTGCGGGGAAGGGGGTTTCAGGAAGGTCAGCGTGGGAGGGAGGGATGTGGGGGTGGGAAGTCCAGGGCAGGAGAGGCCTAAATGTTCCTTGTAGCATGCAGAGGAGCACCCCTGCTCCTCCTCCTGGCCCCACAAAGAAAAGTAAAAAAAAAACCTCTTCTGATCTATTTCAACCTGGTGGGAAAGCCACAGCAGCTTCACCACTTGCGCATCAGTTAAAGTCGGTGGCTGATGACATCATGGGCCCCCAATCTGCATATTTAAGGAAGGGCCCCACCGGCTTCAGGTGGGTGCCTTTAGCGCCTGCCCAGATGAGCAGGTTAAATTTAGGATCATTGGAATCCATGTGTAAAATCGACGGGTAAGTCACCCAGAGCATTTTAACTGGCCACCCGCCCTGTTTCCGCCAGGCAGGTAGGGTTAAAATCCCTCTGATCATTTTGAATTTAAGGAGGTAATCTAAGCCCGAAAACCACAATCATGTTCCATCACTGTAACTATGGTGGACTGGAAGATGTGCCCAGCAGTGATCTATGTATCTGACTCCATTGGAATTCCTGACTCCGTTTGCATAGTTGTGTCAGTTTCAGTGTACAGCTTCAGTGTACAATTGCATCGGCTTCAGGCAGGGGAGAGCAAGACGCAGCACTGAACAGCCGTGCATGTGCGGAGATGATAGTTCGGATTGTAAAATGCAGGGACCATGTGTAATTGGCCTCTTTATAAGAGGGTCAATACCATGGGGATGAAAACCTAAGGCCAATTGACTCTGAGCTGAGTTTCCAACCCCCAAAGACCACCTACTTCCATCTCCATAACATTGCCATTTCCACCTCTGCCTCCACCATATGCTGCCGAAACCCTCACCCATGCCTTTGTCACTTCCTGACTTGAATGTTCCAATGTTTTTCTGGCAGGCCTCCCATCCTCTGCTCTCCATAAACGTCAGCTCATCCAAAACTTTGCTACTCATATCCTATCCCCCCCCCAATCAAGTCACATTCACCCATACCTCTGTGGTCGCTGACCAATTTGGCTCCCAGTCCTGCAAAGCCTTAAATTTAAAATTCTAGTTAAGTTCAAATCCTTTCATGGCCTTGCCCCACGCTGTCAATGTAACCTCCTCCAGCCTTACAAGCCTCTGAGAACTCTGCATTGCTCCAAATCTGGTATCATCTGCAACCCAAAATCCCTTTGCCCACCATTGACAGCGGCCATCTAGGTCTTAAGTTATGGAATTCCTCCCCATCACCTCTCCACTTCTCTTTCCTCCTTCAAGACCCTTCTTAAACTCCAACTCTTTGACTAAGCTTTCAATCACGCCTCCTAATACCTCCTCGTTTGGCTCAGTGTAGACTTTTGTCTGTTTATGCTTCTATAAAAGGCTTAGGGACTTTTTCCACATTAAAGGTGCTATATAAATGCAAGTTATTGTTGTTGTATTGATGTGTTCCAGGCCATGAACCTGGCCTGGAACTCTCTTGTGGGCCCCACAGCTGCATGTCCAGGTACAGTATGTTGTAGGCACAGAGATGGAACTGCTTGCTTTTGATACAGCAGGCTGTGAGGGGATAGTTGCAATGACTGGCTGCTCCCAGAGGAAATCACTGTGGCCAGTTCTTTGTGGCAAAGACCAAGGCCTCGATTTTAACTGAGCTGTGGAGGCGGGCTTGGAGGCGTGCGGGGAGTTAAAATCGCAAAAACTGGTAGTTGGGACCCCCCCGCCTGGTTCCGGACTCCGAGCCATTTTTACTCAGGAGTGTCTGATGGTCCCGAATCCGTCCCGCATCCAACAGGCGGGACTGGTCTTTAAGGCCCTTAATCACCACTAAATGGCCTCTATAATGCCATTTTAACAGTCCCTTGCACTATTAACCCTTTTCCCATGTAAAACACGCCTGGTGGGAATCACGACTGTGAAACCTGGTGGGAGCAGTATTGGCTTGCTGACTATCAGCTGCAGGTCAACCATTAAAGAGGAGATTTGATCAGCCATCATTTGCAGGTGGCAGAATTTTTTGTCTCAGGCCTGGGCCAACTTTTACCAGGCTTAACCACACCTGTGGAAGGTTGGAGCCTCACACACATCACCAGTGTGAACTCCTGGGAAACCCCTCTCACCACCTTCACTCAGCGCTTCCTCAATGGAGGCATATGCCAGAAGCATGGGAGCCATTTGTTTCCTTCCCTTCTGGGCATTAGAGGAGCTCGAGCACCAGGCGCGGCAGCAGCAGAACCAGGAACAACAGCAGCACCAGCCACAGCAGCAGCAGCAGGAGCGACAGGCTGCTGCTCACCCACCTGAGGCAGCACAGGCCAGAAGGGGCCAGCGCCTGGAAGCCCGTCGGTGCAGGAGATACCCCCCAAACAGGGTCTACAGACACAGGGTCAGCTACCTCAACATGACTGAGCAGCAGTGCCAAAGGCGGCTCTGACTTTTGCGAGAGGTAGTGACTGACATCTGCACAATGCTACAGCAAGACCTGCTGCCCAGAGGACCAGGTGGACACTCCTTACCAGTGGCCATCAAAGTCACCACCGCACTCAACTTTTTTGCCTCAGGCTCATTCCAGGGATCATCAGCAGACATCAGCGGCATCTCCCAGGCAGCCGCACACACTTGCATCACGCAGGTAACCAATGCCCTCTTTGCCCTCGCGCACAATCACATCCATTTCACCAAGGATCGTGCAAGTGTGACGGCGCGAGCGGTTGGATTAGCTCATCTGGCAGACTTTCCAAGGGTGCAGGGCATTGTTGACTGCACTCATGTGGCCCTTAGAGCACCCCATCGCAATCCAGGTATTTTTGTCAGCCGCAAGGGCTTCCACTCCCTTAACGTTCAGCTGGTGTGTGACCACAAGAAGGAGATTTTGCATGTTTGTATCATTTACCCTGGCAGTTGCCATGACTCCTTCATACTGCGCCAGTCTAGTGTGCCTCCGCTATTCAGGCCACCAGACCAACTTCACAGATGGCTACTTGGGGACAAGGGCTATCCCCTGAGGATGTAGCTAATGATGCCGTTGAGGAGGCCAGCCAAAGAGGCTGAGGAGCGCTACAACTCCAGCCACATTTCCACCAGGACCATTATCGAGCAAGCCATCGGTTTGCTGAAGATGCACTTCAGATGCCTGGATAGATCCGGTGGAGCCCTACAGTACTCAGCAGCCAGGGTCTCCAGAATCATTGTGGTTTGCTGTGCACTTCACAACCTGGCAGAGCGTCGAGGCTTGCAGATTCCTGAGGACCAAGTGGCTCCTCACTTATCCTCCTCAGATGATGATGATGATGAGGAGGAGGAGAAGAAGGAGGAGGAGGAGGAGGAGGGCGAAAATGACCATCCTGCAGAGGACCAACAACCAGCGGCAGCATTACGCCAGAACATTGCTGCCTGGGATGCAAGGAATGCACTCATCCTGGCCAGATTTGCTTAGCCTAGACAATCAACCACTTTTGCCTCGCAGCTTCTTACCTGAGCATCGACAATGGCCAAGACACTGCGGATTCCTAGCTATTTGTCCAGCATGCTGATAATTGCAAGTAATCCTAAGCCCTCAATGTGAAAGTCCCATTTGCGAAATGACACACGCCACAAATACAGCAGTAGCCATCAGACTTTTTATTGACAGAATTCATCTGATGGCTTTTTTTAACAATACATAAAATTTCACCCAAGTGACTATCCTTGTGCCTACTTGTGCTTTATTTTCCTCTTACGTGTGCTCCTACGTAGTGGTTCCCCTGTGGCTTCAGCAGATGTGGAGGCCCCTTGCTCACTTTCCTGCTGCTCCTGTCTCGACACCTTTGGCGGGCGTCCTCTGGGGTACCGAGCCTGTGAGGGCTCGTCAACAGTCTGCTGCTCCTGCGGCTGTGCAAGGGTTGAGACGTCTATCTCACTTGGGTGTGGACACCGGTGGGGTTCTGACCAAGGGCTCTGCAGTGGCATGGAAGTCTGAGCACTTGGAGAGGAGCCCCCACTTCCTTGAGGTCTGCCACCAACCTCCCTCTCATGGGTCAGCTCCCCCTCCGCGCCTGCAAGTGGCTGGAGAGCACCTTGCTGCACATCAGGGGGGCCATGGGGACCTGTATCTGCAATGGCAGTCCTACTCAGAAGGACTTCCATGAAGGTCTGGTTTCTAGGTTCAATAGATACCCATCGCTCCTCAAGAGATGTCATTCTATTCTGAACACTCACCATGTTTTCCATACCCTGGCGACTAACCTCCTCCATGGCCGTAGCCCTCCTCTCCTCTACCATAGCCAGCCTTACCACAGAGGCAGCAATCATTTCCACGTAGGTAGCCATCTTTTCGGTGTTCATGCGTTCATGCGCCAATGACTCCACAAAGGCTCTGCTCATGTTCACTATGGACTCCTCCATTCGCTCCACACTCACAGCGACCCTAGAGACAAAACCTGCCAGAGACTCCTGCATCTGTGCATGGAGTTCCATCACCTGGATGAGCACTTGAAATGCCACAGCATACAAGGCTACGGACCAAATGCTGGAATATGGGATTAGATTAGACAGGGCTTGATGGCCGGCGCGGACACGATGGGTCGAAGGGCCTCTATCCGTGCTGTATAACTCTATGACTCTATGACTCTATGACCTCTGATCTTATGGATGGACCCAGAGGCAGAGGGTCGACATGCAGCTGAGCTGAGCTGGCAGAGTCCTGCGCCCTCTGACGAGGACTCTCCACTGCTGTCCCTGTCTCCACAATCTGCTGATGCTCACTTGTGAGCTGTGATACACCAGGTGACAACACTACTCTATGTCCCGAAGGTCCCACCGAGGTGTGAGTGTCTGCGCTGGTGCTGGGTGCGCTTATTTCTGCCTACGCTGTGCTCTCAGAGGTTGTAGATTCCTCTGAGGAGTCTGGCTGCTCAGCCTCTTCTTCCTGGCTAGTGGGGACGGGGGCTCTCGATGGTCCTGTGGGGGAGTAAAGGAAAGAGTTAGAAATGTGAGATCAAGGTTACATGCACATTGCACATTGCAGATGATGATAAGTCCATCTGTTATAGCTTCAGAATCATTATCAGCGACTCATGCAATGTCAATGAGAGAGATGGAAAACTATTCTGTCACCAGCTTGCTGTGATGCACCCATCTGTCCGTCCCCAACTTGCGCATCTTTTTCAACCCCGACAATTTCCAGGATGGCTTCCTCCCAGGGGGTGAGCTGGGCTAATGATGGTGGGCCTCCTCCTGTCCTGGCTCTTTCCCTTTTATTGTGAGCTCTCTTTTCCTGCAATGAGGCAGACAAGTGGAGGTTGAGTGAGAATGAAGGAGTGAGTGTAGAGATTGCATTGCATAGATACTTCGAAGGAGACAAAGATGGAGTGAGGTTGCAAGACCAAGGGCCCTCCCTGTGTGTTGTCAGTTGTGTTCAAAGCATCAGAGTGATCGGGAGTGTGAGGGCTGCATGGTGGAATAGTTATGTGATTGTGAGCATAGAGAGAGAAGGAATGGGTAAGGGTGCATGGATGTGAGTGTCAAGTGGGATGTGGTGGAAGAGACTGCTAAAGCTGAGTGCTGGTGAGGAAAGGCAATGGGGATCAGATTGAGGGTGATGGGAACTTCATACTTACTTTTCCAGTGCGTTGAATGTCATGGAATCTTTTCCTGCACTGCATCCAGGTGCCCCGTGTGACCCCCAAGGAGTTGACCTCCCCAGCCACCTGTATCCACACAGCCTTGGTCTGACTGGGAGGCCTCTCCCTCCCTGATGAAGGGAACAGGACCTCCCTGTGGGCCCTAGTCCCATCCACCAATACCTGTAGTGCTGCCTCATCAAACTTAGGAGCTGCTCTTGGCCTCCTGCCGGCCATTGTTCCTGCAGGTTCCTGTGCCATCAAATGGAGAAAGCTTGGAACCCTGCAGAAGAAGCAAGGCTTGCTGTGGACCTTAAATGCAGCAGCAATGATGACGTCATCGGAGGGGACTTTCAGTCATGAAAAACCCCTTTGCAAAGGCTTCCCACACGTTGGAAATCAATTGGCCAATTGAGTTAAAATTGCATCAATCTCCCACATCCATTATGATTCGTGTGGGAAACACGAAATTTGGGGAACACAACAATAGCCCACACCTGAGTTAAAATCGACCCCCAAGTGTTACTCTGTCCTAACCCTGTCTGTCCTTGCTTGCCTATTTCACCTCAGCAGCCCATTCCAGGCCTTGAGTGAATTTAGGGCCTATGCCTTTAACGCATATTATGTAACTACTGTTTTGCGTGTAATGTCTCCATGTTAAGGTACCTAGGGGGAAAAATTGGTTATCGCCCATTTTGGGGCGCTGATATCGGCCCGGCGCAAAGTTTAGCACTCGGCGCTAATTATCGCCTCTCACTGCAAAATTCGCCTCTATCACCGTGATTTGAGCGCTAAATCAAGCTCTACACACCTCTCTTAAGGCACTAATATCAGGGAGGGAGGCGCCACCTCAGAACGCGACCGAAGCTCAGGCGATGTCAGTTACCATGGAAGCTGGAGGCGCTAACCAACTGAATTTTTCTGCCCTATAGCTTTTCAGTTCATTTGGTTGCAAGCAAAAAAAATGCAAATAAATCTGCAGTTGTTTTGTGTTTCACAATGCATTTACTTTGTTTTCAACATGCTACAACACAGAGGTGTTACTTAGGTTTACTTCAGTTATAATCTTTTGCTTATTTTGTTGCTGTAACCCATGACAACAGCAACTTGAATTCTTATCGTGCTCCTTATGCACGGATAAATGTCTCAAAGTGCTTTACATTAAAGAGGAGAATAGAGTGGCACATGCTTGTGCTGCACATAGTAAATGGGGAGGAAGTAGTATGGAGGGTAGCTGTAGTTAAGAGTACCTTTGCTTTGCTGATCATAAATTGCCCTATGGCAGTTATGTTTAGTTTTCTTTTGTGTGAACCTGTGATGCTGACATTAGCAAAAGGTTATGGAGAATGTTGGCGATTGTTTTTATAGATCTTGTACAGGTCTAAATTCAGACAGGACAGAAACGTTAAAGCAAAGGAAGAAGCAGGAAGCAATTTACATAGTTACAAAGCAATGGAAATGGAGTGGCCTGCCTCTTATACGCTCCGCCCGATATTCTGTGCCATTGAAGTCAATGGAAGTGAGTATCAGGCGGGACGTATAACAGGCAGCCTTAATGGCACCGCCCGTCTTGTGCTGTCGCCCAAGCCAAATATCTAGCTCGGTGGGTCTATTGGAAGCTAAGATCTGACAACGCAATGTGACCAAATTAATAGAGGGGGGAAAGGGGCAGAATTTGGGAGGAACTGATTGCAATAAAGAACAGAAAAGCATGAGCAGAGAGTGAGAAGCTAGGTTTCTTGCACTTGTGTTTGCTTGACTATCTGGAGGAAATGACAGGCAAAGTCACTCCCACTATAATCCGTGTCACTCACCCTGATGACTGAACAGTTGGTATGTTTATTTAAAACATTGGGAGGGGGATACAGTCTACTGTTGTAAATTGTACAAATAAAAAAGCTGAAAGGCATCTCTAACCAGGCAATAATGAACGGCACATATTGGGGATTTTACCATGCCAGAGGTTATTTTGGTCGTCAGCTTTTCTTACGACCAAAAACACTGAAGTTTTCAAAAATAACAATATGGACACTGCGGCCTATATTCGTGCATCTGGATATCAGTCGCCCTTCACATCGTTTTGTAAGAATTTCTTCTGCTCCTCAAGTTACAGAACTGAACAATGTTCAAAGGGAGTTTGAACATATTCACACGGCAGTAGGCAGATTCCTCCCAGAGAGCGCACACAAGGCACAAGTACATTTGTAAAGTGAATATCCGCAGCAAGTCCACCTGGGGTTTTAGAAAGCTGTGATAGCTAATATAGGATGTGGACATTGATTCTGCAGTGTTCTGCTGGCTGTTCACTGTTGGATCTAAGGAGCTACGTACCTTAAATGTCATTGGTGGTAGATGCTAGTGGCATCGATCTGGGAGTTAATTTTACAAGAGGTTTTTATTACCAGTGTTGTTTAATATGTTGCTGGATTTAGCAGGTGGCTGTATGTTCCTGGCCAGCTACAGGGTGTCCACGTATTGTGGGCTCATTATCGCATCTGTGAATCTACCCCCCCATAAAAAGTGAGGGTACATTTAAACTTTTGTAAAAGTTAAAGGGGGCTAAATACATAGAAACATAGAAGATAGGAGCAGGAGTAGGCCATTCGACCCCTCAAGCCTGTTCCGCCATTTAATGAGATCATGGCTGATCATCCAAATTTAGGCCTAGAAATTCAGTATAGCCACTTTTGGGGCGGTAAAGTCGGGCGGGCGCTGAAGTTTGCGCCTGCCGGAAAGTGGAGGCCACTTCGCCGATATTCAGTAGCTTTGGCCAAGGAGTTTGCTCGAGCGCTAAAACTGGCGTTGCACCCCTATCTTTAGGCACTAAGCCGGCGGTGCAGACTGATACCGCCGAGGCCGGGCGCAGCGCAGGTGCGGTCATGTTTTGATTGACAGCAGACACCCTGGCGCCGGCCAGCTCTTAAAGGGGGAAGGGTCGACTTGGTCTGCTGCCACGCCCTGGATACTGCAGCCCTCCAGCTAGGCCTAAACTGCTGGAGAGAAATAGCGCCAGCAAGGATGCAGAGGGCGCGTGAGCGAGCGCAGTGCTTCTCTGCCCATGATTTAAAGCAGCTGGTTAGGGCTTTGGAGAGGAGAAGAGATATCTTGTTCCCGGACAGTGGCAAGAAGGCTCCCAAGAGGCTGTACAGGAGAGCCTGGAGGGAAATCGGCCAGAGGGTCACAGCCAACAGCGATGCCCCCAGGACTGGTGACCAATGCCGGAAAAAGTTTAACGACCTCACTCGGTTGGTCAGGGTGAGTACCCTTTCCAGTGTCCTCCTCATCCTTGCATGTGCACCTCACATTATGGGCAAAGGGACCTCAAAGGCCTAATGGCCAGCCCTCCTCCAGCAGCTATGGCACTGGCATGAACATCAATAGCACTTTCTGCACTTTACACACTGGCCAAGCTATTCCACCATGGGAGGCAGTGCACACAACAACAGGGCACCACACTGGCCAAGCTATTCGACCATGGGAGGCAGTGCACACAACAACAGGGCACCACACTGGCCAAGCTTTTCGACCATGGGAGGCAGTGCACACAACAACAGGGCACCACACTGTACTTAGAAGCCGTCCTTTCTCTTGCAGGCCAAGCTGGCCGAGAATCTGAAGAGCCGGACTGTCACCGGGGGAGAGGCCGTGCCCAGTTCCAGGAGCTCAGTGACCTGGAGAAGCGCGTGGGTCGACTCATGGGTGCCCGGATGATTGGCCCCGTTGCAATTGGAGATGCCGACCCTGTGCTGGGCCCCAATGGTAAGGACATGACCGTTTGGACCACACTCGTTCCCCTTGCGCTTCAGATCTACATCCTTTGCCACTGTCCGACCAATGCGCATAATGCCACCACTCATGCCTCCCTCGCTGACGCCCTGTCCTCACTCTAAAGCTACTCTTGTGCCTTCCTGCTTTCAGCTGGTGAGGAGGAGGTCCCTGAAGCTGCGAGTGTCAGTCCCTCGGAAGAGGAGGACGACGAGGAGCAAGAGGAAGGCGGCACATCGGGGGAACCCTCATCCGCGCCAGGGGATGGCAATGGAGGGAACACGTCTTGCCTGGAGGAGAGCCAGGGGGAAGTGCTGCAGGGGGGTGTAGCTCCTGTGCCCAGTGGCGTCCAGCCACGCGGGAAGGGTTGGGCAGCACGGCGGCCTTCTCCCCAGAGGGGGGAAGTGTTGCAGGGGAGTGTAGCTCCTGTGCCCAGTGGCATCCTGCCACGTGGGAAGGGTCGGGCAGCTCGGCGGCCTTCTCCCCAGAGGGGGGAAGTGTTGCAGGGGAGTGCAGTTGCTGGGCCCAGTGGCGTCCAGCCACGCGGGAAGGGTCGGCCAGCTCGGCGGCCTTCTCCCCAGAGGGGGGAAGTGTTGCAGGGTAGTGCAGTTGCTGGGCCCAGTGGCGTCCAGCCACGCGGGAAGGGTCAGCCAGCTCGGCGGCCTTCTCCCCAGAGGGGGGAAGTGTTGCAGGGGAGTGCAGTTGCTGGGCCCAGTGGCGTCCAGCCACGTGGGAAGGGTCGGCCAGCTCGGCGGCCTTCTCCCCAGAGGGAGAGTCTGGCCTCCAGTCCGGAGATGGTCCTCGCCCAGGAGGTGCGCCTCCTTGATCAAATGTCCGCGGACTCGGATCGTCGCCACACCGAGTTCATGGGGGTTGTGGCACGGTTGCCTGAGGCCATTGAGTCCCTGGCTCATACTGTGGCCGATTTCGGGGCCTCACAGGCCAGGGGTTTCGACCAACTCGCGGCAGCACAGGCCAGGGGTCTTGAACAATTCAGGGCATCACAGGACGCGAGTCGGGCAGAATTCAGGGCGTCACAGGACGCGAGTCGGTCCGAATTCAGGGCAGCACAGGCAGCGAGTGGAGAGTTGACGAGTGGTGCCGTGCAGTCACTGGCTGGTCTGATGCGGGCACAGACCAGGGCAGTACGGGCACTCACTGCTGCCACACTCGCTGTGTCACGCACGCATCGCCAGGGCACCCGCTGCGCTGCTGCAGCACAGCGGTCTGGCCTTCACCAGATTGCTGCGCTTGCTGCAGTGCCAGCCCGGCCGACTGCCAGTGTCTCTGGCGACCAGCGAGCGCCTGGCATCAGCCAGCTTGCCCCCATTGCTGCAGCCGCCACTGCCACTCCCCCAGCAAAGCTGCGACGAGCTGCTGGAGAGACTGATGCTGCCCAGCCACAGCTGCAGCAGTCAGCAGCCGGCCCCTCCAGGGCCGGAGCTCGTCTAGGCCGACCCCCAAGGGCTTCTGCCGTCATGCATTGTGCCCCTCAGGAGCCTTCCCCCAGCCTTGCAACACCCACAGGGCCCAGGTTGAGGCGGAGCAGCAGGTCGGCCAGGGGTCGGAAAAGCCTGGACAAGGGCTCGCCCTCTCGGCACACAAAGTAGAGTGTGTTGCCAAATGTTTTTTTATATGGGGGTGTTTGTGTTCTGTATGGGGGGGGTTTATTTTGGTAAGGCCGAAGATGAAGGCAAATGTTCTTTTATATGGGGGTGTTTGTGTTCTGTATGGGGGGGGGTTTATTTTGGTAAGGCCGAAGATGAAAGCAAATGTTTTTTTATATGGGGGTGTTTGTGTTCTGTATGGGGGGGTTTGTCTTGGTAAGGCCGAGGATGAAGGCCATTTGGATGGACAAGTTTTGTTATTCCTCCCCAGGTTGTGGGAGTGAGATATGTTTTTGACTGTTTTTTGGGGGTCTTGTCTGTTTTTGGGTTTCATGTGGGAAGGGCCCTGAGTTTGTTCAATAAAGCTTTTTCTTTATTCAGCTTGTCCATGTGTGATGTTTCAAGTGGTTGTTGCGTTAACCGGCTGAGGGCTTGCGGAGCGGCTGCATTCATGTGCCTTCATTGCCACAAGCCATTCCCTGACAGGGGGCCTAGAAGTGTCGTTCAATAAGCCACCGATGGACGGCCCTTGGACCTTGTGGCTCCCTCCTGGGCTGATACTCCTCCTCCTCCTCCTCCTCATGGTCCTCCTGCTCGTCCTCCTGAGGTGGTGGTCCAACGTGAGGTGGCAGTGCCTGAGTCCTGCGGATAGCCAGGTTGTGCAGCATGCAGCAAACGACGATGAACTGGGAGACTCTATCCGGCGAATACTGTAGAGATCCGCCGGAACGATCCAGGCAGCGGAACCGTTGCTTGAGGACGCCAATCGTTTGCTCTATGATGTTCCTTGTGGCTTGATGGCTTTCGTTGTATGCCTCCTCAGCAGGGGTCCTGGGCGCGCGGAGCGGGGTCATGAGCCATGTACACAAAGGATAGCCTTTGTCCCAGATAAGCCATCCTCTTGGGGGAGGCTGTGCCTGGAACATGTCAGCCACAGTAGTCTGGCGCAGGATAAATGCATCGTGGCTGCTACCTGGAAAGCGGGCATTGACAGCTAGGATGCGCTGCCTGTCGTCACACACCAGCTGTACATTGAGGGAATGGTAGCCCTTCCGGTTGCGGTAATCCTCGGCATTGTCGATAGGTGCCCGCATAGCCACATGCGTGCAGTCAATGGCGCCCTGCACCATGGGGAAGTCGGCGATCCTCGCAAATCCGACTGCACGCTGCTCCTGCCTCTCTAGGGTCATGGGGAAGGAGATGAATTGGTGTCTCCTTGCGAAAAGGGCATCGGTGACCTGCCAGATGCAGCGATGCACGGCGAACTGGGAGATGTTCGCTATGTCCCCAGCAGCGGCTTGGAAGGAGCCGCTTGCATAAAAGTTCAGAGCCACCGTGACCTTCACTTCCACTGACAGAAACGTCCTGCATATCAGCTGTGGACGCAGATCTCTGTGAAGCAGCTGGCAGATCTCTGCAACCACCTCCCTTCTGAAGCGCAGCCTCTTAACACAATGCGCAGCAGTCATGGTGAGATAGGACACCTGCTGGCGGTATTCCCTGAGTGGGTAAGGCCTACGTTGCCGACGCCTGATGGCCCCTCTGCGTCTAGGCATGGCTGCCCCTCTCACACAGCGTCTGCGAGCCCTTCGCACATAATGCTGGAACTGAGGGTTGGAACCCCATGCAGCCCCCATAATATACTTGCAAACAGTGAAATCACAATGAGTCAAATTTCCACGCTCTGGCCAGAAGCCAAAAATACCTCTCCTATGTTGGCCCAAATCAGTAAGGTCTCTTCCTTGGTCTCTGTCCAGAAATCCGTTGCACTAAAGTCATTGCAGTAAAATGGCTGGCCTTTATAGTTCAGTCTAAGTGCCCTTTAATTAGCGCTCCCCGAGGCCTGCAGGGCCTCTGCTGCGTTCCACTTCACAGTTCTTAACAGCGCCACGCCCACATTGGGCGGGCGCCACTGAAGTTCCGGTTTGGGGCGCACAAACGGTGTTGCACGACAAAATGACGTCATAAGCTGCGCGCGCAGCTGAGCGCGCGCAAACACTTTGCGCCGGCGCTAAATGTCAACTGAAGTTGGGCGTAGGCGCAGTTCGGTCTGCGCCCGGGCGCTAAGTGCCTAGCGCTCGAAATCTACTCCTCTTATGGCGCTAACGGCTGCCGAACGCAACTGAATTTCTAGGCCTTAGTACCCTGTCCCTGCTTTCTCCCCATATCCCTTGATCCCTTTAGCCTTAAGAAATATATCTGACTCCTTCTTGAATATATTTAATAAGTTGGCCTCAACTGCCTTGTGTGGTAGAGAATTCCACAGGTTCCCCACTCTCTGGGTGAAGAAATTCCTCCTCATCTCAGTCCTAAATGGCTTACCCCTTATCCTTAGACTGTGACCCCTGGTTCTGGACACCCCCCCCATCGGGAACATCTTTCCTGCATCTAGCCTGTCTAGTCCTGTTAGAATTTTATAAGTTTCAATGAGATCCACTCTCATTCTTCTAAACTCTAGTGAATGTAAGCCCAATCGACCCAATCTCTCCTCATACATCATTACTGCCATCCCAGATATCAGTCTGGTGAATCTTCACTGCACTCTCTCCATGGCAAGAACATCCTTCCTCAGATAAGGCGACAAAAACTGCACACAATACTCAAGGTGTGGTCTCATCAAGGCCCTGTACAACTGCAGCAAGAGATCCTTGCTCCTGTACTCGAATCCTCTTGCTATGAAGGCCAACATACCATTTGCCTTCTTAACCGCCTGCTGCACCTGCATGCTTACCTTCAGCGACTGGTACACAAGGACACCCAGGTCTCGTTGCACTTCCCCTTTTCCCAATCTATTGCTGTTCAGATAATAATCTGTCTTCCTGTTTTTGCCACCGAAGTGGATAATTATACTGCATTTGCCATGCATCTGCCCAATCATCCAACCTGTCCAAATCACACTGGAGTTTCTCTGCATCCTCCTCACAGCACATACGCCCACCCAGCTTTGTGTCATCTGCAAACTTGGAGATATTACATCTAGTTCCCTCATCTAGATCATTAATATATATTGTGAATAGCTGGAGTCCTAGCACCGATCCCTGCGGTAACCCACTAGTCACTGCTTGCCACTCAGAAAAAGACCATTTATTCCAACTCTTTGCTTCCTGTCTGCCAACCAGTTCTCTATCGAAGTCAGTACCTTACCCCCAATCCCATGTGCTTTAACTTTGCACGCTAATCTCTTATGCGGGACCTTATCGAAAGCCTTCTGAAAGTCCAAATACACCACATCCACTGGTTCTCCCTTATCTATTCTACCAGTTACATCCTCAAAAAATTCCAGCAGATTAGTCAAGCATGATTTACCTTTTGTAAATCCATGTTGACTTTGTCCGATCCTAAGTTTGTGAGTGAACTCTTCTGGGCCACCTCCCCTCTTTGCCACGTACCTTCCAGCCAGCAGGCAGACTCTGGATTGTTCAATTTGAACCAACTGACTGCCTACTGCCTCTTTCTGCCCACTTCAGTTGGGCAGCTGGTTGGCAGGGATGTAATTGAGGCCCAGGTGTTACAATAGCCCAGGCCTCAATCTCTTGACATCGGGCGGGTTTGACGCTCGCCCCAGCCCCTACCGACACCCACTCCCAGTTAAAATCCCTCTTCCCCATCCCATGTCTTGGTTCTCACCATATGTAACTGATTAGCCCCCTTCCTGTCCAACACATGCAGCTCACCAAAATAACGTGAATAATGCAGACGAAAATGAAACTGAGACATAAGTCTTTCCAGCAGAATGGTACATAGGAAGTTTATTATCGTGTTGTATTCATGAGTAAAACCTGCAAGTCAGGATTCCCCAGTGGATCAGGAAGAAAATTCATTGTGTAATGTGGTATGCAGTCACACAGATCAAAGAGATCTCATGTTGGATTCCTGCTGTGGGCTGTTAACTGATCTTCACTGGTGATACAGAAGGGATAATAAAGTTAGCCTCAGCATTTCCAGGCAGGCAGCAAACACTGGGGAGCGGAAAAAGCCTGTTTGTTAACCAGTGACCGCTGCTGGAGAGTTATGGATAAGGATGCCAGGTGAGGCCAGGGTCAGGCTCAATTGTCTTACCCTTGGGGTTGAATAGCACTAGCTATCTCGACTGATGAATGAAGAGTAGTCACTTGGATGAGTTTACCAATGGCTTCTTGTGCTTTTTCATGTTTATTAGATTGTTCGAGTTCCTAATAATTCAGCATTGAATAATAAGTTATAATTATAATGGTTGAAAATAATTTTACATTCAGCAACTCAAGCTTTGCTTACAATCTCTCAGCTTGCAGACTGACTTAATTCCCCTGTTCATTTCTAACTTCTTGTGCTGTATTGAGACCCCAGGGGAACATCAAGAAGTCCTTATACTCAAACGAATGAATCATTACAGCTGGCATCCATGGAACAGCCCCCCTGAATTAGTTTCTTCCTTCAGGCAATTAGATTAGAGAATATCTGTATAACTCACTAGTAACTTGGTTTTTCTTTCACTAGTTGTTCGGCCTCCTTCATTTGTGGAATAGTCATTGGGGGGTAATTTTGACTTTGGGTGATATTGTTAAACGGGTGATATCAAATCAGCCGCCCATTATACATCTCTGCTGATTTTTATCGCCTAAAGTCAAAATGACCCCCACTGTGTTCAGGAACTTCTTACGCAATATCGGGTTTTTGGTCAGTGTTATTAAAAAAAAGTACTTCCATTGTTTACAAGGGTATACAGGTTAATAGTTAACAAGCTTTGTGACTTCTTCTCAGGGTTTATTGTACTCAATTCACATCTATGTTTTGCTGTACAATTCCTATTTCAAAGTAGATTAAAGATAACGGACAAGGCGCATAATCTGAACGTTCTTACTTGGAGAAGAAAGTTGAAACCCTAACACAATCAGCAAGATTCATAGCACTTCAGTTAATGTGGGGGGGGGTATGAGTAAAATGATTATGGCAGTACTTTCGGCAGTATCAGAATAATTGACATATACAGAAATATTGAAGCAAATGTCATATCACTGCATCTGAAAACCCTTTTAATGATATTGATTTCACTATGATATCGATTCAGCTGACATAATGATTTATAATTGAGGAAAACAATGAAAGAATGAATAAGGCAGTGCTATTTAACATGCAGGCCGTACACAAGTGTGGTATCTTGTAGCTCGTAATGCAAAATTTCTAACATTTGGCTTCGATCCTGTTACAGCCAAATCTGACCAGAGTGCTTAATATCCTTATTGTCTTTGAAAGAAAATTAAACTGTTTTTAAAATATAATTGAAATGTGAGAACTGAAGGATGCAAAACAAGCACACATTGTTATTGGACATATAGGGGTCGAATTTAACCGGGGGCATGTTCGGAGCAGGCAGGCGAGGTGGGAGGGGAACCTTTGTGGCAAGCTCAACCTGAGCTATTACATTTCTACATATATTTTTTATCCACACCTTTGTTTTGTGCCCTTCCCCCTTTTTTTCTCTCCCACATGGCAGCTGTCTCCCATTCTGCCAGCGCATTTCACACCTAATCTAGAGCTGTGTTTTGTCTCTCCACTAGTCCTATCACCATCTCGTCTCGTTTTGAATACCTCTTAATGTCTCTTCACTTCTCTTTTGTTCTCTCATCCCCATTTCCCAGCCCCCAAACTGGCCTTTTAATCTGTTTCATTTTCTGGGCTTTTTCAGTCCTGACGAAGGGTTTCGACCTGAAACGTTGACTCTATTTCTCTCTCCATGGATGTTGCCTGGCCTGCTGAGTTTTTTCAGCATTTTCTGTTGTTATTTAAACTCAACCTGAGGCCTGGGCCTTTGTAACTCCTGGGCCTCATTTGAATACCACTGCTGGGAAGGAGAGGCAAGGAGGGGGCTGGGGAGGCCCAAGGACTCTTTCGGGGCCTAGCGGAGCACTCCTGACATCGTCAGGCTGCAACTTTCCAATGTAAAGTAGATTAAAATCTAACCCATCGTTTCTTAATAATGTTCAGCAGGACTAATATAAGTACAAAATAATGGATATATAGAGCACTTCACTTACAGGAATAGAGCAGAAATTTCTAAATTTGTACTTGTGAAGATTGTGCAGGAACTTTGCCTTCTTTAAAGGGTTAACTACAGCATATGATCAGAAGAAGTGGCCATTTTAAAAATAGTTTCCCATTTAAACTACTATCCTTTAGTTCCCTTGATGGCCTCATGACTAGAGCAGCCAGAGCCGAATATGTATATTGTTGCTCTAGCACAAGGACACTGGAGGAAAAAGACCTCTTCAGTTATGTCGTATGTCTTCTGAGACAGTACCACCTGCTCACTTACCTTACGGTGCTGTTGACGAACTTGGAGCTGCCATTGCTGGCAGCGAAGTCGAGTAAATGGAGCATTAATTACACTTTCAAATAATTATGCAAAGTGCTTGGGGAGCATGGTTAACAGAACAGTAGAAATCCCTGTCAAATCACCTTCATGTTGGTATCTACAAACAGTGCTAATTGTTGAGGTAGAGTGATATGTGTACAAAAAATAATGTGACTTTTCTTTTATGACTCCTATGAATTAACAGTAGCAACTGCAGCCGAGGAATTGGCAAATATGCATTCTTCACATGTCTCTTGCTTTGCATGAAATTGGCTTCCATTAGCTCCATATATTGTAGTTCGTTCTTAGTACAAGTAAGGCATTGCATTTGGCAACAAGCGGCTAAATGTTGCCTGGTTGATATTAACATTTATTTTCCATATTTTGAAGTTGATCCAACTTTGATAAAGGCAGAAGATGACTGTGTCTACTTTTGTGGAAACTCCCTTGGGCTGCAACCAAAGAAAACAAAGGCTTATATAGAGGACACGCTTGACAAATGGGCCAAAATGTAAGTAAAGTGAACATTGTTAAGAACTTGTGTTGCTTTCTGTAAAAATGTTCCTAGGCTATGCAAATTAGGAAAGTCAAAGTTTAGAGAACTAGGGTTCCAAATATTTATGAATCAATTACTCACATTGGGTAACTTCTGTGTCACAGCGAGTTAACCTTTCTAACTTAATCATTGGGGTCACATATGTACCAAAATCAGTCAGCTGCACCTAACATGTAACATGTGAACCAATGCTCACTCTGCACCCACCAAGTTCAAACAGATTGTGTGACATATGGCTCTAACCATCCACCTATTCCATGAGTTAAGAATCTCATTATCCAAAAAAAATCTGAAAAAAAGAACGAAAGAAAGAAAGAAAGAAATGAATCCTGAATTTTTTGGTTATCTCTCTAATTCTGTCGTGGTTCTTGCACAGGGAGAATCTCAGCTCTTTGCAAAAGGGTAGAATTCCACTTTTAAGATGGGCGAGTACATTCATTCATGTGAGATCATGAAATTCTATGTAAGATCAAAGCAAGAAAGAACTCACATTTATATAGTGCCTTTCATAACCTCAGGATGTCCAAAGCCCTATATAGCCCATGAAATATTTTTGAAGTGCAGTCAGTCTTGTAATCTAAGAAACATAGCAGTCAATTTGCACACAGGAAGGTCCTACAAACAACAACGTGACACTGACCAGATAATCAACTTTAGTGGTGTTGGTTGAATGACAAATATTGGCGAGAACTCCCCGGCTCTTCTTCAAAATAGTGCCATTGGGTCTTTAACAACAACAACAACTTGTATTTATATAGCATCTTTAACATAGTAATACACCCCAAGGTGCTGCACAGAAGTATTATAAGACAAAAAATTTGACACTGAGCCACATAAGGCGATATTAGGGGAGATGACCCAAAGGTTGGTCGAAGAGGTAGGTTTTAAAGAGCATCTTAAAGGAGGAGAGAGAGGGAGAGAGGTGGAAAGGTTTATGGACAGAATTCCAGAGATGAGGACCTAGGCAACAGAAGGGACGGCCACCAATGGTTGAGCAAATATAATCAGGGATGCTCAAGAGGGCAGAATAAGAGGAGCGCAGCTATCTCGGGGGTGGGGGGGGTTGTGGTGCTGGAGGAGATTACAGAGATAGGGAGGGGCGAGGCCACGGAGGGATCTGAAAACAAGGATGACAATTTTGAAATCGAGGCGTTGTTTAACCGGGAGCCAATGTAGGTCAGCGAGCACAGCGGTGACGGGTGAATGGGACCTGGTGCAAGTTAGAACATGGACAGCCGAGTTTTGGATGACCTCAAGTTTACGTAAGGTAAAACGTGGGAGGCCAGCCAGGAATGCATTGGAATAGTCAAGTCTAGAGGTAACAAAGGCATGGATGAAGGTTTCAGCTACGGATGAGCTGAGGCAAGGGCGGAGACAGGCGATGTTATGGAGGTGGAAATAGGCAGTCTTAGTTATGCCGCGGATATGTGGCCGGTAGCTCATTTCAGGGTTGTGAACAGTGTGGTTTAGCCTCAGACAGATGTTAGGGAGAGGGATGGAGTCAGTGGCTAGGGCACGGAGTTTGTAGTGGAGACAGAAAACAATGGCTTCGGTCTTCCCAATATTTAATTGGAGAAAATTTCTGCTCATCCAGTACTGTCCCAAACCCGCGACCTCTTCCACCTAGAAGGACAAGGGCAGCAGGCGCATGGGAACACCACCACCTCCAAGTTCCCCTCCAAGTCACACACCATCCTGACTTAGAAGTATATCGCTGATCCTTCATCGTCGCTGGGTCAAAATCCTAGAATTCCCTACCTAACAGCACTGTGGGAGTACCTTCGCCACACTGACTGCAGCAGTTCAAGAAGGTGGTTCACCACCACCTTCTCAAGGGCAATTAGGGATGGGCAAACACCCATATCCCATAAATGAATAAAACATTTTTTTTTTAAAAAGCTGCAGGCAATTTAGAGACTGTGGAGGGGTCGAGAGAAGTGGTGGTGAGGTAGAGCTGTGTGCCGCCAGCGTACACGTGGAAACTGATGCTGTGTTTTGGATGATGTCACCAAGGGGAAGCCTGTAGATGAAAAATAGGAAAGGGCCAAGGATCGATCCTTGGGGGACACCAGAGGGAATGATGCAGGTGTGGGAAGAGAAGCCACTGCAGTTGATTTTCTGGATATGATTAAATAGATAAGAATGGAACCAGGCGAGTGCAATCGCACCTAGCTGGATGATGGTGGAGAGGCATTGGAGGAGGATGGAGTGGTCAGCCATGTGAAAGGCTGCAGACAAGTCGAGAAGGATGAGGAGGGATAGTTTACCTTTGTCACAGTCACAAAGGATGGCATTTGTGACTTTGATGAGAGCCGTTTCGCTACTGTGGCATGGTAGAAACTGATTGAAGGGAGGCGACACCATGTTCAAGGACTTTGGAGAGGAAAGCGAGATTGGAGATGGGGCGGTAGTTTGCAAGGATGGAGGGGGTCAAGGTTTTTTTTGAGGAGAGTGGTGATGACGGCAGATTTGGGGGAGAGGGGGACAGTACCTGAGGAGAGAGAACCATTAACATTGTCAGCTAACATGGGAGCCAGAAAAGGAAGTTGGTGGTCAGCAGTTTGGTGGGAATAGGGACGAGGGAGCAGGAAGTGTGTCTCATGGACAAGATGAGTGCGGAGATGTGGGTACAGGGCTAGGGCAGGGGGGACGCTTAGAGGAAGTTTGGCCCGGTGGGCTAGGGGAAGGAAGGGAAGTGGCAGAGGCAGCTGATTGGATGGTCTTAATCTTAGAGACAAAGAAGTCCATGAATTCCTCACACTTGCTACTGGAGGTGAGGGTGGAGGAGGGGAAAGGGGTTTAAGAAGAGAGTTAGCAGTAGAGGATAGAAGCTGGGGTTTATCTTTGCATTCCAGAATAATTCTGGAATAGTGAGCAATTTTGGCAGACAGGAGCAGGACCCGATAATGCTTTCTGTGGTCCAGCCAGATCTGGTGGTGAATGGCTAAACCATATCCATTCAAATCTGTGTCCCTTGGACTTAAGGGAGCGAAGATGAGGCCCGTACCAGGGGAGCAACCAGGCTGAGAGAGAATAATTGTTTTAATAGGGTCTAGGGCATCAAAGGTGGTGATAAGGGTGTGGTTGAGCAGATCAGTAGCTGCAGAAATGTCATGGTGAATGGAGGGCGAAAGGCTGGACAATTGGGATTTTGTAAATACAGTTGTAAGAGAGTTGGGAGAGAGCTTTTTCCAGGGGCAGACACAGATGGAAGTAGGGTTGGGATGGAAGTAGGGTTGGGGGGCGGCAGAGGGTGGGGGGGGGGTGGTGGGGGGGAAAGGGGATGTGGGTGGAGAGTGATATGAGGAAGTGGTGAGAGATGGCCTTATCTGTGACAGACACAATGGGAGTAGCGAGACCAAGAGAGATGGCAAGTTCGAGAGGGTGACCGTGAATATGGGTTGGGGAGTTTACATGAAGGGAGAGATTAAGGGAGGATAGGAGGCTAGTGAACTCAGTGGAGAGAGAGCATAATGGATTGAGATGGATGTTGAAATCACAGAGGATGAGAAGCCACTTGGTGCAGAGGCTGAGGGAGGAAAGCAGTGAAAATATCTCTGTATTAAAATGTTTATGGTATTTGGGTGGGTGGTAGCGAAAGAGAATATTAAATGAGAGGTGAGAGGGTGGAATAAGGTGATATGCTCAAAGGAGGAGAAAGTGCCGGAGGAGTGGGGGGACAGATCAAGGTGTGATTTGGTGATGAGAGCCACACCGCCACCACGGCGGTCTGAGCGGGGCAAGTGGTGAAAGGTATAGCCAGGCGGGGAGGCTTCATTTAAGGGGAAGGTGTCATCACCCCTCAGCCAAGTTTCTGTCAGGGCCATGATGTCGATGCAATCATCCACGATAAGCTCATGGATGGCAAGGGCCATGTTCACAAGTGAACGGACATTCTAGAGGTAGAAGCGCAGAGAGTCGATGATGGCTGACCCACTGCCAGTGTCCACAGGGTCAGCACTGGGAGGAGTGAGTTGGACAGGGAGGAGATATGCAAGATTAGCCCTCAATGGGCACATTTGGTGGGAAGGTCGACAAGAATGTAGGATGAGGCAGTTGGGGTTGCTGCTCGTAAGGAGGCAGCGATGAGTGCCTCGATGGACCCATCGGAGGCTGCCAAGAGAGGCACAGAGGGAAGCTGTAGGCTTATCTAAGAGGGAGTCAAGCCTGGGACGGCGGCAGGAGAGTAGGAAGGTCAAAGAGTAATGAAGGATTGGATAGGTATTTAGGAGGGCAGAGTATCCGAGAGAGGAGCGATAAAAGGAGGCATGACGACAGGAGAAAGGATAGAGAAAAAAAGAAAAGGGAGGAGAAAAGTGGAAAAAGAAATGAATGGCTCAGGTCTGGAGCAACAGCCAAAGTTTGCACGTGAATGGACACAGGGAAAATCTCAGGTTACATCGGCCTGGTTTTGTAGTAATTAATGGGATACATATTTCCTGGTAGCAGGGAATAGGTTGGAGATAATAATAGGGAGACCAGGGTCAATGTCAGAGTTCCAATGGAGGGACAAAGCAGGATGGAGCCGGCACGGAGCATCGCCGAGCCGCTGTCCAAATTCAGAGACAGGTGTAGCAGGCGAGTGAAGTCCAAAAGCTATTTGAAGAGTAGAGAGTTCGAGGATGGAGGTTGTTGCTGTAGGAATGCGATTCAGTAGCTGTGCAGAAAGATGATGGCAAAATTGATGCAAGTTGGAGGTCACCGTGGATCAAAGCGGCGGAGTTAATGGGCCGGATATTCTGACCCCCACGGGTGTGTACGAGGTGTGTACACCCGTCGGGGCCTTGCAAGTGCCAGTTTCAGGCATGCAAAGCGCATGTGCTAAAACCCGGTACTTTCGATCTGTCAAGAATCCTTTTGACAGATTGCATGCCTGCCCGGAGAAGGGCCTTTGCGGGTGGAGAATTCCGCTTTCTGCAGAACCTCTGCCCGCTGAAAACCTTAAAAAATCTTACGCCTTGTAAAAGCAGCGTATGGCCTGCTACTACCAGCATAAGAGTTTTAAGAAAAAAATGTTTTTCCACTCATTTATAATTTAAAAATACTTTTAAAAATGGTAAGTTCATTCTTAGCCCCATAAAAAACATCAATTTTTTTTTCAAAAAATAAAATTTTTGTCTAAAATATTTAATTCAATGTAATTTTAACTAATTTAAAATACGTGATTAAAAATAAATTATTTAATGTTTAACTGTGTTTTTAAGTGATCCCCATTCATGATTTTGACAGATCTATGCGTAGAAACCTGTCAAAAGTGTGAGGGAGGAATTCCCTTCTTTGATTGGAACCGCACGCACACCTGGAATGCCTGGGCCTCCGCATTTCATTGAGCAGAGGCCCAGGATCGGAAGTCTCGGGACCTATGGAGCCAGCAGGTAAGTGCGTAGATTTTTTCCAATCAGAGGCCTCCGCCCGCAGGAAGCCTCCGATCGGAAAATCCAGCCCAATGTAAAACCACAAGCCAGTGACCAGCAAAGCTGAAAAACCAGTAGAACGAGTCATCGGACAGCAAGTGAAACAGCAGCTGCTAGTCAAAAGCCAACAAGGCTGAAAAATCAGTAGAACCAGTTCAGCATAGAGACAACCGCAGTTTAAAAGTTATTTTTTTTTAAATCTTTTAGCAGCAGAGTTAGAGACACAGCAGGTAAGTCTTACAATGTAATCTAGCGTAGTCCAGTGCAGAAGCGTAGTCTAGATGCCCAGAGAAGTCCAGGAGATCGGAAACCAATTTGCAAAATGAATTCAGCAGCTTAAAACTTGAAGCGACTGAATAGCAGAGCAGAGTCACAGCAGCTGAGTCAAACAGTGTAGTCAGTAGAGCAGCATAGTCCTGTTGGCAGAGGAATCTAGTTGATGGAAGTCAAGTTTCAGCAGAGTTCCAGCAGTTGAAAGAGCTCAGTGAGAACCAAGACACGCAGGGTCAGGGAATGGGCATTGGCTCTGCAGGTGTAGTTTTAAACTTGTAGCTTGAATTTGTAGTTTGGGCTGAAATACTTTCACTATCAGAGCCAGGGTATCTTACGCAATGGGAGAAAGGAGATGGGGGAAGAAAGGGCAAAGGATGACTAAGGACACAGTTGAAGAGAAGAGCAGCTCATTAAGGAGTTCCCAGCCCAAGAGCCAGCTTGGATTTCAATTAACGTCCACCTGAGAGGGCAGGCAGGGCCTCGGTTTAATGTCTCATCCAAAAGATGGCACCTCCGGCAGTGCAGCACTCACTCAGCACTTTTCTAGAATGTCAGCCCAGAATATGTTCGTAAGTCTCATAAGGAATGGGGAGAAGGAAAGGGGGTGATCTGAGGCTTTCTGCTAGAGATTGACCTATGTTGTCAAGTCCACATAATTTTGAAAATTTTGAGGAATGATTGGTAAATCATAAAGGTTGTGACTCTAACTGCAGGTACACAATGGGATTCATTCCGGTGGAATGCTGGTACACACTGGGATGGTGGTACACACTGGAATGCTGGTACACACTGGGATGAAGGTACACACTGGGATGCTGGTACACACTGGAATACAGAGACACACTGGAATGCAGAGACACACTGGAATACAGATACATACAGGAATACAGATACACATTTGGATGCAGATACACACTGGAATGCAGATACACACTGGTATGCGGGTACACACTGGTATGCAGGTACACACTAGAATTCTGGTACACACTGGGATGCTGGCACACACTGGAATTCTGGTACACACTGGGATGCTGGCACACAATGGAATGCTGGTACACACTGGAAAGCTGGAAAAAACTGGAATGCTGGTACACACTGGAATGCAGATACACACTGGAATGCAGATACACACTGGAATGAAGATACACACTGGAATGTTGGTACACACTGGAATGCAGATACACACTGGACTGCCGATACACACTGGACTGCAGACACACACTGGAACGCAGATACACGCTGGAATGCAGATACACACTGGAATGCTGGTACACACTGGAATACAGATATGCACTGGAATGCTGGAATACACTGGAATGCAGACACACACTGGGATGCTGGTACACACTGGAATACAGAGACACACTGGAATGCAGAGACACAATGGAATACAGATACATACAGAAATACAGATACACATTTGGACGCAGATACACACTGAAATGCAGATACACAATGGTATGCGGGTACACACTGGTATGCTGGCACACACTGGAATTCTGGTACACACTGGAATGCTGGCACACACTGGAATACAGATACACACTGGAATGCTGGAACACACTGGAATGCTGGTACACCCTGGGATGCTGGTACACACTGGAATGCCGATACACACTGGACTGCAGATACACACTGGAATGCAGATACACACTGGACTGCAGATACACACTGGAATGCCGATACACACTGGACTGCAGATACACACTGGAATGCAGATACACACTGGAATGCAGATACACATTGGACTGCAGATACACACTGGAATGCTGGTACACACTGGAATACAGATATGCACTGGAATGCTGGAATACACTGGAATGCAGACACACACTGGGATGCTGGTACACACTGGAATGTTGGTACACACTTGAATGCTGGGACACACTGGAATGCAGATACACACGGAATACAGATACACACTGGGATGCTGGTACACATTAGAATACAGATACAACCTGGGAAGCAGGTACACACTGGAATGCAGATACTCACTGGACTGCAGATACACACTGGAATGTTGGTACACACTGGAATGCTGGTACACACTGGAATGCTGGTACACACTGGGATGCTGGTACACACTGGAATGTTGGTACACACTGGAATGCTGGTACACACTGGAATGCTGGTACGCACTGGAATGCTGGTACACACTGGGATGCTGGTACACACTGGAATGTTGGTACACACTGGAATGCTGGTACACACTGGAATGCTGGTACACACTGGAATGCTGGTACACACTGGACTGCAGACACACACTGGAATGCAGATACATGCTGGAATTCAGATACACACTGGAATGCTGGTACACACTGGAATACAGATATGCACTGGAATGCTGGTACACACTGGAATGCAGATATGCACTGGAATGCTGGTACACACTGGAATGCAGATACACACTGGGATGCTGGTACACACTGGGATGCTGGTACACACTGGGATGCAGATACACACTGGAATGCTGGTACACACTGGGATGCAGATATACACTGGGATGCTGGTACACACTGGAAGGCTGGTACACACTGGACTGCAGACACACACTGGAATGCAGATACATGCTGGAATGCAGATACACACTGGAATGCTGGTACACACTGGAATACAGATATGCACTGGAATGCTGGAATACACTGAAATGCAGACACACACTGGGATGCTGGTACAAACTGGAATACAGAGACACACTGGAATGCATAGATACACTGGAATACAGATACATACAGGAATACAGATACACATTTGGACGCAGATACACACGAATGCAGATACACACTGGAATGCAGATACACACTGGAATGCAGATACACAATGGTATGCGGGTACACACTGGTATGCTGGCACACACTGGAATTCTGGTACACACTGGAATGCTGGCACACACTGGAATACAGATACACACTGGAATGCTGGAACACACTGGAATGCTGGTACACACTGGGATGCAGATACACCCTGGGATGCTGGTACACAGTGGAATACAGATACGCACTGGAATGCTGGAACACACTGGAATGCAGATACACACTGGAATGCAGATACACACTGGAATGCTGGTACACAGTGGAATACAGATATGCACTGGAATGCTGGAACACACTGGAATGCTGGTACACACTGGGATGCAGATACACCCTGGGATGCTGGTACACAGTGGAATACAGATACGCACTGGAATGCTGGAACACACTGGAATGCAGATACACACTGGAATGCTGGTACACAGTGGAATACAGATACGCACTGGAATGCAGATACACACTGGAATACAGATACACACTGGAATGCTGGTGCACACTGGGATGCTGGTACACACTGGAATACAGGTGCACACTGGAACGCTGGTACACACTGGAATACAGATACACACTGGAATGCTGGTACACACTGGAATGCTGGTACACACTGGGATGCTGGTACACACTGGAATGCAGGTGCACACTGGAACGCTGGTACACACTGGAATACAGATACACACTGGAATGCTGGTACACACTGGAATGCTGGTACACACTGGGATGCTGGTACACACTGGGATGCTGGTACACACTGGAATGTTGGTACACACTGGAATGCTGGTGCACACTGGGATGCTGGTGCACACTGGGATGCTGGTACACACTGGAATGCTGGTACACACTGGAATACAGATACACACTGGAATGCTGGTACACACTGGGATGCTGGTACACACTGGGATGCTGGTACACACTGGAATGCTGGTACACACTGGAATACAGATACACACTGGAATGCGGGTACACACTGGGATGCTGGTACACACTGGAATGTTGGTACACACTGGAATGCTGGTACACACTGGGATGCTGGTACACACTGGGATGCTGGTACACACTGGAATGCTGGTACACACTGGAATACAGATACGCACTGGAATGCTGGTACACACTGGGATGCTGGTACACACTGGGATGCTGGTACACACTGGGATGCTGGTACACACTGGACTGCTGGTACACACTGGGATGCTGGTACACACTGGGATGCTGGTACACACTGGGATGCTGGTACACACTGGAATACAGATACACACTGGAATGCGGGTACACACTGGGATGCTGGTACACACTGGAATGTTGGTACACACTGGAATGCTGGTACACACTGGGATGCTGGTACACACTGGAATGTTGGTACACACTGGAATGCGGGTACACACTGGGATGCTGGTACACACTGGAATGCTGGTACACACTGGAATGCTGGTACACACTGGAATGCAGATACACACTGGAATGCTGGTACACACTGGAATGCTGGTACACACTGGAATGCTGGTACACACTGGAATGCAGATACACACTGGAATGCAGATACACACTGGAATGCTGGTACACACTGGAATGCAGATACACACTGGAATGCGGGTACACACTGGAATGCTGGTACACACTGGAATACAGATACACACTGGAATGGTGCCTCCACAGCCCACTGGGGTAGAGAATTCCAAACATTCACCACCCTCTGTGTAAAGAAATTTCATCTCATTTCGGTCCTGAATGGCCTACCCTTTATCCTGACGCTGTGGCCCCTGGTTCTAGACTCCCCAGCCAAGGGAAGCATTCTCCCAGCATCCACTCCGTGAAGCCCTGTAACAAGTTTGTATGCTTCAATGAGACATTGAATAAAAAAAAAATTTAAATCACGTTTTTAAAATGAAAATAAACTTACCTTTTTTAAAAGTATTTCTAAATGATAAATGAGTGTAACTTAAAAAAAAAAAAATCAACTTTTATGCTGGTAAAAGCAGGCCTTATGCCTGCTTTTACCAGGTGTAAGATTTCTAAGGGTTTTCTGCGGGCAGATGTTCTCCAGAAAGCGGAACTCTCCCTCCACAGAGGCCCTTCTCTAGGGCAGGCATCCGATCTGTCAAGAGCATTCCTGACAGATCAGAAATACCGGTTTTCATCGCATGCGCTTCGCATTCCTGAAACGGGGATTTCCGGTGTCCCTACGGGTGAGTACACAGCTCGTACACACCCATAGGTATCGGAATATACGGCCCATGGTTAATGAGAAGGTGAAGAATGATAATATATGATAATTCAGAAGGATAGAAAGAAAGGAAAGGGAGGTGGGGTGGCTTCGTTGGTAAAAGATGGGATCAGTGCAGTGGTGAGAAGTGATATTGGCTCAGAAGATCAAGATGCAGAATCGGTTTGGGTGGAGATAAAAAATAATAAGGGGAAAAAACCTCTGGTGGACGTAGTCTACAGGCCCCCGAACAGTAGCAATGCTGTTAGACAGAGTATAAATCAACAAATAATGGAGGCCTGTAAAAAAGGTACGGTAATAATCATGGGTAATTTTAATCTCCATATTGATTGGACAAATCAAATTGGCCATGGTAGCCTGGAGGAGGAGTTCATAGAGTGCATCCGGGATGTTTTCCCAGAATAGTATGTAATGGAACCAACCAGGGAGTAGGCTATCTTGGATCTGGTACTATGTAATAAGACAGAATTAATAAATGATTTCACAGTAAAGGATCCTCTAGGAAAGAGTGATCATAGCTTGGTTGAATTTCAAATTCAGTTGGAGGGTGAGAAAATTGTACCTCAAACCAGTGTCCTGATCTTAAACAAAGGCAATTATAATGGTATGAGGGAAGAACTGGCTAAAGTGGACTGGAAAAACAAATTAAGGGGTAAGAAAGTTGAAATGAAGTGTCAGACATTTAAGGAGATATTTCAAAACTCTCAACAAAAATATATTCCAGTGAGAAATAATGATTTTAAGTGAAGGGAGCACCATCCATGGCTAACTAAGGAAGTAAAGGATGGTATCAAATTGAAAATGAAGGCATACAATGTTGCCAAGATTGGTGGGAGACCAGAAGATTGGGAATTTTTTTAAAAACCAGCAAAGGATGACTAAAAAAATAATAAAGAGAGAGAAAATAAATTATGAGAGTAAGCTGGCAAGAAACATTAAAACAGATATTAAGAGCTTCTACAGGTATATAAAAAGTAAGAGGGTAGCTAAAGTAAACATTGGTCCCTTAGAGGATGAGACTAGGGATTTAATAATGGAGAACGGGGAAATGGCAGAGACTCTGAACAAATATTTTGCATCTGTCTTCACGATAGAAGACACTAACAACATCCCAATAATGGATAATTAAGGGGCCACAGGGAGTGGGGAACTAAAGACGACCACTATCACTAAGGAAATAGTACTCGATAAAATAATGGGACTAAAAGATGACAAGTCCCCTGGACCAAATGGCCTGCATCCCAGGGTCTTAAAAGAAGTGGCTGCAGAGATAGTGGATGCACTGGTTGCAATATAGCAAAATTCCCTGGAATTTGGAGAGGTCCCAGCGGATTGGAAAACGGCTAATGTAACACCCCTATTTAAGAAAGGAGGGAGACAGAAAGCAGGAAACCAAAGACCAGTTAGCCTAACATCTGTCGTTGGGAAAATGCTGGAGTCCTTCATTAAGGAAGCAGTAGCAGGGCATTTGGAAAAACATACTGCAGTCAAACAGAGTCAGCATGGTTTTCGGAAAGGGAAATCATGTTTAACAAATTTGCTGGAGTTCTTTGAGGATGTAACAAGCAGGGTGGATAAGGGTGAGCCAGTGGATGTGGTGTTTTTGGATTTCCAGAAGACATTCGATAAGGTGCCACATAAAAGGTTACTGCATAAGATAAGAGCTCACGGAGTTGGGGGTAATATATTAGCATGGATAGAGAATTGGCTAACTAACAAAAAGCAGAGAGTCAGGATAAATGGGTCATTTTCTGGTTGGCAAATGGTAACTAGTGGGGTGCCACAAGGATGGGTGCTGGGGCCCCAACTATTTACAATCTACATTAATGACTTGGATGAAGGGATCGAGTGTAATGTAGCCAAGTTTGCAGATGATACAAAGATGGGTGAGAAAGCAAGTTGTGCAGAGGACTCAAAGAATCTGCAAAGGGATATAGACAGGCTAGGTGAGTGGGCAAACATTTGGCAGATGGAGTATAATGTGGGAAAGTGCAAGGTTATCCACTTTGGCAGGAAAAATAAAAAAGCAAACTATTATTTAAATGGAGAGAGATTAAAAAATGCTACAGTTCAGAGGGACCTAGGGGTCCTTGTGCATGAAACACAGAAAGTTAGCATGCAGGTACAGCAAGTAATCAAAAAGGCAAATGGAATGTTGGCCTTTATTTCAAGGGGGTTGGAGTATAAAAGCAGGGAAGTCCTGCTACAACTGTACAAGGTATTGGTGAGACCACACCTTGAGTACCACGTACAGTTGTGGTCTCCTTATTTAAGGAAGGATATACTTGCATTGGAGGCTGTTCAGAACTGATTCACTAGGTTAATTCCAGAGATGAGGGGTTTGACTTATGAGGAAAGGTTGAGCAGGCTGGAATTTAGAAGAATGAAAGGTGATCTTATCAAAACATACAAGATACTGAGGGGGCTCGACAGGGTAGATGCAGAGAGGATGTTTCCCCTCATGGGGAAATCTAGAACTCGGGGGCACAGTCTCAGAATAAAGGGTCACCCTTTTAGAACTGAGATGATGAGGAACTTCTTCTCTCAGAGGGTCGTAAATTTGTGGAATTCTCTGCCCCAGAGAGCTGTAGAGGCTAGGTCATTAAATACATTTAAACTGGAGATAGTCAAATTTTTGCAAGATAAGGGAGTGAAAGGTTATGGGGAGTGGACTGGGAAGTGGCTTTGAGCCCTAGATCAGCCACGATCTTATTGAATGGCGGAGCAGGCTCGAGGATCAAGTGGCCTATTCCTGCTCCTATTTTTTATGTTCTTATGTCCTTAAGAAGACAGGTTGCACGAGGAAAGATCATTAAGATTTATTACTGCACTCAGGATAAATGTCAGCACTACTTTGCTAACAAGGATCATGCAGGCATATTTTTCCTTTGTGAACAGCTTCTCCTCAGTGAAAGCCTAATGCCCAACTCCTCTCCAAAAACAGCTGCGATCTTATCCTGACTTCAACTCCATAGCTAACTTCAGGCCTCACTTCTCTAAAATCTCAGTATGAGGATTTCTTCACTCGCTGCTGGCTCTGATATAGATCTCTTTAGTTTTTAATGCTGTTGCACTATTTGAAATTTCCCTTTCCCAGCACTCAACAGAACAATACAGAACACAGTTGCTATAGTAACCTATTATTAAAATATAATACCGGTCAGGTTGTTGACATGGCTATAGCTAATTCTTACTTTTGAGATAGAATAAGACGGGAGGATTTTAATCTCCCCGTCTCCCCATATGACGGGAACGATCCCGACATAGGATTAAGATGGTGGGGGGTGGGGGGGAGGGGCAGTGGTGTTGATTTTGAGGATTTTCCAATGTCTTCAAACCTCCGACCATTTTGACTTGCCTGAATTCAGGCATGGGAGGCTGCCCATCGAAAAGGAGCGGGGCCAAATTTAAATGGAAGAGTTGCGCCCTGATGGCCATTTTAACCGCAGGCCCAATAAAGGGCAGCACAGTCTCGGGCCCGTCAGCTAAAGCTGATGGCAGCGAGGTTCCGGGCCATAGGAGACCCAGGAGTGCTCCTGCTGGCATCACAAGGATATCATGAGGATCTCCTGCCAGTGAGTCCCTGGAAGCCAGTGCTACAAGAGCCATGAAGGGGGATTTAAAGTTTAGTTTGCAATTAAATTGTTTGTTGAAACTAGCGGAAGAAGGTAGAGAAGTTCGGTAACCATGTGTGAAGATGATGCTGCAAAATTGCTGCCTCCCTCTGGTCAGGTGGATGCCCAGTTTTACCGGAAGCATTGTAGGTACCTGTCCAAACTTTTAAAACACGCTGACCATGGTTTCCTGACAGGGTCAGAACGCTCCCCGTGCAGGCGCACCCGGAATTGGGCCTCGGGCCTCATTTAAATGAGACTGTCGAGCTGCTGACAGCTCCTGGGTGTCCCCAGGCAGCTGGCCAGTGAAGAGGCTTGGAATTTCGGGCTGCTGCGTCAGTGGCAGCAGCCCACGGGTAAGTGCTTAAAGGGGAAGTGAAGGCAATCAGGCGGGGGGAGGCGACTGGAAGTGAAGGGCAGTCGGGATGGGGAGGAGGCTCCTTTTTTATTCATTCATGGGATGTGAGTGTCGCTGGCAATGGCCAGCATTTTTTGCCCATCCCTAATTGCTCTTGAGAAGGTGGTGGTGAGACGCCTTCTTGAACTGCTGTAGTCCGTGTGGTGAAGGTACTCCCATAATGCTGTGAGGATGGGAGTCCCAGGATTTTGACCTAGCGACGATGAAGGAACGTCGATATACTTCCAAGTCAGGATGGTGTGTAACTTGGAGGAGAACTTGCAGGTGATGGTGTTCTTGCTGCCTGCTGCCCTTGTCCTTCTAGGTGTTAGAGATCGCGGGTTTGGGAGGTGCTGCTGAAGAGGCCTTGGCGAGTTGCTGCAGTGCATCTTGTAGATGTTTAAGGTGGTGTATGAGGTGCCAATCAAGCGGGTTGCTTTGTCCTGGATGGTGTTGAGCTTTGTGAGTGTTGTTGGAGCTGCGCTCTTCCAGGCAAGTGGAGAGTATTCCATCACACTCCTTACTTGTGCCTTGTAGATGGTGGAAAGGTTTTGGGGAGTCAGGAGGTGAGACACTCACGGCAGAATACCCAGCCTCTGTCCTGCTGTTGTAGCCACAGTATTTATGTGGCTGGTCCAGTTAAGTTTCTGGTAAATGATGACCCCCAGGATGTTGATGGTGGGGTATTCGGTGATGGTAATGCCATTGAATGTTAGGGGGTGGTGGTTAGATTCTTGTTGGAGATGGTCATTGCCTGGCACTTGTATGGCACCTGCCATTTACCAGCCCAAGCATGAATGTCATCTAAGTCGTGCTGCATGCAGGCATGGACTGCTTCATTATATGAGGATTTGTGAATGGAACTGAACACTTTGCAATCATCAGCGAACATCCTCATTTCTGACCTTATGGTAGTGGGAAGGTCATTGATGAAGCAGCTGAAGATGGTTGGGTCTAGGACACTGCCCTGAGGAACTCCTGCAGTGATGTCCTAGGGCTCAGATGATCGGCCTCCAACAACCAGAGCCATCCTCCTTTGTGCTAGGTATGACACCAGCCAGTGGAGAGATCTCCCCCTGATTTCTATTAACTTTTACTAGGGCTCCTTGATGCCACACTCGGTCAAATGCTGCCTTGATGTCAAGGGCAGTCACTCTCACCTCACCTCTGGAATTCAGCTCTTTTGTCCATGTTTGGGCTAAGGCTGTAATGAGGTCTGGAGCCGAGTGGTCCTGGCAGAACCCAAACTGAGCATCGATTAGCAGGTTATTGGTGAGTAAGTGCCGCTTGATAACACTGACAACAACACCTTCCATCACTTTGCTGATGATTGAGAGTAGACTGATTGGGCGGTAATTGGTCAGATTGGATTTGTCCTGCTTTTTGTGGACAGGACATACCTGGGCAATTTTCCACATTGTCGGGTAGATACCAGTGTTGTAGCTTTATTAGAACAACTCAGATAAAGGTGCTGCTAGTTTTGGAGCGCATGTCTTCAGCACGAAAACCACATTGTTGTCGGGGTCCAAAGCCTTCGCTGTATCCAGTGCGTGGAACCATTTCTTGATATCACATGGAGTGAATCGAATTGGCTGAAGACTAGCTTCTGTGATGGTGGGGACCTCAGGAGGAGGCTGAGATGGATCATCCTCTCAGCACTTCTGGCTGAAGAAGGTTGAGAATGCTTCAGCCTTGTCTTTTGCACGCACATGCTGTGTTCCGTAATTACTGAGGATGGGGATCTTCATGGAGCCTCCTCCTCTCGCTAATTGTTTAAATGTCCACCACCATTCACAACTGGATGTGGCAGGACTGCAGAACTTTGATCTGATCTGGTGGTTGTGGAATCCCTTAGCTCTGTCTAAAGCTTGCTGTTTAGCAAGCAAGTAGTCATGTGTTTTAACTTCACCAAGTTGGCACTTCATTTTTAGGTATTCCTGGTGCTGCTCCTGAGTCCTCATTGAACCAGGGTTGGGCCCCTGGCTTGATGGTAATGGTAGACTGAGGGATATGCCGGGCCATGTGGTTTTAGATTGTGGTGGAATACAATTCTGCTGCCTCACAGCACCTCATGGATGCTCGGTTTTGAGCTGCTAGATCTGTTTTGAATCTATCCCATTTAGCACAGTAGTCATGACACACAACAGAATGGAGAGTGTCTTCAGTGTGAAGAAGGAACTTCATCTCCATGAGAACTGTACAGTGATCACTCCTGCCAATACCTTCATGGATAGATACATCTTCAACAGGTAGATTTGTGAGAACAAGTTCAAGTAGGTTTTTTCCTCATGTTATTCTCTCACCACCTGCTGCAGGTCCAGTCTGGCAGCTATCTTTTTCAGGATCTTGGCCAGCTCCATCAGCAGTGGTGCTACCGAGCCACTCTTGGTGATAGACATTGAAGTGCCCCACCCAGAGTACATTCTGTGCCCTTACTACCACTCAGTGCTTCTTCCGAGTGGTGTTCAACATGGAGGAGTATTAAGGGAGGGCGGTAGGTGCTAATCAGCAGGAGGTTTTCTTGCCCATGTTTGACCTGATGCCATGAGACTTCATGGGGTCCAGAGTCAATGTTGAGGACTCCCAGGGCTGTCAAAGACTCCTTTGGTGGGTCTGTCCTGCCAGTGGGACAGGACATACCCAGGGATGGTGATGGAGAAGTCTGGGATGTTTCTGTGAGTATTGACTCATCTGTGGGACAGCTCTCCCAATTTTGGCACAAGTCCCCAGATGTTAGTGAAGAGGACATTGTAGGGGTGACTGAGCTGGGTGTGCCGTGCCTAGGTTGATCCGTCCAATTTTATTCTTAGTGCACTTCTTTGTAGTGTTTTGGTACAACTGAGTGGCTTGCTAGGCCATTTTAGAGGGCAGTTAACAATCAACCACATTGCTGTAGGTCTGGAGTCACATATAAGCCAGACCAGGTAAGGACAACAGATTTCCTTCCCTATAGGACATTAGTGAACCAGATAGATTTTTATGACTATCCAATAGTTTCATGGTCACCAGTAGTGACAACAGCTTTTTTTTTTTCCAGATTTTATTTAATTAATTGAATTTAAATTCCCCAGCTGCTGTGGTGGGATTTGAACTCATATCTTACAGCTCATTAGTCCAGGCCTCTGGATTACTAGTCCAGTAACATAACCACTATGCTACTGTTCCTCTGTTTGGGGCATCATGATGGGGGGTTGATTGGTGGGGAGGGGAGCGAGCTTGATAGGGGGAGGGTTTTGAGCGGTGACCGGCAGCGGCCCGAGCTCCTGCACCTCCCAGTTTCACATTCAGGTAAGTCGTATTTCAAACACTTACCTTTTGGTGGCGGACTGTGGGGCCACCATTTAGGCCACATGTAGACCTTTTTTTTAAATTTTAACACAGCGGTGCCATGCTGGCTGCATTTAGGGCAACCCAACTTTGGACAGGGGACCTCAAGCAGGTGTTCATCTCATTGCTATTTGTTGGACTTTGCCATGTGTAAATTGGCTGCTGCATTTGCCTACAAAACGACAGTGACTACACTTCCAAAGTAATTCATTGGGTATAAAGTGGGTTGGGAAATTTTGAGCTCATGAAAAGTACTACATAAATGCAAGTTAATTCTTTCTTCTTTATAACTGCATTTTTATTTATCTTCCAGGGGTGTTTATGGACATTTTGATACTCCGTTTCCTTGGGCTTTAGGAGATGAATGCGTTACTGAGCTAATGGCTAATGCAGTTGGTGAGATACATTTCTTCCTAGTGACATAAAGCTGACACTAATCATGTTTAACCGAGTTGCCATTTAATTTGATCATTAAAGGTTACCTGATTAATATGTGAAATCTGTTTTAAAGTCCATTTTGAACTGAATTGAAATAAATCCATTGATTCTCAATCATTTTGCTGCTAATGTGAAGATTTGCCTTTTGGTATGCATCATTTATTTTCAGGAAATGCTGTAGATAAATGGTGGCACATCGGAGTAGTAACACTGAATTGTTGTGTTTAACTTGGCGTATTAATTAACTCAGAAGACTAAATGCAAACCCATCAGTAATTGAACTGGTTTCACTATAGTCAATGTTATGAATTTTCTTTCAAATGAATAAATTCCCTCTAAATCCAACTATTATTAGCTGTCTGAAATGTAGCAATTCTGCTCCATTTAGCTCCAACCCCACAAAAACCTTCCACAGCAATGAAAAGTTGCGATTGTTTCCATTGTTTCAGTAGAAGTGTGGGGGAGCGGGTGCTTTTCAGCTGCTGGCTGCCCTGCTGTATGCCTCAGAGACATGGACCATGTACAGCAGGTACCTCAAAGCACTGGAGAGGTACCATCAACGCTGCCTCCGCATGATCCTGCAAATCCATTGGCAGGATAGGCGCACCAACGTCAGTGTTCTTGCTCAGGCCAAAATCCCCAGCATCGAAGCTTTGACCACGCTCAATCAACTCTGATGGAAGGGTCACATTGTCTGCATGCCCGATACGAGACTCCCAAAACAAGCGCTCTACTTGGAACTCCGACACGGCAAGAGAGCCCCAGGTGGGCAGAGGAAACGCTTCAAGGACACCCTCAAAGCCTCCTTGAAAAAGTGTAACATCCCCACCGACACCTGGGAATCCCTGGCCCAAGACCGCACAAAGTGGAGGAGAAGCATCCGGGAAGGCGCCGAACACCTTGACTTTCTTCGCCGGGAGCAAGCGGAAGCCAAGCGCACGTCAACCCAAGCACCCCACCCACCCGCCCCTTCAACCACCATCTGCCCCACCTGTGACAGAGACAGTAGGTCCCGCATTGGACTTATCAGTCACCTGAGAACTCATTTTTAATGTGGAAGCAAGTCATCCTCGGTTCCAAGGGATTGCCTAAGAAGAAGAAGAAGGGGGAGGGGGTGCTTTTCAGCTGCTGGCTGCCCGTTTCTGCCCCGAGAAACGGGTGGCCGACGGGCACGTGAAAATCAGGATGGTGGAACGCCACTGACACTCAAGGCCTACCTGATGCCATTATCAGGTGGGCCTGTAAATGGGCGAGCAGCACCTGAAGAGGCAGCAAGAGACAATGAGCTCACCAGCAAGGGTACCGGGGGGGGGGGGGCGGTGACGGGCGGGGAGGGCGAAGGTTGGGGTTGGAGTGACCCAAGGTCTCCTTCGGGACCCGGAGGAGCACTCCGACTTCACCTGACCCACAATGAAACTAATTAAACCTGTTCCAGCAGGGTTGGCCTGGCGGGGAATCCACCACTGCTCCCATGCTCCGGCCGCAGGTTAAAATGGCAGATCGGGCCCCGATTACAGCATTGGAGCCCAACCTGCATATTTAAAGAGGACCCCTTTGGCTTGGAGTGGGTGTTCTTTTGCCACCTGCAGTTTACAATCGGAGTCGGCCAGATTGTGTTGGCAAAGGTGTGGGTAAGTCCCCAGCTCCATTTTAACTGCTAAGCAGGGGGAGTTAAAATTGAGGCTAATTATAGCTGAATTCAGCAACCCAGAGAGAGGCCCTAAGGTTGGATGCTTTTCCATAGAGAAAAATGGAAAGAACGTTGAATAAGAAATCATCTTCTAAATCATGCTCGAGTGTTTCCTGGTGAGCAGTTCAGAATGCTAACTTTGTTTTCACTAATCCGAAGCTTATTGAATTCTAACCAGGGGAAATTCGTAACAAAAAAGGATCATTTTGATAAAGTCAGCTGTGTACTTCGAAGTGACTAGGTTGTTTTTTCAGTCTGTCTCAATTGAAAATTGACCTGTTTCTTGAATTTTCCAGCTCTTGTCATCTCTTGCAATGATGACTTTTATTGTAAATGCATACATATTTTAGGAAATACTAGTTGCACTGCAGAAATGTGAAGCCTTCTGCATTATTTACCATTCAATTCACTTTCTAACTCCTCCCCATCGTACACAGCTCATTGTGTAGAACACCATGAAAGGTGAAATCTAAATGTGCACCCTACGGTTTAAAAAGTGATGCTTCAGTCTTCATTATGTATTCTGTTTAATACTGTACTTGCATATTGAGATTTTAAGACTATAAATACTTACTTTTGATTGACTCAGTATAAATGGTTAAAATAAAGGGTAAGCTTATTTTCCAGAGTCATTAAATGCTACTAAGGCGCTTGTTTAATGTGCAAACTGACACTTTCACTAAAGTGAAATATTTTTAGGTGTAAGATCTTAATCTTACTGATATAATATTCACATCTATGTATTGTAGTAAGATGCTGGTATCGATTAGACTGCAGTGAAGTGTCCCTGGTTCAATTAAATCGATTTCCATTATGGTGCAATGGCAATCCTTCTTTCTGACTGTGGTGTGGGTGTTCTTTGTGACCCACAGAAATAGAAAATATCATGCTTCCTGGAGGTGAATCCAGAGTGGAAGGTCAAATTGTACAGCTGGCTCATCCAGTGGTACTGAAAATGTGGATTGAAGCCACGTGTTAACCGAAATACGATAATTGCTCATGCAAACTATGGGGGTGATTTCTGTCCGCCTGCTGCCCATTCACCCTGAAAACCATGGTGGTAGGCAGATGAAAATTTACCTACCACCCGGGGTCCACTCCACTCGGTCTTTGAGAGGGGTTCAAAGTTGGCAGCCAACGGTTCTGCCCAAAATAAGCTGCCGCTTTATTTATACTTCAATCACGGTGAGTATCCTTCAAATCAACGTCCTACGTTGGTTGCAGCATCCCAATTAAATGTTCACATACCACTGAGCAAGTCACTGCCAGTCCCACCGTGCAACCCTCCCTTCCAAAACTGCCTTCTCTCTGGCCACCGCACCCCCGCCTCAGCTGAACACCAGGAAGCCATTGTTCCCAGTGGCTACAACAAACTTGGAGCTCTTGCCACTGACCCCATCCTTTTCCCTAGCCATTCACTCAAGCTGATAACAGGAAAGGGTAGCATAGTGGTAATGTCACTGGATTTAGTAATCCAGAGGCCTGGACTAATGATCCAGAGACGTGAATTCAAATAGCACCACGGCAGCAGGGAAATTAAAATTCTGTTCATTAAATAAATCTGGAATAAAAAGCTTGTATCAATAATGATAACAGTGAAACTATCAGATTGTTGTAAAAACCCATCTGGTCCTTTAGTGAAGGAAATCTGCCATCATTATCTGGTCGGGCCTATGTGTGACTCCAGACCCACAGCAATATGGTTGACTCTTAACTGCCTTCTGAAATGGCCTAGCAAGCCAATCAGTTGTAACAAACCGTTATGAAACACAAAATAAGAATGAAACCGGGCGGAGCACTCAGCAACGGCACACCCAACCCAGTCAACCCTGTAAAGCCCTCCTCATCAACAGCTGGGGACTTGTGCCAAAATTGGGAGAACTGTCAAGCAACAGGCTAAAATAGTCATACTCACAGAATCATACGTTTCAACCAAAGTCGCAAACTCCTCCATCCCACAGATGCACCAGAGGTGGTGGCAGCACAGTGGTATACAGTCGGGAAGGAGTGGCCCTGGGAGTCCTCAACATTGACTCCGGACCCAATGAAGTCTCATGGCTTCAGGTCAAGAATGGGCAAGGAAACCTGTTAGATCCGTGGTTCAGTGGATAAATAATTACACGGATGCTGTACATAAACAAATAACAGGTCTTTACTGGAGGAGGGTCATCTCTAGACTGGGGTACAGAGGCATGCGCACAGCTTGTGTGGTTACTGCCGGTACTACAGTATACAGGAGCTGTAAAAAGTAGTTCTGACTTAAAGCACATACACTACAATTCCTCACTTTTTAGATTAATAATACCCCCTTAATATTCAAATAACAATTACATTTTTACATGTACATTCAATAACAAAAGTCCATTTATAGATTCAGTCTTTGGGGCGGCTTCCTGACCCTTTCGGGATAGCGCCTTTCCGGAGGTTCTTGTTCTTGGTGCAGAGGCGATTCTGACCCCCTTTCATCGGGTAGTTCATCGGGTTCCACTTCTACTGGGTCTGAAGTAGATACTACCAGTATGTCGGGTTCATCCCCAGGTACTCGAGACATGGGGTTGACGCATTCCTGTGATGCTAAGGTCTGATCGACGTGGCGTCTCACAATGTTCTCCCCGGCATCCACTGTGTACATTAATGGCCCCTGCCTTGTACATATTGTTCCGGGTTGCCACTTCTCTGTCCGATAGTCCCGGGCCAAGACTGGTTGCCCTACCTTTAAGCTCCTTGTCGGCTTCTCGTTGATGTGCTGGAATTGTTTGTCCTCAACATTTTTTCGCACATTTGGTCTGAGCAAGTCCAGACGAGATCTCAACCTTCGGTTAAAGAACATCATGGCCGGGGTCTGGTTGGTAACTGCATGTGTCGCGTTTCGGTAGGCTAATAAGAAATTGTCCATCTTATGCTGTAGTGGAATTTCCTCATCGCACATGGCCTTTATCGCCTTCTTAAAGGTTTGTACGAACCTCTCAGCCAATCCATTGGTAGCTGGATGATACGGGGCGGATGTGTAATGCCTTACCCCATTCCTTTTCATGAATTTTTGGAACTCATCGGACACAAACTGTGGTCCATTATCAGGGCTACCTGTTTCTGGCAAATATGGTCCGTAGGACTGCAATCGTTTTCTCTGTAGTGGTTGAAGACATCTTTATCACCTCAGGCCACTTTGAATGAGCATCCACTGCTATTAAGAACATTGAGTCCATGAATGGACCAGCGAAATCAATGTGCACCCATTGCCATGGAGAGGAGGACCACTCCCATGGGTGTAGAGGGGCATGTGGTGGTGCATTTTGGACCTTCTGGCATCCTAAGCAGCTCTTAGTTAGGTCTTTGATTTGTTGATCGATTCCCGGCCACCACACATAAGCCCTAGCTAGGCTTTTCATTTTCACTCCCCCCAGATGACCTTCATGTAGCTCATTTAGCACTCTCTCCCTTAACTTGGGTGGAATCACCACTCTGGATCCACACATCACTGTCCCCTGGCATACTGACAGCTGTTCTCTTCTGGATGAGAATGCTGGCAACAGTGAGTCGCCATGTGTTGGCCATCCCCTCACTGTCAATTCATATACCCGTGACAGCGTCGGATCATTGCGGGTCTCCTTCTCTATATCCGCGTTTGTTACTGGCAATCGTTCAATTATCGACAAATAAAATATCTCGATAGGGTCCACTGCTGGTGCTTCCTCCACAGTAGGCAGTGGCAGGCGCGATAGCCCATCAGCGTTCCCGTGCTGTCTCGTGCCTTTATATTCTATTTCATATTGATTCGCCCCTAGAAACAGGGACCATCTTTGTAACCGCTGTGCAGTCATTACTGGCACGCCCTTCTTAGGATTAAAGATGGAGACAAGTGGTTGGTGGTCAGTCAGCAAGGTGAACTTCTGTCCATGCAGATAGTGGTTGAATTTTTTTACTCCCCATACTAGGCTGAGGGCCTCCCTGTCAATCTGGGCATAATTGCGCTCGGCTGAGGTTAGTGACCGAGACGCAAAGGCTACTGGCCTCTCCAAACCGTCTGGGAATTTGTGCGACAGCACCGCTCCAATGCCGTAGGGTGATGCATCACATGCCAAACGAATTGGTAGTGCTGGGTTGAAATGGGCCAACACCTCTTTTGATGTGATCAATTCTTTACACTTCTGGAAAGCTCGTCTACGTTCGTCATCCCACTTCCATGGTACCCTTGTTTGCAGTAGGGTGTTCAGCGGGTGTAATACCGTAGACAAATTTGGTAAGAACTTGTGGTAATAGTTTACCAGCCCGAGGAACGACCTCAGTTGTGACACATTTTCCGGTGCTGGAGCCTTGACTACTGCCTCTATCTTGTCAGGGGACTTATGAAACCCCTCTTCATCGATGACGTGGCCGCAATACGAGATCTGTTTCTGGAAAAACTCGCACTTGTGGCGATTAGCTCGTAGCCCATATTCCTTTAATCTGGCGAGCACCTTCTCCAAGTTAGCGAGGTGATCACCGTCATTTTTGCCCGTGACTAAGATGTCGTCCAAATAACACTGGGTCCCTGGAATCCCTTGCAGGACCTGATCCATCGCCCTTTGCCAGATAGCCGGAGGTGAGGCTACGCCAAACACCAGCCGGTTGTATTGATAGAGACCTTTATGGGTGTTGATCGTAAGGTAATGTTTCGAAGCTTCTTAAGAACATAAGAACATAAGAAATAGGAGCAGGAGTAGGCCAATCGGCCCCTCGAGCCTGCTCCGCCATTCAATAAGATCATGGCTGATCTGATCCTAACCGCCAATCCACTATCACAGAACCATCTCCTGAATCTAACAGAATTAGACACAAGAAATAGGAGCAGGATCAGGCTACATGGCCCCTGGGCCCGCTCCGCTACCCACAGGGCCATGACCGATCCGAACCTAGACTCATGTCCAAATTCCTGCCCGCTCCCCGTAACCCTTAATTCCCTTTACTTCTAGGAAACTGTCTATTTCTGTTTTAAAGTTATGTAATGATGTAGCTTCTACAGCTTTTTGGGGCAGCATATTCCATGGACCTACCACCCTCTGAGTGAAGTAGTTCCTCCTCAACTCAGTTTTGAAAGAGCAGCCCCTTATTCTAAGACTATGCCTCCTAGTTCTGGTTTCACCCATCATCGGGAACATCCTCCCCGCTTCCACCCGATCCAACCCCTTCACAATCTTATATGTTTCAATAAGATCGCCTCTCATTCTTCTGAACTCCAATGAGTAGAGTCCCAATCTACTCAACCTCTCCTCATATGTCCATCCCCTCATCCCCGGGATTAACCGAGTGAACCTTCTTTGTACTGACTCGAGAGCAATTATGTCCTTTCTTAAGTATGGACATCAAAACTGTACGCAGTATTCCAGGTGCAGTCTCACCAATACCTTGTACAACTGAAGCAATACCTCCCTATTTTTATATTCTATCACCCTAGCAATGAAAGCCAACATTCCATTGGCCTTCTTAATCACTTGCTGCACCTGCATACTAACCTTTTGAGTTTCGTGCACCAGGACCCCCAGATCCCTTTGTACTTCAGTACTTTCCAGTTTCTTGCCATTAAGATAATAACTTGCTCTATGATTTTTCCTGCCAAAGTGCATAACCTCACACTTTCCAGTATTTTATTCCATCTGCCAAATCTCTGCCCACTTACTTAGCCTGTCTATGTCCCCTTGCAGGTTTTTTATGTCCTCCTCACTCACTACTTTCCCTCCCATCTTATTATCATCTGCAAACTTTGATATGTTACACTCGGTCCCCTCCTCCAAATCGTTAATATAGATTGTAATGAGTTGGGGACCCAGCACTGACCCCTGCGGAACACCACTAGTTACTGATTGCCAGTCTGAGAATGAACCATCTTTCCCAACTCTCTGCCTTCTGTTAGATAGCCAATCCTCTATCCATGCCAGAATATTACCCCCAATCCCGTGATTTTTTATCTTAAGCAATAATCTTTTGTGTGGCACCTTGTCAAATGCCTTTTGGAAGTCTAAATACACTACGTCCACTGGTTCCCCTTTATGCACCCTATATGTTACTTCCTCAAAGAACTCCAGCAAATTTGTCAAACATGACTTCCCCTTCATAAAACCATGCTGACTTTGTCCTATTAAATTATGATTATCCAAATGTCCTGTTACTGTCTCCTTAATAATGGACTCCAAAATTTTACCTACCACAGATGTTAGGCTAACCGGTCTATAGTTTCCAGCCTTCTGCCTACTGCCCTTTTTAAGTAAGGGTGTTACATTAGCAGTTTTCCAGTCTGCCGGGACCTTTGCCGAGTCCAGGGAATTTTGGAAAATTATTATCAATGCATCCACAATCCCTACCGCCACTTCCCTCAAGACCCTAGGATGTAAGCCATCAGGTCCAGGTGATTTATCCACCTCGAGTCCCATTATTTTACCGAGTACCACTTCCTTAGTGATTTTGATCGTGTTTAGCTCCTCCCCCCTTTAGCCCCCTGTTTGTCCAGTGTTGGGATATTCTTAGTGTCTTCTACTGTAAAGACTGATACAAAATATTCATTCAGTGTTTTTGCCATCTCCATATTTCCCACCATTAATTTCCCAGTCTCATCCTCTAAGGGACCAACATTTACTTTAGCCACCCTTTTTCTTTTTATATAACTATAAAAACTCTTACTACAGGTAGACTACCCTTCATCCGGACTTCCGAAAACCGAAACCCTCTAAAAACCGAAGGTTTTTTCGTTCAGCGTAAGTCGTGCGTACGACTTACGCTGAACGAAAAAACCTTCGGTTTTTAGAGGGTTCCGGTTGCGGAAGTTCGGATAAAGGGTAAGTTGTGCGCACGACCCCCCGCTGACCCCCCCGCCGACCCCGCCAGCCCCGACAACCGCCGACCCCGCCAGCCCCGACAACCGCCGACCCCGCCAGCCCCGACAACCGCCGACCCCGCCAGCCCCGACAACCGCCGACCCCGCCAGCCCCGACAACCGCCGACCCTCCCGCGGACCCCGCCGGCCCCGACAACCGCCGACCCCGCCAGCCCCGACAACCGCCGACCCCCCCGCGGACCCCGCCGGCCCCGACTGACTTACGCTGAGCGTCAGCGTAAGTCGTGCACACGACCCCCCGCCGACCCCCCCGCGGACCCCCGCCGACCCACCTTCCGAAATCCGAAATTCTCCTTTATCCGAAACTCGGCTGGTCCCGAGGTTTTCGGATAAAGGATAGTCTACCTGTATCTGTTTTTATATGTTTTGCTAATTTACTTTCAAAATCTATCTTCCCTTTCTTAATCAATCTTTTTGTTATTTTTTGTTGTCTTTTAAAGTTTTCCCAATCCTCTATCCTCCCACTAGATTTGGCTACCTTATATGCCCTTGTTTTTAGTCGAATACTATCTTTAATTTCTTTACTTAGCCACGGATGGCTGTCTTTTCTTTTACACCCTTTTCTTCTCAGTGGAATATATATTTTTTGGAAGTTGTAAAATAACTCCTTAAATGTACACCACTGATCATGTATCGTCGTACACTTTAACCTATTTTCCTCATCCACTCTGCTCAATTCCACTCTCATACCTTCATAGTCTCCTTTATTCAAGCTTAGCATGCTTGTTTGAGATCCAACCTTCTCACCCTCTAATTGCATATGGAATTCAACCATGTTATGGTCACTCATTCCAAGGGGATCCTTTACAAGGACATTTTTAATTAATCCTGTCTCGTTACACAGGACCAGATCTAAGGTTGCTTGCCCCCTGGTCGTTTCAGTTACATACTGCTCAAGAAACCCATCCCTAATACACTCAATGAACTCATCCTCAAGGCAGCCCTGCCCAATTTGATTTGTCCAATTAATATGATAGTTAAAATCCCCCATAATTATAGATGTTCCCTTATTACAAGCCTCAACTATTTCCTGATTGATACACCGTCCAACAGAGTTGCCACTGTTCGGAGGCCTATACACTACGCCCACTAGTGTTTTTTCCCCCTTATTATTCCTTACCTCCACCCAAACTTTTTCATTATCCTGATCTTTTGACCCAATATCATTTCTCTGTATTACAGTGATTCCTTCCTTTATTAACATAGCCACCCCACCTCCCCTTCCTTCCTGCCTGTCCTTCCTGATCGTTAAATAACCTGGTATGTTTAATTCCCAGGCACTGTCACCCTGCAGCCATGTTTCTGTAATGGCCACAAGATCATACCCATATGTAGTTATTTGTGCCATTAACTCGTCTATTTTGTTACGAATGCTACGTGCATTCAGATAGAGAACTTTCAAATATGTTTTCTGACACTTAGTTCCTGCTTTTGCCCTTTTTATTACTTTACCTTTTACTCCATACCTTCTGCCCCTTCCTGACATGCTCTGGTTTTTAATTTCCCCACTGCTACCTAAGTCTATGACCTTCTCTGTTGTCATTTTTATTATTTGCTCTCTAGGAACCTCCCCCCCACTAATTAGTTTAAAGCCCTCTCTACAGCCCTAGTTATATGATCCGCCAGGACTCTAGTCCCAGCACTGGCCAAGTGAAGCCCATCCCAAAGGAACAGCTCCCTTCTGCCCCAGTACTGGTGCCAGTGTCCCAGGAAGCAAAACCCATTTCTCCCACACCAGTCTTGGAGCCACGCATTTAACTCTCTAATTTTATTTGTCCTAGCCAAATTCGCTCGTGGCTCAGGTTACCCTTGTGGTTCTGCTTTTTAATTTGGCCCCTAGCTGCTCAAACTCCCTCAGCAGAACCTCCTTCCTTGTCCTATCTATGTCGTTGGTACCAACATGGACCACGACAACTGGATCCTCCCCCTCCCACTCCAAGTTTCTCTCCAGTCCAGAGGAGATGTCCTTAACCCTGGCACCGGGCAGGCAACACAGCCTTCGGGACTCTCGCTCTTGGCTGCAAAGAACTCTATCTATCCCCCCAACGATACTATCCCCTACCACTACAACATTTCTTTTAACTCCCCCCACTTGAATGGCCCCCCGCTCCACGGTGCTGTGGCCAGGTTGCTCATCCTCCCCGCAGTCCCTGTTCCCATCCTCACAGGGAGTAAGAGCCTCGAACCTGTTGGACAAGTGCAAGGGCTGTGGCTCCTCCAACACTACCTCCTGGATCCCCGTACCTGCCTCACTTCTAGTCACACCATCCTGACCCTGGCCACGGACTACATCTGAATTAATTAATCTAATTGGTGTGAATACCTCGTGATACACAGAGTCCAGGTAACTCTCCCCCTCCCTGATGTGTCTCAGTGTTTGAAGCTCGGACTCCAGCTCTTCAACACGGAGCCGGAATTCCTCGAGCAGCCAACACTTACTGCAAATGTAATCACCGTGAGCCTGGGCTAGATCAATTTTTGTGAAGCGTTTACCACCAGATAGCGAGGTGAAAATATCCTCAATTCGTGGAAGCGGATATTGCACCGTGTGAAGGACTGGGTTCACTGTCACTTTAAAACCCCCACAGATGCGGACCTTCTTTGGTTCCCCAGGCATATTACTCAACGACCTCTTCATTACAGGAACAATGGGTGTAGCCCACTCGCTCCAGTCCACTTTGGACAGTACTCCTGAACGTTCCAACCCTTCCAGCTCTGCTTCGACAGCTGGTCTGATCGCATAAGGCACTGGTCTGGCCTTCAGAAACTTTGGGCTTGCATTATCCTCTATTTTAATTGTTGCTGTTATTCCTTTTAGTGTTCCTAGTCCCTCCTGGAACACTTCTTTTGTGTCAGTTAGCATTTTTGACAGTCGTCCAGGTGTGACATCGTCATCCTTTTTGGCCTCCACCTTCAGTGCCTGTATGGAATGCCAATCTAAATGTATCTTCCGGATCCATTCACGTCCTAGCAGTGATGGTCCTCCATTTGGCAATACATATATATCCATTTTAGGTATTTCCTGACCTTTATATGTCACTTTCACCCTTATTTTTCCTTTGGGGTAGACTTTTTGCCCCGTATACGTCTTCAAGACAATCTCTGTAGCTTTCAAGGGTATGTGTGAAAATAGCCGCTTGTAGTCTCTTTGATTTATGACTGTTAGAGCTGACCCTGTGGCAAATTCCATTTCCACTTGGACTCCGTCTATCTTGAGTGTAACCCAGATAGTCTGGTGATCCTCCATCTCGGTTACATTATGTAGTTTCAGACAACCCAGCTCCTTGCTTCCGGAGTCTGTGTCACTTTTCTGTTCATCTGAACCACTGTCCATCACCTGGTGTACCTATTTGTACTTCTCCTGTGGAGATTTCTTACTGTTGGTTTTTTTCCCAGACCTGCAGACTCTTGCTATGTGTCCTGCTTCCCCACACTGTCTGTACACTTGGTCCTTGAACCAACAATCTTTCTGGTCATGTGTTGTTCTGCCGCAGCGATAGCACTTCCCTGTTCCATAGGTCATTTCGTTGGTGCCATATTCTTGTGGTCTCCGTTGTATCTCTGCAGCGCCCCTTGTGGCTGCTTTGTGTGATACTGCCATACTGAAAGCTTTGTCCAGCGTAAGGTCCTTTTCTGATAGAAGCCGTTTCTGGGTTCCTTCACTTTGTAGCCCACACACAAACTTGTCCCTTAATGTGTCTGCTAGTCCCGCTCCAAACTGGCAATATTTCGATAGCTTGCGCAGTTCCGTTAGGCACTCAGCACTGCTTTCGTCTTTGTGTTGGTTCCTTTTATGGAACTTAAATCGTTCTGCTATCAGCAGCGGTGTGGGGTTTAAGTGGTCCTGTAGGATTTCTACTATGCTTTCAAAATTCTTGTTTACCGGCTTCTCTGGGGTTATTAGATTTCGCAGTAACCCATAAGTTTTTGCACCCATGGAATTTAACAGAACCAGTGCTTTATTAGCATCTGGCACTTCATTCGCCCTGCAGTACACCTCAATACGTTCCACATATGTCACCCAATCTTCGACTTCATTGTCGAATGTAGAGATACTGCCACCCTTCGGCATCCTTGGTTGTGCGTTAACTATCACCAATGGCGCCTCCCGCGCTTCCCCTTCTTCTCCGCTGGCACAAAATGGCGTCTCCCGCGCTTTCCTTCCTTCCCGCGCTCGCCCGTCTTCTCCGCTGCGGCTTCGCAAAATGGTGTCTCCCACGCTCTTCCTTCTTCTCCGTGGCTCAATCGCGCCTCCCGCACTCTCCCTGCTTCTCCGTGGCTCAATGGCATCTCCCGCGCTCTCCCTGCTTCTCCGCGGCTCAATGGCGTCTCCCCTTGCTTCGCCCCATGGACCCTGATCGGCCCGTGATCCCTGGCTGTGCTCTGCGTGTTCTTCTTTTGATATTTGTCGACGCCGCTCAGTCTAGAACCCGGCTGTTTCTTACCCTCTCTCTCTCCGGTTTGCAGTTTTTTTCCTCGACGCTGCTCGGTGATCAACCCCCGGCTGCGCCTTGCTCTCTTCACCCTTTTTCTTACCCCGTCGACGCTGCCCGGCTCTCTCTCTCTGCCGTCGGTCGGCTCCAGCCGCCGCTGCTCGGGAAGGGTCTGCTCTGGACCAGCCGTTGGTCTCTTACTGCTCGTTGTGGCTGGGGAACCAAGCCTGGCTCTCCACAGCCTCCCCAGTGAAGTTGGATCTCTGCCTGACTGCTGGGCGATTGCTCGCGGTCGACGCCCGTGTTCGTGGACTCGACTATTTAAAAAAAAAACTTTTTTTTGTTTAAAGTTGCAGGTAGATTCGCATCAACACTCGTCGCCACTGTTAGATCCGTGGTTCAGTGGATAAATAATTACATGGATGCTGTACTTAAACAAATAACAGGTCTTTACTGGAGGAGGGTCATCTCTAGACTGGGGTACAGAGGTATGCGCACAGCTTATATACTGGTGTGGTTACTGTCGGTACTACAGTATACAGGAGCTGTAAAAAGTAGTTCTGACTTAAAGCACATACACTACAAAACCTCCTGCTGATTACCACCTACTGCCCTCCCTCAGCTGATGAATCAGTACTCCTCCATGTTGAACAACACTTAGAAGAAGCACTGAGAGTAGCAAGGGCACAGAATTTACTCTGGTTGGGGGACTTCAATGTCCATCACCAAGAGTGGCTCAGTAACAGCACTACTAGCCAAGTCCCAAAGGACATGTCTGCTTGCGACAGGTGGTGAGAGAACCAACACGAAGGAAACACCTACTTGACCTCATCCTCACCAATCTATCTGTTGCAGATGCATCTGTCCATGACAGTATTGGTAGCAGTGACCATTGTGGAAATCCCATCTTCACACTGAGGACACCCTCCATCGTGTGGTGTGGCACTACCACTGTGCTAAATGGGATAGATTCAGAACAGATCTAGTAGCTCAAAACTGGGCATCCATGAGGTGCTGTGGGCCATCAGCAGCAGCAGAATTGTATTCCACCACAATCTGTAACCTCATGTCCCGGCATATCCCTCACTCTACCATTACCATAAAGCCCGGGGACCAACCCTGGTTCAATAAGGAGTGTAGAAGAGCATGCCAGGAGCAGCACCAGACGTACCTAAAAATGAGGAGCCAACCTGGGGAAACTGCAACACAGGACTACATGCATGCTAAAAAGCAGAAGCAGCATGCTATAGACAGAGCCTAAGTGATCCCACAATCAACGGATCAGATCAAAGCTCTGCAGTCCTGCTACATCCAGTTGTGAATGGTGGTGGACAATTAAACAACTAATGGGAGGAGGAGGCTCCATGAATATTCCCATCCTCAATGATGGTGGAGCCCAGCACATGAGTTCAAAAGACAAGGCTGAAGCGTTTGCAACCATCTTCAGCCAGAACTGCAGAGTGGATGATCCATATCGGCCTACTCCTGAGGTCCCCACCATCACTGAAGCCAGTCTTCAGCCAATTCGTTTCACTCCACGTGCAATCAAGAAACGGCTGAGCGCACAGGATACAGCACAGGCTTTGGGTCCTGACAACATCCCGGCAATCGTGCTCCAGAGCTAGCCACATGTCTAGCCAAGCTGTTCCAGTACAGCTACAATGCTGGCATCTATCTGACAACGTGGAAAACTGCCCAGGTATGTCCTGTCCACAAAAAGCAGGACAAATCCAATACGGCCAATTACCGCCCCATCAGTCTACTCTCAATCATCAGAAAAGTGATGGAAGGTGTCATCGACAGTGCTATCAAGTGACACTTACTCACCAATAACCTGCTCACTGATGCCCAGTTTGTACTCCGCCAAGACTACTCAGCTCCTGACCTTATTACAGCCTTGGTCCAAACATGGACAAAGGAGCTGAATTCCAGAGGTGAGGTGAGAGTGAGTGCCCTTGACATCAAGGCAGCATTTAACCAAGTGTGGCATCAAGAAGCCCTAGTAAAACTGAAGTCAATGGAAATGGGGAGGGGAAAATCTCCACTGGCTTGAGTCATACCTAGCACAAAGGAAGATGGTTGTGGTGGTTGAAGGTCAATCATCACAGCCCCAGGACATCGCTGCAGGTGTTCCTCAGGGCAGTGTCCTAGGCCCAACCATCTTCAGCTGCTTCATCAGTGACCTTCCCTCTAACATAAGGTCAGAAATGGGGATGTTCGCTGATGACTGCACTGTGTTCAGTGCCATTCACAACTCCTCAGATAATGAAGCGGTCCATGTCCGCATGCAACAAGACCTGAATGACGTTCAGGCTTGGGCTGATAAGTGGCAGGTAACATTCGTGCCACAGGAGTGCTAGGCAATGACTATCTCCAACAAGCGAGAGTCTATCCACCGCCCTTTGACTTTCAACAGCATTACCATCGCCGAATCCCCCAACATCAACATCCTGGGGGTCACCATTAACCAGAAACTTAACTGGACCAGCCACATAAATACTGTGGCAAGAAAAGCAGGTCAGAGGCTAGGTATTCTATGGTGAGTATCTCACCTCCTGACTCTCCAAAGTCTTTCCACCATGTACAAGGCACAAGTAAGCAATGTAATGGAATACTCTCCACTTGCCTGGATGAGTGCCGCTCCAACAACACTCAAGAATCTCGACACCATCCAGGACAAAGCAGCCCGGTGATTGGCACCCCATCCACCACATTAAACATTCACTCCCTCCACCGCGTATCGTGGCTGCAGTATGTACCATCTACAAGATGCACTGCAGCAACTCGTCAAGGCTTCTTCGGCAGCACCTCTTAAACCCGTGACCTCTTCCAACTGGGAGCATCTTAAAGGAGGAGAGAGAGGTAGAGAGGTGGGGATGTTTAGGCACGGAATTCCAGAGTTTAGGGCCTAGGCAACAGAAGGCATGGCCACCAATGGTTGAGCAATTGTAATCGGGAATGCTCAAGAGAGCAGAATTAGAGGAGCGCAGATATCTCGGGGGGGGGGGGTGGTTAGTAGTGCTGGAGGTGATTACAGAGCTAGGGAGGGGTGAGGCCATGGAAGGATTTGAAAACAAGGATGACAATTTTGAAATCGAGGCGTTGCTTAACCAGGAGCCAATGTAGGTCAGCGAGCACAAGGGTGACGGGTGAACGGGACTTGGTGTGAGTTAGGACATGGGCAGCCGAGTTTTAGATGACCTCAAGTTTACGTAGGGTAAAACGTGGGAGGCCAGCCAGCAGTGCATTGGAATAGTCAAGTCTAGAGGTAACAAAGGCATGGATGAGGGTTTCAGCAGCGGATGAGCTGAGGCAAGGGCGGAGACAGGCGGTCTTATTCATGCCGCAGATATGTGGTCAGCAGCTAATTTCAGGGTCAAATTGCGAACAGTACGGTTCAGCCTCAGGCAGATGTTAGGGAGAGTGATGGAGTCAATGGCTAGGGGACGGAGTTTGTAGTGGGGACTGAAAACAATGGCTTCGGTCTTCCCAATATTTAATTGGAGAAAATTTCTGGTCATCCAGTACTGTTCCAAACGCTTGACCTCTTCCACCTAGAAGGACACGGGCAGCACCACCACCTCCAAATTCCTCTCCAAGTCACACACCAACCTGACTTAGAAGTATATCGCCGATTCTTCATCGTCACTGGGTCAAAATCCTGGAACTCCCTCCCTAACAGCACTGTGGGAGTACCTTCACCACACGGACTGCAGCGGTTCAAGAAGGCAGCTCACCACCACCTTCTCAAGGGCAATTAGGGATGGGCAATAAATTCTGGCCTTGCCCAGCGATGCCCACATCACATAAACAAATCAAAAGTAATCGTGCAAACGTGCGAAACCTTGCTGTCTTGAGTTGAGCTGCAACCCGTACATAACCATGACTGCTTATTTCCATTTCTGCGCCATTATCAGCCTCCGTTCCTTTGACAGACCCTCTGTTGCTGAAACACTTATGCATGCTTTTGTCACGTTCAGACTTGATTAATCCAATGCTCTCTCCTTACTGGCTGTCATTTGTCCACATTCCATAAACTCTAACTTATCCAGAATACAACTTTCCTTCTACGATAGCAAAATACTGCAGATGTTGGAAATCCGAAATAACAACAGAAAATGCTGGAAAAACTCAGCAGGTTAGGCAACATCCGTGGAGAGAAATTTGAGTTGACGTTTCGGGTTGACGTCAACTCAAATTTCTCTCCACGGATGTTGCCTGACCTGCTGAGTTTTTCCAGCATTTTCTGTTGTTATTTTACAACTTTCCTTCTTCTGTCTAGCTGATCTTCACTCCTGTCCTCTTGGACTGACGATGGTTCCCTATCCCTCTGGCATGCTCACCACTGATTCAGAAAGCTGCGAGTTGAAGCCCCATGCCAAACCTTAACAAATAATCTTGTCTGACTGAGGGAGTACGGCGTTGTTGGAGGTGACGTTTGCCTGTTTAGGTGGATGCAAAAGAACTCATAGCACTTTTTACAAAGGAGAGCAGGGACTTCTTCAGGCATAACAACAGAAAATGCTGGAAAAACTCAGCAGGCCAGGGCAGCATCTGTGGAGAGAGAAACAGAGTCAATGTTTCAGGTCAATGACCTATCGTCAGACATCCCGGGCAATGTTGATCCCTAAGTCAACACCACCGAAACAGATTAACTGGTCATTCATCTCATTGTTAGTGGAATCTTGCTGTATGCAACTTGGTTGCCAAGTTTGGATACAAAACAACAGTAATTACATTTCAAAAGCAATTCATTAGCTGTGAAGGGTTTTGGGACAACCTGTGAACGTGAGCAGCACAATATAAATGCAGGTTCTTCTTTTCTTTTCTGCTAAAATATCTCATAGTTTATTGCTGTATTTTCTTATTATTATTTACCATATACATCATTTTGAAACCTCGTTTTATTTTGAACCTCTATATTTACTCAAGGTACCCCTGCCTTTGATGCTGCTTTCTTCCAATTGGAATGTATTAATCAATACGTTAATTAATATATAAAGCACTACCGGGTGCTGTTCTCGTCTGCCAAAACTGCTATCTATTTTTCAGGTTCATCCTGGAATACAGAGTTAACCCCTGGCTTCTATTCTCTACCACAAACTATATTCTGATACCCCTCTCCCCTGGCTCCTCCACCCTCACCACAACAACAAGTGTGAGGAGCTCATAGACTTCACCAAGATTGAGACCATCCAATCAGCTTCCTCTGCCACCTAGGCCACCGGGCCAAACTTCCCCTAAGATTCCCCTCTGCCCTAGCCCTGAACTCGGAAATTTCACTAGTTTCTTTCCGATCTCCCCATATGCCCTTTCCGAGCTCATCTTGTCCAAGAAGGTTCACTCGGTTAATCCCGGGGATGAGAGGATGGACATATGAGGAGAGGTTGAGTAGATTGGGACTCTACTCATTGGAGTTCAGAAGAATGAGAGGCGATCTTATTGAAACATATAAGATTGTGAAGGGGTTGGATCGGGTGAATGCGGGGAAGATGTTCCCGATGATGGGTGAAACTAGAACTAGGGGGCATAGTCTTAGAATAAGGGGCTGCTCTTTCAAAACTGAGATGAGGAGGAACTACTTCACTCAGAGGGTGGTAGGTCCATGGAATATGCTGCCCCAAAAAGCTGTAGAAGCTACATCATTACATAAATTTAAAACAGAAATAGACAGTTTCCTAGAAGTAAAGGGAATTAAGGGTTACGGGGAGCGGGCAGGAATTTGGACATGAGTCTAGGTTCGGAATGGTCATGGTCCTGTGGGTAGTGGAGCGGGCCCAGAGGCCGTGTAGCCTGATCCTGCTCCTATTTCGTGTGTCTAATTCTGTTAGATTCAGGAGATGGTTCTGTGATAGTGGATTGGCAGTTAGGATCAGATCAACCATGATCTTATTGAATGGCGGAGCAGGCTCGAGGGGCCGATTGGCCTACTCCTGTTCCTATTTCTTATGTATGTTCTTATGACATTCACCTCCTGTTCCCTCGACACTATTCCCACCAAACTGCTAACCACCCAACTTCCCTTCCTGGTCCCCATGTTAACTGATATTGTTAACAGTTCTCTCTCCTCAGGTACTGTCCCCCTCTCCTTCAAATCTGCCATCATCACCCCTCTCAAAAAAAATACCCTTGACCGCTCTGTTCTTGCAAACTACTGTCCCATCTCCAGCCTGACTTTCCTCTCCAAAGTCCTTGAACACGTTGTCGGCTCCCAAATCTGTGGCCATCTTTCTCACAGCTCCATGTTTGAATCCTTCCAATCGGAATTCCGCCCTGGCCACAGTATTGAAACAGCCCTTATCAAAGTCACACATAGCATCCTATGTGACCGTGACCATGGTAAACTATCCCTCCTCATCCTTCTCGCCCTGTCTGGAGCCTTTGACATGGTTGAAGACACCACTCTCTGTCATCCAGAAGAGTGGGACTTCCCTCGGCTGGTTATATTTTTATCTATCCAGGCGTAGCCAGAGAATCACCTGCACTGGCTTCTCTTCCTGCTCCTGCATCGTTACCTCTGGGGCCCCCCAAGAATCTATCCTTGCCTCCCTCCTATTTCTCATCTACATGCTGCACCTCGGCAACATCATCCGAAAACACAATGTTAGGTTCCACATGTACGCTGATGACACCCAGCTCTACCTCACCATCACCTCTCTCGACCCCTCCACTGCCTCTGATTTGTCTCATTGCTTGTCCGACATCCAATGCTGGATGAGCAGAAACTTCCTCCAATTAAATTTGGGTAGACCGAAGCCATTGGCCCAGAAATTCGGGTCGGAGGCTTCCCGCGGGTGCAAGCCTCCGAGCTGCACTTACCTAGCGCACTGGCCATTGTGCTGTGGGCCCGCGTGGGATTCCGATCCTGGGCCTCTTCCAACTGCCGGCGCGCAGTGCTTGCGTATCCCAGGGGTGCAGTTAGTTCGAAGCGTCCCCTGGGATCATGTGGGCCATGGAGAGCCAATGGTAGCAGAGAATCTGTATTCATAGATTTGGCAGGAAGACCTGTCAAATCTATGAATACAATTCAGTCCCAAAACATAATTAAAACTTCAAATAAATTTTTTAAAAATCACTTTTTTTAAATAACTATAAATTACATAAAATAACTATTTTAAACAATAATTTAAATTTTTGAAAAAATTAATTACAGTTTCTAACAGGGCTAAAAATAAACTTACCTTTCTTTAAAGTATTTAAAAATAATAAACCTGTGGAAAAAATGTTTTTATTTTACTTAATTTACTACTTACCTTGTTAGAAGCAGGCCTTGTGACTGCTTTTTACAAGCGTAGCTGCTGGAGACTTACCCTCCCGAAAAAACCTGCAAAAAAAACGGAAGTTCCAGGCGTACGCGCTGCCTCTCCGGCACACGCGTTCGACCTGTGAACCCCTTCCTTTAAGGGAACGGAAGTTCCGGTTTCCCACGCATGTGCAGTGCATGCACAAAACCACCACTTTCGTTGGGCCTACGCATGAGTACCAGCGCGTACTCACCCATGGGGACCCGAAGTTCTGGCCTTTTAAAAGTTGTCTTTAGTTCCTGTCACAATCTCTGTTCCCCAGCCACTGACTCCATCCATCTCCCTGGCAGCTGTCTGAGGCTGTTCACAAGCTTGGTGCTGTTTTTGACCCTGAGATGAGTTTCCGACCACACATTCGCTCCATCACCAAGACCGCCCACTTCCACCTCCGTAACATGCCCGACTCTGCCCTACCTTAGCTCATCTGCTGCTGAAACCCTCATAAAAAATGAAAGACTTGCATTTATGTAGCTCCTTTCACAACCACTGGACATCACAACGTGCTTTACAGCCAATGAAGTACTTTTGTAATGTAGGAAACACTGCAGCCAATTTGCACACAGCAAGCTCCCACAAACAGCAATGTCATAATGACCAGATAATCTGCTTTTTAGTGATGTTGACTGAGGGATAAATATTGGCCAAGTCACCAGTGAAAACTCCCCTGCTCTTCTTTGAAATTGTGCCACGGAAGGTTTTTCATCCACCTGCGAGAGCAGACGAGGCCTCGGTTGAATGTCTCATCCAAAAGACAGTACCCCTAACAGTGCAGCACTCCCTCAGTATTGCACTGGAGTGTCAGCCTAGATTTTTAATGTTCAAATCCCTGGAGTGGGACTTGAACCCACAACCTTCGCACTCTGAGGTGAGGGCGCTACCAAATTTTTTTTTTTACTTTATTGAACATTTTACTTTATTGAACATTAAGAAGATTTACAACATCGTGATCATTACATCGTATGATATAAATCAATTCCACTGCCCTGCACAGCCATTCCGCCACCACATTTTAGCATCAAAACCTGAAGTTTAATTTGTCACCTGTAACATATATTAATCGATTGTACTTTAAAAATTGGTTGTAAAATACTGTCCTTAAATTCCTTTCTGAATAAAACATCCACAGAGCCTTATAATGATCTTTTAGCTTATATTTAAAATACTCTTTTAGATTGATTCTCCTCCCCTTAAAAAACAGAGCATTCCTTCTTTGCACAATCACAAATCTAGCCAAACTGAACATTAAATTAATTGCCACTCCGCTAGACTCTGACAGACTCTCCTGCAATCCCCATCTCAAAATTGAGTCCCACAGGATTCCCATTCTCGCTGTTCGGTCCCCACCCAGCAAAAAAGCTTCACACAACTGTCGAACATAGTACTTAAAGTCATTTAACTGCAGATCTAACACCAGTAAATGCGACAGAGTCTCATCCTGTGTCCCACACATTGGGCAAGTTGCTGCCTCCACTCGTCCAATCTTGCACAAGACCGTCATGGTAAAAATCCGGTTATGAGCCAATTTGAAATCTAGTTCAATCCATTCTGGGCATTTAAAATTCGCCCACACTCCCTTCCAAATCCTGTTGAAGTCCAGCTGTGGATATATACACTGCCAAAACTCCTGACCAGCAGGTGTCTTGAATCTCCATTCTCTGAATACCTCATAGAAATCTTGAGTATTACAGTTGTCAAATTGGACTAACTCTCCCCCTTTCTCCAGTACAAAGCTTGGAAAAGCAGGACGCATTTTGCTTCCTTTGGAGATTTCCGCATTTATTTCTTCCATCCAATCCTGTGGCATTCCCCTCACAATCTTCTCATACATGATTCCTATTGCTTTTCCTTCTACCTCCTGATCTTCCTCCCACACCATGTCCCTCACTATCGCTTCCGGCAACCAACCTGGAATCACCTCGTATAATACATCTTTCGCAGATATAATCCCAGCTTTTATAAAAGCTTGATTAAATAAAACCTCTCCTTCGATGTTGACCCACCTGTTCAAAAATAAGGGCTGTTCTAAAAGTTCCTCAGCCCCCTTGGGCATAAACTGCACACTTTTTAAAAATTGAGCCCAAGTCTCCACAACCCCTTTATAAAACCTAGGGAGAAGTTTAATCGATTTCAAAAACATATTATTGTATTCCATATACAATATCCCCTGCCCTCCTATCCCACTTCGTTTTAAAAAATGCTCAAAACAACTCTTCCAAAAACTTGTACTTGACTTCTGAAGAAATCTCTTCACCCATTTGATTCTAAAGGATTTTTTCTTCAAATCAATATCCTCCCTGATTTCTCCGTCCAATGATGGTATTGTAAGCAACCAAGGCTGGTTTCCCTTCCCATAAAAACCTCACACAAGCCTCTTGGATGGACTTTTCTGCCCACTCAGGAATATCCTCCACCGTCAATAAGTACCATAGCTTAGATAGCAGGAGAGCAGACACCACTGTTGCTCTTCCTTGCACTTTCAACCACCTTCTTTCCCATCTTCCCAAAATCTTTTTAATTTTCATAACCTTCGGTTCCCAATTTAATCGATCCACTTCTTCCCTGTCTTTCTTGCACCCAATATGCACCCCCAGAAATTCCAAAACCTCCACCACCTTAACGGGACATACCCCCAACCATTCCCCCCTACCCCTCCCTGCAACCAGGCATTGGGACTTACTATAATTCACTCGGGCACCTGAAGCTCTACAATATTCCTCCACTACATCCATAGCTTTCCTCACTGACTCCCCATTTCTCAATGTTAAGGTTGTGTCATCTGCATATTGGTGTATCACCGACACCAGCCCAGAATTGGGTACCACAATCCCAACTACACCTTGTTTCTTTCACATCATGTAACCTAATGGTTCTGCTACCAATGAGTACAGCAATGGGGACAGGGGACAACCCTGTCTCACTGATCTCTGTATTGGAAAATACTTGGTTAAAAAACCATTACATTTAACACAGTTAAATATGTTTGAATAAAACATCCTTATCCACTGAATGAAATTTTCCTTGAAACCAAATGCTTCCAAAACCTTCAATAAAAACTCATGAGAGACCCTATCAAAGGCTTTCTCTTGATCTATCTTTAATACATAAGCCTCCCTCCCACTCTCTTCCATGAGCTCTATGGCATCTCGGATTGAGACCACAGAGTCTGCGATATCCCGGCCTATGACTCCATAGGACTGAGAGGGCCAAACTATCTCCGATAACACCTCCTTCAAACGATTTGCCATAACCCTCGCCAAGATCTTATAATCCACATTTAATAGTGTGATGGGCCTCCAATTCTTCAGATCCCGTCTTTCCCCTTTATTTTTATAAGCTAAGCTTATGATGCCTCTCCTCATAGATGGGGCCAGGCTTCCCTCAATTTTAATTTCCTTAAAAACTCCTAAGAGCAATGGACTTAAAATCTCGAAAAATTCCTTATAAAATTCTGCACTTAGTCCATCGGACCCTGGGCTTTTCCCCCCCTTCATTCCACTTATTGCTATTTTTATTTCCGCTAATCCTACTTCTTTATCACACATGCTTCTCTCATCCTCCTTTAAACCCTTTTCAATAAAAGCAGTAACCTTCTCCATCTCCAAATTGGAAATGTCTTCTTTTGTATATAGCTCTTGATAAAAGCTGCTAGCCACCTCCAAAATCTCCTCACTTTCATGAATGATCTTCTCCCCAACCTTCAACTCCTCAATTAACGATAATCTCTGTCACAGCTTCTCTTGCTTTAGAAAATATCTAGTGCATCTTTCGCCCTCCAATGCATCTCTAGCCTTTGCACGGAGAATGGCCCCCTTGCATTTTTCAGCTTGCAATAATTCCCACTCTTTCTTTAGCACCCGGAACTTAGTCTCAGCTCCCTTATCCCCTCCGTCAACTGCTTTACAGACATTCGTAAACCTTTTGTTTATATTCTCTTCTCGATGCCGGTTAGCTGCCGCCCTCTTTTTCCCATAACGTACCGAAAAAACTTTTACCTCATATTTGAAATTGTCCCACCAAACTCTTCTTTCTTTCAAGAACAGAAGTTCCTTCCGAGCATTCTTTATTATATTTATAATCCCTTCTTTATAAGCACTTTCCTTCAGGTATTGATTGTTTAAAATCCACACCTCTGAACCGATCTTAACTCTGCTGTTCCTAATTCTAAGAACCAAAGCCGAGTGATCACTAAAAAATACTTTTTTATAATAAATCTCCATCACCTCTGAACTTAACCCTTCCCGCATTAACACAAAATCTATACGGCTCTGTTTTAAAACATCACCCACCCAACTTGCTCTGGAGAACTCCCTTTTTATGGGGTTCCGGTCCCTCCATAAGTCTCTCAAATTTAAATTTGCCATCATTTTTACAATCATCCCTCTGGAGTTATCATCTTTAAAGGTCATCTGGGCTGAAATGTCCATCTGTGGCGGAGCCACCAAGAGACACTGAACAATCAGTAATCATTCCTTTAACCACTCTGTAGTGCAGTTGTGGACTGCACCTTTAAGCTGTATGTAGTTTCTTGTATTTCTGCGTGATGACGTCATGACACCGATCACGTGACCCCCAGTTGGCGCGGAAAGCGTGATGACGTCATGACGTCGGTTTCCAGTATTTAGTGGCAGTCTTGGAGAGGCTGTAGACCTGCACAGACCTGCTGACATCTGCTCTTGTAGTTTATTAGTTAAAGTAATTTGTTTATTAAAGCTTGATTATTTCGTTTCACTGCGTTGGACTTCGTTATTCGGATAGGAACTTCCGTTCCTACATTGGTGACCCCGAGCTCGTTGGACAACTTTCTTCGAGATACTCATAATGAACACGAACGCCGTTGCCCTTAAATTGCCGCAGTTCTGGGAACAGCAACCAGAAGCATGGTTTTTCCAAGCAGAAGCCCAGTTTGCTATCCGGGACATTACAGCGGATTCAACCCGTTATTATTACGTGGTTTCCGCTCTGGACAGCGCCACGGCTTCACGGGTCGTCAGCATCCTGGGGAATCCACCGGCAGAGGGCAAGTATGAAGCTTTAAAAGATCGTTTGCTACAGGTGTTTGGTTTAACTAAGTCGGAGCGTGCACGCAAGCTTATCGCAATGCCCGGTCTTGGGGACTCAAAACCATCAGAATTGATGAGCCAAATGCTCACGCTTTTGGGTTCGGAGCCCCAATGTTTTTTATTTCGAGAGCTCTTCCTCTGCCAGCTACCCGAGCCGGTTCAGACAGTCTTGGCCAGTTCTACGATTATGGACTGTGCCGAGCTGGCTGCAGAGGCAGATAAGACTTTTATGGTCATACAGCAGAGTTGCGCAGCTACGAGGCGTCTTTCCCCTACGTGAGCAAAGTCCAGCCCTCCTCCAGCAGGCTGGTGTATGTACCATGCCCGTTTTGGCGCCAAAGCTCGACGCTGCCGTCCACCCTGCAGTTGGGTTGAAAAAAAGTCTCCAGCAGGCTCACAAACTTCGATGAAGAAGACAGGGGCTGACAAACACACCCAGTTCACCATGGCAGTCGGTTCAGCAGGAAAACTCCTCTATATTACTGATTCCAGAACAGGGCAACGATTCTTGTGTGATACTGGTTCTCAGTGCAGTATTTTGCCAGTTTCAAAGCTAGATCTACAATCCGGCGGTCACGGCCCTTCCCTCGAGGCAGCCAATGGTGCGGCCAATCGCACGTTCGGTAAACGGACAGTTAATTTAACTCTTGGAGGTCAACGTTTTGTATGGGAATTCATAACGGCTAAAGTATCACAGGCCATCCTGGGGGCTGATTTTTTTTGTGCCTATGGTTTTCTGGTCGACGTCCAACATTGTCGACTCATTAATGCATCTACTTTCCATGCGGTGCCTTGTCACTGCAGTACTGCTGTCTCCTGGTCGGTTGCCTGTGCGGTTCCATCGCAGGAAGGGTTTAGGCGCCTACTTGGCGAGTTCCCGGGGTTCACCAGGCCTACATTCTCGGCAGCAGTCGCGAAGCACGGTGTGGTGCATTATATCACCACAATGGGATCGCCTGTTTACGCTCGGGCACGAAGATTGGAACCCGGAAAGCTTATAGCCGCAAAGGCAGAGTTTCAGATTATGGAGCGCCTTGGGATTGTCCGACGCTCCGACAGTCCTTGGTCTTCCCCATTACACATTGTACCTAAACCAGGTGGCGGATGGAGGCCTTGTGGGGATTACAGATGCCTTAACGAAGCCACTATGCCGGATAGGTATCCAATACCGCATATACAGGATTTTTCGGCTCATTTGGCCGGCAACTCAATATTTTCCAAAGTAGATCTCGTTCGTGGATATCACCAAGTTCCTGTGCACCCTCAAGACGTCCCCAAAACGGCGGTCATCACACCGTTTGGCCTTTTTGAGGTCCTTCGCATGCCGTTTGGATTGAAAAATGCAGCTCAGGCTTTTCAGCGACTTATGGACTCTGTGTTACGGGACCTTCCTTTCATTTTCATTTACTTGGATGATATTCTCATTGCTAGTAAAGATAAGGAAGAGCACATGGCTCATTTACGTACACTCTTTGCCCGTCTCAGCCAACATGGCCTCATTATAAATCTAGCCAAATGCCAGTTTGGGTTAACCAGCATTGACTTTCTGGGGCATAGGATCACCTCAGAAGGCGCCGTCCCACTGGCCACTAAGGTAGAGGCAGTTACGGCATTCCCGCGGCCGCATATACTTAAATCTCTTCAGGAGTTCCTGGGGATGGTAAATTCTTATCATCGTTTTGTCCCCAAGGCAGCCCAATTAATGCAGCCGCTGTACGAAGCACTTAAAGGGAAGTCGGGTAAAGATGTTATCATTTGGACACCACAGATGGACCAAGCATTCCTGGACACCAAGGCGGCATTGGCAGATGCAACTATGCTTGCACACCCACTCCCGGGCGCAACCATCGCCCTCACTACCGACGCCTCCGATTACGCCATCGGGGCAGTGCAGGAACAATGGGTTGATGGGACTTGGCAGCCATTGGCCTTTTTTAGCCGCCAACTGCGTAAAAATGAGCGAAAATATAGCACTTTTGATAGGGAGTTGCTGGCCTTGTTTTTGGCCATCCGGCATTTTCGTTTTCTCCTAGAAGGGCGTCCGCTTACTGTATTTGTGGACCATAAACCGCTCACTTTTGCAATGGCCAAAACGGCGGAGCCGTGGTCAGCCCGGCAACAGCGCCACCTTACATTTATATCTGAATTTACGACGGATTTACGACATGTGTCTGGCAAAGATAATCTTGTGGCTGATTGCCTGTCGCGTGCCCCAGTCCAGACGATTCACCTGGGAATCGATTTCGTCGGGTTGGCGAAAGAACAGCTGGCGGATCCTGAAGTTCAGGCGTATCGGACCATGCCTTCTAGCTTGCAGGTAGCCGATGTTATGTTCCAATCAGCAGGAACCACGCTCTTGTGTGACACATCCATGGGAGTGCCCCGGCCCATTGTGCCAGTCGAATGGCGTAAGAAGATTTTTCAGGTTATACATGGCTTATCACACCCGGGGATGCGAGCTTCACAACGACTTATGTGCCGTAAATTTGTTTGGAAGGGAATGCATTTAGACGTTAAGGACTGGACAAACAATTGTGTGGACTGTCAAAAATCAAAGGTCCACCATCACGTGAAGGCTCCAATGGCCATCTTTCCAGTGCCTGAACGCCGTTTCGACCATGTACATGTGGACTTAGTGGGCCCCCTCCCCATTTCGCGGGGTTTTATGCATCTCCTGACAATAGTGGACCGTACTACCAGGTGGCCAGAGGCGATTCCCTTGGTTGCTACTACCACAGCGGACGTATCCAGGGCGTTCATTTCGTCGTGGGTGGCCCGGTTTGGAGTACCATCTGATATCTCCTCTGACCGAGGTCCACAATTTACGTCAGAGTTGTGGAATGCAGTTGCACAGGGCTTGGGTACCAAGCTGCACCGTACCACCGCTTACCATCCGCAAGCAAATGGCTTATGTGAAAGGTTTCATCGGTCTCTAAAGGCGTCCCTCCGTGCCAGCTTGCGTGGTTCCAACTGGGTAGATAGACTCCCTTGGGTGATGTTAGGCCTTCGTACAGCCCCCAAAGATGACCTCCAGGCTTCATCGGCTGAGTTAGTCTACGGTCAAGCACTTCGAGTACCAGGGGATTTCCTCCCTCCACATACAGAATCGTGGTCGCCTGCTCAGCAGCTTCTTCAGCATCAAGAGGTGGCAAAGAATTTCCTGCCTATTCCAACCTCGCATCACAACCTACAGAGGCCTCATGTTCCGGCAGAACTTATGAGTTCCGATTATGTTTTTATTCGGCAGGATGCTCATAGAGATACACTCAGACCACCTTATGCTGGACCGTTTCGTGTCATTGCAGCGGGAGAGAAATATTTTACGGTCGAAGTGGGAGGTAAGTCTGATACCATCTCCATCGACCGACTTAAACCAGCCCATCTGGATCGGAGTGAACCAGTGGTTGTTGCTCAGCCACCTCGCCGTGGACGACCACCGTTGGCTACTAGACCAATTAAGCAGCAGTCTACTATTAAATTGCCTGCTTCAGCTTCATCCTCGTCTACACCTTCTGCTATTGTTTCCTCCACCCCAGATGTACCGCTTCAGACACAGCCAAGTATTGGCTCATCTTCCAACGGTCCATTGTCTGAAGTTCGTATTCATTCGGGCAGAATCATTAAACCTCCTGCACGTTTGACACTGTCTGTTAAAGAGAATTCTGGGGGGGCGCCTGTGGCGGAGCCACCAAGAGACGCTGAACAATCAGTAATCATTCCTTTAACCACTCTGTAGTGCAGTTGTGGACTGCACCTTTAAGCTGTATGTAGTTTCTTGTATTTCTGCGTGATGACGTCATGACGCCAATCACGTGACCCCCAGTTGGCGCGGAAAGCGTGATGACATCATGACGTCGGTTTCCAGTATTTAGTGGCAGTCTTGGAGAGGCTGTAGACCTGCACAGACCTGCTGACATCTGCTCTTGTAGTTTATTAGTTAAAGTAATTTGTTTATTAAAGCTTGATTATTTCGTTTCACTGCGTTGGACTTCGTTATTCGGATAGGAACTTCCGTTCCTACACATCCAAGATAAAAATACATTAAAATCCCCCACTATACAAGGATTTTCCACCTCTGCTACCCGTGTTCCCGGATAGTACCTCCTCTTTATTTCGGAACAGATTTTAATGTCCCACGACTCCAACTTTTTGCTCAGCACTTCGTCCTCGATGTACACAGGCAAGTTCAAAAATGAAACCACCACCTCCTCTGAATATAGCAGAGTCACCTCCAAGAATTTCTCCCCAACTTTCAGACTGAGCAGCAGTTTTTCCACCTCCTCACGGCCACTGACCGTCACCTCTAATCCCACATTTGGTTTTGGTCGGCAGGCAAAACAGCTTCCCTCACCACAGTCCTCATGATATCCTAGGCTCGAATTTTCTTATCTTCACATTGCACCACCACCGTATTTTCTTTACCAAACCTCCTGAGGTCCCAGCCCAAATCTTTGGGCCTTTTTTTCCCCCTTCCCACCACAGTTTCTTCCCTAATAAAATTCCTCTCGGGAATATTGTCCTCTGAGGGGCCCCGGCACTCCGGACCCCTCGGCAGCCATCTGGCTGTTTTTTGTGGGCCAAAAAGGCCCTAAAACCTGAAAACAACACCCCAAAACCCTCCACCAACTTTTTACAAAACTCCCTCCAACACCCAGCTGCAATTAGGCAACCAGTCACACCTGGCTCACTCTTAGCCCCTCCCACCTAGAGAGTGCTACCCAATGAGCCACAGTTGACACTTTATCCAGGCGTTTGTTACATCTAGACTTAGCTATGCAATGCTCTCCTGGCCAGCCTCCCCTCTTCCACACTACATAAAATTAAGCTCAACCAAATCTCTGCTGCCCATATCCTAACTCATACCAAGTCCCTTTCACCCATCATCCCTATGCTCACTGACCTACATTGGACCGTGGTCTGGCAACGCCTTGATTTAATCATTCACATCCTCACTTTCAAATCCCTCCATGGCCTCACCCCTCCCTAACTCTGTAACTTCCTCCAGCCCTACAACCCTCCGAGATCTCCGCATTCCTCCAATTTTGGCCTCTTGTGCATCCCTGATTTTAATCGCTCCACCATTGGTGGCCGTGCCTTCAGCTGCCTAAGCCCTAAGCTCTGGAATTCCCTCCCTAAGCCTCTCGCCTCTCTACTTCTCTTTCTTCCTTTAAGATGCTCCTTAAAACCTCATCTGTCCTAATAACTTCTTATGTGGCTCTGTGTCAAATTTTGTTTTATAACGCTCCTGTGAAGTGCCTTGGGATATTTTACTACATTAAAGGTGCTATATAAATGCAAGTTGTTGTTGTTATCCATCTTATATTTAAATATCTCTACAGTTGTTCTGCTGTTTGTGCTGCTAATTTTCCAACCAATTCATCCGAGCGAGCTGTCCTTTCTTTCCCCTGTAATCAGCTCATTTCCCCTTCAACTCCTTTATCCCTGACTGCTTTTTAAAAAATCAGTTATCAGCGTGAACCACTTGACGTGGTGGTCCCTATTTCTGAAATATTCTAAAGTGCAGTTTGTTTGTTTCTTCAAGCACCTTTAGTGCAATTGATTAACTTCAGAACAAACCAAGCAACCTGTCTCCACAGAGTCCACTGGTGGGCATTCTTTTTTAGCAACAGGCATCGAAGGGAATGGCCCTGAAATTGCAGTCGGCAGCGTAGCTAAGGAGTACACTGCCGATCTCCGAACGGAATCCGCACTTACCTGGTACGAGGCCCCAAACGAAAATTGCTTTGAAAGGCTGCAGAGCTGTGCACAGCCTAGTGGCCCACGGATCCCAGGGGCGCACCATTGTGCATAGGTGTAGCTGGGATCACATGAGGTGGTGCTCCTTTTACTAGCCAATCAGGAAACAGAAATCTCCAATGCCCGACATCAATCAACTTGTAAATTAAATGGTGTAAATATTTATTTGACAAGTATAGTACTTAGCTTTAAAAAGCACAAGGAATACTTTGGAGTAAGTACGGTTATTTACTGGAAGACTGCAAGATTAAAAACATTTAGAGCATCTCATCCCTCAAACCGAGCCTTTACAGCTGCCTGGTATGTTGATACACAGCACTTTATGTGTTTGTTATTAATCATTTATACATTTTTCTCATTCCCCCCTCCCCTTACGCTGTGCAAACAGGCTCATGCACCTGTTTGCACCAGCCGTAAAATTTTCCAGCGTAATTGATGCGCAGTTGGTTGGCAATTAGCCCAACTTCTCGCCAGCAATGAAGATTTGACAGTCGCAGCGGATGATCTGTTTAGTCAGAACTTGACACATTGCAAGTTCAGGATTTAGATTTTGGCAAATCCCAAACTTGCGGTCAATTTCAAAGGTGGTATGACGACGTACTCTGAGAGTACACCATCATACCAACCACAAATTCTGCCCCATAATGTTTTGGATACATTTGTGTGACCATACACTCATGCAGGATTATTTTCCTTCCTAGTCATAGGGCTAACATGTACTGTTAGAAAAATAGAGCATGGGTTTCAAACCACTTTTTGCAAGCTTTGGTCAAAACCAGGGAATGATAGTGACTCCTTAAAGTATTTGCTCTGTATGAAACCATTCCTCACACCTGTTCTGGCAACATCTTAGACAGAAACTTGGGAGAGGATTTTATAATAACTTCCACATATTTTGGCTTTAAAAAAAAATCATACCTTTATTTTCCTTTTTCCTAATCTACTTGAGGGCAAATGGGAAAAGAATGAAAATGTCAGGGGAAAAACAGAAGGGCAGAGGGCATCAATGGATACAGAAAAACAGATGCTGAAATTGGTAGCAGAGAACTGCAATGAAACTACCCTCTCACCAATCAATTTTGGCACTTTATGTGCTTTCCAGTACAATGGTTTCCCAGTTGCTCAGTGTGTAATGTATATACCTTTAAGGGGGGGAACTATCTTTTACAGCTCATGTATACTGCAGTACCGGCAGTGACCACACCTGTACATAACACTGAGTAGTAATCTGTACAGATCAGTTCCACTGTGAGCCACGTTGAGTAAACACCTGTTGTACCGTTTCTCCTGCAGTCTGTGTCTTATTATACACAGACACAACATTGGCGACAAGGCAAGTTCGAACCTACCTGCAACTCTGCATCACCTCCCGGGGATTCGTTCCTGGAGATCAGTGGATTGGAGGTCAAGGCCAGAGACTCGGGCGTCGACCACGGGCAGCCGCCCAGTCATCCAGCAGAGACTCGAGAATTGCGGGGGAGGCTGTCGAGAGCCAGGCTTGGCTTTCCAGACGGGGTGGTCCAGCGCAACGGGCTGGCAACAGGTAGTGCGCAGACCCTTCCCGGACAGCGGCGGGCTAGAGCCCGACCGAGCGGCACAGCAAAGGGCCGAGCAGCGTCAACGGGGGAGAGAGAGAGAGGACAGAGCGCACAGGGTGCAGCCGGTGTTCAGGGGCCGAGCAGCATCAGAGAGAGGGAGAGAGAGATGCACAGAAACCCGCGAGGCATCGCCATTGCCACGAGGACCGCCGAGAGCGGCGTTGGCAGCAGCGGGGGAGGAAGGAAAGCGCGGGAGACGCCATTTTAAGTCATTGGGAGACGCCATTTTAAACCACACCCAAAATGCCAAAGAGTGGCAGTATCACCGCATTTGACAATGAAGTCGAAGATTGGACTACATATGTCGAACGAATAGAGGTGTACTGCAAGGCAAATGAGGTGTCAGATGACAAGAAAGCGTCGGTATTGTTAAATTTAATGGGTGCAAAGACGTATGGTTTATTATGAAATCTAGTAACCCCAACGAAGCCAATGGAAAAGAGTTTTGAAGACATAGTAACAACACTACAGGAACATTTAAACCCCACACCGCTGCTGATAGCAGAAAGATTCAAGTTTCACAAACGGAACCAGCATAAGGATGAAAGCAATACTGATTATTTAACAGAACTGCGCAAACTATCGAAACACTGCCAGTTTGGAGCGGGACTGGCAGATACCTTAAGGGACAAGTTTGTGTGTGGGCTTCAAAGTGAAGGAACCCAGAAACGTCTTTTATCTGAAAAGGACCTTACGCTGGAAAAAGCTTTCAGCATTGCGGTATCATATGAAGCAGCAGCACGGGGCGCTGCAGAGATACAACAGAGACCGCAAGAATATGGCACAAACGAAATGTCATATGGAACAGAGAAGTGCTATTGCTGCGGCAGAACAACACACGACCAGAATGATTGCTGGTTCAAAGACAAAGTGTGCAGACAGTGTGGAAAAGTAGGACACATAGCATGAGTCTGCAGGTCGGGAAAGAAAACCAGCAATCAAAACCTACCAAAGGAAAGTACAAGAAGGTACATAAGATGACGGAGAATAGTTCAGACGAACAAAAGAGTGATAACGACTCCGAAAGCAGGGAACTGAGTTGTCTGAAACTACATAATGTGATCACAACGGAGGATCACCGAACCATTTGGGTCACTCTCAAGGTAGCAGGAGTCCAGGTAAAGATGGAATTGGACACAGGATCAGCCCTAACAGTCATAAACTGATGGGACTTTGAGCGGCTATTCTCACACATACCCTTGAGAGACACAAAAATTATTTTGAAGACGTACACGGGGCAAAAAGTCTACCCCAAAGGAAAAATAAGGGTGACCGTTATATATAATGGTAAGGAAACACCAAAACTAGACCTGTATGTATTGCAAGATGGAGGACCACCATTACTGGGATGTGAATGGATCCGGAAAATACAACTGGATTGGCATTCCATACAGGCACTGACTGTGGCTGACAAAAAGGATGACGACGTCACACCTGGGCAACTATCAAAGATCCTAACTGACGCGAAAGAAGTGTTCCAGCAAGGACTCAGAACACTAAAAGGCATGACAGCGATGATTAAAATTGAAGAAAACGCAAGCCCAAAATTTTTTAAGGCCAGACCGGTACCTTATGCGATCCGCCCAGCAGTCGAAGCAGAGCTGGAGAGTCTGGAACGTTCAGGTGTACTGTCCAAGGTAGACTGGAGCGAGTGGGCTACACCCATCGTCCCTGTGATGAAAAAGTCATTGAGCAGCACGCCTGGGGAACCAAGGAAGCTTTGCATCTGTGGGGACTTTAAGGTAACAGTGAACCCGGTCCTTCACACCGTACAATATCCACTTCCGCGGTTTGAAGATATTTTCGCCTCGCTATCTGGAGGGAAACGCTTCACTAAGATTGATCTGGCCCAGGCGTATCTGCAAATGGAGGTAGAAGAAGCATCAAAAAATGCCTCACAATCAACAACCATAAAGGTCTCTACCAATACAACCGGCTGGTATTCGGGGTAGCATCAGCTCCGGCTATTTGGCAGAGGGCAATGGAACAAGTCCTGCAAGGGATCCCAGGGACCCAGTGTTATTTGGACGACATCCTGGTCATGGGCGAAAATGACAGTGATCACCTTGCCAACCTGGAGCAGGTGCTCACTAGATTGCAGGAATATGGTCTCCGAGCTAACCGCCCCAAATGCAAGTTTTTTAGAAAACAGATCTCGTATTGTGGCCACGTTATCGATAAAGAGGGGCTACATAAGTCCCCAGAGAAGATTGAGGCAGTAGTCAAGGCTCCAGCACCGGAAAATGTGTCACAACTGAGGTCGTCCTCGGGCTGGTAAACTACTCCCATAAGTTCTTGCCAAATTTGTCTAAAATACTACACCCACTGAACACCCTACTGCAAACTGGGGTGCCATGGAAGTGGAGTGACGAATGTAGACAAGCTTTCCAGAAGAGCAAAACACTAATCACATCGAAAGAGGTATTGGCCCATTACAACCCTGCATTACCAATTCGGTTGGCATGTGATGCGTCACCCTATGGCATTGGAGCGGTGCTGTCGCACAAATTCTCGGACGGCTCAGAGAGGCCAATAGCCTTTGTGTCACGATCACTAACCTCAGCCGAACATAACTACGCCCAGATTGACAGGGAGGCCCTCAGCCTAGTGTGGGGAGTGAAAATGTTCAATCACTATCTGCACGGGCAGAAATTCACCTTGCTGACTGATCACCAGCCTCTTGTCTTCATTTTTAATCCGAAAAAGGGCATTCCGGTGATGACTGCGCAACGACTACAAAGATGGTCACTTTTTCTAGGGGCGCACCACTATGAGATTGAATATAAGGGCACGAAACAGCATGGAAATGCTGATGGGCTATCACGCCTGCCACTGCCTACTGCGGAGGAAGCACCAGCAGTGGATCCTGTCGAAATATTCCATTCGACTATAGTTGAATACCTACTGGTAACTAACGCTTGTATCGAAAAGGAAACCCGAAATGACCCAACACTGTCTCGGGTATATGATTTGACGGTGAAGGGATGGCCAGCACATGGCGACTCACTGTTGCCAGCATTCTCGCCAAGGAGAGAACAGCTGTGAGTGTGCCAGGGGACCTTGATGTGTGGATCCCGAGTGGTAATTCCACCCAAGTTAAGGGATAGAGTGCTCAATGAGCTTCATGAGGGTCATCTGGGAGGGGTAAAAATGAAAAGCCTAGCCAGGGCTTATGTGTGGTGGCCGGGAATCGATAAACAAATCGAGGACCTGACCAAGAGCTGCTCAGGATGCCAGAAAGTCCAAAATACACCACCACAGGCCCCTCTACACCCATGGGAGTGGCCCTCATCTCCATGGCAATGGGTGCATATTAATTTTGCTGGTCCATTCATGGACTCAATGTTTTTAATAGCTGTGGATGCGCACTCGAAATGGCCTGAGGTCATCAAAATGTCCTCCACCACCACAGAGAAAACTATTGCAGTCCTACGGACCATTTTTGCCAGGAATGGCTTGCCAGAACAGATTTGCTCCGACAACGGACCACAGTTTGTGTCCGAAGAGTTCCGGAGGTTCTTGAAAAAGAATGGGGTAAGGCATTACACATCCACCCCATATCATCCAGCCACAAATGGATTGGCTGAGAGGTTCGTACAAACCTTTAAGAAGGCAATAAAGGCTATGTACAATGACAACATTCCGCTGCAGCACAAGGTGGACAATTTCCTGTTCGCCTGCGACACATGCAGTCACCAACCAGGCCCCAGCCATGATGTTCTTTAACCGAAGGTTAAGATCTCGCCTGGATTTGCTCAGACCAAATGTACGAAGAGATGTTGAGAGTAAGCAATTCCAGCACATCCATGAGAAGCCAACAAGGAGCTTCAATGTAGGGCAACCAGTCTTGGCCCGCGACTACCGAACAGAAAAATGGCAGCCAGGAACGATATGCACACGGCAGGGCCCACTAATGTACACAGTGGACGTTGGGGAGAGCATCGTGAGACGCCATGCTGACCAGATCCTAGAGTCACAGGAACAAGTCAACCCCATGCCTTGCCCATACATACCTGGTGATGAACCCGACGTACAGGTCGCATCTACCCCAGAAACAGTAGCATCGGAAGCTGATGAACCAACCGACGACAGGGAGCCAGAATCGCCTCCGCACCAAAAGCAAGACACTCGGGAAAGGCGCTATCCAGAAAGGATCAGGAAGCCTCCCCAAAGACTGAATATATAAATAGACTATTTTCAGCTAATGTTGCATGTTAAAAGTGTTAATTGTAATTAGTTTGATATTTAATTGTTAAATGAGTGTTATGGTACTGTTAATCTAAAAGGGGAGGAATTGTAATGTATATACCTTTAAGGGGGGGAACTATCTTTTACAGCTCATGTATACTGCAGTACCGGCAGTGACCACACCTGTATATAACACTGAGTAGTAATCTGTACAGATCAGTTCCACTGTGAGCCACGTTGAGTAAACACCTGTTGTACCGTTCTCCGCAGTCTGTGTCTTAATATACACGGACACAACACAGTGGGGGTTCTACCTTTTGCACTTGACGACAAACCTAGTGGAGCAAAGCTGCCTTAGTCCTATCACGTTCAGTACCTCTGTTGTATTATCTTGAATTCTAATGTCTTTTCATTTTTTTAATACAGTACTGTTTCCGTTTCAAAGGCTAATAGATAATCTAGCATAGCCAGCCTGAATTCAATGAAATCTGAATATGGATAAGAAGTTAACTGAAAGAAAGGTAACAGCAGGTGCTTGCTACGGGAATGAAATGTGTTGAAGTGGAGGGAGTGAGGAACTGAAGTACTGTTTCAGAATCAGTACTGGAGCCCTTACAGTTTCTAATTTATAATCAATGGCTTTGATTCAGAAACTCAGTGACAATTAAACTAAACCAGGGAAGGGGAAGATTGGTGGCTGCGGTAGCAGCAGTTGAGTCTGATGAAGCATTCGAGGACCTACAAAGAAAACCAGATAAAATCTGTAATTGGACAGCAAATGGCAGATGATATTCAATACGGATAAATTGTAAGCTACTTAATATTGGAAGAAAGGAGTGACATATGTACTCTATGAATGGTGTTGAACTACCTAAGGATGAAGTTGAAAGAGATCTAAGAGTATTAGTAAACTCACCGTGTAACATGTTGAGTCACTATGGTACACCAATCAACAAAGTTGCATTATATTGATTATAAGTCTGAGGTTACTTTACTGGAACAGTACAGTTCTCTAGTCAGCCCACACCTTGAATAAAGTATCCTTGGGATTGGGGGAATAAATTATAATGAAAAAGACTGGAGAAATTTTGGCTGTTCAACCTTGAAAGGGAGCAACGGGGAAGAGTCTGTGTAGGAGTATACAATACATTAAATGGTGTAGAAAGGGAAACATGGAACACACTATTGGAAGTGAAAACCTGGAGTCATTTTAGAGACAGTTGGGTGCTGTAATAGGGAGCACTGTGGGTGTTCTAAATGGATGAGTTTAAGTGGGCCAAATGTTCTTCCTGATCATAATTATCTTGTGAATTTACGATCTTGTACTTTGCAACTGGAGATTAATATCTGATTCTTCAATAGTTAGTTGATGGTGGGAGGGCAGTGAGTGATTGTTCAGTTTGATAGCTCTGAGAATCATTTTGATTATTCGGTTTCCCACACCAATTACTGCACCTGAACTGATCCTTTGAGCATGAGTTATTTCAGATTATCCTTTCAGAATCTTTCCCTTTAGGTCATGGTTGTTCCACTCCACATGTCTCTTTTGATTGTCATTGAATGTTATTCTGCCATTGTGTATTCTATACTATGCTGCATTGCCATCTTCTTTGACTGACTTTTCTTTGATTTCACTACTTTTTACATCTTCTGCTAAGGCGTCAAAATGCCCATTAATTATAGTATTCAATTTTCAATATATCCTATAGCCTGTTTTTGGAAATGATTTCTACTCAATTTCTGCTTTGCTGTGAGCTCCTACTTGCTTACATCATTGTTGTAGATTCTTAAATCTAGCACCAGTACCTGGCCATATTTCACTAATTACCATGAGATGACCCTATTTTGGTGACTGTGTACATCTATGGGTTATCCATTTTTACTGAATGTGCGATGTCTCATTTGTGGACAGTCAATCAACCAGATACTATAATTACCACATGGGAATTATCTATCCAATTATAGCCAGAGAATCTCCTGCAATGCCTTCTCTTCCAACTCTTGCACCTTTACGTCTGGAGTCCCCCAAGGATCTATCCTTGGCCCCCCTCCTATTTCTCACCTACATGCTACGCTTCGGCGACACAATGTCAGATTCCACATGCACGCTAATGACACCTAGCTCTACCTCGCCACCACCTCTCTGGACCCCTCTATTGCCTCTGATTTATCATGATGCTTGTCCGACATCTAGTATTGGATGAGCAGAAATTTCCTCCAACTAAATATTGGGAAGATTGAAGCCATTGCCTTTGGTCCCTGCCACAAATTCTTGCCACCAACTCCATCCCTTTTCCTGGTCACTGAACCAGGCTGTTTGTTACATGGGGGTCCAATTTTACCCTTAGCTGAGCTTCTGCCCCCAGATCCTCACCATTACCAAGACCGCCTACTTCCACCACCGCAGCATTATTCGTCCCCACTCCTGCCTAAGCTCATCTGTTGCTGAAACCCTCATCCATGCCTTTATTAATTCTAGACTCAAATATTCCAATGCTCTCCTTGCCGGCCTTCGATCTTGCACTTTCGGTAAACTTGAGTTCATCTAAAACTCTGCTGCTCGTGTCCTAACTCGCACCAAGTCCCGTTCACCCATCACCCCTGTGCTCACTGACCTACATTGGCACCCGCTCCGGCAACCCCTCAATTTTTAAAATTCTCATCTTGTTTTCAAATCCCTCCATTCCTGTCTCTGTAGCCACCTTGAGCCCTACAACCCTCCGAGATCTCTGCGCTCCTTCGATTCTGGCCTCTTGCCCATCTCCAATTTTAATAGCTCCACCATTGGCGGCCGTGCCTTCAGCTGCCAAGACCCTAAGCTCTGGAATTCCCTCCCTAAACCTCTCCATCTCTCTACCTTTGTCTCCTCCTTTAAAATGCTCTGTAAAACCTACCTCTTTGACAAAGCTTTTGGTCACCTTTCCTAATACTTTCTTATGTGGCTTGGTGTCAAACTTTGTTTGATAATGCTCCTGTGAGGTGCCGAGGGATGGTTTACTATGTTAAAGGCACTCTGTAAATTCAAGCTGTTGTTGTTATTATGACACAGTTTAAAAAAAAATTGGCTTCACAGTGTGTACAGTACTTGTATTTACATCTTCTGTGATTGGGCAGAATAAAACTTGCTGATGACACTACACTGACATTGTGACTACTGTAGAAAAGATTTCACTCCTCATGATCGCTCAGCCAAAGCTTTTCTTCATTCTATTTCTATACAGATACAGTTTGTGCGGCTTGTTGTAATCTTCTTGACTTCACAGTGCTTGCAGAGAATAAACCTGGGCTGCCAGCAGCCTAGCTGAATCTATAAGCCGTTACATTGCAACATATTTTATGTGGCTTAAAAACACATTCTGGTATGTAGGAGAGTTGATAGCAGCTATGCCAACTTGCTGCGACAAATTCAAATGTGGGTTTGCTAGCGTCACTGGTAGAAATCCATATTATTTTAAAATGTTGAATAAACCAAATGGACAACATTTTTTACACATGTAAAAGCAAACCATCTGATATAGCAAATACTACAACCATCACACCTGGAGTAATAAGATATCAGTAGAAAATATATTCTAGATAGAGTTTACCCATTGAGGCTCTTCTACCACATTATGGCCTAGAAATTAATTCTATAGGCTTAAAACAAGCACTGAAGCGTCCAATATGCTGGACATGTGCCGCCCATTATATTGGTAAATGCTTAAGTATAGGCGTCTAGGTAGAGCCCATGCCTGCATATACAAATAGGGGGCCTAAAATCTGTTTGAGGCTCCTTTCTGAAATCGGGTTGCCCTGAATTCAGCCTGCTGCATTCAGGATAGCCACGTCTACATGCGGGCTGACCAGTAGTCTTTAAATGGACCACTGGAGGCTGACCAAAAATGTAGATTTTAAAAAGAATACTTACCTGAATGTGGAGCAGGAGTGTTCCTCCCGGCCCCACAGCACTCCCAAAGTCCTTATTTGTTATATCTGGTAGCAGCCTGCTACTGTCTCTAAAAGTTTCCTCACCATCATTAGGCTTACTGTCCTGTAATTGTCGGGTTTATCCCTCTCCCGTTTTTTGATCAGGGGTGTAACATTTGCAATCCGCCAGTCCTCTGGCACCTCCACCATAACTAGGAAGCACTGGAAGATTGTGGACAGTGCCTCTGCAATTTCTACCCTTACTTCCCTCAGTAGCCTAGGATGCATCCCATCTGGACTGGGTGACATTTCTACTTTAAGTACTGCCAAACTTTTAAGTACCTCCTCTTTATCTATTTTTATCCTATCCAATATCGCTACTACCATCTCCTCCACTGCTACATTGGTAGCATCCTCTTCTCCAGTGAAGACCATGCCCTCTGTCTCCATAAGAAGCTCTCCTTTTTTGTCCCTAATTGGTCCCACCTTCCTTTGACTATCCTTTTATGATATATATATGTTTATAAAAGACTTTTGGGTTCCCTTTTATGTTATCCACTAATCTATTCTCATACTCTTTTTTGCCCCTCTTATTCCCTCTTTTATATCTTCTCTGTACTTTCTGTATTCATAGAAACATAGAAACATAGAGATAGGAACAGGAGTAGGCCATTCGGCCCTTCGAGCCTGCTCCGCCATTCAATGAGATCATGGCTGATCTTCGTCTGAGATCATAGCTGATCTTACCAGTTCAGTACCCCGTCCCCGCCTTTTCTCCGTAACCCTTAATCCCCTTAGCCTTCAGAAATATATCCAATTCTCTCTTGAAAATATTTATTGAATTAGCCTTCACAGCCCTCTGTGGCAGGGAATTCCACAGGCTCACCACTCTTTGAGTGAAGAAATTCTTCCTCATCTCTGTTTTAAATGATTTGCCCGCTATTTTTAGACTGTGGCCCCTGGTTCTGTGCTCCCCGGCCATTGGAAACATTCTCTCTGAATTCAGCCTGTCCAGGCCTGCCATAATTTTATATGTTTCGATGAGATCCCCTCTCAATCTTCTAAACTCCAGTGAGTACAAGCCCAAACTATTTAATCTCTCTTCGTAGGTCATTCCCGCCATTCCAGGTATCAGCCTGGTGAATCGCCGTTGCACTCTTTCCATGGCAAGAACATCCTTCCGCAGATGGGGCGACCAAAACTGTACACAATACTCCAGATGCGGTCTCACCAGCACCTTGTACAGCTGTAGTAAGGTATCCCTATTCCTATACTCGAACCCCCTTGATATGAAGGCCAACATACCATTTGCCTTCTTAATCGCCTGTTGCACCTGCATGCTCTCCTTCAGTGACTGGTGCACAAGAACACCCAGGTCCCTCTGCACTTCCCCATCTCCCAATCTATTGCCATTTAGATAATAATCTACCCTCCTGTTTTTACCCCCAAAGTGGATAACCTCGCATTTATCCACATTATAGTGCATCTGCCACGTATCCGCCCATTCCCCCAACCTGTCCAAATCGCACTGTAGCCTCCTGACATCCTCATCAGAGCCCACCCCTCCTCCTAGTTTAGTGTCGTCAGCGAATTTGGAAATATTGCATCCAATTCCCTGATCCAGATCATTTATATATATTGTGAACAGCTGGGGTCCCAGGACAGATCCTTGCGGCACCCCGCTGGTCACTGCCTGCCACTCCGAAAACGAGCCGTTTATTCCAACTCTCTGTTTTCTATCCGCCAGCCAGTTCTCTATCCACGTTTGGTTCTCTACTGTATTATGAGCCTTGCAACTGTCACAAGTCTCCTTTTTCTGTTTCATTTTAATCTCTTTGGGAGAGAAATTTGGTATCGCCCCATTTAGGGCGCAATTATCGGCCAGGCGCAAAGTTTAGCGCCTGGTGTTAATTATCTCCTCTGACTGCAAACTTGGCCTCTATCGCCCCCTGGAGGTGATTTGAGTGCTAAATCAGGTGCTACACACCTCTCTTAAGGCGCTAACGCCGAGGAGCGAGACGCTACCTCAGAGCGCTGGCGAAGCTTAGGTGATGTCAGTCAGCAATGGAACACAGATAAACTGGCGCCGGCCAGTTCTTAAAGGGGAGGGTCAACCTTGCTCTCCAGCCACACCCTGCTCATTGCAGCCTTGAATCTCGGCCTGGAGAGTCCTGTACATCAATTCTGCTGGAAAGAACAGGGAAAGAGCTCAGAGTGCAGCCCTCATAGTCTCTTCTAAATCGATGCAAGGAAGGTCAAATCAAAATGAACCTGCAAAGTGTTGCTAAGTACCCAAAACTCCTCACACAGCGTTGAATCTCTCCAGAAGTCTCTCTCCCTCTCTCAGAATGCGCGGTGCAAAAATGTCGCCGACAAAAAAAGGCAGGAAGTGGCCTCCTTTAAATAGCACTCCCCCAGTCCCTTCCGGACTGCAAAATGTTCCCCTCTACCTAGCGGCAGGCAGAAAGGCAGGAGGCACCACTCAATATCTGGTCTGGGGCGCTAACGGGAGGTGCTAATCAACCAAATTTCCCCCCTTTTTTCTTTAGTCATCCAGTGAGCGTTAACTTTGGATGCCCTTCCTTTCCACCTCGTGGGAATGGGACCACTCTGTACCCAAACCATCTCCTCCATTGTTGAATTAATGTTATTGTAGTGTCCGTGTGCAGATAAAGACACTGAAGACAGGAGTTGGTTCATAGGTATTTACTAAGCAAGTCTGGGGGGGGGTTCTAAAGGATATACACAATACACAGGCTTATATAGCCCAAGTGGCAATTACCGGCATTACGCAAACCTGGGGCTCTTAAAGGCACATACACCACAATTCCTCCCCTTCTAGCTAACTAGTACATCATATTTTAAGTAATTATTAATTACATGTTATATGCAAAATAATATACATTGCTGTATTAATTAATTATAAGTTAGTCTCTCAGGAGGCTTCCTGACTCGGTCCGGATAACGCCTCGGGGGAGTAGTAGTTTCTGGTGGTGTGGTAGGTTCTTCTGGCAAGGCTGATTCGGCTTGAAGGCCAGTGTCGGGTTCATCGGGTTCCAGTATCACTGGATCGGAGGTAGATATGGGTATCTCTACTTCATCGTTAGATGTATAGCGTGGTGGTGTAGGTTGTCCCTTTTCGGATGACTTGATGATTTGGTCAGCATGGCGCCTTATTATGCTTTCTCCGATGTCCACGGTATACATCAGTGGTCCTAGTCGTGTGCAGATAGTTCCAGGCTGCCATTTCTCGGTACGGTAGTCCCGGGCCAAAACCGGTTGGCCTATCTGGAAGGCCCTAGTTGGCCTTTCATTCATGCCCTGAAACTGCCGGTTCTCCACGTCCCTTCGGATGTTGGGCTTGACCAAATCCAGCCGGCATCTTAGGTTTCTATTGTAGAACATCATGGCGGGAGTTTGGTTTGTAACCATATGTGTTGCATTCCTATATGCAAATAAGAAGTTATCCACCTTGTGCTGAAGTTTTATGTCTTCATTACTCATGGCCTTTATGGCCTTCTTAAAGGTCTGGACAAACCTTTCAGCCAATCCATTGGTGGCGGGATGGTATGGGGCGGACGTGTAGTGCTTTACCCCATTGTTCTTTAAGAACTTTCTGAATTCTTCGGACACAAATTGCGGTCCATTATCAGAACATATCTGTTCCGGCAGCCCATTCCTGGCAAATATGGTCCTTAATACTGTGATGGTTTTTTCCGTGGTGGTGGAGGACATCTTTATTACCTCCGGCCACTTGGAGTGTGCATCAACTGCGATTAAGAACATTGAGTCCATAAATGGACCAGCAAAGTCGATATGCACCCTTTGCCAGGGAGATGAGGGCCACTCCCATGGATGTAGAGGGGCCTGTGGCGGAGCATTTTGGACCTTCTGGCATCCTAGGCAGCTCTTGGTCATGTCTTCGATGTCTCCATCGATACCTGGCCACCATACAAACGCCCTAGCTAGGTTCTTCATTTTCACTCCACCCAGATGCCCCTCGTGAAGCTCCTTTAGCACTTTATCCTGGAGTTTGGGTGGAATCACCACTCTGGATCCACACATCAAGGTTCCTCGGCACACTGACAGCTGTTCTCTTCTTTGCGAGAATGCTGGCAACAGTGGTTCGCCATGTGCTGGCCATCCCTTCATTGTTAAATCGTAGACCCGTGAGAGAGTAGGGTCATTTCTGGTCTCCCTTTCAATGGCAGAATTTGTCACCGGTAGACATTCCACTATGGTAGAGTGGAATATCTCTACTGGGTCTACTGTAGGTGCCTCTTCTATCGTTGGCAATGGCAGGCGCGATAAACCGTCAGCATTCCCATGCTGTTTTGACCCTTTGTATTCAATGTTGTATTGGTGTGCCCCTAGAAAAAGGGACCACCTCTGTAGTCTTTGTGCCGTCATAATGGGGACACCTTTCTTAGGGTTGAATATGGAGATGAGGGGTTGATGGTCAGTCAGCAAGGTAAATTTTTGTCCGTGTAGGTAATGGTTGAATTTCTTCACTCCCCATACCAGGCTGAGTGCTTCCCTGTCTATCTGGGAATAGTTACGCTCAGCTGAGTTCAATGAGCGTGACGCAAAAGCTATCGGCCGTTCCGAGCCATCAGGGAATCTATGGGACAATACCGCTCCTATGCTGTAAGGGGATGCATCGCACGCCAGTCTGATTGGTAGTGATGGGTTGTAATGAGCCAAAACTTTCTCGGATGTGATTAAGTCTTTACATTTATGGAAGGCACGTTTACAGTCTTCGTTCCATTTCCAAATCACTCCTGTGTGTAGAAGATCATTAAGAGGGTGTAGAATAGTTGATAAGTTCGGTAAAAATTTATGATAGTAATTTATTAATCCCAGGAATGACCTCAATTGTGAAACATTTTCAGGTGCTGGGGCTTTTATAACTGCTTCAATTTTTTCAGGTGACTTATGCAACCCTTCTACACCCTCTTGCACGCGTCGGTTCGAATCCGATCCTCGTCGCCACTGTAGTGTCCGTGTGTAGATAAAGACACTGAAGACAGGAGTTGGTTCATAGGTATTTACTAAGCAAGTCTGGGGGGGGTTCTAAAGGATATACACAATACACAGGCTTATATAGCCCAAGTGGCAATTACCGGCATTACGCACACCTGGGGCTCTTAAAGGCACATACACCACAGTTATACCTACCAATTTTTAATTGGCATCATCCTTTTCCAGCGCTCTAATAGTTTTGTTGATCAATACCGCCCACCCCCCCTTTCTTTCCTTCCCTTCCGTATCTTTCCTGAATATCTTGTAGCCAGGAATATTAAGTTCGCAATCCTCTCCTTCTGTGAGCCACTATATCATAGACCCATGTAGAGACTTGTGCCTGCAGCTCACCAACCTTATTTATCATGCTATGTGCATTTGTACACTACAAACTGATCTTAGACTGCTCGCAATTTGCCCCCTGTCTGATCCCTCCTGTTTCTGAACTATTCTTTACTATAGTGCTATTTGTCTCTCCCAGTCCTCTGTGCACCTTGTTTCTCCTCTCTAATGTTTGATCCTGGTGCCCATTCACTTGCCAAATTAGTTTAAACCCTCCCCCAAAGCACTAGTTAACCTCCCCGTGAGGGCATTGGTCTCAGCTCTATTGAGGTGCAACCCGTCCATCTTGAACAGATCCCTCCTGCCCCAGAACTGGTCCCCATGCCCAAGATTCTGAAGCCTTCCCTCCTGCACCATTTTTCCAGCCACACATTAACCTGGCTTATCCTACTATTCCTACACTCACTAGCTCGTGGCACTTGGAGTAAACCAGAGATTACTAACTTTTGAGGTCCTGCTTTTGAACTTCCTCCCTAGCTCCTGAAACTCTGACTGCGGGGCCTCAACCCTTTTCCTTCCTATGTCATTGGTTTGAACATGGATCACAACTTCTGGCTGTTCCCCTTCCCCCTCAAAATGTTCTGCACTCTCTCAGTAATGCCACATCTTAGATATAATGAATTAAATGCATCAATTGACATTGTAGTGACTGTACATTTTTAAATGGTAAGAAATGCACAAGTCATTGTGCAGTATCATTTTAATGGAATGAAGAGATGTGTGCCGGATAGATATGAAATGGATGTAATTGCTGTTTCAAATGCATTCTCTGAAACCTTTTGTTAGCTGTCAAAAGTTGTGATTTATCCAGGAAAGCTTTGCTAAGCATCACCCTACCCAGTGAAAATTATTCACCCAATTTAATTCACACTGGGAAAAAAGTTATTTCAGTATAAGGATTACATTTGCAAGGGATGTGTTTTCAAAGCATTTGCAATTTGTTTTTCTATAGTGATGTCAGATTACAAAATGGAGAATTAGTCTATTCCAATTGCCGTTATATGAAGTGCGAAGTAAAGCACTAATTGTAGCAAGACTCTGGAATAAGGTGCACTGGTAAATTATTAACAGATAATTTCTTATTGAAGATCGAAGTGATACAAGATAGTTCAATATCATGTCAATGGCAGATCCAGTAGTTTAAAAAAAATGTTTTATCTGATCCTGGCATAGTACATTTGGCTGATGATCTGCAACACTGAAAGCGCTACAAAATATTTTACATGTATTCATTCCAGAAATCTTGCCTTGCTGATATAATTAGAGGTGGAATGTTAGTGTGCATCTTTGGGAATCTGTTAATGACCAAATTATATCACCCTTTGTGATTAAATCATTTGAAATATGGGGTTGCCCTCACTTGTGCTCCTTAGTTACCACAACATTGCTGCTTGAGAGCTTCAAGGTTTTGTTTAATCTCTTTAAGTGAGTGACCAAGTATCTGAACTTGTCAATGGGATGTTCATTTGCTCCCAGAATTTTCTGCTACATATGTTCCTGGTAGGTTTATAAAAAATAATGAAGACTTGCAAGATGCTGCTATTTATGTTATGCAGAAGACTAATACTTATATTGAAGGTCATACAACAGGACCTAAACGTACAGATTCTCATTACCATCACATTGCTAGTCTTACCTCATCTCTACTTATAAGGTATATTAGAAGCTGTAGGGGTGTAGATTAGCATTTTTTGTTTTGCAAAACTGCCTACTTGTATCTGAAGGCTTACTATTTTGATTTATATTAATGATTGCATCAATATTCTTAAATCAACATTATTCACCCAATATCATCATAGAGAATTAATAGAGGCGTTCAAAATTATGAGGTGTTTTGATAATGTAGATAGGGAGAAACTGTTTCCACTGGCAGGAGGATCGATAACCAGAGGACACAGATTTTAGATAATTGGCAAAAAATCGAAGGGGGCAAATGAGGAGAATTTTTTTTACTCAGTACGTTGTTATGATCTGGAATGTACTGCCCGAAAGGATGGTAGAAGCAGATTCAATGGTAAATAGGGAATTGGATGTATACTTGAAAAGGAAAAATCTGTAGGGTTAGGGGGAAAGAACAATGGAGTGGGGCTAATTGGATAGCTCTTTCAAAGAGCCGGCACAGGCATAATGGGCCAAATGGCCTCCTTTTGTGGTATACGAGTCTATGATTTAGCTACATTAAGAAATGCTGACCAGCCACTCACTTATGGTACTTTGCAGCATAATTTCAGGACAGCTTTGCTGGTGTGGAGGAGCCTCACCAGGTGAGGAGTGCAAGGTGCAGAATCAGGGAGACAGCGTTCGAGCCCTATCTCTAACCCACAGTCACATCAACAGCAGAGACTTGCAATTTTTGCCCTCATTTCTTATACACAATCCTTGTACATGGATACCATAAACTAGCTTATATTGAGCAGCTAACTTTCCAAGCAACTGATGTTTGCCAGCAAAGCCAGCTGTGTTGAATTCAGTATTTGATGTCTGGTATCTTGAATGTAGTAGCGACGTTAAATGTATTCAAGCGAAGCACACTGAATATACAAAGGGTATGGTATAACATGATATGAAAGCAAAAGTCAGGTTTTATAAGGTACACACTGTACTAACAGCTTTCTATTTCACAGGTGCTAAAAAGGAAGAAACTGCATTGATGAATGGACTGACTGTGAACTTGCATCTCCTGCTGGTGAGAAGTCATTTTTACTGCACTTCATTTTGAAAAATCATGCAATTAGACTCTAATACATTGAAGAGCTGGTACACCCTAACTACTTGCATTACAATCATTTCTTCTTTTCTTACACTGTGCATCATGTGGAGGTCACCTACCCAACTGGGAAAAATTACAGGGGTGCTTGTCTCAATTACCTTTTTGTAATTCAATTTTAGCAATATTAAAAACAGTGCAATGAAAATATGAGCGACACAAAAAACTACTGCCTCCTATTGCCATAGCAGTATACACCACATGCACAGTCCAGATATTACCTGCCATTATTTATTGCACAGGTACAGATCCATCAGAACTAAAAATAACCACCAAGAAAGGCCACCAAAAGCAGTCTTCTAAAAGCAGTTTTGTCCTTTTTTAAAAACAATTTTCTTCTCCTCTCCCACTTTTATTCTTCTTTACCTTCTTTTGTTGTGCTTTTCTTCTCTTTCTTTTTTTCTCCCTAGTACAATTCTGGTAACTGTACTACAGTAAGGATATCCAGGCAAAGAACTACAATCCTAAAGTGGGTGCACGAACAGAGAGACCTGGGGGTATATGTACACAAATCGTTGAAGGTGGCAGGGCAGGTTGAGAAAGCAGTTAAAAAGGCTTACGGGATCCTATGCGTCATGAATAGAGGTATAGAGTACAAAAGCATGGAAATTATGATGAACCTGTATAAAACACTGGTTCGGCCCCAACTGGAGTATTGTGTCCAATTCTAGGCACTGCACTTTAGGAAGGATGTGAAGGCCTTAGAGAGGGTGCAGAGAAGATTTACGAGAATTATTCCACGGATGAGGGACTTCAGTTACGTGGATAGACTGGAGAAGCTGGGGTTGTTCTCCTTAGAGCAGAGAAGATTGAGAGGAGATTTGATAGAGGTGTTCAAAATCATGAGGGGTCTGGACAGTGTAGATAGAGAGAAATTGTTCCCATTGGCAAAAGGGTCGAGAACTAGAGGACACAGATTTAAGGTGATTAAGGTGAAGAACCAAAGGCGACATGAGGAAAAACTTTTTTACGCAGCGAGTGGTTGGGATCTGGAATGCACTGCCTGAAAGGGTGGTAGAGGCAGATTCAATCGTGGCTTTCAAAAGGGAATTGGATAAGTACCTGAAGGAAAAAAAATTGCAGAGCTACAGGGAAAGAGCAGGGGAGTGGGACTAGCTGAAGTGCTCTTGCAGAGAGCTGGCACGGGCTCGACGAGCCGAATAACCTTCATTCATGCTGTAACCATTCTATGATTCAATGAATGTAGAAAGGGGCATCCAAAACTAATACATAGCTTAAGGCCTCGGAGCTGTGAGACATTGCTGAAGAGCCTGTGATTGTTTACTCTGGAAAGGCTATGGGGAGATATTATTTGAGAATTCAAGATGCTCATGGGAATAGATAAATTGAACCAAGTAATATGTTTGAGATTGCCACAAACTGTAGAATCAAGTCACATAGGCTCAAGTTTGGAAGAGGGAAGGTTCGTAGATGATTCAGACTTAACTACTTTACATGGAGGATGGTGAACCTGTGGAATAGTCTGTCTCATGAGGCAGTGAAGAATGATAGTGTAGAAAAATATAAAAGCAGAGTTGGATAAATAATTAAAGAAAGGGGCAACTTGAGGGGTATTAGTTTTTGCGATCAGTTTGATGGACCATATTCTTTTCCAATCCAGTGCATCCCTGTATTTTTGTTATCCTCTTTCCTTTCCTTCTTTCTCTCTTTTTCTTTGTCCTCAGCACACAGGTGCTGGTTGCCTTCTGGTACCTCATCCAAATGGCCAATCTTCATGGAACTTAGATAGTGGGCTAGACCTTGACTTTGTGTGATAGCGTAAAATGGGCGATAGCGAGTCAACAGCCCGTTTACATCTCTCCCGACGTCAATGGAAATAAAAATTTGGAGAGATGTAAAATGGGCTGCCGGTTCATTATCACCCACTTTACACGATCAGAAGTGTAGTCATGTAGTTCTGGAAGTACCAGAAGGCAACCATCACCTGTATCCTTTTCTGTTCCTAAAATGTATTGGAGGTGGGGAATTCTTTTTATTACTAAAAATGGAAGAATTATTTTTTTTCCTAATTACAACCTGCTAATAGAATTGGGGAAATTTCAATACACCATGTGGCTACCATTCAGTACGGCGTTCCTGCGCTGCTGCTCACTTCTCCGACTGAAGCTGTCCACATTCATCCCATCTCCATTTTCCTTCACCATATCCTTCAGTGTCCTTTACAAGTCATTTCCCTCATAAATGTTATGATTGACTTTGCTTTAACTGGTAGTATGGCTTTCAATAATCTAACACTTTTTATTTTAAAAATGTCCTTTATTCTCACCCCAGTTACTGATCAGTGGAAATAATCTTTCACTAATTTATTTCCTCTAACCTTTTCAAAATTTTGATCACTTCTACTAGATCTTACCTTAACTTTATTTGCTCCAGTGAATGCAGCCCATTTTTCAAGTCTCTCATTATCATGTTCTCAAATGATGATGAGAGACTTGAAAAGCAGGTTTTACTCACTGGAAGAAATCATATCCCTGGTGTCACCTTGATGAATCTGCATTGTGCCTTTTCTGTGGCTCCAATATCCGTTTTATAATGAGGTACCCTAAGCCAAACACAATACTACAACTGTGGTTAGCAAGTGTCTGGTACTGATTTCTGAAAATCTCTTTGTGTTTCTATTTGGTGGCCCCCATACATAAAACCTATGTGACATTTTCATGGCTTTCTCCACCTATAATTCTGCTTTTAAAGATCTTTGTATCTATTCTCCACAAACTTTGTTCTTCCACTAAAATTAATTTTCCTGTCCTATTTTCTCATGTCCATTCTCATGCCATTTTCTTACGTCCATAACACAAGGCCAGAACATGTACTAAATGAGCTTACCCTTCAAACATCCTTATCCTTCATTTAGTACCGGGCTAATTTTTCAGATGTATGGTATTGACAGGGAGCCTGGCCTGCAGGTCGTGCATGTTGGGAGCTTGTGAGCACGTGGTCCACAATTTTTCATTTATTACAATTAATAAACAGAAAATTATGGGTAGCCTGCCCTGATAGACAAGGCCAGCAGGCCAGGCTCCCTGTTGGTAACATGCATTTGTAAAATAGGCCCACTTAAATCAGCTCGTGTTTAGAAAGTTGAGCTGCAACAGAAGTGTTAGATTCCATTGGAGCTGTGTTCTTTTTTCCCAAACCATATTTGTGACCAGAATAATGGGGTAGAGTTTCAACATTGGGTGCACATTACGCCTATTTTGAAAAGTATTTTGTTTCTCCCCCCCCCGAGTTTCCACTCAAGCACATTTGCAGATCGCTGAATGCAAAATTTGCCATGAACCAGCGCATTTTAAAACATAATTTTAAAAAGAAATTGCTGTAAAAAAATTCCTTGATATATGCAAGAGTGATAATTTGATAAAGTTTGACGGCACGGTGGCATAGTGGTTAGCACTGTTGCCTCACAGCGCCAGGGACCCGGGTTCGAATCCGGCCTCGGGCGACTGTCTGTGTGGAGTTTGCACATTCTCCCCGTGTTTGCGTGGGTTTCCTCCGGGTGCTCCGGTTTCCTCCCACAGTCCAAAGATGTGCGGGTTAGGATGATTGGCTATGATAAATTGACCCTTAGTGTTAGGGGGGATTAAATACGTGGGGTTACGGGGATCGGGTGGGATATGTGTCGGTGCAGGCTCGATGGGCCGAAATGGCCTCTATCTGCACTGTGGGGTTTCTGTGATTCTGTGTGACTAATACAGCTGAAAATGGGTTTATCACAAAAAATTAGGCATTTTAAATCACAGTGTCAATTCAACATCTGTGATTAACCCAAATTTAAATGACTGAAAATGACTTTTAAAAATAAACAAAACTATTTTCTAGTTAGATTGGCCTATAGTCGTGGGTTCCCTAGTAAACTTAACAAAAATCCAGTCAAAACCTTTCAAAAGGTTGTCCTTGTGCCCAAAAGTTTCAGCTTAATTTTTGGAGCTTCCTCGAAGGCCCGCAAACGAGCGCGATTAGTGGAAACTCCCAACGGTGATTAATTCACCCTGGGGGCATGGCCACTTCTGTGGACGAAGCTTGCTTCTAGCGCGATGTTTAAAAAACTACTGCAAAAAATCGCGGAAACTCGGGTGGCGCTGAACGCAATTTGCACTTAAAATTCTGCGATCTTTTGCGCCGGCTGAGCAAAAAAAACCGCAATCGAGCGGAAACTCCAGACGAAAAATAAAAATGACAGCGGAGAAGGCAATAGAGCAAGGTAGCAGTGGGGGAATTAAAAACCAGAGCGTGTCAGGAAGGGACAGAATGTATAATGATAAAGGTAAAGTAGTAAAAGGGGTAAAAGCAGGAATAAATTGTCAGAAAACATATTTGAAAGTTCTTTATCTGAATGCACGCAGCATTCGTAACAAAAATGACGAGTTGACGGTAGAAATAACTACACATGGGTATTATCTGGTGCCCATTATGGAAACATGGCTGCAAGATAATCATGACTGGGAACTAAACATACAAGGGTATTTGACAATTAGGAAGGACAGACAGGAAGGAAAGGGAGGTGGGGTTGCTATGTTAATCAAGGATGGAATCACTGCAATAGTCAGAAATTATATTGGGTCAAAGGGTCAGGATAGTGAAATAGTTTGGGTGGAGATAAGGAATAAGAAGGGGAAAAAGTCACTAGTGGGCGTAGTCTATAGGCCTCCTAACAGTTGCAACTCTGTTGGTCGGAGTATAAATCAGGAAATAGTTGGGGCTTGTAATAAGGGAACAGCTATAATCATGGGGGATTTTAACTTTCATATTGACTGGACTAATCAAATTGGGCATGGCAGCCTTGAGGAAGAGTTCATAGAGTGTATTAGGGACGGGTTCCTTGAGCAGTATGTAACTGAACCAACCAGGGGACAGGCAATCTTAGATCTGGTCCTGTGTAATGAAACAGGATTAATAAAAAATGTCCTAGTAAAGGATCCCCTTGGAATGAGTGGTTGAATTCCAAATTCAGTTTGAGGGTGAGAGAGTTGGATCTCAAACCAGCATACTGAGCTTAAATAAAGGAGACTATGAAGGTATGAGAGTAGAATTGACTAAAGTGGACTGGGAAAACAGATTAAAGTGTAAGTCGGTACAAGAGCAGTGGTCTACATTCAAGGAGATATTTCACATCTTTCAAGATAAATATATTCCACTGAGGAAAAAGGGGAGTAAAAGAAAAGACAGCCATCCGTGGCTTAGTAAAGTAATAAAGGATAGTATCCAACTGAAAACAAGGGCATATAAAGTAGCCAAATCTAGTGGGAGGATAGAAGATTGGGAAGCATTTAAAAGCCAGCAAACAATAACTAAAAGATTAATTAAGAAAGGGAAGATAGATTATGAAAGTAAACTAGCAAAAAATATAAAAACAGACAGCAAGAGTTTCTACAGCTATATAAAAAGAAAAAGGGTGGCTAAAGTGAACGTTGGTCCCTTAGAGGATGGGACCGGGAAACTAGTGGTGGGGAACATGGAGATGGCAAAGACGCTGAACAAATATTTTGTATCAGTCTTTACAGTAGAGGACACTAAAAATATCCCAACACTGGATAAACAGGGGGCAATGGGGTGGGGAGGAGCTAAAGACGATTAAAATCACTAAAGAGATGGTACTCAGTAAAATAATGGGACTTAAGGTGGATAAATCCCCCGGACCTGATGGCCTACATCCTAGGGTCTTGAGAGAAGTGGCGGTAGGGATTGTGGATGCATTGGTGATTATTTTCCAGAACTCCCTGGACTCAGGAAAGGTCCCGGCAGATTGGAAAACTGCTAATGTAACACCCTTATTTAAGAAGGGAAGTAGACAAAAAGCTGGAAACTATAGACCAGTTAGCCTAACATCTGTGGTTGGCAAAATGTTGGAGTCCATTATTAAGGAAACAGCAACAGAGCATTTGGATAAACATAATTTAATAGGACAGAGTCAGCATGGTTTTATGAAGGGGAAGTCATGTTTGACAAATTTGCTCGAATTCTTTGAGGATGTAACATACAGGGTGGATAAAGGGGAACCAGTGGATGTAGTGTATTTGGAATTCCAAAAGGCATTTGACAAGGTTCCACACAAAAGATTACTGATGAAGATAAGAAATCATTGGATTGGGGGTAATATACTGGCATGGGTGGAAGATTGGCTATCTAACAGAAAACAAAGAGTTGGGATAAATGGTTCATTCTCGGGCTGGCAATCAGTAACTAGTGGTGTTCCGCAAGGGTCAGTGCTGGGACCCCAACTCTTTACAATCTATATTAACGATTTGGAGGAAGGGACCGAGTGCATAATATCCAAGTTTGCCGACGATACAAAGATGGGAGGGAAAGCAATGAGTGAGGATGACATAAAAAACCTGCAAAAGGACATAGACAGGCTAAGTGAGTGGGCAGAGATTTGGCAGATGCAATATAATGTTGGAAAGTGTGAGGTTATGCGCTTTGGCAGAAAAAATCAAAGAGCAAGTTATTATCTAAATGGAAAGAAACTGTAAAGTGCTACAGTACAAAGGGATCTGGGGGTCCTGGTGCATGAAACACAAAAAGTTAGTATGCAGGTGCAGCAGGTGATCAGGAAGGCCAATGGAATCTTGGCTTTTATTGCAAGGGGGATGGAGTATAAAAACAGGGAAGTCTTGCTGCAGTTATACAGGGTATTGGTGAGGCCACACCTAGAATACTGCGTGCAGTTTTGGTTTCCATATTTAAGAAAAGATATACTTGCTCTCGAGGCGGTTCAGAGAAGGTTCACTCGGTTGATTCCGGAGATGAGGGGGTTGACGTATGAGGAAAGGTTGAGTAGGTTGGGACTCTACTCATTGGAGTTCAGAAGAATGAGATGCGATCTTATCGAAACATATAAGATTGTGAGGGGGCTTGATCGGGTGGATGCCGGGAGGATGTTTCCACTGATGGGTGAGACTAGAACTAGGGGGCATAATCTAAGAATAAGGGGCTGCCCTTTCAAAACTGAGATGAGGAGAAACTTCTTCACTCAGAGGGTAGTAAATCTATGGAATTTGCTACCCCAGAGTGCTGTGGAAGCTGCAACATTAAATAAATTTAAAATGGAGATAGACAGTTTCCTAGCAGATAAGGGAATAAGGGGTTATGGGGAGAGGGCAGCGAAGTGGACGTGAGTCTAGATTCGGGTCAGCCATGATCCTATTGAATGGCGGAGCAGGCCCGAGGGGCCGTATGGCCTACTCCTGCTCCTACTTCTTATGTTCTTATGCAAGTGTATGTTGTCTAGATTTTGATTTGAGTGCTACGCCTTTAAAACTCAGTCATTGTGTATTTTAGCAACCAGCTAAAGGCAAAGTCTTGGACTCAGTTTTTTTGTTATCATCTCCCTAGTAACAGCCTGGAGAGGAGGTCTAATGCACAGGCCCAGAAACTTGGCTGCGCAGAGCCTGTATTTTGGGTACGATATTGCTTCAAATGTGGGGGACAGGATGTGCGCGCTCATTATGAGCCGGAAGTGCGCCACTCGCTATATTGTTAAAGTCCAAAATATCAGTGTGCAGTGCCCATGCCTGAAACAGGCATTAGACCCTTTGGGGGCGATTTTCCTGGAGCCATCAGGCGGGCTTTCAGGCATGTGGGGGGGAAAAAAAAAAAAAAAAAAAAAAAAATCGCAAAAATAGGTGGTTGCGACTCCCTGCCTGATTCCCCACCCCGTCCGATTTTCACCCAGGCGTTTCTGTCCGACCCGAATCAGTCCCGCATGCAGCAGGCGGGACTGGTCTTCAGGCACCTTAATCACCAATAATTGGCATCTATAATGCCATTTTAAGGGGCCCTTGCTATTTTCAGCCTTTTCCCATGTTAATCACGCCTGGTGGGAACCCCGCTGATGAAACCTGGTGTGAACAACATCAGATTGCTGACTATCAGCTGCAGGTCAATCAGGAAAGAAGAGATTTAATCAGACATCATTTGTAGGTTGCAGGACCTTGTTGTTTCAGGCTTGGGGCAACTTATTCCAGGCTTAACCACAGCTGTGGAAGGTTGGAGTCTAACACTTTTCCAGTGTGAGCTCCTGGGAAGCCCCTCTCACCACCCTCACTCAGCGCTTCCTCAACGGAGGCATCTACCAGAAGCATGGGAGGCCTTTTTTTCCTTCCCTTCTTGGCATTAGAGGATCTCCAGCAGCAGAGGTGGCAACAGCAGATCCAGCAACAACAGCAGCACCAGCAACAACAGCACCAGCAACAGCAGCAGCAGCAGGAGCGACAGGCTGCGGCTCACCCATCTGAGGCAGCACAGGCCAGAAGGGGCCAGCGCATGGAAGGCCGTCAGTGCAGGAGATACCCCCCAAACAGGGTCTATAGACACAGGGTCAGCTACCTCAACATGACTGAGCAGCAGTGCCAAAGGCGGCTCCGACTTTCGAGAGAGGTAGTGACTGACATCTGCGCAATGCTACAGCAAGACCTGGAGCCCAGAGCAGCAGGTCGACACTCCTTACCAGTGGCCATCAAAGTCACCACCGCACTCAACTTTTTTGCCTCAGGCTCCTTCCAGGGATCAGCAGCAGACATCAGCAGCATCTCCCAGGCGGCCGCACACACTTGCATCACGCAGGTAACCGATGCCCTCTTTGCCCTCGCGCACAATCACATCCATTTCACAAGAGGGCGCGAGCGCTTGGATTAGCTCATCTGGCAGACTTTCCAAGGGTGCAGGGCATCATTGACTGCACACATGTGGCCCTTAGGGCACCCCATCACAATCCAGGAGTTTTTGTCAACCGCAAGGGCTTCCACTCCCTTAACGTTCAGCTGGTGTATGAGCACAGGAAGGAGATTTTGCATGTTTGTGCCAAGTACCCTGGCAGCTGCCATGACTCCTTCATACTGCGCCAGTCTACTGTGCCTCCGCTATTCAGGCCGCCAGACGAACTTCAGGGATGGCTATTTGGAGACAAGGGCTATCCCCTGCGGACTTGGCTAATGACGCCATTGAGGAGACCAACCAACGAAGCTGAGGAGCGCTACAATTCCAGCCACATTTCCAGCAGATGCATTATCGAGCAAGCCATCGGATTGCTGAAGATGCGCTTCAGATGCCTGGATAGATCAGGTGGAGCCCTGCAGTACTCAGCAGCCAGGGTCTCCATACTCGTCGTGGTTTGCTGTGTACTTCACAACATGGCACAGCGTCGTGGCTTGCAGATTCCTCAGGACCAAGTGGCTCCTCACAGACCCGCCTCGGATGTAGATGATGCTGAGGAGGAGGAGAAGGGCGAAAACGACCATCCTGCAGAGGCCCAGCAACCAGCGTCACCATTATGCGAGAACATTGCTGCCCGGGATGGAAGGAACGCACTCATCCTGGCCAGATTTGTTTAGCCTAGTACATCAAACACTGTAGCCTCGCTGCTTCTTACCTGAGCATTGACAATGGCCAAACCCTACGCATTCCTACCTATTTGACCAGCATCCTGACAACTGCAAGTAATCCTAAGGCCTCAATGTGAAATCCCCATTTGCCAAATGGCACACGCCACAACTGCAGCAGTTGCCATCAGATTTTTTATAAACAAGATGCTGATGACATAATAACTATATACAACATTTTTCACCTAAGTGATTAGTCGTGATTCATTTTTCTCTTACGCGTGCTCCTACGTAATGATTCCCCTGTGGCTTCAGCAGATTTGGAGGTCCCTTGCTGAGTTTCCTGCTTCTCCTGTTGCGACACCTTTGGCGGGCATCCTCTGGGGTGGCGAGCATGTGAGGGCTCACCAGCCATCTGCTGCGCCTACGGCTGTGCAGGAGTTGAAACATCTATCTCCGTTGGGTGTGGACTCCGGCAGGGCTCTGACCAAGGGCTCTGCAGTGGCATGGAAGTGTGAGCGCATGGAGAGGAGCCCCCACTTCCTTGAGGTGTGCCAACAACCTCCCTCTCATGGGTCAGGTCCCCCTCAGCGCTTGCAAGTGGCTGGAGAGCACCTTGCTGCACATCAGGGGGGCCATGGGGACCCGTATCTGCACTGGAAGTCCTACTCAGAAGGACTTCCATGAAGGTCTGGTTTCTGTGTTCAATAGATGCCCATCACTCCTCAAGAGATGTCATTCTATTCTAAACACTCACCATATTTTCCATACCCTGGCGACTAAGCTCCTCCATGGCCGTAGCCCTCCTCTCCTCGGCCGTAGCCCTCCTCTCCTCTACCGTAGCCATCCTCTCCTCTACGGTAGCCAGCCTTACCACGGAGGTAGCAATCTTTTCCACGGAGGTAGACATCCTTTCCGTGGTGATGCGTTCATGCGCCAATGACTCCACTAAGGCTCTGCTCATGTTCACTATGGACTCATCCATTCGCTCCACACTCGCAGCAACCCTGGAGACAAAACCTGCCAGAGACTCCTGCATCTCTGCATGGAGATCCATCACCTCTTCTCTTGCGGATGGACCCAGAGGCAGAGGGTCGACATGCAACTGAGCTGAGCTGGCAGAGTCCTGCGCCCTCCGACGAGGACTCTCCACTGCTGTCCCTGTCTCCACAATCTGCTGATGCTCACTTGTGAGCTGTGAAACACCAGATGACAACACTACTCTATGTCCGAAGGTCCCGCCGAGGTGTGAGTGTCTGCGCTGGTGCTGGGTGTGCTTACTTCTGCTGACACTGTGCCCTCAGAGGTTGGAGCTTCCTCTGAGGAGTCTGGCTGCTCAGAGCCTCTTCCTCCTCCACAGTGGGGACGGGGGCTCTGGATGGTCCTGTGGGGGAGTAAAGGAAAGAGTTAGAGATGTGATGCCAAGGTTACATGCACATTGGATTTTGCAGATGTTCATAAGTCCATATGATGTAGCTTCAGAATCATAACAGCAACTCATGCTATGTCAATGAGAGAGATGGAAAACTATTCTGTCACCAGCTTGCGGGACTGCCCCTGTCTCTCCTTCCCCAACTTCCGCAGCCACATCAGCCCCGACAATTTCCAGCACTCCTTCCTCCCAGGGGGTCAGGTGGGCTATTGAGGGTGGGCCTCCTCTAGTCCTGGCTCACTCTCTGTTGTTGTGAGCTCTCTTTTCCTGCAATGAGGGAGACAAGTGGAGGTTGAGTGAGAATGAAGGAGTGAGTGTACAGATTGCATAACATAGATACTTAGAGGGAGACAAAGATGGTGTGAGGCTGCAAGACCAAGGGTCCTCCCTGTGTGTTGTCAGTTGTGTTCAAAGCATCAGAGTGAGAGGGAGTGTGAGGGCTGCATGGTGGAATAGTTATGTGAATGTCAGGACGAGGCTGGTTCTGGACCCAAGTGCAGACAGACGAGGCGAGAAGCAGGTATGCAGTCTTAAATAAAAGTACCTTACTAGAATCACACAGGTAAACAGTTACAAACATAGGAGCTCAAGACAAGCTACCACTAGGCAACGGCTTGTCAAGACTGAGCACAGAGGGAAGAAACCACAGAATTTAAATACAAGCAAAAACAGGTGAAACCAATAAACCTGATAAAAAGGCAGTTAAGTAAACTAGTAACAATTTAGCAAAGGGAAACAAACAAGTGAAGGTGCCATCTAGGGGTTACTGAGGGAACTAACCGGCACCCTCACAGGACCCCCCTCCCCTAGGAACGGCTCCTGACGTTCCTCCTGGACGATCAGGGTGGCGATGGCGAAAATCCCTGATGAGTTCAGGATCCAAAATGTCCCGGGCCGGAACCCAGGAACGCTCTTCAGGACCATAACCCTCCCAGTCGACCAGGTATTGAATGCACCTCCTAACCCGGCGACTATCAAGGAGGCGACGGACAGTGTAGGCTTGCTGACCGTCAATCATGCGGGGCAGGCGGGGAGGTCTGGAAGCAGGAACCAAGGGACTGGTAAGTACCGGCTTGAGGTGAGAGACGTGGAACGTGGGATGTATCTTCATCGACCGAGGAAGGAGGAGCCGGTAGGCCACAGGGTTTACTTTTTCCAAAATCCTAAAAGGTCCAATGAACCGGGGAGCCAACTTGCGGGACTCCACATGGAGTGGACGATTCCGGGTAGACAGCCAGACCTTCTGTCCGGTCCGGAACCGAGGAGCTGGGCGGCGGTGTCGGTCAGCCTGCACTTTCTGCCGAGAAGAAGCGAGTTGCAAGGCGGATCGGACCCTCCTCCAGGTACGGCGGCAGCGTTGGACGAACCCCTGGGCAGCCGGGACTCCTACCTCCCTCTCCTGTTCAGGGAAGAGTGGCGGTTGGAAGCCATATTGACATTCAAAAGGTGAGAGGCCAGTGGAGGAGCTCTGAAGGGTATTGTGCGCATACTCTGGCCAGACCAGATACTTGCTCCAGGTGGAAGGATTGGAGGACACAAAGCTTCTTAGCACCCTCTCCAGATCTTGGTTGGTTCTCTCAGTCTGGCCGTTAGACTGTGGGTGGAACCCAGAGGAGAGACTGATGGAAGCGCCCAGGAGGGAACAAAAAGCCTTCCAGAACCTGGATGAGAACTGGGGACCACGGTCAGAGACGACATCCAGGGGCAAGCCATGGAGGCGGAAGAAATGCTGGACAACCAGCTGGGCAGTCTCTCTGGCAGAGGGAAGCTTGACAAGAGGGACGAAGTGAGCAGCCTTGGAAAAGTGATCAACCACAACTAGGATGGAAGTGAATCCCTCAGATGGAGGTAGCCCGGTGATGAAATCCAGGGCGATATGAGACCAGGGACGGCTGGGGATGGGCAAGGGATGCAGGAGACCAAGCGGAGGTTGTTGGGATGCCTTGTTCTGGGCACAGACGGGACAAGCGGAGACAAAGGCCCGGGTGTCGGCTTCAATAGAGGGCCACCAGAACCTCCTCTTAAGGAACTCGAGAGTCCGACGGATCCCAGGATGACCAGTCAATCGAGAAGAGTGGCCCCATTGAAGGACCTGGGCGTGCACCTGACTGGGGACATAAAGACTATTAGGAGGGCCTCCTCCAGGGTCAGCCTCCTGACGTTGGGCCCCTTGCACCACAGTCTCAATCTCCCATGCGATGGGAGCAACGATGCAGGAACTGGGGATGATAGGTTCCGGGGTAGGGTCCTTTTCTGCGGGGTCAAACTGGCGAGAAAGGGCATCCGGTTTGAGGTTCTTAGACCCTGGGTGGTAAGACAGGAGAAAGTTGAAACGGTTAAAGAAGAGAGCCCACCTGGCCTGCCGAGGGTTGAGGCGCTTGGCGTCCTGGATATATGTTAGATTTTTATGGTCGGTCCAGACGACAAAAGGATGCTCTGCTCCCTCCAACCAGTGTCTCCACTCCTCCAAGGCCAACTTAACTGCAAAGATCTCCCTGTTGCCGACATCGTAGTTACTCTCTGCTGGCTTCAGGCGATGGGAAAAGAAGGCACAGGGATGTAGCTTTTGGTCCTTCAGGGAGCGCTGGGACAGGACAGCCCTGACTTCAATATCCGAGGCATCCACCTCTATGATAAAGGGCAGGGTGGGGTCCGGGTGTACCAGAATGGGAGCAGAGGTGAAACATTGTTTGAGCCTCTGGAAGGCCCGTTCCGCATCAGAAGGCCAACTGAACCGTAAAGACGAGCCCTTGGTCAATGCGGAGAGGGAGGCGGCAATATAGCTGAAGTTGCGGATGAAGCGTCTGTAAAAGTTGGCGAATCCCAGGAACCGCTGAACCTGCTTAACCGACGTGGGACGCGGCCAGTTCAAGACGGCTTGAACCTTGCTAGGATCCATCTGGACGCTTCCACAGGAGATGACGTAGCCCAGGAAGGTGACCTTAGAGACATGGAATTCACATTTCTCAGATTTGACAAAGAGACGGTTCTCCAAAAGCCTCTGCAGAACCTGTCTGACGTGTTGGACATGCTGCTGGGGGGATTTTGAGAAGATGAGAATGTCATCCAAATAAACAAACACGAACTGGTTCAGCAGGTCCCGGAGCACATCATTGACCAGAGCTTGGAAGACAGCAGGAGCGTTAGTGAGACCAAAGGGCATGACGAGGTATTCCCAGTGACCGCTAGGGGTGATAAAGGCAGTCTTCCATTCATCCCCCTCCCTAATGCGGACCAGGTTGTACGCGTTGCGGAGGTCAAGTTTGGAGAAGATGGTAGCTCCCTGCAGCTGCTCAAACGCTGAAGACATCAAAGGGAGAGGATAACGGTTCTTAATGGTAATTTTGTTAAGCCCCTGATAGTCTATGCAAGGCCTGAGACCACCATCCTTCTTCTTTGCAAAAAAGAAGCCAGCACCCGCTGGGGAGGTGGAAGGGCGAATGAAACCTGTAGCGAGGGCTTCCTTGATGTATTCTTCCATGGAAACATTCTCAGGGCCAGAGAGAGAGTAGAGCCAACCCCGAGGGGGGCTAGTGCCAGGCAGGAGATCAATGGCACAGTCGTAGGACCGGTGTGGGGGGAGTGTAGTGGACCGCCTCTTACTAAACACAGCATGGAGGTCCGAATATTCAGGGGGCACATGAGCAAGGTCCAGCTGATCAGCTGGCTCGGGAGAGGAGGGACGGGGCAGACTAGGGAAGACCTTAAGACAGTTGGCTAGACATGAAGGACCCCACTCCAGCACAGTCCCGGTAGTCTAGTCAATGTGAGGGTTGAGAAGAGAGAGCCACGGATGTCCAAGAACGAGAGGGAGCTCAGGTGAATCGATAAGGTGAAACTGCAGCAACTTTGATGTCTCTCCCCTACTTGGACATGTAATACTCCGGTGATATGATGAATACGCCCAGAACCAAGGGGCCTGCCGTCGAGGGCGGTGACTTGTAAAGGCTTGTCAAGGCGGGAGAAAGGAATTTTCAGGCTGCGCACAAGGGTGGCATCGATAAAACAGCCAGCGGCCCCGGAGTCAATAAACGCCTGGAGGTTGTACTGTTGTCCCTCCCAAGAGAGACGAGCAGGAAGCAGGGTTTGGAAGACAGAAGGAGTAGGAGAAGGGATTTGATCTGCCCGTATTTTCCCAATCCTCCTGGCTTTTTCCTGATGCTCAGGGCATGTGGCTCTGAGATGGCCAGACAGGCCACAGTAAAGACAACGCCCCTCTCTCAATCTCCTCTGTCTCTCAAACTGGGAGAGCCGAGTTCTGCCGAGTTGCATAGGTTCCTCTTCGGCGCTAACAGATGGACTCGGGGGTACTTGGAAACTCTGGGTCAGATTCGAAACACCGGAAGATCTCACATCTGTGGAAGTAGTGAATCTCCTCTCTCTACCATGCTCCCGGAGGCGGTTATCCACTCTGATGGCAAGGGAGATGAGCGTGTCAAAGTCCTCCGGAACCTCTCTGGATGCCAGTTCATCTTTGATAGATTCGGAGAGGCCATGAAGAAATGTGGAGAGAAGGGCCTCGGTGTTCCAGCGGCTCTCCGCAGCGAGTGTGCGGAACTCAATGGCGAAGTTGGCTACGCTGCAGTTGCCCTGGCGGAGATTCAAAAGTCTCTTAGCTGCCTCCCGTCCACTCACAGGATGGTCAAAGACTTTGCTCATCTCTTCGACGAAAAGGAGAATGTCCGAGCAGACGAAAGATTGCTGCTCCCAGATAGCGGTAGCCCAGGCAAGAGCTTTTCCCGAGAGTAGTGATATGATGAACGCTACCTTAGAGTGGGGTGATAGGAACATGGAGGGTTGGAGTTCAAAAACTAGGAAGCACTGGGTCAAGAAGCCGCGACACTTGCCCAGATGACCGTCATAGCGCTCTGGCATGGGTAGGCAAGGCTCTCGGTGAGTCTGGAGATCGGCGACCGGTGGGGTAGCACCCAAAGGAACTGACTGAGGAGGAACATCCTGAGCAGAAGCCACAGCGGCTGGGTGTTGAATGGTCTGAGTCCACGTATCTACCTTGTCCAAAATGCTTTGAAGAAGTTGCTCAAGGCGGCCGAGGAAAGCACCTTGATGGGAGAGAATAGAACGAAGTTCCTCCATCACTGCTGGGTCCATACTGGCTCAGTCTTGCTGTCAGGGCAAGGCTGGTTCTGGACCCAAGTGCAGACAGACGAGGCGAGAAGCAGTTATGCAGTCTTAAATAAAAGTACTTTACTAGAATCACACAGGTAAACAGTTGCAAAGATAGGAGCTCAAGACAAGCTACCACTAGGCAACGGCTTGTCAAGACTGAGCACAGAGGGAAGAAACCACAGAACTTAAATACAAGCAAAAACAGGTGAAACCAATAAACCTGATAAAAAGCAGTTAAGTAAACTAGTAACAATTTAGCAAAGGGAATCAAACAAGTGAAGGTGCCATCTAGGGGTTACTGAGAGAACTAACTGGCACCCTCACAGTGAATGTGAGCATAGAGAGAGAGGGAATGGGTAAGGGTGCAGGGATGTGACTGTGAAGTGGGATGTGGAGGAAGAGAGTGCTAAAGCTGAGTGCTGATGGGGAAAGGCAATGGGGATCAGTTTGAAGGTGATGGAAACTTCGTACTTACTTTTCCTGTATGGTGAAGGTCATGGAATCGCTTCCGACACTATATCCAGGTTCTTCTGGTGACTCCCAGCGAGTTGACATCTGCTGACACCTACATCCATGCAGCTTTGGTCTCAGTGGGAGGCCTCTTCCTCCCTGACCTTAGGAAGAGGACCTCCCTGTGTGCCCTAACCCCATCCAATAATGCCTGCAGTGAAGCCTCGTCGAATTTGGAGGCAGCTCGGGGTCTGGCACTGGCCACAGCTGCTGCAGGCTCCTCTGCCATCCTGTATGGTTCATTTAGAAGCCTGCAGAGGAAGCAATGCTTGCTGTGGACCTTAAAAGCACCACGAATGATGACATCATACTGTGCGACTTTCTGACTGGAAATAGTCAATTAGCAAGGGTTCCCACACGCTGGAAATGAATTGGCCAATTGAGGGAAAATTGCATCAATCTGGCAGACCCATTTAGATTTGTGTGGGAGCCCCGACATTCGGGGAACCCGACAATTCCCCACACCTGCAGGAAAATCGCCCCCTTTTTGTATACAAATACGGGGCTAAACGTCTGTTTGAGGCCCCACTGCAAGAATGCTTTGCTCTGAGGCAGCCGGCACCGGCAGCACTTAGGAAAGCTAGAACTATGCGCAGCCTAACAGGTGGTCCTTAAAGGGACTTTCTTTTAGGCTGCAACCAACAAGGAAACATTTTAAAATATATTTACCTGAATGTGGAACCGTGGCGCACCACGTCCCTGCCCCCAAATGGACACCGATGCCCCCCGATTGCTAGTGATCCCCAATCACTGCCTGTTCCCTGCCCCTTCTTTCCCAATCACTGCTACTCCGCCCATTCCCCCCCACTCCCGCACCCCCCGCCCCCCGGCCACCGCTAACCCCTACCCACCCCCGGGCTACCTCCGACTTGGCTACCTCCCGACTTGATAGTCTCCTCATTCCCGATCACCTCCTCCCTCCCCAGTCACCCCCCCTTCCCAGTTGCCACTCTTCCTGGTTGCTTCACTTACCTGAGGGACTCACCGACACCAGCAGCAGCCCCTCCATCGTGCTTTGGCAGCGAGCTGTTTGTGGCTCTCCATAACACGCCGGCTCAGTGGAAATGAGGCCCGAGGCCCAATATCAAGGACGCCTGGGCATCACCAGTCAGGCGCAGGGTTCAATCCCTGCACCCCTCGTGCACCCATAAATGAGTGCGCCCAATTTTCTGGCCCACAATTTTTAAGTATATCCAGACTTTGTCAGTAGATCAGTTTGTATTTGACTGGCAGTACCTTTTTGAATTTGAAAGGTTTGTTGTCAAAATCCATGAAATCCCAATAACTCTTTTCTGAGATTCTAGTCAAAATAAGGAGTGATAATTCGAAAATCTCAGAGCAGTAAAGAGACTGTTTGGAAATCTCAGAGGAGCCAGGTTGATTTTCCTGAAACAGAGGAAGCACTAACGGCCCTGATTTTGCTGGCATGGGGATTTTGCTGCCCTGCTAGTTAGACTTGTTCGTGCACATTTTGGTTTAAAACTTTTCTGGAATTGCGAGCTGATAATGGCACAGTGAGAGCAATGGGGCATCTGGGTCCTTGGTGGACAATGTGATAAATAGTTTATCTCCTTAACCAATGAGATTAAAGGATTGAGAAATAAACAGAGGAAGGACTGAGAAGGACGATGAATTAGAGTGGGTGAATTCAATCTTAAATCAGATGCTCAGAGAGAAAGAAAAATTGGATTAGGAGAGAAAGGAAAAATAAGAAAAAAAATTGAAAATTGAAAATTTTACATTTTAAAAATCTCCCAACAACAATTCACAACCTGAAAGAATGAGACTCCATGGGGGGAAAAATTCATTGTTTTGCGCCTCCTGTTAGCGCCCTAAGAGGTTGCTAATGGGGCGCAAAGCAACTAGCGCCCGGGCACGGCGCTGCCAATGCCTCCCGCAAATTTCAGCGGGAGGTTAGCGGTGGCGCTATGTTGCCGGCGATGACGTTATCGCCATTCGCAGCGCCCCGCTCGCGCCCCGGCCACGATCTTTGGGAGCACCCCCTGACTTACCGGCAGACACTATGTCCGACAGGGTCAGTGGGGCCTACCTGTGGCCGGGGCGGCGCAATTTAAAGACGAGGTGTGGGCCGGACATTTTTGTTGCTGGCGGCCTGCCAGCACCTGCCTGTGCTCCCGTTCCCAGCCTCCTGAATGGCCACCCCCTCGGAGTGCCGGCTGCGCTGTAAGAGCCCGGCACTTCTCTTGAGTGCCGGGCTCTTTTGCCAGCACTCCCGATCCCCGGGGGCACATTTGGGCCCCGGGTCGCGCTGCGCAAGGCCCCTCCCATTTAAGAAGGGGAGGAAGGCCTGTAATACCGCGGCACGACGTGCCACAGCACCGTGATATTGACTCGCAGTGCCCCAAAAGGGACGCGGGGTGCTTCCAGTAGTGCCCCGCTTCCCTCTTGGGGTGCAACCACTCAATTTCCGGCACAGGGGAACTAATTTTTCTGGGGCGCTAAATGGGGCACTACTCAATTTTTAGCCCCACACTTTTTATTGTTTATTTTTTTGGGCAAGAGAGGTTGATTAGCAATCATTAACAACTACCATGTTGTTTAAAGCGTATGTTTTACTGTTAATTATTAGACTTAATTTTCTGTGGCGTGTTTAATGGGCAATTAATGTGCAAATGTAACAGCTTATTGAAACTCACGAGGTGAGATACCATTTTCGCAAAGCTAACGGCAGAGCGGTGCAAATCACAAGCGATTCGCAATTCACGAGTTATCTCTTCCTCACCACAAGATGCTGGCTGATTTGTACATTAATAGTGGCATGCATCGTTCACATGCCGTTATTTTTTCAGCAAAATCTGGGCCACCGTGCTTTTCAAAATAATTTACTAAGGATCAGTGTAGTTCTCAAGAGTTGCAAACTTTTATTACATTATGTACATGAAAAGTTAGATTTAAAAATTCCTACTGTAAATATTTAACTTTTGAGCAACTATTAGAGTATTCACTTGTGCATCCCTGACTTTCATCGCTCCACCATTGGTGGCCGTGCCATCAGCTGCCTAGACCCTAAGCTCTGGAACTTCCTCCCTAAACCTCTCCGCCTCTCTATCTTGCTCTCCTCCTTTAAGACACTCCTTTAAACCTACCTCTTTAACCAAGCATTTGGTCACCTGTCTTAACATCTCCTTATGTGGCTTGGTGTCAAATTCTGTTTGATAATGTTCCTGTGAAGTGCCTTGGGACATTTTACAATGTTAAAGGTGCTATATAAATGCAAGTTGTTGTTGTCTACTGTCAGTTTAATAAATTCACTTGAGATTTCAAACTTTACAGTTTCTGATATAATGCTCTACTGCTATTGAAGGCTGAAGTGAGATCTTATGGAAAGCAATTCCAAACAGCGTTTTTCATTCATTCTGGGTACATTAGCAAGGCTTATCTAGCTCTGAAGGCAAGAATAGACGCACTCAAAATTGCTGGGGGTGTTGGGGCTCACCTATGTGACTGATCTAAGATATGAGAGCTGCAATAATCCAGGGTAATAAATCTAAAACATCCACATTTATGTACATTGAACTGTCCATTTGCCACGTATCTGCCCAATCCCCTAACCTGCGTATGCCCTCCAATAGCCTAATGCATTCTTCCTTACAGTTTACAAAGCCTCCTAATTTGATATAATTGGCAAATCTTGATGATATCCCTTTTAAGGCCCAGATTGCACTGTTAGAAATTGTGTGGGCAATTTTAACCCTCTCGCCTGGCAGACAGTTAAAAAGGAGCGGGTTGATTACTCGCTCTGTTCCTACTCCGCCGGGATTTTAACACCGCTGTTTTTGATGGCAGATGAGGTGCCGGCCTAAATCAGATGGGAGCCTCGTATATGTATGCAAATCAGGGTTATATTTGGCCAATAAGACCCCATGAACATTTAATCCTGGCATGAGTGGGATGCCCACTATGGCCACCCTGCTCAGTGCAAGCTTTTCTGCAGACTGAAGAGGCCACAAAAGGTAAGTGTTAAGCTTTCCTTTGAGGGGTCAAGGGAGCGGGAGTGATCCTCCAGGCCCCACCAGAAAAATCTTGACTTCTGCTGCCCTCACCTTCCCACCAGCAAGACCCTGCCAAAACCTTCTCCCACCACTTACCTTACAGCGGCGGGCAGCCTCTGGGCCAAGTGATTTCAACCAACTGGCCAGCTATTTTATTTCATGTTTCGGGCAAGGCAGCTGGCTGGCACGTAAGTGAGGCCTGGGAGTTAAAATAGCCCAGGCCTCGCTCAACCCCCACACCGCACCCCCCCCACACCCCCCCCCCCACCTGCCCAAAACCCAATCCTGGTAAAAAATACCCCCTGTATGTTTCAAAACCATGCATTCGGACAATTTCTTAACCTTAATTGTTAAGAAAAACTGGCACTCTTCCATTTCTCATCAACAAGAAAGGTCATTTGTCCTTTACGTCAAAAGTGTTGGTTCATTGGTTGGAAAACGAAACTACTCATGGTGCATGTAATACAGATTTATTTAAATATTGACTGTTCAACTTTTATATGTGGCAACCTTTTTGTTTTATAGCTGTCCTTCTACAAACCAACGTCAAGTAGACATAAGATTCTCATGGAAGCAAAAGCATTTCCTTCTGATCACGTAAGAACTACTTTTACAGCACTAGAATTAATCAAGTCCTTGTATAGGTTACGCAATGATTTATTCATTGACACTAAGTTCTTCTGTTGGTGAAATATTTACTACTTGGCTCTCTGCCACTATCTCAGCAAGCTTTATTACAAGATCACCCAGTATGCATCTCATTACCAATGCTGTTTTTTGGGAAGAATATGCAATATGATTGATACAACGGTTCAGTAAGAGACTATGGAAGTAGCTGAAAACTGGCTATATTGATTTTTATGTAGTAAAAGTTAAAGTCTGCAAATCATTAATTATAACCTTCATTCTTTTAAAGTATGCAGTGGAGTCTCAAATCCGTCTTCAAGGACTAGATCCTAAGGAAAGCATGTTGTTGCTGTCTCCAGAGGAGGTTTGTGTCAGTTTTGTATTGACAAGATGATATACCAGTTTACCTTTTCACAGTACCTAATTAGAGTTGATCATTCTAACAACACTCCCAAGGCACATACCATTATTTAGTTATTTATTTTCCTTTGTTTAAATTATTACCAGGAAGAGTTATTAGGGTCAATCTGGATTCTGTCGACAGTCTGTCGATCTTGTGAGAGGTCTGGAATTTTAAATCTTAACCTAGGCGAGCTCGCTACCTTATTGTGGACTTAGAAAAAAATGGGATAAAATGTGACCTTATTGATATTGTTGCATCGCTGAGTGAATAAATCACACTGCTTGGCTGAGAGTTGTAAAACAGAGGTCTGGAGGCCATTAAACGGTACTCAAATTTTATTATTTAAGCAGCACAAAGAGAAGAGAAATATCCCCCGACTAGAGTAATGCACACACAGCGACCTCCCCTGTCAAGTACTGAGTGCCACAGCTTCCAAGAATCTGCCCACAATTGCCATTAGTTACATTTCCAGAATGTTCTAGAAGTGACTCACATAATTCCCCAATGCAATTATGCTTTGTAAGATTCTGCGTAATTATTCATTTGGAATATCTTAATAGTAACACTTCACACTACAATTGAGATGAAGTTGTGTAAAATCATATTTGATGTGCAACATTATTCCATGTACCAAAATGCAGTACATTCTTGCTATGTGCCAGCTGTGGCTCAGTTGGTAGCATACTTGGCTTTGAATTAGAAGGTTGTGGATTCAAGTCCCACTCCCAGGAACCGAAAACAAAAATCTAGGACTGACATTCCAGTGCAGCACTGAGAGCGTGCTGCATTGTCGGAGGTGCCATCGTTCCGATGAAGCATTAAACCAAGGAGCCGTCTATCTCCATAGGTGGACGTGAATGATCCTACGGCACTATTTTGAAGAAGTGCAGTGGAGTTATCCACGGTGTCCTGGCCAATATTAATCCCTCAATTGGACATCACTGAAAAACAGATTATCTGGTCATTATCACATTGCTGTTTGTCGGAGCTTGCTGTGCGCAAATTGGCTGCTGCATTTCCTACATTACAACAGTGATTACACTTCAAAAAGTACTTCATTGGCTGTAAAGTGTTAGCTGTGGTCCTGTTGGTAGCACACTCGCCTCTGAGTCAGAGGGCTGTGGGTTCAAGTCCCACTCCAGCATCTTGAGCACATAAATGTAGGCTGACACTCCAGGGGAGTGCTGCACTGTCGGAGGTGCTGTTTTTCAGATGAGATGTTAAACGGAGGCCCGTCTGCTCTCTCAGGTAGATGTAAAAGATGCCACGACACTATTTTGAAGAGTAGGTGTCCTGGCCAATATTTCTCCCTCAACCAACATAACAAAAACAGATTATCTGGTCATTTTCAAATTGCTGTTTGTGGGAGTTGCTGTGCACAAATTGGCTGCTGCATTTCCCACATCACAACAGTGACTACACTTCAAAAAGTACTTAGTTGGCTGTAAAGTGCTTCGAGACATCCAGTGGTCGTGAAAGGTGCTATATAAATGCAAGTCTTTCTTTCTATGTAAAAGGATAATTAATAAGAATAGAGATGCATTGAATTGTATATCTGAATGTACAAATGAAGATTGTGATTGAATGAAAAGTTAAACAGAATTCCTGCTATCTTGTCCTGCTCTGTAAGAACTAATTTGATAGCCTGTCTGTCCTTGGAATGATAAATGCCATGATACAATTTCTATTAGATCAAACGTGTGTTAACTCTAATGTGGCAATGCTTTATGAAGAAAACTCTCCCAGTATCCTACTTCCCTCTTATAAATAAGGTGGGCAACTTTATTGAGCTATCCTAGTAAAAAGAGTAGGCAGAAGAATTTTCTTGTGCTATTGTTATTGGTTAAACCCCTGTGGTGATTATTCTTTATGTTTAGTAAGAAGTATTGTGATTGGTTGTTTGTTTCCTGCCTTGGGATATATGCTGTAATCTCATTGGTAGTTGATGTCATGTGATTTGTGGTGGCCATCTTAAATTCAGTTCTTTCCAGCCTTTAGTTGGGACTGGGTGTTGAAGATGTGCTACAGGATTTTTAAGTTAATAAAGCCTAGATTAGAAAGGCAAATCTATTCTTCATTTCAATTTATTAACTTTATGTCAGAATGGAGCGATATCTTCAACCAGAACGATTCAATGCTGACCCTAATTCTGCAGGAGTGGATGATAAATGGAAACATTGGTATTGTACATTTAAAAACTTTTTGGGCGTGTTGGATCAAGAGTCTCTAAATAAGCTGAATATGCTGATCAACTACATTGCTCCGGATGTGTATAAGTACATTTTGGACTGTAAAACTTACGAAGTGGCTATTTCTACATTGGAAAAGATTTTTGTTAAACCAAAGAATGAGGTATTTGCACGTCACCTTCTATCTGCCCGTAGGCAGCAGGTGGGAGAATCTTTGGATACTTATTTACAAGCACTTCGGTGCCTTAGTGTTAACTGTAATTATAAGGCCGTGACGGCTGAAGAAGAAAAGGAAGAATCGGTACGGGATGCTTTTATTAATGGATTACTGTCTAGATCAATTCATCAGCGGTTGTTAGAAAATAAGACTTTGGATCTTAAGAGTGCTTTTGAGCAAGCTTCTACATTGGATGTGGCTCAGAGAAGTTCGGATTCTTATGCTCTTTTTAATCGGCCTGTGACTGTGGTTTCGGCAGTTCCGGATGAAAAGGAATTATGTGAACTTAATAGGAGTGGTTTACTAGATTCTGAAACAGTTTCTACTTCAGCGGCTGTTGCCTCTAGGATTCAGAAGTGTTATTTTTGTGGGAACGTCCGGCACCCTCGTCTGAAGTGTCCTGCTCGGGAGGCTGTGTGTAGTAAATGCGGCAAGAGAGGTCATTACGCACGTGTGTGTAAATCACTAGGTTTAATTACCTCCTCTGTGACTATTCAGCCTTTAGATAGGGCGTTTATTGCATCAATTTCTGCTGCATTTGCTCATGGCCTAAACAAAGCTATAGTTACGGCCCAAGTTAATGGGTTGGAAGTGAAGGCCCTTATAGGTACGGGCAGTACCGAGAGTTTTATAAGTCTTCAGTTTGTAAAGGAGAAGCATTTGAAAATTTCGCCTGTTTCCTATCAGGTGTGTATGGCTCAGACGACTCTCACTTCACAAGTAGCTGGTTGTTGCCTTGTGAAATTGATTCTTCTAGGTAATACGTATACTGATATACGCCTATCTGTTTTGCCTAATCTCTGTGCGGATATTTTGATTGGTCATGATGTGCTTCAGTTACACGAGTCTCTCAGTCTTTCATTTGGCGGGACTAAGCCACCTTCATCTATTTGTGGATTAACCTCTTTATCCATTTCTCCATTATCACTTTTTTCCAATTTGATGCCGGATTGTAAGCCAATTGCTACCAAGTCAAGAAGGTATAGCAGTCAGGATAGAGAATTTATTAATTCTGAAGTTCAACATCTCTTATTGGAAGGAATCATTGAACCTAGTTGTTCGCCTTGGCGGGCACAGGTAGTTGTCACGACTAATGACAGACATAAGAAACGAATGGTGATAGACTATTCCCAAACTATTAATAGGTATACTCAATTAGATGCGTACCCTTTGCCTAAGATTGATGAGCTTATCAATAAAGTATCTCAGTATAAGGTTTTTAGCACTATTGACCTAAAGAGTGCTTATCATCAGATTCCTATTGTTAAGAAGGATCAACCATATACGGCCTTTGAGGCTGGTGGAAAGCTGTATCAGTTTTGCCGAATACCATTTGGTGTTACTAATGGTGTTGCTTGTTTTCAACGGGCAATGGATGCTTTTATCAGTGATAATTCTCTCTCTGACACCTTTTCATACTTAGATGACATCACGGTGTGTGGCAAATCAAGGCTGGAGCATGATTCTAATTTAGAAAGATTCCTTCAAGCTGCGGAAAAAGTTGGTTTAACTTTCAATAAAGAGAAGTGTACCTTTTCGACCACTGAGGTAAATCTACTGGGGTACATTATCTCGGGAAACAAGATTAAACCAGACCCAGAACGTCTGCGACCATTGATTGATTTACCTTGTCCTACTAATTCTAAGGCTTTGCAACGAGTTGTTGGACTGTTTTCTTACTATTCTAATTGGATTGCAAATTTTTCACAGAAGATCCGGCCTCTTATTCGGGTTACGACATATCCTCTATCATGGGAGGCCAGGACGTGTTTTGATAATTTTAAAAAGGATATCCTTGGAGCAGTTGTGCATTCTATTGATGAGCAGGTTCCTTTTGTGATTGAGACGGATGCTTCTGATTTTGCAATTGGGGCTACTCTGAACCAAAATGGAAGACCTGTGGCCTTTTTCTCACGTACCTTGAACAATAGTGAAAAAAGGCATTCTTCAATAGAGAAAGAGGCGTATGCAATAGTAGAAGCACTGCGTAAATGGAGGCATTATTTATCGGGGCGACATTTTACATTGGTAACTGATCAAAAGTCTGTGTCCTTTATGTTTGATGTCAAACATTTTGGATAGATTAAGAATGATAAAATAATGAGGTGGAGGATTGAGTTGGCATGTTACCATTTTGATATAGTTTATCGTCCGGGGAAGGATAATGTTGCTGCTGATGCGCTGTCGAGGGCTTATTGTTCTGTGATTCACGGAGATACGCTTATTAATCTTCACAATGCCTTATGCCATCCTGGGGTTACGAGGATGATACACTTCGTACGCAGTAAGAATTTGCCCTTTTCAGTTGAAGACGTCAAGTGGATGACTTCATCATGTTCTATCTGTGCTCGGTGTAAACCGAATTTCTTTAAGCCTCAACGAGCTCATCTTATAAAGGCTACTTCTCCTTTTGAATGTTTGAGCGTCAATTTCAAGGGGCCCCTTCCTTCAACTACTCAAAACCGATATATATTTACTGTTGTGGATGAGTTTTCAAGGTTCCCTTTTGCTTTTCCTTGCGCAGATGTATCAGCTGCTACAGTTATCAAATGTCTGACTCAACTTTTTGTCATCTTTGGGATGCCTGCGTATATCCATTCGGATCAGGGAAGTTCTTTTATGTCTTCCCAGTTGAAGGAATACCTTCAGAGTCGGGGAATTTCTACTAGCAGAACTACCCCGTATAATCCCCAGGGTAATGGACAGTGCGAACGATACAATGGGGTGATCTGGAAGGCAGTTATGTTGGCTTTGACATCCCGGAACCTTAAGAATACACAATGGGAAATGGTACTGCCTAATGCCCTGCATTCCATTAGATCATTGCTTTCAACGGCTACTAATGTGACCCCCCATGAAAGGCTCTTTAACTATCCGCGGAGATCTACTACGGGATATTCGGTACCTTCATGGCTTACTATGCAGGGACCTGTGCTGCTTCGACGCCATGTTAGATTGTCAAAATATAATCCTTTAGTGGAGGAGGTGGAGCTGTTGGAGGCAAATTCCCAATATGCTCATATTCGATTCCAAGATGGGAAAGAAAGTACCGTTTCAATTAAAGACTTGGCTCCTTGTGGTGGCCAGCCCTCTTCTGAGGATATTAACAATAGTCATGATTCAGATAATGTGGATGCTGTTACAGATACTACGAATATTTCCAATCCGACTGCAGATAATTATACTTCTATTAGTCAGCCCTTGATGGATGTTCATGACCGTCCCAGTTTACCTCCTGATGGGATTTCTAATCCGGAAACCGTTGAAAACCGGGATATGGATAGCCTTCCTGCAGAAGATACTTCTGTGTCTCCTGGTGTGGGAGGGCAAGGAATTTCACCAAGGTTGAGAAGGTCGACACGAACAAGATATCCGGTCGACCGATTGAAAATGGACTTTTAAATTGATAGTAATGTTTTAAAATTGTTGAAATATTATATTATATTGTTTTAGTTGAGAGATACTTAATACTTATGTGCAATGTTACTAATTGTTGTTGCTCACTTAGTATTGTGTCATGTTGAATAGTTTTATTTTGTCTGTGCATAGTTTTAGTTGTAAATAATTAATTATAAATTGTAAAGGTTATTTAGGTTGGAGTATATTTTAAAAGGAGGGGTGAATGTGGTGATTATTCTTTATGTTTAGTAAGAAGTATTGTGATTGGTTGTTTGTTTCCTGCCTTGGGATATATGCTGTAATCTCATTGGTAGTTGATGTCATGTGATTTGTGGTGGCCATCTTAAATTCAGTTCTTTCCAGCCTTTAGTTGGGACTGGGTGTTGAAGATGTGCTACAGGATTTTTAAGTTAATAAAGCCTAGATTAGAAAGGCAAATCTATTCTTTATTTCAACCCCACTATAGGATTTGAGCATATAATGTAGGTTAACACATCTGTGAAGTACTAAGTGTTGCAGTGTTATTGTTGCCACTTTCAGATGAGGACCGCAAAATTTGGCTCATTGGCGCCTGTTTTTTTCGGTGCTAGGAATGCTGTTTTGGCTCCAAAATGGCGTCAGCACTGCACACACACAATTCTGGTGCGGGATGCGCTGTACACCATATTGGGTAGGGTGCACCGGACTTGCACCGGAAGTATGCAGAGTAGGCAGATAATGACCTCAGTCAGCATGCAATGCTGATTTGACACCAGCGCTGCCATTTTGGAGCTCAACATTCCAGCTAACGCCATCTCTTAAGCTCACACAGCTGAGCACATGCTCAGCAGCAGGAAGGACACCCCAGCAGTGCTATTTAAAGGGATTATCAACTACTTGCAGCTAAGTTGCTGATCAATTTCTACTGACTGTTGCTGAGTTTGTAGAAGTGTTTGGTGGTTTGTAGTGATTTCAAGTTGCTAAAGTCTACAGGGAGCGTTGTGGCAGGTGTTGAAGGACTTTTTCCTGTTTCACATATTCTGCACAGATCACTTGCTCCAAGCCATGACTTTTTCTTTTACTCGTTCCTGGGATGTGGGCATCGCCGGCAAGGTCAGCATTTATTGCCCATTCCTAATTGCCCTTGAGAAGGTGGTGGTGAGCCGTCTTCTTGAACCGCTGCAGTCTGCGTGTTGAAGGAATTCCCACAATGCTGTTAGGGAGGGAGTTCCAGGATTTTGACCCAATGACTATGAAGGATCGGCGATATACTTCCAAGTCAGGATGGTGTGTGACTTGGACGGGAACATGGCAGTGATGGTGTTCCCAATGCGCCTGCTGCCCTTGTCCTTCTAGGTGGTAGAGGTTGTGGATTTGAGAGGTGCTGTCGAAGAAGCCTTGGCAAGTTGTGGCAGTGCATCTTGTAGATGGTACACACTGCAGCCACGGTACGCCGGTGGTGGAGGGAGTGAATGTTTAAGGTTGTGGATGAGGTGCCAATCAAGCGGGCTGCTTTGTCCTGGATAGTGTCGAGCTTCTTGAGTGTTGTTGGAGCTGCACTCATCCAGGCAAGTGGAGAGTATTCCATCACACTCCTTACTTGTACCTTGTAGATGGTGGAACAGCTTTGGGGAGTCAGGAGGTGAGACACTTGCCACAGAATACCCAGCCTCAGGCCTGCTCTTGTTGCCACAGTATTTACGTGGCTGGTCCGGTTAAATTTCTTGTCAGTGGTGACCCCCAGGATGTTGATGTTGAGGGATTCGGCGATGGTAATGCCGTTGAATGTCAAGGGGCGGTGGTTAAAGGCTCTCTTGTTGGACATAATCATTGCCTGGCACTTGCCACTTATCAGCCCAAGCCTGAACGTCCTCTAGGTCTTGCTGCATGTGGGCATAGACTGCTTCATTATCTGAGGAGTTGTGAATGGCACTGAACACTGTGCAATCATTAGCGAACATCCCCACTTTTCACCTTATGATGCAGGAAAGGTCAGCTGAAGATGTTGGGCCTAGGACACTGCCTTGAGGAACTCCTGCAGCAATGTTGTGGGGCTAAGATGATTGGCCTCCAACAAGCACAAGCATCTTCCTTTGTACTAGTATGACTCCAGCCAGTGGAGAGTTTTCCCCCTGATTCCCATTGACTTCAATTTTACTAGGGCTTCTTGATGCCACACTCCGTCAAATGCTGCCTTGATGTCAAGGGCAGTCACTCTCACCTTAGCTCTGGAATTCAGCTCTTTTGTCAATGTTTTGACCAAGACCGTAATGAGGTCGGGAGCCGAGTGGTCCTGGTGGAACCCAAACTGGGCATCCGTGAGCAGATTATTGGTAAGTGCCGCTTGATAGCACTGTCAACAACACCTTCCATCACTTTGCTAATGATTGAGAGTAGACTAATGGGGTGGTAATTGGCCGGATTGGATTTGTCCTGCTTTTTGTTACCAGGACATACCTGGGCAGTTTTCCACATTGTCAGGTAGATGCCAGTGTTGTAGCTGTACTGGAACAGCTTGGCTAGAGATGCAGTTAGTTCTGGAGCACAAGTCTTCAGCACTATAGACAGGATGTTGTCGGGGCCCATAGCCTTTGCTCTATCCAATGCACTCAGCCGTTTCTTGATATCACATGGAGTGTATACAATTGTCTGAAGACTGGTTTCTGTGATGGTGGGGACCTCAGGAGGAGGCCAATATCGATCATCCACGCGGCACTTCTGGCTGAAGATGGTTGCAAATGCTTTAGCCTTGTCTTTTACACTCATGTGCTGGGCTCCGCCATCATTGAGGATGGGGATGTTCATAGAGCCTCCTCCTCCCAGCAGTTGTCTAATGGTTCACCACCATTGATTACTGGATGTGGCAGGACTGCAGAGCTTTGATCTGATCCATTGGTTGTGGGATCACTTAGCTCTGTCTATAGCATGCTGCTTCTGTTGTTTAGCATTCATGTAATCCTGTGTTGCAGCATCCCCAGGTTGGCACCTCATTTTTTAGGAATGCCTGGTGCTGTTCCTGCCATGCTCTTCTGCACTCCTCATTGAACCAGGGTTGGTCCCTTGGCTTGATGTTAATGGCAGAGTGAGGGATATGCCGGGCCATGAGGTTACAGATTGTGGTGTAATACAATTCTGCTGCTGCTGATGGCCCACAGCGTCTCATGGATGCCCAGTTTTGAGCTGCTAGATCTGTTCTGAATCTACCTCATTTAGCACAGTAATCGTGCCACACAATATGATGGAGGGTATCCTCAGTGTGAAGATGGGGCTTCATCTCCACAGTGACTGTGCGATGATCACTGCTACCAATGCCGTCATGGACAGATGCATCTGCGACAGGTAGTTTGGTGAGCACGAGGTCAAGTAGGTTTTTCCCTCCTGTTGGTTCTCTCACCACCTGCTGCAGGCCCAGTCTGGCAGCTATGTCCTTCAGGACTCGGCCAGTAGTGGTGCTACCAAGCCACTCTTTGAGATGGACATTGAAGTGCCCCACCCAGAGTACATTCTGCGCTCATGCTACCCTCAGTGCTTCTTCCAATTGGTTTTCAACATGGAGGATTCCTGATTCATCAGCTGAGGGAGGGCAGTAGGTGGTAATCAGCAGGAGGTTTCCTTGCCCATGTTTGACCTGATGCCATGAGACTTCATGGGGTCCAGAGTCAATATTGAGGACTCCCACAGTCACTCCCTCCCGATTGTATACTACTGTGCCGCAACTTCTGGTGGTTTGCCGATGGGACAGGACATACCCAGGGATGGTGATGGAGAAGTCTGGGACATTGGCTGAAAGATATGATTCTGTGAGTATGACTATGTCAGGCTGTTGCTTGACTAGTCTGTGGGACAGCTCTCCCAATTTTGGCACAAGAACTTTGCAGTGTCGACTGGGCTAGGTGTACCTTTGTTGTGTCCGAAACCAGTGACGACCTTGATGCCGTGTGGTCCATCGGTTTTATTCTTCTTCTTATTTCTTGTAGCAGTTTGTTACAACTGAGTGGCTTGTTGCACCACTTTAGAGGGCAGTTAAGAGTCAACCACATTGCTGTGGGTCTGGAGTCACATATGGGCCAGATCAGGTAAGGACGGCAGATTTCCTTCCCTAACGGACATCAGTGAAACAGTTGAGTTTTTATGACAATCCGATAGCTTCATGGTCACCATTAATGATACTAGCTTTTTATTCCAGATTTATTTAATTAGCTGAATTTAAATTCCACAGCTGCCTTGATGGGATTTGAACTCACGTCACCAGATTATTAGTCCAGGCCTCTGGCTTACTAGTCCTGTAACATAACTACTGTGCTACCGTTCCCAGTGCACCAGTAGGCATTCCCCTTGGCCTACAGCATGACAGGGAGAATGAGAATAGGCAATACAGAGCAGAACAAGCTGCGGGAGGAGGGAGGATCAGGAGGAGGAAATTGGCTCTCACCAGGAAGCCATATCCACCCAGGGTGCTCAGGAAGCAATACTCCGATCTGAACCTCAGCGAGGAACAATGTGTCAGATGTCTGCGCTTCATCAAGTATTTCCTCGCTGAAATCTGCCACAACTGCAACCTCAGAACAGGGCGAGGACCGTATTGCCAGTGGCTGTAAAGGTCACGGTGGCCATGAACGTTTATGCGTCAGGCTCCTTATTTCCAACATCTCCCAGTTTGCCATCCACTGTTGCATAAGGGTCTGTATTCCAAGAGAGTTGAATACATTTCCTTCTCTCTGGCCAGAGAACAGCAGTTGGAGCGAGCATGCGGCTTTGTGAGGATTGCCAGTTACCCCATGGTGGAGGGTACTATTGACTGTATGCACATCGCTTTGTGAGCACCGCATGTCAACCTAAGATGTACCGCAACCAAAGGAGATTCCACTCAATGTCCAGCTGGTTTGTGACCATACTCAGCGAATCATGCAGATTAATGCCCAATGTCCTGGCAGCAGTTATGATGCCTTTGTTCTGCGGCAGTCCACTGTCCCATCTGCATTTGAGCCACCAAAACAAACCAGAGGGTAGCTACTGGGAGACAAGGGCTATCCGTTACCAACATGGCTCATGACTCTGGTGCGCAACTCATGCACACGTGGGCAGCATTCATACAATGAAAACCATGCTGCCACACAAAATATCAACAAGCAGACCATTGGCGTGCTGAAGCCATGCTTTCGCTGCCTGGACCGCTCTGGGGGAACCCTGCAGTACTTGGCAGAACGGATATTGAGATTTGTGTTGGTCTGCAGCATGCTGCACAACCTTGCCATCATGAGAGCACAGCCCTTGCCAGCACCTATACAGTATGTGTCCTGCTTGAAAGAGATTATTGGTAGGTGAGGGGTGCGGGGGTGTGGTGCATTGGGCAGTATGTGAAGCTAGTGGTGCAGTTGGTGGGAGACGGCATTCGAAGATGAATTCACTGACCTTGACCATTCAGGTCCTCAGGCGTGACTTCTGGCATTGACCGCCACAGCTACCTGCTCCCACAGCCTTCGCAGAGTTTTCCAGGAGGGCCTCCTGGCCCCCTGTGGATAGAGAACCCCACTGTCGCCCACTGCCACCAAGGCCTCCAGTGCAGCGTTTGAGAACCTTGGAGCACCCTCTCTCCCCTGTTGCGCCATTAGTCAGTGTTCTTGCAGGTCAGACTCTCTTCCCCAGCCACTTCCAGCACCTGCTCCAGCCAGCATGCAACTCCCCTTTAAGAGGTGCAGGCTGGCTTTAAGTAGTGCAGGCTAGCATTAAGTGGTGCTAGCCCCGCACAAACTTGGGCCCCTGCTGAGGTACTCAGCCACTCAACAGCATGTTTAGCGCTGCCTCATCACTGCAATCATTTAAATTAGCAGACAGTATGAAGTTTGCATGCTGCCTGCATCAGAAGCAATGGGCGCAGGTTAATCGTGCATCGCGATCCCCGCACCCGTTTTCGGGAGCTATCGGATTTAGCCCCCAAAGTGTTAAACCAACAGCCATTTGCCTGTTCAGCTGAATGTTAAAGATCCCACGGCATTAAGATCAAAGAGATGAGTTTTTCTTGTGTCCTGGCCAACATTTATCCATCAACAACACTACCAAAATAGATGAACTGGTTATTTCTCTCATTGCCATTTGTGGTACCTGGTTGTGTGAAAATGAGCTACTATGTTTGCCTGCATATCGACAGTGATTAGATTTCAAGTTATTCATTGGCTGCTGTGAAGGGAGCAAGGAAGAGGTGAGTGCGTGTTTGGAATGTATATTAGAGGTTGTTTAGTGTGCCCTTGTGATAGGTGATGAAGCATATGATGCAGGGGAGAGAATTGTTCAGAGTGCTGGGGGAGGGGGTGAGAATGACCACTGCCAGGTGTTATTGAGAATGATAGAGAAATGAAGAGCTCTACTCATCATTACTCTTGTAAGGTCATTGAAGCATTTCCTTCATTGGATCCAGGTCCTGGAGCTGACAATTTCAGCCACCTCTCTCCAGGCCAGGTGCAGGTCATTCTTGGGAATCTTCCTCCCACTCATCGGAAAGAGAACTTGCCTCCTCGTCTTCACCTCTTTGACCACTGCCTTCAGGGAGGCCTCAGAGAAGATGGAAGCTTGCTTCTGACTCATTTGTCTATAAATAAATATTCTTGCGACAATCTTCCAGAAGGGAACGCCGCCCTTAAGAGGTGTATTCCAGCTTTAAGTAGGCCTCTGATGGACAGCCAGATATTAGGAACTGGAAATTGGCAGGGTTCCTGTTCCTGACGGGAATTAGTGGATGTTGGATCCGTGGTTCACTGGATATGCTGTTATTAAATAATCACACGGAGGCTGTACATTAACAATAAACAGGTCTTTACTGGAGGAGGGTAGTCTCAAGACTGGGGGTACAGAGGCATGCGCAAAGCTTATATACAGGTGTGGTCACTGCCGGTACTACAGTATACAGGAGCTGTAAAAGTAGTTCTGACTTAAAGGCACATACACTACAATTCCTCCCCTTTTCGATTAGTAGTACCCCTAATATTCAAATAACAATTAACATTTCAACATGTACATTAAACAACAAAAGTCAATTTATAGATTCAGTCTTTGGGGCGGCTTCCTGACCCTTTCGGGATAGCGCCTTTCCAGAGGTTCTTGTTCTTGGTGCAGAGGCGATTCTGACCCCTTTTCATCGGGTAGTTCATCGGGTTCCACTGCTATTGGGTCTGAGGTAGATGCTACCGGTCTGTCGGGTTCATCCCCAGGTACTCGAGACATGGGGTTGACACGTTCCTGTGACGCTAAGATCTGATCGATGTGGCGTCTCACAATGTTCTCCCCGACATCCACTGTGTACATTAATGGCCCCTGCCTTGTACATATCGTTCCGGGTTGCCATTTTTCTGTTCGATAGTCACGGGCCAAGACTGGTTGCCCTACATTGAAGCTCCTTGTCGGCTTCTCATTGATGTGCTGGAATTGTTTGTCCTCAACATTTCTTCGCACATTTGGTCTGAGCAAGTCCAGACGAGATCTTAACCTTTGGTTAAAGAACATCATGGCCGGGGTCTGGTTGGTAACTGCATGTGTCGCGTTTCGGTAGGCTAATAAGAAATTGTCCAGCTTATGCTGTAGTGGAATTTCATCGTCGCACATGGCCTTTATCACCTTCTTAAAGGTTTGTACGAACCTCTCAGCCAATCCATTTGTGGCTGGATGATACAGGGCGGATGTGTAATGCCTTACCCCATTCCTTCTCATAAATTTTTGGAACTCGTCAGACACAAACTGTGGTCCATTATCAGAGCAAATCTGCTCTGGCAAACCATTTCTGGCAAATATGGTCCGTAGGAGTGCAATCGTTTTCTCTGTAGTGGTTGAAGACATTTTTATCACCTCAGGCCACTTTGAATGAGCATCCACTGTTATTAAGAACATTGAGTCCATGAATGGACCAGCGAAATCAATATGCACCTGTTGCCATGGAGAGGAGGGCCACTCCCATGGGTGTAGAGGGGCATGTGGTGGTGCATTTTGGACCTTCTGGCATCCTAAGCAGCTCTTAGTTAGGTCTTCGATTTGTTGATCGATTCCCGGCTGTATCGATTTGTATGTGGGCACATCCTTTGGCACCACGATTAATGCTAACGTGTGCTCTCTGTCCTTGTGTGTTACTTTGACAATGCATCTTCCTTTCACTGGTATATCAGTACCTGAGTATCCTGTCACTTTCACTTTTATTCCATGTATCTTTGGTCTGGGTCTAATTTTCTTAAAATCAGTCTCTGATATCACATTAACTTGTGCTCCAGTATCCAATTTAAATGGAATATGTATGTCATTCACTTTTAGTGTCAACATCCAGTCTCTTTTTTCTTTTTTGTTTTCAGACACAACATCTACATAGAACTCCTCTATCTCGCTTTCATCTACTGTATGGACCTTGCTTTGTTGCATTTGGTTCTTACAGCAACGGGCATAATGGTTGTTTTTGTTGCAACTATTGCATGTTTTACCATATGCTGGACACTTTTTTGGTGGATGCTGTGTACCGCATCGACTACATGACTTTCGATTGCCCCTTTCATTTTTGTTTGCTGGCCACGCCTCTTTTTTCACATTGGTGCTCTTTTTGTTAAAAGGAGTGTGTCCGTTCTTACTCACTGCATCCACGTTGCAGCTACTGTCACTGAACAGCTCTTTTGCCTGCGACTTCACAGTCTCTGTAGCCCTACACAGTGCTATGGCTTTTCCCAGGTCTAGATCTTGCTCACTTAGCAGTCTTTCCCTTAGTCCATTATCTGGAATACCACACACCAGTCTGTCTTTTATCAGCGAGTCTGTCAGTCCCCCAAATTCACATGTTTTGCTTCGGTTTCTCAGTTCAGTCACATACTGATCAATAGTCTCTCCCGTTTTCTGTACACGTGAAAAATCTGTGTCTCTCAAACGTCACGTTACGTTTAGGTATGCAGTAGGCCTCAAACTGTTCCATTATTTTATCTAGCTTCATTTTGTCTCCATCAGCAGCGAATGTGAAGTTATTATACACCTCCAGCGCTTCATCACCCACGACATGTAAGAACACTGACACTTTCATTTTATCGTTTTTATCGTCAGCTCCTATTGCCGCTAAATACAATTCCAAACGTTGTTTGAACCTTCTCCAATTTTCAGCCACATTAACTGTCAACTGAAGCTTCGCCGGTGGGTGTAAACCTTCCATTTTTTCACTTCGTTAGCTATTCTCCAATGGTAAGTAACGATGTTCTCTTTTGGCTTGCTAATATGTGGAGAGCTGATTTAACTTCAGATTTTTCCTCTTCATCTCTTTCAATCACTTCTGACACCATGTATCGATTTGTATGTGGGTTCAATGACGACACATTCATGAAAGAGATGTCTTTTTATCTAAAGTATGTTCAACTCAGTTAACAGCATTACAGGAGACACCATCTTAGAGATCCATCTAAAACGAAAGTAAAACTAAACTGCTTGTCTCTCACATGCCCTCTGCTGGTCAGGCATAAGTAATCAATCAGGCAAATATGCTGGTAAGGCATAAATAATCAAACAGGCAAATACCATCACTATTTGCTGATATCATTACACCGGCCACCACACATAAGCCCTAGCAAGGCTTTTCATTTTCACTCCCCCCAGATGACCTTCATGTAGCTCATTTAGCACTCTCTCCCTTAACTTGGGTGGAATCACCACTCTGGATCCACACATCACTGTCCCCTGGCATACTGACAGCTGTTCTCTTCTGGATGAGAATGCTGGCAACAGTGAGTCACCATGAGTTGGCCATCCCCTCACCGTCAATTCATATACCCGAGACAGCGTCGGATCATTGCGGGTCTCCTTCTCTATATCCGCATTCGTTACTGGCAATCGTTCAATTATTGACGAATAAAATATCTCGATAGGGTCTGTTGTGTATGTACCTTTAAGGGAATAACTGGTTTTAGACTGCAGTACCGGCAGTGAACACCCCTGTATAAAAGGCCCTAGCAGGCTTCTGTATTTCAGTCTGACGTTGCCTCCTGTTCAGTAAAGTACCTGTTAAACTGTTCTCCCGAAGTCCGTGTATTATTGACTTTACAGTGGCGACAAGTAAGTTCGAACTCACCTGCAGTGTGGCATCATCTCACGGGATCTCGCCCTGAGAGGAGGGTTCTTGGAGGTCATAGTCTGAGCAACGGGCGTCGACCGCGGGCAACCGCCCAAAGAATTCATCGGTGTTCGGAGTATTGCGGGAGAGACTGTGGAGAGCTGTGCTTAGCTCCCCAGTTAAGGTGTTCCAGCAAATCGTGCTGGTAGCAGGTAGCGCGCTGACCCTTCCGGACTGCGGCGGGCTCAAGCTCGATCGAGCGGCTCTACAAAACGGGCTGCGCAGCGTCGCCGGGAAAAGAAAACAAGAGAGAGAGGGTAGAGCTCACAGGGCATGGTCGGTGCTCAAGAACAGGGCAGCGGAGAGAAAATAAACGGGGGGAAGGAAAGCGAGACGCGCCGAAGCCGCGGGTCGCCGCCATTACCCTGTAGAATGCTAGGAGCAGCGTGGCAGCAAGGGGAAGAAGCAAAAGCGCGGGAGGCACCATTTTATCCCGTTGGGGAAGAAGCAAAAGCGCGGGAGGTGCCATTTTATTCCATTGGGGAAGAAGCAAAAGCGCGGGAGGCACCATTTTAAATCACCCAAGATGCCGAAAAGTGGCAGTGTCACTGCTTTCGACAACGAGGTAGAAGACTGGACCACGTATGTGGAAAGAATTGAAGTGTACTGCAAGGCAAATGAGGTGGCCGATGGAAAGAGGGCGTCGGTATTATTAAATCTGATGGGCGCGAGTACGTACGGCCTATTGCGGAATTTAATTACCCCAGCTAAACCAATGGAGAAAAGTTTTGAGGCGATTGTTCATATCTTACAGGAACACCTAAGCCCTACACCACTGCTGATAGCAGAAAGATTCAAGTTCCATAAAAGAAACCAGCACAAAGATGAGAGCAATGCTGACTATCTTACGGAACCACGCAAGTTATCGAAGCACTGCCAGTTCGGAGCAGGACTGGCAGACACCTTACAGGATAAGTTTGTCTGCGAGCTCCAGAGTGAAGGAACCCAGAAACGACTACTTTCAAAAAAGGACCTGACGCTAGAACAGGCTTTCAGCGTGGCAGTATCCTACGAAGCAGCAGCACGGGGAGCTGCGGAAATACAACAGAAACCACAAGAATACAGCGCTAACGAAATGGCGTATGGAGCAGAAAAGTGCTATTGCTGCGGCAGAACAACCCATGAGCAGAAGGATTGCTAGTTTAAGGACAAAGTATGAAGGCAATGCGGAAAAATGGGACATATAGCAAGAGTCTGCAGGTCGGGAAAGAAAACCAACACGACAAGAACTACTAAAGAACAGTACAGGAAAGTGAAGAAACTGACAGGCAGTAGTTCGGAAGATCAGGAGAGTGATAAGGACTCTGGGAGCAGGAGACTAAGTTGTCTAAAGTTACACAACGTGATCGCAAAGGAGGATCACCGAACCATTTGGATCACCCTCACGATAGCAGGGTCCCCAGTAAAGATGGAATTGGACACAGGATCAGCCCTAACTGTCATGAATCGACGAGACTATGAGCGGCTATTCTCACACATACCCTTAAAGGACACGTCCATTGTATTGAAGACATACACGGGGCAAAAGGTTTACCCCAGAGGAAAAATAAGGGTGCCAGTTAAATATAACGGCAAGGAAACGCAGAAACTATATATGTATATACTACGAGATGGAGGACCACCATTATTGGGACGTGAATGGATCCAAAAAATACAATTGGATTGGCATTCCATTCAGGCGATAACTGTGACTGACAAAAAGGATGATGACATCGCACCTGGACGTCTGTCACAAATTCTATCTGACGCGGAAGAGGTGTTCCAACAAGGACTTGGGACTCTAAAAGGAGTAAAGGCAACCATAAAGATTGAAGAATACACAAACCCAACATTTTTTAAGGCCAGACCGGTGTCATACGCGATCCACCCAGCCGTTGAAGCTGAACTGGAGAGTCTGGAACGTTCAGGTTTGCTGCCCAAGGTGGACTGGAGTGAGTGGGCCACATCCATCGTTCCTGTGATGAAGAAAGCATTGAGCAGCATGCCTGGGGAGCCGAAGAAAGTTCGCATCTGTGGGGACTTCAAGGTGACTGTGAACCCAGTCCTGCACACAGTACAATATCCACTTCCGCGGATAGAAGATATTTTCGCCTCACTATCTGGAGGGAAACGTTTTACAAAGATTGATCTGGCCCAAGCGTATCTACAAATAGAGGTGGAAGAAGCATCTAGAAAATACCTCATGATAAACACTCACAAAGGCCTTTACCAGTACAATCGACTGGTATTCGCGATAGCATCAGCCCCAGCTATTTGGCAGAGGGCGATGGAACAAGTCCTGCAAGGGATTCCGGGGACCCAGTGTTATTTGGACGACATTCTAGTTACGGGCGAAAATGACAGTGAACACCTTGCCAACCTGGAGCAGGTGCTCACGAGATTACAGGAATATGGGCTACGAGCCAACCGCCCCAAATGCGAGTTCTTCAGGAGACAAATTTTGTATTGTGGCCACATGATTGATGAGGAAGGGCTGCATAAGTCGCCGGACAAGATTGAGGCTGTAGTCAAGGCTCCAGCACCGGAAAATGTGTCACAACTAAGGTCGTTCCTCGGGTTGGTGAACTACTACCATAAGTTCTTGCCGAATTTATCTACAATTCTGCACCCACTGAACGCCCTGCTACAAACTGGAGTAACATGGAAATGGAGCGATGAGTGTAAGCGTGCCTTTCAGGAATGTAAATGCCTAATCACTTCAAAAGAAGTGTTGGCCCACTACAACCCAACACTGCCAATTTGGTTGGCATGTGATGCGTCACCTTACGGCATTGGAGCGGTGCTATCACACAAATTCTGTGACGGTTCAGAGAGGCCAATAGCCTTTGCATCGCGCTCGCTAACCTCAGCCGAGCGTAACTACGCCCAGATTGACAGGGAGGCCCTCAGCCTGGTGTGGGGGGTGAAGAAGTTCAATCACTATCTGCACGGGCAGAAATTCACCCTACTGACTGATCATCAGCCCCTGGTCTCAATTTTTAACCCAAAGAAGGGCGTTCCGGTGATGACGGCGCAACGGCTGCAAAGATAGTCACTTTTTCTAGGGGCACATCAGTACGACATAGAGTACAAGGGTATGAAACAGCATGGAAATGCTGATGGGCTGTCACGCCTACCGTTGCCTATGGTGGAAGAAGCACCTGCAGTGGACCCTGTGGAGATATTCCATGCGACCATAGTCGAATGTTTGCCTGTTACAAACGCAAGTATTGAGAAGGACACCCGAAATGACCCGACACTCTCTCGGGTCTATGATTTGACGGTGAAGGGATGGCCAGCATATGGCGACTCACTGTTGCCAGCATTCTCGCCAAGGAGAGAACAACTGTCAGTGTGCTGGGGGACCTTGATGTGTGGATCCCGAGTGGTAATCCGACCCAAGTTGAGAGACAGAGTGCTCAATGAGCTTCAGGAGGGTCATCTGGGAGGGGTAAAAATGAAGAGCCTAGCCAGGGCATTTGTGTGGTGGCCGGGAATCGATAAAGAAATCGAGGATATGACCAAGAGATGCACAGGATGCCAGAAGGTCCAAAACGCTCCACCACAGGCCCCGCTACATCCATGGGAGTGGCCCTCATCTTCATAGCAATGGGTACACATTGATTTTGCTGGTCCATTTATGGACTCAATGTTTCTAATCGCTGTGGACGCCCATTCGAAATGGCCAGAGCTCATTAAAATGTCCTCCACCACCACGGAGAAAACTATTGCAGTCCTAAGGACCATCTTCGCCAAGAATGGGTTGCCAGAACAGATTTGCTCCGACAATGGGCCACAGTTTGTGTCTGAGGATTTCCGGAGGTTCCTGAAGAATAATGGGGTGAAACATTACACATCTGCCCCATATCATCCAGCCACAAATGGATTGGCTGAGAGGTTTGTTCAGACCTTTAAAAAGGCCATAAAGGCAATGTATAATGACGACATACCACTACAACACAAGATGGATAATTTCTTGTTTGCTTACCGGAATGCGACACATGCAGTAACCAACCAAACTCCGGCCGTACTGTTTTTCAACCGAAGGCTAAGATGTCGTTTGGATTTGCTCAAACCAAACATAAGACGAGATGTTGAGGATAAGCAGTTCCAGCACATAAATGAGAAGCCAACCAGGAGCTTCAAGATAGGGCAACCAGTCTTGGCCCGCGACTACTGAACAGAAAAATGGCAGCCAGGAACGATATGCACACAGCAGGGACCACTAATGTACACAGCGGATGTTGGAGAGAGCATTGTGAGATGCCATGCTGACCAGATTCTAGAGTCACAGGAACAAGCCAAACCTATACCACAAGCATGTGCACCTGGTAATGAGCCCGAAGTACAGATTGCGTCTACCTCAAAGCAGTAGTATTGGAAGCTGACGAACCAACCAATGACAATGAGCCAGAATCGACTCCACCACAAGAACAGGATACTCGAGAAAGGCGCTATCCAGTCAGGATCAGGAAGCCTCCTCAAAGACTGAACTTATAAATGATTATTTCAGTTGATGTATATAGTACCGAGAAAATTGTAATTGTAATTAGTTATTATTTAGTTGTTAAATGAATGTTATGTACTGTTTATCTAAAAGGGGAGGAATTGTTGTGTATGTACCTTTCAGGGAATAACTGGTTTTAGACTGCAGTACCGGCAGTGACCACCCCTGTATAAAAGGCCCTAGCAGGCTTCTGTATTTCAGTCTGACGTTGCCTCCTGTTCAGTAAAGTACCTGTTAAACTGTTCTCCCGAAGTCCGTGTATTATTGAGGCACGGACTTTACAGGGTCCACTGCTGGTGCTTCCTCCACAGTAGGCAGTGGCAGGCGCGATAGCCCATCAGCGTTCCCATGCTGTTTCCTGCCTTTATATTCTATTTCATATTAATTCGCCCCTAGAAACAGCGACCATCTTTGTAACTGCTGTGCAGTCATCACTGGAACGCCCTTCTTAGGATTAAAGATGGAGACAAGTGGTTGGTGGTCAGTCAGCAAGGTGAACTTCTGCCCATGCAGATAGTGGTTGAATTTTTTTACTCCCCATACTAGGCTGAGGGCCTCCCTGTCAATCTGGGCGTAGTTGCGCTCGGCTGAGGTTAGTGACCGAGACGCAAAGGCTACTGGCCTCTCCAACCCGTGAGGGAATTTATGCAACAGCACCGCTCCAATACCATAGGGTGATGCATCACAGAATCACAGAATCACAGAAACCCCACAGTGCAGATAGAGGCCATTTTGGCCCATCGAGCCTGCACCGACACATATCCCACCCGATCCCCGTAACCCCTACATATCCCACCCGATCCCCGTAACCCCTACACCAACACATATCCCACCCTATCCCTGTAACCCCACATATTTAATCCCCCTAACACTAAGGGTCAATTTATCATAGCCAATCAACCTAACCCGCACATCTTTGGACTGTGGGAGGAAACCGGAGCACCCGGAGAAAACCCACGCAAACACGGGGAGAATGTGCAAACTCCACACAGACAGTCGCCCGAGGCCGGATTCGAACTCGGTTCCCTGGCGCTGTGAGGCAACAGTGCTAACCACTATGCCACCGTGCTGCCAAACGAATTGGTCACATGCCAAACGAATTGGTAGTGCTGGGTTGAAATGGGCCAACACCTCTTTTGATGTGATCAATTCATTACAGTTCTGGAAAGCTCGTCTACGTTCGTCATCCCACTTCCATGGTACCGCTGTTTGCAGTAGGGTGTTCAGTGGGTGTAGTACCGTAGACAAATTTGGTCAGAACTTGTGGTACTAGTTTACCAGCCCAAGGAACGACCTCAGTTGTGACACATTTTCCGGTGCTGGAGCCTTGACTACTGCCTCAATCTTGTCAGGGGACTTATGTAACCCCTCTTCATCGATGACGTGGCCACAATACGAGATCTGTTTCTGGAAAAACTCGCACTTGTGGCGATTAGCTCGTAGCCCATACTCCTTTAATCTGGTGAGCACCTTCTCCAAGTTGACGAGGTGATCACCGTCATTTTCGCCCGTGACCAAGATGTCGTCCAAATAACACTGGGTCCCTGGAATCCCTTGCAGGACCTGATCCATCGCCCTTTGCCAGATAGCCGGAGCCGAGGCTACTCCAAACACCAGCCGGTTGTATTGATAGAGACCTTTATGAGTGCTGATCGTAAGGTATTGTTCAAAGCTTCTTCTACCTCCATTTGCAAGTACGCCTGGGCTAGATCAATTTTGGTGAAGCGTTTACCTCCAGATAGCGAGGCGAAAATATCCTCAATTCGTGGAAGCGGAAATTGTACCATGTGAAGGACTGGGTTCACTGTCACCTTAAAATTCCCACAGATGCGGACCTTCTTTGGTTCCCCAGGCGTATTAATCAACGACCGCTTCATTACAGGAACGATGGGTGTAGCCCACTCGCTCCAGTCCACTTTGGACAGTACTCCTGAACGTTCCAACCTTTCCAGCTCTGCTTCAACAGCTGGTCTGATCGCATAAGGCACTGGTCTGGCCTTCAGAAACTTTGGGCTTGCATTTTCCTCTATTTTAATCGTTGCTGTTATTCCTTTTAGTGTCCCTAGTCCCTCCTGGAACACTTCTTTTGCGTCAGTTAGCATTTTTGACAGTCGTCCAGGTGTGACGTCGTCATCCTTTTTGGCCTCAACCTTCAGTGCCTGTATGGAATGCCAATCTAATTGTATCTTCCGGATCCATTCACATCCTAGCAGTGGTGGTCCTCCATCTGGCAGTACATATATATCCATTTTAGGTATTTCCTGGCCTTTATATGTCACTTTTACCTTTATTTTTCCTTTGGGGTAGACTTTTTGCCCCTTATACGTCTTCAAGACAATCTATGTAGCTTTCAAGGGTATGTGTGAAAATAGCTGCATGTAGTCTCTTTGATTTATGACTGTTAGCGCTGACCCTATGTCCAATTCCATTTTCACTTGGACTCCGTCTATCTTGAGTGTAACCCAGATAGTCTGGTGATCCTCCATTTCTGTTACCTTATGTAGTTTCAGACAACCCAGCTCCTTGATTCCGGAGTCTGTCACTTTTCTGTTCGTCTGAACCACTGTCCATCACCTGGGGTACCTTTTTGTACTTCTCCTGTGGAGATTTCTTACTGTTGGTTTTCTTCCCAGAGCTGCAGACTCTTGCTATGTGTCCTGCTTTCCCACACTGTCTGCACACTTGGTCCTTGAAACAACAATCTTTCTGGTCATGTGTTGTTCTGCCGCGGCAATAGCACTTCCCTGTTCCATAGGACATTTCATTGGTGCCATATTCTTGCGGTCTCCGTTGTATCTCTGCAGCGCCCCTTGCGGCTGCTTTGTGTGACACTGCCGTACTGAAAGCTTTGTCCAGCGTAAGGTCCTTTTCTGATAGAAGCCATTTCTGGGTTCCTTCACTTTGTAGCCCACACACAAACTTGTCCCTTAACGTATCTGCTAGTCCCGCTCCAAACTGGCAGTGTTTCAATAGCTTGCACAGTTCCGTTAGGCACTCAGCATTGCTTTCGTCTTTGTGTTGGTTCCTTTTATGGAACTTAAATCGTTCTGCTATCAGCAGCGGTGTGGGGTTTAAGTGGTCCTGTAGGATTTCTACTATGCTTTCAAAATTCTTGTTTACCGGCTTCTCTGGAGTTATTAGATTTCGCAGTAACCCATAAGTTTTTGCACCCATGGAATTTAACAGAACCAGTGCTTTATTAGCATCTGGCACTTCATTCGCCCTGCAGTACACCTCAATACGTTCCACATATGTCGCCCAATCTTTGACTTCATTGTCAAACGTAGAGATACTGCCACTCTTCGGCATCCTTGGGTGTGAGTTAACTGTCAAAAATGGTGCCACCCGCGCTTCCCCTTCTTCTCCGCTGGCACAAAATGGCATCTCCCGCGCTTTCCTTCCATCCCGCGCTCGCCCTTCTTCTCCGCTGCGGCTTATAAAAATGACGTCTCCCGCGCTCTTTCTTCTTCTCCGCGGCTCAATGGCGTCCCCGCGCTCCCCTTTCTTCGCCCCACGGACCGTGTTCAGCCTGTGAGACCTGGCTGTGCTCTGCGCGTTCTTCTTTTTATATTTTTCGACGCCGCTCAGTCTAGAACCTGGCTGTTCCTCTACCCTCTCTCTCTCCGGTTTGTTTTCTTTTTCTCGACGCCGCTCGGTGTTCAACCCCCGGCTGCGCCCTGCGCTCTTCACCCTCTGTCTTACCCCGTCGACGCTGCTCGGCTTTCTCTCCGCCGTCGGTCGGCTCCAGCCGCCGCTGCTCGGGAAGGGACTGCGCTGGACCTGTCGTCAGTCTCTTGCTGCTCGTCGTGGCTGGGGAACCAAGCCCGGCTCTCCACAGCCTCCCCTGCGAAGTTCAATCTCTGCCTGACTGCTGGGCGGTTGCTCGTGGTCGACACCCGTGTTCCTGGCCTCGACTATTTTTTTTTATGTTGCAGGTAGATTCGAATCGACACTCGTCGCCACTGTTGGATCCGTGGTTCAGTGGATATGCTGTTATTAAATAATCACACGGATGCTGTACATTAACAATAAACAGGTCTTTACTGGAGGAGGGTAGTCTCAAGACTGGGGGTACAGAGGCATGCGCAAAGCTTATATACAGGTGTGGTCACTGCCGGTACTACAGTATACAGGAGCTGTAAAAGTAGTTCTGACTTAAAGGCACATACATTACAGTGGGGAAACCTGGCATTCAAATTTAAATGAGGCCCAGGAGCTAAAATACCCCAGGCCTATAACTGAGGCCATTTCACACTGGCCCCACCTCACACCCGCTCAAAACCCGCTCCAGATTAAATCTGCCCCTTGGTGATAATAGCATCAGTAATATTCATGTGACTAAAATGGTGCATAAACATTTCCCACTTCTGAGCCAAATAAAAAATTCTCAAACATGCCTTCATAAAGATAATGCCTCTCCCTCCGCCCAAAAAATATCAACTGTCACACTTGGCAAGGACTGACAGGAATGGGGCTATCACAAAAAACGCTTTCTTGCCTTTGATTAACCACCCCTGCCTGGCTACTCTGTCAGGCTGAAGCAGACTGTTGACAGCCTCAGATGCCTGTTCGACCTTGAGCTGACTTTAAGACCCCATCACAAAGACCGCATACTTCCACCTATGCAACATTGCCCACCTGTGTCCCTACCGTTGCCCCTTTTCCACTGAAACCCTCAGACAGTGTCTCATCCAGCCTTAACTACTCCAATACTTTTCTTGTTTGCCTCCTATCCAATATCTTCCATAAATCCAACCTGTCCAAACCCTGCTGCACGTATTCTGTCCGGTAATCTTTCTGTTCGCCCATCTGCCTTGTCCTCATTATCCTCCATCAACTCCCAGTTCCCCAGCACCTCAAATTTAAAATTGTGCTCCTTGTTCCCAAATCCTCACCCTATCCTATGTCCACAGCCTCCTCCACTCTCGCCCCGCCCACCAAACTCTCTCTCTGACTCTGGCTTTTTGTGTATCATCCTCTCCCTTCGCCCTACCATTGGCGGTAGTGCCTCCACAAGCCCGCCTCTTACTCTCTGAAATTCCCCTCTTTAACCTCTTGGTCTTTCCAGCCCTCTCCCCTCCTCTAAAAAACTTTTTTTCAAAACGCACCTCTTTGACCAAGCTTTTGGATCCCCGCAATCTCTCCTTCACTGGCTCATCCATCTTCCAGGCGCCTCTTCATGAAGTGTCTTGGGATGTTCTTTATGGGTTGCTGCTAAAGTTTCTCCTTTCAGTGTTAAAACTAGCAAGGTGACCCTGTGAGAGACAGGAACAGCAGTTTTGTTTAACATTTCAGAGACTGTGTGAAAATGAACAGCATGATGTTATATTACAATAGAAATACTTACAGTATTATGTTGAATCTAATGATATGTATCCAACCCGGTGCCACCAACTGATGCTGTTATTTGTATTCTATTGTACATTAAATTTCTTTGCAGTAACCTGCTCATTGTAAGTTCGCAATGATTGTTACCCTTTAGGCGGATGGGCTCCTAATAGAATCAGGAAAACGGTTGCCTCTGTGGTTTGATCAATTCTGTTCTGTTCAACTCTTAGCTCATTCATTGTGATACTGAAGTGAAATACCAATGATACAGTCATAAAACTATTCAAACAACTGTATAATTTTGCTCAACACCTAAAATAAATACTGAAACACAATTTTACATCAAAATTAAACTTCACCATCCACGAACGACATGAGCTTGGAAGAGGCATGGGAGGAGATGGAGGATATTGTTGCTATGATGTTCAAATCCATTTTTTATGGTACCTTTTTACGATAAGGGAAGGGAAAATCACACGATTGTCCTGTCAGTCTTGACATCAAACAATAAAATTGCCGCTGTCTCCCTGTTAATATATTCTCCTTGGCAATCTGGGCTCAATCTTATAATATTATGATTCGTTTTTAATGTGAGACTGTATAAGATAGATAATCTTTGTGTGAATACTTTTTTTTTTAAAGAGTAAAGCGCGATGTAGTATGTTTTATTTTGACTGATGTGAAATGTTTCTGTCAACACAGCATAAATGCCAGTCATGTATTTCGAGTAGATAGATATTTAATTAAAAAGCCAATGGTTAATTTAACAATCATGAAAGGTGTGAGATTTTCTGAAGTGCCCTGAAGTTTTATGCATGCCATCATTTTTGGAATTGTGTTGAAATCCAATCTTATTAAAGGATCGGAGCCATAGCCCACATTGAACTATAAAGTATTGTATAGACAAATATTCACCGATCGTAGTAACTATAATTCTATTTACAGTATTACATTTTGTATCAAAAAACATGATCAGCTGTTTGTTTCTAGGGAGAAGAGACCCTGAGAACAGAAGACATTTTATCTACAATAGAAAAGGAAGGTGACAGTATTGCTGTGATCATGTTCAGCGGAGTACAATATTACACTGGGCAGCTGTTTGACATGGTTTCGATAACAAGGGCAGGACATGCTAAGGTGAGTTGAACAAATCACCACAAGTTTGAAATTGAAAATACACAATGGATTCATCAGCATCTGAAAAGAGATAAGATAAAGTAATGTTTTGGTGGAAACTGGAATGTCGGCAAGTACCTTTGTAGAGCAGGGCGAAACAAAGAGGGGGAAGAAGGTTGCAGATAAATATTAAGATCAGGTATGCTGACTCCCGTCACAGAAAGTCAGCTAATGGATTTAACAGTCTGCAAAACAGGTTTTTTGAAAAGCTGGATAGAAGTGTACAACTGGTGGCTGATGCACAAAGATCATCTGAGTAAGTCAGTGAAACATCTTTAAAAGGAGAAAAAGGCATGAAAATAGCCAAGTAAGACATTTAAAAGGCACTTGGATCAGTACCTGCACTTACAGAACAACTAAATATCTTGAAACTTTGTATTTGGAAAACATTGGCAGCGATTTTCAATTGCCAGCCTCCAGTTTCTCACCTGAAAAATGGCCAGCCATCAATTGAAAATCATGGGAGCGGGGAGAGGGGCACCTCGGCTGCTCCCTTGAAGACTAAAGCTCGCTTGATGCAATTTTCAAGCTGGCCTATTGAATGGATGAGCAGCCTGGCCACCTGGCTGATCAAATAAGCAATTTGCGCTCCTACGCCAGTTGTAGGACCTCATTTCAATTTTCAGGTACAAATGGGTGGAGCGTGTGCCGTGGACATTCTACCTAATTGTGCTCATTGTTGATCGGCCTAATCAATAGTTTTTAAAGGAACCGCTGCAGGCTGCTCAAAAAATGGCCCAGGAATTTTAATTTTAAAACAAACTGGCCGGATGCTGACCCGTTCAAGGCACACCCCCCCCCGCCTCCAACTATCTAACTGTATCTAGTGTGGGAGCCAGCCGATATCCTGCCCTCCCACAACCAGCAAGCTTCAGTGGGATGCCTGTTTGAAAATGAAGCCCAAAACAGAATGGTTCAGCCTCCGGGCGGACGGCGCGGGCAAGCTACCGATTTCACGCCCGTTTCAAACAGACGTTGAAGATCAGCCCCAAAATTGCAGTAAATACACAGCATAATGCTGCAATTTAGATTATCTTTCTCACCTGCTACGTTTTGTGAATCCTTTCAACATCTTGTACTATATTTAGCAGAGCACAAGAAACATCTTAGTTACCTTAGGAGCCAACATTCATGATAGGAAGAGTTGTTTCACTTAACCCTATAGGGCATAAGCCGCAATTCATACAGAAATTACATGCTCTGTTGAAATTAATCTAATAATCCAACAGAGCCGTCAAAGTACTGCTTTTTAATTATTGTCTGAGTTTGTTGCCTCATGCAATAACTACTTCATTCTCATAGATTTCTTGTTCTTTTGCTTAATGAGGACCTCCTTTTCATTCAAGAGATTTGTGTAATCCATCAGCTTCATTTTCAACATATTCTGTGTAGTCATGGAAGCATTTGATACAGTGTCCTGCTTTCATTAAGTGTCATTGCAACTGTTTGTGCACTCTGAAAGGGTGTTCTTTTTTTAAATTATGAAGTGTTATGGAACCAAGGCGAGTAAATGGAGCTAAGACATAGATCAGCCATGATCTAATTGAATGATGGAACAAGCTTGAGGGCTGAATGGCCTACTCCCGTCCCTATGTTCCTAAATTAGTCCTAACAAATATACATCCTGATTTGTAATAATGCCACAAAAGGATAGAGAGCACTTTGAGCCTTGCCACTAAAATAACATTTTCAAAAACTTAAAATGGTTCCTTTTAGGATCTAACAATACCACAAACTAAAATGTTAATAAATGTTTAATGAATTTTCAAATAGTAAGATGGTCCCTTAACCACTGAAATGAGGAAATACTTTAACCTCAATCAACACCACCAAAAATAGATTAACTGATCATTCATCTAAAGTGCTGTTTGAAGGACTTTGCTGTATTCAAATTGGTTGTCATGTTATCCTACATAATAACAATGATTATACTTCAAAAGTAATTCATTGGGTGTGAAGTGTTTTCTGACATCTGAGGACATTGTAAGGTACTATATAAATGAAAGTTTGTTGTTTTGCTAAGAGCAACAATGGAATACTCTTTAAAAAAAAAGTCAATTACGTTTACATATGATGTAAATGTAATACCGTCACAACTTTCTGCCTAACACATAAAAGTAGGTCCAATGTGCTGTGATCATGTACAGAAAAGGATAGGATGACTAAATGTTATTACTAAATGTCAGCCTTAGCTCAGTGGTTGCCCTTTCACCTCTGAATCTTGAAGGTCATGGGTTCAAGTCCCACTCTGGAGAATTGAGCACATAATCTAAGCTGATACTTCAATGCGCTACTGAGGACCTGCTGCACTGTTGGAGGTGCTGTCTTTTAGATGCTATGTTAAACTGAGGCCCCGTCTGCCCTCTCAAGTGGATGTGAATGATCCCATGGCAATCTGAGGAAGAGCAGAGGAGTTCTCTTGGTGTCCAAAGCAGATTAACTGGCCATTAATGCTACGTTCCTAGAAGCAACAGTTTTGTTTTTCTCACTCCTGCCAGAACTACAAAATGTAATCAATAGCAGATGAAGGCTTTTAGAGCACAAGTTGTTCTTACACAAGAGTCAATTTTTCTTGCGTATTCCACATTTCAATCAGCTCTGCTAACCATCTTGTATGAGCTAACCTAATGAGCAGCCAGACTAGGTGCTGAATAGCTGTAACTGAAAAGAACTTAGAATGTTTATAAGCACGTAATTGAATGGGCAATGTCATGACTTAATCAGTGCCAACTTACATCTCAGAAATATACCAAATGCTTAGCATGGAACAAGTAAATACAGCAGCCATGTTATGCACAGCACGATCCCACAATCCACAGTGAGCTGTCAGTCCAGTTCTGAGGAAGGCCGTGACCTTTTTCTCCCCACAGATGCTGCCTGACTTGCGGAATGTTTCTCGCATTTTCTGTTTTTATTTCAGATTTTCAGCATCTGCCGTATTTTAATCTTTTTTATTACAGTATTCTAGAGGCCAAACCAAGGCCTGATACAAAGGTATAGTATTTTTTTGTATTGTATTTACTCATGCTGTCAATGCAACCTAACACACTATTTTCTTTTGCAATAGCATTGTAGCGGTAGTCATGAACTTCAGTGATTCACATACAATAACACCTACATGGGGGAGACGAGTGCTCTCACATTCTGTACTGTTACGCATGTGGGCAGGGCCAACAACAAGCATGTGTATGCCATGCAGGATTGCGTGTTCAAGTGTGTTGATGGGAGAAAGTCCGAGGTCTCTTCGGTGAATCCTCACATTTTCCATTGATATTGGCCCAGAAATTCGGGTCTCCATGGGTGAGTACGCACGGGGTACTCACCCGTGGGCCCGATGGAAGTCCCGGTTTCCTGCATGCACTGCGCATGCGCGGTAAACCGGCACTTCCGTTCCTCTGAACGAAGAGGTTCAGAGGTCAAAAACGCGTGCAGGGGAGGCTGCGCGTGCACATCAAACTTAGGTTTTCTTTACAGGTTTTCCCAGGAGAATAAGTCTCCAGAAGTTAGAAATTTAAAAAGCAGGCATAATGCCTGCTTTTTAAAGGTAAGTGGTGATTTAATTAAAATTAAAACATTTTTTCCACAGGTTTATTATTTTTAAATATTTAAAGCAAAGTAAGCTTATTTTTAGCCCCGTTGGACTATAAAATTATTTTTTCAAAAATTTAAATTATTGTTTAAAATAGTTATTTAATGTAATTTATATATTATTTAAAAAATGTGATTTAAAAAAAAATTATTTGAAGGTTTACTGCTATTTTGGGGCCGTAGTATTTATAACTCTTGACAGCACTTCCTGTCAAGACTTATAAATGGAGCATTCCCTGCTCCGATTGGCTGCCCATGGCCCACGTGATCCCAGGGGACGCATCGAACTAACTGCGCCCCTGGGATACGCAAGCACTGCGCACCGGCAGCTGGGCCAGGCCCCGGATCGGTATTCCACGGGGCCCTACAGCTCAACGGCTGGCGCGCAAGGTAAGTGCAGGTCGGGGGCTTGCACCTGCGGGAAGCCCCCGACCCGAATTTCTGGGCCATTAAATAAAATGGTTATTCCGAATATGGATGTAGTGCTGACAGCTTTCAGGCATTTACCTTTTTGAACTGGTTTCAAATGATGCATGAGAGCAGCATGAGTAAAGTGATTCGTTGCCTCCTTCTCGATAAGTGCCCATCATTTACTTGACATAGCTATTCATCCAGTCTGACTGAGGCCAGCATCTTGCGACGTGAGGACTCACGGAGGAGACATGTCTTCTCCCATTCTGCAGTGGATAACAAATTCGCCAGCAAATTTGATGCAAGGTCAGTGCTTCCTTCAATAAAAACTCTTGAGATTACTTGCGCTCATTGACAGGTATTGTTCTGATTTGAGTTTACTATTTCTAAGATCAGGAAGGTCAACAGAAATAAAAGCAAGTATTAGCACCCTAGTTAAAAAAAATGGAGCTGCGTAACTATTTGTGGAGGACTAAAGCAAAAGTAAAATACTGCGGATGCTAGAACTCTGAAAGAAAAAGAGAAAATGCTGGAAGGGTTTCAACCCGAAACGTTGTCTCTGTTTCTCTCTCCACGGATGTTGCCTGGCCTGCTGAGTTTTTCCAGTGTTTTCTGTTGTTATTTCGGATTTCCAACGTCTGGAGAGAGAAACAGTTAACATTTCAGGTCGATGACTTTCTTTATTCAAGGAAGACATTGCATGCACCACATTATAAACTTAAATTAAGTTCTTCAAAAAGAGTGAGAATAATTTGACACAATTTAAAAGAGAAATGCAATTGTGCTTTAAACTGTATTGAGAAGAGACTATGGAGGGGGTTGATTCAACTCTTTGGGTGGAGTTTCAATGGGGCGGGACCTCTGTTTGCGCCTTTGTATACGCAGCAGCCCTGATCATTTTTCTGGGTTAGAGCTCATTACACAATGGTCTCCAGGTGGGATTCCTGTTGTCAAGAGGGAAGGAGAAAACCCCCGGTAGTGCTGGAGCAGAAACAAGAATCCAGAATATCCAGCGAGGAACCATAGAGGGGTAGAAGCAGCTCGAAGATCTGAAACAAAACCCAGTGAAGGCTGTTAGATCCGTGATTCTGAGAGTATGATGTTTTTCAATAACCACACGGATGTTGTAACTTAACAATCAACAGTTATTTACTGGAGTAGGGTAGTCTCAAGACTGGGGTACAGAGGCATGCTCAAGGCTTATATACAGGTGTGGTCACTGCCGGTACTACAGTATACAGGAGCTGTAAAAGTAGTTCTCTCTTAAAGGTACATACACTACAATTCCTCCCCTTTTAGATTAGTAGTACCCATAATATTCAAATAACAATTAACACTTTAACATGTACATTAAACAACAATAGTCCATTTATAGATTCAGTCTTTGGGGCGGCTTCCTGATCCTTTCGGGATAGCGCCTTTCCTGAGGTTCTTGTTCTTGCTGCAGAGGCGATTCTGGCCCCTTTTCATCAGTTAGTTCATCGGATTCCACTGCTACTGGTTCGGAGGTAGATGCTACCGGTATGTCGGGTTCATCCCCAGGTACGCGAGACATGGGGTTGACTCGTTCCTGTGACGCTAAGATCTGATCAACGTGGCATCTCACAATGTTCTCCCCGACATCCACTGTGTACATTAATGGCCCCTGCCTTGTGCATATCGCTCCAGGTTGCCATTTCTCTGTTCGGTAGTCACGGGCCAAGACTGGTTGTCCTACGTTGAAGCTGCTTGTCGGCTTCTCATTGATGTGGGGGAATTGTTTATCCTCAACATTTCTTCGCACATTTGGTCTGAGCAAGTCCAAACGAGATCTCAACCTTCGGTTAAAGAACATCATGGCCGGGGTGTGGTTGGTAACTGCATGTGTCGCGTTTCGGTAGGCTAATAAGAAATTGTCCACCTTATGCTGTAGTGGAATTTCATCGTTGCACATGGCCTTTATCGCCTTCTTAAAGGTTTATACGAACCTCTCAGCCAATCCATTTGTGGCTGGATGATACGGGGCGGATGTGTAATGCCTTACCCCATTCCTTCTCATAAATTTTCGAAACTCTTCGGACACAACCTGTGGTCAATTATCAGAGCAAATATGCTCTGGCAAGCCGTTTCTGGCAAATATGGTCCGTAGGACTGCAATCGTTTTCTCTGTAGTGGTTGAGGACATTTTTGTCACCTCAGGCCACTTCGAATGAGCATCCACTGCTATTAAGAACATTGAGTCCATGAATGGACCAGCGAAATCAATATGCACCTGTTGCCATGGAGAGGAGGGCCACTCCCATGGGTGTAGAGGGGCCTGTGGTGGTGCATTTTGGACCTTCTGGCATCCTGAGCAGCTCCTTTGTTGATTTGTTGATCGATTCCTGGCCACCACACATAAGCCCTAGCAAGGCTTTTCATTTTTAATCCCCCCAGATGACCTTCATGTAGCTCATTTAGCACTCTCTCCCTTAACTTGGGTGGAATCACCACTCTGGATCCACACATCACTGTCCCCTGGCATACTGACAGCTGTTCTCTTCTGGATGAGAATGCTGGCAACAGTGAGTCGCCATGTGTTGGCCATCCCCTCACCTTCAAATCATATACCCGAGACAGCGTCGGATCATTGCGGGTCTCCTTCTCTATATCCGCGTTCGTTACTGGCAATCGTTCAATTATTGACGAATTAAATATCTCGATAGTGTCCACTGCTTCCTCCACAGTAGGCAGTGGCAGGCGCGATAGCCCATCAGTGTTTCCATGCTGTTCGTGCCTTTATATTCTATTTCATATTGATTCGCCCCTAGAAACAGGGACCATCTTTGTAACCGTTGTGCAGTCATCACTGGAACGCCCTTCTTAGAATTAAAGATGGAGACAAGTGGTTGGTGGTCAGTGAGCAAGGTGAACTTCTGCCCATGCAGATAGTGGTTGAATTTTTTTACTCCCCATACTAGGCTGAGGTCCTCCCTGTCAATCTGGGCGTAGTTGCGCTCGGCTGAGGTTAGTGACCAAGACGCAAAGGCTACTGGCCTCACCAACCCATCTGGGAACTTGTGCGACAGCACCACTCCAATACCATAGGGTGATGCACCACATGCCAAACGAATTGGTAGTGCTGGGTTGAAATGGGCCAACACCTCTTTTGATGTGATCAATTCTTTACACTTCTGGAAAGCTCTTCTAGGTTCGTCATTCCACTTCCATGGTACCCCTGTTTGCAGTAGGGTGTTCAGTGGGTGTAATACCGTGGACAAATTTGGTAAGAACTTATGGTAGTAGTTTACCAGCCCGAGGAACGACCTCAGTTGTGACACATTTTCCGGTGCTGGAGCCTTGACTACTGCCTCAATCTTTTCAGGGGACTTATGTAACCCCTCTTCATCGATGACGTGGCCGCAATACGAGAAATGTTCTGGAAAAACTCGCACTTGTGGCGATTAGCTCGTAGCCCATATTCTTTTAATCTGGTGAGCACCTTCTCCAAGTTGGTGAGGTGATCACTGTCATTTTCGCCCGTGACCAGGATGTCGTCCAAATATCGCTGGGTCCCTGGAATCCCTTGCAGTACTTGATCCATCGCCCTTTGCCAAATAGCCGGAGCCGATGCTACCCCGAACACCAGCCGGATGTATTGATAGAGACCTTTATGAATGTTAATCGTAAGGTATTGTTTCGAGGCTTCTTCTACCGCCATTTGCCAGTACGCCTGGGCTAGATCAACTTTGGTGAAGCGTTTACCTCCAGATAGCGAGGCGAAAATATCCTCAATTCGTGGAAGCGGATATTGTACCGTGTGAAGGACTGGGTTCACTGTCACCTTAAAATCCCCACAGATGCGGACCTTCTTTGGTTCCCCAGGCGTATTACTCAACGACCTCTTCATTACAGGAACGATGGGTGTAGCCCACTCGCTCCAGTCTACTTTGGATAGTACTCCTGAACGTTCCAACCCTTCCAGCTCTGTTTCGACAGCTGGTGTGATCGCATAAGGCACTGGTCTGGCCTTCAGAAACCTTGGGTTTGCATTTTCCTCTATTTTAATCGTTGCTGTTATGCCTTTTAGTGTTCCGAGTCCCTCCTGGAACACTTCTTTTGCGTCAGTTAACATTTTTGACAGTCGTCCAGGTGTGACGTCGTCATCCTTTTTGGCCTCAACCTTCAGTGCCTGTATGGAATGCCAATCTAATTGTATCTTCCGGATCCATTCACGTCCTAGCTGTGGTGGTCCTCCATCTGGCAATACATATATATCCATTTTAGGTATTTCCTGGCCTTTATATATCACTTTCACCCTTATTTTTCCTTTGGGGTAGAATTTTTTGCCCCGTGTACGTCTTCAAGACAATCTCTGTAGCTTTCAAGGGTATATGTGAAAATAGCCGCTTGTTGACCCTTTGGTTTATGACTGTTAGGGCTGATCCTGTGTCCAATTCCATTTTCACTTGGACTTCGTCTATCTTGATTGTAACCCAGATAGTCTGGTGATCCTCCATTTTGGTTACCTTATGTAGTTTCAGACAACCCAGCTCCTTGCTTCTGGAGTCTGTGTCACTTTTCTGTTCGTCTGAACTACTGTCCATCACCTTGTGTACCTTTTTGTCCTTCTCCTGTGGAGATTTCTTACTGTTGGTTTTCTTCCCAGACCTGCACTCTTGCTATGTGTCCTGCTTTTCCACACTGTCTGCACAGTTGGTCCTTGAACCAACAATCCTTCTGGTCATGTGTTTTTCTGCCGCAGCGATAGCACTTCCCTGTTCCATAGGACATTTCATTGGTGCCATATTCTTGCGGTCTCCGTTGTATCTCTGCAGCGCCCCTTGCGGCTGCTTTGTGTGATACTGCCATACTGAAAGCCTTGTCCAGCATAAGATCCTTTTCTGATAGAAGCCATTTCTGGGTTTCCTCACTTTGCAGCCCACTCACAAACTTGTCCCTTAACGTATCTGCTAGTCCCACTGCAAACTGGCAGTGTTTCGATAGCTTGCGCAGTTCCGTTAAGTACTCAGCATTGCTTTCGTCTTTGTGTTGGTTCCTTTTATGGAACTTAAATCGTTCTGCTATCAGCAGCGGTGTGGGGTTTAAGTGGTCCTGTAGGATTTCTACCATGCTTTCGAGATTCTTGTTCACAGGCTTCTCTGGGGTTATTAGGTTTCGCAGTAACCCATAAGTTTTTGCACCCATGGAATTTAACAAAACCAGTGCTTTCCTAGCATCTGGCACTTCATTCGCCTTGCAGTACACCTCAATACGTTCCACATATGTCGCCCAATCTTCGACTTCATTGTCAAACATAGAGATACTGCCACTCTTCGTCATCCCTGGGTGTGATTTAACTGTCAAATATGGCATCTTCCGTGTTTCCCCTTCTTCTCCGCTGGCACAAAATGGCGTCTCCCGCGCTTTCCTTCCTTCCCGCGCTCGCCCTTCTTCTCCGCTGCGGCTTCTAAAAATGGCGTCTCCCGCGCTCTTCCTTCTTCTCCGTGGCTCAATGGCGTCTCTCGCGCTCTCCCTTCTTCTCCCCGCGGACACTGTTCAGCCCTTGAGCCCTGGCTGTGCTCTGCGTGTTTTTTTTTTTTTCTTTCTGTGCGCCTTTCCCGTTTCCGCCGCTCGGTCCTGGACCCGGCTGCTGCTTTACCCTCTCTCTCTCCGTTTTGTTTTTCCTTGACGCCGCTCGGTTTTCAACCCCCGGCTGCGCCCTGTGCGCTTCACCTTCTATCTTACCCCATCGACACTGCTCGGCTTTTTCTCCGCCGTCGGCCGGCTCCAGCCGCCGCTGTCCAGGAAGGGTCTGCGCTGTACCTGTCGTCAGTCTGTTGCTGATCGTGGTGGCTGGGGAACCAAGCCCGGCTCTCCACAGCCTCCCCTGCGATGTTCACTCTCTGCTGGATGACTGGGCGGTTGCTCGTGGTCGACGCCCGTGCTTCTGGCCTCGACTTTCTTCCACCGCCCTCCGGAGCGAATCCTCGAAGGGAAATGCAGAGTTGCAGGTAGATTCGAATTGACACTCGTCGCCACTGTTAGATCCGTGATTCTGAGAGTATGATGTTTTTCAATAACCACACGGATGTTGTAACTTAACAATCAACAGGTATTTACTGGAGTAGGGTAGTCTCAAGACTCGGGTACAGAGGCATGCTCAAGGCTTTTTTACAGGTGTGGTCACTGCCGGTACTACAGTATACAGGAGCTGTAAAAGTAGTTCTCTCTTAAAGGTACATACACTACAAAGGCTTTGGTGGAGACATTGGGTGAAAAACTAGCACCTGGGCGCGGCGTCACTAACACCTCCTGCGAAATTCAGCGGGAGGTTATCGGCGGCAGTAACCATTAGCACCCCGCAGCGCTATGCCCCCGGCAATGACGTCATCTTGCTATGCAGCGCCCCGCTCGTACCCCGGCCGCAATCTTCGGTAGCATCCCCTGACCTACCGCCGGACGCTATGTCCGACAGGGTCAGGGGGGTGTACCTGCGGCCAGGGCGGCGCAAATTAAAGGGGAGGTTTTGGGCAGCCAATTGTGTTTCTGGACACCTGCCAGCACCTGCCCTCGTTGTTGTCCCCGGCCTCCTGTGAAGCCCCCTCGTGGGATGCTGGCTGCGCGCCATGAGCCCGGCACTCCACTTGAGTGCCGGGCTCTTTTGCCGGCACTCCGATCCCTGGTGGTCCAGCTGGGCCCCGGGTCGCACTGTGCTAGGCCCCTCCTAAGGGGAGGAAGGCCTGCAATACCATGGCACATAGCGGCGCGATATTCACTCACAGCGCCCCAAGAGGGAGGCGGGGCGCTTCCAGTAGTGCACTGCCTCACTCTTGGGGCGCTACCAGTGAATTTCGGGCATAGGGGTGCTAACTTTTTCAGGCGCTAAAAGTAGCGCCCCGACGAAGTTAGCATCCCAAAGGGGGCACGACTCAATTTTGCCCCCAAGGCCTTCAACAGGTAAGTTATTGGGGTCAGATTAAAGGGAGAATAGGCTGCTACAAGACACTCTGCATCTATGGGGACACATTAGGGTAGTTACTGCCACTTCCCAGGGCCAACTGCCACCTTAGAATCATAGAATAGAATCATAGAATGGTTACAGCATGGAAGAAGGCCATTTGGCCCATCGAGCCTGTGCCAGCTCTCTGCAAGACCACTTCAGCTAGCCCCACTCCCCTGCCCTTTCCCCGAAACACTGCAAATTTCTTTCCTTCAGGTACTTATCCAACTCCCTTTTAAAAGCCGTGATTGAATCTGCCTCTATCACCCTTTCAGGCATTGCATTCCAGATCTTAACCACTCGCTGAGTAAAAAAGTTTTTTCTTACGTCGCCTTTGGTTCTTTTGCCAATCACCTTAAATCTGTGTCCTCTGATTCTCGAACCATCTGCCAATGGGAACATTTTCTTTCTATCTACTCTGTCCAGACCCCTCATGATTTTGAACAGCTTTATCAAATCTCCTCTCAATCTTCTCTGCTCCAAGGAGAACAACCCCAGCTTCTCCAGTCTATCAACATAACTGAAATACCTCATTCCTGGAATCACTCTCGTAAATCTTTTCTGCACCCTCTCTAAGAACTTAACATCCTTCCTAAAGTGTGGTGCCCAGAATTGGACAAAGTACTCCAGTTGGAGCCGAACCTGTGTTTATAAAGGTTCATCATAATTTCCACACTTTGGTACTCTATGGGCATGATTTTGCCAGTGTGGGTGGGCTGTGGCGTGTCAGGTGTTTTTAGAGTTCTGAACCCGACTCCAGTGTGATGTGAGGAAAAAGAGCGATTTTCCCCTAATTGGGCAATTGATTTCCAGCGTGTGGGAACCCCTAGCCCAATGAGTCTTTCCATCCTGAAAGTCGCCTCCGATGACGTCATCAGTGCTGCTGAATTTAAGGCCTGCAAGCAGCCTTGCTTCTTCTGGAGACTGGAAACGCTTTGGACATTGTATGAAGGACTTCATTTACCGACCATGTCCACCAGCAAGCAAAAGTGTGTACGTCGATTTGATGAGCCCTCGCTCCATGCTCTGGTGGAGGGAGCAAGATCCAATAAGGAGGTGCTCTTCCCTTCCTCAGGGAGAAAAAAGCCACCACAACAAACTAAAGCTGTGTGGCTGCAAGTGGCCAGGGAGGTCAATGCCACCTCTATGTTCCGCAGAACCTGGCTGCAGTGCAGGAAGAGGTTTCATGACATTCTGCACACTGGAAAAGTGAGTATGACTTTCCCTTCACCCTCAATCTGATCCCCATCGCCTCTCCTCACCAGCACTCTGCTTTGCCAACCTCTTGCTCCACATCCCACTTGACACTTACATCCCTGCACCCTTACCCATTACCTCTCTCTCTCTCTGGTCACATTCACTTAACTATTCGACCATGCAGCCCTCATACTCTCTATCACTGTGATGCAATGACAACAACTTACAACACACAGGGAGGGCCCTTTGTCTCTGTCTAAGCATCTATGCTATGGAATCTCTACACTCACTCCTTCATTCTCACTCAAACTCCACTTGTGTCCCTCATTGCAGAAAAAGAGAGCTCACAATAAGAGGGAAAGAGCAAGGACAGGAGGAGGGCCACCCTCAATAGCCCAGCTCACCGCCTCAGAGGAGGCGGCCCTGGAAATTGCCGAGATCGAGGAGGATTCCCAAGTGGGGGACGGACAGGCAGGCGCATCACAGCAAGCTGGTGACAGAATAGTTTGGCATCTCTCTCATTGACATTGTATGAGTCACTGATAATGAATCTGATGCTCTAACAGATTGACTTATGATCATCTGCACTGTTCAATGTGCATGTAACCTTGACCTCACATCTCTAACTCTTTCCTTTACTCCCCCACAGGACCATCGAGAGCCCCCATCTCCACTGTCCAGGAGGAAGAGCCTGAGCTTCCAGACTCCTCAGAGGAAGCTGAACTTCTGAGGGCGCTGCATCAGCAGAATAAAGCACACACATCACCAGCGCAGACTCTAATAACTTGGTGGGACCTTCGGGACATAGAGTAAAGTTGTCACCTGGTGTATCACAGCTCACAAGTGAGCATCAGCAGATGGTGGAGATAGGGACAGCAGTGGAGAGTCCTCGTCGGAGGGCGCAGGACGCCCCCAGCTCAGCTCCGCTGCATGTTTTCCCTGTGCCTCCGGGTCCATCCAGAAGGACTCCAGGAACAGGTGCAGGAGTCTCTGGCAGGTTTTGTCTCCAGGGTTGCTGCGAGTGTGGAGCGAATGGAGGAGTCCACCGCTAACAGGAGCAGAGCCTTTGTGGAGGCATTGGCGCATGAATGCATCACCACGGAAAGGATGGCAATCTCCGTGGAAAGGATGGCTACCGTAGAGGAGAGGATGGCTATGGCCATGGAGGAGCTTAGTCGCCAGGTTCGTGAAAACATGGTCATTGTTCACAATAGACTGACATTTCTTGAGGAGCGATGGTCAGCTATTAAGCATACAAACCAGATATTCATGCAAGTCCTCAGGAGTAGGACTTCCAGTACAGAAACAGGTCCTCATGGCCCCCCTGAAGTGCAGCAAGGTGCTGTCAAGTCACTTGCTAGCTCTGAAGTGGGACTGACCCATGAGAGGGATGTTGGTGGCAGACAGCAAGGAAGTGGGGGCTTCTCGCCAAGCGCTCACACGACCATGCCACTGCAAAGCCCTCGGTCAGTGCCCCACCAGAGTCCCCACCCAACTGAGATCGACGTCTCAACCCCTGCATAGCCGCAGGAGCAGCAGATTGTTGCCGAGCGCTCACAGGTTCGCAACCCCAGAGGACGCCCGCCAAAGGTATCGAGACAGGAGCAGCAGGAAAGTGAGCAAGGGGCCTCCACATCTGCTAAAGTCACAGGGGAAGCAGCCCGTAGGAGCACGCGTAAGAGGAAGATACTGCACAAGTAATCACAATGGTAGTCACTTGGGTGTAATGTTATGTTTAATTTTGAAAAGCCATCAGTTGGTTATTGCCATTAAAAATTCTGATGGCAAACTGTTGCAGTTGTGGCGTGTGTCATGTCGCTAATGGGACTACCACATTGAGGGCTTAGGATTACTTGCTATTGTCAGTATGGTGGTCAGAGTGATAGGAATCTGTAGGTTCCTGGCCATTGTCGAGGGTCTGATAAGAAGGTGCGAGGCAAAAGTGTTTGTTTGTGCAGGCTATGTAAATCTGGCCAAGATGAGTGCCTGCCTTGCATCCTGGGCAGCAATGTGCTCGCATGCTGCTGCCGCTGGTTGATGCGCCTCTGCAAGCTGTTCGTTGTCGCTCTCCTCCTCCTCTTCATCTGAGGAGGCTGAGGAGGCTATGTGATGAGCCACTTGTTCCTCAGGCATCTGCAAGCCACGATGCTATGCCATGTTGTGAAGTACACAACAAACCACGACCATTCTGGAGACCCTGGCTGCTGAGTACTGCAGGGCTCCACCTGATCTATCAAGGCATCTGAAGCGCATCTTCAGCAATCCGATGGTTTGCTCTATTATGGATCTGGTGGACATGTGACTGGAGTTGTAGCGCTGCTCTGCTTCGTTGGAAGGGCTCCTCAACGGCGTCATTAGCCACGTCTTCAGGGGATAGCCCTTGTCTTCAAGTAACCATCCGCAAAGTTAGTCTGGCGGACTGAAGAGCGGAGGCACACTAGACTGGCGCAGGATGAAGGAGTCATGGAAACTGCCAGGGTACTTGGCACAAACGTGCAAAATTTCCTTCTTGTGGTCACACACCAGCTGTACGTTGAGGGAGTGGAATCCCTTGCGGTTGATAAAAATACCTGGATTGTGATGGGGTGCCTTTAGGGCCACATGTGTGCAGTCAACGACGCCCTGCACCCTTGGAAAGCCTGCCAGATTGTCAAACCCAACCGCATGCGCATTTGCACTGGTTTGATCCTTGGAGAAATTGATGTGATTGTGCGCGATGGCAAAAAGGGCATCGGTTACCTGCGTGATGCAAGTGTGTGCGGCCACCTGGGAGACGCCGCTGATGTCTGCTGCTGATCCCTGGAATGAGCCTGAAGCAAAAATGTTGAGTGCAGTGGTGACTTTGACGGCCACTGGTAAGGGGTGTCCACCTGCTCCTCTGGGCTCCAGGTCTTGCTGCAGCATTGCGCAGATGTCACCCACTACCACTCACAAAAGTCTGAGCCTCCTTTGGCACTGCTGCTCAGTCATATTGAGGTAGCTGATCCCCTGTCTGTAGACCCTGTTTTGGGGGTACCTCCTGCGCCGACGTGCTTCCATGCGCAGGCGCCTTCTGGCCTGTGCAGCTTCAGGTGGGTGAGCAGCAGCTTGGAGCTCCTGTTGTTGCTCCTGCAGTTGGTGTTGCTGCTGGTCAGGGTTCTGCTGCTGCCGCGGCTGGTCTTCATCCAAATCTGATGTCCAGGAGGAAAGGAAATAAATAGTTCCCAGTCTTCTGGTAAATGCCTCAGTTGAGGAAGCGCTCAGTCAAGGTGGGGAGAGGGGTTTCCCAGGAGGTCACACTGGAGATTGGTGTCAGGCTCCAAACTTCCAGAACAATGAGTATGTCTGCTAAAAGTTCCTCCAGACATGAGGCAACAAAGCTCTGCCACCTGCGAATGATGATTGGTGAAAACTCCTTTATAATGGTGGAGCTGCAGCTGTTAGTAAGCAGTCCACTTGTGAAGCCGCCAGGATTCACTGGCGTGTTCCAGAGGAGGCGTGCAGAATGTGGGAAAAGGGTTAAAATTGGAAAGGCCTCTCAAAATGGGATTATAGAGGCAATTAAGTGGTTGTTAAGGGCCTTAAGGGCCTATCCCGCCTCTTGGAGGCGGGATGGAAACGGGGTCAGAAAACTCGCATGTGGGAAAATTGCTCGGAGGCGGGATGGAGGCGGGATCGGGCCCACCTGCCATTTTTTGCGATTTTAACAACTCACACGCCTCCAATCTCGCCTCCTCGGGCCTGGCAAAATCGAGCCCATGGCCTCTATTCAGGAAGCCCAGGATCCCGTAAGTCTTTTTAACTGCTTTCTCAACCTGCCCTGCCACCTTCAACAATTTGTGCACACATACCCCCCAGGTCTCTATGTTCGTGCACCCCGCTTCAGGATTGTACCATTTAGTTTATATGTCCTCTCCCCATTCATTCTACCAGAATGTATCACTTCACACTTTACTGCATTAAATTTCATCTGCCATGTGTCTGCCCATTTCACCAGCCTGTCTATGTCTTCCTGAAGTCTATCACTCTCCTCCTCACTGTTCGCTATACTTCCAAGTTTTGTGTCATCTGTAAATTTTGAAATTGTGCACATTCACGTCCAAGTCATTAATGGGCCAGAAATTCACGGCCAAAGGCGTGAGTGCGCTCGGGGTACTCACGCATCTGGCCGTTGGAAATGCCGGCGTTCAGCATGAACAGCGCATGCGGGGAACGCCGGCATTTCCAGACCTCGAGCGCGTGCGACTGCACAGGCAGCGCTTGCGCAGTGAACTTTGTAGATTTCATTCATGAAATCCGTGAGGTTAAGTCCTCAGAAGTTACACTTGAAAAAAGCAAGTGTAAAGTGGTTCATTGGCTGCGGAGGAAGAAACATATTATCGTGGAGCTTCTGAAATGCAATATTTTTGTTTGGGAAAGGGAGGGAAGTTATTTTAAGAAATTTTAAGTAAGTTTTAAAGTTAAAATTTTTTTTTTTTAAAAGGGTTTTCAGAACGGTAGGTAGAAGGAGCAATTGTGGCTGTGTGAATGGAATGTGAGAATGAGTTATGTATGTATGTCCACATATATTCCTTTACGTATATGTATGTATGTTTTATATTCCTTTACTAATGTGTATGAATGTATGTTTTTAATTATGATTTTCAAATAAGTTACTTTCTCTGAAAGTCATAATTAAATAATACATTCATACACATAAGTAAAGGAATATATACATAACACGCAAAGGAATATATACAGACATACATACTTTCAGAAGCTCCACGATAAGAAATATCTTCCTCCGCAGCCTCTGGAGCAACTGTACCCATGCTTTTTTCATGTGTAAGTTGTAAGGACTTGACCTCACTGAAAGCAGTAATGAAAGCGGCGAATTATACTGCGCACGCGCTGCCTGTGCAGTCGCACGCGTTCTGCCTCTGAACCCCTTCGTTCAGAGGACAGGAAATGCCGGTTTTCCCCAAAAGCACTGTGCATGCTGAAAACCGGCATTTCATCCGGCCAGATGCGTAAGTACCCCGACCGTACTCGCGCAGTTGGAAGGGAATTACTGGGCCAACATTTGACATGTCAATAAAATGAAAAATTTAACAATTGCACGACTTGCCCCCTCGCATCTGCGACTGAGGGTCCAAGGAGGTGCATTGCGCAAGAGGTCATCATCGTACGTATCCTCACACTGTTCCCTTTGGGGAACTGTATGAAGTGGTGGAAGGATTTATGGCCGTGATTAACGCTCATTCCGTGACCGTAACCATCTTTGAACCAGCCATTAGGGTGGTTAGTCCTATGGCGGGAGGGTTTTACGGGCTCCCACAACCCATCTGAGGGGGTGGGGGGCCACCAACACCCACGGACGCAAGTATCCCGCTGGATGTCCACCCAGAATTTAAAGTTGGAACTCCGACTCCACTTGCCGGGACTGTCTGGAGTGGGGTTCAAAACCCTACTCCTTCTGGCCCAGCGGCGGGGATGCTTACTGCTACGCAAAAGGCCCACTCCGCACAAAAGGTGACACCCATACGTTTCCTGCGCCTTTTCCCTCCCCGTGACTGGAGCCCTATGCTGCCATTTCACGTTGCTAATCGGATTGGGCCTTTGTCATAGCGGTAGGATCCCCGCCGCTGGGCCAGATCAGGGTAGGGTTTCGAACCCCGCTCCAGACAGTCCCGGCAAGTGGAGTCGGAGCTCCGGCTCTAAATTCTGGGTTGACATCCAGTGGGATATTTGCGTCCGTGGGTGTGGGTGGCCCCCCTCCTTGTATAGCTTGTGGGAGCCCGTAAAACCCTCCCGCCATAGGACTAACCGCCCTAATGGCTGGTTCAAAGATGGTTACGGTCACGGAATGAGCGTTAATCACGGCCATAAATCCTTCCACCACTTCATACAGTTCCCCAAAGGGAATAGTGTGAAGACACGTATGACGACGACATTGCTAAATAAATAAATGGAATTAAAAAAATTCTTTTAGGGCTTTTAAAAGTCTTTAAATTGCTTTAATTCTCTTTAAAACTACTTCAGATTACTCAAAATAATGTAAACATTTTAAAAAGTTTATAAAAGTTACCAAAATCTTCAGAAAACTTCCAAAAACCTATTTAAACTGCTGCTTTGCATGTAAAAATCCTTAGCAGCTTGACAGAAACATTGGGGGCGTGTCCAGTGAAACTGAGACCTCAAGGGGCGTGTCTCACTTACACTGCACGCTCCTGGTTTCGCGCTGGCTGCACTCCTGGGCGGCGTGACGTCATACGCTGCCCGGGATTCTTCTTTTTCATTCACCAAGTCCAGGCGTCCCTGGAGCTGATCGTCAGTAGCGCGGGGTAAGTGTAAATACGGGGCTTGCACGCGCTGCAAGCCCCGTTCTGGAATTTCTGGGCCAATATATATCAAGAAAAGCAGTGGTCCTAGAACTGACCCCTGGGAAACACCACTGTATACCTTCCTCCCGTCTGAAAAACAACTGTTCACCACTACTCTCTGTTTCTTATCACTTAGCTAATTCCATATCCATGCTACCACTGTCCCATTTATTCCACGGGCTTCAACTTTGCTGGCAAGCCTATTATGTAGTACTTTGTCGAACGCCTTTTGGAAACCCATGTACACTACATCAACTGCATTACCCTCATCAACCCTCTCTGTTACCTCATCAAAGAACTCAATCAAGTTAGTTAAATATGATTTACCTTTAACAAATCTGTGCTGGCTTTCCTTAATCAATCCACACTTGTCCAAGTGACTGTTTATTTTGTCCCTGATTACTGTTTCTAAAAGCTTCCCCCACTACCGAGGTTAAACTGACTGGCCTTTAGTTGCTGAGTTTATCTTTATACCCTTTTTTGAACAATGGTGTGACATTTGCAATTCTCCATTCCTCTAGCACCACCCCCATATCTAAGGGGGATTGGAATATTATGGCCTATACCTCCGCGATTTCCTCCCTCAATTTCCTCAGCATCCTAGGATGCATCCCATCTGCTCCAGGTGATTTATCTACTTTAGGTACAGCTAGCCTTTCTAATACCTCCCCCATGATAACCCAGGGAAGCGGTGGTGGCATAGGCAGGAAGATGAAAAATCCACCAGGACCTGGATTTCACCCACCTGCCACCATTTGTGGCAAAGAGCGAGCAGTGGGGGTGGGAAATCCTGGCTGGGGTGGTGGTAGGCCTCATTGGTGCATGTTCCTGCCATTTCTGCCATGAACCTGCCTGATTTGGGGCAGGACCGTGGAGGAAAATTCCCTTTACAATTGTGTATGTTGACAGTGTGCTAACTTTAATAATGCTCTTTCAGTTCCAAGTTTTATATCAATGCTGATAAATTCTCCTTGCACCTCTCCAATGTGGGATAGAAGGGCAAATTATCCAGTTGGATGCCCCCAGTGAGAAGTGGTGCTCACCAGGGCCACTGCTCGGGAAATTATGGGCCCACAGTCTCTGATTTTCATTCTTTTAAATTAACGGATGGAAAATTGGGGCCTTTGGGCCCAAGATTTCTTAACCAGCGTTCCCTGTAAGTACCACTCTCAGGAGAGCACCTGATAGGAAAATCAGCTCTACAAGGAATACAAGTTGGGGATGTCCAGGACTAATTAAGCATGATGTCTATCCCATGGGTGAATTTTATTGTTGTAACCTGAAGTGGCCAATGACCAGAAACCTAACTGGACCAGCAACATAAATACTGTGGCAACAGGAGCAGGTCAGAGGCTTTGTATTCTGTGGCGGGTGACTCACCTTTTGACTCCCCAAAGCCTTTCCACCATCTACAAGGCACAAGTCAAATCAAATCAAAATCAAATCAACTTTTATTGTCATTGTTAGTGCACAAGTGCAGTACAACGAAATGTAGGCTTGCGGCTCCCGAGAGTGTACATTTAGATTAAGACATTTAAACATTCAACATACATTTGGCTTGTAATACATTAACATAAACATAACCATAATAAAGTGCATTGGCAGATGTGCAGGCTTTAGAGTTTATTTGTGGAGTTCAGTAGGATGACAGCCCTGGGAAAGAAGCCATCTACAAGGCACAAGTCAGGAGTGTGATGGAATCCTATCCACTTGCCTGGATGAGTGCAGCTCCAACAACACTCAAGAAGCTTGACACCATCCACAACAAAGCAGCTTGATCGGCACCCATCCACCACCTTAAATATTCACTCCCTCCACCACCAGCGCACCGTGGCTTCAGTGTGCGTACCATCTACAAGATGCACTGCAGCAACTCGCCAAGGCTTCTTCGACAACACCTCCTAAACCCATGACCTCTACCACCTAAAAGGACAAAGGCAGCAGGCACATAGGAAAACCACTACCTCCAAGTTCCCCTCCAAGTCACACACCATTCCGACTTGGAAATATATTGCTGTTCCTTTATTGTCGCTGGGTCAAAAATCCTGGAACTCCCTCCCTAACAGCACAATGGGAGTACCTGCACCACATGGACTGCAGCGGTTCAAGAAGGCAGCTCACCACCATCATCTCAAGAGACAAGTAGGAATGGGCAATAAATGCTGGCTTTGCCAGCAACACCAACATCTCGTGAATGAATAAAAAAAAGGTCTAACTGCTGGATAAATCCAGCATCCAGCGGGGGCTTGACAAATTCTCTTTAGGTTTCAAAGTAAACAATATATTTTATATCAACAAATCAGAAAAATTAGGTTGCCATACCATCTGTGAAAATGATATGATGCTTAGTTGTAATACCTTAGAAAATGTGACATCATTTTATAATCAGCAAAAACACTGCTGAATTGTTTAGTTATTTTTAGACAAGTCACATTATCTGCTTTTCAGCTAATTTCGACTTCCAGCAAGATTGTAAAGTATACAAAGTATCATGCTTAAATAATGACATTGCAGAGCTCCCAGTTACGTTCCTTAAAGTTTTTGGGCTGAAAATTGGAGAACACTGGAAACCTGCCGGTAACAGAGGCGGCCGAGAATAATGGCCGCCGGCCGAGAGAACGCAGGCAGTGCCGGCATTTGGGTACTGCCTGCTCATTAACATTAGCATGGCATTGATTTTCTAGTGTAATGCACTCTTTACAGCGCCAGTCTCAGACGGAAGCCTCTGTGTCCCACTTGTAGTGTAGGGGAGCGGGGAAGAAAGGACCGACCTGAATAGTTGCCGTACTTGCTCCAAAAATATTAGCTGCTACCCAATGTTTGTGGATTTTTTAATAGTTTATGAGATGAATGTATCTGCATTCTCTGTAACCCTAATCTTTCCCCAATGGTTACTCTTGAAAGTGTTTAAATGTGCAGTCATCATGGCAGCTTTTAGTGGGTCTTGCATACTCGACACAAAATAATTTTTTGATGAATAATTGATTATGGAATTTTGAATAAATCATTTATAATTCCTTAAAATCTTAATTAGTTGAGTCCAGATTTGCTAGGGTGTGACATTCTGGTGATGCTATCATAAAGATAAAAAAGATCTTATCAGAGATCATCTTCAATTGTTGCAATGGAGTTCACCCATTGATTTACAGAACATCAAACACTGTAGGCCTCCCGGAAAGCTGCCAGAAAATCCAACCCCCCATCCCCGTCACTGATGGGCAAAAAAATGAAAGTTTAAAAGAAGAACCTTGGCAAAGGAGGCATTTGAAGTTCCGGCATCCAGCTGAGGTGTTTTCCAATTGTCAGCGCCCATCCTCGTAAGTTTGCCAGACTCCTCATGGCCGTTAATACTGAAACACCTTTTAGCAGCAGCACGCACTGGCATGATTTAGAGTGTGTGGCAGTGGGAGCGGTGAACTCCAAAATAGATGAGCTGGCGTCAACTCGGCGTTGCACGCCAATTGACATCACACTTCAATTCATTAAAATACTTCCACCGATCGCAGGCAACGAGAGCGCTAGTGACCTGCCGAAAATGGCGGCCGCTGCAGGACCCGCCACCAGCTGGCGGAAGAGTACCGGCCGCCATTTTTCGCCATTTCATGGCGGTAACGGGTGGCGCAACCCACCCAAATTTCTAGGCCTTTGTTTTTTAAAAAAAACATTAAAGGAGCCGCACACCCAAAAAATTTAGCGGGAACATTGGTCAAAACGTCTCCGTATGTTGCTGCTGCTGTTTGTCCCTCATTTAATGTCATTTCTCCGGCCATGAACAGTCAGCATTATCTGCTAGGTGCTAAAAATAATTCTGTGAATATCTTATTTCATTGAACAATGCAGCCTGTGGTAGAAACTAATTTGGGAAGGTTTTCCTCACAAATAGATGATTATGATTCCCTAACTCCTGGCATAAATTGGTGTTCCACATTGGGTAAACTCATTATCAAGTTTCTTGAGGCAAGATTTGACATTGAGGTTTAAGAAGATATATTTTAATCTGTATACATTAACTTTGCACAGAATCCACCCATGCAGTTTCTACACGTGTGTACCGTAAAATCCAGCATATAGACTGCACCTGGTCATAAGTAACCTATCTATGTTGCAGTTGCCATTTCGGTTTAAAAGCAAAACCAATTCAATCAGTGTATAAGTTACAAGAACATTAAAATCTGCTTGTAGGTTCAATCTTCATTCTTCATTCAGGCCCAATTTACACTGTAGAAACTTGCCATAGCTTGATTTGGTTCTAGGGAAACCACATGCTAAACACATTATTAACACTGACATTTTTACAACATGCTGGGTGGTGACATGTGTGCCCTCCCACTCCCATCTTGTATAAAGGACCTGCACAATACCACAGACTGATTTATATCCCCTACCCACCCTTGGTGCTTTTCATTTTTCTAAATTGATTTTGGCGCCTTTTAGCTGTGCTTTTTGAAATAAAGCTGTCTTTCAGTTTTGGTAAACTTGTTCTACTATAAACTTGAGGAGACCCAGTAACCGTAAACACCAATTTCAAAAAAAAGGAAGGAGAAAATATTCAACGGTATTTGTTCTCAGCAGGTTTAAGTGAAAAAGATACCACAGGGAGCAGTAAATACTTGAGACACTCAGGCAAGTGAAAGAGTGCTTCTGTGCAACAACAAAAATAGCTTTTTTTTTTAAATGCACCATATGGCACTCAGTACCTAAGCATAGTTGTTTGGCTCCAGACTCAATATGCAAACACAGATGAGTTCCTTAGACACTGATTCTCACAAAAAGAGATAATGAAGAGAGCACAGTTCTTTGCCTAAGTTCCTGAGTGCAGAAACAGCCATCCCTCGAATGCCTTACCGACCACAGCTTGCAACTTTTTGAGGACCTACCATCATAGATGAAGATGACATATCATTTTTACCAAGATTCATTGGAGCCCTTAGATTACATTTTAGTGGCAGTCTCCATAATCATTTTCCAAGATTTAATTTAGAACAGGACTTTCTACTCAAGGTTCTGACTTGCAACTGCCTGAACAGGGATGGGAACAGTCTCGAGAGGCTGAATGGCCTACTCCTGTTCCTATGTTCCAAATGCATGGATGACCTAGGTAGTATGACATATTCACAAGGGGCAACACCTGTATAAGATGTTGTGTGCAGCTTTGTCTTCCTCAGGGCAACTCAACTGCAAAGAGTAGTGACGTCCACCCACAGCCCTTCTGCGAACATTCCATGTCACTGATTTAGAATCAGATGCTGGCCATGGAATCAAGGCCATGGTATCAAATACATTAGACTCGGGAGCAAACATCATTTATGACGGTATACTGCTCTATGTCATCACTGTGCCTGATGATCTATTACAGTTGGACCCACTTCCCCATTTGCCCGTTCAGGGAAGCCAATTATTAGAGATCTCATGCCATTTAGAAAGTAGGTCACATGATGTGCATGCACCATACAGGGGCGAGGGGGGGGGGGACAGCAAAATCCTTGGACAATATTTATCCATTGGCAAAATCCAATACAACAACCTATTCATAGTGCAGTTGGGCTTCGAATGCAGTTCCTTGGTCTCAAAGGACTGCAATTAGCATTGTACTCCAAACATATTCCCATGTCCCCAGTTTCCCTGCTACCATCTGGCAATGGCTTTCCCAGTGACCTACCTACCATTATTGGCTGCCTGAGGCAAGGCTGCTTCTAATGCTTTGCAAGGTCATGTGAGGGGCTGGCTCAGAATCGAGGGTCTAAGAGATAGTACACAAGAAGTACCCACTTCACCACAGATAATACTACCCATGATTTTCAGTGATACTTCGATCAGATCATCCTCCCAGGATAGAAATCTCTACTTCTGAGATAAACAATCTTATAATGTCACAAGAAAATGAATGTGCCCATACCAAGTAGTAATAAGGGGGCTTGTCACATAGAAACATAGAAACGTAGAAGATAGGGGCAGGAGTAGCCCATTCGGCCCCTTGAGCCTGCTCCGCCATTTAATGAGATCATGGCTGATCAACCAAATTCAGTACCCTGTCCCTGCTTTCTCCCCATATCCCTTGATCCCTTTAGCCTTAAGAAATATATCTAACTCCTTTTTGAATATATTTAATGAATTGGCCTCAACTGCCTACTGTGGTAGAGAATTCCACAGGTTTATCACTCTCTAAGAACATAAGAACATAAGAAATAGGAGCAGGAGTAGGCCAATCGGCCCCTCGAGCCTGCTCCGCCATTCAATAAGATCATGGCTGATCTGATCCTAACCGCCAATCTACTATCACAGAACCATCTCCTGAATCTAACAGAATTAGACACACGAAATAGAAGCAGGATCAGGCTACACAGCCCCTCGGCCCGCTCCGCTACCCATAGGGCCATGTCCGATCCGAACCTAGACTCATGTCCAAATTCCTGCCTGCTCCCCGTAACCCTTAATTCCCTTTACTTCTAGGAAACTGTCTATTTCTGTTTTAAATTTATGTAATGATGCAGCTTCTACAGCTTTTTGGGGCAGCATATTCCATGGACCTACCACCCTCTGAGTGAAGTAGTTCCTCCTCATCTCAGTTTTGAAAGAGCAGCCCCTTATTCTAAGACTATGCCCCCTAGTTCTAGTTTCACCCATCATCGGGAACATCCTCCCCACATCCACCCGATTCAACCCCTTCACAATCTTATATGTTTCAATAAGATCGTCTCTCATTCTTCTGAACTCCAATGAGTAGAGTCCCAATCTACTCAACCTCTCCTCATATGTCCATCTCCTCATCCCCGGGATTAACCGAGTGAACCTTCTTTGTACTGACTCGAGAGCAAGTATGTATTTTCTTAAGTATGGACACCAAAACTGTATGCAGTATTCCAGGTGCGGTCTCACCAATACCTTGTACAACTGAAGCAATACCTCCCTATTTTTATATTCTATCCCCCTAGCAATGAAAGCCAACATTCCATTGGCCTTCTTAATCACTTGCTGCACCTGCATACTAACCTTTTGAGTTTTGTGCACCAGGACCCCCAGATCCCTTTGTACTTCAGTACTTTTCAGTTTCTTGCCATTAAGATAATAACTTGCTCTACGATTTTTCCTGCCAAAGTGCATAACCTCACACTTTCCAGTAGTGTATTCCATCTGCCAAATCTCTGCCCACTTACTTAGCCTGTCTATGTCCCCTTGCAGGTTTTTTATGTCCTCCTCACTCACTACTTTCCCTCCCATCTTAGTATCATCTGCAAACTTTGATATGTTACACTCGGTCCCCTCCTCCAACTCGTTAATACGGATTGTAAAGAGTTGAGGACCCAGCACTGACCCCTGCGGAACACCACTAGTTACTGATTTCCAGTCTGAGAATGAACCATTTATCCCAACTCTCTGCCTTCTGTTAGATAGCCAATCCTCTATCCATGCCAGAATATTACCCCCAATCCCGTGATTTTTTATCTTAAGCAATAATCTTTTGTGTGGCACCTTGTCAAATGCCTTTTGGAAGTCTAAATACACTACGTCCACTGGTTCCCCTTTATCCACCCTATATGTTACTTCCTCAAAGAACTCCAGCAAATTTGTCAAACATGACTTCCCCTTCATAAAACCATGCTGACTTTGTCCTATTAAATTATGATTATCCAAATGCCCTGTTACTGTCTCCTTAATAATGGACTCCAAAGTTTTACCTACCACAGATGTTAGGCTAACCGGTCTATTGTTTCCAGCCTTCTGTCTACTGCCCTTTTTAAATAAGGGTGTTACATTAGCAGTTTTCCAGTCTGCCGGGACCTTTGTTGAGTCCAGGGAGTTTTGGAAAATTATTACCAATGCATACACAATCCCTACCGCCACTTCCCTCAAGACCCTAGGATGTAAGCCATCAGGTCCAGGTGATTTATCCGCCTTGAGTCCCATTATTTTACCGAGTACCACTTCCTTAGTGATTTTGATCGTGTTTAGCTCCTCCCCCCCTATAGCCCCCTGTTTGTCCAGTGTTGGGATATTCTTAGTGTCCTCTACTGTAAAGACTGATACAAAATATTCATTCAGTGTTTTTGCCATCTCCATGTTTCCCACCATTTATTTCCCGGTCTCATCCTCTAAGGGACCAACATTTACTTTAGCCACCCTTCTTCTTTTTATATAACTATAAAAACTCTTACTATCTGTTTTTATATTTTTTGCTAATTTACTTTCATAATCTATCTTCCCTTTCTTAATCAATCTTTTTGTTATTTTTTGCTGTCTTTTAAAGTTTTCCCAATCCTCTATCCTCCCACTAGATCTGGCTACCTTATATGCCCTTGTTTTTAGTCGAATACTACCCTTAATTTCTTTACTTAGCCACGGATGGCTGTCTTTTCTTTTACACCCTTTTCTTCTCAGTGGAACATAATTTTTGGAAGTTGTAAAATAGCTCCTTAAATGTACACCACTGATCATGTATCGTCTTACCCTTTAATCTATTTTCCCAATCCACTCTACTCAATTCTGCTCTCATACCTTCATAGTCTCCTTTATTCAAGCTTAGCACGCTTGTTTGAGATCCAACCTTCTCACCCTCTAATTGAATATGGAATTCAACCATGTTATGGTCACTCATTCCAAGGGGATCCTTTACTAGGACATTTTTAATTAATCCTGTCTCGTTACACAGGACCAGATCTAAGGTTGCTTGCCCCCTGGTCGGTTCAGTTACATACTGCTCAAGAAATCCATCCCTAATACACTCAATGAACTCATCCTCAAGGCAGCCCTGCCCAATTTGATTTGTCCAATTAATATGATAGTTAAAATCCCCCATAATTATAGATGTTCCCTTATTACAAGCCTCAACTATTTCCTGATTGATACTCCGTCCAACAGAGTTGCATCTGTTCGGAGGCCTATAGACTACGCCCACTAGTGTTTTTTTCCCCTTATTATTCCTTACCTCCACCCAAACTGTTTCATTATCCTGATCTTTTGACCCAATATCATTTCTCTGTATTACAGTGATTCCTTCCTTTATTAACATAGCCACCCCACCTCCCCTTCCTTCCTGCCTGTCCTTCCTGATCGTTAAATAACCTGGTATGTTTAATTCCCAGGCATTGTCACCCTGCAGCCATGTTTCTGTAATGGCCACAAGATCATACCCATATGTAGTTATTTGTGCCATTAACTCGTCTATTTTGTTACGAATGCTACGTGCATTCAGATAGAGAACTTTCAAATATGTTTTCTGACACTTAGTTCCTGCTTTTGCCCTTTTTATTACTTTACCTTTTACTCCATACCTTCTGCCCCTTCCTGACACGCTCTGGTTTTTAATTTCCCCACTGCTACCTAAGTCTATCAACTTCTCTGTTGTCATTTTTATTATTTGCTCTCTAGGAACCTCCCCCCCACTAGTTAGTTTAAAGCCCTCTCTACAGCCCTAGTTATATGATCCACCAGGACTCTAGTCCCAGCACTGGCCAAGTGAAGCCCGTCCCAACGGAACAGCTCCCTCCTGCCCCAGTACTGGTGCCAGTGTCCCAGGAAGCAAAACCCATTTCTCCCACACCAGTCTTTGAGCCACGCATTTAACTCTCTAATTTTATTTGTCCTAGCCAAATTCGCTCGTGGTTCAGGTAATAATCCAGAGATTATTACCCTTGAGGTTCTGTTTTTTAATTTGACCCCTAGCTGCTCATACTCCTTTAACAGAACCGGCTTCCTAGTCCTATCTACGTCGTTTGTACCAACAACTGAGTGAAGAAATTGCTCCTCATCTCTGTCCTAAATGCTTACCCCTTATCCTTAGACTGTGACCCCTGGTTCTGGACTCTCCTGCCATCAGGAACATCCTTCCTGCATCTAGTCTGTCTAGTCCTGTTAGAATTTTATAAGTTTCAATGAGATCCCCTCTCATTCTTCTAAACTCCAGCGAATATAAGCCCAATCGACTCAATCTCTCCTCATACGTCATTCCTGCCATCCCAGGTATCAGTCTCTTTGCGTTTTGCGTGTTTGTGCTAGATATTCAGCGATACTGGAGACTCCCATAAGTAGACGTTGTATTCTCTACAATCCGAAGCAATGTGAAGTTACAGTTTTACTCAGTGACAAAAACAGGATAAAATACTGTAAATTAATGATATTTTGCAATGGCACTGCAGTTTGTGGACACTTGTGTGCCGTTTTTGTTTGGAAGGATCTGCATGCATAGTAATGTCATGTTAATCCATAAATACAGAATGTTTTTTGCGACATGGGTAGAGAATTCATGATGTCAGTTTTAATAGGCAGCTAGAAAAAAATCTACAGAAAATGATTGGTACTTGAACTGACAAAGAGGTAATCCGAAAAAGTCATTTTCAGTCTAAACAGACTATGTGCACTGCATTGCAGAAGAATTAATATTGGAGAGACAAACTGAGCCGTGGAGATCACAAGGTACTCGATGATTTGTTTTCTGATTTTGGTGTTCCCAGTCTTCTAAATGGAAATTGCTATAAATAATGAAGTGATTTATTTAGGCTTTGGTTCACGTCCTTTTATTAAGTACTTAAGCAACTGATGTGGAAGACTAAAATGCAGAGGCAGCCACGAGACAAAATGCACAAATATTGCTTACTGAATTTAATAACTTGGAAATTCCTGGTTACATAGTTGCTCGATGCATCGAACAATATGTAAGATGAAAATCCTGAAAACTCTTATAAGGGCCCGATTTTAACCCAACCGCCCAGCAGCAACGGTGGTGAGGAAAAATCGACTTACATCCCCGTTCCTGCTGGAAACTCCCCGATGGAGAATTTAATTGCCACTGACTGAGGTCGGAATGGCACCCACCGGAAACATGCGGGTGGCCGATGAATATATTCAGAGTGGGGTTACCATGGGAAATGACACCATATAGGCTGGAAGTGGACTCCGTCACATTTTCAGCCATGGCGGTGAAGCTCCTTGGCAGGCCTTCCAATACCTGATAGAAGTGCTTGTGTGCAGCAAGCAGTTTTGTTTTTTCTCATTGCTGGACCCCTGACGTCCTCATCTCTGCATTCCTCAGCAGAGCTGGAAGAGGACCTCCCCCGCCCCTGCGGCAAGCTGTTTTTTGGGCTGTCCCTGCCACCAGTACCTGCTACTGCTCACTAGTGCTACATGGTCCATCACATGCAGACCCCTCTACCTCACTCTCTGACCCAGCCGGGAAGTAAATTTCTGTGCCGGTGCTTGTGGATGGTACACATCCTGGTGTCTTTTCAGAAGATCTCTCCTCCTGTGTGGTGTCTTCTGCGGGGTGGGGGGGGCGGGTGGGGGCAGTGGTGGTGAGGGACTCTAGCTGTTTTGAAGGACCTAGAGGAAAAGAGAAATGGGACAAGAGTTAGGATGGCACTGAGAGGTAGGATAGTAGCAAATGACAGGCATCACAATGCAGCTTGATGTGGTGACTGCTTTCTTGTGTGTTTCTTAGAGCTTCATGAAGGGGTATAAGTAATAGTCAGAGACCCTGTTCACAGAAGGCCCCAGCCTTAAAATCCTGACAGCTTTATTAGGGCCACTGATCTTGAGTGCTTGCTGCTGCAGTTGCGAGTGCACCATGAAGTTGGGTGATTCCCCTCCGGTCTTAGTCCTCTCCCTGTTGTTGTGCGCTGTCTTGTCCTGCAACGAGAGAGGGCGAGAGTTAGTGAGTGTCTCCTAAAAGAGAGAGTGCAGATGGGTGGGGCTTATGCTTGTTGTGCAGCTCTCAAGAGGGAGAAAAAGCATGAGGCAATCAGGATGGGAGGGTGTTAAATTGAAAGCAAGTGTGTGGAGTGCAAAGTGAGGAAGGCGCCATGAGAGAAGGTGACTGTGCAAAGGCTCATGAGCTTGAAGAGAATGGTGCTAGTGGGCATTGCGAAGGGAGCAAGGAAGAGGCGAGTGTGCATTTACAATGGCCCAGAACTTCGGGTTGGGGGCTTCCCGCGGGTGTAAGCCCCCGACCTGCACTTACCTTGCGCGCCGGCAGTTGAGCTGTAGGGCCCTGTGGAATTCCAATCCGGGGCCTGGCCCAGCTGCCGGCGTGCAGTGCTTGCGTGTCCCAGGGGCGTAGTTAGTGCGATGCGTCCCCTGGGATCATGTGAGCCATGGGCAGCCAATCGGAGGAGGGAAAAGCCCATTCATAAGATTGACAGGAAGACCTGTCAAAACTTATAAATACTACAGGCCTCAAAATAGCAGTAAACCTTCAAATAATTTTTTTTTTAAATCACACTTTTTAAATAAACTATAAATTACATTAAATAACTATTTTAAACAATAATTTAAATTTTTGAAAAAAATAATTTTATATTCTAACGGGGCTAAAAATAAACTTACCTTGCTTTAAAGTATTTAAAAATAATAAACCTGTGGAAAAAATGTTTTAATTTTAATTAATTTACCACTTACCTTGCAAAAAGCAGGCCTTACGCCTGCTTTTTAAATGTGTAAATCCTGCAGGCTTACCCTCCCGGGAAAACCTGTAAAAAAAAACTAAGTTCAAAGCGCACGCGCAGACTCCACTGCGTGCGCGTTCGAACTCTGAACCCCTTCGTTCAGAGGATCAGAAGTGTCGGTTTCCCACGCATGCGCAGTGCATGCAGGAAACCGACACTTCCATTGGGCTTACGGGTGAGTACCCCGTGCGTACCCACCCGTGGAGACCCGAATTTCTGGGCCAATGAGAATGAGATGTGGCCCTGTGCTGGGTGAAGGAAGAGGCGAGTGTGCATTTACAATGAGAATGAGAAGTGGCCCTGTGCTGGGTGATGAAAGATAGGATGGTGGGAAAAGTTTGTAAACTGAAAAAGTCAAAGACAAAAAGGGTTGAAGTGAATTAGCGAAGCAATTGCATGTCATTTTGGCCATTTTAGCTACAGGAAGGGAGAAAGTGGGAAATATCACCATTTTCTCAAAATCACATCTATGGTTAATGTGGAAGTGCTGAGTGATTGTACATCTGGGGTTACAGTGGCTTGTAGTGTGTGTTTTATTGCACTAACTATTTATTTTTACCTACACATGTGTTGAAGAGTGATGCACTTCTTAGTCATGTGATTTTTACTGTGGGCCCCTTGAATCAAATACACTACTGCTGTGATATCTCTGTGGAAGATAAGGATTTCCATGGTAACGGTAAATCATAGCGGGATCTCTGGCCATTGAAACAGTGGCTCTTGAATCAGAAAGATGTGTTAAACTGTTCTTATTGAATATATATGATTCGCTGTTTGTTAGGGAAAGGTCAAACTTTGAAGATATGAAAATTTTCCATGAATGAATATGCTTCTAGGCACAAAACCAGGAGATATATCATTTATATAAAAAGTCACTTCATTCTACACTGTCCAATAACAAGGAACAATATTTATAACAGAGCTTGTTTTAAAGTGAACAGCAAAACCACCTATGGTGCTGGTAGATTTACATTGCATGGGTTCTTAAGACACACGGATCAAATGGAAAAATATACATAGCAAGAGAGCACAGATCATTAAAACACACAATTTGACTATTACTACGATAGACGTCATTATGGTCAAGTATAAAATGTACTCTCAGGAAAAGTGAATTGAAATTAATGAGATTTCATTACAGTTGTAACTATGTGGGAAAAACTTTTTCTATGTAAAATTAATAGAAATCAGAATATAATTTCAGTAAGGTTTTAGTTAAAAGGTGGAGGTATGGAGCATTAAGATTTAAACCTCGATGCGTGGAGGTGTTTTTTGTAGCTTAAGACCATTAGGTGACTTGCTAGAATGTATCCATTTAAAATTCCTACTCCCAACCATCTTCAGCCACTTCATCAATGAGCTTCCCTCCATCATAAAGACAGAAGTTGGGCTGATCGCTGATGATTCCATTCGCAACTCCTCAGATAATGAAGCAGTCTGTGCTCGCATGCAGCAAGACCTGGACAACATTTAGGCTTGGGCTGATAAGTGGCAGGTAACATTCACGCTACACAAGTGCCAGGCAATGACTATCTCCAACAAGAGAGAGTCTAACCACCTCTCCTTGACATTCAGCAACATTACCATTGTTGAATTTCCCACCATCAACATCCTGGGGTTCACCATTGACCAGAAACTTAACTGGACCAGCCACATAAATACTGTGGCTACAAGAGCAGGTCAGAGGCTGGGTATTCTGTGGTGAGTATCTCACCTCCTGACTCCCCAAAGCCTTTCTACCATCTACAAGGCACAAGTCAGGAGAGTGATAGAATACTCTCTGCTTGCCTGGATGACAACACTCAAGAAGCTCGATACCATCCAGAATGAAGCAGCTTGCTTGATTGGCACCCCATCTACCACCTTAAACATTTACTCCCTCCACCACCGGCGCACTGTGGCTGCAGTGTGCAAAATCTTCAAGATGCTCTGCAGAAATTCGCCAAATCTTCTTCGACAGTACCTCCCAAACCCGCGACCTCTACCACCTAGAAGGACAAGGGCAGCAGATGCATGGGAACACCACCACCTACAAGCTCCCCTCCAAGTCACACACTATCCTGATTTGGAAATATATCACTCTTCCTTCATCGTTGCCGGGTTCAAAATCCTGGAACTCCCTCCCTAACAGCAATGTGGGAGTACCTTTACCACATGGACTGCAGCGGTTCAAGAAGGTGGCTCACCACCACCTTCTCGAGGGCAATTAGCGATAGGCAATAAATGCTGGCTATGCCAGCAACGCCCACATCCCACGAATGAATAAAAAAAAATTACTTTGTACTCTGAAAATGCTCTTCTTATTAATATATTAAGAAATATTCCACAAGAATTGCTGAATGCTTTGAAAGTCCTGAATCCCACAGGTTATTTTGGACGGGTGGTAAAAAAAACAACAGGAGGCAGTCAACTGGCTTCTATTAATCAAGGTGTTTGACTCTTTACACAGTTCTTCCCGACTTGAACTATGCATGGCCCTGTAATGGAAGAGCAGCAGCACATAAACCTAATGTTGCTGCAGCAGAGTTACAGCTAGAAAGTGAGGTGAACTGTGCACCTTCTTATGAAAGAAAGATACAACTAATAGGTTTACTAATGGCCATAGTAATAATAAGTGAAGTTAATGGGAAATCTCCATCTCTGCAGGTCACACTCATGATGTGTTATTAGGGGTGTGAGGAGCCTTTCATCACAGCTCCATTTTGACCACTGTGGGACACAAGCCCTGGACTTAATTAACTAAACTGAGTTTAAATTGAAGTCTGATTTATTTCCTAGAATAAATTTGAGTTAAAGCGGATATGTGCAGAATGTACAAATGCTCTTAATTTTATTTTACTGCCGTGAAATCGATCACAACCTCCAACAAATAACAATTAGTCGCTGTCTGATTGTTCTTTGACTAAAGTATTAATTCAACATTAGAAATTGTTTACAAGAAGAATATAATTTAGATAATTTAGTGTTCTATAATAAGGCTGACCGCTGAAGGTCTGAGACATGCTCTCGATTGGCCTCATTTGCTAAACACCTGTCTGTGAAACAGGCCAGCCGCACAATTACCTCTGTAAGTCGAGGCAGTTGTTTTTTGCTGATTGTCACTACTGCGTTCAGTACATCTTTTGAACTTCTCTTTCTACCATATCGCAGCTGCTCCATGTTGACAACCTCACATTATGCAAACTTGTGTGCAATAGCAGTTCAAGAATTGTCGAGCTGGGGCTACAACAGATGGGTTATGATTCCAGTAGTGGAAAAACATTCTTTTATTCCCAGAATGCACATTAGTGCCTGAGGGGTAAGCAGGTAATGTCCTTCCAGTATTGTGACCACAGCATTTGATTAGTCTGTTGGGAACAAAATGAGAACAGTACATGTTTTTATAAGAAAAATATTTTGCCTTTGCATGGTACTTTAGCACAATAACTTGGCAGTATTACTGCATTAGTGCAGTCAGCCTTATGCTGTATGCAGAACATTGACGCACGAAATGTCATTACCCACTAAACGAGGAGATCTTTTGAAGGGCTACTTGCAATTACAAAATATATCTTGTGTCCGCTATTTTGAAGTGTTATTCATTTCACTATGATGTGGTCAGGCTCAGAAACTCAAATGCTCTGTCCTGCATAGCTCACCCTTCTAGAGATCAAATAAACCATCATTTGAAAAAGTTCACAGGACAACATGGGCATTCCCCCACATCTCCATGGAAATGATGCCCAGTTAAACAATGCATGTTCGAATGTTTACCCATGGTGAGTGGTTAAGTACCTATTGCATTGAAAGATTTATTAGGGACCATTGCAAGCATGATTGAAACAATATTTTTAAAATAAGGAATTAACTGGCTCTATGACCTCTGTTTCAGATCTATCCCTGTATTCTATAAAAGGCAACGCAAATTAATTAACATTGCTCATCCAGTATATGGTGTATAATAATACTGATGTATTTAATTCAAAGACCTGTAGAACTTAAGCATAGAAATAAGGCATTTTCACTATTGTGCCTGTCCACTCCTAGCTCCACACTGGAGCTGTCTACCGTAGTCTAATATTCCTACTCTTTCCTGGTATTCTTTAATATTTTCCTCATCATTTGCTTAACTCTCTCAATTGTGATTGAATCGGTTTCAATAGCCACTTTTGGTATTGTATTCCATATTTAATAAAACTATATGGAAAAAAAGTCTTCTCGCCTGTCCCAATATGCTTAATTTAAATCTTTCCCCCTATCCCTTGTTGCTAATTCATAGGCACTGGTAGAGATAGGATGTGCAGTCTGAATATCTGTTCTGAACCCTATTCGAACCAGAGCTGAACATCAAGGGGGCGATCTTCGATGTCTGCCTGAATCAGGTGTGAAGTCAGTAGAGAGGCCGCACTGCCTGCCTGTTAACACCAGTGTGAAGCCCGAGCTATTTGAAGGCCCGGACTTTATTATCATGCCATCAGTGAGCTGTGTGTGCCAAGTGGGATCCCCGCTGCAGCTCGCCATTTCTGGGAGGCTGAGTAGTCAGCCAGCTTCCTTGTTAATCCAGTTGGCCGGTCAGGTCTATAGGGAGGAGGTCTCGAATGAGCTGGGAGCACCAGAGTTTTTGCACCTAACCCACCAAAAACCTGGTTCACTTTAAGGACCACTGGTTCAGGCGCTCGATGCCTGGTACATATTAAGTCCGTGTGTAATTGAGACACGGACTGCAGGAGTTGGTTAGAACAGGTCTTTACTGAGTGGAGACAAACGGGAACTAACTATGCAAAGTTACTCCACAGGCTTATATACAGGGGTGGTCACTACTGGTACTGCAGTATACAGGGGCTGCAGAATATAGTTCCTTCTGCAAAGTACATACACTACAATTCCTCCCCTTTTAGCTAAACAGTACATAACATTCGATTAATAATTAAATAACATATTTACAATTACAGTTGTCATATACATTAGCTGAAGTTAAGCAATTATAAGTTCAGTCTTTGAGGAGGCTTCCTGATTCTGTCTGGATAACGCCTCTTTGGGGTATCAGGTTCTTCTGGCAGAGTTGATTCGGAATCAACGTCGTTGTTGGGTTCGTCTGCTTCCAATATTCCCGATTCTGAGGTAGATGCAATTGGTACTTCGGTTTCATAACCAGGTGTATCGGATCATGGTGTGGAATTGACGTTTTCCAGTGACTCTAGAATCTGGTCAGCATGGCGTCTTACAATGCTCTCTCCAATGTCCACGGTATACATTAGAGGTCCTTGCCGTGTGCAGATCGTTCCTGGCTGCCATTTCTCTGTGCCGTAGTCCCGGGCCAAAACTGGTTGACCAATCTTAAAACTCCTGGTCGGCCATTCATTCATATTCTGAAACTGCCTGTTCTCCACATCTCTTCTGATGTTTGGCTTAACCAAATCCAAGCGGCATCGTAGTCTTCGATTGAAGAACATCATGGCTGGAGTTTGGTTGGTAACCGCATGTGTCACATTCCGGTAGGCAAACAGGAAGTTATCCACCTTGTGTTGTAGGGGTATATCTTCATTACACATTGCCTTGATAGCCTTCTTGAATGTTTGAACGAACCTCTCAGCCAATCCATTGGTGGCTGGATGATATGGGGCGGATGTGTAATGCTTAACACCATTGTTCTTTAAGAACCTCCGGAACTCTTCAGACACAAACTGTGGTCCGTTGTCGGAGCAAATCTGTTCAGGCAGCCCATTTCTGGCAAATATGGTTCGTAAGACTGTGATAGTTTTTTCTGTGGTGGTTGAGGATATTTTTATTACCTCTGGCCACTTTGAATGTGCATCCACCGCAATTAAAAACATCGAGTCCATAAATGGACCAGCAAAATCAATGTGCACCCTTTGCCATGGAGATGAGGGCCACTCCCATGGATGTAGAGGGGCTTGTGGTGGGGCGTTTTGGACCTTCTGGCATCCTGTACAGCTCTTGGTCATCTCTTCGATTTCTCTATCGATTCCTGGCCACCACACAAACGCTCTGGCTAAGTTCTTCATTTTTACCCCTCCCAGGTGACCCTCATGAAGCTCATTGAGCACTCTATCCTTCAATTTGGGTGGAATTACTACTCTGGATCCACACATCAAGGTTCATCTGCACACTGACAGCTGTTCTCTTCTTGGCGAAAATGCTGGCAGCAGTGGTTCGCCATGTGCTGGCCATCCCTTCACCGTTAAATCATAGACCCGTGATAGTGTCGGGTCATTCCGTGTTTCCTTTTCTATGTTTGCATTCGTCACAGGTAGACATTCGACTATGGTCGAGTGGAATATCTCCACTGGATCCACTGCAGGTGCTTCTTCCACCGTCGGCAACGGTAGGCGCGACAAACCATCAGCATTCCCATGCTGTTCAGTTCCTTTGTACTCGATGTCATATTGGTGTGCCCCTAGGAAAAGGGACCACCTCTGTAGCCGTTGTGCTGTCATTATCGGGACGCCCGTCTGAGGGTTGAAAATGGAGACAAGAGGTTGATGATCAGTTAGTAGAGTAAATTTCTGACCGTGCAGGTAGTGATTGAACTTCTTCACCCCCCACACCAGGCTGAGGGCCTCTCTGTCAATCTGGGCGTAGTTACGCGCGGCTGAAGTTAACGAGCGTGACGCAAAAGCTATCGGCCTCTCTGAACCATCAAGGAATTTATGTGACAGTACTGCCCCAATGCCGTAGGGAGACGCATCACATGCCAGTCTTATCGGTAGTGATGGGTTGCAGTGAGCCAATACTTCTCTTGAAGTGATTAGGTCTTTTCTCTTCTGAAAGGCCCGCTTACATTCATCGCTCCATTTCCATGCTACTCCAGTTTGTAGTAGGGCATTCAGTGGGTGCAGAATTGTGGACAAATTCAGCAAAAACTTATGGTAGTAATTCACCAATCCGAGGAATGACCTCAGTTGCGACACATTTTCAGGCGCTGGAGCCTTAACTACCGCTTCAATTTTGTTAGGGGACGTATGTAACCCCCGTTCATCAATCACGTGGCCACAATACGATATCTGTTTCTTAAAAAACTCGCACTTGGGGCGATTGGCTCATAGCCCATGTTCTCTTAGTCTAGTGAGCACCTGCTCTAGGTTGGCAAGGTGTTCACTGTCATCTTCACCTGTCACTAGGATGTCGTCCAAGTAACACTGAGTCCCCGGAATTCCTTGCAGGACTTGTTCCATCGCTCTTTGCCATATCGCCGGAGCTGATGCTACTCCGAATGCCAGTCGATTATACTGGTAAAGACCTTTGTGAGTGTTTATTGTGAGATACTTCCGAGAGGATTCTTCAACCTCCATCTGCAAATATGCTTGTGCTAGGTCAATTTTTGTAAAACGCTTCCCTCCAGATAGTGAGGCGAAAATATCTTCTATCCTCGGGAGAGGATATTGTACTGTGTGAAGGACTGGGTTCACCGTCACCTTGAAGTCCCCACAGATGCGAACCTTCCTTGGCTCCCCAGACTTATTGTTTAACATTTTCTTCATGACAGGAACGATGGGTGTCGCCCACTCTCTCCAGTCTACCTTAGATAACACGTCTGCATTCTCCAGATTCTCCAGCTCTGCCTCAACGGCTGGGCGAATTGCATATGGTACCGGTCTTGCTTTGAAGAACTTGGGAATTGCATTCTCTTCTATTTTTATCGAGGCGGTTATGCCTTTAAGAGTTCCCAGTTCCTGTTGAAATACCTCTTTGGCGTTAGCCAAGATTTTTGACAATCGTCCAGATGTGCCGTCGTCATCCTTTTTACCAGCCACCGTCAGTGCCTGAATGGAGTGCCAGTCTAAACTTATCTTTCTGATCCATTCACATCCCAATAACGGTGGTCCACCATTTGGCAGTATGTACAGATACAATTTCTGTATTTCCTTGCCGTTGTATTCGACAGGCACCCTTATTTTCCCTCTGGGGTATACTTTTTGCCCCGTATACATTTCAAGACAATGGACGTCTCTTTCAAGGGTATGTGTGAGAATAGCCGCTCGTAGTCTCGTCGATTCATGATGGCCAGGGCTGATCCTGTATCCAATTCCATTTTGACTTGGGACCCTGCTATCGTGAGGGTGACCCAAATGGTTCGGTGATCCTCTTTTGCGATTACGTTGTGAAGTTTGAGACAGCTTAGTATCTTGTTCCCGGATTCACTATCGCTCTTCTGGTCTTCGGAACTACTGTCCGTCATCTTTTGTACTTTCCTGTACTGTTCCTTAGTAGCCTTTTTGTTGTCGTTAGTCTTCTTCCCAGACCTGCAAACTCGTGCAATGTGTCCCATCTTTCCGCATTGCCTGCATATTTTGTCCTTGGACCAGCAGTCCTTCTGGTCATGGGTTGTTCTGCTGCAGCGATAACATTTTTCAAATCCCCGTGTCATTTCGTGGGTGCCGTATTCCTGTGGCTTTTGCTGTATTTCCGCAACTCCCCTTGCTGCTGCTTCGTACGATACTGCCATGCTGAAAGCCTTATCTAGTGTCAGCTCTTTCTCTGAGAGTAACCTCTTCTGGGTTCCTTCACTCAGGAGTCCACAGACAAATTTGTCCCGTAGAGTATCTGTCAGTCCTGCTCCGAACTGGCAGTGCTTTGATAGCTTGCGTAGTTCCGTAAGGTAATCAGCATTGCTCTCATCTTTATGCTGATTTCTCCTGTGGAATTTAAATCTTTCTGCTATCAGCAGCGGTGTAGGATTTAGGTGTTCCTGTAGGATATCAACAATTTCGTTAAAACTCTTCGCCATCGGTTTGGCTGGAGTAATCAGGTTCCGCAATAGGCCGTACGTTCTTGCGCCCATTAAGTTTCGTAGTACCGATGCCTTTTTCTCATCGGCTACTTCGTTTGCCTCGCAATATACTTCGACTCTTTCCACATACGTGGTCCAGTCTTCTATTGCATTATCGAAGGCAGTGATATTGCCAGTCTTCGGCATCTTGGAAATCTAAGATGGCGCCTCCCGCGCTTTGCCTTCTTCCCCTATTTAACAAAATGGCGCCTCCTGCGCTTTCCGTCTTCTCCGCCGCTGCTAGCGCTGTTGCTGGCGTTTTATGCCTTGATGGCGATGCCCTATGGTCTTCGCGCACTTCCCCCCCGCGCTGCTGCTAACGCCGCTCTCCGCGGTTCCCGTGGCAAACTGCAGCTTCTCGCGGCTTTCTGCGCTTCTAATTTCTTTTTCCCCGTCGTCGGAGCAACCCTACGGGACACTTTCCTCCCTCTTCTCGGGTCTGTACGCTGCCCAGCTTCGTAGTACCGGCCGCGCCCTGTGTGCTCCACCCTCTCTCTCTCTCTCCTCTTCCCGACAACGCTGCTCGGCCCCGTTGAAAAGCCATCCGATCGAGCTCTAGCCCGCCACAGCCCAGGAAGGATCAGTGTACTACCTGCCACCAGCCCGATTAGCTGTAACACCAGCGACAGGATAACCAAGCCCCTCGCTCGACAGCCTCTCCTGCAAATCTTCAACTCCGATGAATCAGAGGCGGTTGCCCACGGTCGACGCCCGTTTCTTCTGTTTGTTTTTTTTTCTTTCTTCCTTCTGGCCTCGACCTCTGGCAACTTCGCTTCAGGGATGGATCCCCATGAGGTGGTGCAGACTGTAGGTAAGTTCGGATCTGCTCGTCGCCAGTATTATGTCCGTGTGTAATTGAGACACGGACTGCAGGAGTTGGTTAGAAGAGGTCTTTACTGAGTGGAGACAAACGGGAACTAACTATGCAAAGTTACTCCACAGGCTTATATACAGGGGTGGTCACTACTGGTACTGCAGTATACAGGGGCTGCAGAATATAGTTCCTTCTGCAAAGTACATACACTACAGTACAAATAGCACGATGCATGATCTGGGACTTTGTACCTGAAAACTGCAATCAGGGTCCTCTAACCAGCAGAGCTGCCCAATTTGAAATCTTAAGTACAATAGCAAAATACTGCGGATGCTGGAAATCTGAACTAACAACAGGAAATGCTGGAAGCACTCAGCAGGCCAGGCAGCATCTGTGGAGAGAGAAACAGAGTTAACGTTGAAAATCATCCCCCAAATCTCACATGCCACTTGTCACCAAGACAACTTACTTGTACTTTCACCTTGGCAGCATCACTGGCCTCCGTTCCACTGCTGTTGAAACCCTTGCCCACAGAGTTTCTCCCATGTTCTCCTTGCTGGTCTCCTGTCCCCTACCCTCCTTAAACTCCAACTTTACAAAACTCAGTGTTACAGATTTCAGGTCTGCCTTCTGCACTCTCAGGTTCAACAGTGCCGGTTAGGCAGTCCATGCATTTGAAGTTTAGCAATGTGCCCGTATTGTCCAATATGTATTCGTGTGATAACATAACCTGATGAGACATGCAGCAACAATAGGATAACCTTGTGATGTGAACTGGATATTGTTTATTTCAAATGTGCCCTCGTGTCCACTTCTCCAATCTTTCAGTAGACAGATTGAAAACACTTCAGTGAGACAAGGTCAGATACAAATCGTGGAGCTGCTTTATTTTGCAGAAAACAAGTGAATGTACAAAGTAACATTTATAATGAAAACTTATTTATTTCCCTTAACTTCAAAGCCCTTACCGTGGATAAGAAAAATAATAAACTATGCTGCCTTGCCCTGGGTTAATGGGCTGACTACTACTTGCTTTAGTCAATCTAACATTGAAACTTACATTGGTTTGGTTGGCATTCTTCTTATGATAAATTGCCTAGATATTCCTTGTTGTTCTTTGATCAGGCTATCCTGACCTACTGACCTTTATTATAACAACAACTTACATTTATATAGCGTCTTCAACGTAGCAAAACGTCTCAAGGCACTTCCCAGGAGCGTTATCAAACAAAGTTTGACACCGAGCCACATAAGGAGATATTAGGACAGGACCTTAGGGCCCAGGCAGCTGAAGGTATGGCTGGCAAATGGGGAGCGATTACAATCAGGATGCGCAAGAGGACAGAGTTGGAGGAGCGCAGAAATTTCGGAGGGTTGGAGTGCTGGAGGAGGTTACAGAGCTAAGGAAGGATGAGGCCATGGAGGGATTTGAAAACCAGGTGGAGAATTTTAAAATTGGGGCATTGCCAGACCAGAAGCCAATGTATGTCAATGAGCACAGGTGTGACTGGTGAATGGGACTTGTTGTGAGTTAGGATATGGGCAGCAGGGCTTTGTATGAGTTCAAGTTTATGGATTGCGGAAGATGGGAGGCCTGCCTGTAAAGCATTGGAATAGTCAAGTCTAAACGTAACAAAGGCATGGTTGAGGGTTTCAGCAGCAGGTGAATGGAGGCAGGGGCGGAGATTTTTTTTTTACTCGTTCCAGGATGTTGGCGTTGTGGGCAAGGCCAGCGTTTATTGCCCATCCGTAATTGCCCTTGAGAAGGTGGTCGTCAGCTGCCTTCTTGAACCACTGCAGTCCGTGTGGACTCCCACAGTGCTGTTAAATGGGGGAGTTCCAGGATTTTGACCCAGCAACGATGAAGGAACAGCGATATGTTTACAAATCAGGATGGTGTGTAACTTGGAGGGGAACTTGCAGGTGATTGTGTTCCCATTTGCCTGCTGCCCTTGTCCTTCTAGCTGGTAGAGGTCCTGGGTTTGGGAGAAGCCTTGGCGAGTTGCTGCAGTGCATCTTGTAGATGGTACACACTGCAGCCACGGTACGCCGGTGATGGAGGGAGTGAATGTTGAAGGTGGTGGATATAGTGCCAATCAAGCGGGCTGCTTTGTCTTGGATGGTGTTGAGCTTCTTGAGTGTTATTGGAGCTGCACTCATCCAGGCAAGTAGAGAGCATTACATTACACTCCTGACTTGTGCCTTGTAGATCATGGAAAGGCTTTGGAGAGTCAGAAGGTGAGACACTCACCACAGAATATCCAGCCTCTGACCTGCTCTTGTTGCCACAGTATTTATGTGGCTGGTCCAGTTAAGTTTCTGGTCAATGCTGACACCCCAGGATGTTGATGGTGGGGGATTCGTTGATGGTAATGCAGTTGAATGTCATGGGGAGGTGGTCAGACTCTCACTTGTTGGAGATAGTCATTGCCTGGCACTTGTGTGGCGTGAATGTTACCTGCCACTTATCAGCCCCAGCCTGAATGTCGTCCAAGTCTTGCTGCATGCGGGGATGCACTGCTTCATTTTCTGAGGAGTTGCGTATGAAACTGAACACTGTGCAATCATCAGCGAACATCCCCACTTCTGACCTTATGATGAAGGGAAGGTCATTGATGAAGCAGCTAAAGATGGTTGAGCCTAGGACACTGCCCTGAGGAACTTCTGCAGCAATATCCTGGGGCTGAGATGATTGACCTCCAACAACCACAACCATCTTCCTTCCTGCTAGGTATGACACCAGCCAGTGGAGAGTTTTCCCGCTGATTCCCATTGACTTTGATTTTATTCGGTCAAATGCTGCCTTGATGTCAAGGGCAGTCACTTTCACTTCACCTCTGGAATTTAGATCTTTTGTCCATGTTTGGACCAAGGCTGTAATGAGTTCTGGAGCTGAGTGGGCGATGTTACGGAGGTGGAAGTGGGTGGACTTGGTGAGGGAGCAGATATGTGGTCAGAAGCTCATCTCATAGATAAATAGAACACCAAGGTTGCGAACAGTCTGCTTCAACCTCTGACAGTGACTAGGGAAAGGTATGGAGTCCGGAGGCTAGGGAACAGAGTTTGTGGCAGGAACTAAAGACAGTGGCTTCGGTCTTCCCAATATTTAGTTGGAGGAAATTTCTGCTCATCCAGTAATGTATGTCGGACAAGCAGCGTGACAGATCAGAGGCACTGGAGGGGTCAAGAGCGGTGATGATGAGGTAGAGCTGGGTGTCATCAGCGTACATGAATCTGACATTGTGTTTTCAGATTATGTCACCGAGGGGCATGTAAATGAAAAATAGGAGGATTCCAAAGATAGGTCCTTGAGGGACTCCTGAGGTAATGGTGTGGGAGCAGGAAGAGAAGCCATTGCAGGTGATTCTCGGTATGACTGGATAGATAATAATGCAACCAAGTGAGGGCAGTCCCACTCAGCTGGATGACGAAGGAGAGGTGTTGGAGGAGGATGGTGTAGTCAACCATTTCAAAGGCTGCAGACAATTCAAAAAGGAAGAGGAGGGATAGATTATCATGGTTACAGTCTCTCCTGCACTAATTCCCACTTGCCTTTCATCCTTGCTCTTGCTGACCTACAGTAGCTCCCTGCCCTCCACTGCATTGAATTTAAAATTCTTACCGTCAGATCTCTCTATATCTTTGCCCTAACCTATCTCCAGCCTTATCTCACTTCCCGCATCCATTGTTTTCCGAAATTGCCTTTTCTGCATTCTCCTTCCCTCCATCTCGTAATTGGTGTCTGAACCTTCAGCTGCCTCAGCCCTACTCTCTGGAATTCCCTCCCTCGATCTCTCACCTCTATTTCTCTCTCCAGCTTTAAAAACATTCTCAAAACCCACCTTTTTGACCAAGTTTTTAGCCATCTGACCTAACTCTGCCTGTTTGTTTCCTCTTTCTTCCCCCAGTTCACTGTGCCTTAGACTGCTCATCTGAAAGAGAGAGGTGCTCTTTAAGTTGCATAACAGATCATCTGGTCAGTCATTCATCTATTGTTTATGGCACCTTACCTTTAAGAACATAAGAAATAGAATCAGGATTAGGCCATTTGGCCCTTGGAGCCTGCTCTGCCATTCAATAAGATCATGGCTGATCTTCTATCTCATCTCCACTTTCCTGCACCATCCCCATATCCCTTGATTCCCTTAATATTCAAAAATCTGTCGATCTCTGTCCTGAATATACTCAATAACTGAGCTTCCACAGCCCTCTGGGGTAGAGAATTCCAAAGATTCACCACCCTCTGAGTGAAGACATTTCTTCTCACCTCAGTCGTAAATGGCCGACCCCTTATTCTGAGACTGTGACCCCGGGTTCTAGACTCCCCAGCCAGGGGAAACATCCTCCCTGCATCTACCCTGTCAAGCCCTGTAATAATTTTGTATGTTTCAATAAGATCACCTCTCATTCTTCTAAACTCTAGAGAATATAGTCTACACAATCTCTCCTCATAGGACAATCCTCCCATCCCAGGAACCAGTCTGGTGAACCTTCGTTGCACTCCCTCTATGGCGACGTAATAGTTTGCCTACGTAACAGTGACTGCACTTAGTTGTAAAGTGCTTTGGATTGTCCCATGGACACGAAGAACATCGGAACAGGACTGGGCCATTCAGCCCCTCGGGTTGGTTCCGCCATTCAGTTAGATCATGGCTGATCTGTATTTACCTCCCTTAGTTCCACATCCCTTAATACCCTTACCTAACAAAAATCTATCAATCTCAGTTTTTATATTTTCAATTGACAGATTTTGAGGAAGTGATACATATATAAAGGGAAGTTTCTTCCTCCTGTAGAGCATTAAAATATGCTAGCAAAAAAATTATTACCAACTTTGAGGAGTTAAAATGAGTTATTCCTGCCACCTAGAGGCCATTAGGATATGTACAATGTTTCAGAAGCATTCCACAGTCAACAAAAGCTTTAAATTCTTGATTAGTTTATTTGGAATACCACTAATTTATAAAATATATTAACAGCTATGCCCTTCAGATATTTTGAAATATATTTAATACCAATTCAAAAGAAATGCTTTGAAATAGAGTGATTAAAATCGTGCAAAACAAGCCTCCTTGTGCAGTTTAATTTAAATTCCTCACTGACTGTATAATTCTTGTTTTGCACAAAAAACCTTGAATTAACAGGTGTAAACTGTAAAATCTAATGCATCGCACTGTACTATATTCCATCAGAGGACCACTTTCACAGCATAAAGGTTTTTTCTTCATTTGAAGCCACTTGTTTTTGTTCTATTGGTTGCTGAACATACGTTTTTCTTGAATAGGAATTCAAAAAGGTCAAATCTGAAAGTAAATTAAAGTCTGTTACATAGAGAGTGGAACAAAAGAAAAAAAATCAAACTGCAGAAAAATATTAATTAGAAATGTGTTCTCAGAACAGATCAAAGTGAATTTGATTACCTTCAAGTTGAAAAGAATTGATTACATTTTTAGAACCTTTATTGGATACCCCACAGACACTATACATGTTTTACTGACTACAAAGTAAATGAATCATTGCCTGATTCTTGGAAAGAGTTTCCTGTTGTCAGCTCTGTTTCTCTTTTTTTCTGAATTTTAGCAATGTGTTTTATGAGGCTGATTTTTTTTTAACTTGTTCAATCTTCTACAAATATTCATTGAATAAAAGCATGACATTGCCACAACTTTGCCTCCAGTGGTAGCGTGATGTGCTCTGTACCAGGCCTGGTTTCAACATTATCCCCATGCACCAGAGGAGTTTGTCTCTCTGCCAATTGGTTAGTGCTGAACCCTTGGGTGCTTGGGCCGTAGGTGGTCTTGACTGCACTAAAGGATCCATGCAAGTTGTCCTGATCCACTGCAGGCCAAGAACAGAGAGGTACTCATCAAGGACAGAGAGGCAGTCAGTGCCCGCTGGAAGGAGCACTTCGAAGATCTCCTTAACTGAGACTCTGTCTTCGAAGCGAGTGTCTTCAACTCCATCCCGCAGCATGCTACCCGCCACCACCTCAGCACAATCCCAGTTCGGCATGAGGTTGAAAAGGCCATCCGACAACTGAAGAACAACAAGGCCTCAGGAGCAGATGGAATCCCCGCCGAGGTGCTAAAACATGGCGGAGAAGCAATATTGGCGCGAATACATGGACTCATTTCTCTTATTTGGAAGGAGGAGAGCATGCCAGGGGATCTCAGAGACGCCGTAATCGTGACCATCTTCATGAAAGGTGACAAGTCTGATTGCGGTAATTACAGAGGAGTTTCCCTGCTGTCTGCCACAGGGAAAGTCATCACAAGAATTCTCCTCAGTCGCCTTCTCCCAGTGGCTGAAGAGCTCCTACCAGAGTCGCAATACGGATTCCGCCCACTAAGGGACACAATGGACATGATCTTCACCGCGCGTCGATTATAAGAGAAATGCAGGGAACAGCACCAACCGCTGTACATGGCCTTCTTTGACCTCACAAAGGCCTTCGACACTGTAAACCATGAGGGATTATGGAGTGTCCTCCTCAAATTCAGCTGCCCTCAAAAGTTTGTCACCATCCTCCGCCTGCTTCACGACGACATGCAAGCCATTATCCTGACCAACGGATCCACCATAGACCCAATTCATGTATGGACCGGGGTCAAGCAATGCTGTGTCATCGCACCAACGCTCTTCTCAATCTTCATTGCTGCAATGCTCCATCACGCCCTCAGTAAGCTCCCCGCTGGAGTGGAGCTAATCTACTGAACAAACAGTCGACTGTTCAACCTCTGTCGCCTCCAGTCCAGATCCAAGGTCGTCCCATCCTCTGTCATCGAATTACAGTATGCAGATGACGCTTGCATCTGCGCACACTCGGAGGTCGAACTCCAAACCATCGTCAACACCTTCACCAAAGCGTATGAGAGCATGGGCCTTACACTAAACATCCGTAAGACAAAGGTCCTCTACCAACCTGCCTCCGCCACACAGTACTGCCCCCCGATTATCAAAATCCACGACGAGGCCTTGGACAACGTGGACCACTTTCCATACCCCGGGAGCCTACTGTCAACAAGGGCAGACGTCGATGACGAAGTCCAACACCACCTTCAGTGTGCCAGTGCAGCCTTCGGTCACCTTAGGAAGAGCGTGTTTGAAGACCAGGACCTCAAACCTGGCACTAAGCTCATGGTCTACAGAGCAGTAGTGATACCCGCCCTCCTGTATGCTTCAGAGACATGGACCATGTACAGCAGGCACCGCAAAGAACTGGAGAGGTACCACCAATGCTGCCTCCACAAGGTCCTGCAAATCCATTGGCAAGATAGGTGCACCAACGTCAGTGTTCTCACTCAGGCCAACATCCCCAGCATCGAAGCTCTGACCTTGCTCAATCAGCTCTGATGGATGGGCCACATCGTCCGCATGCCCGGTACGAGACTCCCAAAACATACGCTCTACTCAGAGCTCCGACACGACAAGAGAGCCCCAGGTGGGCAGAGGAAATGCTTCAAGGACACTCTCAAAGTCTCCTTGAAAAAGTGCAACATCCCCACTGACACCTGGGAATCCCTGGCCCAAGACCGCACAAAGTGGAAGAGAAGCATCCGGGAAGGCGCTGAACACCTCGAGTCTCTTCGCTGGGAGCAAGCAGAAGCCAAGCGCAAACAGCGGAAGGAGCGCACGTCAACCCAAGCACCCCGCCCACCCGTCCCTTCAACCACCATCTGCCCCACCTGTGACAGAGACTGTAGGTTCTGCATTGGACTCATCAGTCACCTGAGAACCCATTGTTAGTGTGGAAGCAAGTCATCCTCGGTTCCAGCAAGCCCCCAGCTCCAAAATATTCCTCACAGTCGATGCCTACCCCAATCAAGCCCCCTCCCGCTGTCCTCACACCACCTCCCCCCACCCCACCTTGCGCTATGGCCACTGCTGGTGAGGCCTGTTACTCGCCCAGATTATTTACATCACGCCCCAGGCCTAATTGCGGGCCAGCCTTGTGCCTGTTATTTCAGGCACACGTTGGGGCTGCCTTTGCGCCTGAAACTGCATGCCAACTAATTTTCACCCAACAAAGCCATAGCATCACCTATGCTTTTTAATAAAAACAGACACTGCAGTGGCATGTTAGTTTGCTCCAGCAGTGAGTTTCCTGACCCCAGCATTCTTCACTTCATTTATTGGATAATCTTGCAAGAATTATATTACATAGAATTTACAGCACAGAAATGGACCATTTGACCCAACTGGTCCATGTTGATGCTTATGTTCCACATGAGCATCCTCCCACCCTACTTCATCTAACCCTATCTGCATATCCTTCTATTCTTTTCTCTCTCATGTACTTATCTAGTTTCCCTTTAAAAGCATTTATGCTCTTCGCCTCAACTTCTAAGAAGTACATAGTGTAGGCTTTCTCCCTGAGTTGGAACATCAAGTTTCTAATTCTGCTTAGCCTACTCTTCACAGGGAAAAGGAAAGAATAAGAACAGATAGGCAGAGACCTGTTGTCCTGTCCTCAGATTTCTAACACTTTTTTGAGTAGAGGGATGAGCTTCATACTGGTTATGATACAGGATGAGCAACCCAGAGTTTGTGAGTACAAATCCCACCACGTCAAGTTGTGAAACTGAACTTGAAAGTTGTTAGATTCTTGTAAAAAAAAACAATAGGTTCTCTAATGTCCTTTAGGGAAGGGAACATGCCACCCTACCTGGTCTCCAGCTCCACACTATGTGGTTCTTTCTTAGTTATAAAAACAATTTCTGTAGAAGACCCACCACTGTTTTCTCAGGGCTACTTTGGAAGAGCAATAAATTTGGCCTTGCCAGTGATGGCCACATCCCGAGAACAGATTAAAAAAAAGAAAAAGGATATCAAGGGATATGGGCAAAATGGGTAAATGGAGTTGAGATACAGAACAGCCATGATCTAATTGAATGGCGGAACAGGCTTACAGGGATGAATGGCCTGTTCCTATGTTGCTAACAGAAACTATTGCTACCTCAACTGCGATAAAGGTTTTTAAGCATTGCAAATAATGTAATAGCTCATTCTCAGTCATAAATGAACATGCAGAGTTCATAAATGTTTCTCAGTTGATCACAATACCATTAGGTTTTGCAAGGATAGGTCACTTCAATCCTACCACTATCCTATGTGGAAGGCGATAAACCGAAAAAGTGGATAAACACGAGAAAAATGAGGGCCTAGATTTTCCAATGCCCCTTTCTGTCAGTGGAAGCACAGCAGATGTGTACTTCTGTCTGCTCGTGGACCTTTCTGCTAGAAAGCTCTGGCTGTACTTAAAGTAGATAAGTCACCAGGACCAGATGGGATGCATCCTAGGATGCTGAGGGAAGTAAAGGTGGAAATTGCGGAGGTACTGGCCATAATCTTCCAATCCTCCTTAGATATGGGGGTGGTACCAGAGGCTTGGAGAATTACAAATGTTACGCCCTTGTTCAAAAAAGGGTGTAAAGATAAAGCAAGCAACTACAGGCCAGTCAGTATAACCTCGGTGGCAGGGAAGGTTTCAGAAACGATAATCAGGGACAAAATTAACAGTCACTGGGACAAGTGTGGATTGATTAAGGAAAGCCAGCACGGATTTGTTAAAGGAAAATCGTGTTTAACTAACTTGATTGAGTTTTTTGATGAGGTAACAAAGAGGGTTGATGAGGGCAATGCAGCTGATGTGGTATACATGGACTTCCAAAAGGCATTTGATAAATTGCCACATACAGGAAACTTTCGTTTAAATGGAGGTTAAATCTCCGGAATGCTCTATCCACCGGCAAAATTCAGGAGTCGGTTCAGATAACTTTTTTTACTTTTCGTTGCTTTTTTTCTCCATTCCTGGCTCTGCAAGCATCTAGCTGAAGCTGTTGCTTAGCTACAGAGATGCTTGCAAGCTGCGCCGACTGTTTTGAAGCTGTTGCTAAGCAACAGGGTTTGTTGCTAGATACGGAGCTCAGAAGCTCCGTATGTTTTAACATTAGCGCTGGTTTCTCCGGCAGTGTTGATTGACCGGCACCAGCTCGGTCCCGTCAGTGCCGGATACCAGAAAGTTTTCTGTAATAGGTTTGCCAGCAAAGTTGAAGCCCATGGAATAAAAGGAACAGTGGCAGCATGGATACAAAACTGGCTAAGTGACAGGAAACAGAGAGTCGTGGTGAACAGTTGTTTTTTGGACTGGAGGAAGGTATCTGAGGAGTGATGTTCCCCAGGGGTTGGTACTAGGACCATTGCTTTTCCTGATATATATTAATGATTTGGACTTGGGTGTACAGGACACAATTTAAAAAATTGCAAGTGACACAAAACTTGGAATTATAGTGAACAGTGAGGAAGGTAGTGATAGACTTCAAGAGGACATAGACAGGCTCGTGGAATGGGCAGACACGTGGCAGATTAAATTTAATGCAGAAAAGTGCGAAGTGATACATTTTGGTCGGAAGAACGAGGAGAGGCAACATATCCTAAAGGGTACAATCCTAAAGGGAGTGCACGAACAGAGCGACCTGGGGGTATATGTGCACAAATGGTTGAAGGTGGCAGGGCAGGTTGAGAAAGCGGGTGAAAAAGCATACGGGATCCTAGGCTTCATAAATAGAGGCATAGGGGTCGATTTTCCTGAAGCTGTCAGGAAGAAGGCGGGACTACAACTTTCGGGTTTTAGACCCGCCTACTTCGACGTCCGGCCAGTCCGTGCGATTTTCCCTTGATTGACCTTGTTGAGCCCACCCAGCGGGCTCAGCAGGCCAATTAAGGGCCACCGGCAACAGGTGACATCACAGACTGCAATGAAATATCAGTGTTTCACAGCTGTTTGAAGCTGTGAAACACTGTCAGTCGGAGTTCTAACCTGAGTCCTTCTGCACAGACTCAGTTAGAATTCTCAGCAGCACTCAAAGCTGAAGGCTGTCACTTTTCACAGATCGCAGCTGTTCAGCTTTAAGTGCCGGCTGAGTGATGGGCTCCCGACGGCTACAGGAAGAAAGGCTGTTAAGGTAAGTACAGGTAAGTAAAAGTTCTTTACACACTTTAGACACACCAAACACACTTACCTTTGCACTCATGCACCCATCACTCACCTGAACACCGACATCGCGACCCCTCCAACTCCTTCAACCCGACGGCCCGCCTGCTCTAACCTGGCGTGGTTTGGAGCCGTTGGGAATCCCACACGAAACCCCTCAAAATAGGGATTAGGCTAAAAACTGCCTGTTAACAGGCATTTAATTGGCACTAATCCCTTCCCGCCTGGTTTCGGCAGGTCCCAGTGCGGGGCAGGTATCCGCCGCCCCTGAAACTTGCGTGGGGCGGGGTTTTGGGCGTGATGGTGTCGGGACCCCCAAATTCAGGATTTTCCCCCCCACACGCCTGAAACCCCGCCTGACTGCTCCAGGAAAATCGACCCCATAGAGTACAAAAGCAAGGAAGTTATGATGAACCTTTATAAAACACTGGTTCGGCCTCAACTGAAGTATTGTGTCCAATTCTGGGCACCACACTTTAGGAAGGATGTGAAGGCCTTCGAGAGGGTGCAGAAAAGATTTACAAGAATTGTTCCAGAGATGAGGGACTTCAATTATGTGGATAGACTAGAGAAGCTGGGGTTGTTCTCCTTAGAGCAGAGAAGGTTGAGAGAAGATTTGATAGAGGTTTTCAAAATCATGAGGGGACTAGACAGAGTAGATAGCGAGAAACTGTTCCCATTGGCAGTAGGGTCAAGAACCAGAAGACACAGATTTATGGTGATTGGCAGAAGAACCAAAGGCGACATGAGGAAAACTTTTTTTACACAGTGAGTGGTTATGATCTGGAATGCACTGCCTGAGTAGGTGGTGGAGGCAGATTCCATCATGGCTTTCAAAAAAGAATTCGATTAGTACCAATTTTCAGTGCTATGGGGAAAGTGCGGGGGAGTGGGACTCGCTGAAGTGCTCTTGCAGAGAGCCGGTATGTGCTCGACGAGCCGAATGGCCTCGTTCTGTGCTGTAACCATTCTATGATTCTATGATGTGTTTAAGCCAGGAATTTGAGCTCATAACCTAAGTTCAGTCCAGTCTAGTACTGAGGAAGTGCTGCCTTGTCGTAGGTGCTGTGCTTCAGATAAAATAAAATAATCGAGGTTGTAGCTGCATGTTCTGATGTTTAAGGAGACATTAAAGATTCCATGGCACTATTCAAAGAAGATCAGGGAGTTCTTGCAGTGTGCATCAGCCAGTACTAACAAAAAAAACGGATTAACTTGCCATTCATCTCATGGGAACATACTGTATGGAAAATGGTTTTACATTTGCTTGCATAACAGCCTGTGCTCTTGACATTAATTCAATGTGTGTGAAGTACATGGTGACAATTTATGATAGACCTGATGAATGTACTAAAGAAATGCATGTCTTTCTTTCTGTCGTGCCTCGGTTCAGCAGTCATCATAATCTCCTGTCCCTTAAGTTAATACTCCCCCATTTGAGCTTATGCAAATATGCAATTTCAAATTTCTTTCATAGAAACCGCTACACTACAAACCTTGGACTTGGCACATTGTGTCGAGATACAGGCTCTCAATGTGGATTGACTATATTTATTTTAGCTTCCCAAGCAAGGATTGCTTAGAATTCATCTGTAATTCCTCCCTGAAGTCTCTTCCCAATTACAGCTGGCAGAAGAGATTTTTGTCTCATTGTTTTGCCTGCCATCCCATTGTTCACAATTAGAGCACCAATTTCATAGTGTTGTAACTCGCAGAACTCTGAGGGTAAAAATTTCTACAAATTCTCACTCTGGCCCACCATAAGATCAACGTAAACAGCCAACTTGGCCATTTCTCTGGGGTTTCCAGCAAAGTTACAGTGGAGGGGTTGGGAGAACCCCTGTGAAAATTCTAGGTGGTGTTATTTAATGATAACTGTACAGGGTCGAATTGCTGGTCCAGTGTGTTTGCTATGATTTTCACATTGGTGGACTGCAAGGGATTTTCAGGGATCCAAGGGGTCATCAGTGCCAGGGTCACCAACCAACATTTTCAACATGAATTGAAACTGTTGGACGGACTCACTACTACCTGCAATGGGAGGCAGTGAGCAGTAGGGCATCAGCTTGAAGTGAAAAGGCAAAGGGTACAGTGGTGGGATGCGCAAACTCTCATTGACTGCTTAACCAGGGCAGGCATCATGTCCTGACTTCATGGTCATCACTGCCTGAGCTCACTTTTGCAATGTCTGCTGGAGATTGTGATCAGCCACCCTCCCTCCTGTTATGTAGGGCACAGATTTGTACTATGCAGAATAGCAAAGTAAAGGCACAATTTGTTATAGGCTGCCCCAAAAGGTGAGAAAACTTTTTTTTTTACGTATGCGCATGATGATTTAGCCAACTGGGAGCTTGTCCACATAACAATCTTACTGATGGTTGCAGTACCTGCAAGTGTGCTCAGCAAAGCTGTTCTGAGAAAATTTTGTCTGTTTGTTCTTGTATCCTGAGCATCATTTTGCCTGTGGTACGGCAAGTGTATCAAATTATGAAGGTGCCCTCATAAGAAGGTTTGAACACCATTGCTTCAGCTAATCCAGTAACCAAAGAAGTTCCAATTAGATGGTCAAGTGCATTTTACATTGTTACCATCTTGCAAGCCAGGGCCAGGCAAATTATCATTTCGCTGAACATTGTTCATTCGCCCTACCAACTGTACAGGAAAATATCCTTTTCAGAGCTGGCCTGTCAATTTATGTTCTAACTCTATTTAAGGGACCCCTCTCCTGAGTTGTACTGCTTTGGAATACTCCTACAGTGGAGACTGAGGAAGAAAGTTAGCTTGCCTTCCTTGATGGTCTTCATCAAATAGAAACATTTTGCACACACTATGATGCCATCCATCATTCCCCACAGGCCCTGCTGAGTGTTTAAATCATCTAAGGTTAGGGAAATATCAACTAGTTTGTTGTTGCAATCTAAGTCAAGTGTGATCCCTGCCTTTATAAGCAGCGGGAACAACAGACCCTGTCAACATTATTTTAGGTGACATAATGGCCCGAATTTTGCTATCAGCAGCGAAGTCACGGTGCTCGGCCCTGACCTCGAAGAAAGCTGCCCACAAAGATCTATTGATCTTTGTGGCGTGGATTTCACCTTTCCCAACATTAATTTCATTCTGGCACCTACTCTAGGGAATCTCTAGCGTCCAGCAACAGTGATGACATCAAGCAGGCTAAGCAGCCAATCACATTGAAGAATTCTCATGGACAGTAAACCAGGGAGTAACAAGCAGGTTTTATCATTCACTTTTTGTCATTTTACGGAAAGCGAAATAAAGATTGGGACAGACACATGGGATAGAAGATGAAATATCATAAACATACTTTAAAAAATATGCATTTTTTATTATTTTTAAAAACTATTTAATTTTTATCATGGAATGGAGAAATGTGACATTCCACAAATATAAAATTAGTTTTTCGGGGCCAGAGAGGTTGTTCAGCTGTAATTATGATTTAGCATGCCATTAAAAACCCAGTTACACCTCATTCACCAAAGCTAAACTTTTTCAAGCGTTTCTACAGCGAGAATAGAGTGTAAAAAATGGAAGTTCACATCAATTCAAGTGATTTCTAATTGGTTCCATCTGCTAGGGCTGCAACAGCCCACCCTGTGGAGGAGTAGTTATCACTGACAGCAACTTCCGGATTTCAACGTTTAAATGCGCAAGTGCAAACTCCAGAAGTTGCTGTCAGTTTTACAGAGTAATGACGGCGAATGCTGACTGTTTTGCTGTCATTACAGCCGCAAATTCCGGGCCATTTTTTGTGTGCTGAGCACACGTTCCCAAGGGACCAATTTGAAGAGAACAAACTCCTATGATGTGTTATCAATACTTCTGCTTGAAGAGAGAAAAGAACCCGACTAATTTATCTCTTCAGTCCAAAAAGAAGACAGGAGAATCAAATGGCAAACTTGGAGCAGCTTTGAACTGTGAGCTGATTCATTAAAAGTTAAACTTCACTGACTAGATGTCATTTTATTCTCCATAAATAACCAGCATACTCATGGGATGGTAGTTTAAGTACTAAGCGCATCCACCTTTTATACTTCTATATAATTAATGAGAGTCTCCTAATTGTTAAAACATCTAGCTTCACAGGCACAAGCTGCACTGCACTCTTTAGTCATAAAGACCCAATATTTCAGGCCAGGTGAATAAACTTTCATCCCTTCAGCTGACATTAGTTGCAGACTCTGTCAGTGAGTGCCTCAATTATCTCAGCAAAGAGCAGTGTGGCTTTTATTCCTGGGTATTATTCTGAAATGAAGTTATTAAAGGAAAATACTAGCTGAGTAGTGCTTCATATTTTTTCAGTGCTTTCGGATAGGCATTTCAGGATGGAAAAGATGCCAACCCCTGCTGAATTAATAACATTCATTTCCAACATCCATGGTTGACATAAGCTAACCTTGTGTGAGATCTGCCACCCAACCTTAACTATCTGGTCCCTTTGCGGGTAGAATGCAGAGCAGCATCAAGGAAGGAAGATTTCTACCAAAAGGAGATTTTTCCTCAGTTATACTGCTGAAACGTGAAAGAAGAAAGTACATCCCCATAGATTATCCTTCCCCTGCAATGAGGTTTTAGTAAAGTATAGTTATTCATCTCCATTCTCTGGGGTATCCTAAGACCCTAGAGCTGAAGAGCATTTTAAAAACTATGGCCTAGAAATTCAGTGCCCTTAGCACCGATTTTGCGGCGCTAGAGGACCAAGCGCTGCAATTGGCGCCGGTTCCTAAATTGCCTGGGGCCCTTCCGCGGCGGTAGACCGGTAGCGCTGCGCTGGCACCGATGACGTCATCGGTGTGCGCAGCGTCCCGGTTGCCGTGGTAACCCGGCCCCAAGCCGAAATTCAGTTGCGGCCGCCTCGCCAGTGGCAGCCGCAACTAAGACTCCGGCAAACGAGTGTTGCCGGAGTCTGCGCCGGCGCTTTAAGGAGGCGCGGCGGCCGGCCGCTTTCCCGCCGGCCGCCTGCCCGCAGCTCCCTCCCCGGACTTCTCCCCCCCCCCCCCCGGAACAGATGCAAGCCCGGCACTTGTCCGAGGTGCCGGGCTCATTTTTGACGAGATTTGCGCGGGCCGCGGCCGGGTGCAGGCAGCTCCTCCTTAACGGAAGGAGGAGGCCTGCACTTCCCGAGCCTGCCGCACCGCAGCGGGCGCCGCAGCGCCGGAATAGCGCCGCAATGCGGCGCGTTGTGCTAGTTTTCAGGCGCTAAAACCCTTCAGTAGCGCCGGCAGCCGTTTGGGCGCGGCGCTACTGAATTTTTGGCGCGCGCAAAGGGACTTAGCGCCGGCGCTAACTTCCGGCACTAAAGCCCTGGCGCAGCGCAAACTCAATTTCTAGGCCTATATAATTAAGAGGCAACTGCATTAACTTGGTCTGATTGTGCTCCAAAACACTGTCATTGAAAGAAACAAGCTAATCTGGGACATCCTAATAGCCATCCCAAGGACAGTATTCATACACACCTGGGGGCAGGCCTCTTGCCCATTTTCTTGGCATGGCTGAGGACAAATTTTAAAAATGTACCTCCGCACTTTTTGTTAAGTGCCTTCTCCATTTGCTAATTTAAATATTTTACTTCTACACAGTATATTAAATAAAAGCAATTTAGAAAGGCTTTTTAATGGCAGCAACTTTTTATAAAATATATACAGAATTAAGAACAGTAACAACAACAACTTGTATTTATATAGCGCCTTTAACGTAGTAAAACGTCCCAAGGCGCTGCACAGGAGTATTAACAGACAAAAAAATTTGACACACAAGGATAAATTAGGGCAGGTGACCAAAAGCTTGGCCAAAGAGGTAGGTTTTAAGGAGCATCTTAAAGGAGGAAAGGTAGCGAGGTGGATCCAACAGCCAGTCTGTGATCTCTACAATGGCGATGTTGGGGACTATGGCTCCACAGCAGATGAAGGCTATAGGGAGAAACAAAGGTAAGTTAACATTTTCTAACACTTTACACTTACCTCACATACTTACCACTCCACACTTGCACCCATCACTCACATCTACATCGCACTTTCAGACCCCTCTGACCCCCGCAGACCTCCTACTCGCCTCCTACACCCCGGCGGGGTTCCCCCAGGTCGGGAAGTCTGCACTTCGTCATGAAAAATGGGGATAATCCTATTTTCTGCCTGTTAACTACCTGTTAACAGGCAGTTAATAGGCTTTAATCCCTTCCCGTCTCCAAGGAGACGGGACCCGGGGCAGGACGGCTTCCCGCTTTCTGGCAAGAGGGCACGGAGGCGGGTTGGGGACGGGTTTGCCACCCGCCCCCAAAATTCTGCAACTTTCCCGGCAGTCCCGCCTCCATACCCGCCTCCTCGGGGCTGAGAAAATCCAGCCCTTAGAGTGGAAGGAATTTAGGGGAGTTAAGATATCCATCTCAGGGTGGAGCAGTTTGCTTGATGAAAGTGAGATAATGACCAGCTGAACTGGGACAGCTCTGGCTTGGGCCTCATGATTGAAAGGGTACAAGGCCAGGCCTAGTACCAATTGAAGGATAGGGACCAGGGAGATAAGACACAGATTCCAAAGGAAGAAACTTCAGAAAGATTAAACAACAAGACAAATTGGCTGAGATAATGAGACCCCTGTAGGGGAGGGCTTTCTTCCAAAAATTGAGACAAAGAACTCGACGCCCCATTGGATACTGAGTTTTTAGGGGAATCTCTATAGGTTAAATGGTCTTGTCAATAATTTGGCCTCAGGCCCACCTCTAAAAAGAGACTAAAAGTAACACCGAGTGCTTGCCCACACAGACGGTGGAGGGGAAAGCCAAGCAGAAGTTGGGCTGGTCGAACGCTCTTTCGAGAGTGATCCAATGCTCACCAACTCGGAGGTTCTAGACGAGAAGAAGAGAGGCCGCAAGCCAGAGAACTGTTCACGCACGCCAGCCGTCTATCCGATTGGGACCAGTACCAGCTGCTTGTCATGGTCGTATGTTTTTGCTGTATAACTAGCATGTTATATTCCATCTTAAACTCTGATTAAACACAATATATCCACCATACTGGTTTGCAGTTGATTCTGATTATTTTAAAGACTAGAGATAAGCTAATATCAACAAATTGGCTAATCTCTACAGCAGGGAATTCCAGAGCTTAGGGCCTAGGCAACAGAAGGCATGGCCACCAATGGTTGAGCGATTATAATCAGGGATACTCAAGAAGGCAGAATTAGAGGAGTGCAGATATCTTGCGGGGGGGGGGGGCGTTGTGGGGCTGAAGGAGATTACAGAGATAGAGAAGGGCGAGGCCTTGGAGGGATTTGAAAACAAGGATGATAATTTTGAAATTGAGGCGTTGCTTATGTAGGTCAATGTAGGTCAGCGAGCACAGGGGTGATGGGTGAAGTTAGAAAATATAAGCATTTTTAACAGTCTGATCCCTCCTGTTTGTTTTAATTCACATTTTGTTTGTGTACTTCCAACTAAAATGGCACCCAACTTGTGTTGTACAGGGGTGTTTTGTTGGCTTTGACCTTGCTCATGCTGTTGGGAATATAGAACTGTGCCTGCATGACTGGAATGTCGACTTCGCCTGCTGGTGTAATTACAAGGTAAAATTGATTCTTCTGTTGCACTCCATTGATTGCAATTGTTGGTGATTCTTTTAATCCATTCATTTTAAAGTGAATAACATGATGAAAGTTTTTCCAGTTTCCTACAGAGATTGAGAAAATCTGTGAAAGGAATATCAAACTGTACAAATGACCATTTTTTAAAATATGTTACAGTATTTGAATTCTGGTGCTGGAGCCTTAGCTGGGGCATATATCCACGAAAAACACAGATTTACAGTAAAGCCAACGTAAGTCATGCAGAAATCCAAACAAAGTTCGGGCAGTAGCATTTATAAATAGGGGCATAGAGGACAAGATAAAGAAGCTAATGATCAATTTGTACAGAGCAAAGGATATACCACGGTTACAATTTTGAATGTCTCATTATAAAATCTTTCTGTGATAAGCTTAAGTTAAAAGTGTTGGGAGAAAGTTAAACTGCAACAGTTGCATTATAACAAATGAATATTTGAAATAGGAGGCCCACCTCCACATATAATTTAAAAATATATACAGTATAATGAAAACTAGTTGAATATAGTGTCTCATTCATATTTTGTTTTGGTGTTTGAATCTCAGCCATGTTCCAGGATAAGAGTGTAATGTTTTGGATCCACAGTGCTCTCTTGGTACCCCAAGTTGTTCGGTACTTAATAAAACCTTTAAGTGTGTATTGCTTGCTAAAAGTTGCTAGCTTCCTTTAGTTGTTTAATTTTTCATAAAGTGCCATAAGTTACATGAATACTAACAGTGCAATCCTGTTTTCTGTTTCCATGACACCAAAGTATACGTTTAGTAGTCTTTGACCCGTTTGAATTTAGTGACTGAAGCAAATGAACATCATTTGGTGTAGAAGTGTTGTGTACTGGTTGATACAATATACTTGTCTGGTAGTATGTATCCTGGGGTCAGGTGGCTCTATATTGGCTTCCAGGCTAGCCTGAAGTCACAGTTTCCATTAAAATGAATAATAGTACTCCAGATTTAATTTTCACTTTTGACATGGGTGGAAAACTGTCAGATGCAGATCGGCTGCCAGTTATACATGACTTCGATAGAAAGGAAAATTGAGCGAGGTATATAAAGGGCAGTCGATCTGCAACCACCAGTTTACTGCTTGAACCGAAAGTGAAAATTAATCCTTCTGAGATGTTAGCAACTCCTCCTTCGTTGCCACCAGAGCAGCATAAAATTCAAGTGCATAATGCAGGTGAGATAATGAATTGTAGGAAAAGTGCCTCATGAAGTCACCCGAAGGGTGCCATCAAGATTCGATTGGGGAAATGCCCTGTAAACTGAATGAAATGTGCTCTCAAAATGGAGTTTTAGCTTAAAAGAGGCTCACTGAAAATGGAAAAGTAGTTGAACAGAACACTGGGAAGTAGTTGAGAAGCAAACTAATTTACATGGTTTCTCAGCTAACAGCCATAAAGGCTTATATGTAGATAAACAAGATATCCCTCGCTAGTGTTGAAATAGCATTTGGAAGACTAAGCCCAGAAAATATGTCTCGGAGGTGAATAAACATGTCACACTTCTAGTCCTCTGTGGGGCCCTGTGTGAAAGAAAAGCATGGTCCCACAAATGGCATTTAGTCAGGCATAAGGATGTCACATCGCCTCATATTTATGTGAGACACCTTGATGGATGGGGAAAGAGGGGTTATAAAATGGAGATACACAGTCTCAAGAACTCCATGCTTTGAAACTCGAGATTTCTCAGAAAGCTTACTGTTAGAAATAATTGGCAGCAAAAGGGGTGAAATCTAACACATGTGTCACTTAGATTGATCAATTGAATGTAAGAAGTGTGATGAAATATGTCATTCATCAGACTCTGTATTTAACTACATATATTGTATTGCCTGCTCCTGTGTTTTTACCTTGTATTGTATATAGTGCGCCGCCCCCTTTCTCCCCATTGGGTGTGTCGGCTCCGCCCATACCTGGCCCTACTTAAGACAAGCCCAGGCTTGTCTTGCAGCAGAACAGCAGAATGCTAGGTGAAGACACAGGCATCTTTCTTTGCTAATAAAAGCCTTGTTTTATCCAGTTAACTTTGAGCCTTGAAGTTATTGAGGCGCATCAATTTTATTAGCAAACTTTCAACGATGGATCAACTTTTGAAACCGGAACGCTTGGATTTGGACCCGCATGCTTCGGATGCATCGGCACGGTTTGGACACTGGTTCCAGTGCTTGGAATTTTTTATGGCCAACTCCGAAGCCGTCACAGCCTCTAGAGCCACCGGAGATGTGAAACTCGAGATCCTGCAGAATCGGGTAAGCCACCGGGTTTTTCCACTCATCCAAGACGCTGCCACCTACCTGGATGCCTGCAACATTCTAAAGGCCCACTATCAGCGGCCTACCAACGAGGTGTACGCCAGGCATCTGCTTGCTACCTGCACACAGCGACCCGGAGAGTCGCTAGAGGACTTTCTAGTCACCCTAAAAGTGCTTGGCAAAGACTGCAAATGCAAAGACGTGAAAGCCACGGTATACACAGACGAGCTTATTCGGGATGCCTTTATCGCAGGCCTTAGCTCTAATTACATCCGGCAGAGACTGCTAGAGAAAACGGGCCTAGATCTGACACAGACTGTGGACACAGCGCGATCGCTGGATGTGGCTCAGAAGAACTCTGACTCCTACTCTTCAGGCCGCGCGGCCCACGGCGCCTCGTACGCACCAAGGGCGTCACCATGTTGGAAGACATCTTCCCCGCCCGGTAGCCCAACGCCGTCGGGGCCCTGCTCTCCCCCCAGAAGCCCTACGACCACCGTGACGCATCGGGGCCCCAAATGCTACTTCTGCGGGCAGCCGAAGCACACCAGGAACCTGTGCCCGGCGAAAGGCACCACCTGCTGTAAGTGCGGTAAGAAGGGGCACTTTGGGAAGGTGTGCAGAGGGAACCCCACAGGCAAACCCGCCACCGCCGCGTGCGCGCCGTGGGAGCGGCCATCTTGGATGCCATCTTGTCCGACCTCGTGGGGTCCGCCATCTCGCGAGCAGACATCGTGGACGCCATCTTACCCGGCCTCGTGTGGCCCACCATCTTGTCCCGATCAGGGCCCTACAGTGGCGTCGATCACAGTGGACCAGTCCAGACTGCACCCACTATCCAAATCGATGGTGGACATCAAGGTAAACGGGTGCAAGGTTAAATGTTTAATTGACAGCGGGAGCACGGAGAGCTTCATTCACCCTGGTCTGGTACAACGACTCTCTCTAACTATAGTCCCTACGCAGGGCACGATCTCTATGGCCGACAAAACCCAGATATCGACTATTGCGGGTTACTGCGCGGTACGATTGTCCATTAAAGGCACTGTATATAATAATTTTAAACTGTTAATTATGAAGGATTTATGTGTGAGCGTGATCTTGGGCCTGGATTTTCAGTGCCACCACCAAAGCATCACGCTCAATTTCGGTGGGTCCCAGCCGCCCCTCACAGTGTGCGGTCTGGCTACCCTGAAGGTAAAGCCGCCTTCGCTATTCACGAACCTTACCCCTAACTGCCAGCCAATAGCGACCAAAAGCAGGAGGTACAGCTGGGAGGACAGGCGGTTTATCGCGACCGAGGTAGACAGGCTCCTGAGGGAGCGCATTATTGAACGCAGCAACAGCCCGTGGTGCGCCCAAGTGGTGGTGGTGAGGGGTAGCGAGAAGAAGCGGATGGTGATTGACTATAGTCAAACAGTCAACATCTATACCCAACTAGACGCCTACCCGCTACCCCGCATATCCGAGATGGTGAACCAAATTGCCCAATACCGGGTGTTCTCCACTATCGACCTCAAGTCAGCGTACCACCAGCTCCCTATCAGACCAGAGGACCATTCGTACACCGCCTTCGAGGCAAACGGACGCCTCTACCAGTTCCTCAGAGTCCCCTTTGGAGTGACGAATGGGGTCTCGGTCTTTCAGAGGGAGATGGACCGCATGGTCGATGACCACCACTTGCAGGCAACCTTCCCCTATCTCGACAACGTCACCATCTGCGGCCACAACCAACAGGACCACGACTCAAACCTCGCGAGGTTTCTGAAAACCGCACAAAAACTCAACCTCACTTACAACGAGGACAAGTGCGTTTTCAACACCACGCGCCTCTGCATACTAGGCAGCGTGGTGGAGAATGGGGAAATCGGACCAGACCCCGACCAATTGCGCCCCCTACGGGAGCTGCCCCTGCCCAACATTCCCAAAGCCCTGAAAAGGTGCCTGGGGTTATTCTCGTATTATGCCCAATGGGTCCCTAACCACTCCGATAAAGCCCGCCCCCTCTTGAAAGCATCCTCTTTCCCGCTCTCTGCTGAGGCCCATGCTGCCTTCAAAAGCATTAAGCAGGATATTGAGCGGGCCACGCTACAGGCAGTGGACGAGAACACTCCCTTTCAAATGGAAAGTGATGCGTCTGACTTTGCCTTGGCGGCCACCCTCAACCAGGCGGGGCGACCCGTAGCTTTCTTCTCGAGGACCCTCCAGGGGCCCGAGATCAGACACTCCTCCGTGGAAAAGGAGGCCCAAGCCATCGTGGAGGCAGTGCGCCACTGGCGGCACTACCTAGTCGGCAAACGCTTCACCCTACTTACCGACCAGCGGTCGGTAGCGTTTATGTTCAATAATAAACAGAGGGGGAAGATTAAAAATGATAAGATTCTTAGGTGGCGGATCGAGCTCTCCACCTTCGAGTACGACATCATATACCGGCCGGGGGCCCTTAACGAATCCCCCGACGCCCTCTCACGAGGGATGTGTGCCAACGCCACCGGGGATCAGCTACAGACCCTCCACAACGACCTCTGCCACCCAGGGGTCACACGGCTGTTACACTTCATAAAGTCCCGCAACTTACCCTACTCGATTGAGGAAGTTCGGTCTCTGACCAGGAACTGCCGCACTTGCGCTGAGTGCAAGCCTCAGTTCTACCACCCTGATAGAGCCCACCTAATCAAAGCTACACGGCCCTTTGAGCGGCTTAGCTTAGATTTCAAGGGCCCCCTCCCGCCCGTCGACCGCAATGTTTACTTCCTGAACATTGTGGACGAATACTCCCATTTCCCATTCACCTTCCCCTGCCCAGACATGACCAGCGCCACGGTCATTAAATGCCGCAACAGCCTGTTCTGCCTGTTCGGTATGCCAAGCTATATCCACACGGATAGGGGGGCGTCCTTCATGAGTGAAGAGCTACGCCAGTACATGCTGTCCAAGGGGATTGCCACGAGCCGTACCACCAGCTACAACCCCTGGGGTAACGGTCAGGTGGAGCGAGAGAACGGGACAGTAAGGAGGGCAGTCAATCTAACTCTAAGGACCAAGGGCCTCCCTATCTCCCGCTGGCAGGAAGTCCTCCCAGATCTGCTCCACTCAATACGGTCACTATTGTGTACCGCCACTAATGCCACGCCTCATGAGCTAATGTTTGTGTTTCCCCGGAAATCCACCTCAGGCGTATCGATACCATCATGGCTCTGCACCCCAGGTCCGGTACTTTTGCGGAAGCATGTGAGGGGCCACAAGACGGACCCTCTCGTGGAGCCAGTGCACCTGCTCCACGCCAACCCACAATATGCGTATGTCCGGCACGCCGACGGACGGGAGGACACTGTGTCCATAAAAGACCTCGCCCCAGCCGGTAACAACAGCAACAACGACAACGACTACAACAACAACAGCAACAACGACAACAACCACAACAACTATTACCCACCCACTCCACCCACTATTCTTTCATCACCCCCGGAAGAACACCAGCCAACAGTACCCCCACCACCTACTCCTCCAACAACCCCGGTGGCGCCCCCGGCAGAGACCCAGGAGGTCACCTGGGACACCCAGCCGGCACCCACGGCACCACAACCGTTACGTCGGTCACAGAGGACGATCACGCCCCCGGACAGACTAAATCTGTAGAAGGGGTGAATGTGATGAAATATGTAATTCATCAGACTCTGTATTTAACTACATATATTGTATTGCCTGCTCCTGTGTTTTTACCTTGTATTGTATATAGTGCGCCGCCCCCTTTCTCCCCATTGGGTGTGTCGGCTCCGCCCATACCTGGCCCTACTTAAGACAAGCCCAGGCTTGTCTTGCAGCAGAACAGCAGAATGCTAGGTGAAGACACAGGCATCTTTCTTTGCTAATAAAAGCCTTGTTTATCCAGTTAACTTTGAGCCTTGAAGTTATTGAGGCGCATCAAGAAGCTTCTCTCTGAAACTAAGGTATTACTAGGGTGCATTATGCCCCACCAATCAGTAGTCAGTAGTGGTCTCTTCTTCTTCTTCTTCTTAGGCAGTCCCTCGGAACTGAGGATGACTTGCTTCCACATTAAAAATGAGTTCTCAGGTGACTGATGAGTCTAATGCGGGACCTACAGTCTCTGTCACAGGTGGGGCAGATGGTGGTTGAAGGGGCGGGTGGGTGGAGTGCTTGGGTTAACATGCGCTGCCTGCGCTTGGCTTCCGCTTGCTCCCGGCGAAGAGACTCGAGGTGTTAGGTGCCTTCCCGGATGCTTCTTCTGCACTTTGTGCGGTCTTGGGACAGGGATTCCCAGGTGTCGGTGGGGATGTTACACTTTTTCAAGGAGGCTTTGAGGGTGTCCTTGAAGCCTTTCCTCTGCCCACCTGGGTCTCTCTTGCCTTGTCGGAGCTCCGAGTAGAGCGCTTGTTTTGGGAGTCTTGTATCGGGCATGCGGAAGATGTGACCCGTCCATCGGAGCTGATTGAGCGTGGGCAAAGCTTCGATGCTGGGGATGTTGGCCTGAGCAAGAACACTGACGTTGGTGCGCCTATCCTGCCAATGGATTTGCAGGATCTTGCGGAGGCAGCGTTGGTGGTACCTCTCCAGTGCTTTAAAGTGCACTCAAAGCACTGGAGAGGTATCACCAAAGTAGTAGAGCGAGTCAGTAGTAGAGCGAGTCAGTAGTAGAGCGAGTCAGTAGTAATGAAGCAAAGATATCTTTTCTTTGTCTTTTTTAGATTCTAGAAATTTGATCGTGCCATGCTTGTTTTTCAGGCGCTAAGTGGGCACATAAGCTTCCAAGATGGCAGGAGGGAAGCACGCATTCATTATGAGATGGCACCCAGCTGTCAGCTGTCAAGGGATTTTTCCCTAATTTAACTTCACCAATTTGTAATAGTCGCAGACACTGATTTCAGCTACTAGTTAGCAACTCCATTAGTACTGAATTACGGTGATGTGACTGAATTACCTTTACAACCCCATTACTCATTTTGTTAAGTAAGTCTGCCTATTAATGATTTGTCGTTCATACTGCTAGATGACCCTGACTACATCTATTTATATCTATTAATTGCTTGTATACTTCATGTTTAGCTTTTAAGTTGTGTTTTTGTAGCCAATAAATAGTTGTTAGTGCATTGTTTGATGTCTGACTTCTTGCTTGATGATTCGGCAAGAAGGGTTAATTCATTGACTCAGTAGTTTATGGGTGTCTCAATTGAGGGTTGATAAGGTGAACTCAAATTCAATCCAAACTGGGTGATGTGAGATGGTTTGGCAAGTCGACACAGGTACTATTTACACATAGACCTAAAACTAGATGGTAAAACCCCAGCCAGTTGCTTAGTGAGGAGTTAAGCGAGGGTATTGAAGATTTATCTGGTTCCTTGGCATATATTTATCAGGATACCAAAACCCAGTGTTCTCACAGGATGCCCTGTTCAAAGGTTTATTATTTTTCAGTAAAACTGTCCATTACCATTTTTTGTACCAAAGCTATGTTTTCTATTTTTGCAAGAACCCATGTACCTTTTGTATAGATCAAAATCACATCACAAAAGTTCGCTGTAAATGGTCACAATAGTGAAGAATGTAAACTGAAATTGGAAGGCTCACCACTGAGAAAAAAATGAACAGTGAATATTCATGTTAGAAAACTTGAAGACCATTAGGAATATCTTATAGGCTGTAGCACAATTCCATCTAACTATTTTGACCGCCATTATTATTTTAGAGTTTAGTACAAATGTCTTAATATATTTTAAACCCGTAATTGCAGGCACTTCTAATCTCTGTTGTATTGTGGCACAGCTGTAGGGCTGTTGATATACCTCTGAATATTTGCCTGAAAGATATAGGCCTAGAAATTGGGTTTTGGCTTAGCCAGGGCTTTAGCGCCGGAAGTTAGTGCCGGCGCTAAGTCCCCCTGCGCGCGCCAAAAATTCAGCAGGGCCGCGCCCAAACGGCTGCCGGCGCTACTGAAGGGTCTTTGTGGCGGTAAATCGGCGCTAACTGCCGTTTCGCGCCGCAATTCCGGCGCTGCGGCACCCGATGCGGTGCGGCAGGCTCGGGAAGTGCAGGCCTCCTCCTTCCGTTAAGGAGGAGCTGCCTGCACCCGGCCGCGGCCCGCGCAAATCTGTCTAAAAATGAGCCCGGCACCTCGGACAAGTGCCGGGCTTGCATCTGTTCCGGGGGGTGGGGGGGAGAAGTCCGGGGAGGGAGCTGCGGGCAGGCGGCCGGCGGGAAAGCGGCCTGCCGCCGCGGGGCCTTTAATGCGCTGGCGCAAACTCATGCAAGACTCTGTTGCCAGAGTCTTAGTTGCGGCTGCCACGGGCGAGGCGGCCGCAACTGAATTTCGGCGCTAGGGCCCGTCGGCATGGCAACCGGGACGCTGCGCACACCGATGACGTCATCGGTGCCGGCGCAGCGCTACCGGTGCAACGCCGATTTAGGGCCCCAGGGAATTTTTAAACTGGCCATAACTCTGGCGCTAGTCCCTCTAGCGCCTCAAAAGCGGCGCTAAGGCAACTGAATTTCTAGGCCAGTGGCCTAGAAATTGGGTTTTGGCTTAGCCAGGGCTTTAGCGCCGGAAGTTAGTGCCGGCGCTAAGTCCCCCTGCGCGCGCCAAAAATTCAGCAGGGCCGCGCCCAAATGGCTGCCGGCGCTACTGAAGGGTCTTTGCGGCGGTAAATCGGCGCTAACTGCCGTTTCGCGCCGCAATTCCGGCGCTGCGGCACCCGATGCGGTGCGGCAGGCTCGGGAAGTGCAGGCCTCCTCCTTCCGTTAAGGAGGAGTTGCCTGCACCCGGCCGCGGCCTGCGCAAATCTGTCTAAAAATGAGCCCGGCACCTCGGACAAGTGCCGGGCTTGCATCTGTTCCGGGGGGTGGGGGGGAGAAGTCCGGGGAGGGAGCTGCGGGCAGGCGGCCGGCGGGAAAGCGGCCGGCCGCCGCGGGGCCTTTAATGCGCCGGCGCAAACTCATGCAAGACTCTGTTGCCAGAGTCTTAGTTGCGGCTGCCACGGGCGAGGCGGCCGCAACTGAATTTCGGCGCTAGGGCCCGTCGGCATGGCAACCGGGACGCTGCGCACACCGATGACGTCATCGGTGCCGGCGCAGCGCTACCGGTGCAACGCCGATTTAGGGCCCCAGGGAATTTTTAAACTGGCCATAACTCTGGCGCTAGTCCCTCTAGCGCCTCAAAAGCGGCGCTAAGGCAACTGAATTTCTAGGCCAGTGAAAGTTGAAATCCTTTGATGTTTTTCGGTGTATTATACTGTAATGCTAAACTGAACCTAGTTCTCGTCCTTCATTTATCCCTGCACTCTGCAGTTTGGCAGAACATTAGGGCCTAGAAATTCAGTTGCCTTAGCGCCGCTTTTGAGGCGCTAGAGGGACTAGCGCCAGAGTTATGGCCAGTTTAAAAATTCCCTGGGGCCCTAAATCGGCGTTGCACCGGTAGCGCTGCGCCGGCACCGATGACGTCATCGGTGTGCGCAGCGTCCCGGTTGCCGTGGTAACCCGCCCGAACTCCGAAATTCAGTTGCGGCCGCCTCGCCCGTGGCAGCCGCAACTAAGACTCTGGCAACAGAGTCTTGCATGAGTTTGCGCCGGCGCATTAAAGGCCCCGCGGCGGCCGGCCGCTTTCCCGCCGGCCGCCTGCCCGCAACTCCCTCCCCGGACTTCTCCCCCCCACCCCCCGGAACAGATGCAAGCCCGGCACTTGTCCGAGGTGCCGGGCTCATTTTTAGACAGATTTGCGCGGGCCGCGGCCGGGTGCAGGCAGCTCCTCCTTAACGGAAGGAGGAGGCCTGCACTTCCCGAGCCTGCCGCACCGCATCGGGTGCCGCAGCGCCGGAATTGCAGCGCGAAACGGCAGTTAGCGCCGATTTACCGCCGCAAAGACCCTTCAGTAGCGCCGGCAGCCGTTTGGGCGCGGCCCTGCTGAATTTTTGGCGCGCGCAGGGGGACTTAGCGCCGGCACTAACTTCCAGCGCTAAAGCCCTGGCTAAGCCAAAACCCAATTTCTAGGCCCTGATGCCTGTTAGCTAAAAATTCTATTCTCCGGGTCTGTTAGCACTTTGACCTTTTCAACGGAAAATTATCTTGAAATTTGCCTCCTGAAAAATGGCAGTAAGACTTGATTGCAGCTGTGTTAATACTAATGAGCAACTGTTTCAGCTTCAAAAAAAGCCTTCACAAATTGTTAAACAATATTATATTTCAGTAAACTACTGTTAGATGTTTGAAGACTATATGAAATAGCTGTGAACTACAGCAGCCGCTGACTAAAATACAACTATTCATTCACACTGGGTATTATATGTACGCCTGTCAATAGCATTACAGATAATCGCCTTGATTTTGCAGTCAGCAGCAAACGAATAGCGCACGCCATTCATTACACTTACAGCTGCCCACAGACTTTTCGTGGGTTTTTGCACAGCAACTTACAGTAATTAGAAAGCCATTACAGCGCGGCGCCCTCTCCAGGGGATCTGGGACCTGTGTGAGCAGGGCAGGCATCAACGTGTCTCTTCAACCAATCAGATTGAAGAATTCTTACTGAGATATACAAAGTCTAAACCAGGACGTGTAAGTTTGAATATTTAATTCAATATAAAATCATGTACAGAAAGCAAAATAAAGAAAGGGAAAGGAGGATGGGATCAATAGAGAGAGATAATAGAGGCAGAATGAAATAGTAACAAAAAATAATTTAAAATTTAAAAAAATCTCCAATAATAATTAAAATCTGAAAGAATGAGACTCCACACTTATAAAAGTTATTTTTCAGTTGTTTCATAGTAATGCACTTACGCTTGAATCGACAAGCCCTAACTTTTTCTGGCGTGTTTAGTGATGTTAAGTCTGTGTGTTATAGTGATAATTACTACACAGACCATGGCCTAGAAATTGGGTTTTGGCTTAGCCAGGGCTTTAGCACCGGAAGTTAGTGCCGGCGCTAAGTCCCCCTGCGCGCGCCAAAAATTCAGCAGGGCCGCGCCCAAACGGCTGCCGGCGCTACTGAAGGGTCTTTGCGGCGGTAAATCGGCGCTAACTGCCGTTTCGCGCCGCAATTCCGGCGCTGCGGCACCCGATGCGGTGCGGCAGGCTCGGGAAGTGCAGGCCTCCTCCTTCCGTTAAGGAGGAGCTGCCTGCACCCGGCCGCGGCCCGCGCAAATCTGTCTAAAAATGAGCCCGGCACCTCGGACAAGTGCCGGGCTTACATCTGTTCCGGGGGGTGGGGGGGAGAAGTCCGGGGAGGGAGCTGCGGGCAGGCGGCCGGCGGGAAAGCGGCCGGCCGCCGCGGGGCCTTTAATGCGCCAGCGCAAACTCATGCAAGACTCTGTTGCCAGAGTCTTAGTTGCGGCTGCCACGGGCGAGGCGGCCGCAACTGAATTTCGGCACTAGGGCCCGTCGGCATGGCAACCGGGACGCTGCGCACACCGATGACGTCATCGGTGCCGGCGCAGCGCTACCGGTGCAACGCCGATTTAGGGCCCCAGGGAATTTTTAAACTGGCCATAACTCTGGCGCTAGTCCCTCTGGCGCCTCAAAAGCGGCGCTAAGGCAACTGAATTTCTAGGCCTAAGAGAGTAAATTCAACAGGTCTTTACTGGTTGGAGGTAGGGACTATACTGAATACAATATTACTACACAGTGCTTATATACCGGTGTGGTCACCACCGGTATTACGTATACAGCAGCCAGAGAAAGTAGTACATCTCTTAAGGTGGAACAGGCTTAAGTTCTCTTAAGGTGGAACAGGTTACATACACCACAATCCTCCCTTTTTAGCTTAACAGTCATATCCCCATTTAACATAACATATATACATATATAACTTCAGGTATAACAGTTCAAAGGTTCAGTCTCTCAGGAGGCTTTCTGATGCGGCTTGGATAACGCCTCTCAGTAGTCTCTGATTCTTGTTGTTGAGGTGCCTCCTCTATTTGGTTTCCAGTGTATTGGGTGTCATCATCATCAAGTACATTCCCTGCCGAGGTAGATGCTTCAGGTTCATTAACGTCTTCCACAGTTGTCTCTGTCACAACCATGGGTTCAACCCTTGCTCTCGACTCTACCAGTTGATCCGCATGACGCCTTATCACATTATGACCAATATCTACTGTGTACATCAGAGGTCCTTGTCTGGCCCGAATTGTTCCGGACTGCCATTTTTCGTTTCCATAGCCCCTTGCCAACACTGGTTGTCCTACGTCGAAAGTTCGAGTGGTCTTGTTGTTAATATGCCGAAACTGTTTGTTTTCCACCTCCCTCCGCACATTTGGTTTTAACAAGTCCAACTTGGACCGCAACCTCCTGTTATAAAACATCATGGCAGGACTTTGGTTAGTCACTGCATGATCGGCGTTTCGATATGACATCAGGAACTTGTCGACCTTGTGTTGCAGCGGAATCTGATCATCGTTCATGGCCTTAATTGCCTTTTTGAATGTCTGGACAAATCTTTCAGCCAACCCGTTTGTCGCCGGATGATATGGGGCAGAGGTATAATGTTTTACTCCATTCTTCTTTAAGAATTGTCGGAATTCTTCCGATACAAACTGTGGTCCGTTGTCCGAACAGATCTGTTCTGGCAATCCGTTCCTTGCGAATATTGTTCTTAACACCGCAATTGTCTTTTCTGAAGTAGTGGTATTCATCTTGATGACTTCTGGCCATTTGGAATGTGCGTCCACCGCGATTAGGAACATGGAGTCCATGAATGGACCAGCAAAGTCAATGTGTACGCGTTGCCATGGGGCTGAAGGCCATTCCCATGGGTGTAGCGGTGCTATCGGAGGTGCATTTTGCACTTTTTGGCACCCAGCGCAGCTTTTCGTTAACTCCTCAATCTGTTGGTCAATACCCGGCCACCATACATAAGCCCTAGCAAGACTTTTCATTTTAACTCCCCCCAGATGACCTTCATGCAATTCGTTTAAAACTCTTTCCCTTAACTTGGGAGGAATAATCACTCTTGTCCCGTACATCAAGGTACCATGGCAGACGGACAGCTGGTCTCGCCTTGCCGAAAATGCCGGTAACAGAGGATCACCCCGTGTTGGCCATCCTTTCACTGTCACCTCGTAGACTCTGGACAGTGTCGGGTCATTCCTGGTTTCTCTTTCAATGCTTGCATTGGTGACTGGTAAACACTCGATGATGGTCGAATGAAATAACTCAACAGGGCCAACTTTCATCGTGTCTTCTTCTTCAGGTAGTGGCAGGCACGACAGCCCATCAGCATTGCCATGCTGTTTCGTACCTTTGAATTCAATTTGATATTGATGTGCCCCTAGGAAAAGAGACCATCTCTGGAGACGCTGCGCTGTCATCACCGAAACACCCTTCTTAGGGTTAAAAATGGATACCAACGGTTGATGGTCTGTCAGAAGTGTGAATTTTTGGCCCTGCAGGTAATGATTAAACTTCTTCACTCCCCATACAAGGCTAAGAGCCTCCCTATCGATCTGCGCATAGTTGCGCTCAGCGGAGGTCAATGATCTGGATGCAAACGCGACTGGCCTTTCCGTGCCATTTGGCAACTTGTGTGAGAGTACTGCCCCAATGCCATATGGGGAAGCATCACAAGCCAACCGAATAGGCAGTGTCGGGTTGAAGTGAGCCAACACTTCCTCTGAGGTGATCAATTCTTTGCTTTTGCGAAATGCCTTCTTACAGTTTTCGCCCCATTCCCATGGTACCCCTTTCTGTAAAAGAGCGTTTAACGGGTGCAGTACCGTGGATAGATTTGGCAGAAATTTATGGTAATAGTTAATTAATCCTAGAAACGACCTCAACTGAGAGACATTCTCCGGAGCGGGAGCCTTCACAACTGCCTCAATCTTGTCAGGAGACTTATGAAGCCCCTCCCGGTCAATGACATGGCCACAGTACGAGATCCGCTTCTGGAAGAACTCACATTTCTGCCGATTTACTCTAAGTCCATACTCTTTCAGTCTGTTGAGCACCAGTTCCAAGTTTGCGAGATGTTGTTCATCGCCATCACCTGTGATCAGAATATCGTCCAGGTAACATTGTGTGCCTGGAATTCCCTGTAATACCTGCTCCATGGCCCTCTGCCAAATTGCTGGAGCCGATGCCACTCCAAAAACCAGCCTATTGTACCGGTACAACCCTCGATGCGTGTTGATCGTGAGGTATTGGCGTGACTCTTCCTCAACCTCCATCTGCAAGTACGCTTGCGCCAGGTCTATCTTGGTGAAGTGTTTCCCGCCAGACAATGAAGCGAAAATATCCTCAATCCGTGGAAGCGGATACTGCACCGTGTGAAGCACCGGATTAACGGTGATTTTGAAATCTCCACAGATGCGAACCTTCCCTGGATCTCCTGGCTTGTTGCTCGCAGGACATTTCATAACGGGAACAATGGGCGTAGCCCACTCACTCCAATCTACCTTAGACAGTACACCTGAACGTTCTAGTGCTTCCAGTTCCGCTTCAACAGTAGGTCGTATTGCATAGGGTACCGGTCTGGCTTTAAAAAATTTTGGTTGTGCATGTTCATCAATCTTGATGTTTGCCGTAATTCCTCTCAGTGTTCCCAGTCCCTGCTGGAACACCTCTTTAGCATCATCCAATATTCTGGACAATCGTTTAGGTTTGACATCTGTTTCCCCGGAATCTACCGTTAGTGCCTTCAAGGAGTGCCAGTCCATATTCATTTTCCTAATCCACTCCCGTCCTAGTAGTGGTGGACCTCCTTCAGGTAGCACATATAAGTCCATTACTTGGCTTTCTTCGACCTTGTGGACCACTTCTACCTCTATTTTTCCGATGGGGTACACTCTTTGCCCCGTGTATGTTTTCAATATAATCTCCGTATCCTGTAGGGGAATATGTTGGAATAACCTTCTGTAATCTTTCTTATTCATGACCGTCAATGCCGATCCAGTGTCCAATTCCATTTTTACTTGGACTCCTGCTGTCTGACGAGTGACCCAAATTGTCTGGAGATCTGCATCCTTACCAACGTTGTGTACTCTTAAGCTATCCAGTTCATTACTGCTAGCGTCTGAATCTGACTTCTGTTCGGTCAAACTGTTCTTTGTCACCTTGTGTACTTTTGCGTATTTTCCTTGCGGTGACTTTTTGTTGCTGGTCTTCTTTCCTGACCGGCATACTTTAGCTATGTGGCCAAGCCTGCCACACGTTCTGCATTCTTGGTTTTTAAACCAACACTGGTTCTGATCGTGCGTTGTCTTTCCACAATGATAACATTTGACAGAACTCAAACCCAATTTGTTTGTACCGAGTTCCGGTGACCGTAGCTGCATTACTGCCGTGCCTCTCGCTGCGGCTTCGTGTGCTGCTGCCATAGTGACCGCCTTCTCAAGCGTCAGCTCATTCTCCTCGAGCAGTCGCTTTTGTGTATCCTGTTTAAATAAACCACACACAAATTTATCTCGTAGTGCCTCTGTCAGTCCCGTTCCAAACTGACAATATTTTGCTAGCTTACGTAATTCTATCAAATATTCAGCATTGCTTTCATTCTGCAGCTGCCTTCTGTCGTAAAATTTAAATCGTTCCGCTAGCATCAGCGGCGTGGGGTTTAGATGATTTTTCAGGACAGTAACAATCTCATCGAACGTCTTATCCGCCGGTTCATCTGGTGATAACAGGTGTTTCAATTGCCCGTGTGTCTTCGCACCCATTAAATTTAATAATGTTAGTGCTTTATCTGCATCAGGAATTTTATTTGCCTTACAATAATTTTGTATGCGTTCTACATACATGGCCCAATCTTCGATGTCACTATCAAAGGTATTAATGTTCCCATGTTTAGGCATCGTTGCAATTTATTGTATTTTTATGTTATCCAAGATGGCGGCTTCCCGCTCTTTGTCGTCGTCCTCTGCCCACAAAATGGCGGTTTTCCCGCGCTTGGCGGTCTTCAACCGTCCCCCGACGCTGTCTCCGCTTCACCGCGGCTCTCGCGCCTTCAGTTTCCCCAGACGCTGCGCCTTTTAGCCCAAATGCGGCCCTTATCTCCGGTCGCGATCGATGTCCCCGCGCTGCGCCTCTCGCTCGAAAGCGACCCGGCCCTTATCTCCGGTCGCGATCGATCTCACCGCCCTTATTCCTCCGTCTTCCCAGCCCCGTCTGTACAGCCAACGCGGTTGACTTTCTGTCGCGTCGCTGCCCGGCTTACCCACCACCGAGGTAGAAGAAGAAAGCTGACAGTCGCTGATGGAGGCTTCGAGGTCAGGATGTCTTCTGCACTCCGGTTTCTCGATGCCTGCCGCTCGACGTGTCTTCCAGTAGGGTGATGAGGGTGGAAACCTCTCTTCGACGTCCTGTCTGTGGACGAAGCCGCCGTGGAAATAACTGCCGCAGGGTAAGAATCGGACTCGTCGCCACTGTTAAGTCTGTGTGTTATAGTGATAATTACTACACAGACTAAGAGAGTAAATTCAACAGGTCTTTACTGGTTGGAGGTAGGGACTATACTGAATAAAATATTACTACACAGTGCTTATATACCGGTGTGGTCACCACCGGTATTGTGTATACAGCAGCCAGAGAAAGTAATACATCTCTTAAGGTGGAACAGGCTTAAGTTCTCTTAAGGTGGAACAGGTTACATACACCACAAGTGGGTATCCAGTAGATAAGTACCGCAACATCACACCCTTCATGTTTTTTAATACCAAGTCTCTCGGTGAGGTACCAGTGTAGCAAATCTTGTGGAGGAGCAGGGCAACTCAGACAGCAACTTCCTGATTTTTGTGTTTAACTGCACATGTACAGACGTCGGAAGCTGCTGTCCAATTTACTCTATAATAACGGTGAGTGCTGGTCACCTCACCATTATTCTTAACACAAAATCCGGGCCATAGTGTAAACCCATATGTTACTAACCGCTAAAGGACAGAAACAGGGACCCTGGATAGGGCAGAAAGCTCCATTTCTGCCCAGTGGAAAATGACAGAAATTTGGGGTGTAACTCGCTTATGTCACAAATTTTCTCCATTTGTGCTGACATTCTGGCTGATATTCAGGGTAGTTGCTGCTTAAGCACCCTTGCATGTGCGATTCACCTGACCTGGTCATACTGTCCCTGTAATTTGGGATGGGGTCTCCTACTTGAGGCTAATATGGATGGGAATTCCACTCCACTGCGTTTATGCCAGTGGAGCTGACCCCGTGGAATTAAGAGGCCTGGGTATTTAAAAGAAATTTGAGCTGTTGTTGATGGGACTGGTATTCATTTTGACAGCCTCTCAGAGTGTGGAACAAAGAAAGAAAGAACTTACATTTATATCGCACCTTTCATTACCTCAGTACATTCCAAAGTGCTTGACAACAAATGAAGTAATTTTGAAATGCAGTCACTACTGTAATGTACAGAAAACAAAAGCCAATTTGCGCATAGCAGGATCCCACAAACAGCAATGAGATAATGACCAGATAACCTGATTTTTTTTTAATGATGTTGGTTAAATATTGGCCAGCACACCATATAATATTCCTAAATGGCCTGGTGTTGATTAACTTTCAGGTTACTTGGTTGGTGGAGCCATGACATCAAAACCAGATTTGAGATGGACAATAGTAAGTACCAATATACTGAACTTGATTTATTATTTGTATTTTATAAGAATGATGTACATAGGTTGATACCAGAAGAGTGAGAGTAATGTCAGCAAGGTATGTCTCACTTTCTGGACTGAAAAAACGTTACTTCATTTGCATATGGTCAGAATCCATAATCACGATGAGCATGTGGGGAAGCTGTTTTTAGAACCAAAATCTTTTTGCCTTTCAAATTATATTTTCTCCATTATTAATTGTACAATACAACAATCAGTTTTTAAATATGAAACTTTGTTTTATTTTGTACTCGGGAGGTGGGCAAAGGCTGTGTTTATTGCCCATCATTAGTTGCCCTGAACTGCTGCAGTCCTTTTGATGATGGTACTCCTGCAATGGTGTTAAGTAGGGAATTGCAGAATATTGACCCAGCAACGATGATGGAACGCTGATATATGTCCAAGCCGGGATAGTATGTGGCTTGGAGGGGAAATTGGAGGTGATGGTGTTCCCATAAGTGAAAGAACCTATAACTCTCAATATTGTTTCTTTTTTTTTGAAACATTAAATAAATCTTTTTCTAATCTACTTTTTCAAAATATTACAATTGTGGGATATCACAGAAAAATAAGTAAATGAGGACACTGCAAAATATAGGTCAGATAAGTGTAACAATGACTGTATACACCTAAGGAGGTCGGAGGAAGCAAAGATGAGGGCCTAGAAATTGGGTTTTGGCGCAGCGACGGCTTTAGCGCCGGAAGTTAGTGCCGGAGCTAAGTCGCGCTGGGCGGGCCAAAAATTCAATAGTTCTGCGCCCAAACGGCTGGCGGCGCTGCTGAGAGCTGTTTGCGCCTGAAAACTGGCGCTACGCGCTGAATATCGGCGCTATTCCAGCGCTGCGGCGCCCGCTGCGGTGCGGCAGGTTCGGGAAGTGCAGGCCTCCTCCTTCCCTTAAGGAGGAGCTGCCTGCACCCGGCCGCGGCCCGCGAAAATCATTGTAAAAATGAGCCCGGCACCTCGGACAAGTGCCGGGCTTGCTTCTGTTCCGGGGGGGGGGGGGGGGGGAGTCCGGGGAGGGAGCTGTGGCCAGGCGGCCGGCGGGAAAGCGGCCGGCCGCCGCGGGGCCTTTAATGCGCCGGCGCAAAGTCATGTAAGACTCTGTTGCCAGAGTCTTAGTTGCGGCTGCCACGGGCGAGGCGGCCGCAACTGAATTTCGGCGCTGGGGCCCGTCGGCATGGCAACCGGGACGCTGCGCACACCAATGACGTCATCGGTGCCGGCGCAGCGCTACCGGTCTACCGCGGCGGAAGGGCCCCAGGCAATTTCGGCGCCGGCGCCAATTGCAGCGCTAGGCCCTCTAGCGCCGCAAAATCGGCGCTAAGGGCACTGAATTTCTAGGCCGAGGACTCCTGCCTTCCTGTGCACAATTATTTGGGCTAGACTTCAGAATCTTATTTTTTTTATTTTCAACAATACAACATTGTAGAAAACTGTTTTGACCTTAACTTAGCTAGTTGCTGTAAAGATATTGGGACAGAATACCTGTAGGGGTTATACCAATCTCCCACTGCAACTTTGGCAGAAACTAGAGAAATGATATAAAAGAAAGAAAGAGCTTGCATTATATGGAGCTGTTCATGACCTCAAGGTGTGCCAAAGTGCTTTACAGTCAATGAAGTACTTTTGAGGTGTAGTTACTGTTGTAATGTAGGAAATGCGGCAGAGATTTTATGCACAGCAAAGTCCCACAAACAGCAATGTGATAATGACCAAATAAACTGTCTTAGTGATATTGGTTGAGGGACAAATATTGGCTATGACATCATGGGGGCTAAATTTGGTTGATTTTCGCCTCTCGTTAGCGGCCTAAGAGAGCGCTAATGGAACACAAATCAACTAGCGCCTGGGTGCAGCGCAGCTAACGCCTCCCGCAAAATTCAGCGGGAAGCTAGCGGCGGCATTATACATTAGCACCACATGGCGCTGCACCACCGGCGCTGATGTCATCGCCGTGCGCAGTGCCCCACTCGCGCCCCAGCTGTAACTTTGGGTGGCGCCCCCCGATTTACCGCTGGACGCTATATCCTCTGGGTTCAGGGGGGGCCTACCTGCAGCCGGGACGGCGCTAGTTAAAGGGGAGGTGGTGGGTGGCCATTTTTGTTGCTGACCGCCTGCCAGCACCTGCCCCCGTTGCTGTCCCTGGCCCCTGTGAAGTCCCCCCACGGGGTGCTGGCTGCTCTCCGAGTGCCCGGTGCTCCTCTTGAGTGCCGGGCTCATTTATCGGCACTCCTGATCCCTGGTGGCCCAGCTGGTCACCGGGATGCACTGCACCAGGCCCCTCCCCTTTAATAAGGGGAGGAAGGCCTGCAGTACCGCGGCACATAGCGCTGCGATATTGCCTCGCAGTGCCCAAGAGGGATGCTGGGCGCTAACTCTTTTGGGACACTAAAATTAGCGCCCTGGTGAAGGTAGTGCCCCAATTTTTACCCCCAGGAGAATGCCCCTGCTCTTCTACAAATAGTGCCGTGGGATCTTTTATGTCCACCTGAGAGGGAAGATGGGGCTTCGGTTTAAAGTCTCATCAGAACGATGGCAACTCTGACAGTGGAGCAATCCCTCAGTACTGCACTGGAGTGTCAGTCTAGATTTTGTGGTCAAGTCTCTGAATTGGGGCTTGAACCCACAACCTTTAAACTCAGAGGCGCATATCCTACCAACTAAGTCATGGCTGATAAAAAAGCCATTTACACAGTTTCTCCGGGGTTTCGGCCAAACTCCCACAGCTGGAAATCGGAAGAACACCCACAGAAATTCTACCCCTTTAAGTATATGAAAATGTTGACCTCCATGAAGTTCCTTTTTTCTACACTTGGGAGCAGGTTTACTTATTTCAGCAAAGTAAGTGATCCATATGGTTGTACATCCCAGCAGAGAATTCATTATGATGTGCTTCCCCCTGTCCTTGCTTATTCAATTTCAGCAAACTTGCTGACATGAATATTTTTGCATAAACATTTAGATAATATATCAAACTTCCCACATGCATTGTTTTTTGCGGACTTCTTAAAAAACTGTAAATATTAGTAAATAGAGTCCATTGCCTGGTTTTCTACAGTGAATTCAAGATTGTTATCACATCTAGTCATTTTAGAAAAGCATTTACTACCAACTTCCCAGTTCTTTTCCCTCTTCCCCTCCCCCTTCCCTCAATAGCTGGAACTTATCAACATGCACTCACCAAAAGGCTCTGGATGCTGGGTCCATTGCAATGTTCATGACTGAGATCAGTAGGTTATTGTTAAGTAAGGATATCAAGGTATATGAAGCAAAGGTGGGGAAATGGAGTCGAAGTACCGATTACCATGATCAAATTGAACAGCAAAACAGGCTGGCGGGGCTGAATCACCTACCTCTGTTCCTATGTTTCTTTTCACCTTTAACTGGGAGGGTGAGATCAATTTGGTCAGACTTCTTTGTATTCACCATCAATGCTTTTCCATAGTCAAGGGCTCTCTGATGGAATTCAAGAAAGGCCAACTCAAATAATGCCAGCTTTTCTTTTCTATGGGGTGCTACAACTTAGTGGTATACAGCATTTGAGTTCAGAGGCCTAGTATTAGCAAAGGTTGTCCAGCAAATCTTAGTGAGATTCAAGTGATGGGAATCCTGAGTACTTGTCAAACGCTCAATTTTTGGAACAGTAATTCTAACAATACTATGCTGCTATCCAACATTGAAGATTTCTTTCATCAGCCTGGAAATTATAATGGGGCTGCCTTCAGTGCTCCTTACTATCAGCTAACAGGAGATGGAATTATTGTAGTTAGAAAATGAAAGAAAATTAATTTTCAATGTATATTTTTCACTGCTATGATTCAACATGGTGTACTTTAACCTTGCTCTTAAAGTGAAGTTTTAATTTTCAGACTAGCGAAGTCCAAATGTCAGCCAACATTGATATTCAGATCCAGAAGCTCGGTGTTAATTACTTCAATAACCAGAAAAGCAGATGGACTGTTTGATGCTTGCTTCATTTTTAGATTGTCTTCCTGGGCTGAAACCAAGTTTCCATTTTCTGATATGCACCCAGAGAACCAGTAGCATTTTAGACCAATTTACATAACTCAAGGGGCAGTCAGCAGGATTCTGCATGTGCACCCAGCTAAGGATAAGTAAAAGTTACCCTTAACTACACTGTGGCCACTGAATTTATGTATAAATGTGTAACATTTTGGACTTTTATCCATATGTTTTGTTAAATCAATGTTAGATATTGTGATAAAGTTCAAATGCAAAGAAGGTTGATTATGATCTTTCCTGGATGGGTTCACCAGGCATCAGATTATTAATTTCTGCGTTTTGGTTTAGCCGCCAAACACTCGGAAGTGCCACAGGCGTCAATCCGCAAATGGTCGTGTTATTAATGGAAATGTCTCCAGCTGTCATTGATAGTTGCAGAATATCCATTGATGTTTAATTAAATCAATTTGGGCTTTTTGTATATGTACAGACCTCTCTTCCCAGTCAGTCTAAGTCAGATAGTGACACATAAAGGCTCCAGAATGGTACACCGGTCACATACAGGTTGTAACCTGAAGGTCGGATCAGTTACCTTAGAGATGCTTAACTCGTGTGCTTTGTTTGAACCAATTCAACTGGCTTCACCTTCGAGTGGCTGGCAAATGCCATGTTTTGCTGCGGACACTGGCCAGGCACCTGCCTGTTTTATGCAAATAGCCTGATCCCAGGACCTCTTGTGGGGATCAATCCTGAGTCTTATGCCCCTTTATTACCATTTTGCCAGACTGGGGAAACAATGGGGTAGATATTGGACATTACTGCCCATCCCTTCCTTTCCTTTAGGGAAGGAAATCTGTCGTCCTTACCTGGTCTGGCTTATATGTGACTGCAGACCCACAGCAATGTGGTTGACCCTTAACTGCTCTCTGAAATGGCCTAGCAAGCCTATCAAACCGCTACAAAGAAGTATACTAAGAATAAAACCGGACGGACCATCCGGCATCGACCTAGGCACGGGACATGACAGAGGCACACCCAGCTCAGTCGACCCTGCTAATCCTCCTTACTAACATCTGGGGAATTGTGCCAAAACTGGGAGAGCTGCCCACAGACTAAAGGACATTAGATGGGTTTTTACAAAAATCTGGTAGGATCACCATTACTGATACTAGCTTAGTATCCAGATTTATTTAATTAACTGAATTTAAATTCCCCAGCTGCTGTGCTGGGATTTGAATTCATGACTTGGGATCATTAGTCCAGGCCTCTGGATTACTTGTCTAGTAACATAAACACTATGCTACTTTACCCTGTCTATTTTTTCCTTCTGTATACCCCTAAAGCAATACTTCACATCCAGGCACGATAGACAAACATCTGTGCAATCTCTCACTATTTACCTTCTGAAAACCTTTCTTAATTTTGAAAAAACTCTTATATCCCACCTGAACCTACTCTGTTCCAGTGGCAAAAGCCCCAGATTTTCAAACCTTTTTTCAGAACTTTAACCTCTCATGCAGTGGCTATAGTTCCATGGCTTTAATATCCTTCCTATAATGGAGTGCTCAGAATTGAAGGCAGTGTACCAGCTGTGGCCAAATCAATGTGCAAAACAAATACAACATCACTCCCTTGTTTCTTTATTCAATCTCCTCCATGTATAAAACCCAAAACCAGTTGCCTTTTTATGTCCTTTTCTTCCTGCACTCCCACCTTTGTACCTGTTGGCTCTGTTTCTCCACTCCATTAAGGATCTTACCATAGGATATACAGCACATTTGGCCCAACCAGTTCATGCCGGCATTTATGCTCCACTCGAGCCTCCTCCCGTCTTTCCACCTCTAATTCTATCAGCATAACCCTCTATTCCCTTCTCCCTTGTATGCTTATCTAGCCTCCCATTAAATGCATCTATACTATTCGCTTCAACCACTTCCTGTGGTAGCGAGTTCCACATTCTCACCACTCTAGGTAAAGAAGTTTCTTCTAAATTCCTTTTTTGATTTCTTGGTGACTATCTTATATTGATGGCCTCTAGTTTTGCTCTTCCCCACAGTGGAAACACTCTCTTTGTATCCACTCTATCAAAACCTTTCATAATTTTAAAGACCCCTATTAGATCACCCCTCAGCCTTCCCTTTTTAAGAGAAAAGAGACTTAGCCTGTTCATCCTTTCCTGATAGGTATACCCTCACATTTCTGGTATCATCCTTGTAAATCTTTTTTGCACCCTCTCCAGTGCCTCTATATCCTTTGTATAATATGGCAACCAGAATTGTACACAATACTCCAAGTGTGGTCTAACCAAAGTTCGATACAAATTTAGCATAACTTCTCTACTTCTCAATTCAATCCCTCTAGAAATGAACCCTACTGCTTGGTTTGCTTTATTGTATGGCCTTTTTAACCTATGTTGCTACTTTTAGTGATTTGTATATTTGTGCTCCAAGATCCCTTTGCTCTTCTAATCCATTTAGATATGTGACTTCCCTATTTTTCTTATCAAAATGTGATACCTCACATTTATCTGTGTTGAAATTCATTTGCCAATTATATGCCCATTCTGCAAGTTTATTAATGTCTTCTTGTTATTTGTTGCAGTCCTTCTCATCATCAACTATCCCCAGCTAAAGTATACTTCCTTTCACTGTTACTTTCCCCAAAAGTACTACTTCACATTTCTCCATGTTGAACTGCAGTTGCCAATGATTTGTATGTTCCACTACAATGTCTACATCCTCTTGCTATTCTTCATCAGATTTTGCCATGTTCCTAATTTGGTACCATCAGTAATCTTTGATATCATCCCTCTTGTACCTATGTCCAAATCATCATCATTTCTATAAATGGGAAACAATACAGGTCCCAGCATGGATCCTTAAGGCACACAAGTACCCACGTTCAATCTGAAAAACATCCATTTACCCCTTTATTTTGTCCCATAGCCATCCCTCTCTCCAAGCGACACATTCCCTTAAATTCCTTGTCCTTCCTATGTGGCCCTGACTAATTGCTCTCTGAAAATCCATATATGTTGTGCAATTTCCTCAAAAAGTCAATTAAATCCATTAAGCACAACCTGCTGTTTACAAATGAATGCTGATTGTCTCTGATTAGCCAGTGCCTTTCTATCACTAATTTAACCCATCACTGTGGACTCCAGAAATTATCCCACAATCAACAAAAGACTAACTGGCCTATTATTTCCTTTTTCATCTTTTTCCCTTTTGTTGAACAAGGTAGTTAGATTTGCAGTTCTCCAGTCCTTTGGCACAATTTCCATTTTCAGAGATTTTTAGAAAATTATAGGATTAGTATCTTCACTATTTTTCCTCAGTATCTGGAATTACCTCGAATCCAAAGAGAACCTGAACATCTTCTACTTCCACCTCGCAGGAAGATAGTCAACAATTGGTCAATAGACAACTACCAAGTAAGGGTTTGTTTCATGCCTAGATGTATAGGTGTAAGAAGATTCTCACAAGCACATGGTGAAAAACACAACTCACCATAAAATTAGTGCAAAATCTAAAAACCTAAAGTCAACATGTTCTGTTTCCCCCCTGCTTATTAGAACTTGAGCTAAGTCCTGGGGTGAATGGATTTCGAATATCAAATCCACCCATTTTATTGGTTCGTTCACTACAGGCTGGCTTAGAGGTAAGTGCATTGATCTGGCTTGGAAATGTTACTTTTCAACAAACATTTATATGCATAGGAATAATAGAGTAGAATTTAACTTTAAGTTTTTACGTGTGATGCCTAATTTGCTTAAGTTGTGCTGCGTAAACTGATCCAATTAGAAAGATTCGGCCATGAACAGGAATAAGTAGGATACTGGTTAAAAACTATTTAACATTTAGCCCACCTCGAAAATATCAAGGATTGAACAAGACACGATTTGACGATTTTCCACCAACTGCTTCCTTTCACTAATAGTCAAGGATGACATGATTAATATGACATCACAAACAGAGCAATAATATGGTTTCAAATTTGCCCACAACACTAAATTATCGACCTGTCAGCAGCCTTTGACATGGCTGACCACACCATCCTCCTCCAACACCTCTCTACTGTTGTCCAGCTGGGTGGGACTGCACTCACCTGGTTCAATTCTTATCTATCTAATTATAGCCAGAGAATCACCTACAATGGCTTCTCTTCCCGCTCCCACACCATTACCTCTGGTGTCCACCAAGGATCTATCCTTGGCCCCCTCCTATTTCTCATCTACATGCTGTCCCTCAGCGACATCGTCTGAAAACACAGCATCAGTTTCCACATGTATGCTGACAACACCCACTCACCGCCACCTCTCTCGACCCCTCCACTGTCTCTAAATTGTCAGACTGCTTGTCCAACATCCAGTACTGGAGGAGCAGAAATTTCCTCCAACTAAAGCCATTGTCCCCGATTTTCTGGCAGCTGTCGGGCGGCTTTTCATGCGGCTGGGGTCCGAAAATCGTGGAAAAAGTGGGTTGGGACCCCCCCCCCACCGGGTTGGGACCCCCCCCCACCTGATTCCCCACCCCGTCCGACTTTCGGACCGCCGTTTTTCCGTCACCCACTTCAGTCCCGGCCGCCGCTGGCGGGACTGCTCGTTGGAGCACTAATCACCAATGATCACCTTGTTAAGGAAGATTTTCCAGGGCCGTTGTGACTTTGGGGCTTTCCCCACAGGAAACACGCCTGCAGGGAACCCCGCCGATGAGAGCTGGCGTGAAAACAGCTGGCTTGCTTGCTTGCAGCAGCAGGTCGCTGAGGGCTGAAGAGATTTAAATAGGCAGCATTTGCAGGCTGCAGGACCTTGTTGATCAAGGCTTGGGGGAACTTTTTGAAGCCTTAGGAGCAGCTGTAGGAAGTTGGAGCCTCACACACTTCTCCAGTGTGAGCTCCTGGGAAGGCCCTTTCACCACTCTAACTCAGCACCTCCTCAACGGAGGCATCTGCCAGAAGCATGGGAGGCCTTTGGTACCTTCCCTTCCTGGCATTAGAGGATCTCCAACAGCAGAGGCGGCAGCAGCAGAACCAGGAACAGTAGGATGAGCACCAGGAGCACCAGGCTGCTGCTCACTCACCTGAAGCTGCACAGGCCAGAAGGGGCCAGTGCTTGGAAGTGGCTTGAGAGCACCTTGCTGCGCTTTAGGGGGCCAGTGGGACCCGTTTCTGCATTGGCAGTCCTACTCAGAAGGACTTCTATGAAGATCTGGTTTCTCTGTTCAACAGATGGCCAACGCTCCTCAAGAGATGTTATGAGCACTCACCATGTTTTCCGTACCCTGGCGAGTTATCTCCTCCATGGTGGTTGCCAACCTTTCCATGGTGATGCGTTCATGCGCCAATGACTCCACAAAGGCTCTGCTCATGGTCGCTATGGGCTCCTTCATTCGCTCCACACTTGCAGCGACCCTGGAGACAAAAGCTGCCAGAGACTCCTGCATCTATGCATGGAGATCCATCACCTCTTCTCTTGCAGATGGACCCAGAGGCAGAGGGTCGACATGCAGCGCAGCTGAGCTGAGCTGGCAGAGTCCTGCGCCCTCCGACGAGGACTCTCCACTGCTGTCCCTGTCTCCAGAATCTGCTGAGGCTCACTTGTGAGCTGTGAAACACCAGGTGACAACACTACTCTATGTCCCGAAGGTCCCCCCGAGGTGTGAGTGTCTGCGCTGGTGCTGGGTGCGCTTACTTCTGCTGATGCTGCACCCTCAGAGGTTGGAGCTTCCTCTGAGGAGTCTGGCTGCACAGCCTCTTCCTCCTCCACAGTGAGGACGGGGGCTCTGGATGGTACTGTGGGGGAGTAAAGGAAGGAGTTAGAGATGTAATGCCAAGGTTCTTCTGGTGACTCCCAGCGAGTTGGCATCTGCTGACGCCTGCATCCATGCAGCATTGGTCTCAGTGGGAGGCCTCTTCCTCCCTGACCTAGGGAAGAGGACCTCCCTGTGGGCCCTAACCCCATCCAATAATGCCTGCAGTGAAGCCTCGTCGAATTTGGAGGCAGCTCGGGGTCTGGCACTGGCCACAGCTGCTGCAGGCTCCTCTGCCATCCTGTATGGTTCGTTTGGAAGCCTTCAGAGGATGCAGTGCTTGCTATGGACCTTGACAGCACCACGAATAATGACATCATACTGTGGGGATTTGTGACTCGAATTGGACAATTAGCAAGGCTTCCCACATGCTGGGAATTAATTGGCCACTTGAGGGAAAATTGCGTGGAGCTGGTTGACACTTTTTTATGTGTGTCAGAAACCCCACATTCGTGGAAATCCGACCATTCCCCACACAAGCCGAAAATCGGGGCCATTGTCTTTGGTCCCCGCCACAAACTAGCCACTGATTCCATCCCACTCGCTGCTAACTATCTGAGGCTGAACCAGACTGTTCGTAACCATGGTGTCATATTTGGCCCCAAAATGAGCTTCCGACCACATATCTGCGCCATCACTAAGACCGTCTATTTCCACCTCTGGACCATCGCCCGACTCCGCCCCTACCTCAGCTCATCTACTGCTGAAACCCTCCTCCATGCCTTTGTTACCTCTAGACTTGACTATTTCAACACACTATTGTTCGGCCTCCCACGTTTTACCCTTCGTAAACTTGAGGTCATCCAAAACTCTGCTGACAATGTCCTAACTCACACCAAGTCCCGTTCACCCATCACCCTTGTGCTCACTGACCTACATTGGCTCCCGGTTAAGCAACATCTTGACTTTAAAATTCTCACCCTTGTTTTCAAATAACTACATGGCCTCACCCCTCCTGATCTCTGTAATCACCTCCATCCCCACAACCATCCGAGATATGTGCACTCCTCTAATTCTGGTCTCTTGTGCATCCCCGATTTTAATCACTCAACCATTGCTAGCTGTGCCTTCAGCTGCCAAGGCCCTAAGCTCTGGAATTCCCCCCCTAAACCTCTCAGCCTCTCTCCCTCTCTTTCCTTCTTTAAGATGGCTCGGGAGTGAAAGTTGAAATAACTTGGAGTGGGTCAGGAACCTGCTATCATCCCACCTCCACGTGCCTTTCCCTCAGGCGTGTTTGCCGGCGCGGCAGTGACCCAAATGGCAGAGGCGGGCGGGCTAATTTAAATGATTATGAGACACTTGTCAGATCCTTAAGCGTCTTTTTAACCCTACATTGCAAATTTCCCCAATGACCACGGGAATCACACAACTCGGGAACCATATCTGTGACCTGAGGCGGAAGTTCAGTGGTCATTGATCCAGCTCATTAATGCACAGCATGGAAAGCACAATAAATAACCCCACCTGACACCTGGTTACTTTACTAAGGCAAGTGCTGTCGCTGAGTGCATTGTCAGCACAGATTTAGCTTTCTAGATGTTGCAAGTGCTTCCAGCAAAGTCAGGATCCACTGTCACCTCATTGGTAGAACCTATCGCACCATTGACAGCTTGCTTCTGTCATCTCTACTTGACCTGCCATCTATTACATAAGCATGTGTACCATTTATACTGTCTCACCTTGGTCCTCAGAATCGGACCACGATGAGCCCCAACACCAGCAGCACCAACAACAACACTGCTAACCTTCGCCTCATCAACTTGATGCTGCACAGGACAGAGGGGATCAGCACAGGGCTGCACCGCGCCGGAGGCGATACCCCCAACACAGGGTATACATGCAGAGGATGAGCTTCCTCAACATGACTGAGCAGTAGTGCCAAAGGAGGCTCAGGCTATCGCACCAGGTCGTCGCAGACATTTGCAGATTGCAAGATTGCCGCCCAGAGGAACGGGTGGCCACGCCTTACCAGTGGCTGTCAAAGTCACCAGCGCCCTCAACCTCTTCGCCTCAGACTCTTTCCAGGGATCCGCAGCAGACATTTGCGAGATCTCGCAGTCGGCCGCCCACAGATGCATCACACAGGTCACCGATGCCCTGTTTGACAAGTCAGCCAATTATATCAACTTTGCCACTGATGAAGACAGTGTTTCTGAGTGGGTGCTGGGCTTTGCCGCTCTGGCTGACTTCCCATGGGTGCAGAGCATCATAGATTGCACACATGTGGCAATCAGGGCACCCCATCATCACCCAGGAATGTTTGTGAACTGCAAGGGCTTCCACTCCCTCAATGTGCAGCTCGTCTCCAACCATAGGAAGATCATCATGCATGTGTGCATCAAATTCCCTGGCAGCTGCCTTGACTCTTCATCCTTCGCCAGTCCAGCCTCCCTCAGCTCTTCACTCCAAACAGACTTTCCGGCTGGCTGCTTGGAGACCAGGGCTATCCACTGAAGATATGGCTCATGACACCCTTGAGGAGGCCAAGTACTGAAGCCGAGGAGAGATATAATGAAAGCCACATTTCCACCAGATGTGTCATAGAGCAGACAATAGGCATGCTGAAAATGCGTTTCAGATGACTTGACAGATCTGGAGGAGCCCTTCAGTATACACCAGCCAGGGTCTCCAGAATCGTCGTGGTCTGCTGCGCACTGCACAAAATATCACATCAGCAAGGATTAGTGCTGCATGAGGAGCAAGGCTGTAAGCACACAACCTCTGCAGAGGAGGTGGAGGAAGAGCATCAGCTGGAAGATGAGGAGTAGGAGGAGCAGGAGGAACCTGAAGTCCAGATGCCACAATGCCACAAGCACCCGAGCACATTGCTGCCCGGAAGGCCAAGGATACCCTCAACATGGCTAGATTTACTTAACTTCAGGCATTACACACATATGGCTGCCATATGCTGCACCAGGCTCCCAACACCCCCACAGCAACACCATAAAGCATCCCTACAATGACCGGGCCATTCTTTTCACACTGACCACCATTGCTGGAGGTAACGTTATGTCTCACCATTCACTCCAACTCATTAAGCCACTTTCAAAGTTGCAGACAGGATTGGCCATAACGGGAAAGTGGTGAAAATAATAATTTTTATCTGTGACATCAAATTAATGAAAACTTCACACAAACAGTTATTAAAACACCCAATTGTGTACCCTGGTGCATCTACTTTTCTGCCATCTTTCTCTTATGCGTGCTTCTATGAGGTGCTACCCCTGTGCCTTCAGCAGAGGTAGAGGCAGCCTGCTCACTCCCCTGCTGCAACTTTTGGCGGATGTCCTCTGGGTCTTGGAGCCTGTGATGGCTCCGCCAAAGTCTGCTCCTCCTGCGACTGTGCAGCGGAGACTCAGCCATTACAATCCCAGGAGGCATCTGGGGCTTTGACTGAGGGGGAAGCAACGGGGGGGAAGTGTGAGTGCTTTGAGAAGCGCCTCCATTTCCATGTCCCCTCTCACGGTCATCCCTCTCATGGGCCACCTGCACTTGAGCGATTACCATATGTTAATAGGCAACCCGCCTTGCCCAAGGGGTCGCGCTCAACCAGCCTAATGCATTCAAGTTAAACGTGGAAGCCGCCGAATTGGAGCCGGCTTCCCACCGCGCTTGTAGTTAACCCCCTCACCCGCACCCAAACCCATGTGCTCCTCCAAGTTAAAATACCCCCCCCCCCAAGTGTCTCTTAATGTTAACAATGTAATTCCAAGCTTCACCATCGGAGACACATGTTTTGTCTTGTCTAGATCCAGTATTACTGATATCACTTCTCATTTTACTAAGAAAAGCTTTGATCGCTTGAGAGGAGAACCTGAGTGATGATTCCCTTGACCCTGAGACCATACTTTTGGGAATGCCACCAAGAAAGTCAATTCTCAGAATTTAAGTTTGTAGTCAAGTTGTTAGTAAAATTTATTGACCAAGAAAAAATTCACAAAAATGAGACTGACCCAGGTATAAAGGATTGCTTACTGTATCCTGGAATTTCCATTTGTCAATTCGGGTCAGATCGTATGTTAGTTGGCTCTGTTTCGATTCCTGTTAAATCCTTGGTGCAGAATGAAACAGAGAAACATAGAAAATAGGAGCAGGAGTAGGCCATTCGGCCCCTCGAGCCTGCTCCGCCATTCAATGCGATCATGGCTGATCATCCAAATTCAGTACCCTGTCCCTGCTTCCTCCCCATATCCCTTGATTCCCTTAGCCTTAAGAAATATAGCTAACTCCTTCTTGAATATATTTAATGAATTGGCCTCAACTGTCTTCTGTGGTAGAGAATTCCACAGGTTCACCACTCTCTGGGTGAAGAAATTCCTCCTCATCTCAGTCCTAAATGGCTTACCCCTTATCCTTAGACTGTGACCCCTGGTTCTGGACTCCCCCGCCATCGGGAACAGCCTTCCTGCATCTAGTCTGTCTAGTCCTGTTAGAATTTTATAAGTTTCAATGAGATCCCCTCTCATTCTTCTAAACTCTAGCGAATATAAGTCAAATCGACCCAATCTCTCTTCATACGTCATTCCTGCCATCCCAGGTATCAGTCTGGTGAATCTTTGCTGCACTCCCTCCATGGCAAGAACATCCTTCCTCAGATAAGGCGACCAAAACTGCACACAATACTCAAGGTGTGGTCTCACCAAGGCCCTGTACAACTGCAGCAAAACATCCTTGCTCCTGTACTCGAATCCTCTCGCTATGAAGACCAACATACCAACCATTTGCCTTCTTAACCGCCTGCTGCATCTGCATGCTTACCTTCAGCAACTGGTGCACAAGGACACCCAGGTCTCATTGCATTTCCCCTTTTCCCAATCTATTGCCATTCAGATAATAATCTGCCTTCCTGTTATTGCCACCAAAGTGGATAACCTCGCATTTATCCACATTATACTGCATCTGCCATGCATCTGCCCAATCGTCCAACCTGTCCAAATCATACTGGAGTTTCTCGGCATCCTCCTCACAGCACACATGCCCACCCAGCTTTGTGTCATCTGCAACCTTGGAGATATTACATCTAGTTCTCTCGTCTAGATCATTAATATATATTGTGAATAGCTGGGGTCCTAGCACCGATCCCTGCGGTACCCCACTAGTCACTGCCTGCCACTCGGAAAAAGACCCGTTTATTCCAACTCTTTGCTTCCTGTCTGCCAACCAGTTCTCTATCCAAGTCAGTACCTTACCCCCAATCCCATGTGCTTTGACTTTGCACGCTAATCTCTTATGTGGGACCTTGTCGAAAGCCTTCTGAAAGTCCACATGAAGGCACACATCTTCGCGTTCACACCACTTGTACGTCAACATCTAAGCTGTAAAAATTAATGCTTTGCTGATAGCGTTTGTTCCTAGTCAGGAATTTCCTTTGATTTTTGCTCCAGATTTTCATTCAGAGCAGAATGTTCTCCAGGACAAATGGAACCCTCATGTTAGTAAGCTATAAATTAAAAAAATAGCAGGTCACTGTTAGCAATGTAATTTAATATATGCATATAGAAGGTGGCTGACTTTTGACAAGTAATTTATCAAAATAGCTCGGTAGGCTGCAGTTACTATTTTGCAGTATAACTGTCCTTTTCAATAAACTACAAATTCAATCTGCATAGCTAAGGCAAAAAATTAAACTTTGCTTAAAACGTTTGCATTCATCTGTCTTTCAAAAAGAATGCTTCCCTACATCAAATGGTCACGCTGTACAAGATAATGGAAGTTGAGGGAGCATTTTACCCTTTCCTCTTCCTGATGGCCTAGAAATTCTGCACCCATTCCCCTAATCATCCTCCTAAGCCTCCAATATTGCAGGCAGGAAGCGTGCCCACATTTCAGGCTGGAACTGTGGCGCCCACCATATTAGATAAGGTGATTCCGCTGGTGCCGGGAGCGCACGTCGGGAACATTCAAAGGTGCAAATAATTTATTGCAGGATTCGTTCCCGATTTTTGAATGCCCCAGCGCTTCACTCACCATGTGCAAACATCAGGGCAGTTTAATGGAATTGAGGTACAGATCAGCCATGATCTAATTGAATGGCAGAATCGAGGGGCTGAATGACTTTCTACTGTTCCTGTGTAACTAGGAGTGATTTGGGATCTGGTACTCCAAGTACTTCATTGATCTGCAATGCATCCTCTCTAAATCTGGAATATTTCTTTACGTAAAGCAGTTGAAAATAATTTACTAATTGTCTGGATGTAAGAGTGGAATGGATGGGGAGGGGATTGTATAAATTCTATCAGAGTCTAATGAGATTCTGTTTTCCAGTGGTGAAAGTTATAGTTTGTTTCTCTACAATTGTTGTATTGCAAGAAAACAAGGACAATTAATCACTGTAATATTTTTATATCGACAAAATTTTTGTTTAATCCAAAAATGTTGTCATGGTTGTCATGGTTGTATCATTGATAAATGTGATGTATTTATTGTGTGACTTTGGCAAATATATTCGTGATTAATTCCATTTTTTTTCAGATCTTCAATCAAACTGACAAGAAGGCACTGCGGAGAAAATCAGTTTTACTTACTGGTTACTTGGAGTGCCTGATCAAGCATTACCATTCAAAGGTTCCAGATAATCCACAGAAACCATATATCAATATCATTACTCCCTCTCATATTGAAGAACGAGGCTGCCAGCTCTCATTGGTTTTTTCAATCCCGATCAACTTGGTTTTCATGGAACTAATGAAAAGAGGAGTTGTAGTAAGTAGATCTTTTTGGCATTTGTTGTTTACTGCTGTTACCAATTCAAGTCTGCCATAGATACTTTTTCGAATTTAAAAGCAGTCTGAGCTTCTTACTTTTATGGGAGTTGACTTGCATTCTATATCTACTTGTATGACACCGTAACGTAGGAATGTAATAATAGCATTCTTGTGTGATCTAGACCAGATACTTGAGTCCTTCAAATGTACAATTCTTCAATCTTTCCTAAGGCAGACGAAGCAAACACTCGGTGAAATGAGACTTAATATGAATCGTTAAGCAGCTTTATTTCTCATCAGATCAGGTTCACTTATTTCCATCAACACAACTTAAATATAAATATGTACAATATAAAAATACTAAATACCATACACTACACAACTTCAGCAGGTCGAATTTCTTGATTTAAAGCCAATTTTCTAACTCCTCTTTCCATTATTCTCGCAACACCCTTCACCCAGCTTTTGCAGCTTTCTCTGTTTTTAAAAAGATTATTAGACAAAATATGACCATATAACTACATGTGATTCCCTTCATATTTTCTCTTATTTAAAAAAATCTAGTAATTTAAAAATCTTAACTTGGCCTAGCAGTGAATCAGCAGTAAAAATGGATCAGTTTATTTGTTCATTCATTATGCTCTGCATCTTAGATCTGTCCTACATCTAAACAAAGAAAGTCACAGAGACCACACCGTTCTGTCCCTTTCACTGCTGTTTTGTGAGACCTCGCTGTACATAAATTGGCTGTTGTGTTTCCTACATTGCAAAACTTTTAAAAAAAGTACTTCATTGGCTATAAAGCACTTTGGGGCATCCTAAGGTTGAGATAAGCACGATTAAAATGCAAGTTCTCTCTTTCTCTCTATTTGCCGAGGATGTTCTTTTGCTGTTATCATTAATCCTATTGCAGGTGCAAAACAATGCTCATTGAACAAAGTACTGCAGTTTTGCTTTTTCAGACTCACATTATTTTCCTGAAAGATTTAAATAAGTGTCTGTAGGATTTTAATTTTGCAACATAGATGTCGTACTGTCATCGTTATTGGGTCAAAATCCTAGGATTCTTTATCTAATACTAGTAGTAAAATACTGACTGCAGCAGTTCAAGAAAACCTGCCACCATCACCCTCAGGGCACCAAGAGACTGCCAATAAATGCGGCCTTGCCATTATCACTCACATTCTGGGAACAAAAGACATAAAAATAAGTAACAGTTGTATAATACAGTTACGTTTTTACAGTAGAAATTCTATTGCCTAACTCCTCCATAGGACAAAATAATAAAAATAATGCAATTCTAAGAGCTTAAGGCTAATCATTTGCAAATTACTTTCAAGTACACACTGCTTTTTTTTCATTTGGTGTCATTGTGAGGGTTTATAATAATCTAGCCAGCTTCTTAGTAATTTCAAACTGAACAATTCCTTCTTTCAAAGAATCTCCAAATTGACTCTTGATTTAAACAGAACACCCTTTTTTAATATCCCAGAAAAGAATTACCAGGACTCGCTGTATTTTTAAAGTCTGACCATTCAGGTTTAAAAAGGAATTGTCAGTCATAAACAAAAAAGGAATCAATCACACAGCATTGTTTAAATTTGAATTATTCCTCTCCCTAGCCTGTATGTGCTGAGACTTGCAACATGTAACAGAATAAGCTCGGTACAGGGATTTGAACTGGAGTCAGTTTGTAAACTCCTTGTACACTGTGACTGGACTTTAAGGAACAGCCACCATTTCAAAGCTCAAGAAAAAGACCTCATTTTTGTCACAGTGAAGACTGATGCATCTGCACAAGGATACACATTTATAGACTCAAAGTCATTGTGACACAGGAATTTGAACTCAAAGACGCTCTGTGCCACGTAAACTGGTTCCAACCGTGTGTGGTTTCTTCTTCAAAGAGCAAATTCAAATCCTCAAAATTCAGTGACAGTCAACCCTATTAAATGGGCCAGCACCATTATTGCTTTTTAAATTTTGAAAGATTGCAAATATGGCAGTAGGTATATAGAAGGTTTTGAATGGCACTATCTGTTCTGAGCTTTGCAGGAATGCAGAATGTTGTAACTGAAACCATCAGCATGGCTAGGGGCCTGTGTCACAATGACTTTTCTACTTGAAGAAATGGGCAGATAATCCAGCACAGAGTATCTTCAACAAATGGGATACCCATATACTAATTTCATGGCTTTCTTTTGGAACAAAAGGTTTTGTTGCAGGATCCAGGGCAAGAAGTCTCTCAATTCCTGGAATAATGGGCTGTGATTTGCAGCCCCCACGGGTGCATACGAGGCCGCACGAGTGCCGGGTGTAGACATGTGAAGCGCATGCGCTAAAACCCGGAACTTGCGATCTGTCAAGAATTCTCTTGACCGACCATGTCCCCGGAAAAAGGGCATCTGCGGGCGGAGAGTTAGGCTATTTGCCCAACTTCTGCCCAACGAATGCCTGTGAAATTCTTACTCTTATGTAAGGCCTGCTTTTACCAGTGTAAGAGTTTAAAAAAATAGAAAAATACAATTTTTTCAATCATTTGTACATTAAAAAACCTGTAAAATAAGGTGTTTATTTTTAGCCCTTTTAAAACATGTAAATTTATTTTTCAAACAATTACATTTTTGTTTTAAATATTTAATTAAATGCAATTTTAATTCATTTCAAAGATGTGATTTAAAAAAAAATTATTTGATGTGTAAATGTATTTTTTGTGGTATTCCCATTCATGCTTATGGGGTTTCCATACATACGGAATCCCCATAAGCATGAATAGGGATTCCCTTCTGTCATTCGTTGGTCCGGCCCAAGTGATCCCAGGGGTGCTCGCAAACCACCGGCACCCCTGGGGTATGCACACGCACCTGGAGAGCCCCAGGACCGTGAGTCTCTGTGGATCCCAAGGCCACAGGTACGCGGGCATTTTATTTGCGGATCAGAGGCATTTTCCCGCCTCCAACCACAAATTCAGGACCGATTCTCCCTTTTTTGTTCCCTCTGTTTGCACTCATTTCCCATCCCATACAGCTTTTCTAATGATTTTGTGAGGAAACTAGTTTTGCGGCCTTCAGATCCTATACAAATAGGACCTTTCATTGCAAATGGAAGGCAACATAAGACATAACTGCAGAACCTCTTTTTAATGACAAGGTTCGTAAGAGTCTATGCCTGACTGAACTCAATTTCCTTGCTTCTGTCATAGAACCCTTTCAGCATCTTGAAAAATTTCACCTTGAAATACCATGTTATTAAGTGAACAAACACTTTATCCATGATTACAGCCTCCTGCAATGTGACATTTTGGATATCTTGTCATGTTGACGGATTTTACTTAATCAAGTTTTGGCTCTATCGCATTAAAAGTCCCTGCTATAGTTGGCAGGAAATTCACTTTGTAAATTCATTAAGAATGACTGCCAAAGTCAAACCAATTATCTGGCAGCTACTAACCTGTGGGAATTAGAATTTTATTTTTATCAAATGTATGTATATTTGAAACATTTTTTTCATTTTTATTATTTGTTCTCAGGATGTGGACAATACTGGAAAGGCCTCCATGATCTTAAAATTTTGCTTAAAACTCATTCCTTGCTTGCAACCTATTGGTATGCAAGGTTAATCAACTTCAAGGCTTGATTGATCCATGTTCTTTGACACACAGATAGCGCAGTATGATGTGCACATCTGTCCTTTTGCTTGAAATTGTGTGAGTTTCAGCAAATCGTGATGTTGGCATTTTACCAGCCCACTCTTGTTTCTTCTCATGAAAGGAAGAATCACTTTCATTAATGTGCGTAGTATTAACATTCTATATAGGGGAAACAAAGATATTTGTCAGTCTCTCCAATAGTTTGTTTCAGAGGAAAGCAACACTTCTTGTAGATTCACCACCGAAAGTACCTGGTGGCTTAGGAAGAATGGTGGCTTGTGATCCTGGACCCCTCTGGGTCCGCGCAGGCAGAGCCCCAGATATCCCAGGGGCATATGCAGTTCGTAGGCACTCCTGGGATCATGTGGGCCGGCCCAACCAATAAAAGAAGAGAATCCCCATTCATACTTTTGACAGGTCTGTACGTACACCAACACATGAATTTTTTTTAAATTACATATTTAAAATTAATTAAAATGCCATTTAATTAAATATTTTAAACAAAAATTTAATTTTTTGAAAAAACAAATGTTTTTACGGGGCTAAAAATATACTTCCCTTTTTGAAGAGTATTTTTAATTTATAAATGAGTGATTTTTAAAGCATTCAGAATGTAATTTATTGACCATTGTTGTCTTGATATGGTGGTTCAAGATGGTAAGTGCTTCACTGAAACCTAGGGGGTTGATTTTAACCCTATCCACCTGGCAGAAACTGAGCAGTTAAAAATGAATAGGTTACTTACTCACTAAGGTACCGACCATTTCCTGCATTAACCTGCAGGGTTTTGCAGACGGATGGGCGCTCACCTAAGGCAGGTGGGAACCTCATAAACCTATGCAGATCGGGGTCCTATTATGCCAAGGACCTCAGTGCAGTTTTAACTGAGGCATAGAAACATAGAAGATAGGAGCAGGAGTAGGCCATTCGGCCCTTCGAGCCTGCTCCGCCATTCAATGAGATCATGGCTGATCATTCAAATTCAGTACCCTGTCCCTGCCTTCTCCCCATATCCCTTGATCCCTTTAGCCTTAAGAAATATATCCAACTCTTTCTTGAATATCATTAATGAACTGGCCTCTACCGCCCTCTGTGGCAGGGAATTCCACAGGTTCACCACTCTCTGGGTGAAGAAATTCCTCCTCATTTCAGTCCTAAATGGCTTACCCTTTATCCTTAGACTATGACCCCTGGTTCTGGACTCCCCAGCCATCAGAAACATCCTTCCTACATCTAGTCTGTCCAGGCCTGACAGAATTTTATAGGTTTCGATGAGATCCCCTCTCAATCTTCTAAACTCCAGTGAGTATAAGCTCAATCGACCCAATCTCTCCTCATACGTCATTCCTGCCATCCCAGGTATCAGCCTGGTGAATCTTCGCTGCACTCCTTCCATGGCAAGAACGTCCTTCCTCAGGTAAGGCGATCAAAACTGCACACAATACTCAAGGTGTGGTCTCACCAAGGCCCTGTACAACTGCAGCAAGACATCCTTGTTCTTGTACTCGAACCCTCTTGCTACGAAGGCCAACATAACATTTGCCTTCTTAACTGCCTGCTGCACCTGCATGCTTACCTTCAGCGACTGCTGCACAAGAACACCCAGGTCTCTTTGCACTTCCCATTCTCCCAATCTATTGCCATTCAAATAATAATCTGCCTTCCTGTTTTTGCCACCAAAGTGGATAACCTCACATTTATCCACATTATAGTGCATTTGCCATGTTTCTGCCCAATCACCCAACCTGTCCAAATCGTACTGGAGTTTCACGACATCCTCCTCACAGCATACCCTCCCACCCAGCTTTGTGTCGTCTGCAAATTTGGAGATATTACATCCAATTTCCTCGTCCAGATCATTAATATATATTGTGAACAGCTGGGGTCCTAGGACCGATCCTTGCGGTACCCCACTGGTCACTGCCTGCCACTCGGAAAACGACCCGTTTATTCCAACTCTTTGCTTTCTGTCCGCCAACCAGTTCTCTATCCAAGTCAATACCTTGCCCCCAATCCCATGTGCCTTAATTTTGCACGTTAATCTCTTATGCGGGACCTTATCGAAAGCCTTCTGAAAGTCCAAATACACCACATCCACTGGTTCTCCCTTATCTATTTTACCAGTTACATCCTCAAAAAATTCCAGTAGATTAGTCAAGCATGATTTACCTTTTGTAAATCCATGTTGACTTTGTCCGATCCAGTCACTGCTTTCCCAGTGCCCTGCTATTACATCTTTTATAATGGACTCTAGCATTTTACCCACTACCGATGTCAAGCTTACTGGTCTATAATTCCCCGCCTTTTCTCTACCACCTTTTTTGAATAGTGGGGTAACATTTGCTACCCGCCAATCCATGGGTACCGTTCCAGAGTCTATCGCGTTCTGGAAGATGACCAGCAATGCATCTACTATTTCTAGGGCCACTTCCTTATGTACCCTGGGATGTAAATTATCAGGCCCTGGGGATTTATCGGCCTTCAGTCCCATCAATTTTCCTAACACCATTTCCCTACAAATCCTGATTTCTTTCAGTTCCACCCTTTCATCAGACCCTATCACAGAATCACAGAATCACAGAAACCCCACAGTGCAGATAGAGGCCATTTCGGCCCATCGAGCCTGCACCGACACATATCCCACCCGATCCCCGTAACCCCTACGCCAACACGTAACCCCACGTATTTAATCCCCTAACACTAAGGGTCAATTTATCATAGCCAATCAACCTAACCCGCACATCTTTGGACTGTGGGAGGAAACCGGAGCACCCGGAGGAAACCCACGCAAACACGGGGAGAATGTGCAAACTCCACACAGACAGTCACCCGAGGCCGGATTCGAACCCGGGTCCCTGGCGCTGTGAGGCAACAGTGCTAACCACTATGCCACCGTGCTGTCCCTATGTTCCCCGGCATCTCTGGGAGGTTATTTGTGTCCTCCTTTGCGAAGACAGAACCAAAATATGTATTTAGTTGGTCTGCCATTTCTTTGTTCCCCATTATAAATTCCCCCGATTCTGACTGCAAGGGACCTACGCTTGACTTCACCAATCTTTTTCTCTTCACATATCTATAAAAGCTTTTACAGTCAGTTTTTATGTTCTCTGCAAGCTTACTCTCATATTCTATTTTCCCTTTCTTAATTAATCCCTTTGTCCTCCTTTGTTGAATCCTAAACTGCTCCCAATCTTCAGGATTATTGCTTTTTCTGGCCAATTTACATGCCCTCTCCTTGGACCTTATGCTATCCCTAATTTCCCTTGTTAGCCACAGTTGGGTCACCTTTTTTGTTTTATTTTTATGCCAAACTGGGATGAACAAATTCTGTAGTTCATCCATTCGGTCTTTGAATGTTTGCCATTGCCTATCCACCGTCAACCCTTTGAGTGACATTCCCCAATCAATCCTACCCAACTCGCTCCTCAGACCATCATAGTTTCCTTTATTTAAATTGAGGACCCCTGTCTCTGAGTCAATTACTTCATTCTCCATCTTAATGAAGAATTCGATCATATTATGATTGCTCCGACCCAAGGGGCCTCGTACAACAAGATTGCTAATTAATCCTTTCTCATTACATAATACCCAGTCTAAGATGGCCTGATCGCTCGTTGATTCCTCGACATATTGGTCCAGGAAACCATCCTGTAAACACTCCAGGAATTCCTCCTCCACAGTGTTGTTACTAATTTGGTTGGCCCAATCTATATGTAGATTAAAGTCACCCATGATGACTGCTGTGCCCTTATTGCACGCTTCTTTAATTTCCCTTTTAATGCCATCCCCAACCTCCGCCTTACTGTTGGGAGGTCTATATACCACTCCCACTAATGTTTTTTTCCCCTTAGTATTTCTCAATTCTACCCATACAGATTCCACATCATCAGAGCTAATATCCTTCATTACAATTGTTTTAATCCCTTCTTTAACCAGTAATGCTACCCCACCTCCCTTTCCTTTTTGCCTATCTTTCCTGAATATCGAATACCCCTGGATGTTGAGTTCCCAGTCTTGGCCATCCTTGAGCCACGTTTCCGTAATCCCAACCAAATCATATTTGTTTACCTCTATTTGCGCAGCCAATTCATCCACCTTATTACAAATGCTCCTCGCATTAAGACACAAAGCCTTCAGGCTTGTTTTTTTAACGCTCTTAGACCTATTAGAATTATTATTTACTGTGGCCACGTTTGATTTAAACCGTTGATTTCTCTGACTGCCACTTTTGTTTTTCTCCTTCCTATCTTTTGCTTTTATCCCTGTTTTCCTTTCCTCTTTCTCCCTGCTCAGGTTCCCAACCCCCTGCCATTTTAGTTTAAACCCTCCCGAACAGCACTAGCAAACACTCCCCCTAGGACATCGGTCTCGGCCCTGCCCAGGTGCAAACCGTCCCGTTTGTACTGGTCCTACCTCTCCCAGAACCGGTTCCAATGTCCAAGGTATTTGAATCCCTCCTCCTTGCACCATTCCTCTAGCCACGTATTCATTTGAAATATCCTCCTATTTCTACTCTGACTAGCACGTGGCACTGGTAGCAATCCTGAGATTACTACCTTTGAGGTCCTATTTTTTAATTTACCTCCTAACTTCCTATATTCTGCTTTTAGGACCTCATCCCATTTTTTACCTATATCGTTGGTGCCTATGTGCACCACGACAACTGGCTGTTCGCCCTCCCCCTCCAAAATGTTCTGCAGCCGCTCTGAGACGTCCTTGACCCTTGCACCAGGGAGGCAACACACCATCCTGGAGTCTCGATTGCGGCCGCAAAAACGCCTATCTATTCCCCTTACAATTGAGTCCCCTATCACTATAGCTCTTCCACTCTTTTTCCTCCCAGCCTGTGCAGCAGAGCCACCCATGGTGCCAGGAAGTTGGCTGCTGCTGCCCTCCCCTGATGAGTCATCCCCCCCAACAGTATTCAAAGTGGTATATCTGTTGGAGAGGGGGATGGCCGCAGGGGATTCCTGCACTACCTGCCTGCGCCTCTTACTCTGCCTGCTGGTCACCCATTCCCTTCCTGCCTGTACACCTTTACCTGCGGTGTGACCAACTCACTAAATGTGATATTCACGACGTCCTCAGCATCGCGAATGCTCCAAAATGAATCCATCCACAGCTCCAGTGCCGCAATGCGGTCTGTCAGTAGCTGCAGCTGGACACACTTCCCACACACATGGTCGTCAGGGATGCAGGAAGCGTCCCTGATTTCCCACATAGAGCAGGAGGAGCACACTACGGGGCTGGGCTGTCCTGCCATGACCTACCCTTTAACTAATTAATTAAAATTAAATGAATCCCACCAACCTACAGTTAAATGATATATTTAAGGGCCCTGGTTTATAAACTGTCCCCGCTACACCACAGATACCTTAAAAACTATAAACCACAGACTTAAAGTTTTAAAATGAGAGAATACTCCAACCAATCACCTACCTGTTTTGTGGTGACGTCACACCTCGAATACGTTTTACCTCTCCTTCCCTGAGATTGGAGATTGGTGAGGCCTACCTGAGCCTCTGGGGCCTTTTGTAGTCACTCTGCCGCTCTGCTCCGCCTGCCGCCGCTGCCGATGCCGCACTGAGGCCTACCTGAGCCTCTGGGGTCTTTTGTAGTCGCTCTGCCGCTCTGCTCCGCCTGCCGCCGCTGCCGATGCCGCACTGAGGCCTACCTGAGCCTCTGGGGCCTTTTGCAGTCGCTCTGCCGCTCTGCTCCGCCCGCCGCCAATGCCGCACTGAGGCCTACCTGAGCCTCTGGGGCCTTTTTTAGCCGCTCTGGACCAGGTCTGGAGCTGATCTGAAGACAGAGGAGGCTCTTCAGTAAGTCTAAAACTTTCATTTGTGGAGCCCGGAAGGGCAGGAGTGCTTCCCTGCCCTGGACTCCTCACTCACTGCCCCCACCCCACCACCCCCCACCTTCCCTCTCGTGAAAACCTCACAAAACCCCCTCCCTGCTACTTACTTAGAAGCTGGCAGGCAACCAAGGACTGGCCAATCTTTGTCTGCCAGCAGCCATTCCATTACAGACGGGAAACAGACTGGCGGCATTTAAATGAGGGCTGGCAGTTGAAATTGCTGTGGCCTCCTGCTCCCTCTGCTGAGTGGGTAATGATCTCGCTGGAGCAGCTTACCACCAGAAACCTACTCTGAGTTAAAATCGACCCTCTGGTCTTAGCATTTAATTCATGGAGATTGGCTCCATTATTTTATACTATTTGGTATAATTCAATTGTTTAACGAAATAAGAAAAATATGTGATTGCCTGTGTGGTATTTCTCATTATTTGACATTCACGCTTAATGGTTCCTCCCGCCCTTCCCTAATGTTAGTTTTCTTTTTGACTTGTGCAACTTGGAGCTTTCTATAAAAATTATGAATGTAATACGTTGTAATGCATATTCTAATTTCCCTCCCGGTCAGTCTGATATTTCCTCCAGCAAAACACAAAGGTGTGGCTCAAAATAAGATATACCACCAAGAAAGGGAAGAGTATCTGACTAAGACACATGTGCATCAGAAAGCTCCCATTTTACACTCTCCCCCAAAATGTTTTTATTTGTATCCATTGGGCAAAGGAGCATGCAGTCATATCTAGAAGTTGAATGAAAGTAAAAGATAATATCTAGCAATTTCTTAAACCATTGAAACGTATAAAATTCTGACAGGGCTAGACAGACTGGATGCAGGGAGAATGTTTCCCCTTGGCTGGGGGGTCTAGAACGAATGGTCACAGTCTCAGGATACGGGGTAGGACATTTAGGACTGAGATGAGGAGAAATTTCTTCACTCAGAGGGTGGTGAACCTGTGGAATTCTCTACCACAGAAGACTGTGGAGGCCAAGTCACTGAATATATTTAAGAAAGAGATAGATAGATTTCTAGACACAAAAGGCATCAAGGGGTATGGGGAGAGAGCGGGAATATGGTATTGAGATAGAGGATCAGCCATGATCATATTGAATGGCGGAGCAGGCTCAAAGGGCCAAATGGCCTACTCCTGCTCCTATTTTTCTATGTTTCTATGTTTCATTCACTGCTTTTTAACTCATCAACTTTATTTATTTGTGTAAAATAACATATTGTATTTCCCCCTTTCCCACAGTCTGACAAGCGGGAACCAAATGTTCTACGAGTCGCTCCTGTACCTCTTTACAACTCCTTTTATGATGTGTATAAATTCATCAGAATGTTGAATGAATCACTCAAGGCTGCAGTGCACCCAGTCAAGGATGGGATGTAGGATAGGCTGAGTTGGATTTATGCTACCAGTACCACCCAGCTACAAAATATATTTTTCATATTGAATGGTGATTTGTCTAAATTTGTTCTGCTTATTACTGAAGATTTAATGTTCTTGGGGTGATTTTCCAGGCGTCAGAAATTATGTTTTTAAATGAAGAAATTATTTGTGCAAAATAAATCATTTAACAAATGTAGAAACATTGCAGATTTCTCTTAGCAGCTCCATGGTAGCAATTGTCAGTTTAGCAGCTAAACAAACAGGAAGAAAAGACTTTGGACCCTGATCAGAAACAAACCAGATACTCAGCCATGTGTGCTGATCAAGTCATTTCAGAGCTTCGACTCATAAACCAACCAGAAAAGTTCATTTCACTGCTGCTGAGGTGCCAATCATTGTGAAAAAACTGCTAGTCAGGAAGGCAGCAATATTTAACTCAAACAGCTCTCTGATCCATAAAGCAGAAAACAAACCAAATGAAGACATCGACAACAGAGTCCACACAACATTCACCACCCATAGAATCGAACAATTGTATTGTGAAAAGAAAACTAATTAGAACCTAGTCTTTAGCTGCCAGGTATCCAAAACCATGGTTGAACTTTGTTGAGTACACATGATAGATCCCTAAAACTGATACATGGATGAAATCATCATCTATGCCTTCATACTCTCTGTTATCTGTACTTCTGATTAGGCAAAGGGCAACAGCAAGTTTAGATAACAGGAATAAAAAGTTTTAAAAAATGGGAATACTGCATTTGAAAAGAGTTAAAATTTTAGGTTGAGATCCTTCGTTAGAGTGTTCATCTTTTCAGATGCTGGCAGACTTACATTTTCTTTTTATTTTAGGTGGAATTAATTGTTACTGGTCCAGGAGAAGCTTTTGTGTTGCAGATAATTCATTGTGTCTAGCAATTCCACTGGGTGCAAGGATGACCTTCTTTTCATGTCTTCTCGCTCTTCCCTTTGGGGAACAGTGTAAAGTAGAGGAAGGATTCACAGGTTGATTAACAGTCTGACTGGCCGCGTGAACACTCCTTCCGTGGCCATAACCATCTTTATACCAGCCAATAGGATGGTTAGTCCTATATGGCAGGAGGGTTTTAGGAGCTCCCACAGCCCATTCGATGAAGGGAGGGGGGGCCACCCACACCCACACCGGACGCGAGTATCCCATAGGTGGGTTGGGATCATCAGCTCGCCTACCTCCAGCAATATGGTCTCACTCTGGGCTCGGAGAGGTTTTCCACCTATTCCTGCTATAACTATGTGGTGTCGGGTAGTGGGGAGGGGTAAGTCAGTTATGGATACGGAGGCTCCGGTGTTTATTAACATACTGCACCGCCGGCCTCCTAACAGTGCATCAATAAACATCCGGGGGTCCCCCACTCCAGTCGTTCTGCGACCTATTTCTCAGCGGCTGATTTTATCATTTCCCTGACTTCTTCTCGGGTCAGGGGGGTGCTAGACTGAACTATCCCCTCTCTAGGTCCCTGGCCCTCTTTGCCCCCACCTCTGGCCCAGCAATCTGCTCGGCTGTGACCTGTCTTATGGCAGTTACCACACCTCTGGTCCTTATTCACTTTCTCCATTTTACATTCGCGGGCCCTGTGTCCGGGTTTGCTGTAGTTGTAAAAATGCCCAGAACAGGTCACTGCTGCTACCCTCCCGCCATATGCTTCCTTACCCTTCCTGCTTCTCATGTCTACCTCGTTGGCCCACTCCACAACTTCCTCAAAGTCAGTTCACATCGGTATTCCTAATTCAACGATCTTCTGGTGTTCTGCACTAAGTCCTTCCTTCAACATTTTTAGAAACACTGGATCGTCTCTGCCTGGGTTATCTGTTCTCAAGAAGTCATAATACATGGTGTATTTTCGCTCTGCCTACTCATGGGCCCTTTCGCCTTTATTCTGGGTTAGTCCCACCACCACTGACCAGTTAGATCGGGCTTTCCCTAGTCCTCCCTTTACCAATCGCTTAAAATGGTTGTATCTTCCTAGCTGATTCAATCCCTGTGCATCCTTCCAATTTCCATTAAGGATTAAGTTGGGCATCCTTAGCCAGGTTTGCCGGGGTACCTTGGACTTTACGAGGATGTGTATATCTTTCGGGTGAAGTGAGTGTACATCTATCATCTCCTCTAACTTATTCCAAAAGTCGGTGTTTACATGGTTTGTTTTAGAGGTCGGGAGATCCCTCGTCATCATCTGTTTCTCAGCTGGGGTGAACTGGACATATCGTACTGTTGTCTGAGCCTGCCCATTTCCCACTTGTCTAATTTCCATCGTAATAGGGGCCATGGCCATTACGCCCTTCGTCCCGGTTTCGGGCAGTAGCGGGGCCGATGGTTCCTCTGCATCATATTTAGGTGGGGGCTCCTAAACCCCGTCATCGTCCTGTCTATCATAATCTGCGGCTTCGTTCTCTACTTCTCCCCAGTCAATGTCGTCATTATCGTCTGTTGCTCTAAACCTTGGTCCTGGTGCCCGCACCGCACTGACCTTAACCTTTTCCTTTTCTGCATAACTTTGTACTTATAAGTATTCCCTTCTCTTCCTTACCCTTACACTGGGCGCCCCACCATTCCCTTTGCCTGTCCAGACTGTCGTTCAAACTCCAGCTTTTCTCTTTCATTTTCTCGATTAGTTTCTTATTTTTTTCTGCTATAAATTTGGATATGGACCCTTCCGGTCGGTCTCCAAGCTTCTCCTCCTGTGGCCATTTTTTTTTATACCTCTGGCATGCGCAAACGGTAACTCGGACCTTCCTGCTACAACGCGGTTCTGGTTACCTACGGTGGCTCGTGGTTCTACTGCGCAGAGATCACACCAGTACCCACTAGCCTCCTGTTCTGATTCCCTACAGTCTCGCGTCCAGCCTTCTGAGGTTCCGCACCTAACTATGGGTGGTAATATAAAGTACTCACCCGATTTGCGGTCCCATTATGGTTGGTTGTTCGACTGCGTCCTGAGAATCCTGCCGAGTACGCCAAATTGTTGTGGGATTTCTCTCTGCCCCAAAGCAGATGGAGACGAGTGTGTACTTGTTCCAGGTGATCTTTATTAAGCACATGCAGGGAGAGGCCCTCCCAGTCTGAGCTGAGACGGGAGTCTAATTTTTACATTCGAGCAGTTGGCTTACATACAATCTTACATCTTCTTTCCTTCACATCTTCGGGACTTGGCCAATTAATTGTCCAAGTCACGTACACTTAATCACAACTCCACAAAACACATCTTGTTTATCTCATTTGCCCTGTTTCCACACCTGCCATTGTTCTACTCTTTAGCTCTTATCCAATTTCGTTCCACTTAACCACATCTTCGCAAATCACATTGGTGGCCCATTGTTCAATGCATGGCCTCTGCGCCTTCTTTCACTCCCCCAATCAGCATGTAATATGCTTCTTCCAACTGTCAGCAACTGTCTTTGTTCTGTCAGACTTCTCCTTTATTACATCAGCCAGCTAGTCAGTTAAGCTGCTAACTTTTAACCCCTTCACAGGCAAAAAGGTTTTTCAAAGTGAAATAAAGTTGGTGAATGTAACAAGCAGTCTTTCACTGATACGGGAGGAAACATGGTTGTGACTGCAGGGGGTAGTCATAGACAACAGAGATAAACAAACCACCTTAGATTTTGCAGACAACGTGGGCTGGATTTTCATTGAGGATTCGGGTAGGAGGTGGGACTACAACTTTCGGGGTTGTAGTCCCGCCTCCATCGAGTTCTAGCCAACCCACGCGATTTTGACTTGATTGACCTTGTTGAGCCCACCCAGCAGGCTCAGCAGGTCAATTAAGGGCCACCCGGCAACAGGTGATTTCACATTGATATTTCATCTGTCAAGACCTTTTGACAGATGAAATATCAGCATTTCACAGCTGTTTGAAGCTGTCAAACACTGACAATCTGTACTCCTAGTTAATTCCTTCCTGTCAGGATGATTTAGAGATTTCCCCGGAACAGAAAGCTGAATGCTGGAACTTTTGACAGATCATGGCCATTCTGCTTTCTGTGCCAGTGAGATGAGCGTCTCCCGAGACCTGAAGGAAGGAAGGCTGTAAAGGTAAGTAAATGTAAGTACAACTTCTTTAAACACTTTACACACACCAAACACTCTTACCTCTGAACTCATGCAACCATCACTCACCTGAAAACTGGTCATCTCGACCCCTCCAAGCCCTTCATCCCGACGGCCCGCCTCGCTAACTTGGCATGGTTTGGAGCTGTCGGGAATCCCACATTTCAACAATGAAAATAGGGATTAGGCTAAAAACTGCTTGTTAACTCCCTGTTGACAGGCAGTTAATTGGCACTAATCCCTTCCCGCCTCGGGTAGGTGGGTCCCACTGCGGGTCAGGTACCCGCCTCCTTTGAAACTGACATGGAGGCGGGTTGGGGGCGGGATGGGTTTGTGCCCCCCAATTTTGGGAATTTAACCCCCCGCATGCCTCCAATCCCGCCTCCACGGCCCAATGAAAATCCTGCCCTGTGTCCCTGATGACTTTTCCGAGGTTAAAGGGGAGAAGTCAAACCTTTGAAGTTTTGGAATGCAGAATACGATGTAACCCATGGACCGTAACCAAGTGGATTACTGCCACTTTTGTAAACCTTAGGAGTGAGTGAACAATTTTGGGCTGTGATAAGGACAACTAATGGATAGTCACACAGGATGTGTGAGTGTGAACGTTTGACTGCTCAAACAGCTCAGGCCAACAGTAAAGGAGCATTTCACTATCTCTGAATGATTGATTTACTGAAAAAAGCAAAGAAAGCTGTATAAAACACAATGGCTAAAGAATATCAGCACTGCAGTCAGAAGAAGGTGGTTTGGCCAGTCTTTTCACCTACAGTCTGCAGTCTGAAGGAGGGCCTGACCAGTCTTTTCATTTACAAGGTCCTACAATCAATGCTGGACCGATCATCAGCGGGTGGTTGTATGTAAGATTTCTTGTAATATTATTGGTGGACTGCTCAAATAGTGGTTGTAGTTTTGAATCTGTCTTAGGAACAATAAAAGGTTAAAGACAGAACCCGTGTGTCTGGTGAAATTTCTCAGAAATCTCAAGTCTGAACTCTATAACCTGTTGGATGGGGCGAGGGGTAATTCTGCATGTCTTACAGGACTGGCCTTGCCTTACAATAGACAGGCTTCATGTTGGACTTGATGTGAATATGCGTGGCATATCCAGAGATGCCCTCATAACTGTCTGGGAACAGTTCTTGAATCGTACTTGTTCAGCATTGTGTCAAGTCGCTTCTTTGAAACATCTGCACTGAAGATATTTTCTCAACCAGTCTTTGTCCATGAGGATTGGCCTGTTGTTGTAGCTCGCTACAATAATAGGCAGCTTTCCTGACTTGCCATTGTGTTGAACTGTACATTCCATTTGTCCACGTCTCTAGGAATTCTCCAGAGTAGGTTTTTAACTCTACAGTACTCTTTGTAAGTGGTACTTGATTAAACTTACTCTCACTTGTGTCCTTACTCATGATAGGTCAGTCCGCCATCGTGTCAATACACATATCAATATATTGCTCGTTAATCAAAAGTTTTGTACGGAAGTCTTTCTCACGACTGCTGGCGTTGCCGCTAGGGGTATAGGTACTGTAGGTGCCTAGTTCTTCAACATCAGGTGTGTTCACTTCAATATTGTGAATTCCTCCTTTTCGCTGTCACTGCTTTGCATTGCTACTAGAATGGTTCTTACTTCCTGTTAAGTCTGTGTGTTCTAGTTATTGTTAATAAGAATCACTGCACACAGACCACAAGAGTAAATTCAACAGGTCTTTACTAGTCGGAGGTCAGGCTGAACTGCCCAATAAATCATTACACAGCACTTATATACCGGTATTACAGTATACAGCAGCCAAGATAAAGTAGTGCATCTCTTAAAATAGTTCTCTTAAAGGTGGAACGGTTACATACACCACAATCCTCCCTTTTTAGCTTAACTGTATATATTCCCCATTAAACATAACATAAAAACATATATGCACAACTTGTAAAACCAGTTCACAGATTCAGTCTCTGAGGAGACCTCCTGATCCGAGATGGATATCGCCTTTCAGGGGTCTCTGGTTCTCGTTGCTGGGGTGACTCATCTAGTTGATCCCCTAGGGATAGGACATCATCATCAGGTATATTCACTTCTGAGGTAGATGCTTCAGGTTCACTAACTTCCTCCACGGTTGTCTCTGTCGTAACCATGGGCTCGACCCTTGTTCTCGATCCCACCAGTTGGTCAGCATGACGTCGCATTACATTTTCACCAACATCTACCGTGTACATCAGGGGTCCTTGTCTGGCCCGAATTGTTCCAGATTGCCATTTCTCATTTTTATAGTCCCTGGCTAACACCGGTTGTCCTATTTCAAAACTCCGAGTGGGCTTGTTATTGATATGCAGGAACTGTTTGTTTTCGACTTCCCTCCACACATTTGGTTTTAACAAGTCCAACCTGGACCGCAACCTCCTGTTATAGAACATCATGGCAGGACTTTGGTTTGTTGTTGCATGGGTGGCGATTCGATATGCCAGTAGGAAATTGTCCACCTTGTGTTGCAGTGGAATCTGATCTTCGCTCATGGCCTTTATTGCCTTTTTGAACGTCTGTACAAACCTCTCGGCCAGCCCATTCGTAGCTGGATGATATGGGGCACAGGTATAATGTTTCACCCCATTCTTCTTCAGGAATTTCTGGAATTCCTCTGACACGAACTGTGGTCCGTTGTCTGAACATATTTGCTCTGGCAATCCATTTCTTGCAAATATCGTTCTTAGCACCGCGATCGTCTTCTCCGAGGTAGTGGTAGTCATTTTAATCACTTCTGGCCATTTAGAATGTGCGTCCACCGCAATTAAAAACATGGAATCCATGAATGGACCAGCAAAGTCAATATGTACACGTTGCCATGGGGTTGAAGGCCATTCCCATGGATGCAGCGGTGCAATTGGAGGTGCATTTTGGACTTTTTGGCACCCTGAGCAGCTTTTCGTCAGATCCTCTATCTGTTGGTCGATACCCGGCCACCACACATAAGCCCTAGCAAGGCTTTTCATCTTGACTACCCCCAGATGACCTTCATAACTCTCTCTCTTAACTTAGGAGGGATAATCACCCTTGTTCCATCCATCAATGTTCCCTGACAGATGGACAGCTGTTCTCGTCTTGCTGAGAATGCCGGTAACAGTGGATCACCATGGGCTGGCCATCCCTTTACTGTCAATTCGTAGATCCGGGACAGTGTCGGGTCATTCCTAGTCTCCCTTTCAATATTTGCATTGGTGACAGGTAAACATTCGATGATGGTCGAGTGAAATAACTCCACCGGGTCAACCGTCGGTGCCTCCTCCTCAGTAGGTAGTGGCAGGCGCGACAGCCCATCAGCATTACCATGCTGCTTTGTACCTTTGAATTCTATCTGATATTGATGTGCCCCTAGGAAAAGGGACCATCTCTGGAGCCTCTGTGCTGTCATCACCGAAACACCCTTCTTAGGGTTAAAAATGGATACCAACGGCTGGTGGTCTGTCAGCAGTGTAAACTTCTGGCCCTGCAGGTAATGATTAAACTTCTTTACTCCCCACACAAGGCTGAGAGCCTCCCTATCCATCTGAGCATAGTTGCGCTCAGCGGAGGTCAATGATCTGGATGCAAATGCGACTGGCCTTTCCAAGCCATTTGGCAACTTGTGTGAGAGTACTGCTCCAATACCATAAGGAGAAGCATCACAAGCTAAATGAATAGGTAGTGTTGGGTTGAAGTGAGCCAACACTTCCTCTGAGGTGATCAATGCCTTGCTTTTGCGAAAGGCCTTCTTACAGTCCTCGCTCCACTTCCATGGTACTTCTTTCTGCAAAAGAGCGTTCAGCGGGTGCAGCACCGTGGATAGATTTGGCAGAAACTTATGGTAATAGTTAATCAACCCTAGGAACGACCTCAACTGGGATACATTTTCCGGGGCGGGAGCCTTCACAACAGCTTCGATCTTGTCAGGTGACTTGTGCAGCCCCTCCTGGTCAATGACATGACGACAGTACGAGATCCGTTTCTGAAAGAACTCACATTTCTGGCGATTAACTCGAAGTCCATATTCCTTCAATCTGGTGAGCACCAGTTTCAAATTTGCAAGGTGTTCCTCATCGTCATCTCCTGTAATCAGGATATCGTCCAAGTAACATTGAGTGCTTGGAATTCCCTGTAATACCTGCTCCATGGCCCTCTGCCAAATTGCTGGAGCCGAAGCCACTCCAAAAACCAGTCTATTATATCGATACAAGACTCTGTGCGTGTTGATTGTGAGATACTGGCGCGACTCTTCCTCAACTTCCATCTGTAAGTACGCTTGTGCCAGGTCTATCTTGGTGAAGTGTTTCCCGCCAGACAATGAAGCAAAGATATCCTCAATTCACGGAAGCGGATATTGCACCGTGTGAAGCACCGGATTAACCGTGATCTTGAAGTCTCCACAGATGCGGAGCTTCCCCGGTTCCCCTGGCTTGTTACTCGATGAACGCTTCATGATGGGAACAATGGGCGTGGCCCACTCACTCCAGTCCACCTTAGACAGTACTCCTGAATGTTCTAGCCCTTCCAGCTCAGCTTCCACAGCAGGTCGTATCGCATAAGGTACCGGTCTGGCTTTGAAAAATTTTGGGTTTGCATGTTCTGCAATCTTGATTTTTGCCGTAATTCCTCTCAGTGTTCCCAGTCCCTGTTGGAACACCTCTTTAGCCTCATCCAATATTCTGGACAATCGTTCAGGTTTGACATCTTTTTTTCCGGAATCTGCCGTTATTGCTTTTAGGGAGTGCCAGTCCATATTTATTTTCCTGATCCACTACGGTCCCAGAAGTGGTGGACCTCCCTCAGGTAGTACATATAAGTCCATTCCTTGGTGTTCTTTGCCCTTGTGTACCACCTTGACTTTTATCTTTCCGATGGGGTATACTCTTTGCCCCGTGTATGTCTGCAATACTATCTCCGTATCCCGTAGGGGAATATGTGTGAATAACCTTTTGTAATCTTGCTTATTCATGACCGTCAACGCCGATCCGGTGTCCAATTCCATCTTCACTTGGACTCCTGCTATCTGAAGTGTGACCCAGATAGTTTGTAGGTCAGCTTCCTTACTCACATTGTGAATTCTCAGACTACCCAGTTCCTTGCTGTTGGAGTCTGAATCTGAATTCTGTTCATCCGAACTCTTCTCAGCCACCTTATGTACCTTTCTGCACTTTTCCTGCGGTGACTTTTTGTTGCTGGTCTTCTTTCCTGACCGGCATACTTTAGCTATGTGACCAAGCTTGCCACATTTTCTACATTCCTGATTTTTAAACCAGCATTTGTTCTGATCGTGTGTTGTCTTTCCACAACGATAACATTTCGCTGTACCCAAAGCCATTTGATCTACGCTGGGTACCGCTGCCTTCAGCAGCATTTCCGCAGTGCCTCTCGCTGCGGCTTCATGCGATGCTGCAATAGTGACAGCCTTATCAAGTGTAAGATCATTCTCTTCAAGCAGCCGCTTTTGTGTTCCTTCTTTCGACAATCCACACACGAATTTGTCTCTCAGTGCCTCTGTCAGTCTTTCCCCAAACTGACAGTATTTCGCTAGCTTACGCAGTTCAATTAAATACTCCGCGTTGCTTTCCTCTTTCAGTTGCGTTCTCGCATAAAATTTAAATCATTCCGCTAACATCAGCGGTGTGGGGTTCAAATGATTTCTCAGGACAGCAACAATATTAGCGAAAGCCTGATCCGCCGGTTTAGCTGGTGATAGAAGATGCTTCAATAGCCCTTATGTCTTCGCACCCATTGAGTTTAGTAAGGTTAGTGCTTTATCTTCATCTGATATTTTATTTGCCTTACAATAAATCTCTATGCGTTCTACATACGTGGCCCAATCTTCAACATCGGGATCGAAATCGTTGATGTAACCACGCTTAGGCATCCTCGCAATCTTCTTGAGAAACAAAAATAAATTTTTCTTTTATTTTTTTTCAAAATGGCGGTTTCCCACGCTTGTCTTCTTCCCCCGCCTACGTAAATGGCGGCTCCCCGCGTTTGCCTTTCTCCCCCGCTGGCTGTAATGGCGATTGCTGTATTGCTGCATTTGCCCTCCCCAGCGGTTCTCAAATCGTGCCTCCCAGCCCCTCTTGCAGTCCGGTCCTTTCCCCCGGCTGCGGCTGAGTTCTCCGCGTTTTTTTAAAATTTTATCCCGCGCCTCGCGGCCTCGGTAGCTGCCCAGCCTTTTTCCCTGGTCGTGGTCGAGCTCTCTCTCGACGCTGTTGCGTCTGCCAGCCCGCTTGCAGCCCGGTCTTTTACACCGGCTGCGTTTGCATTCACCGCGGCTCCCGTGCCTTACGCTGCCCCAGTCTCAGCGCCTCTGGCCCCGACTTCTGTCAGGCTCTTTTCCCCGGCCGTGGTCGAGTTCTCCGCCCTTATATCCTCCGTTTTTCCCTACCCTACTTCACAGCCAACGTGGCCGACTTGCTGCCCGTCGCTGATCGGCTTACCCACCACCGTGATAGAAGGGATGATCACTGCCTGTTGCTGATGGAAGGCTTCGTGTCAGGATTCTTCCTTGCTCTTCAGACCCGAGTCTTTTCTCAGCAGGATGATGAGGGCGGATGCCTCTTCTCGACGCCTGTTAAACTGCCTTGGATATATCTCTGCCGCAGGGTAAGATCGTCATCGTCGCCACTGTTAATTCTGTGTGTTCTAGTTATTGTTAATAAGAATCACTGCACACAGACCAAAAGAGTAAATTCAACAGGTCTTTACTAGTCGGAGGTCAGGCTGAACTGCCCAATAAATCATTACACAGCACTTATATACCGGTGTGGTCACCACCGGTATTACAGTATACAGCAGCCAAGATAAAGTAGTGCATCTCTTAAAATAGTTCTCTTAAAGGTGGAACGGTTACATACACCACACTTCCTGCTTTAGATCTAGCTCTGCAAGCTGTTGAAATGTGGCCTTGCTTCTGGCAGTGAAAACACTTTGCATTTCTGTATTGGCAGGACTGTGGTGAATGATTTCCATTGCAGCAATAACAATTCATGAACTGCTCTAACCGACATGCTTTTGACTTCGTATCAAAGCTTTAGGTTTGGCGGTGGCTTTGTGACTGTAGACCTCAGCTGCACTAGTCACTTGAGTTGGCCGGAGCTCCCTAGCATTCTTAAATGCCATCTCCATAGAGAGGGCAATTTTGCATGCTATGTCAAATGTTAGGTTCAGAGTGTTCAGTAACTTGGACTGTGTGTGCTCATCCACCAGTATATACACAAACTTATCTCGCAATGCACGACCCAAAAATGTGCCAAAGTTACAATGCAAGGACAGGTTTGTAAGAGCTACAATGTACTCACTGATAGTTTCACTTTGTTTTTGGTTTCTGGTACCAAGCTTATAGTTCTCTGTTATTTCTAAAGGCTTTGGGGGTTATTGGGGTAGAAATTGATTAGTGCCCAACTATGGGCACGAATCAACACGTGTCAGAAGAGAGCAACCCGGGGTCATCCGATATCCAAAGGCTGCTCGGCACTTTGCTTCATTCCAATTTGGGCCGGTTGCCTCGCCGAGTAAGAACTCATCAGATAAGCCCTGGGCAGGAGGGAGGAGAACGGGAAGGGTGTTAGCGCAGGTAGGCAGCAGCCCTCAGGAGTGCTGTGAAGCTAGGAGGAGCACTGCTGTACCCCCTGGCTCATCATAAAAGTAAACTTAAAAAGATTGACTTAACTTTTGGACAGCTGACTCGTTAAGGTCCACTGGTTAGGCCACATTACAATCCAAAGCAGTCCCGCCGCCAGCTCCGCTCGGTGCCGAAGAATATAATTGACAGGTCTCTAAACATATGTTAGACACCTCATTAACATATTCAGGGGGCCTGCCGCATGTTTTAGAAGGCTCCCAGTGATGTCTGGATATCGAAAGCAAAATTCTGCGGATGCTGGAAACCTGAAATAAAAACAGTAAATGCTGGAAACACTCAACAGGTCAGGCAGCATCTGTGGAGAGAGAAACAGAGTTAACGTTTCAGGTCGATGACCCTTCGTCAGAACTGGAAAAAGTTAGAGATGTACCAAGTTTTAAACAAGTGCAGGGGCAGGGAAAGAGGAGGGGAGGAAAGAACAATAGGGAAGATCTGTGATACGATGGAAGGCAGAAGTGATTAAATGAGTTGAGTCCAGAAGGCGGTAAAGTGTCTTATCAAAAGATGAGTTGCTGTTCCTCGAGCTTCCATTGAGCTTCGTTGGAACAGTGTAAGGCCAAGGACAGAGAGGTCAGACGGGAGTGGAGCGGAGAATTAAAGTGACAGGCGACCGAGTATCACCTGACCCAAAATGGCATCCGACGTATTTCAGGCACCCACGGAGATCGGGACGATTCACCTGAAATTGGCCCTTTTTGATTCTGCTTACTGCACGGAAAATGGGCAAAATGTAGACCGATTTCTCCCCTATTGTCTGTTAAAGTCAGTAAGTGTGCTTGAATGGTTGAGATGGATAAATATTCTGGAATTTTACTTAACTACCTTTAGAGATCAGACAAAAATTTACCTTCAAGTTTAATAAATAAGTCACGGTAGAGTGTATGTGGTCTGTTAAGCAGCAGGCTCAATAGTTTAATGAACTTTTCCCATTCTATGCTATATGTTCATACAGTCAGTGATACAGAAGATCTTGGGAAAGTTAACAAATTCACAGAATTGTTGCTGTCTCTCCAAAATTGCTTCCCACCTCTGTAAATGATGAGTCTATAACCCCTCAAACAGTACATCAGTCACATCTTGACTGCAGGTAGGCATTGTACACTTCCTAAGAACTTAATATCTACAACAGCTGCTACCATTTGACACTATTCAGTGAATTCCCCTGAGAGCGCCTCAACCTAATTATGAGTCCCACTTGTGAGCTATGGTCCTTCCCTCAGAAGTAGTCTTCTTCTAAGACTTCCATTCATCATCAGAAAGGATGTTGACGGCTATGTTAGCAGCAAAAGCTATCTTGCCGGTCTCTAGTCTAATCGAGATAGTATTGATGTCTGAGCCGCGCTAATGGCAAGATTTGCACAGGCTCGTTAAGTAGTTGAGCACTACAGTGTGATGCACTTTAATTGGAATTATACACACACACATGCGGTTTCATTAGTATTTTCTCAGTAATTAAAAATTTTTTTTTTCCAGCATTGTAAATTGATTCAACAGTAGACAACTTATTGTGGGTACTTTTTAGAATCCGCACTGTCAGCAGTGGATCTTTCTTACTGGCAGCAAATATTGGAAAATTGTGGTCAGAGTGCCACCGGTGGGTGAGGTGTCCCACTGATGGTATGAACCTGGACCTCATTTGGTCTGCACTGCACTGCTGTTTCCAGAGGTCAACACTGCATCAAAAACATATCAACGCCTGGAAAATCATCCTGACTTTTGGAAGTGTTTGAGGTTCAGTATATTTTTTACCAATCCGACAGTGAATTGTCATATAGAAAACTGTTTTAAAGCATCATTTGTAATGTCCTGTATCATGAATTAATAGAATTTTTTAAGCTGTAATGTCTTTATAGTTTCAACTTCTAATGCTTGTTTTCTTCCCAGTAATGCAATTTCTCATCTTTAAGTAACTTTTAACGCTGTTTTAGTTCTGTTTCTGTTGTAAAACTTACTTAATTGGCTATGATTATCTTCCATCTCAAACATCTTTAATTTTTAATAATACCTATATGTTTTAGGAATTTGCATGACAGGAAACATGGCATTAGTAGTTTCTTCAACTTGGAGGTTTCTGGCCAGACCACAGATTGCATGGTATGAAGTAATTTGGAAAATACAGGCACAAGAACAGATTGTTATAGCAGTTGGATATACACATTGGGCTTGATTTTCCAAGCCCCGAGGAGGTGGGTTTGGAGGCGGGAGTGGTGGGAAAATTGCAAAATCGGGGGGCAGGAACCCATCCCGCCCCCAACCCGCCTTCGTGCCAATGTCCCAGGAGGCGGGTACCCGACCTGTGCTGGGAGCCACCTCCCCGAGGCGGGAAGGGAATTAGTGCCAATTAACTGCCTGTTAACAGGTAGTTAACAGGCAGTTTTTTGCCTAATCCCTATTTTTAGCCCTGAAGTGTGGGCTGTCCGACGGCTCCGAACCACGCCAAGTTAGCAAGGCGGACTGTCGGTCTGCAGGGGTTGGAGGGGTCGAGATGTCCGTTGTGCAGGTGAGTGATGGGTGCATGTGTGCAGAGGTAAGTGTGTGAGGTAAGTGTAAAGTGTTTTAATAAGTTTTACTTACCTTTACTTTCTCCTGCAGGCTTCCTTCCTTCAGTTCTCAGGAGTCCCTCAGCTCACCGGCACAGAAAGCAGAATGGCCGCTGAACTGTCAAAAGCTGCAGCCTCTGCTTTCTGGTCTGGAGAGCTCTCTAACTGAGTCTGAGTAGAAGGACTCAAGTTAGAAGACAGATTGTCCGTGTTTGACAGCTTCACAGAGCTGTCAAACACTGATTTTTCATCTGCTGAAAGCTCTTGACAGATGAAATGTCAATCGCTGACGTCACCAGTAACAAGGTGTCCCTGAATTGGCCTGCTGAGCCTGCTGGGCGGGCTTAACAAGGTCAATCAAGGGAAAATAGCGTGGGTTGGCCACAAGTCAATGGAGGTGGGACTACAACCCAAAAAGTGGGAGTCCCGCCTCCAAAAGCTCCCCATTGACAAAATCGAGCCCAATATGTTTTTAATCTTTGTGCTTTTGCATTTTCATTGGAAGATAATCTTTTGCATTCTTGCTCCAAGTGTGGGTTTTACTGGAATATATTCCAACTTAATATTGCAATAAAGATTATGATACTGCATATGGTACAAATCAAGTACATATGAATATAGCACATTTTATAGTGCAGGATGAAATCCAGTGATACTATTTCACCAAAATTGTTTCAGTGATACTTTGTTTACTACCATTCTCCAGTGGCTGCAGAAATTATGCTGGGCTTTGTTCAGTAACTTTTTAACAAAATGTTTTCCAAATTACTTTTAGCATCATTATGCATTATCTAGCTAGAAATTATGAAACTAGTATATTTTCAGTACAGAAGTGATATAAAACCACTTTTATCCATCACAGAGATACAGTTCTGTAATGTGAAGTTCTTTTCCTCTGATCAATTGTAGCAAGCCATGGCAAAACAAACACGTAGGGCTGGATTTTGATACTGGAGGCGTGTAGGAGGCGGGACTACAACTTTTGGGGTTGTAGTCCCGCCTCCATCGAGTTGTGGCCAACCCATGCGATTTTCACTTGATTGACCTTGTTGAGCCCACCCAGAGGGCTCAGCAGGCCAATTAAGGGCCACCCGGCAACAGGTGACATCACAGATTGACATTTCATCTGTCAAGAGCTTTTGACAGATGAAATATCAGCATTTGACAGCTCTTTGAAGCTGTCAAACACTGACAATCTGCACTCTAAGTTAATTCCTTCCTCTTAGGCTGATTTAGAGATCTCTCCAGAACAGAAAGCTGAATGCTGCAACTTTTGACAGCTCGCGGCCATTCTGCTTTCTGTGCCGGTGAGATGAGGGACTCCCGAAACCTGAAGGAAGGAAGACTGTAAAGGTAAGTAAAGATAATTAAACTTCTTTAAACACTTTACACGCACCAAACACACTTACCTCTGCACTCATGCACCCACCACTCACCTGAACACTGACATCTCGACCCCTCCAAGCCCTTCAGCCCGATGGTCCACCTTGCTAACTTGGCATGGTTTTGAGCTGTCGGGAATCCCACACTTCAGGAATAAAAATAGGGATTAGGCTAAAAACTGCCTGTTAACTACCTGTTAACAGGCAGTTAATTGGCACTATTCCCATTCCCGCCTCGGTGAGGCGGGTCCCAGCACAGGTCGGGTATCCGCCTCCTTTGAAACTGAAACCCGTGGAGGCAGGTTGGGGGCAGGGTGGGTTTGTGCTCCTCGATTTCGTGATTATAACCTCCCACACGCCTCCAATCCCGCCTCCACGGCCCAATGAAAATCCTGCCCGTAGAGTGGCATAGTGGTTAGCACTGTTGCCTCACAGCGCCAGGGACCCGGGTTCGAATCCGGCCTCGGGTGACTGTCTGTGTGGAGTTTGCACATTCTCCCCGTGTTTGCGTGGGTTTCCTCCGGGTGCTCCGGTTTCCTCCCACAGTCCAAAGATGTGCGGGTTAGGTTGATTGGCCATGATAAATTGACCCTTAGTGTTAGGGGGATTAAATATGTGGGGTTACGGGGATAGGGTGGGATATGTGTTGGTATAGGGGTTACGGGGATCGGGTGGGATATGTGTCGGTGCAGGCTCGATGGGCCGAAATGGCTTCTATCTGCACTGTGGGGTTTCTGTGATTCTGTGATTCTGTGAATTCTCATTTGTGGTAGACCCAATAGCATTCCACAATATGAAGAGCACAGCAGCACAACGCAGTGCAAACACCCCAGTACTCAAAAGAAAAATGTTGGGTTCAAAATTCAGTAGAGAACCAAGCTGAATACAGAAAGTACAGGGGAGAACTGAAAAAGGAAATAAGAGGAGCAAAGAAAGTGTTTGAGAATAGATTAGCGGCTAACTCAAAGGGAACCTAAAAGTCTTTTATAAACATATAAATATTAAAAGGGTAGTCAAAGGAAGGGTGGGGCTGTTTAGGGACCAGAAAGGAGATCTTCTTGTGGAGGCAGAGGAACTGGCTCAGGTACTAAATGAGTGCTGAGCATCTGTCGTCCTAAAGAAGAGGATGCTACCAATGTCACAGTAAAGGAGGAGGTAGTAGAGAAATTTGATAGGATAAAGCTTGATAAAGAGGAGGGATTTAGAAGGTTGGCAGCACTCAAAGTAGAAAGGTCACCTGGTCCTAATGGGATGCATCCTAGATTACTGAGGGAAGTAAAGGAGGAAATTGCAGAGCCTCTGGCCACAATCTTCGAATCCTCCTTATATATGGGAGTGGTACCAGAGGACTGGAGGATTGCAATTGTTACACTCCTGTTCAAAAAAGGGAAGAGGGATAAACCTGGCAAATGCAGGCCAGTCAGTCTAAATCGGTGGTAGGGAAACTTTTAGAGACGTTAATCCAGGACAAAATTAATTGCCACTTGGAAAAATATGGTTTAATAAATGAAAGCTAGCACAGATTTGTTAAAGGCAAACCATGTTTGACTAACTTGATTGAGTTCTATGATGAAGTAATGGAGAGGGTTGATGAAGGTAGTGCAGTTGCTGTATATATGGACTTTCAAAAGGCGTATGATAGAGTACCACATAATAGACTTGTTAGCATGGGGTTAAAGGGACAGTGCCTGCATGGATATGTCAATCCGCTAAGGGACACCAAACAGAGAGTAGTGGTCAATGATTGTTTTACAGACTGGAATGAGTTTGCAGTGGTGACCTCCAGGGGTCGGTGTTGGAAAAACTGCTCATTTTGATATATATTAATGACCTGGAGTTCAGTTTACAGGGCATAATTTCAAAGTTTGCAGATGACACGAAAGACGTAAACTAAGTAAACAGTGAGGAGGATAGTAACAGTCTTCCGAAGTGCTGAGTGGATAATTCATATTAGCCTCCTTCTGAGGTCACCACCATCGCAGAAGCCAGACTTCTGCCAATTCGATTCGCTCCATTGATATCAAGAAACGGCTGAGCACACTGGATGTAGCAAAGGCTATGGGTCCCGATAACACCCTGGCAGCCATGGTGAAGGCTTGTGCTCCAGAACTAGCCGTGCCTTTAGCCAAGCTGTTCCGATACAGCTTCAACGCTACCTGACAGTGTGGAAAATTGTCCAGGTATGTCCTGTCCACAAACAGCAGGACAAATCCAATCTGGCCAATTACCGCCCCATCAGTCTACGCTCCATCATCAGCAAAGTGATGGAAGGTGTCGTCGACAGTGCTATCAAGCGTCACTCAGCAATAACCTGCTCATAGCTCCAACAACATTCAAGAAGCTCAACACCATCCAGGACAAAGCAGCCCACTTGATTGACACAGCATGTAAAAAGAAAAAGATTAGTGAAGACAAATGTAGGTCCCTTACAGTCAGAAATGGGAGAATTTATAATGGGGAACAAGGAAATGGCAGAGCAATTAAACAAATACTTTGGTTCTGTCTTCATGGAGGAGGACACAAATAACCTTCCAGAAATGCTAGGGAACCAAGGGTCTAGTGAAAAGGAGGAATTAAAGAAAATTAGTATGAGTAAAAAAATAGTGCTGGAGAAATTAATGGGGCTGAAAGCTGATAAATCCCCAGGGCCTGATAATCTGCATCCCAGAGTACTAAAAGAGGTAGCCATGGAAATAGTGGATGCATTGGTTGTCATCTTCCAAAATTCTATAGATTATGGAACAGTTCCTGCAGATTGGAGGGTGGCAAATGTAACCCCACTATTTAAAAAAGGAGGAAGAGAGAAAACAAGGAACTACAGACCGGTTAGCCTAACATCAGTAGTAGGGAAAATGCTAGAGCCTATTATAAAGGATGTGATAACAGGACACTTAGAAAATATCAACGGGATTAGACAAAATCAGAATGGATTTATGAAAAGGAAATCGTGTTTGACAAACCTACTGGAGCTTTTTGAGGATGCAACTGGTAGAATAGATAAGGGAGAACCAGTGGATGTGGTGTATTTGGATTTTCAGAGGGCCTTTGATAAAGTCCCACATAAGAGGGTAGTGAGCAAAATTAAAGCACATGAGATTGCGGTTAATATACTGGCATGGATTGAAAATTGGTTAACAGACAGGAAACAGAGAGTAGGAATAAATGGGTCTTTTTCAGGGTGGCAGGCGGTGATTAGTGGGGTACCGCAGGGATCAGTACCTGGGCCCCAGCTATTCATAATATATATCAATGATTTGGATGAGGGAACCAAATGAAATATTTCCAAGTTTGCTGATGATACGAAACTAGGTGGGATTGTGAGTTGTGAGGAGGATGCAAACAGGCTTCAAGATGATTTAGACAAGTTGAGTGAGTGGGCAAATACATGGCAGATGCAGTATAACGTGGATAAATGTGAAGTTATCCACTTCGGTAGGAAAAACAGAAAGGTAGAGTATTATTTAAATTATGCTAGATTGGGAAATGCTGATGTACAAAGGGACCTGGGTGTCCTTGTACACCAGTCACTGAAACCAATCATGTAGGTGCAGCAAACTGTTAGGAAGACAAATGGTATGTTGACCTTCATTGCAAGAGGATTTTAGTACAGGAGCAAGGATGTCTTACTACAGTTGTACAGGGCATTGGTGAGACCACACCTGGAGCAGTGTGTACAGTTTTGGTCTCCTTACCTAAGAGAGGATATACTTGCCATAGAGGGAGTGCAGCGAAGGTTCATCAGACTGATTCCTGGGATGGCAGGACTGTCGTATGAGGAGAGATTGGGTCGACTAGGCCTGTATTCACTAGAGTTTAGAAGAATGAGAGGGACACAAAGCTGGGTGGGAGGGTATGTGGTGAGGAGGATGTCGTGAAACTCCAGTACAATTTGGACAGGTTGGGTGATTGGGCAGAAACATGGCAAATGCACTATAATGTGGATAAATGTGAGGTTATCCACTTTGGTGGCAAAAACAGGAAGGCAGATTATTTTTTGAATGGCAATAGATTGGGAGAAGGGGAAGTGCAAAGAGACCTGGGTGTTCTTGTGCACCAGTCGCTGAAGGTAAGCATGCAGGTGCAGCAGGCGGTTAAGAAGGCAAATGGTATGTTGGCCTTCGTAGCAAGAGGGTTCGAGTACAGGAACAAGGATGTCTTGCTGCAGGGCCTTGGTGAGACCGCACCTTGAGTATTGTGTGCAGTTTTGGTCGCCTTATCTGAGGAAGGACGTTCTTGCCATGGAAGGAGTGCAGCGAAGATTCACCAGGCTGATACCTGGGATGGCAGGAATGACGTATGAGGACAGATTGTGTCGATTGGGCTTATACTCACTGGAGTTTAGAAGATTGAGAGGGGATCTCATCGAAACCTATAAAATTCTATCAGGCCTGGACAGACTGGATGCAGGAAGGATGTTTCTGATGGCCGGGGAGTCCAGAACCAGGGGTCATAGTCTTAGGATAAGGGGTAAGCCATTTAGGACTGAAATGAGGAGGAATTTCTTCACCCAAAGAGTGGTGAACCTGTGGAATTCTCTGCCACAGAGGACGGTGGAGGCCAGTTCATTAAATATATTCAAGAAGGAGTTGGATATATTTCTTAAGGCTAAAGGGATCAAGAGATATGGAGAGAAGGCAGGGACAGGGTACTGAATTTGAATGATCAGCCATGATCTCATTGAATGGCGGAGCAGTCTCGCAGGGCTGAATGGCCTACTCCTGCTCCTATCTTTTATGTTTCTATGTTTCTATCTCATTGAAACATATAAAATTCTGACAGGGCTAGACAGACTGGATGCAGGGAAGAAGTTTCCCTGGCTGGGGGGTCTAGAACGAGGGGTCACAGTTTCAGGGTACGGGGTAGGACATTTCGGATTGAGATGAGGAGAAAGTTCTTCACTCAGAGGGTGGTGAATCAATGGAATTCTTTACCAAAGATGGCTGTGGAGGCCAAGTCACTGAATATATTTAAGAAGGAGATAGATAGATTTCTAGACACAAAAGATGTCAAGGGGTATGGGGAGAGAACAGGAATATGGTATTGAGATAGAGGATCAGCCATGATCATTTTGAATGGCGGAGCAGGCTCGAAGAGCCAAATGACCTTCTCCTGCTCCTATTGTTCTATGTTCCTACCCCATCCAGCTCTGTAAACATTCACTCTCTCCACCGCCTGCATACCGTGGCTGCAGTGTTTACCATCTACAAGATTCACTGCAGCAACTCGCAAAGGCTTCTTCAGCGATCTCTTCCACCTAGAAGGACAAGGGCAGCAGGAGCATGGGAACACCACCACCTACAACCCTCCAAGTCACACACCATCCTGACTTAGAAGTATATCGCCGATCAAAATCCTGTAACTCCCTACCGACCAGCACTGTGGGAGTACCTTCACCACACAGACAACAGCGGTTCAAGAAGGTGGCTCACCACCACCTTCTCAAGCACAATTAGGGATGGACAATAAATGCTGGCCTTGCCAGCGATGCCCACACCCCATAAACGAATAACAAAAAAGATGGTCAGTTTGGGTTCCGTCAGGACCACTCGGCTCCAAACCTCATTATAGCCTTGGTCCAAACGTAGACAAAAGAGCTGAATTCCAGAGGTGAGGTGAGAGTGACTGCCCATGACATCAAGGCAGCATTTGACCGAGTGTGGCATCAAGGAGCCCTAGTAAAATTGAGGTAAATGGGAATCGGGGGGGAGGGTGGAACTCCCCACTGGTTAGAGTCATACCTAGCACAAAGGAAGATGGTTGTGATTGTTGGAGGCCAACCATCTCAGCCCCAGGACATTGCTGCAGGAGCTCTTCAGGGATGTGTCCTAGGCCCAGCCATCTTCAGTGGCTTCATCAATGACCTTCTCTCCATCATAAGGTCGGAAGTGGGGATGTTCGCTGATGATTGTACAGTGTTCAGTTCCATTTGCAATTCATCAGATAATGAAACAATCTGTGCGGCAGAACTTGGACAAAATCCAGGCTTGGGATGATAAGTGGCAAGTAACATTCGCACCACACAAGTGCCAGGCAATGACCATCTCCAACAAGAGAGAGTCTAACCACTGCACCTTAACATTCAAAAGCATTACCACTGTAATCCTGGAACTCCCTCCCTAACAGCACTGTGGATATACCTTCACCATGCGGACTGCAGCTGTTCAAGAAGGCGGCTCACCACCACCTTCTCAAGGGCAATTAGGGATGGGCAATAAATGCTGGCCTTGCCTGCGGTGCCCACATCCCATGAATGAGTAAAAAAAATACTAGGCACAATTCAACAGAATGATGGCATACTCTCCACTTGCCTGGATGAGTGCAGTTTTTAAAACAATCAAGAAGCTCAACACCATCCAGGGTAAAGCAGTCCACTTGATTGGCACCCCATCCACCACCTTAAACATTCACTCCCGCCATCACTAGCACAATGTGACTGCAGTTATTACCATCTACAAGATGCACGGCAGCAACTCACCAAGGCTTCTTTGATAGCATCTCCCAAACCCGCAACCTCTACCACCTAGAAAGACAAGTGCAGCAGGTGGATAGGAACATCACCACCTCCAAATTTCCCACCAATTCACACACCATCCTGATTTGTAAATATATTGCTGTTCCTTCATCATCACTGGGTCAAAATCCTGGAACTCCCTACCCAACAGGACTGTGGGAGTACCTTCACCACACGGACTGCAGCAATTCAAGAAGGCAGCTCACCACTACCTTTTCAAGGACAATTAGGAATGGGTAGGATGCCCACTTCCCATGAATCAATAAATAAATCACAAGGAGGATATAGACAGACTGGTGAAATGGGCAGAAACATGGCAGATGAAATTCAATGCAGGCTGAAGGGATATTTACTAGTCCTACCCCTTTAGGGCTACCCTGGATCAGGCGTATTCCTAAGACGTTCACTTTCAACTAAAGTTTGTGGTAGCCGAATCCTAAAGACGCTTAATTGGGTCTAAAGGTCCGGACTATCTCTCCCTAAAGGAAAGGAACAACCCGAGAATGTTACCATCCTCCAGATAGCACTTTTAATAAGTTTAGCTAAACTGTAACGTTCCAGATATTATGAGGGTCAGGAAAACTCCCTCAGAATTCTGCAACTTCTCACCAAAGAGTGTACAGAGATTGAGTTCATGAGTTTTTGACATAGAAGTCTTATGTGAGACAATTCTAAAAATATATAGATTTATTAGAGAACCGACATGCAATTTACAGTTGGTGAGTCAATCGCAACATTAACAGTTCCAAAAAGAGAAAACATATGAGGCAGGATTTTCATTGGGCTGTGGAGTCGGGATTGGAGGCATGTGGGGGGTTAAAAACCCCAAATCAGGGGTCCCGACCCCATCCCGCACCCAAACCCGCCTCCATGCCAGTTTCAAAGGAGGCGGGTACCCACCCCGCACTGGGACCCGCCTACCTGAGGCGGGAAGGGATTAGTGCCAATTAACTGCCTGCTAACAGATAGTTAACAGGCAGTTTTTAGCCTAATCCCTATTTTTAAGGTTGAAGTTTGGGACTCCCAACAGCTCCAAACCACGCCAAGTTAGAGGAGGCGGGCCGTCGGATTGAAGGACTTGGAGGGGTCGAGATGTCGGTGTTCAGTTGAGTGATGTGTGCATGAGTGCAAAGGTAAGTGTATTTGGTGTGTCTAAAGTGATTAAAGAAGTTTAAATGACCTTTTCTTAACTTTTCAGCCTTCTTTCTTTTAGGCCCTGGGAGTCCCTCAGCTCACCGGCACAGAAAGCAGAATGGCTGCGAACTGTCAAAAGTAACAGCCTTCAGCTTTCTGTGCAGGAGAGATTTCTAACTGAGTCTGTGGAGAAGGACTCAGGTTAGAAGTAAGACTGTCAGTGTTTGACAGCTTCAAACAGCTTTCAAACACTGATATTTCATCTGTCAAAACCTCGTAACAGATGAAATTTCAGTCTGTGACGTCATCTGTTGCCGGGTGGCCCTTAATTGGCCTGCTGAGCCCGCTGGGCGGGCTCAACAAGGTCAATCAAGTTAAAATCACATGGATTGGCCGCATCTTGATGGAGGCGGGACTACCACCCCGAAAGTTGTAGTCCCGCCTCCAACCCAACTCCTGAATGAAAATCCTGCCCACGATCTTTTTAACAGAGAATCTTACTTTCAAATCTTAACTTTGCTACAGTATTACATTTCTTAAAGTTTTTTACATGATACCCATCAATATCAAATACCTTTGATCCCCGAGGCACAAAGAGTTGGAGCCTACAGAGCCGCCTCTGAAGCCGAGAATCGCTTTGCCTGATTAAAGCGAGTCTGTTATCCCATTTGAGAGTTCAATATTTACACCCTTTCCAGTGGTATTTCCTTTAAGGTTTTCTGCTGATGCAAGCTAATTATCTCTAGTAATTTTTCTGCCTACCTCTGCAATTCTTACTGCCACCTCAGCTGATAGCATTACAGAATCTTGTCTCATCTCTAGGTGTTCTAAGTTTACCATATAAAATTGGTATAATGGCAGGTGTTCCTTACTTTATGTCATCTTTATGAGGGCAGATGTTCCTTATCTTATGTGCCTCTTTACGAAGTGTAAATTAGAACACCTTATCCAGGGTGAACCAGTGTTTCATTCCCAAAAGTTCAGCCTGTCAGAGCCCTTCACCTTCTGTTTCAATAATGTTATTTATTCAGGGCCAACAACTGTCTTACCTCAATAGCCAGAATGCTTTCACAGCTATTTCCGAGTTAGGTTTCTAAATTTCCAAACCCAGTTTGTCCTGTTTTAATAAGGCCCGAATACTTTCATAAGATGGTGTCTTTTTCTGAATATGGCTTATTCCTTCACAAGACAAGTGTGAATTGATTCATTTTAGTAGGAAAAATGGGGGTGCCGGATCAGAGAGACCTTGGAGCATACACACACAAGTCTTTGAAGGAGACAGGACAATTTGCAAAGGATGTTAAAAAAGCCTATGGGATCCTTGGCTTTATTAATAGCGGCATAGACTACAAAAGGAAGGAAGTTATGCTAAACCTTTATAAAACAATGGTTAGGCCCCAGCTGGAGTACCGTGTCCAATTCTGGGCACCACACTTAACGTTAAGGGGAGATTTGATAGCGGTGTTGAATAGAGCAAATAAGGAGAAACTGTTTCCACCGGCAGAAGGGTCAGTAACCAGAGGACACAAATTTAAGATAATTGGCAAAAGAACCAGAGATGCATAAGGGGAAAATAATTACACAGCGAGTTGTTATGATATGGAATGCAGTACCTGAAAGGGTGGTGGAAGCAGGTTCAATAATAGCTTTCAAAAGGGAATTGGATAACTACTGAAGTGGAAAAATTTTCAGTGCTATGGGAACTAATTGGATAGCACTTTCAAAGAGTTGGCACAAGCACAATGGTCTGAATGACCTTATGTGCTTTTAAAAAAAGTTGTTTATGGGATGTGGGCGTCGCTGGCAAGGCTAGCATTTATTGCCCATCCCCAATTGCCCTTGAGAAGGTGGTGTTGAGCCGCCTTCTTGAACAGCTGCAGTCCGTGTGGTGACAGTACTCCCACAGTGCTGTTAGGGAGGGAGTTCCAGGATTTTGACCCAGCGACGATGAAGGATCGGCAATATATTTCTAAGTCAGGATAGTGTGTGACTTGGAGGGGAACTTGGAGGTGGTGGTGTTCCCATGCGCCTGCTGCCCTTGTCCTTCTACATTTATATCCTGTAATGGTTTCTTATGTAATTCGTTCTGCAATTTATAAAGCTTCCCACGTTTGTTGAAATATTTAACCTCCGTCTACTGGCTGACATGCAAGAGTATTTATGTAGAAATGACTGCTATATCTGCAAGGAGATTCTGAAATTGTACAAGGCTGCTGCATATTTCTCAGTGGTTTTGATTTAAAAATACTCTCAATCTATTTCATTTAATGATTGCAGATAATGTGCCATTTTCATGTTCATTGGAGCAAGCATAAATTGTCATGGAATGGTAGCATAGTGGTTATATTACTGGACTAGTAATCCAAAAACTTGGAACTAACTGAGCTGAAAACATGTGTTCATATCCCACAATGGCAGCTGGGGAATTTAAATTCACTTAGTTAAATAAATCTGGAATAAATAGCCAGTATCAGTAATGGTGACCATGAAACTACCTGTGTGTAATACCATCTGGTGCACTAATGTCCTTTAGGGAAGGAAACCTGCTGTCCTTACCTGGTCTGTTCTATATGTGACTCCTGGCCACATAGCAATGTGGTTAACTCTTAACTGTCCTAGCAAGCCACTCAGTTCTCAAGGGCAATTAGGATGGGCACCCTGTGAAGGAGGCACACATCCCATTCCTGGCTTCACCTCTCCCCCCTTGGAGGATTCGGTGCTGGCCATTCTTGACAGGGGCATGGTTGAGCCATTGGCCAGTGGCAGGGCAGAAAGGATACAAGATGCTGGTATCCTCGTACATTATCCTCCTTCTCACATCCCTCATCCCATAATATATTCTGATTTATAAGGTGCGCATGGTGTAAGCATGCACCTCTTGTTTTCCCGCCCTCCCCTTGCCACAACTCTACCCTTGTGCCTTCCTCATTTCACACAGCCAAGAAATCCAGCCTGCTCAGCCAGTGGTTGATCAAGAAGAGGGAGAGGAGAGTGAAGAAGAAGAAAAAGGAGAAACACTACCAGCCATCAGCTACTCAAAGTCATCTTGCAAGGCCATCTGCAGTGTCCCCCACTGAAAGTCAGCAGCCATGCTGCAGCCACTGGGGTAGCACTATGTGACATCAGTAAGAACACACAAGACAGTCACTAAGGGAATGCAAAAGGGTGATTAGTTGATTTCTTGATGTCATATTGGATGGATAGATGTTGAAAGTTGGCTTTGTGGTGATTTTTATTTCAGTGTTGTGGCCAAGAGGACCCTGTGATGGTCAGTAACAGAGGAAACGTAAGGTGTGGGACAAATGTTGAAAGGGGAAATGTGGTTGTGGTCACTGGTACCGCAGGTGGATGATTCCATCCCGGATATCCTGGCCAGAAAGGGGCTGTCTGGGTTGCATCCTTCCTTCCACTTCATCCTCTTCAGCGTCTTCCTCTTCTGCTCCCTCCTCTTCCCTCTGCGAGCGAATGCTGGAAATGTGAAATAGCATCAGAAAATGTTGCAAATCCTCAGCAGGTCAGGCAGCATCTCGACCTGAAACGTGAACTCTGTTTCTCTCTCCATGGATGCTGCCTGACCTGCTGAGTATTTTCAGCATTTTCTGCCTTCTCAGAGGCCTTCCTTTACCATCTGAAGCTTTGCAAGCATCCAGCAGCACTCCCTGCACACTTTAAAAACTTTTAACATCTTTTGCTCCAAGCCACTACTTCAATAAAATATTTAAAAATCCAGTCCATAAGCTTATATCAAAACTTACCTGGAAGATGCGTGTGACCCTTTAAGAAGCACTGACAGTGTCACTGCAGGGCTGCTTCACGCACGCTTTTCTGTGCGTGCTTAGGACTCTCAGTGTAATGATGAGCTGTCATGGCATCAAGTCAGGCGTTGCACGTCGATTGACGTCACAATCTGCTAATTTACATTTCAGAGGTCAGCGTTGTCAATTGCAGCGCTATGGCCCTTACCAAAATGGCAGCCACCGTTTCCCTTGCCGGAAGCGCGTCGGCCACTATTTTTTTCCAGAAAACCAGCGTTAATGGCTGGCGCTAAGGTAAGCAATTACTAGGGTCATGTTTTCCTGATGTTATGTGTAATGTTTTGGAGTGGGTGTCTTTCTGTGCTATGCATTATAAAATATGTTGCCTTTGTTAGTTGCAACAGATGCTGAGGACCAATGAAGATACTTTTGGAGGGGCTGGAATTAATAGCTTTGTCAGGAATATGAGCTGAATGTCTCTGCAGGTATTCGAGAGAGAAAATCTCAAACTTAGCAACTGCCTGTAATTATTTTGTTGCCCAATAGTTTCAACAGCAAATTGTTCATTAAAGAGCTGATGACTGATTTGAATAGCCTTGTGAGAAATATGGATGGATTCTGCAAGCAGGGGTTAAAGTAAATAAACTTACTTTAAAGGAAAGAAAAGCAGTTTTAAAACAAAACATTAAAAAAAAAAATTCTTACAAAGCCCATCTCATTGTAAAACAATGATTAGGGTTTTGTTAAATATTTTGTTTTTTTGTGGAACTAATTAAAAATTACTAATTTTGCCCTTAGCTATCTTGAAATTGACTGACTTCCTGTTGTTTCTTTTTACTTTGAGCTAAAATAAATGTGGGTCATCGAAGGACTGCCCTGACTTCAAGCAGTGTGCAATTTTTCACCTTCCATTACTCAACATGCACTTGATGTTTTCAGTCGATGCTAAAAACATTTTGCCCTTCTTCTCAAACACATGTTCTGCTGCCCAAAGGGATATTCAATATTATTTCTAATCATCCCCGCAGTTTCAAAAAGAAAATCCCAAAGTTCATGTGAACAAAATGATAAGTCCTACAGATCTTCATGCACCCAAAAAACAGTTCAGTATCCAATAAAAGAATGCCCTTCAGACAAATCCAAAGTATACTCATTGACATTCCACTCATAGACCAGACTCGGAGTAAGAAGCTCGCAATTATCAATTATCGTAACAGGCAATGGTATTGATGAATGGAAATGTGAGATGCTTGCCATTTTCCAGACAATTTTCACCCCCCACCCCCAGCCCCCACCACCCCCAAAGACTCAACAAGTTTATCCAATGAGTAGGTCAGCCAAACAGACCAAGGAAGTCGTAGATTTGAATCCTAGTATGTACTGAGTTAGCTGATTTCTGTCAAGGGGGGCAATAGTGTCGTTGCAAATGGCCTTAGTGCCCCTAAGATAGAAGGGCAAGAAGTGGATCAGGACATCTGCCCTGATCATGATCCAGTGACTCTTCCTGGAAATATCTGTGTGATGAGGTCACATGAGGTTAAAATTGGGCTTTGCTGTGACGTACCATGGACCTGCCAACATATACATGAATGATGGCCACTTACGTGAGATACCAGAAGGCAACCAATGCCCATTGAAGCATATTCAAGCAAGGACTTAAGGCATGTGAGAGGACAGGAAAATATCAGTTAAAAAGAACTCTATTTTGTTCCAGCAAGGTCCCAATCAGAGGAACTGAATGGTGCTGCATCAATGTTAGGTTTTCAGATACTGTTACGCACTCCGACAAATCAATTTACTTCATTATGAAATTTTCAAAGGCTTGCCATTCTCTCATCCAGACAATTCTGAATTCTCTCCCCACTCTGATCCAGAGAAACAGCCGAACAATTGAACTCAGGTCCCCTCACTCACCTCTTTTTCCACTACATTGATGACTGTATTGGTGCCATTTCCTGCTCTCGCCCTGAACTAAAAAATTTCATTCACTTTGCTTCCAATTTCCACCCTTCCCTCACCATCACATGGTCCATCTCCGACTCTTCCCTTCCCTCCCTCGACTTCTCTGTCTCCATTTCTGGGGATAGGCTATTGACAAACATCCACTAGAAGCCCACTGACTCCCACAGCTACCTGGACTACACTTCCTCCCATCCCGCTTCATGTAAGGACCATATTCCATTCTCCCAGTTTTTCCATCTCTGTCGCATCTACTCTGATGATGCCACCTTCCACACTAGTTGTTCTGGACCAATGAACATTTATGTGTGTAGATAGCACCCTCTGGTGGTGATTATTGTGTTAACAGTTTGTATGCTGGAAAGGTCATCTGATCTTTCTTCCTGTGTGAGGTCATTTGACCTTTGTTCCTTTCTTCCTGTGAGAGGTCATTTGACCTTCCTACCTTTCTTCCTGTTGACCCCAGGAAGCAGTTTTGCCAGGAAGAACCTGACTTGAGTACTTGAGTAATGGAGAATCTGCCATGAGAGGTTCCATTTACAATCCAATGTAATCTGATTTCATATGTTAGGCCAAGCGCAATACCTTTTCACAAATTTGTTCAAGTAAAGCTTCAAAACAGCAACCGCTTCAGAAGGATTATTTTTGAATGAGTGTTTAACTTGCTGGATAGCTAGATAGGAGCACGTCTAGCGCAGCCAGTACAGTGAAAAGATATCAGTGAAAAGATAGCAGTGAAAAGCTAGCAATATGGCTAGCTGTGAAGAGCAGAGCAGGAGGAACCCAGAGTAAGCCTTAACCTCGCAGAGCACATCTACCTCACATCAACATGTCAGAAGATAATAACGAAAATGCTTTGCAGCAAGTAGAAGACCTTAAACAGGCAGACGAAACTGTAGAACGTGACAATCGGTCTATAAGCTCCGGTTACTACAGATCGCAAGTTGGTTCACGGTCATCGGGTGGTTCTAGAGTAAGCATAGCCATCGCCAAAGCACGGGCTAAGCTAGTAGCAGTTCAAGCCAGAGCTGCGCATACGGACAGTGAAATAGAAATAAAAGTAAGACAGGCCCGTCTCCAAGCTGAACCCCAAGCAGAACAGGCCCGGCTCCAAGCAGAACAGGCCCGACTCCAAGCTGAATTCCAAGCGGAACAGGCCCATCACCAAGTGGAACGCCAGGCTGAACAGGCCCGTCTCCAAGCCACATTAGACGCACTGCAGCAACAAAAAGAGATAGATACTGCATTAGCCGAGACACAAGTATTCGAGGCAATTTTGGAGGGAACTGATCCCGAGACAGCTTACAAACCTTTAATTCCCGTTCCGTGGCAGAGTCCACGACAGCGCACCATAGATTACGTGAGCGACCATGCCAACATACAGTTTACAGGAGAAAGGGATGGAGGCCCGCACATCTCTGCAGACGCAAACACTTCGTATAACAGGCCACAAGTTGCCAACCAAGGTCAAAGCAGACGGCGTGCCTCAAGCCGCAGAGTCTCCGCCAGCAGAACGGAAGACACGGTGCAAAGGAATAGGACGCCGAATAGAGAAAGTCAGAGGCAAATCCCCTCTCGGTCCCTTGAGACCCCCAACAGAGCCCCCAGCCAAGGCAACCCTGGCACAGGTCACCTACGACCTCGCCAAATACCTTGCACGCACCCAGCTGGTGACTTCGGGGTTAATCAAGTTTACATAAGAACATAAGAACATAAGAAATAGGAGCAGGAGTAGGCCAATCGGCCCCTCAAGCCTGCTCCACCATTCAATAAGATCATGGCTGATCTGATCCTAACCTCAAATCTTCTATCACTCTGCATCCACCCGAACTCATGTGATCTCCCGGGAGAGGCGAAAAACCAGATAAAGACCCAATGGCCAATTTGGGAGAAAAAAATCTGGGAAATTCCTCTCCGACCCATCTAGGCGATCGAAATTCTTCCAGGAGATCACTCTGTCCCTATATTTTCTACAGTACTTACCTTCTGTAAAGGCGATCTCCACCCCAGCCAGGAACAGGAATAAAACCATCTCCTGAAATCCAACAGAATTAGAACACAGTAGGAGCAGAACAAGGCTACACGGCCCCTGGGCCCACTCCACTACCCACAGGGCCATGACCATTCCGAACCTAGACTCATGTCCAATTTCCTGCCCGCTCCCCGTAACCCTTCATTCCCTTTACTTCTAGGAAACTATCTATTTCTGTTTTAAATTTATTTAATGATGTAGCTTCCACAGCTTTCTGGGGCAGCAAATTCCACAAACCTACCACCCTCTGAGTGAAGAAGTTTCTCCTCATCTCAGTTTTGAATGAGCAGCCCCTTATTTTAAGATTATGCCCCCTAGTTCTAGTTTCACCCATCATTGGGAACATCCTCACCGCATCCACCCGATCAAGCCCCTTCACAATCTTATATGTTTCAATAAGATCGCCTCTCATTCTTCTGAACTCCAATGAGTAGAGTCCCAATCTACTCAACCTCTCCTCATATGACCACCCCCTCATCCCCGGGATTAACCGAGTGAACCTTCTTTGTACTGACTCGAGAGCAAGTATGTCTTTTCTTAAGTATGGACACCAAAACTGGATGCAGTATTCCAGGTGCGGCCTCACCAATACCTTGTACAACTGCAGCAATACCTCCCTGTTTTTATATTACAACCCCCTAGCAATAAAAGCCAACATTCCATTGGCCTTCTTAATCACTTGCTGCACCTGCATACTAACCTTTTGAGTTTCGTGCACCAGGACCCCCAGATCCCTTTGTACTACAGTACTTTCCAGTTTCTTGCCATTAAGATAATAACTTGCTCTATGATTTTTCCTGCCAAAGTGCATAACCTCACACTTTCCAGTATTGTATTCCATCTGCCAAATCTCTGCCCACTTACTTAGCCTGTCTATGTCCCTTTGCAGGTTTTTTATGTCCTCCTCACTCACTACTTTCCGTCCCATCTTTGTATCATCTGCAAACTTTGATATGTTACACTCGGTCCCCTCCTCCAAATCGTTAATATAGATTGTAAAGAGTTGGGGACCCAGCACTGACCCCTGCGGAACACCACTAGTTACTGGTTGCCAATCTGAGAACGAACCATTTATCCCAACTCTCTGCTTTCTGTTAGAGAGCCAATCCTCCACCCACGCCAGAATATTACCCCCAATCCCGTGATTTTTTATCTTGAGCAATAATCTTTTGTGTGGCACCTTGTCAAATGCCTTTTGGAAGTCTAAATACACTACGTCCACTGGTTCCCCTTTATCCACCCTGTATGTTACTTCCTCAAAAAACTCAAGCAAATTTGTTAAACATGACTTCCCCTTCATGAAACCATGCTGAGTTTGCCCTATTAAATTATGTTTATCCAAATGTCCCGTTACTGTCTCCTTAATAATGGACTCTAACATTTTACCAACCACAGATGTTAGGCTAACAGGTCTATAGTTTCCAGCCTTCTGCCTACTACCCTTTTTAAATAAGGGTGTTACATTAGCAGTTTTCCAATCTGCCGGGACCTTTGCTGAGTCCAGTGAGTTTTGGAAAATTATTACCAATGCATCCACAATCCCTACCGCTACTTCCCTCAAGACCCTAGGATGCAAGCCATCAGGTCCAGGGGATTTATCCGCCTTGAGTCCCATTATTTTACCAAGTACCACTTCCTTAGTGATTTTAATTGTATTTAGTTCCTCCCCCCCTAGAGCCCCCTGTTTGTCCAGTGTTGGGATATTCTTAGTGTCCTCTACTGTAAAGACTGATACAAAATAATTGTTCAGTGTTTTTGCCATCTCCATGTTTCCCACCATTAATTTCCCGGTCTCATCCTCTAAGGGACCAACATTTACTTTAGCCACCCTTTTTCTTTTTATATAACTATAGAAACTTTTACTGTCTGTTTTTATATTTTTTGCTAATTTACTTTCATAATCTATCTTCCCTTTCTTAATCAATCTTTTTGTTATTTTTTGCTGTCTTTTAAAGACTTCCCAATCTCCCATCCTCCCACTAGATTTGGCTACCTTATATGCCCTTGTTTTTAGTCGGATACTATCCTTAATTACTTTACTTAGCCACGGATGGCTATCTTTTCTTTTACACCCTTTTTTCCTCAGTGGAATATATTTTTTTTGGAAGTTGTAAAATAACTCCTTAAATGTACACCACTGGTCATGTACCGTCTTACCCTTTAATCTATTTTCCCAGTCCACTCTAATTAATTCCGCTCTCATACCTTCATAGTCTCCTTTATTCAAGCTCAGCACGCTTGTTTGAGATCCAACCTTCTCACCCTCTAATTGAATATGGAACTCAACCATGTTATGGTCACTCATTCCAAGGGGATCCTTTACTACGACATTTTTAATTAATCCTGTCTCATTACACAGGACCAAATCTAAGGTTGCTTGCCCCCTGGTCGGTTCAGTTACATACTGCTCAAGAAACCCAGCCCTAATACACTCAATGAACTGTTCCTCAAGGCTGCTCTGCCCAATTTGATTTGTCCAGTTAATATGATAATTAAAATCCCCCATAATTATAGCTGTTCCCTTATTACAAGCCTCAACTATTTCCTGATTAATACTCCGTCCAACAGAGTTGCAACTGTTCGGAGGCCTATAGACTACACCCACTAGTGTTTTTTTCCCCTTATTATTCCTTACCTCCACCCAAACTGTTTCACTATCCTGCTCCTTTGACCCAATATCATTTCTCTGTGTTATAGTGACTCCTTCCTTTATTAACATAGCCACCCCACCTCCTCTCCCTTCCTGCCTGTCCTTCCTGATTGTTAAATAACCTGGTATGTTTAATTCCCAGTCATGGTCACCATGCAGCCATGTTTCTGTAATGGCCACAAGATCATACCCATATGTCATTATTTATGCCGTTAACTCATTCATTTTGTTACGAATGCTACGTGCATTCAGATAAAGAACTTTCAAATATGTTTTGTAACACTTAGTTCCTGTTTTTTCCCTTTTTAGTACTTTACTTTTTACTCCATACCTTCTGTCCCTTCCTGACACATTCTGTTTTTTAATTCCCCCACTGCTACCTAAGTCTATGACCTTCTCTGTTGTCATTTCTATTATTTGCTCTCTAGAAACCTCCCCCCCACTAATTAGTTTAAAGCCCTCTCTACAGCCCTAGTTATATGATTCGCCAGGACTCTAGTCCCAGCACTGGCCAAGTGGAGTCCGTCCCAACAGAACAGCTTCCTCCTGTCCCAGTACTGGTGCCAGTGTCCCAAGAAGCAAAACCCATTTCTCCCACACCAGTCTTTGAGCCACGCATTTAACTCTTTAATTTTATTTATCCTAGCCAAATTCGCTCGTGGCTCAGGTAATAACCCAGAGATTATTACCCTTGAGGTTCTGTTTTTTAATTTGACCCCTAGCTGCTCATACTCCTTTAACAGAACCGTCTTCCTTGTCCTATCTACGTCGTTTGTACCAACATGGACCACGACAACTGGATCCTCCTCCTCCCACTGCAAGTTTCTTTCCAGCCCAGAAGAGATGTCCTTAACCCTGGCACCAGGCAGGCAACACAGCCTTCGGGACTCCCGCTCTTGACTGCAGAGAACCCTATCTATCCCCCTAATGATACTATCCCCTAGCACTACAACATTTCTTTTTACTCCCTCCACTTGAATGGCCCCCTGTACCACGGTGCTGTGGCCAGGTTGCTCATCCTCCCTGCAGTCCCCGCTCCCGTCCTCACAGGGAGTAAGAACCTCGATCCTGCTGGACAAGAACAAGGGCTGCGTCTCCTTCAACACTACATCCTGGATCCCTGTACCTTCCTCACTCGTAGTCACACTGTCCTGTCCCTGACCACGGACTACATCTGCAGTAATTAACTTCATAGGTGTGACCATCTCCTGAAACATAGAGTCCAGGAACTTCTCCCCCTCCCTGATGTGTCGCAGTGTCCGAAGCTTGGTCTCAAGCTCCATAACATGGAACTTGAGTTCCTCTAGCAGCAAACACTTGTCGCAGATGTAATCACCGTTAGCCTCAATGGGGTTCACCGGCTCCCACATCTCGCAACAATAACACATCACCTGCTCCATTCTATATAATTAATTTAATTTCTTATTATTAGTTATGAAGACCCTGCCCGGATATATATGATAATATCACACCACTATTCAATAGGACTTACCAACTTAAAGGTATGAAAGAGAAGAGAAGGAAGAATACCAACCAACCAGCTGATCACCAACCTCCTCCTTGAATACTGTCTGTGGAGCCTGTTTGGTTGACTCGTCTCGCTGCTCCGCCTCCGCAGTGCTGTCTAAGCCTGGGAGTGGGGAATAAAACAGAGCAAAAAACACACCCTCACCTCCCACTTATCCGAACTCTCCCACTTAGCAAAACTCCAACAGCACTCAATGCACAAGGCACTCCGTGCACTGCACTAGCCCCTCCCCTTTTATACCCGGATTCTACTTCCTGTTTAAACTGCCCAAGAGTTTAAAAAACCCTTAAAAAATTAAACTTACTTCAAATAATTGACTTCTTAACACACTAAAATTCACAGAATACACTTAAATGATTTTTCTCCCACTTAGCAAAACTCCAACAGCACTCAATGCACAAAGCACAAAGTTTGATGACAGGCCGGAGAATTATCGGGCTTGGAAGTTCTGCTTCCACGATGCCATATCGGGCTTAGACCTGTCGGCAGGAGAAGAGCTCGGCCTCCTTATCAAATGGCTCGACCCAGAGTCCGCCGGACAGGCCTGCAGGATAAAAGCGGCCAATGTGGGGCAGCTGCCAGAGGGGTTGAAGAAGGCTTGGGTGAGGCTGGAAGAAAGCCACGGCTCGCCTGAAGCCATTGAAAGGGCTCTCTTTGACAGGTTGGAGAACTTTCTGAGGTTGACGAGTAAGGAACCCCAGAAGCTCCGCGACCTTGGAGATCTGCTGTCGGAACTCGAAGCCGCAAAGCAGGACAGCTACCTACCCAGTCTATCGTACTTAGACACTTCCAGAGGGGTAAGTCCCATCATTGAGAAGCTTCCATTTAACCTGCAGGAGAAGTGGATAACGTTTGGATCAAAGTTCAAGCTAAAGCACAACGTGGCGTTCCCACCATTCTCGGCGTTCGTTAAATTCATTCGTAAAGAAGCCAAAGCCAGGAACGACCCCAGCTTCAACTTCTTCTCCTCCCACCCAGCACTTGCCAGAAGAGACAAGTTCGACAGACATGGAAAGACACCAATATCTGTCCACAAAATGCAAGTGTCCTCAACTGAGCACACAAAGATTCAGAAGAAACCTGAGGATATGAGCAAAGAATGCCCTATCGACAACAAGCCCCATCCTTTAAAGAAGTGCAGAGGCTTCAGGGAGATGTCCCTGGAAGATTGGAAACAATATCTTAAAGAGAACTCTATATGTTTCAGGTGCTGCTCGTCCACGAGCCATCTCGCCAAGAACTGCAAGGTAGATGCAAAATGCACAGAAGGCGAAAGTGATCGGCACGTTTCAGCACTACACCCAGGCCTAGCTCCTTGGAAGTTGGAGACGCCTCCTCCCGCTTCAGAGCACGGCGGGGAGAGAGAGGGAGCTGCTGGTCCAGAGATTACATCCAGGTGCACCGAGGTGTGTGGAGAAGGAGTGAGCGCAAGAGCATGCTCCAAGGTATGCCTCGTCAATGTGTACCCTGTAGGACGTCGCACACTAGAGAACAAGCCATCTCAGGTGAGCACACTCAAGACTTCCATCTTGGAGAATGGTCATCCAAGCTACCTTACCCCATGCAGTAGTCAGATCCGTGTGGTGTTTGACTCCAGTGCACCATATCAGGGCGTCTCTCTCAACGACGTACTCCTCACAGGGCCCGATCTTAACAACAGCCTCTTGGGAGTGCTCATGAGATTCAGGAAAGAGCCCATCGCCATCACTGCCGATATCCAGCACATGTTTCATTGCTTCGTGGTGAGAGAAGACCACAGAGACTTCCTCCGCTTCCTGTGGTATCGGGACAATTACCCTAATAGAGACATTGTGGACTACAGAATGCGTGTCCATGTCTTTGGGAATAGCCCATCCCCTGCTGTCACCATATATGGACTAAGGAGGGCTGCCAAGGAAGAAGACGACGACTTTGGCAGTGATGTGAGAGGGTTCATCGAACGAGAGTTCTACGTCAATGACGCACTGAAGTCATTCCCGACCGAAGCAGAGGCCATCAGTACCCTCGGACGAGCCCAGGAACTACTTGCACTATCCAACCTCAGGCTGCACAAGATAGCCTCTAACAGAGCAGCAGTGATGGAGGCATTCCCCCCTGATGATCGTGCTAAGGACGTCAAGGATCTAAACCTCTTCACTGATGACCTCCCCCTACAGCGTAGCTTAGGAGTGTCTTGGAACATAGCAACAGACACGTTCACGTTCCAAGCCTTAGATGCCAAGAAACCCTTCACACGTAGAGGAGTGCTCTCTACAGTCAACAGCCTATACGACCCTCTCGGCTTCTTAGCCCCTGTCACCATACAAGGCAGGCTGCTCCTCAGGGAACTCTCCACACGCGCTGAAGAGTGGGATTCACCTCTCCCTGAAGAGATGGAAGCAGAGTGGGACAGATGGACTCACTACAAGATTTACAGGAGATCCGAATACCTCGCTGCTATTCGTCTTTCTCTCCCTTAAATGCCCAATTCAAAGAGCTTTGTGTCTTTGCAGATGCATCCGCTAAGGCCATTGCAAGTGTGGCTTATCTGAAGGTCACCACTCAAGAAGGACAAAGCAAAATCGGCTTCGTCTTTGATAGAGGCAAGTTGGCACCCCAGCCAGACCTCACCATACCCAGATTGGAACTGTGCATAGCAGAACGCAACCTACCCCCTCACAGCAGTCTACAGAAGCTGCATCCTATCATCGACACCGACGGACCGTCTCTGAGGTGGTTCTTCTTTTGTCGCCAGAGGACTCCAGTGACAAGTAGAGTTCGGACTATGTGGAGTCGTTAACGACCCCAGACGGGGAGTGTCCTGGACCAATGAACATTTATGTGTGTAGATAGCACCCTCTGGTGGTGGTTATTGTGTTAACAGTTTGTATGCCGGAAAGGTCATCTGATCTTTCTTCCTGTGTGAGGTCATTTGACCTTTGTTCCTTTCTTCCTGTGCGAGGTCATTTGACCTTCCTACCTTTCTTCCTGTTGACCCCAGGAAGCAGTTTTGCCAGGAAGAACCTGACTTGAGTACTTGAGTAATGGAGAATCTGCCATGAGAGGTTCCATTTACAATCCAATGTAATCTGATTTCATATGTTAGGCCAAGCGCAATATCTTTTCACAAATTTGTTCAAGTAAAGCTTCAAAACAGCAACTGCTTCAGAAGAATTATTTTTGAATGAGTGTTTAACTTGCTGGATAGCTAGATAGGAGCACGTCTAGTGCGGCCAGTACACTAGTGCTTCCGACATGTCTTCCTTTTACCTCAACCGAGAATTCCCCTCTTCTGTGGTTGACATGGCCCTCGACCGTGTCCGTTCCATTTCTTGCACTTCTGCGTTCACCCCTTCTCCTCCCTCCCAGAACCACGATTGGGTTCCCCTTGTCCTCACCTTTCACCCCACCAGCCTCCGCATTCAATGGATCATCCTCCACCATTTCTGCCATCTCCAGTGTGATCCTACCACCAAGTACATTTTCCCCTCCCCTTTCAGCATTCCGAAGGGACCGCTCCTTCCGTGACACCCTGGTCCACTCCTCTATCACCCCCAACACCCCCTCCCCATCCCATGGCACCTTCCCGTGCAAGCACAGGAGATGCAACACTTGCCCTTTTACCTCCTCCCTTCCCACTGCCCAGGGCCCCAAACATTCCTTCCAGGTGAAACAGTGATTTACTTGTACTTCTTATAATTCAGTATACTATATTCGCTGCTCACAATGCAGTCTCCTCTACATTGGCTGAGGGGGGACCTGATTGAGGTGTACAAAATGATGAGGGGCATAGATAGGGTAGATAAAGAGGAACTTTTCCCCTTAGTAGGGGGGTCAATAACAAGGGGGCATAGATTCAAGGTAAGGGGCAGGAGGTTTAGAGGGGATTTGAGGAGGAACTTTTTCACCCAGAGGGTGGTTGGAATCTGGAACTCACTGCCTGAAAGGGTGGTAGAGGCAGGAACCCTCACAACATTCAAGAAGCATTTGGATGAGCACTTGAAATGCCATTGCATACAAGGCTATGGGCCAAATGCTGGAAAATGGGATTAGACTGGACAGGGATTGATGGGCGGCGCAGACACGATGGGCCGAAGGGCCTCTTTCTGTGCTGTATAACTCTATGACTCTATGACTCTATGATTGGGGAGACCAAACGCAGATTGGATGACCACTTTGCAGAACACCTCCGTTCAGACCGTAAGCATGACCCTGAGCTTCCAGTTGCCTGTCACATTAATTCTCTGCTCCACTCCCACTCAGACCTCACCATCCTCGGCCTCTTACACTGTTCTAACAAAGCTCAACGTAAACTCAAGGAACAGCACCTCATCTTTCGATTAGGCACTTTACAGCCTTCTGGACTCAACATCGAGTTCAACAATTTCAGACCATAACCTCGGCCCTCATATTTTCACGTGGCAGTTGTTGATGATTCTGTCATTCCCATTTACACCTCATCTAGACCCTCCTAGATCTTTTGTTTCTTTACTTGTCCCATTACCATCTCCTTTTGCTTTGTACAATCATACCTTTTATCATTTAATCACTCCTGCCTTCCACCCTATCACAGACCTTCCCTTTTGTTCTTTCCTCACCTCCCACCTTTCCCTGCTCCTGCACTTGCTTAAAATCTGTTACATCTCTAACTTTTTCCAGTTCTGATGAAAGATCATCAACCTGAAACATTAACTCTGTTTCTCTCTCTACAGATGCTGTCTGATCTGCTGAGTATTTCCAGCATTTTCTGTTTTTATTTCAGATTTCCAGCATCCACAGTATTTTGCTTTTGTATGTATGACTTAGTTCATTTATTATGTACAGCTTACCTTTATTGATCACTAGTATCATTTTTCATCTGAGAGGATTAGAATAACGTTAAAACAGTTAGGTTGGTTACCTATAATCATTATTATGAATAATATCTTGTACATATATAAACACCTCATTATATGTCTTATTCTGGGGTTACTTGATAACTTACATTATTTTATGTATGACCAGACAGCTAGTATGTTTAAACTAATGATGAAATATTTTAGTTCCATGAGTAAGTAGATGGTGAATATTATGACATGAGCAGTGAATAGTGATTCCCATAATACTGGAATTCTAGTATATCTTCCTGGAATTTCCTCAATCCTATTTACACCAAAGTTATGCCAAAATTTATGCTGGTTTCTATGCCGATCTTGCAACGGGAACTTACACCCAAATATCCTTCGGTACTAACTTATCTATGCTGGAACGTTTGCCAATAGTTCCAGGAAATTCAGGGCCATTATCTTATAATTTTCTAACATTCTAACTTCCTATCAATAAATTAATATTAGGCACTCATCTAAATTTTCTTTAATCTAAAGTTTCTTTGTAATTTTAGAATACACATCAAATCATTACAGCCATTCACCATACCAAGTCTGTGCTGATGCTTTTCCCCACATGAGCCTAATACCACTTTCCTACTCCCTGTATCTTTTAATATTCCTCTTTTTTAAAGCATTTATCTAATTCCCTTTTAAAAGAGTTAATGGACTCTGCTTCAACAATGATTTGAAGTAGAAAATTCTTCATTCTAATCACCGTCCGTATAAAGGAATATGTTCTAATCTTCCCTTTAATTCTTTTGATAACTACCTTAAATTTTTGTAGGAAGATTTTTCTGTTCATGTGCTTGGGCATATTGAATGCTTGGGAGCTGCGAGTAGAGAAAAACTGAACAGGAAGGATCTGTAAGGGGTTTTCTCCGATACTGGTCCCCCGTTACACAGTTCTTGAACGTCAGGATTTATAAGAACAAAATACACACGGCACAGGGTTTTGGCTCAACCTTTGATTCGTTTGTTTATTGAACACACACACACAATTACTTCCCTAGTATAAATCACTACGATTTATATTAGATTAACAACCCCAAAATACAAACCCCTATGGTCATTTGCATTGACACAATATGATTTGACTGTTACATATAAAGTTACCCAGACTCGATCACAAAACCCTTAATGTGATCTGACTGAAACTCACAAACTTACTCAGACTCAATCATAAAAGCCCCCTCTATGATTTGGCTGAAACATACAATCACCACTCCCGATCGGCTGTCTCTTGGGGTTGATTGTAGGCCCGAATCTTTCTGTTCGCTGTTCTGCCGTTGGCTTCCACCATGCTGTCTTCGAAGTGATCTTACTTTAAACCAAAACCAAATTGCCGTATTTCCTGGCCCCCTCTAAGCATGCGACGGCCATATCAAAATGTGTGAATAGTTCCTGGTATTGTCCATTGATTTGAGATATCTTTCTGACAATGCAACCTTCCCAAAGTGACTGCATATGTGAAGTTGTTGGTTTCTGTTAGCATTCGTATTCAAAAGGTTCAAGGTTCGGCCAATTGTCTAGGCCTGCACTGAAACTAGTTATTTGGGGGCCATGGTAATGGACAATGTAACCCCTTAAGATACATGAATATGCGGATGTTCTTGTTCAGACTTTAGATTCGTAGTTTTGGCTGCAATATTGCCAAGCCCTTTTTACTGGCTCTGCAGTTCTGGGTTTTTATATTTCATAGTCCAATTTTTTTACCGTTGGGTGGGAGGAATCGATCCTACAGATCACACACTCATAGGGAAGCCAACCTAATTTTCCATCCAAAATATATGGAATTTGGACGTTCAATCCTCCTAACCCAATTTTCATCTTCTTGCTCCATCCAAACAATCTAAAATGCCTAGGCACAGGAACAGGAAAATCTAACCCACAAAATTTAAGGTATAACAAAAAGGTTTAATGGGGAGGTTACAAAATATTTCACCAAGAGCACACAAGCCTCACGTGACAATTAACTCCACCATCACATACATTTTATAAAATGTTATTCTTTCATCTTACAGGATTATCCTCACAATCTCCTATAAAAACATAAGAACATAAGAATTAGGAGCAGGAGTAGACTATATGGCCCCTTGAGTCTGCTCCGCCATTTAATAAGGTCATGGCTGATCTTTGACCTCAACTCCACTTTCCTGCCCTATCCCCATATCCCTTAATTCCTCGGGGGTCCAAAAATCTAACTATCTCAGCCTTGAATATACTCAATGACTGAGCATCCACAGCACTTTGTGGCAGAGAATTCCAAAGATTCACAACCCTCTGAGTGAAGAAATTGCTCCTCATCTCAGTCTTAAAAGGCCTTATCCTGAGACTATAACCCCTAGTTCTAGACTCTCCAGCCAGGGGAAACAATCTCTCAGCATCTACCCTGTCAATCCCCCTCAGAATCCTATATGTTTCAATGAGACCACCTCTCATTCTAAACTCCAGAGTATACGCCTAATCTACTCTCCTCATAGGACAACCATCTCATCCCAGGAATCAATCTAGTAAACCTTTGTTGCAATGCCTCTAAGGCAAGTATATCCTTCCTCAGATAAGGAGACCAAAACTGTGCACAGTACTCCAGGTGTGGTCTCACCGAAGCCTTGTACAATTGTAGCAAGACTTCCTTACTCTTGTGCTCCAATCCTCTAGCAATAATGGCCATCATACCATTTGCCTTCCTAATTGTTTGCTGTACCTGCATGCTAACTCTCTGGGCTCGATTTTACCAGTCCTGAGGAGGTGGGTTTGGAGGCGTGTCAGCTGGTAAAATCAGAAAAAATGGCTTCAGACACCCAACCCGTCTCCATCCCACCCCCACGCGATTTTCCTGAGTGTCTGTTCAGCTGCTCCCAAACTGGCCCGACTCCAAACGGTGGGACAGGCAGTTAAGGCAGTTAAGAGCCTGTTAATTGCCATGATAATCCTATTTTGACAGGGGTTTCCCATTTTTGTGCCTCTGGCTCCTGTTTCCCATCTTGTCAGAAACAGTCCTGCTACAAGGAGACGAGTTGGTGGAGGACATGATCTGTAGTCATTATTGGTGCAGAACTTTAAAAGCACTCCTGTAAAATGGCTGGCATTCAAATGCAACAACTTTGTTGCTGGAGGTTTGGGATAAGATTTTGCAAATCTACTGACCTTGTGACTGGTCAAGCTGACACACATCTGCTGTTTGAACTGATTGGAATAATTGCAGGCCAGTTTTAGTTTGCACTTGCAAGCTTCTTGTCTCAACTGAAATCTATAACAACGGGATGGGAACAATTTACATACTCTCATCCTGGTTGCCAGATTCGGAGAAAGAGCAGCGCAGCTTAGTGCTGCCGGATGAACAAGTGGCTCAACACACAGCCTCCTTGGAGGAAGATGAAGAGGAAGATGAAGAGGACGATGAAGAGGACGAGGAAGAGGATGAGAATGAGGATGGGGAGTGACGAATGTGGCCAATCCAGCAACAGACGGCCACATTGCTGGCCGACAGTCAAGGGATGCACTCATAAGAACATAAGAAATAGGAGCAGGAGTAGGCCAATCGGCCCCTCGAGCCTGCTCCGCCATTCAATAAGATCATGGCTGATCTGATCCTAACCGCCAATCCACTATCACAGAACCATCTCCTGAATCTAACAGAATTAGACACACGAAATAGGAGCAGGATCAGGCTACACGGCCCCTGGGCCCGCTCCGCTACCCACAGGGCCATGACCGATCCGAACCTAGACTCAGGTCCAAATTCCTGCCCGCTCCCCGTAACCCTTCATTCCCTTTACTTCTAGGAAACTGTCTATTTCTGTTTTAATTTTATGTAATGATGTAGCTGCTACAGCTTTTTGGGGCAGCATATTCCATGGACCTACCACCCTCTGAGTGAAGGAGTTCCTCCTCATCTCAGTTTTGAAAGAGCAGCCCCTTATTCTAAGACTATGCCCCCTAGTTCTAGTTTCACCCATCATCGGGAACATCCTCCCCACATCCACCCGATCCAACCCCTTCACAATCTTATATGTTTCAATAAGATCGCCTCTCATTCTTCTGAACTCCAATGAGTAGAGTCCCAATCTACTCAACCTCTCCTCATATATCCATCCCTTCATCCCCGGGATTAACCGAGTGAACCTTCTTTGTACTGACTCGAGAGCAAGTATGTCCTTTCTTAAGTATGGACACCAAAACTGTACGCAGTATTCCAGGTGCGGTCTCACCAATACCTTGTACAACTGAAGCAATACCTCCCTATTTTTATATTCTATCCACCTAGCAATGAAAGCCAACATTTCATTGGCCTTCTTAATCACTTGCTGCACCTGCATACTAACCTTTTGAGTTTCATGCACCAGGACCCCCAGATCCCTTTGTACTTCAGTACTTTCCAGTTTCTTGCCATTAAGATAATAACTTGCTCTATGATTTTTCCTGCCAAAGTGCATAACCTCACACTTTCCAGTATTGTATTCCATCTGCCAAATCTCTGCCCACCTACTTAGCCTGTCTATGTCCCCTTGCAGGTTTTTTATGTCCTCCTCACTCACTACTTTCCCTCCCATCTTAGTATCATCTGCAAACTTTGATATGTTACACTCGGTCCCCTCCTCCAAATCGTTAATATAGATTGGAAAGAGTTGGGGACCCAGCACTGACCCCTGCAGAACACCACTAGTTACTGATTGCCAGTCTGAGAATGAACCATTTATCCCAACTCTCTGCCTTCTGTTAGATAGCCAATCCTCTATCCATGCCAGAATATTACCCCCAATCCCGTGATTTTTTATCTTGAGCAATAATCTTTTGTGTGGCACCTTGTCAAATGCCTTTTGGAAGTCTAAATACACTACGTCCACTGGTTCCCCTTTATCCACCCTATATGTTACTTCCTCAAAGAACTCCAGCAAATTTGTCAAACATGACTTCCCCTTCATAAAACCATGCTGACTTTGTCCTATTAAATTATGATTGTCCAAATGTCCTGTTACTCTCTCCTTAATAATGGACTCCAAAATTTTACCTGCCACAGATGTTAGGCTAACCGGTCTATAGTTTCCAGCCTTCTGTCTACTGCCCTTTTTAAATAAGGGTGTTACATTAGCAGTTTTCCAGTCTGCCGGGACCTTTGCCGAGTCCAGGGAGTTTTGGAAAATTATTACCAATGCATCCACAATCCCTACCGCCACTTCCCTCAAGACCCTAGGATGTAAGCCATCAGGTCCAGGTGATTTATCCGCCTTGAGTCCCATTATTTTACCGAGTACTACTTCCTTAGTGATTTTGATCGTGTTTAGCTCCTCCCCCCCTATAGCCCCCTGTTTGTCCAGTGTTGGGATATTCTTAGTGTCTTCTACTGTAAAGACTGATATAAAATATTCATTCAGTGTTTTTGCCATCTCCATACTTCCCACCATTAATTTCCCGGTCTCATCCTCTAAGGGACCAACATTTACTTTAACCACCCTTTTTCTTTTGATATAACTATTAAAACTCTTACTATCTGTTTTTATATTTTTTGCTAATTTACTTTCATAATCTATCTTCCCTTTCTTAATCAATCTTATTGTAATTTTTTGCTGTCTTTTAAAGTTTTCCCAATCCTCTATCCTCCCACTAGATTTGGCTACCTTATATACGCTTGTTTTTAGTCGAATACTATTCTTAATTTCTTTACTTAGCCACGGATGGCTGTCATTTATTTTACACCCTTTTCTTCTCAGTGGAATATATATTTTTTGGAAGTTGTAAAATAACTCCTTAAATGTACACCACTGATCATGTATCGTCTTACCCTTTAATCTATTTTCCCAATCCACTCTACTCAATTCCGCTCTCATACCTTCATAGTCTCCTTTATTCAAGCTTAGCACGCTTGTTTGAGATCCAACCTTCTCACCCTCTAATTGAATATGGAATTCAACCATGTTATGGTCACTCATTCCAAGGGGATCCTTTACGAGGACATTTTTAATTAATCCTATCTCATTACACAGGACCAGATCTAAGGTTGCTTGCCCCCTGGTCGATTCAGTTACATACTGCTCAAGAAACCCATCCCTAATACACTCAATGAACTCATCCTCAAGGCAGCCCTGCCCAATTTGATTTGTCCAATTAATATGATAGTTAAAATCCCCCATAATTATAGATGTTCCCTTATTACAAGCCTCAACTATTTCCTGATTGATACTCCGTCCAACAGATTAGCGCAAGCTTACGCTTCAACCACAGGTGGCTGGCACATGGACATGAATATAAGTCTGACATTCTCAAAACCCCAGGCATCATCTGTCCAATAAACGATGGTTTGCGCACAGTGTCACTGCCAACCTACTACATTGAAATCACCCTGAGCCTTCACTCTTGAACTTCTAATTCCCAGAACACAGAGGCCACATTTTAGGTGATCTCAGCAGATCATTCAACCTTTTTCCACACTGAACCCATGTGCGTTTGCACAGAGACCTCGAGCTCACCGCCTCAGCAATTTGCAGCCAAGCTGCCTTGGTTTGCTGAGGAGGCCTCCTCCTTCCATTTCCAGGGAAGAGGAGCTCCTGACGTCCTCTACCTCCCTCAACAAGAGCATGGAGGGAGCCCTCATTGAACCAGGGTGCAGCCTTAGTTATTGGGGCTGCCGTTCCTGCTGCAGCCAGCACCTTTAAGAGAAAAAAGCATTAATATTACTAAGCCAATGATTGGAACAAATCTGGCGTCTTTTTCATTTCATAGTCAGATAATAAATTGATGTAAAAAAAATCATAAATATCTTTCTGGAAAAATAGGACCAGCAATTTAATTCATTAAATTTTGTTCAGAACAGACGCTGTCATCTCCCCTTTCTATATAATACAGCACCAAACCATCACATTGACATTTTTCCCAAAGGGGACATGGTCCCTTTAAATTTTCTTTCAAACAACGCGTCATCAGACGCGAGAAACTGACAACCTCCAAGCAATTGCCTGGAGGGACCGCATGTCGGCCGTAACGAGGTCAATTAATGCAAATTCGTAAGTTCTGGGAGGCGGCTGCTGGGTGTGGGTCGGAAAGCCTCCGAGCAGTGGACCCGCACTCAAGCTGCCTCCATTAGTAAAATCGCAGTCTCTGTGTTTCTTGTACGAGGATACCCAAATCTCTCTGAACACCAACATTTAATAGTTTCTCACGATAGAAAAAATATTCTGTTTTTCTATTCTTTCAAAGTGAATAATCCTCACATTTCCCCACATTATACTCCATCTGCTACCTTATTGCCCACTCACTTAACCTGTCTATATCACTTTGCAGGCTCTTTGCGTTCTCCTCACATCTTACTTTCCCATCTAGCTTTGTATTGTTAGCAAACTTGGATATATTGCACTTGGTCCCTTCATCCATGTCATTAGTGTAGATTGTAAATAGCTGAGGCCCAAGCACTGATCAATCTGAAAATGACCCATTTATCCCTACTCTCTGTTTTCTGTCTGTTAACCAATGCTTTATCCATGCTAATACCTTACCCCCAAACCTATGTGCCCTTATCTTGCTTAACAACCTTTTATGTGGCACCTTAGCGAATGCCTTTTGGAAATGCAATAACACTACATCCACTGGTTCCCTTTTCTCTACCCTGCTAGTTACATCCTCAAAAAGCTGTAATAAATTTGTCAAACACAATTTACCTTTCATAAAACCATGTTGACTCTGCCTAATCATATTGGCCCAGAAATTCGGGTCTCCATGGGTGAGTACGCACGGGGTACTCAACCGTATGCCCAATGGAAGTGTCGGTTTCCTGCATGCACTGCACATGTGCGGGAAACCGGCACTTCCGTTCCCCTGAAAGCAGGAGTTCAGAGGTCGAACGCGTGCCCGGGAGAGGTTGCGCATCGAACTTCTTTTTTTTTTACAGGTTTTCCCGGGAAGGTAAGCCTGCAGAATTTAGAAATGTAAAAAGCAGGTGTAAGGCTTGCTTTTTACAAGGTAAGTGGTGAATTAATTAAAATTAAAACATTTTTTCCACAGGTTTATTATTTTTAAATACTTTAAAGCAAGGTAAGTTTATTTTTAGCCCCGTTAGAAAATAAAATTATTTTTTTCAAAAATTTAAATTATTGTTTAAAATAGTTATTTCATTTAATTTATAGTTTATTTAAAAAATGTGATTTAAAAAAAAATTTATTTGACGATTTAGTGATGTTTTGTAAGAAGAAAGGGCCCGTAGGATTTCTAAGTTTGACAGCACTTCCTGTCAGACTTATGAATGAAGCATTCCCTGCTCCGATTGGCTCCCCATGGCCCACGTGATCCCAGGGGACGCTTCAAACTAACTGCGCCCCTGGGATATGCAAGCACTGCGCGCTGGCAGCTGGACCAGGAGTCGGATCAGAATTCCATGGGGGCCCACAGCTCAACGGCCGGCGCGCAAGGTAAGTGCAGGTCGGGGGCTTGCACCCGCGGGAAGCCCCCGACCCGAATTTCTGGGCCATTATGATTTTCTAAGTATCCTGTTACCACTTCCTTAATAATGGATTCCAGCATTTTCCCAATGACTGATGTCAGGCTAACTGGTCTGTAGTTCTCGGTTTTCTCTCTCCCTCCTTTCTTGAATAGCGGGGTTACATTTGCTACCTTCCAATCCGCTTGGACCTTTCCTGAATCTAGGGAATTTCCTCTCCTCTCCAGCTCTCTCTCCATCATCTCCTATTCAAATCTTTTTGCCCCTATCAACCAACTCTACTAGTTCCACTTTGAGCTCTCTCCCCATTTCAAAAAATATTTTCTTTTTAACGATCAAAGCCCACAAACACAGCCAGCACACAATCGCACATTACTCCTTTTTTATGTCTCCACTGCATTTCCTATATCCTCCCACCAACCATCCACTCTCACCCCACAGGCTTTAATTATCCATCTCCTGATTATCACATCATCCAGATGATAGCTGCAATGAATTCCCCACAGAATCTCAATAAACACAAGCATAGTTGAAAATACTACGCACTCCCTAAATTCTTCACCAGCTTACACCCACTATCCTCCCTCCAGCTACTAACTACTCACTCTCCAAATGCTTCCCGCAGACACCAGCCCAAATTTTCACTACTCCACTCATCATTGCACAATTATTTGCTACCTCAGTCTTCCAAATGTTCACTACACATAAGGCTCCCTACCCACTCATCTACTCACTGCACCTTCATTCCTCTATACTCTTCCCCAACTGTTCACCACCCCACCAAATCTTCACAGCTTTCCTTCAAAAATATTCACCATTCTCTCTAAGCTGCTCAATATCCCCCACTACTCATGTCCCTATTCTTTGAACACCACTTCACAAATCTTCACAAACCAACAGCACTTTCCCAAATACTGTAACTCTGTCTTACCTGCTCCGCCAGCTTGCTACAAGCAATGTCCCAGAAAATTAATTGGTAATCTATTAAAAATAATGACTAAATATTACAGTGGGGTGGAAGTAGGGAAATAGGATGGATAGATTGAAACTTGATCTGCCTATTTTGTACTAGTGAGTGGTGGACAGAATGCGGGTGTAAAAGATTGCGGAAAATTGTGCATAAGTGAGTTATGCATGTAATTTTGATATGTCCAAATTTCCTCGATCTTTTACGCTTCTCTATTGCTTTCTCTGCTTGAATGCATCTTGGCTTATAACAATGGCTTCCCCTCCAAGCTATAGAGCCTTATTTGTGAATTTCCTACAGTTGCACTTGTTCAGTAACTCTTTTAAAGGTATAAGCAGATTTTCCGGAGGACAGGCACCTGTAGTCACGTGAACCAGGTGCAAATCAGTAGTACTAGGAAGTATTGAAGTTATTCTCACCCTGTGAATCCTAATAGCATATTCCAGTCATTTTGAGAAATTAAAATGGTTCTTTTACCCGCTGTATCCCTTCTTGCCATTAACCTGGAGAAGGAGGAACTGGAGGAAGAAGCCCAGAGACAGGAGGCATGGAGAGTGAAGCACCAAAAGCAAAGACAGCACCCCACACACAATTACCAACCCTGGAGAGTATATAGGCCTTGACTGATATTGGAGGAGATGTCCGAGGAGTTGATTGTGCAATGGCTACATTTTGCAATTGACACTATTGGCCAACTCTGCGACTTGCTCTGCGATGACTTGAAGCCCCAGTACACATGCAGCGTCAACTCCAGAAATCAAAAAGAAAGACTTGCATTTATGTATCACCTTTTATGACCTCATGATGTCCTAAAGTGCTTTACAACCAATGAAGTACGTTTTAGATTGTAGTCACTGTTGTAATGTAGGAAACGTGGCTGCCAATGTGAGTACAGCAAGGTGATAATAATTGATAATCTGTTTTAGTGATGTTGGTTGAGGAATAAATATTGGCCAAGACACCAGGGAGAAATAGTGCCATGGGATATTTTATGTCCTCCTTAGAGCACAGACAGGGCCTCAGTTTAATGTCTCATCCGAAAGACAGCACCTCTGACAATGCAGCATTCCCTCAGTACAGCACTGGAGTGTTCAAGTCTCTGGAGTGGGACTTTTACCCACAACCTTTTGACAGAAAGGCAAGTGTTCTACCACTGAGCCACAGCCCTCAACCTTTATGGTCTGGATCAATTCAGGCATCCTCGGGGGAACTGTGCAGAATTAGTCAAGGGGCAGACAACTGACTCCTTTTTCCTTAGGGCTGGGGAATTCATTAGATTTGGAATGTCCATGGCAGAGCAAAGGCAGATAACATTATATTTCTACAGGTTTGCTGGCTTCGCCAGAGTGCAGAGAGCGATCGATGGAGCACAAGTTGCAGTAAAGGATCCCCATCAGAACCCACAAAGCTACATGACCAGAAAGGACTACCACTCCTTCCTCGTTAGTCTGACAGTCAGTGATGCCCAGCTGCAGTTCTTGATGTGAACATGCAGCATGTCATGATGGATTTATGGCACGCAACTCGGTCATTGCACACATGCTTGTAAACTGGGAGCAAGTGGAAGGGTGGATCCTCGGTGATAAGGTTTACTCCATGCTGCTGTGGGCAATTAAGCATTTTTGTGACCCCCAGACTGAAGCTGAGGAGAAATAAAACTAAATACATGTGTCCACCAGGCAGGTGGTTGAGAGGACCATTGGGTGCTTCAGGAGTTTGGACATGTCTGGGAGTGTCCTCTAATGCTTGCCAGAGAGGGTACCAAGGATAGTCATCGTGTACTGTGCCCTGGACAACTATGTCTGGACCTTTATATACTGGGAGAAGAGCTGTAATTTTTATTTTCCCTGTGTAAAGATGTTCAGCATATGTATATAATTCTATTAAAATATAAAATTATTGTTTGGAATTAGATTAACTATATTAACTGCATAAATTAATCAGTGGAATTCTACATAATATGAGTGTGCAACATTGAAAATTAACCTAATGTCAATAAAAACCTGTTTTGCTCGTTAGAAGAGAATGATTTTCTCCCCTATTGACTAATTAGTAAATGCATGGTGTGCCACTGAGCCACACAGGCAAGAAAAGCTCCAACTGATCTAATGTTGATTATATTTAGTTAATCAATGTTTCACTGAAATTGCTACATTTGGCCTCATCATCCTACGGCTAGGAAGGGTAAAAAAGAACGAAGTTTCCCAATCCTGAATCAAACTAATAGCCTGGCTTGAATTGAGTGTGTATAGTCTTTGGGTGAGAATAGAATCATGTTTGGCTGTGAGGTGTCTTTGTGGGTGAATATCTCACTGCCACATCCTTGTTGGCAATGTATCTCAGGACTACAAGTGTCCATGGGACCAGACTCCAGGGTGGCCCATTGCCTTTTGGGAAGGAGAGGTAAAGGAAGAAAACCAAAGGAAAACAGAAAATACTTTATATGTGCCTTTTTCTCCACAATGTTTCTGTCCTAATTTGATCATTTCCATGCATCATGTCTTGGTGGGTCAAGCAACCACGTGAAAAAATCATAAGGAATGCCTATTGCTCAAAGAGCTTTGAGGTTCCTTTCTTTAGCCATGTGACTTTGCTTCTGTGTGCTCAGGTTAATAATCTCACATGGTATATATCTTTCATCTTTTCTACTATCATGGGAATGCGCCACATTCCTGATGCTCTGTGAATGGTAGGGAGAACATACAGCCTCCTGCAGGCTTGTAAATTTTACCTTCAGTAATGAGTTTTATACTTGAGTTCAATGATTTAAGAGGAATGTACAGGAAAGTCTGATGCTATCTAATAGACTGCAGTTCTTCATTTTCTAAATTCTGTTTTACATTGGATGTAGTGTATTTGGTTTTTCAGAAGGCATTCGATAAGGTGCCACACAAGAGGTTATTAAACAAAATTAGGGCTCATGGGATTGGGAGTAATATACTAGCATGGATTGAGGATTGGTTAATGGACAGAAAACAGAGAGTAGGAATAAACGGGTCACTTTCGGGTTGGCAGGCTGTAACTAGTGGGGTACCGCAAGGATCAGTGCTTGGGCCTCAGCTATTCACAATCTACATCAATGATTTGGATGAGGGGACCAAATGTAATATATCAAAGTTTTGCTGATGATACAAAGCTGGGTGGGAAGGTAAGTTGTGAGGAGGATACAAAGAGGCTTCAAAGGGATATAGACAAGCTAAGTGAGTAGGCAAGAACATGGTAAATGGAATATAATGTGGAGAAATGTGAAGTTATCCACTTTGGTAGGAAAAATAGAAAAGCAGAGTATTTTTTAGATGGTGAGAGATTGGGAAATGTTGGTGTTCAGAGGGACCTGGGCATCCTTGTACACGAATCACTGAAAGTTAACATGCAGGTACAGCAAGCAATTAGGAAAGCAAATGGTATGTTGGCCTTTATTACAAGAGGATTTGACTGTAAGAGTAAACCGTCTTACTGCAATTATATAGGGCCCTGGTGAGACCACACCTGGAGTATTGTGTACAGTTTTGGTCTCCTTACCTAAGGAAGGATATACTTGCCATAGAGGGAGTGCAACGAAGGTTCACCAGACTGATTCCTGGGATGGGGGGATTGTCCTATGAGGAGAGATTGAGTAGACTAGGCCTATATTCTCTCAAGTTTAGAAGAGTGAGAGGTGATTTCATTGAAACATACAAAATTCTTACAGGGCTTGACAGGGTAGATGCAGGGAGGATGTTTCCCCTGGCTGGGGAGTCTAGAACCTGGGGTCACAGTCTCAGAATAAGGGGTCGGCCATTTAGGACTGAGATGAGGAGAAATTTCTTCACTCAGAGGATGGTGAATCTTTGGAATTCTCTACCCCAGAGGGCTGTGGAGGCTCAATCGTTGAGTATATTCAAGACAGAGATTGATAGATTTTTGAATATTGAGGGAATCAAGGGATATGGGGACAGTGCAGAAAAGTGGAGTAGAGGTGGAAGGCCAGCCATAATCTTATTGAATGGCAGAGCAGGCTCCTGCTCCTATTTCTTATGTTCTTATTCCAAGGGCGATCTAAGAAAAGGAGATTCAAACAACTGGCAAAATTCCTAAATTGTTGAAGAATTGTTACCTATTGCAATCAAGACCAAGAAGCATGCCAAGTGACAAGTCTTTGAAATTGGCTCTAATTCCCATAAGGATAAATCAGCTCAGAAGCATCTGAAAGACTTTGTAGATCAGCAAAGAGCCTTTATCTTTGCATTGAAGTCTGCCTCATCTTGATCTTTTTTTCAATGTCAAATATAGTATTGATGGTGGAATATGTTTGCGATCTAACATTGCTTTGTCATGGAGTGGCAGGGCTCATGATGGTCTGAATGGTAGAGCAGGCTTGAAGGGCCAAATGGCCTATTCCTGCTCCTATTTCTTATGTTCTTATGTTCAAGATCATCTCATAGGTTAGGTTAGGTACCTAAATGGATTGAACCAATGAGTGCTGGGGTGGTATGTTTAGAGATGCAGAAATAAAGAGATCACCAGGTAACAAAGAAGCTACTGAATATTTTGTGAATAGGACTATTCTTACTGTCAAAATATGAACTGTTTTGTGCCATTGACCCATATCTACTGAGAACTGGATTATGGCTGTCCAGACTCATTTGATTAAGAAGATTTTACAATCCCAAGAAATTAGACTGTCGTTATTCTTTTATTCCAAATGCCTGATTTTGATTTCATTTTATGTTTAAGTTCACAGAGGAAGTGGCTTTGGATTTATGTCTGCCTCTGCACTGCTCAGTTAACTTGAGATATGAGTAGAAACATTGGCCAGAGGCTGTATTCTTCAAAAAGCTTTTGAACTATTATGAATCATTAGCTGACTCCTTACAGATTAGTCCTGAGTTATAATAGTTCCTAATTGGTACCAGCATTCCCTGCAGAAAACTACAGTTATTTGAAACAGTCAGGAACAATTCAAAATAGAGTCTAGCTTTATAAATCATATCACAGTTCAAAATGCTAATCTTTAATAACTTTAATTCAGTGCTGTTTCTACAGATGGCATCACATAATAAATTCAAAAGCATTGGAAAGACTTTGTAGAACAGCAAAAAGCTTTTCCCTTTGCATTGAAGTCTGCCTCATCTTGATATTTGTTTCAATGTCAAATATAGTATTGATGGTGGAATATGTTTGCGATCTAGCATTGCTTTGTCATGGGGTGGTAGGGCTCATGATGGTCCTAATGATATTCTGAGGGAAAGAAGGTACATTTACATAATGCAGTCCATTATAATAAGGCACCCACTTTATTTTAAATATTGCTTTCCAAGTTCTAAGAGTGTTGTGGCACTGATCAATCTTTGTAGTTTCCCCAAAGTTGATGCATTATTAATTGGAGTGGGTATTTAATTATATTGTTAAAAAAGATGTAAAGCTTCCATCTTTGCTCTCTTAAGTCAGAAGGCCCTGATCCCAACAAATTGAATTTAAAATAATTGTCCTCATTTTCAAACAGGAAACTTTCGATTTACCGGCACCTAAATAACCGGAAATCTCGGTTAACCGGCAAAATTCAGGAGTAGGTTCAGGTAAGTTTTATTACTTGCCTTCCTCGATCTGTTGCTGTGCAAGGGTGTGGCTGCAGCTGTTGTTAAGCTACAGAGATGCTTGGAACTTGTGGCCATTGTTCTGAACCTGTTGCTAAGCAACAAGGTTTGTTGCTTTATACGGAGCTCTCAGCTCCGTATCTTTTACTATAGCTTTCGGTTATCCGGAATTTTTGATGAACCGGCACCACGTCGGTCCCGTCGGTGCCGGATAAAAAAAAGTTTCCTGTAGCTCCATGACCTGGCCTCAATCTAACCTTGTTACCTCCTCCCATCTTCTATCCCCTCCTTTATTCTTTGGTCTGACTCTGGCCTTTTATGCCTCCTTCCCATTGATTTTACCCCATCATTAGATGTATAGCTTTCAGGCACCTCAGCTCTATTCTCTAGAACTTCTTTCCCAAACCTCTTTAGCTATCCACTTCTCTCTGCACCTTTAAAAAATCTCAAAATGCATCTTTTCAACCAAGCATTGGTCAACTCTTCTAACACTCCCACTATGGCTCACACCGGTTCCTTTATTCCTTTTGTCTATTTTTTCTCCTCCCACCTTGGAATGTTTCTGTGTTATTATGTGCTATATAAGCAACAACAACAACTTTCATTTATATAACACCTTTAATATAGCAAAATGCCCCAAGACATTTCACAGGAGCGTTATCAAACAAAATTTAATGTCAAGCCACATAAGGAGATATTAGGGCAGGTGACCAAATGCTTGGCCAAAGATGTTGGTTTTAAGGAGCACCTTAAAGGAAGAGAGAGTGGTAGAATGGTGGAGAGGTTCAAGTAGAGGATTCCAGATCTAAGGACCTAGGCAGCTGAAGTCACGGCCACACAATGATGGAGCACAAGAGGCCAGAATTGGAGGAGCACAGAGATCACGTAGGGTTGTACGACTCGAGGAGGTAACAGAGATAGGGAGGCGTGAGCCCATGGAGGAATTTGAAAGCAAGGATGAGAATTTTAAATGCAAGCTGTTGTTTTTGCTGCAAGATAACCTGCAGTAAACCTGCAACCTAGGCAAGGTAATGCTAGCGACTTTAAGGTCACATCAACCCTCACCTTTTATACTTCCGGCGTCTTGCAAGCTAACGTCAATACTGCTCTATGGAGAGGATACCCTGTATGTTCAAATCAAAGGAGGCAGCCTTTATTGTATGGACCTTATACAGCTGTCAACAAAGGGTCAGGGTTGTGCCACTCAATGACTTGGCTCCAGACTTTTCTTTTATATTCATTCTTGCCAGGAGATGAGCCGCTCACTGAAGAATACTGCGCCTCAGACCTGCTCTAGTAGCTACAGCATTTATGTGGCTTTGCAGTTGAGTTTCAGATCAATGGCGACTCCCAGGGTGTTGATTTTTGGACTCAACGATGATAATACCATTGAATGTCAAGGTGGTTAAGCTTTCCCTTGTTGGAGATATTCATTGCCTGGCAGTTGTGTGGTGCGAATGTTGCTTAACACTTAAAAGCCCAAGCCTGGGTGTTGTCCAGGTCTTGCTGCATGCAGGCATACATTGCTTCATTATCTAAGGAATTGCAACTGGAGCTGAACACTGCAATCATCAGTGAACCGCTCCACTTCTGACCATATGATGCAGGGAAGGTCACTGATGAAGTAGCTGAAAATAGTTGGGCCTGAGGAACTCTTGCAACGATGTCCCGGGGCTGCATATCATGCCTCCACATTGGGTTTCTTTTCAGTTAATTTTTGCCTGGTACTTTTATCTCTGTTTCCTTCTTCAGCCCCAGCAAAGGCTGCAACAGATTGAAATCTCTTTTGAACCTTTCTAAAGGCTGTAAGAAACTTTCCCCTCATCCTTATCCTTATGAGTTGTTCTGTTCCCTTTAAGTTTCATCTGCACTGAAGTTTTCTGGTCCCCGCATTAGGCTAGCTCCCTGCACAAGAGCAAAGCTACAGTGATAGCTGTGAATAATTCTGGAAATGAGCTGACCCAGGAAACATGAAATGCAGTCAGCATACTACATTTCTGGCTAGATTCGCACTAGAACATAGCCATTCAGGGTTAAGTTTTGCAATATATCAAAATGATACAAGCCAATTGGGAAAGCCACAGAAAATCTCTATGCGTAGGCCCCTTTTCCATATCTCAGTTCCCTGGACATTCATAGAGTTTGTACTATTGCCCAAGGGTGCCATGTAGCTGAACTTAAATGACCAATTGATGATACACAGCAAGAAAGGAGCCAGGATGCATGTTCAACCACTTTATCAGTTGTGATATCCAGTAAAACTGTAGAAAATCCCAGACAGTAATTTTCCAGGACATCATCTTTGCATTTTCCATGTTCTAAACCATGAGAGTACTAGTCTCCATACCAAAATAACTCTATTTGGACATCCCAACGTGACTGACAATTGGTTCAGTATTTACATTGAAAGCCCAATTACAAGATATGGGGACTGATGGCAACTTGTATCTTCTACTATTTCTTTTAACTGATTTAGCATTCACAAAATAATATCTTTATTCGCCTCTTAAAACTTCACAATTATACACTATTTATTACGCTGGGAGTTTCCAGAACAACTAAAATAAATTTAAACTATAAAAGAAAGTTTTCTTTACTTTCTCTTCCCCTGCTATCCTCCCCCTTCCCATAAAAATTGAAGATTCTTAAACGAGTACATCATGTTTGGCTATGAGCTCCATGGTCCTGAAGTTACGCTGTGGGATATGAAATGCAACACTTAACGCATTCATCTGAAATTCTTTCTTCTTTTTTAGTCAACTCTCCACTAAAATAGTGAAGAGAGGAATTTCAGATAAACACAATAAATGGTCATATTTATTATCCCATGGTGTAATTTCAGGAAGTATAAATTTAATTTTCTCATATACTTGTCATCATGATGATGTTTTGTTTATGGACAGTGTCTCCCCTTTTTCCATTTTCTGGGTTTACTTATGACAACTAGTTTGCACTTGCCCATTTTATGCTAGGCATACACATCTTGAGCTGTATGTTAGACTCACTCAAATGCTTACGTTTTTACAAGCTGATGATCCTGTCCTACCTTTTATAGCATGGAGGTTTCCCTCCAGCTATTTCTAAATTCCTGAGCTCGGGAATCCTGTTCTTGAGCTATCACTGCAGTAAAATTAATATCAAATGAACATGTTCAATATGATATCCATGAAGGATAATGATAGATAATTATGGTTGATATATTTTTGAATTTAATAGTCACATATTTAAATTTATTTGGTTTTGATCACATTTTGAAAAGTATTTCTCAGCTTGCCTTGTTCTAATTGAGAAGTTCTGTAGTCATCATGAAGATAGGCCAAAATTACTCCATGGACAGTTAGCAACAGTTATCATGTGAAGATTAATACACTGAGGGGGAAAAATTTGGTTGGTTAGCACCTCCCACTAGTGCCTCCGGGGGCGCTAACGGGACGCTAACAATTAACCGCCCGAGTGCAGTGATTTTAGCGCCACCCGCAAAATTGACCTGGCGGTTTGCGGTGGTGTTAAACACGACCGCCATGATCTCCTGCACTGGGAGATCGTGACGTCATCCAAGCGGGCATCACCGCAGACCGGAAATTGATTCTCGCCCCCTGCCTCAGCGCCTGCCACTAGGAACGGCAAGTAGAGGGGGACGGTTTGCAGTCGGCTGGGAGCTGGGGGAGTGCTATTTAAAGGCGTGTGCTTCCTGCTTATTCCTGTCGGCAATCAATTCTGTATACGCAGGTTGAGCGAGGGAGAGTGATGTCTGGAGACATTTAACGGTATCCTACTTGAAGGAGTTTTGTTCGTCAGCAAGACTTTTCAGGTTCCCATTTCTGTAAGCTTTATTATTATCACATTTAGAAGATTTAATGGGGGCTGTACTAGCACGGGGCCTCGTCCTCCAGCTTCACCGTCAGAGGCAGCAGAGGTGGAGAGACAGAGAGTGGACATGTCGCCAGAGGGAGGAGGGCCAACAGGGCTCTGCACAGGAGACCTTACCCTCCCAGGGTATTCCGGGAGCAATTCTCATACATTCCGAGGAGCAGTGTTTTAGAAGGCTCTGCTGCAGCAAGGAGGTGGTCACAGAGTTCTGCCACCTCCTGCAGCCAGAGTTCCAGCCTCAGCTCAGGACAGGACGTCTCTGTCAGTGGCAGTGAAGTTGAGGTTAAGAAGGCAGCAGGCGGTTAAGAAGGCAAATGGTATGTTGGCCTTCGTAGCGAGAGGGTTTGAGTACAGGAACAAGGATGTCTTGCTGCAGTTGTACAGGGCCTTGGTGAGACCACACCTTGAGTATTGTGTGCAGTTTTGGTCGCCTTATCTGAGGAAGGATGTTCTTGCCATGGAAGGCGTGCAGCGAAGATTCACCAGGCTGATACCTGGGATGGCAGGAATGACGTTTGAGGAGAGATTGGGTCGATTGGGCTTGTACTCGCTGGAGTTTAGAAGAATGAGAGGGGATCTCATTGAAACATATAAAATTCTAACAGGACTAGACAGACTAGATGCAGGAAGGAAATTCCCGATGGTCGGGGAGTCCAGAACCAGGGGTCACAGTCTAAGGATAAGGGGTAAGCCATTTAGGACAGAGATGAGGAGGAATTTCTTCACCCAGAGAGTGGTGAACCTGTGGAATTCTCTACCACAGAAGGCAGTAGAGGCCAATTCATTAAATATATTCAAGAAGGAGTTGGATATATTACTTAAGGCTAAAGGGATCAAGGGATATGGGGAGAAGGCAGGGACAGGGTACCATGATCGCATTGAATGGCGGAGCAGGCTCGAGGGGCCGAATGGCGTACTCCTGCTCCTATCTTCTATGTTTCTATGTGACAGTGGTTCTCAGTTTCTATGCCAACGGCTCCTTCCAGGCTTCAACAGGGGGTATTGTGAACATTTCCCAGTTCGCTGTCCATTGTTGCATCCGGGAGGTCACAAATGCTCTCTACAAAAGGAGAAGGGAGTACATCTCATTTCCCATGACCCGAGACAAGCAGTATGAACACGCATGTGGCTTCACAAGGATAGATGGCTTCCCCATGGTTCAGGGCACCATTGACTGCACGCATGTGGCATTACGGGCACCTCATGAAAATGCAGAGGTTTTCCGCAACCGCAAATGCTTCCACTCTCTGAACGTCCAGTTGGTGTGCGACCACAGACAGCGCATCCTCGCCGTCAATGCCCGGTATCCTGGCAGCAGCCACGATGCATTCATCCTGCGCCAGACTGGTGTCCCAGACCTCTTCCAACCACTGCGTCAACCTCATGGCTGGCTCCTCGGGGACAAGGGTTATCCACTCTGCACCTGGCTGATGACACCGCTCCCTAACCCCAACACTCCTGCTGAGCTCGCAAACAATGAGAACATAGCGCCACTAGGAACCTCATTGAATAGACGATCGGTGTGCTGAAGCAATGGTTCCAGGGTCTTGGTCACTCTGGATGAGCCCTGCAGTACTCTCCCGAGCGAGTCTCGATTTTCATTGTTGTGTGCTGCATGCTTCACAACCTTGCAATTCTGAGGACCCAGCCATTGCCACCAGGGATTGGTGGATCACCTCAGGAACAGGGAGAGGAGGAGGAGGAGGTGGAGGAGGAAGATGAAGAGGTGGATGAGCAGCACCAATGTTGTTTCTGCAAGGGCCGTTCGTGAACACCTCATAAAACAGTGCTTCTGATGAATGACAGAGAACATGGTTTTTGGGATCAACAAGCACATCATTACAGCTTTCCTGCAGCCCCTATTACCGGGCAAAGTTCCAATGAGTAACATGAGGAAATTTGTAACGTTTCAATAAAAACATTAATTTTTCTGAACATCTGTGTCTTATGAAGCACAACCAATAACAAACCAACACAACAATTCAATAACAAAGAAAACTGGTTCTTACCACATCGAAATAAGTCTTAACAGAGTGAACAATATATTTACATATACACATCCAACTTTCATAGAATAGTACAGCACAGAAAGAAGCCATTTGGCCCATTGAGTCTGCACTGGCTCTTTCAAAGAGCAATCCAGTTAGTCCCACTCCCTCGTTCTTTCCCCATATCCCTGCATGGTGGCAGCAGTCTGGGCAGGCTGGGTTACAGGCTGTGGCAAGTGCAATGGCAGAGTGGCAGTTGTGGGAGCAGGAATGCTGTTATCCTGAGATAGAACAGCACCTTCCCGCTCAACCAACACACTGCCACTCCCCTGGGGCAGAACCTCAGCATCCAGAGCAATCTGCTCGGGCACAGATTGCTGGCCTGCTGTGGCACCGTGAGATCCCCGGTGGACTGTGGGTGACCCAGCGATGATGGCAGCAGTCAGCACTTGCGTGGCATCAATCTGAGACTGCATCAGAGCAGTCAGAGGTTGGATGGCACCAACCAGTGACTCGATTCCAGCACTAAGCCATTGCGTTGCCTCGGCCTGTGCTGCAATAGATGCTGCCATCTCACCCATTACACATGGCATGGGGCCTGGGTATCCACGGTCTCTCTGCAAGTCAACCATCCTCTGCAATGAGGCAAGGATGGGTTCAAGGGTTTGCGCACAGATGAGAGCTGTGCTGGCAGCGGACTCCTCCATGCCCCTAGCCAGTGCATCCATGCTCTCGGGCACCCTTGCCATTGCACCCATGAGCTCAGTATGCATGCTCATTGCCTGAGTATTCATCGCCACGATATTGAGGTCCTCATCCGAGTCCTGTGCAGCAGAACTTGTGCATGCACTCACCCACTGGGGAGATGGACCCCGAGCTTCCCTTTCCCCATGGCGTTTCTGCAGCCTGCTGGGTCCTGGAGCTTCACCCACATCAGAACCATTCTCTCTGCTCCCCTCCAGTGACCGCATGGCCCCAGTATCGGACGTCTTGGCCTTGGGAGACGCAGGCGGTGAGGCTCCAGCTTGGTGTTCCTCCTCCTCTCTCGCGTCACTGCCACTAGGAGGCTGAGGCACAGGCTGGTCAGATGGTGGCTCACTATCTGAAAGCAGGAAGGTACAATTGTGGCTTTAACGTGAGGGCAGGGGTCAGGAATGGAGCAAGGAATGGAGACAGTATAGTCAGATGGAAAGTGGGAAAGGCTGGTGTTGTGAGGGGGAAGTGGTATGAGAGAGGAGAGAGAGATGATGAGCATACCATCGTTGTCCCCAACGGGGTCGACCTCTTCAACTGCCACAGCGCCCATGACATGGCTCGCAATTAGTCTGTGAACTCGCTCCTCCAGCTGTGTGAGAGGGTGCAGCTCCGCCTGACCTCCTCCCATGCGTTGTTGCTCCCTCCTGTTATGAGAAAACTTGGCCTGCAAGAAAAAGGAGTGTGTGAGTGAGTGTTTTTTTTATATTTGCTTATGGGATGTGGGCGCCGCTGGCAATGCCAGCATTTATTGCCCATCCCTAGTTGCCCTTGAGAAGGTGGTAGTGATCCGCCTTCTTGTACTGCTGCAATCCGTGTGGTGAAGGTATTCCCACAGTGCTGTCAGGTAGGGAATTCCAGGACTTTGACCCAGCGATGATGAAGGATCGGCGATATACTTCCAAGTCAGGATGGTGTGTGACTTGGAGGGGATCTTGGAGGTGATGGTGTTCCCATGCGCCTGCTGCCCTTGTCCTTCTAGGTGGAAGATGTCACGAGTTTGGGAGGTGCGGCCGAAGAAGCCTTGGCGGGTTGCTGCAGTGCATCTTATAGATGGTACACACTTCAGCCACGGTATGCCGGTGGTGGAGGGAGTGAATGTTTAAGGTGGTGGATGGGGTGCGAATCAAGCGGGCTGCTTTGTCCTGGATGGTGTCGAGTTTCTTGAGTGTTGTTGGAGCTGCACTCATCCAGGCAAGTGGAGAGTATTCCATCACACTCCTTACTTGTGCCCTGTAGATGGTGGAAAGGCTTAGGGGAGTCAGGAGGTGAGACACTCACCACAGAATACCTCGCCTCTGACTTGCTCTTGTTGTCACAGTATTTATGTGGCTGGTCCAGTTAAGTTTCTAGTCAATGGTGACCCCCAGGATGTTGATGGTGGGGGATTCGGCGATGATAATGCCGTTGAATGTCAAGAGGCGGTGGTTAGACTCTCACTTGTTAATATAGTCATTGCCTTGCACTTCTGTGGCACGAATGTTACCTGCCACTTAATAGCCCAAGCCTTAACGTTGTCCAGATCTTGTTGCATGTGAGCATGGACTGCCTCATTATCTGAGGAGTTGTGAATGGTGCTGAACACTGTGCAGTCATCAGTGAACATCCCCATTTCTGACCTTATGTTGGAGTGAAGGTCATTGATGAAGCAGCTGAAGATGTTTGGGCCTAGGACACTGTCCTGATGAACTCCTGTAGCGATGTCCTGGGGCTGTGATGATTGACCTTCAACCACCACAACCATCTTCCTTTGTACTAGGTATGACTCCAGCCAGTGGAGCGTTTTCCCCCCGATTCCCATTGACTTCAGTTTTACTAGGTCTCCTTGGTGCCACACTCGGTCAAATGCTGCCTTGATGTCAAGGGCAGTCATTCTCACCTCACCTCTGGAATTCAGCTCCTTTGTCCAGGTTTGGACAAAGGTGGTAATGAGGTCTGGAACCGAGTGGTCTTGGCAGAACCCAAACTAGGCATCAGTGAGCAGGTTATTGGTGAGTAAGTGCCTCTTGGTAGCACTGTTGATGACACCTTCCATCACTTTGCTGATGATTGAGAAAAGGCGGTAATTGGCTGTGTAAAGTCTGTGGGTTGTTTAGTTAATTAATACACAGACTCCAAGAGTAACTTAAAACAGGACTTTACTATTCGAAGGTCAGGGCGAATCTGCCCAATACTTCCTGACACAGCACTTATATACCGGTGTGGTCACCGTCGGCATTACAGTATACAGAAGCCAACAAAGTAGTGCAACACCTAAAGTAGTTCTCTTAAAGGTGGACGGTTACATACAATAGTTCTCTTAAAGGTAGACGGGTACATACACTACAATCCTCCCTTTTTAGCTTACAACATACTGATTCCCCATTAAACATACATTATAACATATATACAACTTTATGCAAGACAGTTCACAGATTCAGTCTCTCTGGAGGTTTCCGGACTCTGTCCGGATAACGCCTCGGTGGTGTCGTAACTTCCGGCGGGGTAGTAGGTGCTTCTGGCAAGGTCGATTCGGCTTGAAGGACAGTGTCAGGTTCATCTGATTCCAGTATTACCAGATCGGAGGTAGGTGTTCTGGGTATCTCTGTCTCAACATTAACCGTGTAAGGTGGTGGAGTAGGTTGGCCATTTGTGGCTGACCCTATGATCTGGTCAACATGGCGCCTTATTATACTGTCCCCAATGTCCACCGTATACATCAACGGCCCTAGCCTTTTTCCGATAGTTCCAGGCTGCCATTTCTCGGTACGGTAGTCCCGGGCCAAAACTTGTTGACCTATCTGAAAAGATCTAGTTGGCCTTTCATTCATGCCCTGGAATTGCCGGTTCTCTACGTCCCTTCTGACGTTTGGCTTAAGCAAATCCAGCCGGCATCTTAGTCGTCTATTAAAAAACATCATGGCGGGAGTTTGATTTGTGACCGCATGTGTTGCATTCCTGTACGCCAACAAGAAGCTATCCACCTTATGTTGTAAGTTAATGGCTTCATTACCCATGGCCTTTGTGGCCTTCTTGAAGGTCTGGACAAACCTTTCAGCCAATCCATTGGAGGCGGGATGGTATGGGGCTGACGTGTAGTGCTTAACCCCATTGCTCTTTAAGAATTTCTTGAATTCTTCGGACACAAATTGCGGTCCATTATCAGAACAGATCTGTTCCGGCAGCCCATTCCTAGCAAACATGGTCCTTAACACTGTGATGGTTTTTTCCGTGGTGGTGGTGGACATCTTTATTACCTCCGGCCACTTGGAGTGTGCATCCACCGCTATTAGAAACATTGAGTCCATAAATGGACCAGCAAAGTCGATATGTACCCTTTGCCAAGGAGATGAGGGCCACTCCCATGGATGCAGAGGAGCCTGTGGTGGCGCGTTTTGGACCTTCTGGCATCCTAGACAGCTCTTAGTGATTTCTTCGATGTCCCCATCAATGCCTGGCCACCACACAAACGCTCTTGCTAGGTTCTTCATTTTCACTCCACCCAGATGTCCCTCGTGCAGCTCCTTTAACACCTTCTGTTGAAGTTTGGGTGGAATCACCACTCTAGATCCACACATCAGGGTTCCTCGACACACTGACAGCTGTTCTTTTCTCTGCGAAAATGCTGGCAGCGTTGGTTCGCCCTGTGCTGGCCATCCCTCCACCGTTAAATCATAGACTCGTGAGAGAGTCAGGTCATTTCTTGTTTCGTTTTCGATCATCGAATTTGTTACTGGTAGACATTCCACTATGGATGAGTGGAACATCTCTACCGGGTCCACTGTAGTCGCTTCTTCTACTATCGGCAATGGCAAGCGCGATAACCCATCAGCATTTCCATGCTGTTTGGACCTTTTGTATTCGATGTCATATTGGTGTGCCCCAAGTAACGCGGACCACCTCTGTAACCTTTGCGCTGTCATGGTGGAAACGGCCTTGTTAGGGTTGAATATGGACACCAACGGCTGGTGGTCTGTCAGTAATGTGAACTTCTTGCCCTGCAGATAATGATTGAATTTCCTTACACCCCACACAAGGCTGAGGGCCTCCCTATCTATTTGAGCATAATTTCGCTCCGCGGAGGTCAATGATCGGGACGCGAATGCCACTGGCCTTTCCGAGCCATTTGGTAACTTGTGTGAAAGTACTGCTCCAATTCCATAGGGGGAAGCATCACAAGCTAGACGAAGAGGTAACGTTGGGTTGAAATGAGCCAACACTTCTTCAGAGGTAATCAACGCCTTGCTTTGCGAAAGGCCTTTTTACATTCCTCACTCCACTTCCATGATACTTCTTTCCGCAACAGAGCATTCAGCGGATGCAGCACCGTGGATAGATTCGGCAGAAACTTGTGATAATAATTAATCAACCCCAAGAATGATCTTAACTGTGATACGTTTTCCGGAGCGGGGGCCTTCACGACAGCTTCTATCTTGTCAGGTGACTTGTGCAGACCCTCTCGGTCAATGACATGACCGCAGTACGAGATCTGTTTTTGGAAGAACTCACATTTCTTGCGATTAACTCGAAGGCCATATTCCTTCAACCTAGTGAGCACCAGTTTCAAATTTGTGAGGTGTTCTTTCTCGTCTTCTCCCGTAATCAGGATATCGTCTAAGTAACACTGCGTGCTTGGAATTCCTTGTAATACCTGCTCCATGGCCCTCTGCCAAATTGCTGGAGCCGAAGCTACCCCAAAAACCAGTCTATTATAACGATACAAGCCTCTGTGTGTGTTGATGGTGAGGTACTGATGCGCTATCAATTACTCATAAAAGAGTGAGAGTTAGAAGAGTAACTAAAGGCTTTTATTAACAACAGAATGGAGGTCTGCCTCGAGTGGTCGACCGGTCCAGGATACCAAGGGCTGGGGAGCAGTCACCTTTATACTAGGACCTGTGGGAGGAGTCAGCCGAGGCATGTCCAGGCATGTACACAGTGGAATACAAACAGGACAAACAGGAATACAAACAGTGGTTTACCACATTCACCCCTTGTTTAAAATTGAGTCCGGCGGGGTGAAGTGTATTAAAAGTTAGTGTATTGGAGTCTCTCCGGAGGTCTTGTCTGCCGCTGTGATCGGCGTGGCGACGGCAGGGGTAGTGAAGCTTCCGGCGTCGAGTCCAGCGTAGGCTGTGGCACAGGCGTGTCGTCCTCGTAGATGTCGAGCGGGTCGCGGGGCCCAGGCCTGCCGTCTGCTGGGGCTGGATATCGGATCGTGGGGGGGGGTGGTAGTGGGTAGTGGGTTACTGTGGTCCCCGAGGGTGCAAGGTCTCTTATGGAGACTGTGTCCTCCCGCCCGTCCGGGTATGCGATGTAAGCATACTGGGGGTTGGCGTGGAGGAGGTCGACCCTCTCGACCAGGGGGTCTGTTTTATGGGTCCTCACGTGTCTTCTCAGTAGGACCGGCCCTGGGGACGTCAGCCATGGCGGTAGCGATGTCCCTGATGTGGACTTCCTTGGGAAGACGAACATTTTCTCATGAGGGGTGGCGTTAGTGGCAGTGCAGAGCAGTGACCGAATAGAGTGGAGCGCATCGGGGAGCACATCCTGCCAGCAGGAGGTTGGAAGGCCCCTAGACTTTAAGGCTAGCAGGACGGCCTTCCAAACTGTCGCATTTTCTCTTTCCACCTGTCCGTTCCCCCGGGGGTTGTAACTGGTGGTCCTGCTTGTGGCAATACCCCTAGTTAGCAGGTACTGACGGAGTTCGTCGCTCATAAACGATGAGCCCCGGTCGCTATGGATATAGCTGGGGAAGCCGAACAGGGTGAAGAGGTTGTTCAGACATTTAATGACCGTGGCACTGGTCATGTCCGGGCAGGGGAAGGCGAACGGGAAACGGGAGTACTCATCAATAATATTGAGGAAGTACACATTGCGGTCGGAGGAGGGGAGAGGCCCTTTAAAATCAACGCTCAGGCGCTCGAAGGGGCGAGTGGCTTTTATCAGGTGGGCCCTGTCTGGTCTATAAAAGTGTGGTTTGCACTCAGCGCAGACTTGGCAGTTCCTGGTCATGGTCCTGACCTCCTCAATAGAGTAAGGCAGGTTGCGGGCCTTGATGAGGTGGAAGAACCTGGTGACCCCCGGGTGGCAGAGGTCATTGTGGAGGACCCGTAGTCTATCGATCTGCGCGCTGGCGCAGGTGCCACGCGATAGCGCATCCGGGGGTTCATTTAGCTTCCCGGGCCGGTACAAGATCTCGTAGTTGTAGGTGGAAAGTTCGATTCTCCACCTCAAGATCTTGTCATTTTTGATTTTGCCCCTCTGCTTGTTGTTAAACATAAAAGCAACTGAACGCTGGTCAGTGAGCAGGGTAAATCGTTTTCCGGCCAGGTAGTGCCTCCAATGACGCACAGCCTCCACAATCGCCTGGGCCTCCTTCTCAACAGCGGAGTGTCTGGTCTCCGGGCCTTGGAGGGTTCGTGAAAAGAAGGCCACGGGTCTCCCCGCCTGATTGAGGGTAGCGGCCAGGGCAAAGTCGGACGCGTCGCTTTCCACCTGGAAGGGGATGGATTCGTCCACTGCATGCATGGTGGCTTTGGCAATGTCCTCCTTGATACGGTGGAAGGCTAAGCGGGCCTCTGCCGTCAAGGGAAAAGAGGTGGACTTGATCAGCGGACGGGCCTTGTCCGCATAGTAGGGGACCCACTGGGCGTAATAGGAGAAAAACCCTAGGCACCTCTTCAGGGCCTTGAGGCAGTGGGGCAGTGGAAGTTCCATAAGGGGACGCATCCGGTCGGGGTCGGGGCTGATGACTCCGTGTTCCACAACACAGCCAAGGATGGCGAGGCGGTTTGTGCGGAATATGCACTTCTCCTTGTTATATGTCAGGTTTAGGAGTTGGGCGGTGCGGAGGAATTTTTCGAGGTTTGCGTCATGGTCCTGCAAGTCACGGCCGCAGATGGTCACATTGTCCAGATATGGGAAAGTGGCCTGCAACGCATTTTGATCTACCATCCGGTCCATCTCCCTTTGGAAGATGGAGACCCCGTTGGTGACGCCAAAGGGAACCCTAAGGAAGTGATAGAGGCGGCCGTTTGCCTCAAAGGCAGTGTACTGGCGGTCCTCAGGGCGGATGGGGAGCTGGTGGTACGCTGATTTCAGGTCAATGGTCGAGAAGACGCGGTACTGCGCGATCTGGTTGACCATATGAGCTATACGGGGGAGTGGGTAGGCGTCCAGCAGGGTGTAGCGATTTATTGTCTGGCTGTAGTCGATGACCAGGCACTGCTTCTCGCTGGTCTTAACGACCACAACCTGGGCTCGCCAGGGGCTGGTGCTGCCCTCAATAATCCCTTCTTTCAGGAGCCGCTCCACTTCGGTTTTAATGAAAACCCTGTCCCCGGCACTGTATCGCCTGCTCTTTGTGGCGATGGGCTTACAGTCGGGGGTGAGATTAGCAAACAGTGGTGGGGGGGTGACTCTGAGTGTGGAGAGGTTGCACCTGGTGCGCGGCGGGCAATTTGGAAGCTGCTGGCTGCGGACTGTGAGTGGGGGTAGGGGTCCACCGTACGCCATCGTAACACTTTTAAGGTGGCACTGAAAATCTAACCCCAGCAGGACGGCAGCGCAGAGGTCAGGCAGGACCAGAAGTTTAAAATGATCGTACACGGTCCCGTCTACTACGAGTGTCACCACGCAGTATCCGCCGATGTCCGCCGACTGGGACTCGGAGGCCATAGAAATCCGCTGTTGCGCAGGCAGGACTGGGAGAGAGCAATGCCGCACCGTGTCGGGGTGGATGAAGCTCTCCGTGCTCCCAGAGTCAAAAAGGCAGATTGTATCGTGACCATTTACCTTAATGTCCATTGTGGAACTGGCCAGTTGGTGCGGTCTCGCTTGGTCCAGTGTAACGGATGCCAGCGTAGGGGTCGGTGTGTCGCTGCGGGTATCAGATGAGGCGGTGTCGGGGGCCTGCTGCGTCCCGGCTGTCGTCCAAGATGGCGGCGTCCATGATCCCCATGTGGCTGGAGGCGTCCAAAATGGCTGCTGTACCGGTGATTCGCACACGGCCGGGGAGGTCCAAAATGGCGGCCCGCATGGCCCACACGCGGCGCTGCTGGGGTTCGGGGTGGCTTTGGCCCTGCAGACGCTAGCGTAGTGTCCCTTCTTCCCGCAGCCCGAGCAGATCGCGTTTTTCGCCGGGCAGCGCGCTCTGGGGTGTTTTGCCTGGCCACAGAAGTAGCATTTCTGGCCTTGGGGCACTACTGTCTGGCCTTGGGACACTGCTGCGGTAGTTGGGCCGTTGTTGGGGTGTGGCTGGGGTGGCACGGCGCTATGAGGCGGTCCTACCGTGTCCCAGGCTGTCATTCCCCGCGGCGTCCACGGTGCAGAGGAGTAGGCATCCATACCCTGGTAGGCTGCATCCAACGATAGTGCGAGTTCAGAGGCCTTGTTGAGGCTCCAACAGTCGCTGTCGTGTGTAATTGGATCTGTGGCCCGCTACAAAAGCGTCCCGGATAAGTTCCTCTGTGTACACGGCGGCCTTTACATCCTTACAACCACAGGCCCGGCCAAGCACAGACAGTGCCTGAAGGTATTCCACGGTCGATTCCCCAGGTGGTTGTTTACGACTCCCCAGGAGGTGCCTGGCGTACACTTCGTTCACTGGGCGCGTGTACTGGTCCTTGAGGAGCTTGATAGCATCCGCGTACGAGGTCGCGTCTTGGATGACCGAGTACACTCGGTGGTTCACTTTGGAGGTCAGGACATCCAGTTTGTCCTCGTCCGATTTGATTGCTTCGGAGGCGGTCAGGAATTTTTCGAAACACTTAAGCCAGTGAGTAAACTTGGTGGATGAGTCCGCCTCCCGATGATCTAAGTCCAGGCATGCTGGTGTGAGGATCTTCTCCATTATAAAAATGTTGTTAATAAAATTGATGCGCTATCAATTACTCATAAAAGACTGAGAGTTAGAAGAGTAACTAAAGGCTTTTATTAACAACAGAATGGAGATCTGCCTCGAGTGGTCGACCGGTCCATGATACCAAGGGCTGGGGAGCAGTCACCTTTATACTAGGACCTGTGGGAGGAGTCAGCCGAGGCATGTCCAGGCATGTACACAGTGGAATACAAACAGGACAAACAGGAATACAAACAGTGGTTTACCACAGGTACTGACGCGACTCTTCCTCGACTTCCATTTGTAAGTATGCCTGTGCCAGGTCTATCTTGGTGAAGTGTTTCCCTCCAGCCAACGAAGCAAAGATATCTTCAATCCGCGGAAGCGGGTATTGTACCGTGTGAAGCACCGGATTCACTGTGATCTTGAAGTCTCCGCAGATGCGGACCTTCCCCGGTCCCCCTGGCTTGTTACTTGGTGAAGACTTCATGACGGGAACAATGGGCGTGGCCCACTCACTCCAGTCCACTTTTGACAGTACCCCTGATCGTTCAAGTTCTTCCAGTTCTGCCTCCACAGCAGGTCGTATCGCGTAAGGTACCGATCTGGCTTTGAAAAATTTTGGGCTTGCATGTTCTGCAATCTTAACCTTTGCTTTAATTCCTTGCAGTGTTCCCAGTCCTTGCTGGAATACCTCTTTAGCTTCGTCTAATATTCTGGACAACCGTTCAGGTTTTACATCTTCCTTTCCGGAATCTACCGTCATGGTGTTTAGTGAATGCCAGTCTATCTTTATTTTCCTGATCCACTCCCATCCCAGAAGTGGTGGACCTCCCTCAGGCAACACATACAGGTCCATCCTTTGGTGCTCTTTGTCCTTGTATCTCACCTTGGCTTCTATCTTGCCGATGGGGTATACTTTGTGCCCCGTGTATGTCTTCAATACTAGTTCCGTATCCCGTAGGGGAATATGCTTGAATAACTTTTTATAATCATGCTTATTCATGACCGTCAATGCCGATCCGGTGTCCACTTCCATTTTCACTTGGGCTTTTGCAATCTGTAGTGTGATCCAGATAGCTTCATTACTCACATTGTGAATTCTCAGACTATCCAGTTCCTTGCAGTTGGAGTGTGAGTCCGAATTCTGTTCTTCCGGACTCTTCCTAGTCACCTCATGTACCTTCCTGTACCTCTTTTGTGGTGACTCATTATTGTTGGTCTTCTTCCCTGACCGGCATACCTTAGCTATGTGACCGAGCTTGCCACATTTCCTACATTCCTGGTTTTTAAACCAGCATTGGTTCTGGTCGTGTGTTGTCTTCCCACAACGATAGCATTTCGTTGTACCCGAAGTAATTTGCTGCACCCTGAGTGCCGCTGCCTTTAGCTGCATTTCCGCCGTTCCTTTCGCTGCGGCTTCGTTCGATGCAGCAATAAGGACAGCCTTCTCAAGTGTAAGATCGTTCTCTTCGAGCAGTCGTTTTTGTGTTTCTTCCTTCGACATTCCGCACACGAATTTGTCTCGCAACGCCTCTGTCAGATTCCCTCCAAACTGGCAGTGTTTCGCTAGTCTACGCAGTTCGACCAAGTATTCTGCGTTGCTTTCGTCTTTCCTTTGCGTTCTCGCATAGAATTTGAATCGTTCCGCCAACATCAACGGTGTGGGGTTCAAGTGATCCTTCAGAACAGTCACAATATCATCGAAAGTCTGATCCGCCGGTTTAGCTGGTGCTAGTAGATGCTTCAAGAGCTCGTATGTCTTCGCGCCCATCGAGTTTAGCAAGGTTGTAGCTTTGTCATCTTCTTCTATTTTATTGGCCTCACAATAGATCTCAATGCGTTCCACATACGTGGCCCAGTCTTCTACCTCGGAATTAAAATCGTTGATGTTACCACGCTTAGGCATCTTCCTCTCTTCCTGATAACACCACGAATTATTTCTTTAAAAAAATTTTTTTCCAAGATGGCGGTTCCCCGCTTCTGTCTTCTTCTCCGCCTAATGGCGGCTTCCCGCGTTCCTTCCCCTGGCGGGAGGGGTACACTTTCCCCATGGGCAACGGCCGCTGGCTTTCAGGTTCACAGCCTGCGCGTCGGCTTCAGTGCTTTCCCTTTTCTCGGCAGGGCAACCGGCGCTGGGTACACCCCGTTGATGGCGAACAGTTTCAGCCGCTGGGCTGGCTCTCGCTCAGTTCCCCTTGCTTGGGCTCTGTCTCTCTCCCGCTCGCTCGGCTCTAATGGCGCTGGGTACACCCCGTTGACGGCGAATAGTTTCAGCCGCTGGACTGGCTCTCGCTCAGTCTCCCTTGGTCGGCTCTGCCTCTCCCGCTCGCTCGGCTCCCAATCGCGCCTCCCAGCCCTCTCGCAGTCTGGTGCTTCCCTCCCCGGCTGCGGCTGAGTTTTTATATCTTCCCGCGCCTACGCTCCCGGTCGCAGCGCTTCCTGGCTTCGGTCGCTGCCTGGCCTTTTTCGCCGGTCGCGGCCTAGCTGTCTCACGACGCCGTTGCGTCCCCAGCCTGTCTGTACCGCGGCTTCCTTGCTCCACGCTTCCCCAGTCTCAGCGCCTCTGGGCCCGACTTCTGTCCGGCTCCTTTCCCCCTCGACCGTGGTCGAGTGCACCGCCCTTATCCTCCGGTTATTCTTTTTACTTTTCCCTTACTCACAGTCACCGTGGCCGCCTTGCTTCTCGTGCTGATCGGCTCACTCCTCACCATGGCAGAAGGGACAGTCAGTGCCTGTTGCTGATGGAAGTCTTTGTCTCTGAATTCTTCCTCCTTTCCAGCTCTGCAGACTCGAGTTTTCTCCCAGCAGAATGACGAGGGCGGTTGCCTCTTCTCGACGCTCGTTAACTGCTTCGGAATTATTGTTGCCGCAGGGTACGATCGGACTCGTCGCCACTGTAAAGTCTGTGGGTTGTTCAGTTAATTAATACACAGACTCCAAGAGTAACTTAAAACAGGACTTTACTATTCGAAGGTCAGGGCGAATCTGCCCAATTCTTCCTGACACAGCACTTATATACCGGTGTGGTCACCGTCGGTATTACAGTATACAGAAGCCAACAAAGTAGTGCAACACCTAAAGTAGTTCTCTTAAAGGTGGACGGTTACATACAATAGTTCTCTTAAAGGTAGACGGGTACATACACTACAGGCTGGATTGGATTTGTCCTGCTTTTTGTGGACAGGACATACCTGGGCAGTGTTCCCAGCTTGGCTAGAGACGCGGCTAGTTCTGGAGCACAAGTCTTCAGCACAACAGCCGGGATGTTGTCAGGGTCCATAGCCTTTGCTATATCCAGTGCACTCAGCCGTTTCTTGATATCACGTGGAGTGAATCGAATTGGCCGAAGACTGGCTTCTGTGATGGTGGGAACCTCAGGAGTAGGCCGATATGGATCATCCACTCGGCACTTCTGGCTGAAGATGGTTGCAAACGCCTCAGCCTTGTCTTTTGCACTCACGTGCTGGGCTCCACCATCATTGAGGATGGGGATATTCATGGAGCCTCCTCCCTTTAGTTGTTTATGGTCCACCACCATTCACGACTGGATGTGGCAGGACTTCAGAGCTTTGATCTGATCCATTGATTGTGCGATCATTTAGCCCTGTCTATAGCATGCTGCTTCCGCTTTTTAGCATGCATGTAGTCCTGTGTTGCAGCTTCCCCAGGTTGGCACCTCATTTTTAGGTACGCCTGGTGCTGCTCCTGGCATACTCTGCTACACTCCTTATTGAACCAGGGTTTGTCCCCTGGCTAGATGGTAATGGGCGCTAAATCGGCGAGCTCTCTCCCTGGGCCTCTGAGCAGCCATGATAATCGTTGTTGAAGATTTGCACCTCCTTGCAGGCCCAGGTCAAATGCAGCAATGATCAGGGTGAGGCTGTGCAGCATGATGGACCCTCCCTTTAAGAACTGGAAGGCACCAGTATGTCTGAGTACAAGGTAATTGACAGTGCCTGAGCTTGACTGGCGCTCTGAGGTAGTGCTCCATTCCCTGACGTTACCGCCGTAAGAGAAGCGTGTAGTACTTGATTTAACGCTCTAATCACCTCCAGGGACGCTGGAGATGAATTTCCCGGTCGCCGGCGATAATTTGCACCGGGCGCTAAATTTTGCGCCCAGCTGATATTAGCGCCCCAAAATGGTTGATACCGAAGTTTTTCCCCTGAGACTTTGTGTCTGGTCTAATTTACACTGCAGCTTATCACAGCAGAGTCGATAGTCTAAGGAGGGACAGTTAAACCTCTGCCTACTGAAAATCTATAGTTTTATCATTTCTTCTGTTCACTTATCCATTTACTGTTTAATAGGTCTGTTTACCAGTGTGCAGCCTAAGCCCATGGTCTAATAAACTCCTTGGCCTAGAAATTCAGTTGCGTTAGCGCCCACTTAGGGGCGAAAGAGTGGGTTGCGCTGGAATTTTTTTAGCACCCGAAATTAGGTGGGCCCTAACATCGGCGTTAGCCGGTAGCGCTGCGCCGGCACCGATGACGTCATCGGTGTGCGCAGTGCCCCGGTACCGCCCGAAACCACGCCAATCCCCATCTTCAGTAGCGGCCGCCTCTTCCGTGGTGGCCGCTAACAACATCGGGAGACCGTGTCCTTACAGCAGCCTTAGCGGGGCGCTTTAAGGCGGAGGTGCGGCCGGCCGCTTTTTCGGCGGCCGCCTGCCCGCACCTCCTTCCCCGGCCTCCTCCACCCCCCCCCCCGCGGCATTGCCGGCTGGTTTCCGTGGAGCCCGGCACTTCTCCGTTGTGCCGGGCTCTTTTGCCGGCACTTGCAATCGGGGCTCCGGCCGTTGCAGGCACCTCCCCCTTAAGAGAAGGGGGAGGCCTGCAGTACAGCAGCCTGCCGCACCGCATCGGGTGGCGCAGCGGGACCAGGAGCGCTGAAATTCACTTTCAGCGCCCCAAGCGGGGCGGCCACACCCTGGAACAGCGCCCGGTTCCGCTTTGGGGCACTGAAAGTGAATATGGGGCGGGCACAACTGGCTCCGCGGCGGGCGCAAAATTTTCGGCGCAAACGAGCTGGCGGGGCTATACCCAATTTCTAGGCCCTTATTCTACTGCCTTCTGAAGTTGATGTAAGGGTGCATGATATAACCACTTTCTGAAATACAGCAACAAGGGTTTTCAGTTCAATCTCTGGGTTCACTGTAAATTATCTAGATACTGAGCAGATAAAAAAATATATTCCAGAGAGTGAGGGCTTGTGTATGAGTGTGTTCTGAGATGCCGAACCTGAGAAAATATCCTAAAACATAACAGTGATGGCAGCAATTGGATCATTCACAGATGAACATTTGACTCAAACATTTCAATTTTATAATAAGTTGCAAACAACAGCTAAGAAAGCTAGAGAGCTAGTATTGAGCTGTTTGGCTGTAGAGGAAGAAGCAAAGGACTATGAATACCAGCTAGAAGTATTGCAACTGCAGGCTGCAAAGGAACAATGTGAGGAGGAGGTCATATTATGCTTTGGGTTCAGATCTCAGGCCACTCTTTTCGGTGAGTAATTTGCTCCATATTTGTCAGAAACAAATGTCCCAATTTGAGGCTGATTAGAAAAAAACACCAGTGCAAACTTAAAGATGAGAAACAGAGACAACATATTGATACGCTATGGAAACATGAGGGTAAGGGAAAGGACTGTTGAACTGGTAGAGAAAGGTTTATCAACAGCAACTCCAGTAAGTGAGATTACAGTTAAAGTAGCCCACAACTTTGTGTGGAAAAATTTCATGAGATCCAGCCTGATAATGTTAAAGGAACGGATACACAATTTCATTAGGTCTTTTGAATTATTAGAAAACCACCATAAGTGAAACAAAGAAGCTTTGCTGGAAAGACTCATACTTTGTGGTAATGTGCTCACTACCACGGACAACATGAACTATGACATTGTAAAATCTGCCTTTCATGCTGCTTATGACTTAACATCTGAATCCTACGGACAAAATTTAAGAAGTTGTGGAAAACTCCACATTGTAATTGCAGAGAATTTATCATAGGATTTTGAAATTGTACACAATAAATTGGTTTATACTAAATTATCACAGTATTATCAACCAGTAAACAGTACAGTGCACTTTTCAGTATGCACAATTTAAAAACACTATTGTTTAGAAACAGAAGAAAGGCCTTTCAGGTTTGGGTATTGGCAGAAAACTGTCAAATCATGATTGCCATGTGATGTGTTAAACATAAGCAGCAATATTTAGTCTGGTAGAAGGCTTGGAAAGAGTATCAACAGCATCAGGAAGCATTTGGCAACCTGGTGACTTAGGAAGTGCTGTAATAGTGGCTGACTGTAGGGCAGCAATGACAGTACTGGACGCCTAGGGCTTGGTTTTGCCAGTGTGGGCGGGCTGGGGCGTGTCAGGTGGTTTTCCTGCCAGGATCCCGACTCCGATGTGAAGTGGGAAAAAAGTGCGATTTTCCCCTAATTGGGCACTTGATTTCCAGCGTGTGGGAACCCCTGGCCCAATTAGTCTTTTCATCCAGAAAGTCGCCTCCGAAGATGTGATCAGTGCTGCTGGATTTAAGGCCTTGCTTCTTCTGGAGACTGGAAACGCTTTGGACATTGTGTGAAGGACTTCATTTACCGACCATGTCCACCAGCAAGCAAAAGTGTTCACCTCGCTTTGATGAGCCCTTCCTCCAAGCTCTGGTGCAGGGAGCAAGATCTAATAAGGAGGTGCTGTTCCCTTCATCAGGGAGAAAAAATCCACCCATCAGACTAAAGCTGTCTGGCTGCAAATGGCCCAGGAGGTCAATGAGCCGCAGAACTTGGCTGCAATGCAGGAAGAGGTTTCATGACCTTCTCCGCACAGGAAAAGTGAGTATGTCTTTCCCATCACCCTCAATCTGATCCCCATTGCCTCTCCTCACCAGCACTCTGCTTTGCCAACCTCTTCCTCCACATCCCACTTGACACTTACATCCATGCATCCTTACCCATTCCCTCTCTCTCTATGGTCACATTCAGTTAACTATTTGACCATGCAGCCCTCACACTCTCTATCACTGTAATGCAATGGCAACTTACAACACACAGGGAGGGCCCTTTGTCTCCTTCTAAGCATCTATGCTATGGATTCTCTACACTCACTCCTTCATTCTCACTCAAACTCCACTTGTGTCCCTCATTGCAGGAAAAGAGAGCCCACAATAAGAGGGAAAGAGCAAGGACAGGAGGAGGGCCACCCTCAGTAGCCCAGCTCACAACGTCAGAGGAGGCGGCCCTGGAAATTGCCGGGATCGAGGAAGATTCCCAAGTGGGGGACGGACAGGTGGGCGCATCACAGCAAGCTCGTGACAGAATAGTTTGGCATCTTTCTCATTGACATTGCATGAGTCACTGATAATGAATCTGATGTTCTAACAGGTTGACTTATGATCATCTGCACTATTCAATGCGCATGTAACCTTGACCTCACATCTCTTACTCTTTCCTTTATTCCCCTACAGGACCATCGAGAGCCCCCATCCCCACTGTCCAGGAGGAAGAGCCTGAGCTTCCAGACTCCTCAGAGGAAGCTGCAACCTCTGAGGGCGCAGTGTCAGCAGAATTAAGTGCACACATCACCAACGCAGACACTCACACGTCGGTGGGACCTTCGGGACATAGAGTAGAGTTGTCACCTGGTGTATCACAGCTCACAAGTGAGAATCAGCAGATGGTGGAGACAGTGACAGCAGTGGAGAGTCCTCATCGGAGGACGCTCCCAGCTCAGCTCCACTGCATGTCAACCCTGTGCCTCCGGGTCCATCCAGAAGGAGAGCGGAGCTGGAACTCCAGGAACAGGTACAGGAGTCTCTGGCAGGTTTTGTCTCCAGGGTCACTGTGAGTGTGGAGTGAATGGAGGAGTCCATCGCTAAAATGAGCAGAGCCTTTGTGGAGGCGTTGGCGCATGAACGCATCACCACGGAAAGGATGGCAACCTCCGTGGAAAGGATGGCTACCTCCGGGGTAAGGCTGGCTACTGTAGAGGAGAGGATGGCTATGTCCATGGAGGAGCTTAGTCGCCAGGGTAATGAAAACACAGTAATTGTTCAGAATAGACTGACATTTCTTGAGGAGCGATGGTCACCTATTGAGCAAACAAACCAAACCTTCATGCAAGTCCTCTGGAGTAGGACTTCCGGTGCAGAAATGGGTCCTCGTGGCCCCCCTGCAGTGCAGCAAGGTGCTGTCCAGCCACTTGCTAGCTCGGAAGTGGGGCTGACCCATGAGAGGGATGATGGTGGCAGACAACAAGGAATTGGGGGCTCCTCTCCAAGCTCTCACACGACTATGCCACTGCAGAGCCCTCGGTCAGAGCCACACCAAAATCCCGACCCAACTGAGATCAGCGTCTCAACCCCTGTACAGCTGCAGGAGCAGCAGACTGTTGTCGAGCCCTCACAGGTTCGCAACCCCAGAGGACGCCCGCCAAAGGTGTCGAGACAGGAGCAGCAAGAAAGTGAGCAAGGGGCCTCCACATCTGCTGAAGCCACAGGGGAAGCACCATGTAGGAGCATGCATAAGAGGAAGATAATGCACAAGTAGTCACAAGGGTAGTCACTTGGGTGTAATGTTGTGTTTATTTTTGAAATGCCATCAGTTGCTTGTTGTCATAAAAAATCCTGATTGCAAACTGTTGAAGTTGTGGCGTGTGTCATTTTGCTAATGGGACTTCCACATTGAGGTTTTAGGGTGACTTGCAATTGTCAGTATGGTGGTCAGAGTGATAGGAATCCGTAGGTCCTTGGCCATTGTCGATGGTCTGATAAGAAGGTGCGAGGCAAAAGTGTTTGATTGTGAAGGCTAAGCAAATCTGGCCAACATGAGTGTGTCCCTTGCATCCCGGGCAGCAATGTGGTCGCGCGCTGGCGCCTTCTGGCCTATGCAGCTTCAGGTGGGTGAGCAGCAGCTTGGTGTTCCTGCTGTTGCTGCTGCTGTTGGTGCTGCTGTTGTTCATGGTTCTGCTGCTGCCACGGCTGGTCTTCGTCCGAATCTGATGTCCTGGAGGAAAGGAAATAAATGGTTCCCATGCTTCTAGTATATGCCTCAGTTGAGGAAGCGCTCAGTCAAGGTGGCGAGAGGGGTTTCCCAGGAGGTCACACTGGGGATGGGTGTCAGGCTCCAAACTTCCATAACAATGGGTATGCCTGCTAAATGTTCCCCCAGACCTGAGACAACAAAGTTCTGCCACCTGCAAATGATGATGGCTGAATTCCTTTTTAATGGTGGAGCTGCAGCTGTTAGTAAGCAGTCCACTTGTGAGGCCGCCAGGATTCACTGGCGTGTTCCAGAGGAGGCGTGCAGGATGTGCGAAAATTGGTAAAATCAGAAAGGCCTCTCAAAATGGGATTATAGAGGCAATTAAGTGGTTGTTAAGGGCCTTAAGGGCCTATCCCGCCTCTTGGAGGCGGGATGGAAACGGGGTCAGAAAACAAGCATGTGGTAAAATTGCTCGGAGATGGGTTGGAGACGGGATCAGACCCGCCCGCCATTTTTTTGCGATTTTAACACCTCACACACCTCCAATCCTGCCTCCTCAGGCCTGGCAAAATTGAGTCCCTAGTGTCTCTCCTATCTCCCCTCATTCCCTCTCTCACCTCATCTTGACCATAAGACTAACCTCCTGCTCCTTTCACCCATTCCCACTAAACTGCTGACCACGCTTTTTTGAGATGTCTTGGGACATTTTTCTATGTTAAAAATTGCAAGTTGTCATTGTACTGGATATAGCTCAGGTGGATTTTAGGCCAGCAGTAGTAGTGAAAAGGGTATTAGTCGCTTGGAGAAGGCAAAAATAGTGATATTAGGATGTAAGTGACAGCCTTAGTAAAGATGGATAGGAAATATGTTGGAAGTATATGATTTGTTCAAATCCTTTTTCTTGTTTTGATAAGTTCCAGGTAATGTTAAAACTCTACATTGTCCAGTCATATTTACATCACGAAAGTCTGACAACTTTAATTAGTCCAAGTACAGCATTGTATGAGTTTTTTTTTGATAATGCAGTTTTTAAACAATAGACATTTACGTTGAAATGGGAAACAAAAAACTACTTATTCGTTTTATTAGGTGACCAATCATTGCTTTAAAAATCCGATAATTTATAAGGCACTTGCCGTTACATAAGGGGACATCTTTGAATCTGTATACTTATTTTGGGCAGCTCGGTGGTTAAGTAAGTGGCCTATTCTATAAAGTACTCATGTAACTACCACAACCACAACACCAATAACAACTTGCATTGACGTACTGCCTTTCACATAGTAAAATACCCCAAGGTGTTTCACAGAGGCATAATCAGACAGAAATGGACACTGAGCCTATGAAGGAGATATTGGGGAATGACCGAATGCCTCCTGCTGCATTCTCACCCATTTTTGCCGAATTTTAATTTTCGGGCCCAACAGACGTGTGGTGCAAGAAGCAGCCATCCACTTCCCAACGTTGAAAATTTAAATTTAAAAGGGCAGAATGGCGGACTGATGCCATACGTCTCCATTTCCAGCGTTACGCCCTTTGATATGACTAAGTGTAGGGTTCTCAAAATTCCCACATTCCCCAAGAGTTATGGATAAAGGGACCCTGTATGGACAAGTTATTAAAAAGGGTACCCAAAAGAAAATGGCTTCTGAAACCTCGTGACCGAAGCCTGCAGGATTTTTAAAAGCAAGGCCCTGCAAAGGCAGGCCCATTCAAATCCTGGAATGAAACCTAACATGCATGGGTCTGTGAAAGACTTTGTCATTTTCTAAAGCCAGACAGCTAGGTAAACACAGAATAAGCATTCTTCATCTTGAAAACAGTTTAACTCAGGATAGACGTAATCTTGAGGCCATTAACTTTCTGCATAAATAATCGGTAACAGCTCAAAGTAGCTACCAATCCAGGAAAACCTGATTAAACTTCATGAATGACAAACAGCCAGGATATTGAAGCCATTAAACAAGGAGACAACCGCCACAAAAGCCGTTAAACTGAATGACTGTAATCACTTTAGATGAGCCCGCCAAAATTAAACAAAGAACTGACCTGATTTGGCACACAGAAAAGGGAATGAAGAACCGGTATAATTGTAGGCCCACCGGTAGCCAAGCTCTCTTCACTTGCTTCTCTTCTTCCTCTCCTCCCACCCCGCGCTGCTCGACACTGAGGACGCCCAGTACAACACCGGGGGCCAAACGCGGGAGGAGAACGGAACCCGAATCAAACACACACAGGACACACGGGGCCGCAAACGGGCAGGCGAGACGAGACGAACAGCAAAAACCGATAAGCAGAGAAGGGCAGCATAAAGAAGCATTGGGGACGAGTGGGCACACACCCCGATCCAGTTATAAATTGGTGTTCGAAGCATGGGTAGAAGGATCAAGCCAACACCATAGACCGCCAACCGAACCTCAACCGCAACAAAACCATCGGCGACCAAACCACCACCAGAAGAACAACCATTTCTGCAAGGTAAAGTACCCAACAATGACTTTACTCCCTATCGCTAACGGAGGAAAAGAGGGTACTTTACACAGATGACTCCTGCACCGCGCCCTGGGACCACGTGACGACGGCAGGCCCCAAAGGACAACAAGAGCGAACCCCAAAACCACAACCGGCTTAATCGACATGTTTCGAACCGTAAAAAGGAACATAAGAACATAAGAAATAGGGGCAGGAGTAGGCCAATCGGCCCCTCGAGCCTGCTCCGCCATTCAATAAGATCATGGCTGATCTGATCCTAACCGCCAATCCACTATCACAGAACCATCTCCTGAATCTAACAGAATTAGACACACGAAATAGGAGCAGGATCAGGCTGCACGGCCCCTGGGCCCGCTCCGCTACCCACAGGGCCATGACCGATCCGAACCTGGACTCATGTCCAAATTCCTTCCCGCTACCCATAACCCTTAATTCCCTTTACTTCGAGGAAACTGTCTATTTCTGTTTAAAATTTATGTAATGATGTAGCTTCTACAGCTTTTTGGGGCAGCATATTCCATGGACCTAATACCCTCTGAGTGAAGTAGTTCCTCCTCATCTTAGTTTTGAAAGAGCAGCCCCTTATTCTAAGACTATGCCCCCTAGTTCTAGTTTCACCCATCATCAGGAACATCTTCCCCGCATTCACCCGATCCAACCCCTTCACAATCTTATATGTTTCAATAAGATCGCCTCTCATTCTTCTGAACTCCAATGAGTAGAGTCCCAATCTACTCAACCTCTCCTCATATGTCCATCCCCTCATCCCCGGGATTAACCGAGTGAACCTTCTTTGTACTGACTCGAGAGCAAGTATGTCCTTTCTTAAGTATGGACACCAAAACTGTACGCAACATTCCAGGTGCGGTCTCACCAATACCTTGTACAACTGAAGCAATACCTCCCTATTTTTATATTCTATCCCCCTAGCAATGAAAGCCAACATTCCATTGGCTTTCTTAATCACTTGCTGCACCTGCATACTAACCTTTTGAGTTTCGTGCACCAGGACCCCCAGATCCCTTTGTACTTCAGTACTTTCCAGTTTCTTGCCATTAAGATAATAACTTGCTCTACGATTTTTCCTGCCAAAGTGCATAACCTCACACTTTCCAGTATTGTATTCCATCTGCCAAATCTCTGCCCACTTATTAGCCTGTCTATGTCCCCTTGCAGGTTTTTTATGTCCTCCTCACTCACTACTTTCCCTCCTATCTTAGTATCATCTGCAAACTTTGATATGTTACACTCGGTCCCCTCCTCCAACTCGTTAATATAGATTGTAAAGAGTTGGGGACCTAGCACTGACCCCTGCAGAACACCACTAGTTACTGATTGCCAGTCTGAGAATGAACCATTTATCCCAACTCTCTGCCTTCTGTTAGATAGCCAATCCTCTATCCATGCCAGAATATTACCCCCAATCCCATGATTTTTTATCTTAAGCCATAATCTTTTGTGTGCCACCTTGTCAAATGCCTTTTGGAAGTCTAAATAAACTACGCCCACTTGTTCCCCTTTATCCACCCTATATGTTACTTCCTCAAAGAACTCCAGCAAATTTGTCAAACATGACTTCCCCTTCATAAAACCATGCTGACTTTGCCCTATTAAATTATGATTATCCAAATGTCCTGTTACTGTCTCCTTAATAATGGACTCCAAAATTTTACCTACCACAGATGTTAGGCTAACCGGTCTATAGTTTCCAGCCTTCTGTCTACTGCCCTTTTTAAATAAGGATGTTACATTAGCAGTTTTCCAGTCTGCCGGGACCTTTGCTGAGTCCAGGGAGTTTTGGAAAATTATTACCAATGCATACACAATCCCTACCGCCACTTCCCTCAAGACCTTAGGATGTAAGCCATCAGGTCCAGGTGATTTATCCACCTTGAGTCCCATTATTTTACCGAGTACCACTTCCTTAGTGATTTGGATTGTGTTTAGCTCCTCCCCCCCTATAGCCCCCTGTTTGTCCAGTGTTGGGATATTCTTAGTGTCCTCTACTGTAAAGACTGATACAAAATATTCATTCAGTGTTTTTGCCATCGCCATATTTCCCACCATTAATTTCCCGGTCTGATCCTCTAAGGGACCAACATTTACTTTAGCCACCCATCTTCTTTTTATATAACTATAAAAACTCTTACTATCTGTTTTTATATTTTTTGCTAATTTACTTTCATAATCTATCTTCCCTTTCTTAATCAATCTTTTTGTTACTTTTTGCTGCCGTTTAAAGTTTTCCCAATCCTCTATCCTCCCACTAGATTTGGCTACCTTATATGCCCTTGTTTTTAGTCGAATACTACCCTTACTTTCTTTACTTAGCCACGGATGGCTGTCTTTTCTTTTACACCCTTTTCTTCTCAGTGGAACATAATTTTTGGAAGTTGTAAAATAACTCCTTAAATGTACACCACTGATCATGTATCGTCTTACCCTTTAATCTATTTTCCCAATCCACTCTACTCAATTCCGCTCTCATACCTTCATAGTCTCCTTTGTTCAAGCTTAGCACGCTTGTTTGAGATCCAACCTTCTCACCCTCTAATTGAATATGGAATTCAACCATGTTATGGTCACTCATTCCAAGGGGATCCTTTACTAGGACATTTTTAATTAATCCTGTCTCGTTACACAGGACCAGATCTAAGGTTGCTTGCCCCCTGGTCGTTTCAGTTACATACTGCTCAAGAAACCCATCCCTAATACACTCAATGAACTCATCCTCAAGGCAGCCCTGCCCAATTTGATTTGTCCAATTAATATGATAGTTAAAATCCCCCATAATTATAGATGTTCCCTTATTACAAGCCTGAACTATTTCCTGATTGATACTCCGTCCAACAGAGTTGCATCTGTTCGGAGGCCTATAGACTACGCCCACTTGTGTTTTTTTCCCCTTATTATTCCTTACCTCCACCCAAACTGTTTCATTATCCTGATCTTTTGACCCAATATCATTTCTCTGTATTACAGTGATTCCTTCCTTTATTAACATAGCCACCCCACCTCCCCTTCCTTCCTGCCTGTCCTTCCTGATCGTTAAATAACCTGGTATGTTTAATTCCCAGGCATTGTCACCCTGCAGCCATGTTTCTGTAATGGCCACAAGATCATACCCATATGTAGTTATTTGTGCCATTAACTCGTCTATTTTGTTACGAATGCTATGTGCATTCAGATAGAGAACTTTCAAATATGTTTTGTGACACTTAGTTCCTGCTTTGGCCCTTTTTATTACTTTACCTTTTACTCCATACCTTCTGCCCATTCCTGACACGCTCTGGTTTTTAATTTCCCCACTGCTACCTAAGTCTATCAACTTCTCTGTTGTCATTTTTATTATTTTCTCTCTAGGAACCTCCCCACACTAGTTAGTTTAAATCCCTCTCTACAGCCCTAGTTATATGATCCGCCAGGACTCTAGTCCCAGCACTGGCCAAGTGAAGCCCGTCCCAACGGAACAGCTCCCTCCTGCCCCAGTACTGGTGCCAGTGTCCCAGGAAGCAAAACCCATTTCTCCCACACCAGTCTTTGAGCCACGCATTTAACTCTCTAATTTTATTTGTCCTAGCCAAATTCGCTCGTGGTTCAGGTAATAATCCAGAGATTATTACCCTTGAGGTTCTGTTTATTAATTTGACCCCATCCAACAGAGTTGCCACTGTTCGGAGGCCTATAGACTACGCCCACTAGTGTTTTTTTCCCCTTATTATTCCTTACCTCCACCCAAACTGTTTCATTATCCTGATCTTTTGACCCAATATCATTTCTCTGTATTACAGAGCATTAGTGAGCATAAATCCCTGGCCCCTCGTAGCTCAATCTAGTTAGGTGTTGGGGATGGGACAAGGGTAGGGAGATTATTAATGTGTTTGTTCCCTCAATGTGCCGTGTGTTCCCCATTCCCAAATAAGTGTACTTTTATATGCCTGTAATTATTCTAGTAATTTTCAGTGTTGTGATTTTATTGTGCCTTTAATAAAAATTATGGTTTTCTTGTACCAAACCAGTTGTCTACTCTATTTTATGTATCACTGCCTGTACCTAAGTCTGGTGTCTAGAACCCAGGGGTGTGGGAGCGATTCGAACTGCTCAGAGACAGTCAGGGGCAGAGCTGACTGGGCACACGCCACCCCCTACAGAAACTAATGTCCATCTGTACAAAAGAGGCACAGAACAGTGCTGGGTGCCTTCATCAAAACTGAAGTGACCTCCAATTGTCACGGTAATTGCTGCAAGTAAGAGCTGGCATTGCATATTCCATTCTATTCCCTTTTTCTCCTTTTCTTTTTTTCCTGTTCAGTGATTCTAAGAGCTCATTTAACAGCTGTAAAAGATTTACAGTGCTGACTGTCTTGACATCTACAACCCCACCACCCCTCCCCCATACTCCTACTCCCACTCCCCTATATTTGGCTGCAACTGAGGATGAAGGCCAAGAAGATGATGAAAAATCATGTGCCAGACAGATCAAAAGGAGCCTCATCAGGGATAGCTTCTGCTGAAGAACCTCCATCAGGCCCTGAAGCTCAACATGACCTTTTCACCATCCAAAAAAAAACCAATTGATCTTTGTCAGGTGTAGGGGGCATCTTTTCTGTGGTTTACTGTAATTTACCTTGTCAGCAGCCTTTGCCTGCACTCTGACCAATTCCAACCTTTTACCTGGTTTACGGTAATTCACCTGGTCAGGCAGCCTTTTGCTGCTACACTGTAAACCAATTTAAACAGCGGTTTTGAATCACTACCCCACCTTCCAGTTCTGACTGGAGGGCTTATAATTAATGATATATTAAAATGGACAACTGGTCTGGGTGTGAGAAAGTCAAACTTTATTAAACTAAAGAAACTATAATCAAATTTTAAAACTATACCACACGAACACAGTAATTACAGTAAATTGCTTAACAGGGGAAGGCAGACGGCAAAAATGAGGGATAAATGTCTACAATGTTGATTAAACAATCTTAGCAATTTCCCCTTAATTACCACCCCCACTCCTTACTAGATTGCTTGCTGAGTCAGAAACCCTGCTCACCTGTGGTCCAGCGAAGTAAGAGAGAGATAGCTTCTCAGGAGCTATCTTTTATATCCTGCCAACTCCTGCTGTTTGGCTGAAAGGGTCTGTGTGCAAAACTCACGCCCAAAGGTTCCAATATACAAGAGAAGGACTGTGATTGGCTGATTCAAAGTGGTTGGAGTGGTTTAATGTGTCTGCACTCTGGGGCCGAAATGTTCCCACCCACATCCGGAGTTCACCTGGGCTAAAACAAAAGGGAATCCAACTGCCCTATTGTTCTGAGTAATGGGTGATTCAAACCCATCCATACTGATCTGTCCCCTATCAAAGTCCCTTTTCCGGGGTTTAGATGTATCCATTGCGTGTAAGTGGTGTTGAAATGGGGCTAGATTGCTGTGTAAACAGAGCCGATTGTTCTGCGGTTTAGTTCAAGTGGGTAAATCCCTTAAGTCAATAAATAAACATCGATTGCTTCTGAGAAGGGAATTGGCAGGTCTGACTGCCACTGTATCCTACCACTTTTTCACAGACATACTCCAAGCTGCCTTTTAAGCCCCATTGTCTCTTTTGGCCATGTTTTTTTCTGATGGCCATTTTCAAACCTCTTAGAAATTACCAAACTCCAGGGAACAATTTTATTAAAATGTACTGTCTTAAAGTTTGCGAATTTTTCCACGAGCTCCTCGATTCCGGTGTTGTCCATGTGTTGCAATGCAGCCTTTTGCAGTTCTGGGCACATTTTAAAAAAACATTGTCCAACCCAGAGGCAATTCAAATCACATAATTCTTCGTCCACAATGTGGACCAATATTTTCCGATCTGCAGGGATTTAGGGGATTTTGTGAACCCCTACAGTTCACCCTTTGGATACTTCCAACTTGATTGTAGTAACCACTCGAAGGAGTGAGCAAAATTTTCTGACCCCCGACAAACAACCATCCCCTGTGTTTACCTATAGCTACCTACCACTGATCCCCTGACCCATCTATTCCCCTAAAGTTTTGAGAAAAACCGTGGTACGGTAGGCATCTTACAGATACATCAGTTTACAATAAGGGGACTCATGCCCCTGCATCACTTGTTACATTATACAATGCAATCAAAATTTACAATCACTTGTTACATTATAACTTATTGCAAAATGTTGCAATCTTAGTCATACAATGTAATCAAAATGATCCCAAGCACGGAGAGGGTCCTACGCCTCTGCTCAACTTGGAGTTGTCACAAAATGATCCCAAGCACGGAGAGGATCCTACGCCTCTGCTCAACTTGGGGCTGTAACACAAAATACAAAAAAAAAATCTTGAACAATATGCTTAAACAAACCGCGACCATCACGTGCCAATGATGGGTCATGAAATTCGAGTGGGTATTGCTCCTCCCACCCGGGTAGTAAATGTTCCTTCCACCCCCCTTGAATGGTCTTGAACTTTTAAAACATGCAGAATGGATTTACAGACCACCCTGCTCCGCCAGCCCCGAGCCATTACCTTGTCCCTTTGTGGAGGCGGGGTACCCCTCATGTTTAAAATTTCCTTGGCACAGACCGAGACCGGGGAGTATGGGATCGCGACTCCCAGTCCCTCCCCCTCCCGTCTTCCCTCGACTGGCTGCAGAAAATGATGGGTGCCTGTGTGGCGGCTCTCCCTGGCCCCACACTCAAACTTGGATCCCAGATCCGGCCACCCACTCATCCTCCCCTGCCACACTTACACTCTAACTTTGCCCATGGGCCCCCGGGTGAGTTCCTCCCTTCTCCGAATGCACCCACGTGACTCTTGCGTCTCCCCCTCCTCTTTGCAATCTTTCCCGGGCCATCACCACCCACTCCCAGGGAACGCATCCCTATCTGACAAGGCGCCCGCACTTCCCCACCATGACTCCTCAACAGCGAGGTCTCCCGCAAGTGAACTTTGGTCAGGATAGTGCTGGGTTGGGGGCTGTGCCCCACCCAGCTGGGGCCATCTCTTCCGCGTAGGAGGAGTAGGCAAGTTCCTCCGGACCCTGTCCGGTTTCTCCCGAAGGTCGCTGTGGGGTTTCCCTCTGGATTTACCCAGTGTGAGGTGATCCCCAACATTCCGTATCTTGAAATCTTCATTCGATGCTCAGCTCGGGCTGGGCGAATGGGGCTGCTTCTTCTTCCACTCTCCTGCAAAAGAACTTAAAAGGACATGCAGCCAGGTCTCACTGACCTGCTGCCTTAGGTGGAGACATGGTCGGGTCCCTCAACCTCGGAACAAAATACAAATATTTGGCACACTTATAAACTTAAACTTTATACTTAAACTTAAAACTACCAGTTAACTCTAAACTTATAATTCACCTTAAAGCAAGCTATATACACACATAGCTATAATACAAATGCCGCCCGTCTCCGGACGACCAGGTTAATCTCTGGCACTGTTGCAGATTACTGCTGGCTGCAGCGAAGCTGGACTGCCTCCTGCCTCTGGTCCCTCGCAGCTTATGGCCGCTGGTTGGGGACCTCTGTTCTTTGGCTGCTCCCTGGTTCGGGAGACCACCTTACTCCACTGTAAAGTGGTTGACCATCTTGTCTCGGGCTTGTGGACCCACTGAGACCTTCTGAGGGGCATCCCTGTGGGGGAAACTTTGGCTGGCGGACCCTGAGCTAGGGTCACAGCCCTAGCTGGCTGGGAAATTTCTCCCCCTGGTGCAAACATCCCGGACTGTATAAGATACCTGGCAACCTGCCGGTACTCCGGGTTTGTCTCCTTTTCCCTACCCACTCCTGTACTGGGGGCAGGTATTCCCTCACCACCCGCTGCTGGTGGCTGGAAATTTTCCTCCACATGTCCAAAACCTGTTACCAGCTCCCCTGCAAGAGGAATTGCTATCCCTGCCTCCCCAGGGTCCCACATCATGGTGGGGGGGACCACTCTAGAAGCGGGCTGGGAAGCTTGTTCCTTTAAATAGGCAATTGCGCCTGCGCAAACTTCCTCCCCCGAGTCCCTCGGCAGAGGCTGTGAAGCTTCTGTCTTCAAGCAGGCGACGGCGCCTGCGCAAGAACACTTAGAAAGAGCGGCTGGGGTCCTGCAGGCAACTGCGCCTGCGCGTCTGATTTCATTGTAAAAGATAGGAAGAACCGCTGGGTCTTCCAAGCAGGCTACTGTGCCTGCGCGTATAGGTTGGGGAAGCGGGGACCTTTAAACGGCCGACTGCGCCTGCGTGCTCGGCCTCACTGAGCAAGAGCTGCTCGGAGTTCCGAGTCCATGACTGCGCCTGCGCGAACCCAGTGAGAAATCTCTCCTCTCAAGTGCGCGGCTGAGCATACACGAACCTCCTGTTGGCAAAACTCTCCCCTCAGGCACGCGACTGCGCCTGCGCGGGAAAACTGAAAAGGATCCGCTGGTGGTACGGGCTGGGGAACCGCGCTTGCACAAACTTGGTGCTGGGAAACCTCTCCACTTAGGGGCACGACTGCGCCTGCACGAACCTGGTCTTGAGAAACCTCTCAACTCAGGCGTGCGGCTGCGCCTGCGTGGACCTCTTGTTTAAAAGCCTGGGGAATTCCTGTCTCCAGACCAGCGACTGCGCATGCGCGGGGAGTCTCCAAGCGATCTCTGTGAATGGATTCGCAGCAGCCTGCAGATTTCTAATCTTAGGTTGCTGTTTCTCTGTTTCTGAGCCACATAACTTGTTTAAATTTAAACTTTGGTTCGAATTGAAGCTTTGGCCAATATTTAGGTTGCACTGGGGCGATGAAGTGTCCCAATTTGTGGTCTGGACAACTTTTCCCTGGAAACAAGCCACAGTGCCTGTCTTTACAGGCTGTGAACTTGAACTTGTCTGGTCAGCAAACTCATGTCCTCTTACCCGGGTGGCTTTAAATGGGAAATTTTGGACTTGGACCTGCCTTTGGTCTGGGGCCAAAACTATCCCCTGTGTGCCTCCCTTGTCCCGGATTTCTGCTACCGGACCTGCTCTACAGGGGTCCCAGAACTCTCCTTCCCTGTTCCGCTGCTTAAGCAGCTTAGTCCTCCTTAACACCATACCCAAACGCTCTATCTTTCTGTTACGGGGGTATGATCTGCTCCACTAAACCTTTAGTCGCAGGCCAGCTTATAAGCTGCCTTTACCTCCCTAACCTTCTCCTCCTGCTCTGTTACTTCTGAGGTGATGCGGGCATTCTCTTCCCGCAGTCTCATCTCGATCCTTTTTGAACTGTAAATTTGGCACTTTAGGAACTCTATCTTGTTCCTTGCATGGCTTTTGCCCTCGCTAGCTTCTTGGGTGAGGTGTGTGTTTTCCTCCTGGAGCCTCATCTCACTGTCCCTCACCTCTGTGACTTCCTGCACAAGGCACTCTATAAATGCCTGGCATTTCGTGACCTCTAGTGTGAGGCGTGCATTCACTTCCCGCACCCTCATCCCACTATCTCTGGCCTTGTTCACCTCTCTTATGAGGCGTTCTACCTCCGCCTGGCATTTTTCAAGCTGAGACTCCCGATTCTTGGCCTCTTTAACCTCCTCCTGCACCCTCATCTCACCCTCCTTAACCCAGCCACCTATACCATGATAGGTCAGCCTACACGCTGCCGCTAACATCTGCAGGGCTACCCACATACTGAAAACGAGAGAACCAAGAGCTGATGCTTTCTCCAGATCCAGACCACTTATCAAATCAAGAACTGTCTCCAGTCCTGCCGCGGTTGCCAATTTGTAGGGGGGCACCGTTCCGTGGTTTACGGTATTTTACCTTGTCAGCAGCCTTTGCCAGCACTCTGACCAATTCCAACCTTTTACCTGGTTTACGGTAATTCACCTGGTCAGGCAGCCTTTTGCTGCTACACTGTAAACCACTTTAAACAGCGGTTTTGAATCGCTACCCCACCTTCCAGTTCTGACTGGAGGGCTTATAATTAATGATATATTAAAATGGACAACTGGTCTGGGTGTGAGAAAGTCAAACTTTATTAAACTAAAGAAACGATAATCAAATTTTAAAACTATACCACACGAACACAGTAATTACAGTAAATTGCTTAACACGGGAAGGCAGATGGCAAAAATGAGGGATAAATGTCTACAATGTTGATTAAACAATCTTAGCAATTTCCCCTTAATTACCACCCCCTAACTCCTTACTAGGTTGCTTTGCTGACGAGTCAGAAACCCTGCTCACCTGTGGTCCAGCGAAGTAAGAGAGAGATAGCTTCTCAGGAGCTATCTTTAATACCCTGCCAACTCCTGCTGTTTGGCTGAAAGGGTCTGTGTGCAAAACTCGCACCCAAAGGTTCCAATATACAAGAGAAGGACTGTGATTGGCTGATTCAAAGTGGTTGGAGTGGTTTAATGTGTCTGCACTCTGGGGCTGAAATGTTCCCACCCACATCCGGAGTTCACCTGGGCTAAAACAAAAGGGAATCCAACTGCCCTATTGTTCTGAGTAATGGGTGATTCAAACCCATCCATACTGATCTGTCCCCTATCAAAGTCCCTTTTCCGGGGTTTAGATGTATCCATTGCGTGTAAGTGGTGTTGAAATGGGGCTAAATTGCTGTGTAAACAGAGCCGATTGTTCTGCGGTTTAGTTCAAGTGGGTTAATCCCTTAAGTCAATAAACAAACATCGACTGCTTCTGAGAAGGGAACTCCCTTTGATTGGCAGGTCTGACTGCCACTGTACCCTTCCACTTTTTCACAGACATACTCCAAGCTGCCTTTTAAGCCCCATTGTCTCTTTTGGCCATGTTTTTTTCTGACGGCCATTTTCAAACCTCTTTGAAATTACCAAACTCCAGGGAACAATTTTATTAAAATGTACTGTCTTAAAGTGTGCGAATTTTTCCACGAGCTCCTCGATTCCGGTGTTGTCCACGTGCTGCAACGCAGCCTTTTGTGGTTCTGGGCACGTTTTAGAAAAACATTGTCCAACCCAGAGGCAATTCAAATCACATAATTCTTCGTCCACAATGTGGACCAATATTTTCCGATCTGCAGGGATTTAGGGGTTTTGCGAACCCCTACACAGGGTTACCTCATAATAAAAATATGTCACAGACATTCTGGGGGGTTATTTTGGGGAAGGCAAGAAAGAAGGAAAGAAGGAAAGAAAGAAGGAAAGAAGGAAAGTAAGAAAGAAAGACTTGCATTTATGTAGCACCTTTCATGACCACCGGATGTCTCAAAGCGCTTTATTGCCAATGAAGTACTTTTTGGAGTGCAGTCACTGTTGTAATGTAGGAAAAGGGTGAACACAGGTGCTAAGTGGGTGCTGCTCTAATAAGTCATGCCTGGTTTTAACCTGCAATTTTGGGGCTAATTGCTGATTACCATGATTTAATCATGCCTGGAGGCATTAATACAGATACTTCCACATTTAGCACTCGAGCGCTGATTAGGAACAATTTTCCTGGAGCGGTACATGTATCCTTCACCCATGCACTTCTACTGAAGGCATGGAGTACGTTGGCTGACAGACAATGGCACATATCATGATGGCTCAGAGACTGAGGGAGAGGACACAAAGGTTCTCAGAGGCGACACTGGAGGTCCTGGTCGAGGAGGCGCAGTGGAGGAAGGATGTCCTGTACCTGCAGGGGGGAAGGAGACCACAGAGGCAAATAATGCGGCCAATGTGGAAGGAGATTGCTGAAGAGGTCACAGCCAGAACCACTGCCACCAAGACATGGCTCCAGTACCGCAAATAATTAACAATTTGACACGAGTAGTCAAGGTAAGATCCCATCTCAAAAACACACTTCTCAATAACTGTACCTTCTTCTCTTCTTAGGCAGTCCCTCGGAACCAAGGATGACTTGCTTCCACATTAAAAATGAGTTCTCAGGTGACTGATGAGTCCAATGCGGGACCTATAGTCTCTGTCACAGGTGGGGCAGATGGTGGTTGAAGGGGCGGGTGGGTGGGGTGCTTGGGTTGACGTGCGCTCCTTGTGCTGCTTGCGCTTGGCTTCCGCTTGCTCCCAGTGAAGAGACTCGAGGTGTTCGGCGCCTTCCCGGATGCTTCTCCTCCACTTTGTGCGGTCTTGGGCCAGGGATTCCGAGGTGTCGTTGGGGATGTTGCACTTTTTCAAGGAGGCTTTGAGGGTGTCCTTGAAGCGCTTCCTCTGCCCACCTGGGGCTCTCTTGCTGTGCCGAAGCTCCAAGTAGAGCGCTTGTTTTGGGAGTCTCGTATCGGGTATGCGGCCAATCTGACCCGCCCATCGGAGCTGATCGAGCGTGGTCAAAGCTTCGATGCTGGGGGTGTTGGCCTGAGCAAGAACACCGACATTGGTACGCCTATCCTGCCAATGGATTTGCAGGATCTTGTGGATGCAGCGTTGGTGGTACCTCTCCAGTGCCTTGAGGTGCCTGCTGTACATGGTCCATGTCTCTGAGGCATACAGCAGGGTGGGTATCACTGCTGCTCTGTAGACCACCAGCATCACAACCTCAACACATTACATCCACCATCTAACTATACCCTGACATTCACACAACCCACACTATTGCATCCTTCACAGGCACTACTCACATCTCAGACACAGCTTGCAGCTCTTCAATCATGTGAGGCATCACACATACACAAACACACCTGCCAATGTGATCATTCACAATCCCCATTCTTTTTCTTCCAGGGCAAGTTAGCACATGAAAGGCACCAGCAGGACTTGACTGGAGGAGGTGAAGCATGACTTCATAATATCACTCCCCTTGAGGAGGTAGTGTTGGTAGTAATCAGGAGGGGAGTGGCAGTCTCCGTGGCCACAGGCAGAGCAGGGGATATATCGCCTAGAGGTATGTGGTCACTCCAGCTTCCTTGCATATCCACAACTATTCCTGATCCCTCATCCGCCCACCCTATCCTCACAAGCTCCATATGGTCTCACCACACACATCTTCCTATAGAGAACACACACACTGCACCCTAACCCTTCTAGCTTTTTCATTTCAGGCTCCCAGGAGCAAGATCCACCTCACCCCCACCAGAGGAAGAGGAGGAAAAGGAGGAGAGAGTAGAAGAAGGCACTGTGCCAATTGCTTTCGCAATGCACTGTCGCAGGCATCAGCTCAGAGACCGGCACCATGTGCAAACTTAGTGGCTAGGCTAGTGAACAGGGATCCTCACAGTGGCACGTAACGGGCACTAGTCGTCACTTCCCTGCCTGCTCCTCATAACCCTTCACTTCCTTATCTTGCAAAAATCTATCTATCTCCACCTTAAATGTATTTAATGACCCAGCCTCCACAGCTCTCTGGGGCAGAGAATTCCACAGATTTATGACCCTCTGAAAGAAGAAATTCCTCCTCATCTCAGTTCTAAAAGGGTAACCCTTTATTCTGAAACTATGCCCGAGTTCTAGATTTCCCCACGAGGGGAATCATCCTCTCTCCATCCACCTTGTCGAGCCCCCTCAGTATCTTATATGTTTCAATAAGATCACCTCTCATTCTTCTAAATTCCAATGAGTATAGGCCCAACCTGCTCAACTTTTCTTCATAAGTCAGCCACCTCATCTCTGGAATCAACCGAGTGAATCATCTCTGAACTGCCTCCAATGCAAGTATATCCTTCCTTAAATAAGGACACCAAAACTGCACCCAGTACTCAAGGTGTGGTCTCAACAATACCCTGTACAGTTATAGCAGGACTTCCCTGTTTTTAAACTCCAACCCCCTTGAAATAAAGGCCAACATTCCATTTGCCTTTCTGATTACTTGCTGTACCGGCATACTAACGTTTTGTGTTTCATGCACAAGGACCCCCAGGTCCCTCTGAACTGTAGCATTTTGTAATTTCTCTCCATTTAAATCAAAATTTTATTTTTTATTTTTCCTGCCAAAGTGGATAACCTCACACTTTCCCACATTATACTCCATCTGCCAAATGTTTGCTTACTCACTTAGCCTGTCTATATCCCTTTGTAGATTCTTTGAGTCCTCTGCACAACTTGCTTTCCCACCCATCTTTGTATCATCTGCAAACTTGGCTACATTACACTCGGACCCTTCATCCAAGTCATAATGTAGATTGTAAATAGTTGAGGCCCCAGCATCGATCCCTGTGGCACCCCACTAGTTACTGTTTGCCAACTGGAAAATGACATATTTATCCCAACTCTCTGCTTTCTGCTAGTTAGCCAATTCCCTATCCATGCTAATATATTGGCCCAGAAATTCCAGAACGGGGCTTGCAGCGCGTGCAAGCCCCGTATTTACACTTACCCCGCGCTACTGACGATCAGCTCCAGGGACGCCTGGACTTGGTGAATGAAAAAGAAGAATCCCGGACAGCGTATGACGTCACGCCGCCCAGGAGTGCAGCCAGCGCGAAGCCAGGAGCGTGCAGTGTAAGTGAGACACGCCCCTTGAGGTCTCAGTTTCACTGGACACGCCCCCAATGTTTCTGTCAAGCTGCTAATCATTTTTACATGCAAAGCAGCAGTTTAAATAGGTTTTTGGAAGTTTTTTGAAGATTTTGGTAACTTTTATAAACTTTTTTAAATGTTTACATTATTTTGAGTAATCTGAAGTAGTTTTAAAGAGAATTAAAGCAATTTTAAGACTTTTAAAAGCCGTAAAAGAATTTTTTTAAATCCATTTATTTATTTAGCAATGTCGTCGTCATACGTGTCTTCACACTGTTCCCTTTGGGGAACTGTATGAAGTGGTGGAAGGATTTATGGCCGTGATTAATGCTCATTCAGTGACCGTAACCATCTTTGAACCAGCCATTAGGGCGGTTAGTCCTATGGCGGGAGGGTTTTACGGGCTCCCACAAGCTATACAAGGAGGGGGGGCCACCCACACCCACGGACGCAAATATCCCACTGGATGTCAACCCAGAATTTAGAGCCGGAGCTCCGACTCCACTTGCCGGGACTGTCTGGAGCGGGGTTCGAAACCCTACCCTGATCTGGCCCAACGGCGGGGATCCTACCGCTATGACAAAGGCCCAATCCGATTAGCAACGTGAAATGGCAGCATAGGGCTCCAGTCGCGGGGAGGGAAAAGGCGCAGGAAACGTATGGGTGTCACCTTTTGTGCGGAGTGGGCCTTTTGCGTAGCAGTAAGCATCCCCGCCGCTGGGCCAGAAGGAGTAGGGTTTTGAACCCCACTCCAGACAGTCCCGGCAAGTGGAGTCGGTGTTCCAACTTTAAATTCTGGGTGGACATCCAGCGGGATACTTGCGTCCGTGGGTGTTGGTGGCCCCCCCCCCTCAGATGGGTTGTGGGAGCCCGTAAAACCCTCCCGCCATAGGACTAACCATCCTAATGGCTGGTTCAAAGATGGTTACGGTCACGGAATGAGCGTTAATCACGGCCATAAATCCTTCCACCACTTCATACAGTTCCCCAAAGGGAACAGTGTGAGGATACGTACGATGATGACCTCTTGCGCAATGCACCTCCTTGGACCCTCAGTCGCAGATGCGAGGGGGCAAGTCGTGCAATTGTTAAATTTTTCATTTTATTGACATGTAAAATGTTGGCCCAGTAATTCCCTTCCAACTGCGCGAGTACGGTCGGGGGTACTTACGCATCTGGCCGGATAAAATGCCGGTTTTCAGCATGCACAGTGCTTTTGGGGAAAACCGGCATTTCCTGTCCTCTGAACGAAGGGGTTCAGAGGCAGAACGCGTGCGACTGCACAGGCAGCGCGTGCGCAATATAATTCGCCGCTTTCATTACTGCTTTCAGTGAGGTCATGTCCTTACAACTTACACATGAAAAAAGCATGGGTACAGTTGCTCCAGAGGCTGCGGAGGAAGATATTTCTTATCGTGGAGCTTCTGAAAGTATGTATGTCTGTATATATTCCTTTGCGTGTTATGTATATATTCCTTTACTTATGTGTATGAATGTATTATTTAATTATGACTTTCAGAGAAAGTAACTTATTTGAAAATCATAATTAAAAACATACATTCATACACATTAGTAAAGGAATATAAAACATACACACATATACGTAAAGGAATATATGTGGACATACATACATAACTCATTCTCACATTCCATTCACACAGCCACAATTGCTCCTTCTACCTACCGTTCTGAAAAGCCTTTAAAAAAAAAAAAAAAAAAAATTTTAACTTTAAAACTTACTTAAAATTTCTTCAAATAACTTCCCTCCCTTTCCCAAACAAAAATATTGCATTTCAGAAGCTCCACGATAATATGTTTCTTCCTCCACAGCCAATGAACCACTTTACACTTGCTTTTTTCAAGTGTAACTTCTGAGGACTTACCCTCACGGATTTCATGAATGAAATCTACGAAGTTCACTGCGCAAGCGCTGCCTGTGCAGTCGCACGCGCTCGAGGTCTGGAAATGCCGGCGTTCCCCGCATGCGCTGTTCATGCTGAACGCCGGCATTTCCAACGGCCAGATGCGTGAGTACCCCGAGCGCACTCACGCCTTTGGCCGCGAATTTCTGGCCCATTACCCCCAACTCCGTGAGCTCTTATCTTATGCAGTAACCTTTTATGTGGCACCTTATCGAATGCCTTCTCAAAATCCAAATACACCACATCCACTGGTTCACCTTTATCCACCCTACTCGTTACATCCTCAAAGAACTCCAGCAAATTTGTTAAACATGATTTCCTTTTCATAAAACCATGCTGACTCTGCTTGACTGCATTATGATTTTCCAAATGCCCTGCTATTGCTTCCTTATTGAAAGATTCCAGCATTTTCCCAATGACAGAAGTTAGGCTAACTGGTCTATAGTTTGCAGCTTTCTATCTCCCTCCTTTCTTAAATAGGGGTGTTACATTTGCAGTTTTCCAATCCACTGGGAGCTCTCCAGAGTTCAGGGAATTTTGGTATATTGCAACTAATGCATCCACTATCTCTGCAGCCACTTCTTTTAAGACCCTGGGATGCAGGCCATCTGATCCAGGGGACTTGTCGTCTTTTAGTCCCTCTATTTTCCCAAGTACTTTTTCCTCGGTGATAGTGATTGTCTTTAGCTCCCCCCCCTCCCTGTGGCCCCTTGATTATCCATTATTGGGACGTTGTTAGTGTCTTCTACTGTGAAGATAGATGCAAAAGGCTGGATTTTGTGAATGGAGGCGAGTTGGAGATGGGACTGCTGCTTGTCATGTCAATGTCCTGCCTCCATCCTCGCCTGACCAATCAGACAGATTTTTCCATGGTTGAGTTTGTTAAGCCCGCCTTGTGGGCTCAGCAGGCCAATTAGGGAGGAAGTCAGTGACAGATGACGTCAACTTCAGACGTGCTATCTGTCAAGACTTCTTGAAAGAAGAAATGACAGCGTTTGACAGCTATGTGTAGCTGTTAAACACTGACATTCTCTTTAGTTTGATGTGGCTTTGTGGTGAGAACTCATCAAACCTTTCAACTTTGTAAATTTCACATGTCTGTAGGATCGGAAGATCCAACAGCCATTATGTGAAATTGAAAAGGAGAATGTCGGCTCTCCCCATCCAGCATGACTAAAGGCTGTAGAAAGAAAACAAGGTAAGTGCGCACTTTTTTTAAACTTATCACTCACCTTACATACTTACCACTCCACACTTGCACCCATCACTCACCTCTACACCTTACTTCCAGGTGCCTCCGACCACCGCAGACCTCCTCAATGTCTCCTCCAACCCAACGGGGTTCTCAGAGGTCAGGAAGCCTTCACCTGTGAAGGTAAAATGGCACTAATCCTTTTTTCTGCCTGTTAACTACCTTTTAACAGGCAGTTAAAAGGATTAAATGCCTTTTCCACCTCCAGGAGATGGGACCCAAAGCTGCACTTCCTCCCACCTCCTGGCAAAAGGGCACGGAGGCGAGATGGGGGTGGGTTTGCCAACCGCCCCCACTTTCTCCAAATTTACCGGCTGTCCCACCGCCATGCCTGCCTCCTCGGGGCTTGGAAAATCCAGCCCAAAATATTTGTTCAGAGTCTCTGCCATTTCCCTGTTTCCCATTATTAATTCCCCATTCTCATCCTTTAAGGGACCAACATTTACTTTAGCTACCCTCTTCCTTTTTATATACCTGTAGAAGCTCTTACTTTCTGTTTTAATATTTCTTACCAATTTACTCTCATGATTAATCTTCTCTCTATTATATTTTTAGTCATTCTTAGCTGGCTTTTAAAAATTTCCCAATCCTCTGACCTCCCACCAATCTTGGCAACATTGTATGCCTTCGTTTTCAATTTGATACCATCCTTTACTTCCTTAGTTAGCCACGGATGGTACTCCCTTCTCTTAAAATGTTTCTTTCTCACTGGAATATATTTTTGTTGAGAGTTATGAAATATCTCCTTAAATATCCGCCACTGCATTTCAACTGTCTTACCTTTTAATTTATTTTTCCAGTCCACATTAGCCAGTTCTGCCCTCATGCCATTGTAATTGCCTTTGTTTAAGATCAGGACATCGGTTTGAGATACAACTTTCTCACCCTCCAACTGAATTTGAAATTCAACCATGCCATGATCACTCTTTCCTAGATAATCCTTTACTATGCAATCATTTATTAATTCTGTCTCAGTACCAGACCCAAGATAGCCTGCTCCCTGGTTGGTTCCATTACATACTGTTCTAGCAAACCATCCCGGATAAACTCTATGAACTCCTCCTCAAGGCGACCATGGCCAATTTGATTTGTCCAATGCTGTTGATTGTGTCATGATTTCATTGTTTGTTTTTGCATAAAGAATGATTATGGTATTGTTTGTTTTTGCATAAAGAATGATTATGGTATTGTTTGTATTTGCATAAAGAATGATTATGGTAATTGGGTAGTAGTGGAATTGGTGGTCTTTTTTATCATGCTCTTCATGGGGCAGGGGTTGAAAAGATTGAGTGCAGATGGGGTACTTCTTGATGGATACTCAGTCTTTGAAGGTCAGGCCTGTGGCAACAGTCCTCCAAAGTCTGATGTTGGAGGACGTCTCTCATAAGTAATCTTCAATTAGATGGTGGCATGTGTTCCTCCCAGTTGTGGGTCGTCTGCCTGGAACCCTTTGGTGCTCCCCCTGGTCCCCCTCATCTTCTTCCTCCTCCTCAATCTCTTCCTCATCCTCCTCTTGTGGCTCCTGAGCTTGACGTTCTGGCACAATTGCTAGTGGGTAATGGCTGGTCTCTCGTGATTGCCACATTGTAGAGTATGCAGCAAGTCACTATGAATCTGGAGCCCTCCTCGCCTCTTGTTCTCCTCTTCCTCGCTCCTCCAGCAGCTGGTGCTGCTCTGCCTGGCCTCATCACCTCCCATTCCTCCTCCAGACTAAGGGGAACCCCTAGCAAGATCCCTATGACCAACCACTCCCTTTCTCCTTATGACTCCTATAAGGTCTCCAATAAGGTACAGCAGCACAGCATTCACTCTCTTTAGGTAATGTCCTCAGAGAATTTCTGGAAAAAAAGTTGACAGAGTGTTGGTGAACTCTTGACAAGATGTCCCAGAAAGTCTCTGGATGTGTATCAAAAGTCCTCTTCAAACGCAGTGTAGTCAGTCGATCTCAGTCAGTAAGTGAACAGTGAAAGCTGACCATGGCTTTAAATAGTGCTAGAAATCCTCAGCAACAACTTCTTTACTCCTGTTCAGCTGGTTGCTGTTAGGAGAGGTTGGTAATTGCAATGCTAGCCAGCAAAATGGCGTGCAATCTCCTTAATGAGAGTTTGGAGCCAATATAATTGGTAATCAGAGGCTTAGTTATCCTTGGGGCAGCCGATCCTTGCGTGCGCTTAAACTCCTTTACCAAGTTGGCATAGAGTCATAACGGCACAGAAGGAGGCCATTCGGCCCATCAAATCTGTGCCGGCTCTCTGTAGAGCAATCCAGTCAGTCCCATTCCTCCGCTCTATCCCCGTAGCCCTGCAAGTTTATTTCCCTCAAGTGCCTATCCAGCCTGCCCTTGAAAACATTGAGTGTCTCCGCTTCCACCACTTCCGCCGGCAGCGAATTCCAGGTCATCACCACTCGCTGTGTAAAAAAGTTTTTCCTCACATCCCCCCTGTATCTCTTGCCCAAAGCCTTAAATCTGTGTCCCCTATTCCTTGTACCATCAACTAGTGGGAACAGCCTTTCCCCGTCTAGCCTAGCCAAACCCATCATAATCTTGTACACCTCTATCAAATCACCCAGCAACCTCCTTTCCTCTAATGAAAACAAAGCTGAGTGGGAAGAGGTAATTAGAGTGGGAGGATGCTTGTATGAAGTATTAACACCGGCATTGACCATTTAGGCTGAATGGCCCATTTCTGTGCTGTAGGTTATATGTAATTTGATGGTTAGGTCTATATTTACTTTATGTATACAATGGACAGTGACAAGTCACAACACTCTCTTAAGAGAAACTTCCAAAGCAATGTAGGTACTTTGCTAATATTCTGTGAAGAGTTTATATATGTTTTTGTGTTAAGCTGTGAAATTGAAAAATATATCAAGTACAATATACGTTAAAAACCAGTATTGGCCCAGAATTTGCTGCCAAAATAAGGGCAAGTTTTATGGCGCTCACTGTTATTAACGTGAAAATCGTCCAGCAACTTGTAACAAGGAAGAGACACCCCGTGAATTGTGAATCACACGAGTTGCTGGACGATTTGCGTCACTCCTCTATTAGCCTCACGAAAATGGCAGCTTATCCTTAACCACCCCGTGAAGTTGCTGCATTTGCACATTAATTACCAATTAAACTTGCCACATAAATTCAGGGCTAGTACTTAATAGTGTAAGTACCTTTGTAATGAGGAGATTTATGTTCCTGCAGTGCCAATCAACCTCTCCAGCCCAGAAAGGGAACAATTTAAACTGTGGAGTCTCATTTCAACAAGTAGTACATTTTCAGAGATTGTTAAAATCTTACTTTTCCTTTTTGTTTCTTTTTTCTCTCTCTTAATCCAATCTTTCTTTCCCTCTTTTTCTTTTTCTTTCTGTACCTGATTTGACTCTAACTCACCCTCCTTCTCATCATTCCTCTGTTTCGTTCTCAATCCATAATTTTTTTTTAAAGTTTGTTCATCTTTATTTCAGGTTTGCCTTTTCCCCATGTGAGAACCCCAATCTTTGTTATTTGAATGACTGCTTAGACAGCTTGTTGACGTCACAGAAGCTCACACTGGGGGATCCCCACTATACTCGGTTGATTTGAGTTACGCGTCGGAAAACCCGAACTTCTCAACACAGGGATCGCGAGATCTTTGTGCGAAGCTTATTTCGGGGCCAGCGGCAAATGCCTTTGCTTCGCCGCTGACTGCAAATTCCAGGCCATTGTGTTGGTCCTGTTGTTCACTAAGGTCCCAGATGCCCCATTGCCCTTGGCACTCTTATTAGCTTGCACTTCCAGCAACTTACAGGGCAAAGCATTTTTGAGCTGAAGGGTGAGGGAAAAGGTCTAACTAGCGGGGCACTTCGTGAGAGGCCCCCGCTTCAGCAAAATCTGGGCTTTTATGTTTGAGTGAAGACTTACCTTTGTTCCTAATGTGACAGCCATCAGATGGATTATGTTACACATTTTCTGATTTTTTTCAAAGTAATCTACTTCCCAAGTACTGGATGGAAAGTAAGACACGGCTATAGATATCAAACCATTTTACTAATACTAAAATATAGCCATCTGTAGCCAATTTATAGTTTACACAATGGAACATAGGTTATAAGTTCACATTAAGTATGAATGGACATGGACTACAGGTTAAAGTAGGTTACTTCTCAATACTTACAATAGGCGATTCTGCATGCTTGAAGATAGTGCAAGTCAGAGATAGGTCAACAACATTGCTCTGACCCATGCATCCATTTCACACTATATTAAAAACATGTTGGCCCGTAATTTCCGATAGGAGGCATTCTGTGTGCGGATACCTCCTGTCGGGAAAAAAATCTACGCCCTTACCTGAGGGCTCCCGAGGTCCGGACTCTTCTGCTCCTGGGCCTCTCCTGGTGCGCGCGCAAAGGCCCAGGTATTCCAGGGGCGCAGGCAGTTCACAAGCATCCCGGGGATCACGTGGGCCAGGCGAGCCAATGGGAGAAGGGACCTGTCAAAAGTATGAATGGGATCACTGAAAAAAGACACTACAACATTAAATTAAAAAATTTAAAAATCACGTTTTTAAAATGAGTTAAAATTACATTAAATTAAATATTTTAAACAAAAATGTAATATTTTGAAAAAATAATTAAAGTTTTTTACGGGGCTAAAAATAAACTTACCTTTTTGAAAAGTATTTTTACATTATAAATGAGTGATAAAATTGATTTTTTTACTTTTTTAATCTCTAATGCTGGCAAAAGCAGGCCTTACGCCTGCTCTTACCAGGCGTAAGATTTTTAAGGGATTTCAGCGGGCGGAGGTTCTGCAGAATGCGGAACTCTCCACCCGCAGAGGCCCTTCTCCAGGGCAGGCGTCCGATCTGTCAAGAGGATTCTTGACAGATCGGAAGTGCTAGTTTTCAGTGCATGCGCTTCGCATGCCTGAAACTGGCACTTGCAATGTCCCTACGGGTGTGTACACAACTCATACACACCTGTAGGGATCGGAAATTATGGGCCATTGAGTTTATGAAGTACCCGTGGGGTCCAATGAACTGGCTGGGAACTTTTAAAACATGCCTTCACCTTGGGCTGGAATTATGATACACCCAATGTGAAGCCCAAGCAGTGTGAATGTAGCTACTTGAGGTATGTGACATTTCTCAGCTACAGCACACCTCTTGTCTTCTTTTTTATACTGCTGCTTTTGCTTCGATGCACATCAGAAACCATTGTGCATTGACAATAAATGGGAGTATAAAGGCAGAGAAAAATCCATTTACTGAACATGCTGTGGATTTTGATCCAAGGTATCATTATATATGCAATTAATTAAACTATTCTTAATACGGATCAGATTCTATCAATAGTCAATTAATCTAATATTTAAAATTTTTACAGATTTAATTTAAGTAATTCTCAGAGAAAACCCAAGGTAGACTTCTGTGCACACAGTAGCACTAAAGTCACACTATTAAAGGACGGTCAGTTATTAGACTATATAATAATGATTTTAATGTTTTACATGATACATTTTAAGCTATATTGTGGGACATAGACTATAGGGCATACCAGCAGGAATATGGGAGAATGGCGGAGAAATTCAGTATCGCCCCATTTGGGGCGCAATTATCGACCGGGCGCAAAGATTAGCGCCTGGTGCTAATTATCACCTCCGACTGCAAACTTGGCTTTTATCGCCCCTGGAGGTGATTGGAGCGCTAAATCAGGCGCTTCACACCTGTCTTAAGGCGCAAAGGCCGAGGAGCGAGGCGCTACCTCAGAGCACTGGCGAAGCTCATGTGATATCAGTCAGCAATGGAACACAGACACAATGGCGCCGGCCAATTCTTGAAGTGGAGGGTTGATCTTGCTCTCCATCCACATCCTGCTCATTGCAGCCTTGAATCTCGGCCTGGAGAGACCTGTACATCAAATCTGCTGGAAAGAACAATGGAGAGGCCCAGGGAAAGTGCTCAGAGTGCAGCCCCCATAGTCTCTTCTAAATCGATACAAGGAAGGGCAAATCAAAATGAACCTGCAAAGTGCTGTTCAGTACCCAAAACTCCTTCACACAGCGTTGAATCTCTCCAGAAGTCTCTCTCTCTCTCTCTCTCTCTCACAATGCGGGGTGCAAAAATGTCACCAACAAAAAAATGCAGGAAGCGGTCGCCTTTATATAGCGCTTCCCCAGTCCCTTCCTGACTGCAAAATGCTCCCCTCAACCTGTCATTGCTAGCGGCAGACGGTAAGGCAGGGGACGCCACTCAATATCCGGTCCGGGGCGCTACCGGGGCATTGCACACTCGACCGACGTCACGATCTGCCGGTGCAGGAGATCGTGGCAGTAGTGTTTAGCGCCGCCGCAAAATGTTTAGTTAATTTCGTGAGTGGCACAAACATCGCCACGCATGGGCGCTAGTTGCTTTGCTCCCCATTAGCGCCCTCTTAAGGCGTTAACGGGAGGCGCAAACCAACTGAATTTTCCCCCCAATGTCTCCACGAAGTGATCTGCCCTTTGTACAGTTCCTCCAGATCTTTCAGTGCTCCTAACAAACATCAAGGTCAAATTTGTGAACAACTAGTTTTCTCCAACTATACTTTGTAGTTATGCCACCTAATACATAAAAAAACAAATTTTCTGAGTGCTTGTAAACTACAAGATGTTAACAGATGACATTCAGTTTTTCCATTTCGTAAGATAAAAATACTTGAGTGTTAAGCCCCATGAAATTGCATCCTAGCAGCAACTAGAACAACATTCAATGTTCAAACTATGAAAGCCGAAAGTCCCATAAATCAGCATCTTAATTTACCATTAGTGGTATGTTTAGCTGTTCAATCAGATGTGAAGCATCACCTCAATAAACTATTTACATGTTCCAATGTATGAATTCAAAAGGATATGACATCATTCAATGCTGGCAGTAAATAAGTAAAATAGAGTCCAGATGGAAACAACAACATCCATATTTCACTGAGCATCAACTGTTTGTTGTTGTAATATAATTGTGCAGTTTTTGGAACTTTTGGCAATCAAGGGAAATTCATACACCATGAAAGCTGAAAAAAATAAAGTTACCGACCACACACAGGACTGTTCAAAAACAAATAATGACCAGAAAAGAGTAGCGAAATAAATATTCAAATATCCAAAATTTAAAGGACATCATGATGAAGATTCACTGCCACCAAAGCAAACCCAATCTTGGCTAGCTGACAGTATTTTAGAAGTTGCTCAACATAATACAACTGAGCAAAACATCTACCTTGGAGTTCCGGATATGTGGTAAGTTCGAATTACCTTTTATCCTTGCATGCAACACAGTAAAAGTTGTTGTAAAAGCACTCTGCATAAATATAATGCTAGCAACACGATGATACAGTATTCAACTCCATTTTGACAGCAATGTTAACTTGTCTTTTCTCTTTGCAGATGTAAATTCCTATGTTTAGAAGGGAGATAACGCTTTGGGAAGAAAGACAATTCGATGTAAAATGAAACAAACTGCCACAACCAACAAAATGACAAAAGAGACTCCTGTTCCTATGAATGTGGCAGAAAAACAGCGTGCAGATAGGCCTTAATAGGGGTGTTTAAAATATTGAGGAGTTTTGATAAAGTATAGATAGGGAGAAACCATTTCCACTGACAGGAGGGTTGGTTACCAGAGGACACAGGCTTAAGATAATTGGCAGCAGCACCAGAGGGGAGATGAGGAGAAATTATTTTATGCAGCGAGTTGTTACAAGCTGGAATGGACTGCCTGAAAGGGGGGTGGAATATAATATTGGAAGGTGTGAGGTTATGCACTTTGGCAGAAAAAATCAAAGAGCAAGTTATTGGCCCAGAAATTCGGGTCGGGGGCTTCCCGCGGGTGCAAGCCCCCGACCTACACTTACCTAGCACGCCGGCAGTTGACCTCTTGGCCTGCGTGGAATTCCTCTCCGAGGCCTGTCCCAGAGGCCGGCGCGCTATGCTGGCGTGTCCCAGGGGCATAGTTAGTGCGAAGCGTCCCCTGGGATCACGTGAGCAACAGGCAGCCAATCGGAGCAGATAGACCTGTCAAAACGTATAAATGCTGAGGCTGTAAAACTGTACTTTACCTTCAAATAAATTTTTTTTTAAATCACACTTTGTAAATAAACTATAAATGACATTAAATAACTATTTTAAACAAATATTTAAATTTTTGAAAACAATAATTTTATAAAAAAACGGGGCTAAAAATAAACTTACCTTGCTTTAAAGTATTTAAAAGTAAAAAACCTGTGGAAAAAATGTTTTAATTTTAAATAATTGACCACTTACCTTGAAAATGAAGTCCTTACGGCTGCTTTTTACATTTCTAAAATGTACAGACTTACCCGCACGTTAAAACCTGAAAAAAAAGGAAGTTCAACGCGCACGCGCAGACTCCCGCGCGCACGCGTTCGACCTCTGAACTCCTTGGTTCAGAGGATCGGAAGTGCCGGTTTCCCGTGCATGCGTAGTGCATGCAAGATTCCGGCACTTCCATCGGGTGCACGCGTGAGTACTCCGTCCGTACTCACGCGTTGGGACCCGAATCTCTGGGCCATTATCTAAATGGAGAGAAACTGCAAAGTGCTACAGTACAAAGGGATCTGGGGGTCCTGGTACATGAAACACAGAAGGTTAGTATGCAGGTACAGCAGGTGATCAGGAAGGCCAATGGAATCTTGGCTTTTATTGCAAGGGGGATGGAGTATAAAAGCAGGGAAGTCTTGCTTCAGTTATACAGGGTACTGGTGAGGCCACACCTGGAATACTGCGTACAGTTTTGGTTTCCATATTTAAGAAAATATATACTTGCTCTCGAGGCAGTTCAGAGAAGGTTCACTCGGTTGATTCCGGAGATGAGGGGGTTGACTTATGAGGAAAGGTTGAGTAGGTTGGGCCTCTACTCATTGGAATTCAGAAGAATGAGAGGCGATCTTATCGAAACATATAAGATTGTGAGGGGGCTTGATCGGGTGGATGCGGGGAGGATGTTTCCACTGATGGGTGAGACTAGAACTAGGGGGCATAATCTTAGAATAAGGGGCTGCCCTTTCAAAACTGAGATGAGGAGAAACTTCTTCACTCAGAGGGTAGTAAATCTATGGAATTTGCTACCTCAGAGAGCTGTGGAAGCTGCGACATTATATAAATTTAAAATGGAGATAGACAGTTTCCTAGCTGATAAGGGAATTAGGGGTTACGGGGAGCGGGCAGGGAAGTGGAGTTGAGTCTAGGTTCGGATCAGCCATGATCCTATTGAATGGTGGAGCAGGCCCGAGGAGCCATATGGCCTACTCCTGCTCCTACTTCTTATGTCTTATCTTATCTTATCTTATGGAAGCAGATTCAATAGGAACTTTCAAAAGGGAATTGGATATATACTTGAAAAGGAAAAAATTGCAGGGTGCGTGGAAGAGCAGGGGAGTGGGACTAATTGGTAACTCTTTCAAAAAGCCAGGACAGGCACGATGGGCTGAATAGCCTCCTTCTGTGCTGTTAGATTCTATGAATCATTGGGAAGGAAAATGTCCCACAAACAAAATAAAATCCAGTAAATATTAAAATGTGCTAGGGGCAAATGTGACTTGTGCTAATACTAGTGCTCATAACATATTAGTTATACAGCCAAAACAAACTACTGCATTTCACCTGTTACTAAATACATCATCATAAATTGTCAACAGTTTAGACACCTCATGAAATAGATGAACAGAAAATATAATATATTCAATTACATCATTAAAAAGAAATGTAAAAACTTTATGCAGAATTAAACTTTACAATTAATTTGGTGTTTGTTTCTTGGCAACATAACACTAACACATAGGTAAAGCAAATCATTTTGGACAGAATGTATTAACTTCCAGATTGGTAAATTCATGAAAATAACATGGCGAGGTAAAGTTTCTGCTAGGTTGTGCTGCCCAAAATCGCCCAAACTAGCGTAAAAGATCGAGGAATTTCAAGCGCAAGTTATGTCCAGCGCAAATCGAGTTTCCGCGATCTTTTCCGCTGGTTTAAAAAACATCGCGCTGGAAGCCGGCCCTACCCACAAACTGGCCACGCCCCCACGTTGTTTAAATCAGCATGCTGAGTTTCCACTAATTGCGCCCATTTAAAAAGTTTTCAAATATTAAAAAATATTTAATTTACTAAGAAACAGACAAGTATACACCAATGAAACTAATAAATGGTTCAGTATAGATTTAAAGTCATTTTCACTGATTTAAAATCAGGTTACGCACAGGTGGTGGACTAGGCACTCTTATGAAAAATGCTTATTTTTTGTGATAAATCCATTTTCAGCTGTATTAATAAAACTGCACCAGGTTACCACTCTTAGATACATCACGGGATATTTTTTAATGCAAGGGGAAAAAAATTACATTGTAAAACACTGCCCGATTGCACTGGTTCATGGGAGACTTTACGTTTGTGATTTTGCAAATACAATTGAGCGGAAACTTTATCTATAACTTCACTTCGGTAAACCAGGGCAAACTTGAGCGCAATTTTTGCCCAGATTGCCGATTGCGCCCAAAGCAGAAACTCTACCCTGGCATCTTTAATAATATTTTCATAGTGTACAGATTAGACTAGACAACTGCATGAGGTGACGATATTTTTTGCCGCTGGTGGCATTCTAAAGGCCACTAACATTAGTTAAGTCCACAGTTAGTTCTCATTCATGATGAGGTTGTGTGTTCTGTGAACCAGAAGTAAAGATGCTACAGGGTAGAAAAGAAACTGCCAGAATGATGTGAATAGGAAACATTGGGCCAACATTTGTGATCGGAGGCTTCCTGCGGGCGGATGCCTCCGGCCTGCAAAAATTCTACAAATGTACCTGGTGGCCCGGGAGATATGGAGGCTTGCGATCCTGGGCCTCTCCGGGTCCGCACGGGGTGAGGTCCCCATGTCCCAGGTGCGTAGGCAGTTCATAGGTGCCCCTGCGATCATGTGGGCTGGCCCAACCAATAAAAGAAGGGAATCCCCATTCATACTTACTGCAGTTCGTGCTCCAATAAGTATGAATGGGGATTACTTAAAAAATACAGCAACACAAGAAATAATGTTTTTTAATTACATATTTAAAATTAATTAAAATGTCATTTAATTAAATATTTTAAACAAAAATTTAAATTTTTTGAATTTTTTTTATGGGGCTAAAATTACACTTACCTTATTGAAAAGCATTTTTAATTTATAAATGAGTGATAACATTTTATTTTTCTATTTTTTAAACTTTTATGCTGGTAAAAGCAGGCCTTACGCTGCTTTTACCATGCGTAAGAATTTGACAGGCATTCAGCAGGCAGCAGTTGCGCAAACATCGCAACTCTCCACCCGCAGGGGCCCATCTCCTGGGGATGCAAGTGCCGGGTTTTCGTGCATGCGCTTCGCACGCCTAAAGCCGGAACTTGCACGGCCCCTATGGGCACGTGCACACCTCATACACACCCGTACAGGTCGCAGAATATGGCCCATTATTACAGTATAAATACAACATACTTCTTTCTAAGGCCAAGCCGAAATCACACAATTAAAATGTATTCTTAAAACATTTTTGTATTCATTAATTCTCAAAAGAATATATTTCAATATTATGTATGCAATGCAACGAAGATCATGAAGGTACATACAAAGCAATAATGCTGCACTGGTGAACCTGTGAGTAATGCTGGCAGTGACATTTGAAGGAACAGATTGCGTAGGCTGCTTTTTGAAGGGTGAGTGTGGGTGAGATGTGTCTGGGCCCACTGAGTATTATCAATCTGTTCATGCCTGACTGTTTAGATTGCTTGTTCCTATTTGGAATCCAATTATTTGGGTGCTCTGAAGCAGCTCCAGTTGTGTCAAGCTGATGGTTCTAATCTGACCATGTCCCTCCTTCTCATGAATTTGTTTTCACCTGGAAATTGTCATTTTTGGCCTTTTGGGGTAAGGGGTTGTAAGGTAAAATTCTCTTTTTGGGGTAAGGGGTTGTAAGGTAAAAATTCTCTTTTTTCTTTCTGGTCACTTAGGTTGGTAATTTGAGGCATCATTGGGCTGTATTTTGCGGCCCCTACGAGTGCGTACGAGGTGTGTACGCCCCCATAGGGGCCGCGCAAGTTCCGGGTTTAGGCATGTGAAGCGTATTCGCTAAAACCCGGCTCTTGCGATCTGTCAAGAATCTGATCCTCCGCATTCCCGGGAGAAGTGCCTCCGCGGGCGGAGAGTTGCGCTATTTGCCCAACTTCCGCCCGCTGAATGCCCGTGAAATTCTTACGCCTGGTAAAAGCAGCATAAGAATTTTAAAAATAGAAAAATAAAATGTTATCACTCATTTATTCATTAAAAACCCTGTCCAATAAGGTAAGTTTATTTTTAACCCCGTTAAAACATATTTAAAAAATTCAAAAAATTTAATTTTCGTTTAAAATATTTAATTAAATGGCATTTTAATAAATTTTGAATGTGTAATTTTTGTTTTTATTTATTTCATGTGTTGGTGTATTTTTTAAGTGATCCCCATTCATACTTTTGACAGTTCTGTACGTACAGAACTCCCATAAGTATGAATGGGGATCCCCTTTCTTTATTGGTTGGGCCGGCCCACGTGATCCCAGGGGCTCTTATGAATACGAGGGCCTCTGCCCGTGCGGACCTGGAGAGGTCCAGGATCACAAGTCTCCGTACCTCCCGGGCCACCAGGTAAATGTGTAGATTTTTTACAGGTCGGAGGCATCCGCCCGCGGGAAGCCTCTGATCGCAAATTTTGGGCTCATGTTTGTGTTATATTTTAACGGATTGGAGACAATTCCACATGTATTACATGGGCATTATCATTAATTAGCAAAATGTACAGAATTAATTTACTCAATCGTGTAGCAAAATGTTGAATAAACAAGTGTGCACCGTGGCTTTCACTCAAATAAACAATACAAATTGTAGAAATAAAATTGAATATGTTTTAAAAACTCATTATCAGTTTATTTCTTAAGGCTGAACTGCAAAAACCTTGCTTGCTGGCTTGCTAATTTCACAAAACCAGCTATCCTAATGCACGGATGGGTAACCTCTGTACCCTTAGAGTGTTAATTGCTGCCAATGAATAAACTGTTTTGTTTCAGATCAACAGGCGGAGGTAACATTTTGAAATAATCTGATGTGCCACCTGTTAATGTTCTTCATTATTTGACATCAGTTCACTGTGGTCAGATGAATACTCATGTTGTTTAGATTTTGAAGATGCCAAACTCAGGATTATAATAAAAGGCAGCAGGCGGCTATCAGAATCAAAGGCTGTGAAACTGAAGTCTGAATTTGAATCTAGGGTGAAGATCAAATCAGTGCTTTTTGGTTCAATATTCATGTTGAAGCTCACAAGTTACATTTTTATGCAAATTGGTTCATGTACAAATTTGAACACAAATTTGATGAAGCTAAATATCTTTGGGGGAGAAATTGAGTATAGCCACGTTTGGGGCGCCAGCCTCGCGAGGGCGCTAAAAGTAGTGCCCCGAAAACATTCACGCCCCTGCACCGGAAATTGAGTGGTTGCGCCCCAAAGGGAAACGCGGCGCTACTGGAGGCGCCCCGCATCCCTCTTGGGGTGCAGCGAGTGAATATCGTGGCACAACGTGCCGCAGCACCACACACTGCGGCACGTTGCGCTGCAGTATTGCAGGCCTTCCTCCCCTTCTTAAAGGGGAGGGGCCTTGTGCAGCGCGATCTGGGGCCCAGCTGGGCTCCCGAGGATCGGGAGTGCAGGCAAAAGAGCCCAGCACCGAGGAGAAGTGCCGGGCTCTTGGAGCACAGCCGGCATTCCGTGGGGGGATGTCAGGAGGCTGGGGACGGGAGCGCAGGCAGGTGCTGGCAGGTGGCCAACAACAAAAATGGCCGCCCCGCACCTCGCCTTTAATTTACGCCTCCCCAGCCGCAGGTACACCACCCTGACCCTGTCGGACATAGCGTCCGGCGGTAAATCAGGGGGCGCTGCCGAATATCGCGGCCGGGGCATCAGCGGGGCGCTGCGCACACTGATGATGTCATCGGCAGCGGCGCAGCGCTAATGGTTAGCGCCACCACTAACGTCTCGCGGAATTTAGTGGGAGGCGTGGGCAGTGCCGCGCCCGGGCGCGAGTTGGCTTGCAACCCACTTAGCGCCCTCTTAAGGCGCTAACAGGTGGCGCAACCAACTGCATTTCTCCCCCTTTATCTTTAAATTATCTTTTAGATGTCTATGAAAGTGGTGACAATTCACATCTGTAACTGAGAGAACCAGTCAGGTAACCAAGGGAAACAGGGCAAGAACATACTAATGCAAGCAAGTAATCCCAACTGTTCAGAGAATGAGTTTGCACTACTCGGCTGCATTCTCACTACAGCCGTAGTATTGTTGTGAAGTGGTTTCGCTTTGCACCGATGCTTAGAATTTGCAGTCTTGCTTGTCTCTGCTTTTCAATTTACAGAACAATTTCATATCATCGATTCAAAGCAAAACCACGTCACACCAATGTTACACTTGTAGTTGAAACACCAACTGAACCAGATTATCGGGAATGGAAGCTTTCTAAAAAGAGGGAGGGAAAATTGAAGGATGAGCCACATGTGCTGACCCCTTACTTCCTGATGGACATCAAAGACAGAGTGGCAAATACAACAATGTCGTTTTTGATAAAGACATGTAAATTACGGAGACATTTTTTTAAACCGGTGAGTTATTATGGTCTGGAGTGCACTGCCTGAAAGGTTAGTGGAAGCAGATTCAATAGTAACTTTCAAAAGGGAATAAACACTTGAAGGGGAGAAAATTGCAGGGGAGTGGGAATAATTGGATAGGTCTTTCAAAGAGCTGGCACAGCCACGATGGTCTGAATGGCCTCCTTCTGCGCTTTAAGATTTTATGATTCTATGAAAAGCAATTTAATGTAAAAAGAAATATATTAAAGTATTAAAATACGGGGGAGAAACTGCAAATGCATGAAGGGTCGTATGGCCTACTCCTGCTCTTAATTCTTATTTTCTTATGGGATTGATGCAGATAGCAGCAGCTGAAGCGTTTTTATCAGCACGGACAGGGTGCTATCATTTCCATGATTTCAGAATAGGTCTGTAACTGACATATTCATTTATGTTGTCTCTGTAGATATACTGGTGGTGGTCACAGTGTTCCCAGTATTTTGTGTTTATTTCATATTTCCAGCATTTGTAGGTATCTTTTGCAGATTATTTCTAGCCTCTTTACTATGAGGGGACATGATTAAGGACTTTACAATGATGAACGACATGGCTAATGCGGATATAAGCAGGTCACTGAGATGGTAGAAGAGGATGAGTACAAAATTAGAAGACACAAAGAAGGCTATAGATCAGAAGAATATTTTCTAAACAGCATAATGTCTATGTGGAAGATTCCCAGAAAATGCCGTGTTGATTAACTCCGTAAAAAAAAGACCTGGAATATCTGTTTAAGGACACAATTGACAATCATAATGATATGGATAGATATAGAAAATAAAATGCCATATGGAGTAGAACAGTACTGTTAGAAACACGAATGAATCTCATCTCTAATGCAGCTGGTCAGAATTGTAAATAGGGCTGTAAGGCTGGATCAGTATTTTGGAATTTTGTACGAAAGGCAATCATTTTAGGGATTAGGGAGAATTTCACAGCATTTAGAGATATATTTTCTGCTTGATTTCGATGGAAATGAAAATCAGACAGTTTCTATAATGGGTGACCGTTTCATAACATTAGTTTCATGTCTCGGAAAATCTAGCCCATTGAGTCTCATTCCCCTTTGTTGCTTCCATCTACAAGAGGTCATCAAAGAAAAATCTATGCCACTGCTATTGGGGCTGCCAAGATATCACTGAGAAGAGCTTTATCTTTCAACTGCTGGGATCTAACAAATAACAAATATAAAAGGTAGCCATTGGCATCATTAAATGCACTATGGGCAATGTTGGCCTGTCCAGATAATTCTTCTGGCGCTGAGCAAGTGCTGGCCAGACTGGCAGATACCCACTGCACCCACATAACAAAGCTGTCTGGGGGCAGAAAATGGTTAGAAAATGGTCATAAATCTTGCCCTGCCTGAAAACCGACCACGTTGTGGCCTTACACAGTTGCTGTAGGTGGATCCAATGACAGTGGTCTATGCCCTTACCTGAGGGCTCCCGGGACACACACGCTTCCGCTCCTGGGCCTCTCCAAACTCCAAGTGCGCAGGGCCCACGTATCCCAGGGGCGCATGTAGTTCGCAGCATCCCTGGGATCACGTGGGCCATGGGGAGCCAATCAAAGAAGGGAATCTCCCTTCATACACTTGACAGGAAGACTGTCAAATATATGAATGGATATCACCCCAAAAACATAGTAAAACTTTAAATAATTTTTTTTTTAAATCACATTTTTAAATTGATTTGAAATTACAATAAATTAAGGCCTAGAAATTGGGTATAGCCCCGCTTGGGGCGTTAGAATTGGCGGAGCGCAAATTTTATAGCCAGACGCAACTTATCGACACCTCGTGCAATATTGGGTTGCAGCACCCCAAAGGTGATTGAGGCACGAGTTCAGGCATTACACGGGGCACCTAAGGCGCTAACATGCCGGCGCAACCCAATATCGGGGCGTCCAGCCGCAGCGCAGGTGCTCTCAATTACCCATCACCACGAGACTTCCAGGCGCCGGCCAGCTCTTAAAGGGGTGGGTCAGGCAGCTCCAGCATCCACAGTCTGCGCCTTGTAGGCCTGCAAGTCGGCGCAGGCCCTTCTGTGGTGCAAAAAACTTAGAGCATATGGAGAGGGTGAGGCAGAGAGCAGGGCGCTTCACCAATGAGCCTCTGGAGGAATTGGTGGCCACAGTGGAGCGCCGGCGAGATGTCCTCTACCCCGACAATGGCAGGAGGCCTAATCATAAGGACTACCGACGAGCTTGGAGGGATGTTTCTCAGAGGGTCAACTCCAGCAGCATGGCGACCAGGAGCCCTGTGCAGTGCAGGAAGAAATTCAACGACATCACTCGGGTCGTGAGGGTGAGTGGAGTTAATGTAAACTTATGCATCCCTCCATTAGCACCTGACTTTATGGCTACAGGGTGCGCTATGCCCCACTGGCCATCTGTCAGCAAGCATCCTTGGCCCTTTCTGGTCACACACATGCACATTTGACTCAGGGCATCATGTAAGGGCTGTTCCACCATGGGGGGCATGAGATCATAATTCAGGGCATCATGTAACATCACTTCCCATCCTTTGCCCTGCAGGCCAAGCTGGCAAGAAACCGCAAGGAGCAGCTTCGCACCGGAGGAGGCCGTCCTCAACTGGAGACTCTGAAGGATCTCGAGGAGAGAGTCCACCAGATTGTGGGCGGACGCCTGAGTGGTCCTGTCACCACTGCAGCTGCCGACCCCATTGTCCACAGCGATGGTAAGGTTCTCTACTATTACAGCTGTCACCTTTCAGTTGTTTCCCCCGCCAGCATGCTTTCTCAATGTGGAGCCATGTCATAGCATTCCCGCAATGTTGCATCCCTTGCTGCCAAACTGTCCTTTTGCTAAAGCCACTCTTCAACCTCCCTGCTTTCAGATGCTGCATCACCAGCTCTGGAGCCGGCCCCTCAAGCTGCCAGTGCCAGTGCCTCCGGAGGCGATGACCAGGAGGAAGCCGGACCATCCGTGCCAGCCTCAGGGGAGCCACCGCATCTGGAGACTGGGGATAGTAGTTCCCTTGAGGGGAGGGGGGGCTCTGATGAGGAGCCAGTTGCAGGAACCAGCGGCCTGCAGCAATGCGCAGGGGGTAGGGATGCTCGCGGGCCGTCTCCCCGGAGGGCGAGGCAGGCCACCATGACTGCTGCACAGAGTGCACAGGAGGTGCGTATCCTTGCCGAGATAAGCGCCCAGGCCCGGCTCAGGCACACTGAGCTGATGGCTGCAGTGGGGAGGATGCCTGAGTCGATCGACACACTGGCAAAGAGTGTGCTGGACTTTGGGGCAGCAATGGAAAGGACTCTCCAGGGCTTCGGCCCAGCAATGGAAAGGTCTGTCCAAGGCTTTGGCCCAGCAATGGAAAGGTCTGTCCAGGGCTTGTCCGAGGCAGTGGAAAGGTCTGTCCAGGACTTGTCCGAGGCAGTGGAAAGGTCTGTCCAGGGCTTGTCCGAGGCAGTGGAAAGGTCTGTCCAGGGTTTGTCCAAGGCAGTGGAAAGGTCTGTCCAGGGCTTGTCCGAGGCAGTGGAAAGGTCTGTCCAGGGCTTGTCCGAGGCAGTGGAAAGGTCTGTCCAGGGCTTGTCCGAGGCAGTGGAAAGGTCTGTTCCGACCTTGTCCGAAGCAGTAGAAAGGACTGTCCATGGCTTTTCCCAAGCTCTGGATCCTGCCACGCAGGTCCTCACTGCTGCCATGCAGTCACTTGCTGGCCTCGTGCACACGCAAATTGAGGCCACGCGAACACTCTCTGCTGCCACCCTAGCTGCATCAGGCAGGATCACCCCAGGCCCTTGCAGCACCACAGCAGGCCATGAATCTGTGGAGCAGTCGATTGTGGCGTATGATCCTGTGCGGCCCCGTCAGTGTGTTAGTGTTTCAGCCGACCATGGTGCAGGTGTCCTCTTGTAATGATCAGTAACCTGTCATTCTGGAATGGTACACTAGGTGGTGCTGTATGTATATAAGAGTGGGCTACCCATGATGCACTAGGCTACCCACAAGGCAGCAGTCAAGATGAAGGCCTCTACGGATACTGTGCCTAGTCCACATGTGCTCAATAAAGTGTCTAGCAAAAGCTAGCTGTTCTTAATAAAAACGACTAGTTATTAATGAACATAACATGGTACCAGGATTGGTAAGATCTGCTGAATATTGTGCAACGTGACATGGAGAATTTGAAGCCACCAGAGCGTTTGAAACTCACAGGAAATGTCGACTACAATTGGCAGACTTTTAAACAACAATTCAAACTCTACATTGCTGCCATCGGGTACGGTACGAAGCCAGACGCAAGGAAAATAGCATTGCTGCTCACGGTTGCAGGCCCACAGGCGATAGAGGTATTTAATACATTTGTATTTAATCCAGAGGAGAACAGAGAAAATTTAGACGATGTGCTAAAGAAATTTGATACACATTGTTCTCCCAAAAAGAATGAGACCTATGAAAGATACATGTTCTGTTCAAGGACACAGCAGCAAAATGAGACTTTTGACAGCTTTTTGACTGATCTGAAACTGAAAGCACAGACATGTAATTTCTCTGAGCTGAAAGCATCCATGATTCGTGACCAGATTGTGTTTGGTATTCATGATAAAAAAAAGTCAGGGAACGTCTGTTGAGAGAAACCGAACTAACATTGGAAATTGCTGTGAAAATATGCCAAGCTAGCGAGCTAGCTCGAAAGCACGCGAAGACTTTCAGTGAAATCAATAATGATGCGATTGTAATGAGTGATCATTCTGCTGTCGGTACTGTGTCCTACAAGGGGAAGCAACATGGGCAGAACAGAAGTGAAAAGCAATCGGAGGAAGGAATTTTAAATTGTAAACGCTGTGGTTACAAACACCAGATAAAACAATGTCCAGCGTTTGGAAAAATGTGCACAAAATGTCATGGAAAGAATCACTTTGCCAAACAATGCTTTTCAAATGTAAAAACTAAGAAAGGGCAACGAGTTAATGTAATTGAGGACACTGATTTAAGTGAGACATGTTTTGTAGGAATGGTGTCATGTGACAATATCAAAAAGGATACAGAAAATGTGCAGCCCTCAGGAATTACATAGAAACATAGAAGATAGGAGCAGGAGTAGGCCATTCGGCCCTTCGAGCCTGCTCCACCATTCAATGAGATCATGGCTGATCATTCAAATTCAGTACCCTGTCCCTGCCTTCTCCCCATATCCCTTGGTCCCTTTAGCCTCAAGAAATATATCCAACTCTTTCTTGAATATATTTAATGAACTGGCCTCCACCGCCCTCTGTGGCAGAGAATTCCACAGGTTCACCACTCTCTGGGTGAAGAAATTCCTCCTCATTTCAATCCTAAATGGCTTCCCCTTATCCTTAGACTATGACCCCTGGTTCTGGACTCCCCGGCCATCAGAAACATCCTTTCTGCATCTAGTCTGTCCAGACCTGACAGAATTTTATAGGTTTCGATGAGATCCCCTCTCAATCTTCTAAACTCCAGTGAGTATAAGCCCAATTGACACAATCTCTCCTCGTACGTCATTCCTGCCATCCAAGGTATCAGCCTGGTGAATCTTCGCTGCACTCCCTCCATGGCAAGAACGTCCTTCCTCAGGTAAGGTGACCAAAACTGCACACAATACTCAAGGTGCGGTCTCACCAAGGCCCTGTACAACTGCAGCAAGACATCCTTGTTCTTGTACTCGAACCCTCTTGCTACGAAGGCCAACATACCATTTGACTTCTTAACCGCCTGCTGCACCTGCATGCTTACCTTCAGCGACTGGTGCACAAGAACACTTAGGTCTCTTTGCACTTCCCCTTCTCCCAATCTATTGCTATTCAAATAATAATCTGCCTTCCTGTTTTTGCCACCAAAGTGGATAACCTCACATTTATCCACATTATAGTGCATTTGCCATATTTCTGCCCAATCACCCAACCTGTCCAAATCGTACTGGAGTTTCATGACATCCTCCTCACAGCATACCCTCCCACCCAGCTTTGTGTCGTCTGCAAATTTGGAGATATTACATCCAATTCCCTCGTCCAGATCATTAATATATATTGTGAACAGCTGGGATCCTAGGACCGATCCTTGCGGTACCCCAGTAGTCACTGCCTGCCACTCCGAAAATGACCCGTTTATTCCAACTCTTTGCTTTCTGTCCGCCAACCAGTTCTCTATCCAAGTCAATACCTTGCCCCCAATCCCATGTGCCTTAATTTTGCACGCTAACCTCTTATGCGGGATCTTATCGAAAGCCTTCTGAAAGTCCAAATACACCACATCCACTGGTTCTCCCTTATCTATTTTGCCAGTTACATCCTCAAAAAATTCCAGTAGATTAGTCAAGCATGATTTACCTTTTGTAAATCCATGTTGACTTTGTCCGATCCTGTCACTGTTTTCCAAGTGCTCTGCTATTACATCTTTTATAATGGACTCTAGCATTTTCCCCACTACCGATGTCAGGCTTACCGGTCTATAATTCCCTGCTTTTTCTCTGCCACCTTTTTTGAATAGTGGTGTAACATTAGCTACCCTCCAATCCATGGGTACTGTTCCAGAGTCTATTGAGTTCTGGAAGATGACCAGCAATGCATCTACTATTTCTAGGGCCACTTCCTTAAGTACCCTGGGATGTAGATTATCAGGCCCTGGGGATTTATCGGCCTTCAGTCCCATCAATTTTCCTAACACCATTTCCCTACAAATACTGATATCTTTCAGTTCCGCCCTTTCATCAGACCCTATGTTCTGCGGTATTTCTGGGAGGTTATTTAAGTCCTCTGTGAAGACAGAACCAAAATATGTATTTAGTTGGTCTGCCATTTCTTTGCTCCCCATTATAAATCCCCCTGATTCTGACTGCAAGGGACCTATGCTTGACTTCACCAATCTTTTCCTCTTTACATATCTAAAAAAGCTTTTACAGTCAGTTTTTATTTTCCCTGAAAGCTTACTCTCATATTCTATTTTCCCTTTATTAATTAATCCCTTTGTCCTCCTTTGTTGAAACCTAAACTGCTCCCAATCCTCAGGATTATTGCTTTTTCTGGCCAATTTGTATGTCTTCTCCTTGGATCTTATGCTATCCCTAATTTCCCTTGTTAGCCACGGTTGAGTCACCTTTTTTCTTTTATTTTTATGCCAAACTGGGATGAACAACTTCTGTAGTTCATCCATTCGGTCTTTGAATGTTTGCCATTGCCTATCCACCGTCAACCCTTTGAATGGCATTCCCCAATCAATCCTACCCAACTCACTCCTCAGACCATCGTAGTTTCCTTTATTTAAATTGAGGACCCTAGTTTCCGAGTCAACTACTTCATTCTCCATCTTAATGAAGAATTCGATAATATTATGATCGCTCCGACCCAAGGGGCCTCGTACAACAAGATTGCTAATTAATCCTTTCTCGTTACACAATACCCAGTCTAAGATGGCCTGATCTCTGGTTGGTTCCTCGACATATTGGCCCAGGAAACCATCCCGTAAACACTCCAGGAATTCCTCCTCCACAGTATTGTTACTAATTTGGTTAGCGCAATCTATATGCAGATTAAAGTCACCCATGATGACTGCTGTGCCCTTATTGCACGCTTCTTTAATTTCCCTTTTAATGCCATCCCCAACCTCCGCCTTACTGTTTGGAGGTCGAAATACCACTCCCACTAATGTTTTTTTCCCCTTAGTATTTCTCAATTCTACCCATACAGATTCCACATCATCAGAGCTAATATCCTTCATTACAATTGTGTTAATCCCTTCTTTAACCAGTAATGCTACCCCTCCTCCCTTTCCTTTTTGCCTATCTTTCCTGAATATCGAATACCCCTGGATGTTGAGTTCCCAGTCTTGGCCATCCTTGAGCCATGTTTCCGTAATCCCAACCAAATCATATTCGTTTACTTCTATTTGCGCAGCCAATTCATCCACCTTATTACAAATGCTCCTCGCATTAAGACACAATGCCTTCAGGCTTGTTTTTTTAATGCTCTTAGACCTATTAGAATTATTATTTACTGTGGCCAAGTTTGATTTAAACCGTTGATTTCTCTGACTGCCACTTTTGTTTTTCTCCTTCCTATCTTTTGCTTTCATCCTTGTTTTCCTTTCCTCTGTCTCCCTGCTCAGGTTCCCAACCCCCTTCCATTTTAGTTTAAACCCTCCCCCACAGCACTAGCAAACACTCCCCCTAGGACATCGGTTCCAGCCCTGCCCAGGTGCAGACCGTCCGGTTTGAACTGGTCCCACCTCCCCCAGAACCGGTTCCAATGTCCCAGGAACTTGAATCCCTCCCCCTGGCACCATTCCTCTAGCCACGTATTCATCTGAAGTATCCTTCTATTTCTACTCTGACTAGCACGTGGCACTGGTAGCAATCCTGAGATTACTACCTTTGAGGTCCTGTTTTTTAATTTACCTCCTAACTCCCTATATTCCGCTTTTAGGACCTCATCCCGCTTTTTACCTATGTCGTTGGTGCCTATATGCAACATGACAACTGGCTGTTCACCCTCCCCTTCCAAGATGTTCTGCAGCCGCTCGGAGACATCCTTGACCCTTGCACCAGGGAGGCAACACACCATCCTGGAGTCTCATTTGCGGCCGCAGAAATGCCTATCTATTCCCCTTACAATTGAATCCCCTATTACTATAGCTCTACCACACTTTTTCCTTCCATTCTGTGCAGCAGAGCCACCCCTGGTGCCAGGAAGTTGGCTGCTGCTGCCTTCCTCTGATAAGCCATCCCCCCCAACAATACTCAAAGTGGTATATCTGTTGGAGAGGGGGATGGCCACAGGGGACCCCTGCACTACCTGCCTGCGCCTAGTACTCTGCCTGTTGGTCACCCGTTCCCTTTCTTGCTGTCCAACCTCTACCTGCGGTGTGTCCAACTCCATAAACATGCTGTTCACGATGTCCTGAGCATCGTGAATGCTCCAGTATGCATCCAATCGCAGCTCCAGTGCCGCAATGTGGTCTGTCAGTAGCTGCAGCTGGGTGCACTTCCTGCAAATGTAGTTGTCAGGGACACAGGAAGTGTCCCTGAGTTCCCACATCTCGCAGGAGGAGCAGATCACGGGGCCCGGCTTTCCTGCCATGACTTACCCTTTAATTAATTGAGTTTAAATTAAATCAATCAATCCCACTAATTACACTACAGTTAAATAGTTTACCAACAGTCCCCGCTACACCAGAGAGACCTTAGAAACTATAAAACAGAGTTAAAGTTTAAAAAAGAGAGAAATAATCACCAACCAATCACTTACCTGCTTCCTGCTGACGTCACACTTGGATTACTTTTTACCTCTCTCCCGGAACCTGGATTGGTCGGGCCTCTGGTGATCCCTCGCAGGTCCGCTGCCTCTCCGGTCTCGGGGCTCTGGGCCTCACTGCCTCGGGCTGCTGTTTAAGTACCTCCGCCGCCTCTGGTGATCCCTCGCAGGTCCGCTGCCTCTTCGGTCTCGGGGCTCTGGGCCTCGCTGCCTCGGGCTGCTGTTTAAGTTTAACAATGCTGAACATAAAGTTAATGCAGTAAAAGAGGACAAATGGATGATCCCACTGCAGGTAAATGGAGCATTAGTTACATTGAAACTAGACACTGGGGCAAAAGCAAACTTAATCAGTATGAGTGACATTAACAATATGAAAAAAAGCCCAAAATACCTGAAGAAGTCAGTACTACTGAAGGACTATAATGGACAGAAAATAGATAGCTTAGGTGTATGCAGACTTAAAGTGACAGTCAAAGACAAAGTGCATCATCTCATGTTTTCTGTTGTGGCTGAAGGACTTGATTCACTACTGGGTGACAAAGCTTGTGAGGACTTAGAACTGGTCAAGAGAGTCTACCGTATAAACTGTGCCATAAGCAGACCAGATGACTTGCTGGATTCTGTAGTGAATAATTTCCAGGATGTGTTCAAAGGATTTGGAGTTCTACCATTCACTTACAAGATCCAGCTAAAGGAGGATGCTCAGCCAGTGGTACATGCTCCACGAAGAGTTCCAGCACCCCTGCGTGACCGGCTCAAGAATGAACTGGACAGAATTACCACACTAGGAGTCATCAGGAAAGTCGAAGAGCCAACAGACTGGGTTAACTCCATGGTATGTGTAAAGAAAAAGAACAATGATCTAAGAATATGCATAGATCCAAAGGACTTAAATGCAAACATAAAACGTGAACACTACCAGATACCCAAGCGGGAAGAAATCACCAGTGAAATGTCAGGTGCCAGATACTTTACAAAGCTCGATGCCTCACAAGGATTTTGGCAACTAAAACTGGATGAAGAGAGCACCAAATACTGTACCTTCAACACACCATTTGGCAGGTTTTGTTTCCTCAGAATGCCTTTCGGGATAATATCTGCATCTGAAATCTTTCATAGAGTGATGGAACACATAATTGAAGGTCTGGAAGGAGTTCGGGTCTATGTTGATGACATCATCATCTGGGGCTCTACACTGAAAGAACACAATGAGACCGACTAAAGTGCTACAGAGCATATGCCGGAATGGACTGAAGCTCAACAAAGCCAAGTGTCAGTTTGGCATCCAGGAAGTCACTTTCCTAGGAGATAATCTATCTGGTAAAGGAATAGAGCCAGATATGGAAAAAGTAAACGCCATACTCAAAATGCCCCGACCCACTGACAAAAAAGGAGTGCTACGCATAATGGGGATGATAAACTTCATTGGAAAGTTCATTCCTAGCTTGTCAGCCAAGACAGCCTGTCTGCGAGACCTGCTACGTAAAACAAATGAGTTCACATAGACAGAAAGACATGAACAAGAGTGGATAAACCTCAAAACAGTGCTGACAACCACACCTGTACTCACCTTCTTTGACCCAACAAAAAGAATCAAAGTGTCAACGGATGCATCAAAAGATGGCCTAGGTGCGGTCTTGCTACAAGAAGAGGGTGAAGATTGGAAGCCTGTTGCCTATGCCTCCAGGTCTATGACTGATACTGAGTGTCGATGCGCCCAGATTGAAAAGGAATGTCTAGGCTTGGTAGTTGGACTAGAAAAGTTTCATGGCTACATATATGGACTTCCCACCTTCACAGTTGAGACAGACCACAGCCCACTGGTTGCCATCATAAAAAAGAACCTGAATGAGATGTCTCCAAGGATTCAATGACTCATGATGAAGCTGCAAAGATATGACTTTGAACTGATCTACACACCAGGCAAATACATAGTGTTAGCAGATGCACTATCCCGAGCACCCACAATGAGTCATGTGAGCTCTACTGAAGAAGACGTGGATGTTCATGTGAGTATGGTCACTGCTGCGCTGCCCGTGTCAGACACAAAATCAAAGCAAATAGCAGAAGAAACAATAAAAGATACAGTTTTACAAACAGTAATAGAGAACATTCATCATGGTTGGCCAAAAGGTTCCTGTCCAAAATATTTTCACATAAGGTCAGAATTGAGTGTCGCAAGTGGACTATTACTAAAACAGAACAGAATAGTCATTCCACAGGCTCTACATCAAGACATGCTCAAAAGGATTCATGAGGGACACCTCGGAATTGAAAAATGCAAAAGGAGAGCAAGAGACACTGTTTATTGGCCTGGCATAAATAAGGACATTGAGAACATTGATAGGCAAATGTGAGACATGTCAGAAACGCCAAAACAAACAAGCAAAGGAACCAATGATAGTAGCTGACATACCAACAGCACCATGGCAAAAGGTTGCTATGGACCTTTTTCATTTAAATGGTAAAGACTATCTAATAGTGATTGACTACTATTCTAACTATCCTGAGATGGCGCTGCTCTGAAGCACCACAGCAAGCAGTGTCATAATGCATGTGAAATCCATCTTCGCCAGACATGGAATTCCCAGGATTGCCATTAGCGACAATGGTCCGTGCTTCAACTGTAAGGAGTGGCAACAATTTGCAGCACATTATGACTTTCAACACATCACATCCAGTCCTTTGTATGCTCAGCCGAATGGTAAGGCAGAGAAAGGTGTTCAAGTTCTCAAGCAGCTACTGAAGAAAGCGACAGAAAGCAAGTCTGATCCTTATCTCGCCCTGCTGAGCTACCGAGCCTCACCTTTAGACTCTGGTTCTTCACCTGCTGAACTCCTAATGGGTCGCAAGTTGCATACCACGTTACCCTGCTGTGCAAAGGAAAAGCAGAGTAAGGAACTGAGACAGAGACTTCTACTGTTAAAGCTGAAACAGAAATCATACTATGACAAGTCATCCAAAACTCTGAAACCATTGACAAGGGATGATGTTGTCAGGATTGAGGATCCAGATGCATGGAACAGGAAAGCTACAGTTCTTGAGGAAGTAGGACCAAGGTCATACACTGTTAGAACTGAGGAAGGACAGGTTCTCAGGAGGAACCGCCGTTCCCTCCTAAAAACACAAGAGACTGTCGAAGAGAAAATCGATGACAATGCCGCAACTGAATCTTGTCGCTCACCAGAACAATCTAACACAAATACACATACAGGCTCTCATGAAAACACAAATCTGAGTTACCTGTGCTGAGAAGATCCACACGTGAAGTAAAAAAGCCTGATAGACTTAATCTTTGCGTACAAAGAAAGCTACATTGAAAATGTATTGACTGTTGAAGATGTTTATGTTGTTATTGATTGATATTGATTGATACTGATTTTGTTTAACCTCAAAGAAAGGGGGATGTAATGATCAGTAACCTGTCATTCTGGAATGGTACACTAGGTGGTGCTGTATGTATATAAGAGTGGGCTACCCACGATGCACTGGGCTACCCACAAGGCAGCAGTCAAGATGGAGGCCTCTACAGATACTGTGTCTAGTCCACATGTGCTCAATAAAGTGTCTAGCAAAAGCTAGCTGTTCTTAATAAAAACGACTGGTTATTAATGAACATAACACTCTCTCTGCATGTGAGCAGTCCTGATGCCACCGCTGGCATGTCAGCAGAGTAGCTGCCACCACCTGCACGGCAGACTGCTAGCAGACATGCCCAGTTGGAGCAGCCTGCTTGCGGGACCTCCAAGCCCAGAGGTCGTCCAGGCTGTCCTTCAGGGGCTTCAGCGCTTCCAGACACTCAGCAGGCATCCCTCAGCCTTGACGCAGCCACTGGGGTCCAATTACGGAGGAGCTGCAGGGAGGGAAGGGGCCGACCTCATAAGAGGAGTCGGTCTCCATCAAGGGGTCACCAGTAGAGGGAGGTGCTAAGACGTCTCTTTTTCCGGATTTAAGGCCATCCACACCTGCTGTGTTTGTTTGTTATGGTTTGGTTAGTTTTGCCGGGTTGCCAGACAGTTACCTGTTAGTTTGTTAGTTATGATTTCTGTTACCATTACGCTGTCATGCTGGAAGGAAGCACTTGTTTGAAAATAAAGAAAACTTTTTATTTACAATCGAGCTGTACACTATTTACAATCATCGAGGCCTTCATAGGCTTACAGCAAACTGGAGGGCGCTGTTCGAATCACAGCCACCATTCCGTCCGAGGGGCCTAGAACCGTGTCCTTATGAGCCTCTGACGAACGGCCCTTCCAGTTTCTGGAGCCCTCCCATCTTCCTCCTCCTCCACCTCCTCCTGATGCTCCTCGCCCACATGCTCCTCCTCCTCCTCCTCCTCCTCCTCATCCACCTGCTCTGCTGGACCTTGAGGGTCGGCTGGCATTGGCTGGGTGCGTCGAATGGCCAGGTTGTGGAGCATGCAGCAGACAACAACGATGCGTGCCACATGCTCCGGCGAGTACTGTAGGGCACCCCCCGAATGGTCTAGACAACGGAAATGCTGCTTCAGCACACCAATTGTGTGCTCCACAATGTTCCTGGTGGCCTGATGGCTGTTGTTGTAAAGCTCTTCTGCCGGGGTGCTGGGCAAACGGAGCGGGGTCATGAGCCATGGGCAGAGAGGATAGCCCTTGTTGCCCAGAAGCCAGCCTCGTGGGTGAGCCGGGGCCTCAAAAAGGTCAGCCACTGAGGTCTGCCTCACGATGAATGCATCATGGCTGCTGCCAGGGAATTGTGCGTTCACCGCCATGATCATCTGCCAGTGATCACAGACCAGCTGCACATTAAGGGATTGGAACCCCTTTCGGTTACGGAACTCCTCCGGATTCTGTAATGGCGCCCGCAAAGCAACGTGTGTACAATCAATGGCCCCCTGCACCATGGGGAAGTCCGCAATAGCCGCGAAGCCCTGTGGGCACTCCCACTGCTTCTCCAGGGTCACAGGGAAGGTGATTAATTCGCGCCTCCTTTTGTAGAGGGCAGCTGTCACTTGCCGGATGCAGCAATGCACCGCAAATTGAGAGATATTTGATATGTCCCAAGCTGCTGCCTGAAACGATCCGCTGGCTAAAAGTTGAGCGCAACAGTGACTTTCACGGCCACCGACAGAGAGGTCCTAAACCGTATCCGTGGCTGCAGATCCCCAGCAAGCAGGTGGCACAGCTCAGTGACAACATCCTTACCAAATCTGAGCCTTCACAGACACTGCTCCTCCAACATGGTGAGGTAGGAGACCTGCTGCCTGAAAACCCTGGCAGCGTATGGTCGGATTTGGCGATGTCCATTGGCCCTCCTCCTTCAGGCCAATCCTGGCCCTCTCTCCCTCCATCTCTGTGCCCTTGCCAGTTGTTCAGCCAGGATGGCATTCCCCTCCAAAGCAGCTCCCATTATTCTGGCCGACGAGTAAGACGCAGTCAGCTTTCTGGATCCAAATGTTCTGGACAGGGCTGAAGGTCCCAAGGCTCCTCTGGCTCAATAAGAACAAGTCTGTGTAACTGAAGGTCTGCAACTCTCTCCAGCAGCGAGCAGTATGGCCAGGCCAAATGGCTGCCGGTTTTATACTAGTGCTGTCCCCTTTAAAGAGCGCCCCCCGAGTCCGAGAAGGACCTGGTAACATTCCATCCAACTGTCACTAATAGCGCCAGGCGGAACGGAGGGGGGCACCACTGAATTTCCGGTACGGGGCGCCAAAAAGGCGTTGCACAATGAAATGATATCATTATCTGGCTGCGCCCGCGAGCGGGTGCAAAGACTTAGCACTGGCGCTAACAGGCTACTCAATATGGCAGGATGCGCTAGGATCACTGCGCACGTCCGAAAATTGGGTAACGTCCCAAATCTCAGGCTCTTTAGGCATTAATCACTGGCGCAACCAACTGAATTTCTAGGCCTAAGTGTTTTAAACAAAAATTAAATTTTTTGAAAAAAATAATTAAAGTTTTTTACGGGGCTAAAAATAAACTTACCTTTCTTTAAAGTATTTAAAAATAATAAACCTGCTTTTACCAGGCGTAAGATTTCTAAGGGTTTTCTGTGGGTGGAGGGTCTCCAAAAAGCGGGACCATCCGCCCGCAGAGGCCCTTCTCCAGGGCAGTCGGAGGATCTGTCGGATCTGTCAAGACCATTCTTGACAGATCGGAAATGTCGGTTTTCAGCGCATGCGCTGTGCATGCCTGAACCCGGCATTTCCGATGTCCCTACGGGTGAGTACACAGCACGTACACACCCGTAGGGATCGGAATATCTGGGCCAATGTCTCTTTTAAATCATTATGCCCACATGTTTATTTTATTAACTTAATGGCCCAGAAATTCGGGTCAGAGGCTTCCCACGGGTGCAAGCCCCCGACCTGCACTTACCTTGCGCGTCGGCCGTTGAGCTGTGGGCCCATGTGGGATTCCAATCCTGGGCCTCCTCCAACTGCCGGCGCGCAGTGCTTGCGTACCCCAGGGGCGCAGTTAGTTCGATGCGTCCCCTGGGATCACGTGGGCCATGGAGAGCCAATGGTAGCAGGGAATGCTTCATTCGTAAGTTTGACAGGAAGACCTGTCAAACCTATAAATACTATAAGCCCCAAAACATCACTAAAACCTCAAATAATTTTTTTTTTAAACATCACATTTTTAAAATAAACTATAAATTACATGAAATAACTATTTTAAACAATAATTTAAATTTTTGAAGAAATTAATTACATTTTCTAACAGGGCTAAAAATAAACTTACCTTTCTTTAAAGTATTTAAAAATAATAAACCTGTGGAAAAAATGTTTTAATTTTAATTAATTCACCACTTACATTGTTAAAAGCAGGCCTTGCGACTGCTTTTTATATGTCTAACTCCTGGAGACTTACTTTCCCGGAGAAACCTGGAAAAAAAACATAAGTTCAATGCGCACGCGCTGCCTCTCCCGCGCATGCAGTCCACCTTGATGGGCCTTCAATAACCACAAAACTAGAAGTTATAGACTTAAACAAGTTGGCTTTTAATCACTAAGATCAGAGCTAACATCTCAACACGCCGACTGGTTCACAGGAATGAGTCATACAGATCCTGGGATCTTTATGTAAGAGAAGTCAGGGGCGGAGCCAAGAGCCAAGGCCTGGAACCTCCCAGGTTAGTCGGGAAAGAGGAAGTGAAACTATACACAGTGGGGGAGGGTAATATACATGAGTGCAAAACGAATACAGGATCAAGACAAACAGATTTCATTACATTCACCCCTTCTATAGATTTAGTCCATCGGGGTGATGTTTCTTAAAAGTTGGTATAAGTGAGTCTGTCAGGAGGTTTTGCAGTTCTCAGTGATCGGCGCAAAGCCGGTTGGGATGCCTCTAGGGGAGTGGATTCTGGTTCCTCCGCTGTCCGGGCCTCCGCAGTGTTTTCCAGGTTATCTGCAGTGTCCTCCAGGTTAAAGTTGGGTATTGATACCTCTGGGCGTCCTGTCTCTTTGTAGTGTAGGTCTTCATCGGGTAGTCTCCCATCGTTCTCTCCGCTCCCCGAGGGAGCGAGGTCTTTTATGGAAACAGTGTCCTCTCGCCCGTCAGAGTATTCGATATAGGCGTACTGAGGGTTTGCATGGAGGAGCTGTACCTTTTCCACAAGGGGGTCCATTTTATGGCCTCTCACGTGCTTCTGCAATAGTACTGTCCCCGGAGACGTCAGCCACGCGGGTAGAGATATGCCCGAGGTGGATTTCCGGGGGAAAACGAACATCTTTTCGTGAGGGGTAGCGTTAGTGGCAGTACATAACAGAGACCTTATGGAGTGGAGCACGTCTGGGAGGACTTCCTGCCAGCGGGAGGTCGGAAGGCCTTTTGACTTTAAGGCTAACGTGACAGCCTTCCAAACAGTAGCATTCTCCCTTTCCACTTGCCCATTACCCCGGGGGTTGTAGCTAGTGGTTCTGCTAGTGGCTATCCCCTTCGAGAGCAAGAACTGGCACAGCTCGTCACTCATGAATGACGTCCCCCTATCGCTGTGTATGTAGCTCATCATGCCAAACATGCAGAATAGATTACAGAGACACTTGATGACCGTGGCACTGGTCATGTCTGGGCAGGGAATGGCGAAGGGGAAGCGGGAATATTCATCAATGATATTGAGGAAGTATACGTTACGGTCGGCAGAGGGAAGGGGTCCCTTGAAGTCCAGACTTAGGTGCTCGAATGGCCGTGTGGCTTTGATAAGGTGTGCACGGTCAGGCCTGTAGAAACGAGGCTTGCATTCCGCACAGATGCGGCAGGCTCTGGTCATTGCCCTGACCTCCTCGATGGAGTGGGGCAGATTGCGGGACTTTATAAAATGGTATAGTCGGGTGACCCCTGGGTGACAGAGGTCATTGTGGAGACCCTGTAATTTGTCCGTATGAATGCTGGCACACATTCCCCGCGATAGGGCGTCTGGGGGTTCATTAAGGGCTCCCGGCCTGTACATAATATCATAGTCGAACGTGGATAGTTCGATCCTCCACCTGAATATTTTGTCATTCTTGATTTTCCCCCTTTGTTTGTTATTAAACATGAAAGCCACCGACCACTGGTCGGTGAGCAGGGTGAAATGTTTGCCGGCTAGGTAGTGCTGCACTGCCTCCACTATAGCCTGTGCCTCCTTCTCGACAGAAGAGTGCCTGATTTCAGGTCCCTGAAGGGTTCGGGAGAAGAAGGCCACAGGTCTCCCAGCCTGATTGAGGGTCGCAGCTAAGGCAAAGTCTGACGCATCGCTTTCGACTTGAAAGGGAATGCATTTGTCCACTGCACACACTGCAGCCCTTTCAATGTCCTGTTTAATACTGGTGAAAGCCTCCCGAGCTTCAGCTGATAGTGGGAAGGACGTCAATTTAATGATGGGCTGGGCCTTATCAGAGTAATTGGGCACCCATTGGGCATAATACGAAAAAAATCCCAGGCACCTTTTTAAAGCTTTGGGATTGTGTGGCAGGGGCAGTTCCTTTAGGGGGCGTAATCGGTCAGGGTCCGGTCCAATTACCCCATCTTCCACCACACAGCCGAGGATACAGAGACGGATTGTGTTGAAGACACATTTGTCTTCGTTGTAGGTTAGATTCAGCTTTAGGGCAGTTTTTAAAAATCTCGCAAGATTTAAATCATGGTCTTGCTGGTTGTGCCCGCAGATAGTGACATTGTCCAGATAGGGGTAGGTAGCTTGTAGTTTATTCTCGTCAACCATGCGGTCCATCTCACGTTGGAAGACCGAGACCCTATTTGTTACTCCGAAGGGCACTCTGAGAAAATGGTAGAGGCGCCCGTTCGCCTCGAAGGTGGTGTATGGGCGGTCCTCCGTTCTAATGGGGAGCTGGTGATACGCGGATTTGAGGTCGATAGTCGAGAAGACTCGGTATTGCGCAATCTGGTTGACCATTTCTGATATGCGGGGTAAAGGGTAGGCGTCCAGCTGGGTATAAATATTAACAGTCTGGCTGTAGTCAATTACCATCCGTTTCTTTTCGCTATTTTTAACTATGACTACTTGGGCACGCCACGGGCTGGTACTGCATTCAATAATGCCTTCCCGCAGGAGTCTGTCCACTTCCGCCTTGATAAAGTGTCTGTCTTCCAGACTGTACCGTCTACTTTTGGTCGCTATGGGCCTACAGTTCGGAGCGAGATTAGCAAATAAAGAGGGCGGGCTGATTTTTAAGGTTGATAGGCCACAGACTGTGAGTGGCGGCTAGGACCCGCCATATGCTAGCGTGACACTTTCGTGGTGGCACTGGAAGTCCAGGCCCAAGATTACATTAACACAGAGTTCTGGCATCACGAGGAGTTTAAAATCCTTGTAGTCCGTGCCTTTTACAGCCAGTGTTACCACACAGTAGCCCAAAATGTCCGAAGTGTGGGGCTTAGCAGCCACAGCAATTCTGCTCCGTGTAGGGGTTACTGTTAATGAGTGCTGCCGTACCAGGCTAGGGTGGATAAAACTCTCGGTACTCCCACAGTCAATTAAACATTTCGTTAAATTCCCGTTTACCTGTATGTCCATCATGGATTTTGTCAACGGGTGTGGCCTGGATTGATCCACCGTGATCGAAGCCACTGTTGGGCCCTGGGTGGCCGTTGAGTCGGGAAAAGATGGCGGATCCCAAGATGGCGGCCCGCATGGCACGCATGAGGCGGTGATGGAGTTGGAAATCAGATTCCCCCTGCAGACTTTGCTAAAATGCCCCTTTTTCTTACATTTGAAGCATGTAGCGTCCTTCGCTGGGCATCGTTGTCTGGGGTGCTTGGCCTGGCCGCAGAAGTAGCATTTCGGGCCTCGAGACATTGCCGCTGTAGTAAGACACCTGGGTGAACTTCTGTGTGGGGACTCCGGCGGCGTAGAGCTGGTCTGAGACCTGGATGGGGAAGATGGCTGATTCCAAGATGGCGGCCCCCTCGGCGCGCACGAGGCGGTGAGGGCCGCATGGCCGGAAGAATAAGAGTCAGAGTTTTTCTGGGCCACGTCCAGCGATCGCGCAGTGGCCACTGCCTTTTTTAAGTCCAGGACCTCCTTCTCCAGCAGTCTCTGCCAGATATAATTCGATTTGAGGCCCGTGATGAAGGAATCGCGGACCAATTCGTCAGAGTACGCGTTGGCCGTCATGGCCTTGCAGTTACAGTCCCGGACCAGGTCCTTTAGGCCCTGTAAGAAATCGTCCATTGATTCCTCTGGTCGCTGCCTGCATGTAGCCAGCAGATGTCTGGCGTACACTTCGTTTACCGGCCTCTGGTATTGGGCCTTCAGGATAGTGATGGCCTCCGTGTAAGAGGTGGCGTCCCGGATGAACGAATAAATCCGATGACTTACGCGAGTAGTCAGTAGACTCAGTTTATCAACCTCGCTAGCGGATGAGGCCCCCGTGAAGAGTTCGAAGCATTTGAGCCAGTGTCCAAATTGATTTGATGCTTCAGCAGAATGTGGATCCAAGTCCAGACGCTCTGGTTTTAGGAGTCGATCCATCCTAGTATTCTTTAATGATTAAAATTGATGGGCCTTCAATAACCACAAAACTAGAAGTTATAGACTTAAACAAGTTGGCTTTTAATCACTAAGATCAGAGCTAACATCTCAACACGCCGACTGGTTCACAGGAATGAGTCATACAGATCCTGGGATCTTTATGTAAGAGAAGTCAGGGGCGGAGCCAAGAGCCAAGACCTGGAACCTCCCAGGTTAGTCGGGAAAGAGGAAGTGAAACTATACACAGTGGGGTCGGGTAATATACATGAGTGCAAAACGAATACAGGATCAAGACAAACAGATTTCATTACACACCTCTTAACCCCTTCTTTCAGGGGAACGGAAGTGCCGGTTTCCCGCGCATGCGCAGCGCATGCAAAAAACTGGCACTTTCATTGGGCCTACACGTGAGTACCCCATGCATACTCACGCGTTGGGACCAGAATTTCTGGGCCATTATTTGCTAACTTCCATACCACTGGCTATTTAATTTTTACCCAATTCTCCATAATGGTGTTTTTAATTTATGAAGACTACAGGATTTTTTTTTTTAGTAGCTCTGCCATGGTGTTGGTCATTGAGCTTCAAGGACATTCTATTTTATAATGATAAGATTTTATGTCATGTAGGGGATAACATCAGGTTCGCTGATTTGCAATAACCAAATAAATCAAATGCTGTTCTTATTAAGTGGTATTTAAGGATTTTTGCTGATACTTCAGAGGCTGAATTTCATAGCTCTGCCCAATAGTCTGTGAAAACTGAATAAGTAGCCTTCATTTTATGTACATTCCTTTATCTAGGTATTTTGTGTCTAACCATTTTTAAAGTTGATAATGTACTGGGAAGGGGGATGGAGTTTAGCTCCATTTGAGGGCAGTCCTGTGCTTGGTTGCAATGGGAGCAGCTCCTTGCTTCATCGCAATGGGGGCTGGTCTTGAGCTTTGGTTGCACTGGGGAATAGACCTGTGGTTTAGCAGAACTGTGGTGGGGTCTTAGGTTTAACAGTACTGCAGTAGATAGTTGGAGTTTGGCAGAATAGGTGTTCTTGGATCTTGGTAACATGAGGTTTGGCAGAAGCATGAAAGGTGAAACTGATGTTCGGCACGACTAGGGGTTGAATGTGAGGTTTGTACCATTGTTCGATTCTTGGTGTTGGTCACATAAGTAGCTGTAAGAAAATTCTAATTTTCAACAAAACACATGATAATTAGAGCTTTCAAAATCCAGTTCATTTTTATAATTTGAAAAAAACTCAAATTAATATGAAAAAAGTGTGTGTGTGTGTGTGGGCCTGTCTCTGTTCTCTGTCTCTGTGTCTAATAACTGTTAGTAATGTGAATGTTTGCACTTTCTACCAATATATCTACTTTAAAATTTTAATTGATGTGTTTTTTTATAAAGGAAGAAAAACTCAAATTAGTATGAGGAAAGGTATTGTTCCCCTCTCTCTCCTTTACATTGCCCCTCACTAATTATAAGGTTGACACAAAGGAAGGAAGAAGGAACAAATTAATGAAGGCCCAGTGAGTTTACAGTCAGTAGTGGGAAAACTGCCAGAATCCATCATTCGGTAGAGATTAAGTGAACCCTTGGAAAAGTATAAAGGAGATTAGGGAGAATCAGTGAGCGTTTTGTGAAAGATAGGTCATACCTAACTAAACTAATACAGTTCTTTGATAGAGTCATGTAGAAGTGCCTTACTTCTTAGCTCTGGGTAATGACTCAATACACACTTGGATTCGTCAGACGGACAGGCCTTTTATTTTCTCTTGCAAGGGGAATCAGCACCTCTACTCAAGGGGTGAGGCTACTATTCCAATGATACAGCGTAAGCGTTCCATATTTATACAGTGTAACAAACAAGTTTAATTGACATTCCTTTGTTCCTCAATCAGGATACATTTTAGATTAATCATTAGGTCTTATGACATATTGACAGAAGGATCCTGGACACATAAGTCAACGGTTAAGATATAACAGGATATGAATCGTGTAACCGGAGGTCCTCCTTAATCTTAATCATGTATCTGGAGACTAGATCTAACAAATTATTAGGTCACTGGGTATTTCAGAAACGAAACCCATTGTTTCACTTCTACATTCTCATTAGGTGGGCAGACATCTGTTCTTGGCTGTAATCCAGGTACGTGCAATAGCTCTAGTTACACATCGACTCTTTACCTGTGTCAAGTCTGAAAACTTTTACCCAGCAAGCACTTGAAATTAACCCCTTATATCATGTAGATTTCCTCAGTCATTGAGGTGGTGGATAAATGAGGATCAATGATTGTTGCATATGTGGATTTTCAGAAGGCATTTGATAAGGTCCTGCACAAGAGATTGCTAGTTAAAATTGCTACCCATTGGATTGGAGCCAACCTTGTGATATGGATGGGAAACTGGTTGGGAGGTGGGAGGCAGAGAGTTATAATGAAAGAAACATTCACAGACTGGAGGGCAGTGACATGTGATGTCGTCAGGGAATGGGGCTGTGACATCATCTTTTTCATTTACATATAAATGACTTGAATTTGGGAATAGAGGGGAGTGTATTTAAGTTTACACATGACACTAAACCAAGAGGTATAGTGAACTGAAGAGGAGAGCAGAAAATTGCAAAGCATCTAAGTGAGTGGGCAGAACAGTGGCAGATGCAGTTTAACTTTAAAGTGTAAGGTGCAAGAATGACTGACAGAATTACAATCTAAATGGAGAAGCATTATGGGAAGGTGAAAAGTGATTAAAGAAAAGTCTCATAGCATGCTGGGGTTCCTCACACGAGGTATATAATATAAAAACAAGGAAGTGGCTCTTCTTTCTAGTATGGGAACCCAAAACAAGGGAGTAAAATTTGAGTAAAGCTGCCTAATATCAAATCCAGGAAAAACTTCTCAGCACAGAGTTATGAGAATGTGGAACATACTGTCCCAGAAGGCCTTAAAATAAAAAGTCATTTGAGATATTTAAAAGGAAGATAGGCACTCTGTTGGGAAATAAGGGAATTGATATGGAAACAAGGCAAGGAACTGGAATTAAAAAGATAGAGCTGCCATAGCTAATAAGATAGCAGAACATGCTGAATGGCTTACTCCTGTTCCTGTGTTCCTGCATAGGACGTGCATTTTTAAAAATTTAATTTCTTTTGGCACCAGGGATAAGAGTGAAAAATAATTACATTTAATACATTTTATCTCTGTGGCTGTTGGAACTTAAACATGCCTTATATAGCTGTGCTCTATTTTCATAATTCTGTTTTTGTGCCTTTTTCATATGATCAACAATTATTTCAAGTAATAGTCTCCAAAACCAACCGATACTTTATCTCTTCCCACCTGTTCACCCTCATTGGTTTAGTTTTGCTAATTTTTTTAATGTTGGATTTAATATCAGTGCTGATGAAGGGTATCCTTCTACCAATGTTGCCATGCAGTGCCAACATCAAGCTCTCTCAGATTAAGTATAGTACAGTCAGCTACAAATTAAGATTTCCATCATTCTCCCCAGCAAAGTGACTTGGCTTTAAACTCAAGCTCTCCTATTGTACCAGTATGCATTTTCACCTTCTACACCAGCTATTCTTTGGCTTCCTTGAGCAAGATACATTTTAGCTATAGCTTTGTGTTATGGACTCACACCCACTAAGACCCAAGTTGAAACTTTCCAAAAATATTTCACACAAGACTCTTCCAGGCAGGAGAAATTCATATGATCAGTTGAGGCCAGTTTATACCCAGACTTCGAGGTGAAAGGTTGGTGTCTAACTCACTGCATCACTCAGTTAGCCCCATTGATTGTTTGTAGTGGAGACTCTGGGGGGAGAGCAAGAAATTGATAATATTAAATAGAAGGAAAACTATCTCTGTACTGTCAGTTATTGAGATCCATTATTATGTTTAAATCTAAACATATGCAAGCAGCAAGAATTCACCATGATTCTTGTGCATTATAGTTCCCCCTTCCGCTGAGTAGTATTGTTAACTAAAAAAGGTTAGCATTAGCCATATATATTCTATTGTACATAACTATAGTAAAGTACTAGTTACAACATACTGTAATATATAAGCCATATAAATGTTCTGGATAATTCACCAGATAAATCCCCAGGGCCTGATAATCTACATCCTAGGGTAATTAAGGAAGTGGCCCTAGAAATAGTAGATGCATTGCTGGTCATCTTCCAAAATTCGATAGACGCTGGAACAGTACCCATGGATTGGCGGGTAGCTAATGTTACCCCACTGTTCAAAAAGGGTGGTAGAGAGAAAACGGGGAATTACAGACCGGTAAGCCTGACATCGGTCGTGGGGAAAATGCTAAAGTCCATTATAAAGGATGTAATAGCAGAGCACTTGGAAAAAAGTGACCGGATCGGACAAAGTCAACATGGCTTTACAAAAGGTAAATCATGCTTGACTAATCTACTGGAATTTTTTGAGGATGTAACTGGTAAAATAGATAAGGGAGAACCAGTGGATGTGGTGTATTTGGATTTTCAAAAGGCTTTCGATAAGGTCCCGCATAAGAGATTAGCATGTAAAATTAAGGCACATGGGATTGGGGGCAAGGTATTGACTTGGACAAAGAACTGGTTGGCAGACAGAAAGCAAAGAGTTGGAATAAACAACTCTTTTTCCGAGTGACAGGCAGTGACAAGTGGGGTACCGCAGGGATCGGTCCTTGGACCCCAGCTATTCACAATTTATATTAATGATCTGGACGAGGAAACTAGATGTAATATCTCCAAGATTGCAGACGACACAAAGCTGGGTGGGCGTGTGTGCTGTGAGGAGGATGCCGAGAAACTCCAGGATGATTTGGACAGGTTGGGTGATTGGGCAGAAGCATGGCAACTGCAATATAACGTGGATAAATGCGAGGTTATCCACTTTGGTTTCAAAAACAGGAAGGCAGATTATTATCTAAATGGCAATAGATTGTGAGAAGGGGAAGTGCAATGAGACCTGGGCATCGTTGTGCACCAGTCGCTGAAGGTAAGCATGCAGGTGCAGCAGGCAGTTAAGAAGGCAAATGGTATGTTGGCCTTCGTAGCGAGAGGGTTTGAGTACAGGAACAAGGGTGCCTTGCTGCAGTTGTACAGGGCCTTGGTGAGGCCACATCTTGAGTATTGTGTGCAGTTTTGGTCACCTTATCTGAGGAAGGATGGTCTTGCCATGGAAGGAGTGCAGCGAAGTTTCACCAAGCTGATACCTGGGATGGCAGGAATGACGTATGAGGAGAGATTGGGTCGATTGGGATTGTACTCGCTGGAGTTTAGAAGAATGAGAGGAGATCTCATCGAAACTTATATAATTCTAGCAGGGCTAGATAGACTAGATGCTGGAAGGATGTTCCCGATGGTTGGGGAGTCCAGAACCAGGGGTCACAGTCTAAGGATAAGGGGTAAGCCATTTAGGACAGAGATGAGGAGGAATTTCTTCACCCAGAGAGTGGTGAACCTGTGGAATTCTCTGCCAAAGAAGGCAGTAGAGACCAATTCATTAAATATATTCAAGAAGGAGTTGGATATATTTCTTAAGGCTAAAGGGATCAAGGGATATGGGGAGAAGGCAGGGACAGGGTACTGAATTTGGATGATCAGCCATGATCTCATTGAATGGCGGAGCAGGCTCGAGGGGCCAAATGGCCTACTCCTGCTCCTATCTTCTTTGTTTCTATGTTTCTATGTTTCTATGTTTAGAGGTTGTATCAAAATTTCATTGGAACCAAACATACAGTATTTAAAGCTGTTTTTATATTGGGTTTGTCGGGTTCTCAAAATTCCCACATTCCCCAAAATTATGGATAAAGGAACCCTGCATGGACAAGTTATGAAAAAGACAGGGTACCCAAAATGGCTTCTGCAACCTCGTGACCAAAAGGACAGGATTTTAAAAGCAAGTCTCTGCAAGCAGGCAGACACCTTTTTTTCAAGCCTGGAACGAAACTTAAAATGCATAGACCTGTGAATAGGCTCTGTGGGGCCAGACAGTGCAAACACAGAATATGCATTCCATTCACCTTGAAACAGATCAGGTTAGAATGGGCCACAATCAAGGCCATCAGATTTCTGCATATTTAATCAGTAACAGCTCACAGAAGCCATCAAGTCAGGAAAACCCAATTAAGTCTCATACATAACCAACAACCAAGACATCAAAACCATTACAACACAGAGACAGTCATTTCAGGGTCGTTAAAATAAATGGCTGTAATCAGTTTAAACGAGCCTGCCAAAAGTTAGACAAAGGACTGACCTGATTTGGCGCGCAGATAAGGAATGAAGAATTGGGTATAATTGTAGGCCCATCGTTAGTGATCTCTCTCTTGCTCTGGCCTCTTATCATTTGGCTTTTGGCCTGCTGCCACTCATTCTCATGCCCTGGCCTCGTGGCAGGCTCTCTTGTCGCTCTTCGTGCCGCTCAACACCAAGGACGCCCATTACCACACCGAGGGCCCAACGCGAGAGGAGAACAAGACCCAAGTTCGAAACCACACAGGACACACAGGCCACAAACGGGCAGATGAGATGAGGTGAGATGAAGAATTATGGTAAACCGATAAGTGCAGAGAAGGGCAGCGAAAGACGCATTGAGGGAACCAAACGCCTGGTTATAAGCTAGTGTTTGGTGAATAAGTTGGCGTTACATGCATGGACAGTAAAACCCCAATTTGAGAATAAGCTGCCGTTCAAAGAGTGGGTAGAAAAATCTGACAAAACGGCCTTATTATAAGCTGGCGTTTGTCACATGGACAGTAATAGCCCAGTTGAAGAATAAGCTGGTGTTCGAAGCATGGGTAGCAAAATCATTAGACGGTAAAGACCGCCTAATGACCCCCGACCTCAGCAATACCGTCGGCGACCACCCAAAGGAGAAGAAGGCCCATTGTGATGAAGTACTCGACGAAGACGTTAACGGAGAAGAAGGGAGGGTGCCTTTGCACAAACAACTCCAGCGCCGCGCCCTGTGACCACGTGGCGATGGGATACCCCAAAGGACAGGAAGAGCGGACCTCAAACCCCACCATCTAAAGCGACAGGTTTTGAATTGGTGAGCATGAATTCCTGGCCCCTCATAGCTTAAGCTAGTTAGGTATAGGGGCTGGGATTAAGGATAAGGGGATTTTTTTATGTATTTGTTTCCCTTGATGTGCCGTGTAAGGTTCGCAAAATTTTGGAAAATTTTGACAGCCCCCGAAGATTATTTGATTAAAGAAAACCTGGTTGGAATGTACCTTAAAAACCCATGGCATCAAAGATGGCTGCCAGGCCTCGTGGCAAAAGAGAAAGACAGCCTGTCTGAACATCTCCCATCACTGGCTGAAGTACTTGAGGTACTTAAACTGTCAATCAACTGCGGTTTAGGAAATTCAACATTGAACAAAGGATTGTTTGTTTACAAGCTCTCAACAGTGTTGACTCAAGGGCATAAGCACTTGAGGCTGTCAATCAATTGCGGTTGGAATGTAACCGCAGGACAAAGGACTGTTTACTGAACACTTAAGGATTTGTTTGTCCAGCACTTGAGAAATCAGTGGGACATTTTAAACTGAGTACAAACCAGTTAAACGAATGGGAAACGCATTCAAACCCATTGTGGTCAATGGGGACAGATCGGTCCCTTTTGTGTACCCCGGATACGTCCAGATTTGGGCGTGAAGATAAGGGCTCCCAAATGGGGTATAAAGATAGCCCCTCAGGAAGCCATTCTCTCTCTCTCTCTACCGCCTCGCCTCCAGTGCCCTGCTTACCAGAGGAACAGCTCAGCAGTCCGCCCAAAGAAGTGGAATACCAGCAGTTACTTTTGAATTACTGGGGTATCTCTACTTCGGGGCGGTGAAGAATTCAAGGCAGGTCGTAGGGGCACGGAGCAGGCATTTACTGGTGAGCATAAACTTTCTGGCCCATTACAAGGCAACCTAGATAGGTAGAAGGGGTGGGAATTAAAGGGGAATTTTGTTAAATTGTCATTTTTAGTCAATTTTCCCTCGATGTGTCTGTTTTCTCTCTTCCCTGTTAAGTAAAAGTGTGCAAGTGTGCTGTATTCATAATTATTTTCACTGTATAGCAATTTATTCTTTATTTTCAATAAACGTTGGTCTTCTTTGCACCCAACCACGAGTCTCATTCTGTCTATATCGCTACTGAAATAAGTCCACGGTCAGAACCAGAAAGGGAAGCGATTCGAAACCGCACGGGGCCTGGAGCAGCTCAGATACGCCTGACTGGCCAGACACTAACCCCACACCAAAAAAAAATACCCCTCCCTTTGTACAGCCGTGTGGTCCCCATTCCCATAAAGGTGAATTATCTGTTTTATGGCTGTAACTATACCAGTAATTCTCAGTAGTATTGTGTTTTATTCAGCCTTTTAATAAAATTTGGTTTTCTTGCACCAAGCCACTTGTCTACTCAATTTTCTGTATCGCCGCCTGTACCTAAGTCCGGTGTCTAGAACCCAGGGGGAGTGGAGCGAGTCGAACTGCTCAAAGGAGTCAGAGGTGAAGCTGACACACACACATCCCAAGCCACCTACAGGTTAAGTGGGATGCCAGTGGGCAGCCCTAAAGTAAATTTGATGGACTCGCAAAAGCTAGCAAATGGGAATGGCAAGTAAAAATGGGTCGTCCTGGCACTGACTTTAACAACTCTGGCGATGTTTTTTATTGTACTTGCCACATTAGCATCCCAATTATCCTAATATAAAAGCAAATTTGAACAGATGAAAAAAGCCCAGTGAAGGTCGCCCTATCCATTGGCTCTTCACTTAAACTTAGCTCCCAAATTCCCAGACCTCTCTGCCATCAAAACTACACTTCTCCACTAGGCTAGTGATCTAGTGGATTGCGAGTGGAGTTCGGGGCCAGGGATCGTGAGAATTTCAGTGCTAATTTGATCCCGTGAGAGACAACATCATTCATGTCCGAGGCCGGGACCCAGGAGCGAGGACGAGCCCAGCAGCGAGGTCAAGGCCCAGGAGTAGCGCAGCATGGACCAGCAGTGGGGTCGAGGCCCAGGGAAGGTGCAGCACGGGCCAACAGCAAGGTCGGGAGGACCACAATGCATCCTACGAAACCCAGGCAGAGAGGACCTGCAGGAAAGAGGGAGGAGGACAGTAGCATTATGTTTGTGTGTGTGTGTGCTAGGCCATTGTAGCAGAGCCTGGTCGCCAATCATCTTGGATCCCCTTGCCATTGGACCAAGACCTTGTTCTGTCAAGCCCGTGTGGTAGCTGGTGTGCAACGGCCACCCCACGTTAAAAGAATTAATGTACAGGCATCTTCCACCCTTTAAAATGAAGTTTGGGACCTGGAACGTCAGGACCCTCATGGACAACCCCAACAGTGACAGACCGGAACGCTGTACTGCTATCGTTGCCCGGTAGCTCGCAGACAGCACAAGGAGCACACGTCAACTCAAGCACCCCACCCACCCGCCCCTTCAACCACCGTCTGCCCCACCTGTGACAGAGACTGTAGGTCCCGCATTGGACTCATCAGTCACCTGCGAACTCATTTTTAACGTGGAAGCAAGGCATCCTCGGTTCCGAGGGACTGCCTAAGAAGAAGAAGAAGAATGGCAGAGGAAGTGCTGTCTTAAACATGCAGGGATTTTATTAAAAATTATGCACATAATTTCCCGTTGACACAACACACCAGGCGTATATCATAGCCATGTGAAATGGGCATCCAGGATTGCTAGATAGCATTAATTAACTTGGCGATCATAGAAAGGACACAGTAATGCTACAGTGAGTGTATTTAAGCTGTTTCCAAACCATTTTTCTTCATTATTGTTCCTGGTAACAATTAGGCCTAGAAGTTCTTCGGAGCTGCTCCCACTCTGTCACCGGAACTTCCCTGGAATTGCAGCGGAATCCTTGCGTAAACAAAGTTTCCATCACACTTCTGGCAATGTTACAGTGGCGGAGCAAAAGCAGCTCCGAGGTTCACATGAGCCTTTGCGCCAATTATTGTAAATTATTTAATTTTTGCTCCCAATAGGAAGCCTTACAAGACATAATTGGAAAGAAAGAGGATGACATACAGAAGGTACCCAAACAAGTCAGGCTGCATGAGAGATGCTCTGTGCCCACCTGGGCGAGTTGCCTCTGGAGGCGTGACAGGTGCCGGCACCTCGCCTCTATAGTTAAAATGAGGCCCAATCTCAGGTGAGCCTTGGGCCTCCGGCTTCTGGTGGGCGCTCGCAGCGTAACACCTATTTTGGTTCCAGAAACAGGCCTAAACAAATTTCCACCCCTAAATTTTTGGAATAATCTACCAAGCAACATAACCGAAACACATTTAATACACAGTTCAATGTTATAATGGAAGAATTAGTGCACTAGAGGGGTGAGTTCCAATGGACTTGATGCACATTTCTCTTACGTGAGATCGGCAGCACTCAGACTCTGGTGGAGTAAGTATTTTGCTTTTGTTATAGTGGAAATTGGAAGGTGTATTTTTTATAAAATTGAGCTCAAGTTTCAGTGAACCCAGAAACACTTGAAGACTCCCAGAAGCAATACAACATATTTGAGGACATTAGACTCATATGTTTCAGTTCACTAGGTGTTCTGGACGTATGGACTTTTTACATGCAGATAGCACCCTCTGGTGGTGGTTATTGTGTTAGCAGTGTTTGTATACAGCAGAAGTCAGTTGATCTTTCTTCCTGTTTGAACCTAGAAGCAGTTTTCCCAGAAAGAACCTGGCGGTAATGGAGGATCTTCCATGAGGGATTCCATTCTCAATCCAATTGCACCTTATCTCATATGTTAGGCCAAATGCAATATCTGTGAGTATCTTTGTTTGTTAACATGATAGCAACTTTGCCAGTGTAGTATTTTGACAATACTTTGTTTATAAAAGCTTAATATTTGGTAGTTACAGAAGTTAGTTCAAATGTTAGTTAGTTATACAATTAGTCTATTCTACTGTTGTAAATATGTTTATATCTTATGTAATATCTAATGTATAATACTCAGTTTTATGTACAAAACATACTTTGTCTTTGTTTACAGTTTCACAAATTTGTTCAAGTAAAGCTTCAAAACAGCAAACGGCTTCACGAGGAATTATTTGAATACGTGTTTAACTTGCTGGATAACTAGATAGGAGCACGTCTAGCGAGGCCAGTACAGTGAAAAGATAGCAGTACGGCTAGCTGTGAAGAGTGGAGCAGCAGGAACTCAGAGTAAGCCTTCACCTTGTACACCACACCTACCTCACATCAACATGTCAGAAGAAAATAACGAAACTGCTTTACAGCGAGGAGAAGACCATAATCAGGCAAACAAAACTATACAATGTGACAATCGGTCTATAAGCTCCGGTTACTACAGATCGCAAGCTGGTTCACGGTCATCAGGTGGTTCTAGAGTAAGCGTGGCCATCGCCAAAGCACGGGCTAAGCTAGTAGCAGCTCAAGCCAGAGCTGTGCATGCGAATAGAGAAATAGAAATAAAAGTAGAACAGGCCCGTCTCCAAGGTGAACTCCAAGCCGACCAGGCCCGTCGCCAAGCTGAACTCCAAGCTGACCAGGCCCGTCACCAGGTTGCATACCAGGCTGAACACGCCCGTCTCCAAGCCACATTAGACGCTCTGCAGCAACAAAAGGAGATAGATGCTGCATTAGCTGAGACACAAGTATTCGAGGCAATTTTGGAGGGAGCTGATCCCGAGACAGCTTACAAACCTTTAATTCCCGTTCCGCAGCAGAGTCGACGACAGCGCACCAGAGATTACGTGAGCAACCATGCCGACATACAGTTTACGAGAGAGAGGGATGAAGGCCCGCACATCTCTACAGATGCAAGCACTTCATATAACATGCCCCAAGTTCCCAACCAAGGTCAAAGTAGACAGCGCGCCTCAAGCCGCAGAGTTTCCCTCAGCAGAACGGAAGACACAGTGCAGAGGAATAGAACGCTGAATAGAGAAAGTCAGCAGCAAACCCCCTTTCGCTTCCTTGAGACCCCCAACAGAGCCCCTACTCAAGGCAACCCTGGCACAGGTCCCAGCACCTACGACCTTGCCAAATAGCTTGCACGCACCCAGCTGGTGACTACAGGGTTAACCAAGTTCGATGACAGGCCGGAGAATTATCGGGCTTGGAAGTCCTGCTTCCACAATGCCATATCGGGCTTAGACCTGTCGGCAGGAGAAGAGCTCGACCTCCTTATCAAAAGGCTCGGCCCAGAGTCCGCCGGACAGGCATGCAGGATAAAAGCGGTCAATGTGGGACAACCGCCAGCAGGGTTGAAGATGGCTTGGGCGAGGCTGGAAGAAAGCTACGGCTCTCTTTGACAGGTTGGAGAACTTTCTGAAGTTGACGAATAAGGAACCCCAGAAGCTCCGTGACCTTGGAGATCTGCTGTCGGAACTCGAAGCCGCAAAGCAGGACGGCTACCTACCCGGCCTATCGTACTTAGACACTTCCAGAGGGGTAAGTCCCATCATTGAGAAGCTTCCATTTAACCTGCAGGAGAAGTGGATAACGTTTGGATCAAAGTTCAAGCTAAAGCACAACGTGGCCTTCCCACCATTCTCTGCGTTTGCCAAATTCATCCGTAAAGAAGCCAAAGCCAGGAACGACCCCAGCTTCAACCTCTTCTCCTCCCACCCAGCACTTGCCAGAAGAGATAAGTTTGACAGACATGGAAAGACACCAATATCTGTCCACAAAATGCAAGTGTCTTCAACTGAGAACACAAACGTTCAGAAGAAACCTGAGGATATGAGCAAACAATGCCCTATCCACAACAAGCCCCATCCATTAAAGAAGTGCAGAAGCTTCAGGGAGATGCCCCTGGAAGATCGGAAACAATATCTCAAAGAGAACTCTATATGTTTCAAGTGCTGCTCTTCCACGAACCATCTCGCCAAGAACTGCAAGGTAGATGCAAAATGCACAGAATGTGAAAGTGATCGGCACATTTCAGCACTCCACCCAGGCCCAGCTCCTTGGAAATCAGAGTCACCTCCTCTCGCCTCAGAGCATGGCAGGGAGAGAGAGGGAGCTGCCGGTCCGGAGATTACATCCAAGTGCACCGAGGTGTGTGGAGAAGGAGTGAGCGCAAGAGCATGCTCCAAGATATGCCTCGTTAATGTGTACCCTGAAGGACGTCGCCAGGAATCTGAAAAGATGTATGCCATACTGGATGAACAAAGCAATCGTTCTCTAGCAAGATCCGAGTTCTTCAACATCTTCAAGGTCAAAGGAAGTCCGTCGCCTTACACGCTGAAGACGTGTGCTGGACTTTCAGAGACAGCCGGCAGGAGGGCCTGCGGTTATGTTGTTGAGTCAGCCAACGGGAAGATTAGCCTCCCCCTTCCTACACTTATTGAATGTAATCAAGTCCCCGACAACCGTTCTGAGATTCCTACTCTGAATGCAGCTCATCATCACCGTCATCTGCGACGCATTGCAGATGAGATCCCACCTCTTGATCCAGATGCAGGCATACTTCTGATGTTGGGAAGGGACATCCTGAGGGTACATAAGATAAGGAAACAGATCAACGGTCTACATGACCCCCTTTCGCCCAAAGGCTAGACCTCGGCTGTGTCATTGTTGGAGACGTGTGCCTCAAGGGCGCTCACAAGCCATCTCAGGTGAGCACACTCAAGACTTCCATCTTGGAGAATGGTCGTCCAAGCTACTTTACCCCATGCAGTAGTCAGATCCGAGTGACAGAGAAGTTTAGTCATACGGCTCAGCCTCAGAAAACCCCAGCGCTGATCTCCGCAGACAGCACACAGATGATGCTCACTGGAGAGAACCCGGGTCAGTCAGTCTTCTGTCGCACCGCCAACGACCACAAACTTGCTCCATCGATCGATGACATGAGATTCCTCCAGATTATGGACAATGAGGTCTCTCGTGACAGCTCTAACAGCTGGGTTGCACCCTTACCCTTCCAGAACCCCAGACGATGGCTGCCGAACAACAGGGAGTATGCCTATAATCATCTTAACTCACTCCGTCGCACACTAGAGAAGAAGCCAAAGATGAAAGCACACTTCCTAAAATTTGTCAAGAAAATGCTTGTCAACGATCATGCAGAGATAGCTCCTCCACTCCAGGAAGGCCAAGAATGTTGGTACCTCCCTTCCTTCGGAGTCTATCACCCCAAAAAGCCGGAACAGATCCGCGTGGTGTTTGACTCCAGTGCACCATATCAGGGAGTCTCTCTCAACGACATACTCCTCACAGGGCCTGATCTCAACAACAGCCTCTTGGGGGTACTCATGAGATTCAGGAAAGAGCCCATTGCCATCACTGCCGATATCCAGCACATGTTTCATTGCTTTGTGGTGAGAGAAGACCACAGAGACTTCCTCCGCTTCCTGTGGTATCGGGACAACGACCCCAATAGAGACATTGTGGACTACAGAATGCGTGTCCATATCTTCGGGAATAGCCCATCCCCTGCTGTTGCCATATACGGACTGAGGAGGGCTGCCAAGGAAGAAGGCGACGACTTTGGCAGTGATGTGAGAGGGTTCATTGAACGAGAGTTCTATGTCGACGATGCACTGAAGTCATTCCCGACCGAAGCAGAGGCCATCAGTACCCTCGGACGAGCTCAGGAACTACTTGCACTATCCAACCTTAGGCTGCACAAGATAGCCTCTAACAGACCAGCAGTGATGGAGGCATTCCCCCCTGAAGATCGTGCTAAGGATGTCAAGGATCTAAACCTCTTCACTGATGACCTCCCCCTACAGCGTAGCCTAGGGATGTCGTGGAACATAGCAACAGACATGTTCACGTTCCAAGTCTTAGATGCCAAGAAACCCTTCACACGTAGAGGAGTGCTGTCTACAGTCAACAGCCTATACGACCCTCTCGGCTTCTTAGCCCCTGTCACCATACAAGGCAGGCTGCTCCTCAGGGAACTCTCCACACGCGCTGAAGAGTGGGATTCACCTCTCCCTGAAGAGATGGAAGCAGATTGGGACAGATGGAGAGACTCACTCCAAGACTTACAGGAGATCCAAATACCTCGCTCCTATACGTCTTTCTCTCCCTTAAATGCCCAATTCAAAGAGCTTTGTGTCTTTGCAGATGCATCCGCTAAGGCCATTGCAAGTGTGGCTTATCTGAAGGTCACCACTCAAGATGGACAAAGCAAAACGGCTTCGTCTATGGTAAGGCCAAGTTGACACCCCAGCCAGACCTCACCATACCCAGATTGGAACTGTGCGCAGCAGTATTAGCAGTTGAGATTGCAGAGTTCATAGAAGAGAAGATTGATCTGAAGTTCAACAGCATCACATATTATATAGACAGCAAAGTGGTGCTAGGATACATCCATAACCAAAGTAGACGGTTCTAAGTATACGTGAACAACAGGGTCCAACATATTCGACAGTCCACATCCCCCGACCAATGGAGGTACGTCCCTACAGACCTGAACCCAGCTGACCATGGGTCTAGATCTGTAACAGCGTTCCTAATCAGCAGCACGACTTGGCTGTCAGGACCTGCCTTTCTTCAGGATCCGTCCCCACACTTCTCCAAAATCAACAAGTCATTCGATCTCCTCAACCCTGTTTCTGACTCCGAGATACACCCACAAGTCACAGCGAACCTTACTCAAATCTCTAAGGACCTGATGAGCACCAAACGCTTTGAGCGTTTCTCCAAATGGAACACTCTCATAAAGACGGTAGCACACCTAACCCACTTAGCTCATACCTTCTCCCAGCCTACACAAGAGTGTAGCTGCCAAGGGTGGCACATCTGTCGTAAGAGTCCCTCTGAAGAGGAGCTCAAGAGAGCCACAATCCTTGTGATAAAGAGTGTCCAACATGAGTGTTACTCAGAAGAGTTGAAGTGCATAGCAGCAGAATGCAACCTACCCCCTCACAGCAGTCTACGGAAGCTGCATCCTATCGTTGACACCGACGGTCTTCTCAGAGTTGGGGGACGCATATCGCAGTCTCAACTAGGAACAAATGCAACCAACCCCACCCTCATTCCAGGTCGTCATCACCTGGTCACTCTGCTTGTGCGTCATCATCATGAGGCTGTGAAGCACCAGGGCAGACATTTCACCGAAGGTGCCATCAGAGCAGACGGCCTCTGGTTGGTTGGAGCTAAGAGATGTATCAGCGGCACGCTTTTCAAATGTGTCACCTGCAAGAAACTCCGTGGGAAGACGGAACACCAACAGATGGCAGATCTGCCAGCTGAGCGGCTACAAGTAGCACCACCTTTCACCTACATAGGCGTAGACGTCTTCGGACCATGGGACGTGGTCTCACGCCGCACCAGAGGAGGACACGCCAATAGCAAAAGGTGGGCAGTGATGTTCTCATGTATGTCCACAAGAGCTGTACACATCGAAGTTATTGAAACAATGAGTGCCTCCAGCTTCATAAATGCTCTGAGAAGGTTTTTCTCAATTAGAGGCCCGGCAAAGCAAATACGCTCGGATTGCGGCACAAACTTTGTTGGCGCTTGCAGAGAGCTGAAAATGGATGGATCCAGTTCCAGCTCAGAGAGTGTGGAGAAGTATCTCCAAGAGCAGAAATGTACCTGGGTATTCAACCCACCTCACTCATCCCACATGGGTGGTGCGTGGGAGCGTATGATCGGCATTGCCCGCCGTATCCTCGACTGCATGCTTCTCCAAGGTAGATCGTCGTGCCTCACACATGAGGTCTTGACCACACTGATGGCTGACGTCACCGCCGTGATGAATGCAAGGCCCCTCATTCCCGTATCTTCAGACCCAGAAGACAGGTGTTCCCCCTTGTCCTCCAGGAGAGTTTGGGGAAAGAGAACACTTCAAGGAAGAATGGAAACGGGTTCAGAGTCTGACAGACACGTTTTGGGGCAGGTGGCGATGAGAGTACCTCAACACACTACAGAGCCAACGCAAGTGGCAGGACAAGAGGCCAGACCTCAAAGAAGGAGATGTTGTCTTGATGAGGGACAATCAGGTAAAAAGGAATGAGTGGCCTATGGCTATCATCGTGAAGTCCCATCCCAGCCAGGATGGGAGAGTGAGAAAGGTGGACTTGAGAGTCATCAAAGAAGCAACAGCAAAGGTCTTCTCTCGGCCCGTCTCTGAGGTGGTTCTTCTCTTGTCGCCAGAGGACTCCAGTGACAAGTAGAGTTCGGACTATGTGGAGTCGTTAACGACCCCTGACGGGGAGTGTTCTGGACTTATGGACTTTTTACATGCAGGTAGCACCCTCTGGTGGTGGTTATTGTGTTAGCAGTGTTTGTATACAGCAGAGGTCAGTTGACCTTTCTTCCTGTTTGACCCCGGAAGCAGTTTTCCCAGAAAGAACCTGGCAGTAATGGAGGATCTTCCATGAGGGATTTCATTCTCAATCCAATTGCATCTTATCTCATATGTTAGGCCAGACGCAATATCTGTGAGTATCTTTGTTTGTTAACATGATAGCAACTTTGTCAGTGTAGTAATTTGACAATACTTTGTTTATAAAAGGTTAATATTTGGTAGTTACAGAAGTTAGTTGAAATGTTAGTTAGTTATACAATTAGTCTATTCTACTGCTGTAAATATGTTTATATCTTATGTAATATCTAATGTATAGTACTCAGTTTTATGTACAAAACATACTTTGTCTTTGTTTACAGTTTCACAAATTTGTTCAAGTAAAGCTTCAAAACAGCAAACGGCTTCACGAGGAATTATTTGAATAAGTGTTTAACTTGCTGGATAACTAGATAGGAGCATGTCTAGCGAGGCCAGTACACTAGGAGTAAAATACATACTGTTGAAAATCTTGCATTTATATAATCAAAATCCTGGAATTCTGTAAATCATTTCTGAAAGGACCCACAAACGTGTTTCCATCTCATGGGTGAAAAATCAGTTCCCCAGACTCGACATAAGTCTTGTGAGCAGAAAACAAAATCTGTAGCATTGTGCAATAAATCTGTGAGTGTGTGCAGTGATCTCTAAGAACCTTACCAAAATGACACCAAGGGGTAGATTTTCCAACTGGCAGGTTCTGAATGTGCAGGGGCTGAGAAATGGCACTGGGACATATTTCACCAGCTATCCATTCTACTTGCAGCAGGTTTGATGTGGGCAGACAGCGCTTTTGCACAAATGGTGTGCGCGCTGCATTTCCAAAATCAATATGATGCTAATGAACTTCCGTACAATTTTGAGACATGTCTGATTCGCACAGTGTGCTTATCCCACTCGTATGACATAATTACTAAACTCCAACCACATTCTGTCATGGGAGGAAGAATGCCTTTAAGGGGAACTGCTGTAATTTTGATTACTACACACAAAACTGGGAACATGGGTGTATCTTTCAGTGCTCCTCTATTGCTGAGTTTTTTTAAAGGCAATTCAGGAGGCTGAACAAAGGAATGTCAGAAAAAAAGATAGAAAAATTTGCATTTATATAGAACCTTTCACAACCTCAGGACATCACAAAATGCTTCACAGCCAATGAAGAAATTTTGAAGTGTAACCACTGTTGTAATGTAGGAAATGCATCAATCAATTTGCGCACAGCAAGGTCCCACAAACCACAATGCTATAATGACCAGATAATCTGATTTAGTGATGTTGGTTGAGGAATAAATATTGGTCAGGACATCAAAGAGAACTCCTTTGCTCTTCTTCAGAATAGTGCCGTGGGAATTTTTTATGTTCACCTGAGAGGGCAGACGGTGCCTCAGTTTAACTCAGTTCTCTTTGTCTTTATCAGTGTTGAAGGTTGGTGAAGAAAGAGATCCTGCAGTGAACAAAGGCTTGCCAATGGCAATCAAGGTAAGCAGCTTTCTATATTTCTGATACCTTTCATAGAAACATAGAAACATAGAAGATAGGAAAAGGAGTAGGCCCCTCGAGCCTGGTCTGCCATTTAATGAGATCATGGCTGATCATCCAAATTCAGTACCCTGCCCCTGCTTTCTCCCCATGTCCCTTGATCCCTTTAGCCTTAAGAAATATATCTAACTCCTTCTTGAATATATTTAATGAATTGGCCTCAACGGCCTTCTGTGGTTGAGAATTCCACAGGTTCACCACTCTCTGGGTGAAGAAATTCCTCCCCATCTCTGTCCTAAATGGCTTACCCCTTATCCTTAGACTGTGACCCCTGGTTCTGGACTCCCCCGCCATTGGGAACATCCTTCCTGCATCTAGTCTGTCTAGTCCTGTTAGAATTTTAGAAGTTTCAATGAGATCCACTCTCATTCTTCTAAACTCCAGTGAATACAAGCCCAATCGACCCAATCTCTCTTCAGACATCATTCCTGCCATCCCAGGTATCAGTCTGGTGAATCTTCGCTGCACTCCCTCCATGGCAAGAACATCCTTCCTCAGATAAGGCGAGGAATACTGCATACAATACTCAAGGTGTGGTTTCACCAAGGCCCTGTACAACTGCAGCAAGACATCCTTGCTTCTATACTCGAATCCTCTCGCTATGAAGGCCAACATACCATTTGCCTTCTTAACTGCCTGCTGCACCTGTATGCTTACCTTCAGCAACTGGTGCACAAGGACACCCAGGTCAAGTTGCACTTCCCCTTTTCCCAATCTATTGCCATTCAGATAATAATCTGCCTTCCTGTTTTTGCCACCAAAGTGGATAACCTTGCATTTATCCACATTATACTGCATCTGCCATGCATCTGCCCAATCACCCAACCTGTCCAAATCATACTGGAGTTTCTCTGCAGCCCCCTCACAGCACACATGCCCACCCAGCTTTGAGTCATCTGCAAATTTGGAGATATTACATCAAGTTCCCTCATCTAGATCATCATTAATATATATTGTGAATAACTGGGGTCCTAGCACCGATTCCTGCGGTACCCCACTAGTCACTGCCTGCCACTCAGAAAAAGACCCGTTTATTCCAACTCTTTGCTTCCTGTCTGCCAACCAGTTCTCCATCGAAGTCAGTACCTTACCCCCAATCCCATGTGCTTTAACTTTGCAAGCTAATCTCTTATGCGGGACCTTATCAAAATCCTTCTGGAAGTCCAAATACACCACGTCCACTGGTTCTCCCTTATCTATTCTACCAGTTACATCCTCAAAAAATTGCAGTAGATTAGTCAAGCACGATTTACCTTTTGTAAATCGATGTTGACTTTGTCCGATCCTGTCACTGTTATCCAAGTGCTCTGCTATTACATCTTTTATAATGGACTCTAGCATTTTCCCCACTACCGATATCAGACTTACCGGTCTATAATTCCCCGTTTTCTCTCTACCACCTTTTTTGAATAGTGGGGTCACATTAGTTACCCTCCAATCCATGGGAACTGTTCCAGACTGTTGCAGTTGGAGGCAATAATTAGCGCCAGGCGCTAAACTTTGCACCCGACCGACAATCGCGCCCCAAACGGGGCGATACTGAATTTCTCCCCCTAGGTATTCTGCAGTGAGTGTCTCACCTCCTGACTCCTCAAAGCCTTTCTACCATCTACAAGGCACAAGTAAGGAGTGTGATGGAATACTCTCCACTTGCCTGGATGAGTGCAGCTCCAACAACACTCAAGAAGCTCGACACCATACAGGACAAAGCAGCCCGCTTGATTGACACACCTTCTACCACTTAAACATTCACTCCCTCCACCACCAGTGTACTGTGGCTGCAGTGTACCATCTACAAGATGCACTGCAGCAACTCGCCAAGGCTTCTTCAGCAGCACCTCCCAAACCCGCGACCTCTTCCACCTAGAAGGACAAGGGCAGCAGGTGCATGGGAACGCCACCACCACCAAGTCACACACCATCCTGACTTGAAAGTATATCGCCGATCCTTCATCGTCACTGGGTCAAAATCCTGGAACTCTCTACCTAACAGCACTGCGGGAGTACCTTCACCACACGGACTGCAGAAGTTCAAGAAGGCAGCTCACCACCACCTTCTCAAGGGCAATTAGGGATGGGCAATAAATGCTGGCCTTGCCAGCAACGTCCACATCCCATAAAAATGAATAAAACAAAGATAGTTCTAGCACTGAATCTATTTGGCTTGAGTTGAGGAACAGCGGGGGAGCTGTTAAACTGTTGGGAGTTTATTTATAGATCTGCAAAAAGTGAGAAGGAGATAGATGAGCAAATCTGTTGGCAAATTTCTAAGGCGTGTAGCAAAAATAAAATAGCAATATTAGGAGACTTTAATTACCCTAATATAGAATGGGCAAAACATAGTGCGAAATGGAGGGAAGGAGAGGAATTTCTGATACATGTACAGGAGAACTTTCTCGATCAATATGTCTCCAGCCCAACAAGGAAGGACACAGTGTTGGATCTGGATCTGGGAAATGAAGTAGGCAAGTGGAGTGTGTTACAGTAGGAGATCACCTAGCCAACAGCATCCACAACATAATTTGGTTTAAAGTAATTATGGAGAGAGCCTAGAAAATATCGAAGGTAACAATGCTCAAGTGGGGAATAGTTAATTTCAGTGATATAAGAAGGGACCTAGCAGAGGTAGATTGGAAAAAACGATTGCAGGTTAACGCAGTAATGGAGCAATGAAGGACACTCAAGGAAGAGATAGTTCCAGTACAAACTAGGCATATTCCTTTGAAGAGAAAAGGTAGAGCATCCAAAGGTAGAGCATCTGTGGCTGACAAAGGAAATAAAAGTTAAAATAAAACAGAAAAAGGAGGTTTATCACAAATATCAGGGGCAAGGTTCAGTTAAGAACCAGGAAGATTATGAAAAGCAAAGGAAGGAATTGAAAAAGTTAATATGGAAAGCAAATATTAGCAACATTAAATTGAACACTAAAATATTTTATAAACATATAAAGTGTAAGCGGTTAGCTAAGGAAAAAGTTGGCCTATTAAGGACCATTATCATTATCTGAGGATTTTCGAATGGAACTGAACACTGCAATCATCAGCGAACATCCCCACTTCTGACCTTATGATGGAGGGAAGGTCATTGATGATGAAGTTGAAGATAGGATACTGCCATGAGGAGCTCATGTAGTGATGTCCCGGGGCTGAGATGACTGGCCGCCAACAACCTCAGCCATCTTCCTTTGTGCTAGGTATGACTGCAGGAAGTGGAGAATTTTCTGCCTGAATCCCATTGACTTCAATTTTACTAGTACTCCTTGATGCCACACTCAGTCAAATGCTGCCTTGATGTCAAGGGCAGTCATTCTCACCCCACCTCTGAAATTCAGCTGTTTTGCCAATGTTTGGACCAAGGCTATAATGAGTGCTGGAGCCGAGTATTCTTGGTGGAACCCAAACTGAATGGTCAAGCGGTCTTAAACCGAGTGCACTGAAACAAAGTGTTAAAGTTGGGAATTTGGAGAGAGTGGGAAGGAGCTGTTGCTTTTTGCCTTGAATACTTGGGGGGAGAAATTTGGTATTGCCCCATTTGGGGCGCAATTATCGGCCAGGCGCAAAGTTTAGCACCTGCCGCTAATTATCGCCTCTGACTGCAAACTTGGCCTCTATCGCCCCTGGAGGTGATTTGAGTGCTAAATCAGGTGCTACACACCTCTCTTAAGGCACTAACACTGAGGAGCAAGGTGCTACCTCAGAGCGCTGGCGAAGCTCAGATGATGTCAGTTTGCAATGGAACACAGACACACTGGTGCCGGCCAGTTCTAAAGGGGAGGGTCGATCTTGCTCTCCAGCTACACCCTGCTCATTGCAGCCTTGAATCTTGGCCGGGCCAGACCTGTACTTCAATTCTGCTGGAAAGAACAATGGAGAGGCCCAGAGAATGAGCTCAGCGCTTCAGCGACTGGGCCTTGGTGGCTCTGGTTGGTGCAGTGGAGCGCTGCAGGTCAGTACTCTACCCACACGAATATGGAAGAGTGTGGAGGGAGGTGGCTCAGCACGTCTCCTCCAGGAGCATGGTGCCCATGACCCACACCCAATGTCAGAAGTTCAACAACCTCACTCGGGTGGTCAGGGTGAGTGGCTGCTTTTCAATACCTCTACATCCCTCCATCTCAACTTCACTCTGTGCCCAGAGGGTTTAAAAACCCCAAATGCCTAACGCTCATCAAAGACCTATGGCCATCTCATAAAACACACACGCACATTCCACACCTTGCACACATTAAGGGCTATTATACATGGGAGACACATCGGGCAAGCACATGGCTGCACATTCACTCAGACGCCGTCCTTTTTCTTGCAGGCCAAGCTATCTCACAACAGGCGCCAGCAGCAAACCCTCAGCGATTTGGAGGCGCGCGTGCACAGGATCGTTGCCAGCCAGGTGATAGGTGCCGTGGCCGCTGGAGAGGTCGACCCCCTTGGGGACAGCAATGGTATGGTCATCAGCTTTCTCTCCTCTCTCATTCCACTTGCCCCTCACAACACAACACCGCCCATGCAGAGTTGGTGCAGTCTGCAGCCGGGCCCTCCAGGCCCAGAGCTGGTCGAGGGCGTCCTTCAAGGGCATCTGTAGTCTCAGCATCCGACATTCAGCAGCCTTCCACCAGCCTTGCTGCAGCCACTGAGGCCCCATTACAGAGGAGCAGTAGGGTGGGAAGGGGGGAAGTACGCAGGGGATGGAGATCACCCTCGAAGGGCAAACAGTTGGAGGTCTAAATAAATGGTGGGAATTTAGTAAAGGTCGAGGTTCGTCTGATTATATTTGTTTACTATATTGGCGTTTTTCTCCAGCTTGTGAGAACCAGTTCTGTTAATTCATGATTTGTTTCTATTTTTTTGTCCTGAATAAATGACACACACAGAGTTTGTTAAAGAAAAAAGTTGTTGCATTCAAGATTTACATTTTTGGCCTTTGGAATCTATAGTAATCTCGGATGTAATGCTTAAGTTATCCACCAGAGGGAGACAAATGTTAAGGGTTCATTTACCAGTGTTTTAAGGTAATGTTGCATTGTGGGAATGACTTATAGGATCATCCATCTTGGATGCATCGTGCAGTAGAATTAGAAGTGCATGCCTGTAGCTTGTAAGAGCTCTGTTCTCTCCTTATTCTGTGTAAATTAAAAGTCAAGTTTTGAGTTCCTGAAGTCTCACTTATATCAATAATTGGACCTTACTACTCGGATATAACATTTGGCGATGAGAATTAACTGTTTCAACTTGAAGAAGGGAAAATACAAGATCACTGCATCTGAATCATGGCTACTCGAGTAGGAGGGATTTCTGCTATTGATGTTCAAAATTAAACATGGATAGAGTGCTGTGAGTTATTGGAGCATTTCTTTGTAGCAAATGATATTGTCGATGTTGGAAAAAGGAGAGCTATTTTGCTAACTTCGGTGGGAAGTCTGACATATAGTTTATTGAGAAACTTATGCAGTCCTGCAAAGCCTGGAGATAAATCATTTACTGAATTAGTGGACTTGCTAAAGGAACATTTCAATCCCAGACCGAGTGAGATTGTACAGCATTTCAAATTTAATTCACGGAACAGGATACCGGGAGAAACTGTGTTGGATTATGTAGTGGTGTTGAGAAAACTGGCACATGATTGCAATTATGGGAACAGCTTGAAAGACATGCTGTGAGATAGGCTGGTTTGTGGAATAATGGATGCTCGAATGCAGTGGAGATTATTGTCCGAGACTGGGCTTACGTATGAAAAAGTGTTGGAACCTGCTCAATTGATAGAGACAGCTAACCAAGATGTAAAAGAAATACAAGGTTGCGACTGGTCTACTACAAAGCAAGTTGGAAGTCAGTTTATGGTGCACAAGTTAAATATGGGTCCGAAATCACAATGTGAGCATGTAAAAGCATGTTATAGATGCAATGGAGATCACCTGGCAAGGGAATGCAGGTTTCTGGAGGAAAAGTTCCACAAGTGTGGGAAAAAAGGACATATAAAATGTGCATGCAGAGCAAAAGCTACCCTGGAGGTATACAAACCTAAAGGGGGAGAAAAGCAAAACCTTGGAAGAGAAGTGAAAAAACAGGGAGCACATCACATCAGTGGAGAAGCTGAGGAAGAAGATGGCGTGTTCATATTGCATAGTATGGTAGAGGACATTCCTAAAATGGATCCTATCACTTTGCAACTGATAGTAAATGACACTAAGGTCAACTTTGAGGTGGATACTGGATGTAGTGTTACCATAATGAACAGGGAGGAATATTCAAAATTGTGGAACCTTGCAAAAGTTCCAGAGTTGAAGTCTTGCTCTATGAAGCTTAAAACATATACTGGTGAACGAGTGACAACCTTGGGTACAGCTATTGTAACTGTGAAATACAGGGACACCGTGGAACAGCTACCTGTAGTTGTAGTATCGGGTTCTGGGCCAAATTTGTTAGGTCGGGGCTGGATACGAGAACTTAAATTAGATTGGGGAGCAATAAATCAAATGGAGAGAGGCAAACAGTTGTCTTTGCAAGAAGTTTTGATTGAACATGAGAACGTGTTCAAGGAAGAACTTGGAACATTTAATGGCCCCCCAGCTAAGATTTATGTCGACAAGGAGGCACTGCCAAGATTTTTTAAACAACGACCTGTGCCTTATGCCATGAAACCGAAGGTAGAGGCTGAGCTTGATCGTCTTTTGCGGGAGAACATTCTGGAACTCGTGAAATGTTCAGAATGGGCAGCTCCAATTGTACCTGTTTTAAAACCAGACAATTCGGTAAGAATCTGTGGAGATTATAAATTGACTGTAAATAGGGTGTCTAAACTAGAACAGTATCCTATTCCTAAAACAGGATCTTTTTGCAAACCTGGCTGGAGGGAAGAAATTCACGAAGCTGGATATGAGTCATGCATACTTGCAGATTACGCTAGATGATGAATCCAAGAAGTATGTAACCATAAACACACACAAGGGTTTGTTTACCTATAACCGCTTGCCATTTGGTGTCTCATCTAGTCCAGCTATCTTCCAGAGAACTATCGAGGGTGTACTGCAAGGGATTCCACATGTTTCAATCTATCTGGATGATATTCTGGTGACGGGAAGAACCGACCAGGAGCATCTGAGCACTCTGAGAGAGGTACTACTAAGATTGGATAAGGCTGGGTTATGGCTCAAGAGAAGTAAGTGTACTTTCATGGGGAATGAGGCCGTGTTCCTGGGACACAGAGTGGATGCCACAGGGCTCCATCCAATCAAGGAGAAGGTAAAAGCACTGCAGGAGGCCCCAGATCCTACAAATGTGACTGAGTTAAAAGCTTACCTGGGACTGCTAAACTATTATAACAGGTTTTTGCCAAACTTGTCAACAGTGTTAGCACCTCTTCACAAACGACTGCGCAAGGAGACACAGTGGCAGTGGGAAGAGGAACAGAGGGTTTCATTTGGACAATCCAAGAAACTGATGCTGTCCTCGGATGTGCTGGTTCACTACAATGCAGAGAAAGACATCATTCTCTCTTGTGACGTTTCACCTTACGGGGTGGGGGCAGTTCTTTCACACTGTATGGAAGATGGAACTGAAAGACCGATAGGGTTTATGTCTCGAACTCTGACCCCAGCGGAAAAAAACTATTCCCAGTAGGATAAAGAGGGATTAGCAGTAATGTTTGGGTTACAGAGGTTTCATAAGTATATATATGGCAGGAAATTCACCATATGCACCGATCATAAACCTCTTCTATTTCTTTTTAATGAGATGAAAGCAGTACCACAGATGGTGTCACCCCGAATCCAGAGATGGGCAGTGACGTTGAGGGCATATGAGTATGTCATCGTTTACAAAGCGGGCAGGTACCATGGGAATGCAGATGCCTTGAGCCGTCTTCCACTACCAGGTGCACCTATCCGTGCAGCTCCAAAGGACAAAGTTTTGATGCTGGGAACTTGTCAGGTAGTATGCAGACATGTGGATCAGATACTGACCAGACAATGGGAAATTGAACTGGAGGTTCCAGAGGAAAGGTTGGAGGACAAGTTGGTCCCCAGTTATCCAAATGCATTGGTGGTCCCACCACCACGAACAGAGACAGTTATACCTGGACCCCTTAATCAAGAGGAAACCATCGTAGCAGAGTCAGATACTCTGAGTACTGCTCAGGAGCAGCAGGTGGCTTTACCACAACCAAGCAGGGACTTGACTGTAAGACGTTCAACAAGGTCTCACAAGTCACCAGAGCGATTGATCACAACCTGCTATATTGTTCAGTATGGACTATCGTTAAAGGTGTTTCCTTATGGACTTTTTAAGAATGTTGTTAAGAATTGTTGTAACTTAAGAGGGGGGGGATATAGTAACCTCGGATGTAATGCTTAAGTTATCCACCAGAGGGAGACAAATGTTAAGGGTTCATTTACCAGTGTTTTAAGGTAATGTTGCATTGTGGGAATGACTCATAGGATCATCCATCTTGGATGCATCATGCAGTAGAATTAGAAGTGCATGCCTGTAGCTTGTAAGAGCTCTGTTCTCTCCTTATTCTGTATAAATTAAAAGTCAAGTTTTGAGTTCCTGAAGTCTCACTTATATCAATTAATTGGACCTTACTACTCGGATATAACAGAATCATTGCATCTTTGGCCAGCTATAGGGGGTGCGGGTTGCTTTCCATGATGTTGTTCTCCATGCCAGAAGCCATCTTCTGAGTAGGGGCCTAGAAGCGGCTTGTTATCAGCCATTCACAAATGGCCCTTGCAATGGCAATATTGTGGGCCTCCCTCCCACGTTGGTGCTGCTGCTGATCATCCTCCTCCTCTTCCTCCTCCTCTTCCTCCTCCTCCTCCTCAGGTGGTGCACCAATCCCTGGTGGAATTGGTTGGATCCTCAGGATTGCCAGATTGTGAAGCATGCAGCACACAACTATGAAGAGGGAGACTCGCTCAGGAGAGTACTGCAGGGCTCCTCCTGAGTGGTCCAGACAGCGGAACCGTTGCTTAAGCCCGCCGGTCGTCTGCTCAATTATGTTCCTGGTGGCGCTATGGCTCTCATTATACCACAGCTCAACAGGGATTTTGGGGTTACGGAGCGGTGTCATCAGCCAGGTGCAGAGTGGATAACCCTTGTCCCCGAGGAGCCAACCACTTGGGTGACGTGGTGCCTTGAAATGGTCTGGCACACCAGTCTGGTGCAGGAGGAAAGCATCGTGGCTGCTGCCAGGATAGCAGGCATTGACTGCGACTATGAGCTGTCTGTGGTCACAGACCAACTGCACATTTAAGGAGTGGTAGCCCTTGCGGTTTCGGAAAACCTCTGCAATTTCATGCGGTGCCCGCAATGCCACATGCATGCAGTCAATGGCGCCCTGCACCATGGGGAAGCCCGCTATCCTAGCAAAACCACATGCATGTTCATGCTGTTTGGCCTGGGTCATGGGGAAAGAGATGTACTGGCATCTCCTTTTATAGAGGGCATTTGTCACCTCCCAGATACAATAATGGACAGTGAACTGGGAGATATTGGCGATGTCCCCAGTAGTTGCTTGAAAGGAGCCACTGGCATAAAAATTCAGAGCCACTGTCACCTTCACTGCCACCGACAGAGACGTCCTGGTCCTCAGTTGAGGCGGCAGATCTGGCTGCAGCAGGTGGCAGAGCTCAGTGACCACCTCCTTGCTGAAGCGCAGCCTGCGCAAACACTGCTCCTCAGACAAATGAATGTAGGAGAAGTGCTCCCGGAATACCCTGGGAGGGTAAGGTCTCCTGTGCAGAGGCCTGTTGGCCCTCTTCCCTCAGGCCATGTTTGCCACTCTCTCTCTGCGTCTCTGATGTCTCTGATTCTGCAGGTGCAGGACGACGCCCCAAATCAGTGCAGCCCCCAAAGTCTCTTCTAAGTCGATGCAAGGAAGGTCAAATCAAAAAGAACCTGCAAAGTGCTGCTCAGCACCCAAAACTCCTTCAAACAGCGTTGAATCTCTCCAGAAGTCTCCCTCTCTCTCTCAGAATGCGTGGTGCAAAAATGTCGCTGACAAAAAAAGGCAGGAAGAGGCCGCCTTTAAATAGTGCTCCCCCAGTCCCTTCCCGACTGCAAAACATTCCCCTCTACCTGCGGAAAGGCAGGGGGCACCACTCAGTATCTGGTCCGGGGCGCTACCGGGGTGTTGCATGCTCAACTGATGTCACGATCTGCGAGCGCAGGAGATCGTGGCAGTAGTGTTTAGCGTCACCACAAACAGTCTGGTCAATTTTGCGAGCGGCGTGAACATCGGCGCGCCCAGGCACTAGCTGCTTTGCGCCCTGTTAGCAATCTTTGGGTGCTAATGGGAGGCGCTAATCAACCAAATTTTCCCCCCTTGTAGTGGTTTCTGTTCCAGGTAAATATTTAATTTAATCTACCTATAATTTAAACTAGATCTAGTAATTAGTCAAAAAAAACTAAATATAAGCTAAGTTAATTAAATACTTAGGGGGAGAAATTCGGTATCAGCCCGTTTGGGGTGCTAACTTTTAAAAATTGAGACAGTTAGCGCCAGGCGCTAATGTTTTTCAACTTTAAGAAAATTTGGTTTGCGCTCCAGGAAGGAAGTGGAGCGCTAAATCAAGTGCTCCGCTTCCTTCCTGGAGTGCAACAGGCAGCAGGCTGGATGGTAGGTGAGCAGCGCTGCACAATGGGCCTTGCTGCAGTGGAAGGCTTCTTCCCTCCCTTACAGGGAAGGGCGATCGGTGCAGTCTCTGCAAGGGCAAAACTAACCTGGTCCCCGATGGCAGCTGCGATCCGGCCCGATTAGCCCAATGCACTGCAGCAGAGTGCCGGGCTGATCGATCACTAGAGAAGAAAAATGAAATAAAAATTAATCTTTTTCACTTACCTCAGCCACCTCGCCTTCAAGTATCACCCCCAAAACGCCCACCCTCCCGATGACCGCCTCCTGCAGCTCAATGATGGTGGAGCCCAGCACATGAGTGCAAAAGACAAGGCTGAAGCGATTGCAACCATCATCAGCCAGAAGTGTCAAGTGGATGATCCAAATCGGCCGACTCCTGAGGTCCCCACCAACACAGAAGCCAGTCTTCAGCCAATTTGATTCACTCCATGTGATATCAAGAAATGGCTGAGCGCACTGGATACAGCAAAGGCTATGGGTCCCGACAACATCCCGGCTATCGTGCTGAAGACTTGTGCTCCAGAACTAGTCGCACCTCTAGCCAAGCTGTTCCAGTACAGCTACAACACTGGCATCTAGCCGACAATGTGGAAAACGGCTCAGGTATGTCCTGCCCACAAAAAGCAGGACAAATCCAATCCGGCCAATTAGCGCCCCATCAATCTACTCTCAATCATCAGCAAAGTGATGGAAGGTGTCATCAACAGTGCCATCAAGCAACACTTACTCACCAGTAATTTGGCCACTGATGCCCACTTTGGGTTCCACCAAGACCACTCAGCTCCCGACCTCATTACAGCCTTGGTCCAAACATGGACAAAGGAGCTGAATTCCAGAGGTGAGGTGAGAGTGACTGCGCTTGATATCAAGGAGCCCTAGTAAAACTGAAGTCAATGGGAATCAGGGGGAAAATGTTCCACTGGCTGGAGTCATACCTAGCACAAAGGAAGATGGTTGTGGTGGTTGAAGGTCAATCATCACAGCCCCAGGACATCGCTGCAGGAGTTCCTCAAGGCAGTGTCCTAGGCCCAGTCATATTCAGCTGCTTCATCAATGACCTTCCCTCCAACATAAAGCCAGAAATGAGGATGTTCGCTGATGACTGCACAGTGTTCAGCGCCATTCACAACTCCACAGATAATGAAGCAGCCCATGCCCGCATGCAACAAGACCTGGATGACGTTCAGGTTTGGGCTGATTAGTGGCAGGTAACATTTACACCACAAAAGTGCCAGGCAATGACTATCTCCAACAAGCGAGAGTGTAACCACCTCCCCTTAACATTCAATGGCATTATCATCACTGTATCCCCCACCATCAACATCCTGGGGGTTACCATTAACCAGAAACTGAACTGGACCAGCCACATAAATACTGTGGCAACAACAGCAGATCAGAGGCTAGGTATTCTGCGGCGAGTGTATCACCTCCTGACTCCCCAAAGCCTTTCCACCATCCACAAGGTACAAGTAAGGAGTGCGATGGAATACTCTCCACTTGCCTGGATCAGTGTAGCTCCAACAACACTCAAGAAGCTCGACACCATCCAGGACAAAGCAGCCGCTTGATTGGCTCCTCATCCACCACCTTAAACATTCACTCCCTCCACCACCGGCGTACCGTGGCTGCAGTGTGTACCATCTACAAGGTGCACTGCAGCAACTCACCAAGGCTTCTTCGTCAGCACCCACCAAACCCGCCGCCTCTTCCACCTAGGAAGACAAGGGCAGCAGGCGCGTGGGAACACCATCACCTCCAAGTTCCCCTCCAAGTTACACACCATCCTGACTTAGAAGTATATCGCCGATCCTTCATCATCGCTGGGTCAAAATCCTGGAACTCCCTGCCGAACAGCACTGTGGAGGTACCTTCACCACACGGACTGCAGCAGTTCAAGAAGGCGGCTCACCACCACCTTCTCAAGGGCAATTAGGGATGGGCAATAAATGCTGATCTTGCCAGCGACACCCACATCCCATAAACAAATTTTTAAAAAGCTGCTGCCATTTTCGCTCGGCGATGCTACAGGGAACGGAACATAAGTTCGGGTCCGGGGTGCTACATCAGCGATGAGCACGGTAATGACGTCACAATCTCAGGGTGAATGAGATCGGGGTGTAACGCCTTACCGCTGCCACAAACCTCCCGCTGAATATAGCGTGAGTCGATATTCTCGCCGCACCTGGTCCGTAACTGCTTACTGCCCCGTTAACACCCATGGAGGTGATAACAGGAGGTGCCCAATTTCTAGCCTATAAGCTTTAATTAATTAAATAAATAAAACAAGGTTATATATGATGGCAGTGCAGGTTGTGATCTGCAACTGTAGCATGTGGGAGTTTGTTGAGAGCATCATGATCCCGGATGACCATGTTGCAGTAACATAGAAACATAGAAACATAGAAGATAGGAGCAGGAGTAGGCCATTCGGCCCCTCGAGCCTGCTCCGCCATTCAATGCGATCATGGCTGATCATCTAAATTCAGTATCCGGTCCCTGCTTTTTCCCCATACCCCTTGATCCCTTTAGCCTTAAGAAATATATCCAACTGCTTCTTGAAAATATTTAATGAATTGGCCTCTACTGCCTTCTGTGGTAGAGAATTCCACAGGTTCACCACTCTCTGGGTGAAGAAATTCCTCCTCGTTTCTGTCCTAAATGGCTTACCCCTTATCCTTAGACTGTGACCCCTGGTTCTGGACTCCCCGACCATCGGGAACATCCTTCCTGCATCTAGTCTGTCCAGTCCTGTCAGAATTTTATAAGTTTCAATTAGATCCCCTCTCTTTCTTCTAAACTCCAGCGAGTACAAGCCCAATCGACCCAATCGCTCCTCATATGTCATTCCTGCCTCGTGAATCTTCACTGAACTCCTTGGTCTGCATCTCGAATCTTCGCTGAACTCCTTGGTAAGTGTCTGCATCTCGAGTAACTTCAGCTCAGAGTTGTTGAGACATTGTGGTGCATCTGGAAGGGGAAAAGTTACCTGGACACTTTGATACAGGAGGCAGTCACACCCTTTAGGATAGGTAGTGGTACAGATCTAATTAGTGGTCAGGGACAGGAGGCAGTGACTGCAACTCAGGCAGGTAAGGGGACCCCATGCTGGAGGAACCTTGGCCTTTGCCTTTATCTAGTATGTACGAGGTTCTTGCTGCCTGTTTGGATGAGGGCAAAGTCTGCAGGGTGGATGAGCAAACTGACCGCTGCACAATGGTACAGGAGGCCATGCAAGTGGGGGAGTGAAAAGGAATGCTGTAGTGGTAGGGGACAGTATAGTCAGCTGGATAGATACTGTTCCCTGCTGCCTTGACCAGGGGTTCTGAAGGCTGAGTTGCCAGGGTTAAGGATATCTCCTTGTGGCTGGAAAGGAATTTGGAATGGGAGGGGGAGGTTCCAGTTGTCGTGGTCCACGTAGGAACCAATGACATAGATACAACTAGGGATGAGTTTCTGCTGTGAGAATTTGAGAAGCTGGGTCTAAATTAAAACGCAGAACTGCAAATGTAATAATCTCTGGATCATTACCTGAGCCATGCACAAATTGGCATAGAGACAAGAAGATCAGAGAGTTAAATGTGTGGCTCAATTAGTGGTGTGGAAGGCAGGGGTTTTGATTTATGAGGCAATGGCACCAGTCCTGGGAAAAGAGGGAGCTGTTCCATTGGGACGGGCTCCACTTAAACCAGGCTGGGACTAATTTCCTATAATAACTAGGGCAGTAGGTAGGGCTTTAAACTAAAAAAAAGGGGTGGGGCGGGAGGGGTCAGGTGAGTGGAAATTTAGAAATCTAAAGAAAAGAGTCAAGGCAGTGTAGCAATTTGGGTAAAGATAAGCAGAGTGTGACAGGAAGGGACACAAAGTTTAACAGTAATCGTGCATCAGCGAACAAGGTGAAAGCAGGGAATAATGATAAAAAGTAAAAATTATAGGCTCTTTACCTGAATGCACAAAGCATTCATATAAAGATAGACAAATTAGTGTCACAAATAGAAATAAATGAGTTTGATCTAACAGCCATTACAGAGACGACATTGCAGGTTGACCATGGTTGGGAACTAAATAATCCAGGGTACTTGGGGGGAGAAATTCGGTATAGCCCTGTTTGGGGCGCCGTTATCGGCCATGCGCAAAATTTAGCGCCTGGCGCTAATTATGGCCTCCGACTGCAAACTTGGCTTTTATCGCCCCTGGATGTGACTGGAGCGCTAAATCAGGCGCTATACACCTCTCTTAAGGCGCTAAGGCCAAGGAGTGAGGCGCTACCTCAGAGCGCGGGCGCAGCGCAGGTGCTGTCAGTTAGCCATGGAACACAGACACACTGGCGCCAGCCAGTTCTTAAAGGGGAGGGTCGATCTAGCTCTCCAGCCACACCCTGCTCATTGGAGCCTTGAATCTCGGCCTGGACAGACCTGTGCCTAAATCTTGCAGCCAAGGACTATGGAGAGGGCCAAGGAGCGAGCACAGCGCTTCAGCGAGCGGGCCTTGGTGGCTCTGGTTGGCGCGGTGGAGCGCAGAAGATCTATACTGTACCCAGAGAGTGGCAGGAGGCCTTTGCCACGTGAGAACAGAAGAGTGTGGAGGGAGGTGGCTCAGAGAGTCTCCTCAAGCAGCATGGTGCCCAGGACCCATATCCAATGTAGGAAAAAGTTCAACGACCTCACTCGGGTCGTCCGGGTGAGTGGCCTTTTTTCAAAACCTCACCATCCCTCCATCTCAACCTCACTCTATGGCCGAAGGGTCTTAAAACCCCAATGCCCAACACTCATCCAACACCTATGGCCCTTTCATCAAACACACATGCACATTCCACACTTTGCATACAGTAAGAGCTATTCAACTATGGGAGGCACATCAGGCAAGACCATGGCTGCATACAGTAAGGGCTATTCAACTATGGGAGGCACATCAGGTAAGACCATGGCTGCATACAGTAAGGGCTATTCAACTATGGGAGGCACATCAGGCAAGACCATGGCTGTATATTTACTCAGACGCCGTCCTTTTTCTTGCAGGCCAAGCTATCTCATAATAGGATACATCAGCAATGGACGGGTGGAGGGCAGCCTCTGCTGCAACCCCTCAGCGATCTTGAGGTGCGCGTCCAGAGGATTGTGGCAAGCCGGGTGATTGGTCCCGTCGCCACTGGAGACACCGACCCCGTTCTGGACAGCAATGGTAAGGTCATCACCTTCTTGTCCTCTCTCCTTCCACTTGTTCCTCACAACACCAACCTTTGACACTTTCAATCCAAATTACTAAATCGCTGCACTCATTCCTCCCTTGCTGCCACCCTGTCCTCATGCTAAAGCCACTCTTGTACCTCCCTGCTTTCAGATGGTGATTCACCAGGTGAGGAGATGGGCCCTCCAGCTGCCAGTGGGAGTGAAGCTGAAGGCGAGGAGGAAGAGGAAGCCGGAGCATCAGCGCCACCCTCTCTCGAGCAAGCCCATGCCCACACTGGGAACACGCCTTCCCTGGAGGGGAGCAGGGGGGAATGGTCTGATGAGGGTGAAGCTCCAGGACCCAGCGGGCTGCAGCAATGCGATGGGGGTAGGGAAACTTGGGGGCCTTCTCCCCGGAGGGAGAGTATGCCAGCGAGTCCTACTGCACTGGACGCAGAGGAGGAGCGAGTCCTCGCTGAAATGAGCGCCCAGGTGGAGCACAGGCACACTGAGCTCATGGGTGCAGTGGGAAGGGTGCCTGAATGCATTGAATCACTGGCAAGGAGTGTAGAGCACTTCGCTGTAGCACAGGCGGATGCCACGCAAATGCTTAGTGCTGCAAGGCAGTCACTGGCTGCTATGAGCCCATCTCAGACTGCTCCCATGCGGACTCAGATTGAGGCCATGCGAGCACTGACTGCTGCCATCCTCGCTGGTTCAGACACATTTCCCCGGAGTTCTCACCGCGCCGCAGCAGGCCAGCAATCTGTGCTCCAGCAGATTGCTTCAGATGCTGAAGTGCTGCCCCGTGGGAGTGCCAGTGTGTCGGTCGAATAGGGAGTTGCTGTCCTCTCTCAAGATGATAGCATTCCTGCTGCCACCACTGTCACTTCTCCACTGCACTTGCCACCGCCTGTAGGACAGACTGCTGCTGCCCATGCAGAGTTGGTGCAGTCTGCAGCCGGTCCCTCCAGCCACAGAGCTGGTCGAGGCCATCCTTCAGGGGCATCTGCAGTCTCAGGTTGTGACAATCAGCAGCCTTGCACCAGTCTTGCTGCAGCCACTTGGGTCCCATTATGGAGGAGCTGCAGGGTAGGAAGGGGGGAAGTGCTCAAGCGAAGGAGATCACCCTCGAAGGGCAAAAAGTAGGAGGTGTGACAAAATGTTGTTCATTGTTTTATTAAAGGCCGAGGTTCGTGGTCAAATTTTTAAAACTGTTTTGGACATTGTCTCCAGGTTGTGAGAGCCAGTTATGTTAATGACTGGTTTGTTTTGTGATCCTTTCTATTAGTTTGTCATGCGGAAATGAGACACACAGAGTTTGTAAAATAAATAAGATTTTGTATTCAAAATGTACATGTTTGGCCTTTGCAATCATTGTTGCCTTGACCGGCTTAGGGGTTGTGGGTTGGTTTCATTCAGGTTTTTTGAATGGCAGAAGCCATTTCCTCAGAAGGGGCCTAGAAGCGACTTGCTATGAGCCTTTGACGGACAGCCCTTCCACTTTGTACATTGTGTGCCTCCCTCCCGCCTTGGTGCTGCTAATGATCACCCACCTCATCTTCCTCCTCCTCTTCCTCCTCCTCCTCTCGTGGTGCTCCAATGCCTGGTGGCATTGGCTGTGTCCTGAGGATTGCAAGGTTATGCAGCATGTAGCACACAACAATGAAGTGGGAGACTCGCTCAGGCGAGTACTGCAGGGCTCCTCCAGAATGGTCCAGACAGTGGAACCATTGCTTGAGCACGCCGATTGTGTGCTGAACGATGTTCCTAGTAGCTTGATGGCTCTCATTGTATCGCAGCTCAGCAGGGGTGTTGGGCGTACGGAGCGGTGTCATCAGCCAGGTGCACAGAGGATATCCCTTGTCCCTGAGAAGCCAACCACCTGGGTGATGCGGTGCCTGGAAAAGGTCTGCCACAGAAGTCTGGTGCAGGATGAAGGCATCGTGGCTGCTGCCAGGAAAGTGGGCATTGACAGTGAGTATCAGCTGTCTGTGGTCACAGACCAACTGAACGTTTAAGGAAAGATAGCTCTTTCGGTTGCGGAAATCCTCCGCATTCTCAAGCGGTGCCCGCAAAGTCACATGCATGCAGTCAATGGCGCCCTGCACCATGGGGAATCCCGCTATCATCGCAAAGCCCATTGCGCGTTCTTGCTGCTTGTCCGGGGTCATGGGGAAAGAGATGTACACTTGCCTCCTTTTAAAGAAGGCATTTGTGACCTGATGGATGCAGCAATGCACCGCAAACTGGGAGATATTGGCGATGTCCCCGGCAGCTGATTGAAATGAGCCGGTGGCATAAAAGTTGAGAGCCACTGTTATCTTCACTGCCACTGACAGAGACGTCCTGCTCCTCAGTTGAGGCTGCAGATCTGGCTGAAGCAGGTGGCAGAGCTCAGTGACCATCTCCTTGCTGAAGTGCAGCCTTTGCAAACACTGTTCCTCAGACATATTCATGTAGGAGAACTGTTGGCGAAATACCCTGGGAGGGTAAGGTCTCCTGTACATAGGCCTGTTGGACCTCCTCCATCTGGCCCTGATTGCCACACTCTCTCTGCGTCTCTGTGCCCTCCGAATGTGATGGAGCAGGACAACACCCCCGTCTATTGCAGCCCCCATAGTATCTAGGCAATCAAAGTTATGAAGGTCAAAAACCAAAGTACCTGCCAAGTTATGGTCAGAAGCCAAAACTACCTCAGACAGCATTGACTCAATGCAGAAGTCTCTCTTTCTCTCTTTGTCTCTCTCAAAATCTCTCTCTCTCTCTCAGAACGAGTGGTGCAAAAATGGCTATCACACAAAAGCATGGAAGAGGCCCCCTTTAAATAGCACCCCCCCCAGCCCCACAGCGACTGGGAAGCATTCCAGTCTACCTGTCCTTGGTTGCACCAGGCGGAAAGGAGGAGGGTACCACTCAATTTCTGTTCCGGGGCGTCACAAGGGCGTTGCACTCTCGAATGACGTCAAGATCTGCGTGCGCAGGAGGTCGGGCGGTATTGTTTACTGCCGCCGCAAAATGTCTAGTTAATTTCGCGAGCGGCATAAAAATCGCCACGCCCAGTCATTAGTTGCTTTGCGCCCCATTTTTGAAAAGGCAGGCAGAATGGAAAAGGAGTGGGGTTCGCCCTGATAATAAAGGATGATATTAGGACCGTAGTGACATAGGATCTTGGCTCAGAAGATCAGGAAGTAGCATCAGTATGGGTGGAGATAAGAAATAACAAGGAGCAGCAAACACTGGTGGGAGTAGTTTGTAGGCCCTCAAACAGTAGCTATACCATTGGACAAAGTATTAATCAAGATATAATAGAAGCTTATAACAAAGGTAATGTAATAATCGTGGGTGACTTTAATCTTCATATAGACTGGGCAAATCAAATTGGCAAAGATAGTCTGGAGGATGAGTTCATGGACTGCATTTGAGACAGTTTCCTAGAATAATATACCGTGGAACCAACCAGGGAACAGGCTATTTTAGATCTTGTATTGTGTAATGTGACAAGGTTAATTAGTAATCTCATAGTAAAGGATCCTCTGGGAAAGAGTAATCATAATATGATAGAATTTCTCATTAAGTTTGAGAGTTACATGCTTGAGTCTGAAACTAGAGTCTTAAACTTAACTAAAGCCAATTACATAAGCATGAGGGGTGAGTTGGCTATGGTAGATTGGGGAATTATATTAAAAGGTATGATGGTGGATATGCAGTGGCAAACATTTAAAGAAATATTCCAAAATTCTCAATTAATGTACAGTCCATTGAGAAATAAAAACTCCATGGAAAAACTGATCCATCCATGGCTAACCCTAGTAGAAAAGGGAATTAAGGGTTACGGGGAGCGGGCAGGAATTTGGACATGAGTCTAGGTTCGGATAGGTCATGGCCCTGTGGGTAGCGGAGCGGGCCCAGGGGCCGTGTAGCCTGATCCTGCTCCTGTTTTCGTGTGTCTAATGCTGTTAGATTCAGGAGATAGTCCTGTCATAGTGGATTGGCGGTTAGGATCAGATCAGCCATGATCTTATTGAATGGCGGAGCAGGCCCGAGGGGCCAATTGGCCTACTCCTGCTCCTATTTCTTATGTTCTTATGTTCTTATGTAACTAAAAAAGTTTAGGATCGTTTTAGATTAAAAGAAGAGGCTTATAATGTTGCAAAGAATAGTAGTAAGCCTAAGGATTGGGAGAGCTTTAGAAACCAGTATAGGATGACCAAAAAATTGATAAAAAGGAAGAAAATAGAATATGAGAGTAAACTAGCAAGAAATATAAAAACAGATTGTAAGAGCTTCTACAAGTATGTAAAAAGTAAGAGTAGCAAAAATAAGTGTTGGTCTCTCAGAGGCTGAAACAGGAGAAATTATAATGGGGAATAAGGAAATGACAGAGAATTTAAACAAATATTTTATATCTGTCTTCACAGAAGACACAAAAAGCAGACCAAAAATAGTGGGGAACCACGGGACTAATGAGAGTGAGGAACTTAACATAATTAATATCAGTAGAGAAAAAGGCCTTAAGCAACTAATGGGACTAAAAGCCAAATAATCCCCTGGACCCGATGGCCTACATCCTAGGGTTCTAAAAGAGGTGGCTGCAGAGATAATGGATGCATTGGTGGCGATCTTCCAAAATTCCTAGATTCTAGAATGGTCCCAACAGATTGGAAGATAGCAAATGTAACCCTACTATTCAAGAAAGGAGAGAGAGAGAAAACAAGAGCTACAGGACAGTTAGCCTGACATCAGTCATCAGGAAACTGCTGGACTCCATTATTAAGGAATTGGTAACTGTGCACTTAGAAAATCATAATACTGTATGATTAAGCAGAATTAATATTGATTATGAAAGTGAAATCGTGTTTGACAAACCTAATACAGTTTTTTGAGGGTGTAACTAGCAGGGTATATAAGGGGGAACCAGTGGATGTAGTATATTTGGATTCTCAAAAAGTATTTGATAAGGTGCCACACAAGAGGTTATTGCACAAAATTAGGGCATATGGGATTGAGAAATTATATTATATTATGTTATATTAGAAAGAAAGACTTGCATTTATATAGCGCGTTTCATGAACACCGGACGTCTCAAAGCACTTTACAGCCAATGAAGTATTTTTGGAGTGTAGTCACTGTTGTAATGTGGGAAACACGGCAGCCAATTTGCACACAGCAAGCTCCCACAAACAACAATGTGATAATGACCAGATAATCTGTTTTTTGTTATGTTGATTGAGGGATAAATATTGGCCAGGACACCTCCCCTGCTCTTCTTAAAATGGTGCCATGGGATCTTTTATGTCTACTTGAGAGAGGAGACTGGGCCTCGGTGTAATGTCTCATCCAAAAGTGCAGAACTCCCTCAGCACTGCAGTGGAGTGTCAGCCTAGATTTATGTGCTCAAGAACCTGGAGTTACAACCTTCTGACTCAGAGGCAAGTGTGCTACCCACTGAGCCACCGGTTGACTGGACTAGCATGGATTGAGGATTAGTTAACCGACAGAAAATAGAGAGTAGGAATAAATGTGTCATTTTTGGGTTGGCAGACTTTAATTAGTGGGGCATTGCAAGGATCAGTGCTTGGGCCTCAGCTACTTACAATCTATATCAATGACTTAGATGAGGGATCCGAGTGTAATGTATCCAATTTTGCTGATGATGCAAAGCTAGGTGGGAAAGTAAGTTGTGAGGAGGATGCAAAGAGGCTGCAAAGGGATATAGGCAGGTTAATTGAGTGGACAAGAACATGGCAGATGGAATATAATGTGGAAAAGTGTGATGTTATCCACTTTGGTAGGAAAAATAGAAAAGTAGAATATTTTTTAAATGGTGAAAGATTAGGAAACGTTGGTAGTCAGAGGGACCTGCGTGTCCTCGAACACGAATCACTCAAAGTTAACATGCAGGTACAACAAGCAATTATGAAAGCAAATGGTATGTTAGTCTTTCTTACAAAAGGATTGGACTATCAGAGTAAAGACGTCTTAGTGCAATTATATAGGGCCTTGGCAAGACCACACCTGGAGTACCGTGTACAGTTTTGGTCTCCTCACCTAAGGAAGGATATATGTGCCTTTGAGGGATTGAAGTGAAGGTTCACTGGACGGATTCCTGGGATCAGGGGATTGCCCTATGAGGAGAGATTGAGTAGACTAGGCCTATATTACTAGTGGGAAAAATTGGGTGTTGCCGCTTTTGGGGCGCTAACATCGTTGGAAATTCATTAGTAGCACCCCAAGCAGGAGGTGATGCACTACTGGAAGCGCGCCACCTCCTTCTTGGGGCGCTACAACTGAAGATCGCGGCGCTGTGTGCAACAGCACCACACGGGTCGGAATGTAGTGCTGCCTCATTGCAGGCCTCCTCCCCTGATTAAATTAATTTCACGGGAGGCGTTAGCGGCCCCGCGCCTGGGTGCTTGGGAATTTGCACCCCGTTAGCTCCCCCTGGGGTGCTAACAAGTGGCACAAATCAACCCAATTTTTACCCCCAAGAGTTTAGAAGAATGAGGGGTGATCTCATTGAAATGTATAAAATTCTTAAGGGGCTTGACAGGTTAAATGTTGGGAGAATGTTTCCCCTGGCTGGGGAGTCTAGAAATAGGGGTCACAGTCTCAGAATAAGGCATCGGCCATTTAGGACTAAGATAAGGAGAAATTTCTTCACTCAAAGGGTTGTGAATCTTTGGAATTCTCTACCACAGAGGGCTGTGGAAGTTCATTTGTTGAGCATATTCAAGACAGAGGTCGATAGATTTTTGGATCCTAAGGGATCCAAGGGAATTGGGGATAGTGCGGGAAGGTAGAGTTGAGGTAGAAGATCAGCTATGATTTTATTGAATGATGGAGCAGGCTCAAAGGGCTGAATGGCCTACTCCTGCTCCTATTTCTTATGTTCTTATGTTCTTATGATGTGCAATTAAGTACGACTGCTGTTTCTAAGCGCTGCACAGGCACGGCGGGCCAAATGGCCTCCTTCTGTGCTGTAAGTTTCTATGATTCGATAGAAATTGGGTATAGCCCCGCTTGGGGCGGTAGAATTGGCGCTGCGCAAATTTTATAGCCAGACGCAACTTATCGCCGCCTCGCGCGATATTAGGTTGCAGCGCCCCTAAAGGTGATTGCGGCGCAAAATCAGGCGTTACACGAGACTCCTAAGGCGCTAGCCTGGCGGTGCTACTCAATATCAGCGCGGGCGGGCGCAGCGCAGGTGCTGTCAATAATCGATGACCGCGAGACTTTCAGGCGCTGGCCAGCTCTTAAAGGGGTGAGTCAGTAAGGATCAGCAGCCACACTCTGCGCCTTGTAGGCCTCAAAATCGGCGCTGGGCATTCTGTGGCGTTACAAACTTTGAGAAGATGGAGAGGGTGAGGCAGAGAGCGGAGCGCTTTACCAATGCCTCAGGCGAGCCAGCCCATCTGGAGACTGGGGATAGTACTTCCCTGGAGGGGAGCGGGAGGTGTGGCTCTGATGAGGAACCAGTTCCAGGAACCAGTGGGCTGCAGCAACGCAAGGGGCGTAGGGAAGCTGGGGGGCCGTCTCCCCGGAGGGCGAGTCAGGCCATGATGACTGCTGCACGGAGCGCGGAAGAGGTGCGGTCCCTCACTGAAATGAGTGCCCAGGCTCGGCTCAGGCACGCTGAGCTGATGGCTGCAGTGGCAAGGATGCCTGAATCCGTCGAGACACTGGCAAGGAGTGTCCAAGACTTCGGGGCAGCACAGGCAAGGAGTGCGCAGGACTTCGGGGCAGCACAGGCAAGGAGTGCGCAGGACTTTGGGGCAGCACTGGAAAGGATTGTCCAGGACTTCGGGGCATCACTGGAAAGGACTGTCCAGGGCTTCACCGAAGCAGTGGAAAGGACTGTCCCGGCCTTCAGCGAAGCACTGGAAAGGACTGTCCAGGGCTTCACCGAAGCACTGGCCCTGCCATGCAAGTGCTGAGTGCTGCCACGCAGTCACTCGCTGGCCTCATGCAGACGCAGATTGAGGCCACGCGAGCACTGACTGCTGCCACCCTCGATGGATCAGGCAGGATTACCCGGGGCCCTTGCAGCACCACAGCAGGCCGTCAATCTGTGGACCAGCCGATTGGGGCGCATGCTGCGGTGCTGCCCCGTCAGAGTGCCAGTGTGTCGGCTGACCACGGAGCAGGTGTCCGCTCTCAGGATGTCAGCATTCCTAATGCCACCACTGGGACGTCTCCGCTGCAGCTGCCACCACCTGCAGGACAGGCTGCTTCCACCCATGCACAGTTGGAGCAGTCAGCATCCGGGCCCTCCAAGCCCAGAGGTCGTCCACGCCGTCCCTCAGGGGTTTTTGCGCTTTCGGACACTCAGCAGGCGTCCCCCAGCCTTGATGCAGCCACTGGGGTCCAATTACGGAGGAGCTGCAAGGAGGGAAGGGGCCGATCTCGTAAGAGAAGTAGATCACCATCAAGGGGTAAAGAGTAGAGGGAGCTGCTGAGATGTCTTATTTGTAGAATTCAAGGCCGTATACACCTGCTGTGAATGTTAGTGATGTTTTGGGTAGTCTGGCGGGTTTGCGAGACAGTTATGTGTTATTTCGTTAGTTATGCTTTCGGTTGCCATTGCTTTGTCATGTTGGAAGGAAGCACATTTTTGAAAATAAAGAAAAGGTTTTATTTACAATGGCCATCTATACTATTTGCAATCATTCTGGCCTTCATAGGCTTTGGGTGACCCGGACGGTTCTCTCCCAATGACACCAAGCATTCCGTCAGAGGGGCCTAGAACCGACCCCTTATGAGCCTCTGACGGACGGCCCTTCCAGCTTCTGGAACCCTCCCGTCTTCCTCCCCCGCCTCCTCCTTCTCCGCCTCCTCCTCCTCTGCTGGTCCTTCAAGGTCGGCTGGCATTGGCTGGGTGCGTTGGATGGCAAGGTTGTGGAGCATGCAGCAGACAATGACGACGTGGGCGACTAGCTCCGGCGAGTACTGCAGGGCGCCCCCCGAATGGTCGAGACAGCGGAACCGCTGCTTGAGCACACCGATTGTGTGCTCCACAATGTTCCGCGTCGCCTGATGGCTGGCGTTGTACTGCTCCTCTGCCGGGGTGCTGGCAAGCGGAGCGGGGTCATAAGCCAGGGGCACAGAGGATAGCCCTTGTCTCCGAGAAGCCAGCCTCGTGGGTGAGCCGGGGCCTCGAAAAGGTCTGCCACTGAGGTCTGTCACAGGATGAAAGCGTCGTGGCTGCTGCCAGGGTATTGTGCGTTGACCGCGAGGATCAGCTGCCGGTGGTCACAGACCAGTTGTACATTGAGGGAGTGGAACCCCTTGCGGTTGCGGAACTCCTCGGGATTATGTACAGGCGCGCGCAAAGCCACATGCGTACAGTCAATGGCGCCCTGCACCATGGGGAAGTCAGCTATTGCAGCGAAGCCCTGTGCGTGCTCCCGCTGCTTCTCCCGTGTCAAAGGGAATGAGATGAATTGCCGCCTCCTCTTATATAGGGCATCTGTAACTTGGCGGATGCAGCAATGCACCGCAAACTGGGAAATGTTAGCAATGTCCCCGGTTGCTGCCTGAAACGAGCCGCTGGCAAAGAAATTCAAGGCTACAGTAACGTTTACGGCCACCGACAGAGAGGTCCTGCACCGTATCTTCGGCTGCAAATCGTCCTGAAGCAGGTGGCACAGCTCAGTCACCACCTCCTTGTGGAATCGCAGCCTTCTGACACACTGCTCCTCCGACATGTTGTGGCAGGAGAACTGCTGCCTGAAAACCCTCACCGCGTAAGGTCTGCTGTGGCGACGTCTGTTGGCCTTCCCCCATCTGGCCACTCCTGGCCCTCTCTCCCTCCGTCTCTGTGCCCTCTCAACATGGTCGACCAGCAGGACGTTCCCCTCCAGAGCAGCCCCCATAATAAGAGCAAACAAGGTAAAGGTTGTAATGCCTCACCAGCAGCAAGGTAATGTTCACAGGGCTGACGGTCCTCTGGCACTGCTGGCTGAATGGCAATAAGTCTCTCCCACTGCAGCTCTGCAACTCTCTGAAACAAACCAACAAGTTGCGCTCTCAAAATGGCTGACGCTTTGATAACAGTGCAGTCCACTTTAAAGAGCGCCCCCCTAGCCTGAGAGTGCCTGGGGAGCGTTCCAGTGAGCTGTCACTATTAGCGCCAGGCGGAACGGAGGCGGGCGCCACTCAATTTCCGGTCTGGGGCGCCAAAAAGGCGTTGCACACTGAAATGATGTCATGATCAGCCTGCGCCCGCGAGCGGGCCTTTAGTTTTGTACCGGCGCTAAGAGCCCACTCAATATGGGACGAGGCGCTCGCCTCGCGGCGCCCGGCCGCTAGCTGCTTAGACCCCCGCTCCTCGGCCTCTGGTGCTACCAACCGAATTTCTCCCCCTATGATTTTATGATTCTATACAGCCTGCCCCCACCAAGACATCGTAAAATGAAACTCCAAATGCAGCCTTTCCAAAGTGAGAGGAAAAGTAGCTCTGGAAATTGCCAAAAGAGGGGGAAGACATACCATCCATGTTCCATAATAAGAGAATTGATAAATGGGAGACTGGAACAAATGTGCCAGTAATGGGAAAGAAAGATTATAAAATATGAGTTTATCAAATAAAAAATAGATCTCTAGACTTGAACTGAGAAAAGTTTGATATGATAATTTCACAAGATTAGGGAATGATCTGTCCTAAACTCAAACTCTAATTTTGTTAGAATTAAACATGGTCAAAATACATACCTTCTGAAATCATTCTGTAATAAAACCAACCATTCAACCAGACTGATACAAACATAATGCTTTGCTCATTATTCCTATTTAACATGTAACATTAATACAAAATAATATTCCCAAAAGCAATATTCCAAATTATGGCATTAACATACTTAAAGAGCGGAGCAGAGCAGAGAAATGCTGCCTAGCTGCTACTAAAAATCTAATCATGTTTTAATGGCAAGCTGTTTTAGTTGCTTCTGGTAAGCCTGTGGCTGGGTTGCCCTCCAATGATTGTACTTTTCTCCTGAAGTTTCACTTCATTATATCAAATAGCCATAGGTCCCTTAGTCAAAAGTGTCTTCATCAGGTAATTTAAGAATTACCTCCATAATAGATTTCCATTTTATCAGAAGATAATAAGGCAAATAATCATCCACATTCCTTTAGACATTATTTTATGCCATAATGCCCCGCTGGACTGGAATTGGAATATATGGGAAGAAAAACAGAATTCTCTACCCACTTTATTGAGCTTTTACAAAGATCAGCTTCCTACATAGCCTGAGCAGTAAGGCCTCTCAGATACTTAAATTTAAGTACCCAAGGTCTCTTTGCAAGAGACTGAATGAAAACAAATGGTTGATTTGATAATTCAATCTCAGTCTCCATGTGTAGGCCCAAGGTGGTAGCAATAACCATTTTGAATGATAGAAACATAGAAACATAGAAGATAGGAGCAGGAGTAGGCCATTCGGCCCCGCGAGCCTGCTCCGCCATTCAATGAGATCATGGCTGATCATCCAAATTCAGTACCCTGTCCCTGCCTTCTCCCCATATCCCTTGATCCCTTTAGCCTTAAGAAATATGTCTAACTCCTTCTTGAATATATTTAATGAATTGGCCTCCACTGCCTTCTGTGGTAGAGAATTCCACAGGTTCACCACTCTCTGGGTGAAGTAATTCCTCCTCATCTCTGTCCTAAATGGCTTACCCCTTATCCTTAGACTGTGACCCCTGGTTCTGGACTCCCCCGCCATCAGGAGCATCCTTCCTGCATCTAGTCCGTCTAGTTCTGTTAGAAATTTATAAGTTTCAACGAGATCCCCTCTCATTCTTCTAAACTCCAGTGAGTACAAGCCCAATCGACCCAATCTCTCCTCATATGTCATTCCTGCCATCCCAGGTATCAGTCTGGTGAATCTTCGCTGCACTGCCTCCATGGCAAGAACATCCTTCCTCAGATAAGGCGACCAAAACTGCACACAATACTCAAAATGTGATCTCACCAAGGCCCTGTACAACTGCAGCAAGACATCCTTCTTCCTGTACTCGAACCCTCTCACTACAAAGGCCAACATACCATTTGCCTTCTTAACCGTCTGCTGCACCTGCATGCTTACCTTCAGCGACTGGTGCACAAGGACACCCAGGTCTCGTTGCACTTCCCCTTTTCCCAATCTATTGCCATTCAGATAATAATCTGCCTTCCTGTTTTTGCCACCAAAGTGGATAACCTTGCATTTATCCACATTATACTGCATCTGCCCAATCACCCAACCTGTCCAATTCATACTGGAGTTTCTTGGCATCCTCCTCACAGCACACATGCCCACCCAGCTTTGTGTCATCTGCAAACTTGGAGATATTACATCTAGTTCCCTCGTCTAGATCATTAATATATATATTGTGAATAGCTGGGGTCCTAGGACCGATCCCTGTGGTACCCCACTAGTCACTGCCTGCCACTCGGAAAAAGACCCATTTATTCCAACTTTTTGCTTCCTGTCTGCCAACCAGTTCGCTATCCAAGTCAGTACCTTGCCCCCAATCCCTTGATTTATAGATTTGTAGGATAGAGTGTATTTGTCTGATTTAGTAACACATTTTTGTATAACTACAATATGTGAAATTGTTTGTTAAAAGCCTAAAAGCCAGTATAAAATGGCGAATGGCTGAGAGAAAAGCAGGATGGGAAATTATGCCAACCTGACTGAAACTCGCTCTGTTTTCAATTACTGAAGCAATGGAATGTAATGCTACATTTATGGAGACTATCAGGAACGTGGTATTCAGTAATGTGATGGAAAAGAGATAAAAGAGAGAGAGAAATGGAAGGCACCCCTCAGTGATACCACTATAAAATGGACAGATTGTTTAGACAACATCTTGGGAAATGGTCTTTGAAAAGAGAACATCTAAAAGATAAAGGGCACTTTGATATGCACAAAGACCGAGTGGGATCATAAGAACATAAGAACATAAGAAATAGGAGCAGGAGTAGGCCAATCGGCCCCTCGAGCCTGCTCCGCCATTCAATAAGATCATGGCTGATCTGATCCTAACCGCCAATCCACTATCACTGAACCATCTCCTGAATCTAACAGAATTAGACACACGAAATAGGAGCAGGATCAGGCTACACGGCCCCTGGGCCCGCTCCGCTACCCACAGGGCCATGACCGATCTGAACCTAGACTCATGTCCAAATTCCTGCCCGCTCCCCGTAACCCTTAATTCCCTTTACTTCTAGGAAACTGTCTATTTCTGTTTAAAATTTATGTAATGATGTAGCTTCTACAGCTTTTTGGGGCAGCATATTCCATGGACCTACCACCCTCTGAGTGAAGTAGTTCCTCCTCATCTCAGTTTTGAAAGAGCAGCCCCTTATTCTAAGACTATGCCCCCTAGTTCTAGTTTCACCCATCATCAGGAACATCTTCCCCGCACCCACCCGATCCAACCCCTTCACAATCTTATATGTTTCAATAAGATCGCCTCTCATTCTTCTGAACTCCAATGAGTAGAGTCCCAATCTACTCAACCTCTCCTCATATGTCCATCGCCTCATCCCCGGGATTAACCGAGTGAACCTTCTTTGTACTGACTCGATAGCAAGTATGTCCTTTCTTAAGTATGGACACCAAAACTGTACGCAGTATTCCAGGTGCGGTCTCACCAATACCTTGTACAACTGAAGCAATACCTCCCTATTTTTATATTCTATCCCCCTAGCAATGAAAGCCAACATTCCATTGGCCTTCTTAATCACTTGCTGCACCTGCATACTAACCTTTTGAGTTTCATGCACCAGGACCCCCAGATCCCTTTGTACTTCAATACTTTCCAGTTTCTTGCCATTAAGATAATAACTTGCTCTACGATTTTTCCTGCCAAAGTGCATAACCTCACACTTTCCAGTATTGTATTCCATCTGCCAAATCTCGGCCCACTTACTTAGCCTGTCGATGTCCCCTTGCAGGTTTTTTATGTCCTCCTCACTCACTACTTTCCCTCCCATCTTAGTATCATCTGCAAACTTTGATATGTTACACTCGGTCCCCTCCTCCAAATCGTTAATATAGATTGTAAAGAGTTGGGGACCCAGCACTGACCCCTGCAGAACACCACTAGTTACTGATTGCCAGTCTGAGAATGAACCATTTATCCCAACTCTCTGCCTTCTGTTAGATAGCCAATCCTCTATCCATGCCAGAATATTACCCCCAATCCCGTGATTTTTTATCTTAAGCAATAATCTTTTGTGTGGCACCTTGTCAAATGCCTTTTGGAAGTCTAAATACACTACGTCCACTGGTTCCCCTTTATCCACCCTATACGTTACTTCCTCAAAGAACTCCAGCAAATTTGTCAAACATGACTTCCCCTTCATAAAACCATGCTGACTTTGCCCTATTAAATTATGATTATCCAAATGCCCTGTTACTGTCTCCTTAATAATGGACTCCAAAATTTTAGCTACCACAGATGTTAGGCTAACCGGTCTATAGTTTCCAGCCTTCTGTCTACTGCCCTTTTTAAATAAGGGTGTTATATTAGCAGTTTTCCAGTCTGCCGGGACCTTTGCCGAGTTCAGGGAGTTTTGGAAAATTATTACCAATGCATCCACAATCCCTACTGCCACTTCCCTCAAGACCCTAGGATGTAAGCCATCAGGTCCAGGTGATTTATCCGCCTTGAGTCCCATTATTTTACCGAGTACCACTTCCTTAGTGATTTTGATCGTGTTAAGCTCCTCCCCCCCTTTAGCCCCCTGTTTGTCCAGTGTTAGGATATTCTTAGTGTCTTCTACTGTAAAGACTGATGTAAAATATTCATTCAGTGCTTTTGCCATCTCCATATTTCCCACCATTAATTTCCCGGTCTCATCCTCTAAGGGAACAACATTTGCTTTAGCCACCCTTTTTCTTTTTATATAACTATAAAAACTCTTACTATCTGTTTTTATATTTTTTGCTAATTTACTTTCATAATCTATCTTCCCTTTCTTAATCAATCTTTTTGTTATTTTTTGCTGTCTTTTAAAGTTTTCCCAATCCTCTATCCTCCCACTAGATTTGGCTACCTTATATGCCCTTGTTTTTAGTCGAATACTATCCTTAATTCCTTTACTTAGCCACGGATGGCTGTCTTTTCTTTTACACCCTTTTCTTCTCAGTGGAATATATATCTTTTGGAAGTTGTAAAATAACTCCTTAAATGTACACCACTGATCATGTATCGTCTTACCCTTTAATCTATTTTCCCAATCCACTCTACTCAATTCCGCTCTCATACCTTCATAGTCTCCTTTATTCAAGCTTAGCACGCTTGTTTGAGATCCAACCTTGTCATCCTCTAATTGAATATGGAATTCAACCATGTTATGGTCACTCATTCCAAGGGGATCCTTTACTAGGACATTTTTAATTAATCCCGTCTCGTTACACAGGACCAGATCTAAGGTTGCTTGCCCCCTGGTCGGTTCAGTTACATACTGCTCAAGAAACCCATCCCTAATACACTCAATGAACTCATCCTCAAGGCTGCCCTGCCCAATTTGATTTGTCCAATTAATATGATAGTTAAAATTCTCCATAATTATAGATGTTCCCTTATTACAAGCCTCAACTATTTCCTGATTGATACTCCATCCAACAGAGTTGCCACTTTTCGGAGGCCTATAGACTATGCCCACTAGTGTTTTTTTCCCCTTATTATTCCTTACCTCCACCCAAACTGTTTCATTATCCTGATCTTTTGACCCAATATCATTTCTCTGTATTACAGTGATTCCTTCCTTTATTAACATAGCCACCCCACCTCCCCTTCCTTCCTGCCTGTCCTTCCTGATCGTTAAATAACCTGGTATGTTTAATTCCCAAGCATTGTCACCCTGCAGCCATGTTTCTGTAATGGCCACAAGATCATACCCATATGTAGTTATTTGTGCCATTAACTCGTCTATTTTGTTACGAATGCTACGTGCATTCAGATAGAGAACTTTCAAAGATGTTTTGTGACACTTAGTTCCTGCTTTTGCCCTTTTTATTACTTTACCTTTTACTCCATACCTTCTGCCCCTTCCTGACACACTCTGGTTTTTAATTTCCCCACTGCTACCTAAGTCTATGACCTTCTCTGTTGTCATTTTTATTATTTGCTCTCTAGGAACCTCCCCCCCACTAGTTAGTTTAAAGCCCTCTCTACAGCCCTAGTTATATGATCCGCCAGGACTCTAGTCCCAGCACTGGCCAAGTGAAGCCCGTCCCAACGAAACAGCTCCCTCCTGCCCCAGTACTGGTGCCAGTGTCCCAGGAAGCAAAACCCATTTCTCCCACACCAGTCTTTGAGCCACGCATTTAACTCTCTAATTTTATTTGTCCTAGTCAAATTCGCTCGTGGCTCAGGTTATTACCCTTGTGGTTCTGCTTTTTAATTTGGCCCCTAGCTGCTCAAACTCCCTCAGCAGAACCTCCTTCCTTGTCCTATCTATGTCGTTGGTACCAACATGGACCATGACAACTGGATCCTCCCCCTCCCACTCCAAGTTTCTCTCCAGTCCAGAGAAGATGTCCTTAACCCTGGCACCGGGCAGGCAACACAGCCTTCGGGACTCTCGCTCTCGGCTGCAAAGAGCTCTATCTATCCCCCTAACGATACTATCCCCTACCACTACAACATTTCTTTAAACTCCCCCCACTTGAATGGCCCCCTGCTCCACAGTGCTGTGGCCAGGTTGCTCATCCTCCCTGCTGTCCCTGCTCCTGTCCCCACAGGGAGTAAGAGCCTCGAACCTGTTGAACAAGTGCAAGGGCTGCGGTTCCTCCAACACTACCTCCTGGATCCCCGTACCTGCCTCACTTCTAGTCACACCATCCTGACCCTGGCCACGGACTACATCTAAATTAATTAATCTAATTGGTGTGACTACCTCGTGATACACAGAGTCCAGGTAACTCTCCCCCTCCCTGATGTGTCTCAGTGTTTGAAGCTCGGACTCTAGCTCTTCAACACGGAGCCGGAGTTCCTCGAGCAGCCAACACTTACTGCAAATGTGATCACCATGAGCATCAATGGTGTTCACCAGCTCCCACATATTGCAGCAGCAACACATCACCTGATCTCCCATTCTATGTAATTAATTAGATTTATTAATATTATTCTTAAATATCCTCTGCTAGATGGTGAATATCACACCTTAGAAACTATAAACCAAAGAGATTTAAGCTTAAAAGAGAGAAATACTCACCAACCAATCACTTACCCGCTTTCTGGTGACGTCACACTTGGATTACTTTTTACCTCTCTCCTTCCAGACTGAAGACTGGTAAACCTTACCTGGTCTTTGCGACTTTTATAGCCCCGCTCTGCCGCTTGAGATTCCCGCCGATGCTGTGAGGCCTTACCTGGTCTCTGGGGACTTTTATACCCCGCTCTGCCGCTCAGGTTTCCCGCCGACGCTGTGAGGCCTTACCTGGTCTCTGGGACTTTTATAGCCCCGCTCTGCCGTCATAAAACATGTACCAGGTGTCAAATAGCTGGTTGCAGTTACGTAGGCAAAAGAAAGGTAAGTGTATAAAGATACAGATTTTGAACACTGAAGGCAGTTCGAACCAAGTAATCAGAGTTGAAGGAGCTTCAGTTGACAGAACACAGCAAGAAACCAGAGAAGCAAGCTTCAATCAAGAGAAAACAGCAAGAGAATAAAGAGATCGCGCCACAGTTGCTCAGAAGGAATGCCGAGGCTCAAACGAACAAGACTGTGACGATCTCCTTGTTCAGTATTACTTCTTTGTACTGGATGCTTAATGCTTAATAAACCTGTCTTACTGATACACAATGTACCTGGACCCAGAGTGGTTTGTGTAGTCACGGACTGTTTTACTAATACACAACATACCTGGACCCAGAGTGGTTTTTGTAGTCATGGATTGTTTTACTGATACACAATATACCTGGACTGAGTGGTTTGTGTAGTCATGGACTGTTTTACTGATATACAACATACCTGGACCCAGAGTGGTTTGTGTAGTCACGGACTGTTTTACTGATACACAGTATAACTTGACCCAGAGTGGTTTGTGTAGTCACGGACTGTTTTACTGATACACAATGTACCTGGACCCAGAGTGGTTTGTGTAGTCACGAACTGTTTTACTGACACACAATGTACCTGGACCCAGAGTGGTTTGTGTAGTCACGGACTGTTTTACTGACACACAATGTACCTGGACCCAGAGTGGTTTGTGTAGTCACGGACTGTTTTACTGATACACAATATACCTGGACCCAGAGTGGTTTGTGTAGTCACGGACTGTTTTACTGATACACAATATACCTGGACCCAGAGTGGTTTGTGTAGTCACGGACTGTTTTACTGATACACAATGGGCCAGTAATTCCTGTCCCAACGCGTGAGTACGGACGGGGTACTCACCCGTCTGGCCGGAGGAAATGCCGGTTTTCAGCATGCACAGCGCATGCGGAGAAAACCGGCATTTCCAGTCCTCTGAACGAAGGGGTTCAGAGGCACAGCGCGTGTGACTGCACAGGCAGCGCGTGCGCAGTGAACTTCGTCGATTTCATTCATGGATTCAGTGAGGTTAAGTCCTTACAAGTTACACTTGAAAAAAGCATGTGTAAAGTTGCTCCAGAGGCTGCGGAGGAAGATATATTTTATCGTGGAGCTTCTGAAAGGCATTTTTTTGTTTGGGAAAGGGAGGAAAGTTATTTTAAGAAATGCTGAGGTAAGTTTTAAAGTTTAAATTTTTTTTTTTAAACGGGTTTTCAGTACTGTCGGTAAAAGGAGCAATTGTGGCTGTGTGAATTGAATGTGAAAATGAGTGTTCTAAAATGAGTAATGTAACATTTCCAACACTTTTAAGAAAGAAACTTTTCATCAGTAATAAGTAATTATGTATGTATGTCTGTATATATTCCTTTACGTATATGTATGTATGTTTTATATTCCTTTAATATGTGTATGAATGTATGTTTTTAATTATGATTTTCCAATAAGTTACTTTCTCTGAAAGTCATAATTAAATACATACATTCATACACATAAGTAAAGGAATATATACATACACGCAAAGGAATATATACAGACATACATACATAATTACTTAAAAGAATATATTGCTGATGAAAAGTTTCTTTCTTAAAAATGTTGGAGTCATTTTTACATTTAATAAACACAGCAAATTCAATTCACATAGCCACAATTGATCCTTCTACCTACAGTACTGAAAACCCGTTTTAAAAAACAAAAATAAACTTTATAACTTACCTCAGCATTTCTTAAAATAACTTTCCTCCCTTTCCCAAACAAAAATATTGCCTTTCAGAAGCTCCACGATAAAAAATATCTTCCTCCGCAGCCTCTGGAGCAACTGTACTCATGCTTTTTTCATGTGTAAGTTGTAAGGACTTAACCTCACTGAAAGCATGAATGAAACCAGCGAATTTTACTGCGCACGCGCTGCCTGTACAGTCGCACGCGTTCTGCCTCTGAACCCCTTCGTTCAGAGGACAAGAAATGCCGGTTTTCCCCGCATGCGCTGTGCATGCTGAAAACTGGCATTTCCTCCGGCCAGATGCGTGAGTACCCTGACCGTACTCACGCGTTTGGAAGGGAATTACTGGGCCAACATTTTACATGTCAATAAAATTAAAAATTTAACAATTGCACGATTTGCCCCCTCGCATCTGCGACTGAGGGTCCAAGGAGGTGCATTGCGCAAGAGGTCATCGTCATACGTATCCTCACACTGTTCGCTTTCGGGAACTGTATGAAGTGGTGGAAGGATTTCTGGCCACGTTAACACTCCTTCCGTGACCATAACCATCTTCATACCAGCCATTAGGGTGGTTAGTCCTATGGCGCGAGGGTTTTACGGGCTCCCACAACCCATCCGAGGGGGGGGGCCACCCACACCCGCGGACGCAAGTATCCCGCTGGATGTCCACCCAGAATTTATAGTTGGAGCTCCGACTACACTTGCCGGGACTGGATGGAGCGGGGTTCGAAACCCTACTCCTTCTGGCCCAGCGGTGGGGATGCTTACCGCTACGCAAAAGGCCCACTCCGCACAAAAGATGACACCCTTACGTTTCCTGCACCTTTTCCCTCCCCGTGACTGGAGCCCTATGCTGCCACTTGAAAGACCAAGCTATCATCTGTCCTTTTTGCGGCGCCTTGGACTTCTCATTGCCAATGATGAGCAGGCGCTGCACCTCCACCTCATTGAGGAGATTGCTGAGGTCATCATCAGTTCAATTGTGAGTTCTTTTAATGCCGTGAATTGTGCTCATTCCAGCCATTTCACGTTGCTAATCTGAGTGGGCCTTTGGCGTAGCGGTAGCATCCCCACCACTGGGCTACACGGCGTAGGGTTTCAAACCCCGCTCCAGACAGTCCCGGCAAGTGGAGTCGGAGCTCCGGCTCTAAATTCTGGGTAGACATCCAGTGGGATATTTGCGTCCATGGCTGTGGGTGGCACCCCCCCCCCTCGTATAGGTTGTGGGAGCCCGTAAAACCCTCCCGCCATAGGACTAACCACCCTAATGGCTGGTACAAAGATGGTTACGGTCACGGAAGGAGCGTTAATCACAGCCAGAAATCCTTCCACCACTGCATGCCATTCCCCAAAGGGAACAGTGTGAAGACACGTACGACGACGACGTTGCTAATTAAATAAATGGAATGAAAAAAATGCTTTCAGGGCTTTTAAAAGTCCTGAAATCGCTTTAATTCTGTTTAAAACTACTTCAGATTCTTCAAAATAATTTAAACGTTTTTAAAAGTTTATAAAAGTTACCAAAAGCTTCTTAAAAATACAGAAAACCTATTTAAAATGCTGCTCTACATGTAAAAATGCTTTGCAGCTTGTGAGAAGCATTGGGGGTGTGTCCTTTTAAACTGAGACCTCAAGGGGCGTGTCTCACTTGCACAGCGCGCTCCAGGCTTCGCGCTGGCTGCACTCCTGGACGGCGTGACGTCAGACGCTGCCCGGGATTCTTCAGTTTCAAAATGGAATTCCAGGCGTCCCTGGAGGTGACCGGCAGGCGCGTCGGGTAAGTGCAGATCGGGGGCTTGCACGCGCGGCAAGCCCCCGACCCGAATTACTGCCCCAATATACCTGAACCCAGAGTGGTTTGTGTAGTCACGGACTGTTTTACTGATACACAATATACCTGAACCCAGAGTGGTTTGTGTAGTCACGGACTGTTTTACTGATACACAATATACCTGGACCCAGAGTGGTTTGTGTAGTCACGGACTGTTTTACTGATACGCAATATACCTGGACCCAGAGTGGTTTGTGTAGTCACGGACTGTTTTACTGATACACAATATACCTGGACCCAGAGTGGTTTGTGTAGTCACGGACTGTTTTACTGATACACAATATACCTGAACCCAGAGTGGTTTGTGTAGTCATGGACACATTATTATAAGAGCTTTTGGAAGCTACAGATTTGCCCTTCTCATGTTCTTCAGTGGTACCAATTAATTCATCAGTATCATCTACTTTGTTCTATAGTGTGAAATTGTCAGGTTTGAAGTGCCTTGCAAAAGGCTCAACATTAAGGGGGAAAAATTCAGTTGGTAGCGCCACCCATTAGCGCCTTAAGAGGGCGCTAAGTGGGGTGCAAACCAACTAGCGCCCGGGCGCGGCAATATCTGCGCCTCTCGCGAAATTGACTAGACATTTTGCGGTGGCGCTAAACAATATCGCCCGATCTCCTGCGCACACAGATCTTGATGTCATTCGAGAGTGCAATGCCCTTGGGGCGCCCCGGACCGGAAATTCAGTGGCACCCCCCTCCTTTCCGCCTGGTGCTACCAACGACAGCTTGACTGAAACGCTTCCCAGTCGCTGTGGGGCTGGGGGGGCGCGCTATTTAAAGGGGGCCTCTTCCTGTCTTTTGTGTGTTAGCCATTTTTGCACCACTCGTTCTGAGAGAGAGAGAGAGAGATTTGCAGAGAGACAAAGAGAGAAAGAGAGACTTCTGCATTGAGTCAACGCTGTCTGAGGTAGTTTGGGCTTCTGACCATAACTTTGCAGGTACTTTGCTTTTTGACCTTCATAACTTTGATTGGCCAGATACTATGGGGGCTGCAATGGATGGGAACGTCGTCCTTCTCCATCAGATTCGGAGGGCACAGAGACGCAGAGAGAGAGTGCCAATCATGGCCAGGCGGAGGAGGGCCAACAGGCCTCGGTACAGGAGACCTTACCCTCCCAGGGTTTTTCGCCAACAGTTCTCCTACATTAATATGTCTGAGGAGCAGTGTTTGCGAAGGCTGCAATTCAGCAAGGAGGTGGTCACTGAGCTCTGCCACCTGCTTCAGCCAGATCTGCAGCCTCAACTGAGGAGCAGGACGTCTCTGTCAGTGGCAGTGAAGATAACAGTGGCTTTCAACTTTTATGCCACCGGCTCATTTCAATCAGCTACTGGGGACATCGCCAATATCTCCCAGTTCGCGGTGCATTGCTGCATCCATCAGGTAACAAATGCCCTCTTTAAAAGGAGACAAGAGTACATCTCTTTCCCCATGACCCCGGACAAGCAGCAAGAACTCGCAACGGGCTTTGCGATGAGAGCGGGCTTCCCCATGGTGCAGGGCACCATTGACTGCCCGCATGTGGCTTTGCGGGCACCGCAAGAGAATGCCGAGGATTTCTGCAACTGAAAGGGCTTCCATTCCTTAAACGTCCAGTTGGTCTGTGACCACAAACAGCTGATACCCGCTGTCAATGCCCACTTTCCAGGCAGCAGCCACGATGCCTTCAAACTGCGCCAGACTTCTGTAGCAGACCTTTTCCAGGCACCGCATCACCCAGGAGGTTGGCTTCTCGGGGACAAGGGATATGCTCTGTGCACCTGGCTGATGACACCGCTCTGTTCACCTAGCACCCCTGCTGAGCTATGATACAACGAGAGCTATCAAGCTACCAGGAACATCGTTGAGCCGACAATCGGCAAGCTCAAGCAATGGTTCCGCTGTCTGGGCCATTCTGGAGGAGCCCTGCAGTTCTCACCTGAGTGAGTCTCCCACTTCGTTGTTGTGTGCTGCATGCTGCATAACCTTGCAATCCTCAGGACCCAGCAATGCCACCAAACATTGGAGCACCAGCAGAGGAGGAGGAGGAGGAGGAAGATGGGGAGGATGATCATCAGCAGCACCAAGGCGGGAGGGAGGCACAAAGTGGAAGGGCCGTCCGTCAAAGGCTCATAGCAAGTCGCTTCTAGGCCCCCTCTGAGGGAATGGCTTCTGCCATTCAAACAACCTGAATGAAACCATCCCGCAACCCCTAAGCCGGTCAAGGCAACAATGAGTGCAAAGATCAAACATGTACATTTTGAATATAAACACTTCTTTATTTCACAAGCTGTGTGTGTCTCATTTCCGCATGACAAAGTAATAGAAAGAAACACAAAAAAAAGCAGTCATTCACATAACTGGCTCTCACAACCTGGAGACAATGTCCAAAACAGTAACAAAAATTTGACCACGAACCTCGGCCTTCAATAAAACAATGAAAAACATTTTGCCACACCTCCTACTTTTTGCCCTTTGAGGGTGATCTGCTTCCCTTGCAAAATTCCCCCCTTCCCACCCTGCAGCTCCTCCATAATGGGGCCCCAGTGGCTGGAGCAAGGCTGCGGGAAGGCTGCTGAGTGTCAGAAACTGAGACTGCAGATGCCCTTGAGGGACGGCCTGGACAAGCTCTGGGTCTGGAGGGCCCGGCTGCTGACTGCTCCAAATCTGCATGGGCGGCAGCAGTCTGTCCTACAGGTGGTGGCAACTGCAGTGGAGAAGTGACAGTGGTGGCAGCAGGAATGCTGTCATCTTGAGAGAGGACAGCAACTCCCTGCTCGACCGACACACTGGCACTCCCACAGGGCAGCACTTAAGCATCTAGAGCAATCTGACGGAGCACAGATTGCTGGCCTGCTGTGGCGCGGTGAGAGCCCTGGGGAAATCTGCCTGATCCAGCGAGGGTTGCAGCAGTCAGTGCTCACGTGGCCTCAATCTGCGTCTGCATGAGACCAGCCACTGACTGCATTGCAGCACTTAGCATTTGCATGGCAGCCGCCTGTGCTACAGCGAAGTGCTCCACACTCCTTGCCAGTGATTCAATGGATTCGGGCATCTTTGCAACTACAGCCATGAGCTCAGTGTGCCTTTGCTCTGCCTGGGTGCTCATTTAAGTGAGGACCCGCTCCTTGTCTGCATCCAGTGCAGCAGGACTCGAGGCCATACTCTCCCTCCGGGGAGAAGGCCCCCAAGCTTCTCTACCCCGCCTCACGTTGCTGCAGCCTGCTGAGTCCTGGAGCTTCACCCTCATCAGACCATTCCCCCCCGCTCCACTCCAGGGAAGGCGTGTCCCCAGTATGGGCATGGGCTGCCTCGGTAGAGGGTGGCGCTGATGGTCCGGCTTCCTCTTCCTCCTCGCCTTCAGCTTCACTCTCACTGGCAGCTTGAGGGCCCATCTCCTCACCTGGTGAATCACCATCTGAAAGCAGGGAGGTACAAGAGTGGCTTTAGCGTGAGGACAGGGTGGCAGCAAGGGAGGCATGAGTGCAGCCATTTAGTGATTTGGATTGAAAGTGTCAAAGGCTGCTGTTGTGAGGAACAAGTGGAAGGAGAGAGGACAAAAAGGTGATGACCTTACCATTGCTGTCCAGAATGGGGTCGGCGTCTCCAGTGGTGACGGGACCAATCACCCGGCTTGCCACTATCCTCTGGACGCGCTCCTCAAGATCGCTGAGGGGTTGAAGCTGAGGCCGCCCTCCACCGGTCCGTTGCTGCTGTCTCCTATTATGAGACAGCTTGGCCTGCAAGAAAAAGGACGGCGCCTGAGTAAATATGCAGCCATGATCTTGCCTGAAATGCCTCCCATGGTTGAATAGCCCTTACTGTATGCAGCCATGGTCTTGCATAATGTGCCTCCCATAGTTGAATAGCCCTTACTGTATGCAGCCATGGTCTTGCCTGATATGCCTCCCATAGTTGAATAACCCTTACTGTACGCAAAGTGTGGAATGTGCGTGTGTGTTTGATGAAAATGCCATAGGTGTTGGATGAGTGTTGGGCATTGGGGCTTTCAATACCCTCTGGCCATGAAGTGAGGTTGAGATGGAGGGATGAAGAGGTTTTGAAAAAAAGGCACTCACCCGGACGACCCGAGTGAGGTCGTTGAACTTTTTCTTACATTGCACATGGGTCCTGGGCACCATGCTGCTTGAGGAAACGCTTTGAGCCACCTCCCTCCACACTCTTCTGTACTCGCGTGGCAAAGGACTCCTGCCACTCTCTGGGTACAGAATGGACCTTCTGCGCGCCACCCTGCGAACCAGAGCCTTCAAAGCCCGCTCGCAGAAGTGCTGTGCTCGCTCCCTGGCGCTTTCCATAGTGTCTGGCTGCTAGATTTAACCACAGGTCTGCTCAGGCCGAGATTCAAGGCTCCAGTGAGCAGGGTGTGGCTACCGAGCAAGATCGACCCTCCCGTTTAAGAACTGACCGGCGCCAGTGTGTCTGTGTTCAATCGCTAACTGACAGCACCTGCGCTGTGCCCCCCCTCTGAGGTAGCGCCTCGCTCCTCGGCCTTAGCGCCTTAAGAGAGTTGTGAAGCGCCTGATTTAGCTCTCCAATCACCTCCAGGGGCGATAAAAGCCAAGTTTGCCGTCGGAGGCGATAATTAGCGCCAGGCGCTAAACTTTGCGCACGGCCGATAATGGCGCCCCAAACGGGGCAATACTGAATTTTTCCCCCTAATTCTTTAGAGCTTGCTTGCTGTTAAATCAGGGCTCACAAATTACGCAGTATGTTGTCCAGCCATATATTAATTTTATAGAGTGAAGTACAAATTAACACTAGTTTTATTATGCATCCTGTTTCAGCATACTGATCTAGAGAGAAAATGTGGTTATAATAACATAAGGGCCCGTAATTTCCGATGCCTATGGGTGTGTACAACACTCGTAGGGATCTCGCAAGTACCGGTTTCAGGCATGCGAAGCGCATGCGTTGAAAACCGGCATTTCCGATTTGTCAAGAATCGTCTTGATAGATCCTCCGCCTGCCCTGGAGAAGGGCCTCTGTGGATGGAGAGTTCCGCTTTCTGCAGAACCTCTGCCCACTGAAATCCCTTAAAAATCTTACGCCTGGTAAAAGCAGGCTTAAGGCTTGCTTTTAACAGCATAAGAGTTCAAAAAAATAACAATCATTTTTTTTCACTCATTTATAATGTAAAAATACTTTTAAAAAGTTAAGTTTATTTTTAACCCCATAAAAAACTTTAATTATTTTTTTCAAAAAGTTACACTTTTGTTTAAAATATTTAATTTAATATAATTTTTTTTTAAATTTATTTAATGTTGTAGTGTCTTTTTTCAGTGATCTCCATTCATACTTTTGACAGGGCTACCTGTCAAAAGTATGAAGGGGGATTCCCTTCTCCCATTGGCTTGCCTGGCCCATGTAATCCCAGGGACGCTTGCGAACTGCCTGCGCCCCTGGAATACCTGGGCCTCTGCACACGCGCACCAGGAGAGGCCCAGGAGCGGAAGAGTCCAGACCTCGGGAGCCTTCAGGTAAGGGCGTAGATTTTTTCCCGATAGGAGGCATCCGCACACAGGAAGCCTCCTATCGGAAATTATGGGCCATGATGTTCTTCCAGCAACACTAGATAATGGAGAATCTAGCACTCCAAGGTTTCTACTTCAGATACTAGGCCACTACCACGTGATGGTTTTTCTTTCCATTCCAAAGGAGATTGAAAATGATATATACATAGAATCATATGGCACAGAAGGAGCCCATTAAGCCCATCGTGCCGGAGTTGGCTCTTTGGTAGATTTATACAATTAATGCCACTCCCTGCCCTTTCCCCATAGATCTGTAAATGTTTTCCCTTCAAGTATTTATCCAATTCTCTTTTAATGTTACTATTGAATCTGCTTCCACCACCCTTTCTGGCAGTGAATTCCAGATCACAACAGCTCGCTGTGTAAAAAAAATTTCCTCATGTCGCCTCTGGTTCTTTTGCCAATCACCTTATATCTGAAACCTTGGTCACCAACCCTTTTGCCACTGGAAACAGTTTCTCCTTATTTACTCCATCGAAACCATTCATGATTTTGAGTGTTAGATCCGTGATTCTGAGAGTATGATGTTTTTCAATAACCACACGGATGCTGTAACTTAACAATCAACAGGTACTTACTGGAGTAGGGTAGTCTCAAGACTGGGGGTACAGAGGCATGCTCAAGGCTTATATACAGGTGTGGTCACTGCCGGTACTACAGTATACAGGAGCTGTAAAAGTAGTTCTCTCTTAAAGGTACATACACTACAATTCCTCCCCTTTTAGATTCGCAGTACCCATAATATTCAAATAACAATTAACACTTTAACATGTACATTAAACAACAATAGTCCATTTTTAGATTCAGCCTTTGGGGCGGCTTCCTGATCCTTTCGGGATAGCGCCTTTCCTGAGGTTCTTGTTCTTGGTGCGGAGGCGATTCTGGCCCCTTTTTGTCGGTTAGTTCATCGGTTTCCACTGCTACTGGTTCTGAGGTAGATGCTACCGATAGGTCAGGTTCATCCCCAGGTACTCGAGACATGGGGTTGACTCGTTCCTGTGACGCTAAGATCTGATCGACGTGGCGTCTCGCAATGTTCTCCCAGACATCCACTGTGTACATTAATGGCCCCTGCCTTGTGCATATCGTTGAGTGTTGCCATTTCTCTGTTCGGTAGTCACGGGCCAAGACTGGTTGTCCTACATTGAAGCTCCTTGTCGGCTTCTCGTTGATGTGCTGGAATTGTTTATCCTCAACATTTCTTCGCACATTTGGTCTGAGCAAATCCAGACGAGATCTCAACCTTCGGTTAAAGAACATCATGGCCGGGGTCTGGTTGGTGACTGCATTTGTCGCATTTCTGTAGGCTAATAGGAAATTGTCCACCTTATGCTGTAGTGGAATTTCATCGTCGCACATGGCCTTTATCGCCTTTTTAAAGGTTTGTACGAACCTCTCAGCCAATCCATTTGTGGCTGGATGATACGGGGCGGATGTGTAATGCCTGACCCCATTCCTTCTCATAAATTTCCGAAACTCTTCGGACACAAACTGTGGTCCATTATCAGAGCAAATCTGCTCTGGCAAGCCGTTCCTGGCAAATATGGTCTGTAGGACTGCAATCGTTTTCTCTGTAGTGGTTGAGGACATTTTTATCACCTCAGGCCATTTCGAGTGAGCATCCACTGCTATTAAGAACATTGAGTCCATGAATGGACCAGCAAAATCAATGCGCACCCGTTGCCATGGAGAGGAGGGCCACTCCCATGGGTGTAGAGGGGCATGTGGTGGTGCATTTTGGAACTTCTGGCATCCTGAGCAGCTCTTGGTTAGGTCCTCGATTTGTTGATCGATCCCCGGCCACCACACATAAGCCCTAGCAAGGCTTTTCATTTTCACCCCTCCCAGATGACCTTCATGAAGCTCATTTAGCATTCTCTCCCTTAACTTGGGTAGAATCACCACTCGGGATCCACACATCACTGTCCCCTGGCATACTGACAGCTGTTCTCTTCTGGATGAGAATGCTGGCAACAGTGAGTCGCCATGTGTTGGCCATCCCCTCACTGTCAAATCATATACCTGAGACAGTGTCGGATCATTGCGGGTCTCCTTCTCTATATCCGCGTTCGTTACTGGCAATCGTTCAATTATTGACGAATAAAATATCTCGATAGGGTCCACTGCTGGTGCTTCCTCCACAGTATGCAGTGGCAAGCGTGATAGCCCATCAGCGTTTCCATGCGGTTTCGTGCTTTTATATTCTATTTCATATTGATTCGCCCCTAGAAACAGGGACCATCTTTGTAACCGTTGTGCAGTCATCACTGGAACGCCCTTCTTAGGATTAAAGATGGAGACAAGTGGTTGGTGGTCAGTCAGCAAGGTGAACTTCTGCCCATGCAGCTAGTGGTTGAATTTTTTTACTCCCCATACTAGGCTGAGGGCCTCCCTGTCAATCTGGGCATAGTTGCGCTCGGCTGAGGTTAGTGACCGAGACGCAAAGGCTACTGGCCTCTCCAACCCGTCTGGGAATTTGTGCGACAGCACCGCTCCAATACCATAGGGTGATGCATCACATGCCAAACAAATTGGTAGTGCTGGGTTGAAATGGGCCAACACCTCTTTTGATGTGATCAATTCTTTACACTTCTGGAAAGCTCATCTACGTTCGTCATTCCACTTCCATGGTACCCCTGTTTGCAGTAGGGTGTTCAGTGGGTGTAATACCATGGACAAATTTGGTAAGGACTTATGGTGGTAGTTTACCAGCCCGAGGAACGACCTCAGTTGTGACACATTTTCCGGTGCTGGAGCCTTGACTACTGCCTCAATCTTTTCAGGGGACTTATGTAACCCCTCTTCATCGATGACGTGGCCACAATACGAGATCTGCTTCTGGAAAAACTCACACTTGTGGCGATTAGCTCGTAGCCCATTTTCCTTTAATCTGGTGAGCACCTTCTCCAAGTTGGCGAGGTGATCACTGTCATTTTCGCCCGTGACCAGGATGTTGCCCAAATAACACTGGGTCCCTGGAATCCCTTGCAGGACTTGATCCATCGCCCTTTGCCAAATAGCCGGAGCTGATGCTACCCCGAACACTTGCCGGTTGTATTGATAGAGACCTTTATGAGTGTTGATCGTGAGGTATTGTTTTGAGGCTTCTTCTGCCTCCATTTGCAAGTACGCCTGGGCTAGATCAATTTTGGTGAAGCATTTACCTCCAGATAGCGAGGCGAAAATATCCTCAATTCGTGGAAGCGGATATTGTACCATGTGAAGGACTGGGTTCACTGTCACCTTAAAATCCCCACAGATGCGGACCTTCTTTGGCTCCCCAGGCGTATTACTCAACGACCTCTTCATTACAGGAACGATGGGTGTAGCCCACTCGCTCCAGTCTACTTTGGAAAGTACTCCTGAACGTTCCAACCCTTCCAGCTCTGCTTCGACGGCTGGTCTGATCGCATAAGGCACTGGTCTGGCCTTAAGAAACTTTGGGCTTGCATTTTCCTCTATTTTAATCGTTGCTGTTATGCCTTTTAGTGTTCCGAGTCCCTCCTGGAACACTTCTTTTGCATCAGTTAGCATTTTTGACAGTCGTCCAGGTGTGACGTCGTCATCCTTTTTGGCCTCAACCTTCAGTGCCTGTATGGAATGCCAATCTAATTTTATCTTCCGGATCCATTCATGTCCTAGCAGTGGTGGTCCTCCATCTGGCAATACATATAAGTCCATTTTAGGTATTTCCTGGCCTTTGTATATCACTTTCACCCTTATTTTTCCTTTGGGGTAGAATTTTTGCCCCGTGTACGTCTTCAAGACAATCTCTGTAGCTTTCAAGGGTATATGTGAAAAAAGCCGCTTGTAGTCCCTTTGGTTTATGACTGTTAGGGCTGATCCTGTGTCCAATTCCATTTTCACTTCGACTCCGTCTATCTTGAGTGTAACCCAGATAGTCTGGTGATCCTCCATTTTGGTTACCTTATGTAGTTTCAGACAACCCAGCTCCTTGCTTCCGGAGTCTGTGTCATTTTTCTGTTCGTCTGAACTACTGTCCATCGCCTTGTGTACCATTTTGTACTTCTCCTGTGGAGATTTCTTGCTGTTGGTTTTCTTCCCAGACCTGCAGACCCTTGCTATGTGTCCTGCTTTTCCACACTGTCTGCACACTTGGTCCTTGAACCAACAATCCTTCTGGTCGTGTGTTGTTCTGCCGCAGCGATAACACTTCCCTGTTCCATAGGATATTTCATGGTGCCATATTCTTGTGGTCTCCGTTGTATCTCAGCAGCGCCCCTTGCGGCTGCTTCGTGTGATACTGCCATACTGAAAGCCTTGTCCAGCGTAAGATCCTTTTCTGATAGAAGCCGTTTCTGGGTTCCTTCACTTTGAAGCCCACACACAAACTTGTCCCTTAACGTATCTGCTAGTCCCACTCCAAACTGGCAGTGTTTCGATAGCTTGTGCAGTTCCGTTAAGTACTCAGCATTGCTTTCATCTTTGTGTTGGTTCCTTTTATGGAACTTAAATTGTTCTGCTATCAGCAGCGGTGTGGGGTTTAAGTGGTCCTGTAGGATTTCTACTATGCTTTTGAAATTCTTATTCACAGGCTTCTCTGGGGTTATTAGGTTTTGCAGTGACCCATAAGTTTTTGCACCCATGGAATTTAACAAAACCAGTGCTTTCCTAGCATCTGGCACTTCATTCGCCCTGCAGTACACCTCAATACGTTCCACATATGTCGCCCAATTTGGGTGGAGTGAAAATGAAAAACCTAGCCAGGGCGTTTGTATGGTGGCCAGGTATCGATGGAGACATCGAAGAAATGACCAAGAGCTGCCTAGGATGCCAGAAGGTCCAAAACGCTCCATCCCAAGCCCCTCTACATCCATGGGAGTGGCCCTCATCTCCCTGGCAAAGGGTACACATCGACTTTGCTGGTCCATTTATGGACTCAATGTTCTTAATCACAGTTGATGCACACTCCAAGTGGCCGGAGGTAATAAAGATGTCCTCCACCACCACGGAAAAAACCATCACAGTACTAAGGACCATATTTGCCAGGAATGGGCTGCCGGAACAGATCTGTTCTGATAATGGACCGCAATTTGTGTCCGAAGAATTCAGGAAGTTCTTAAAAAACAATGGGGTTAAGCACTGCATGTCCGCCCCATACCATCCCGCCACCAATGGATTGGCTGAAAGGTTTGTCCAGACCTTCAAGAAGGCCATAAAGGCCATGGGTAATGAAGACATAAAACTTCAGCACAAGGTGGATAACTTCTTGTCCGCATACAGGAATGCAACACATATGGTTACAAACCAAACTCCCGCCATGATGTTCTTCAATAGAAGCCTAAGATGCCGACTGGATTTGATCAAGCCCAACATCAGAAGGGATGTGGAGAACCGGCAATTTCAAGGCATGAATGAAAGGCTAACTAGAACCTTCCAGATAGGTCAACAAGTTTTGGCCCGGGACTACCGTACCGAGAAATGGCAGCCTGGAACTATCTGCACATGACTAGTACCGCTGATGTATACCGTGGGCATCGGAGAAAGCATAATAAGGCGCCATGCTGACCAAATCATAGAGTCATCCGAAAAGGGACAACCTACACCACAACTCTATACGCCTAACGATGAAGTAGAGATACCCATATCTACCTCCGATCCGGTGATACTGGAACCCAATGAACCCGACACTGGCATTCAAGCCGAATCAGCCTCGCCAAAAGAACCTACTACACCACCAGAAACTACTACACCACCGAGGCGTTATCCGGACCGAGTCAGGAAGCCTCCAGAGAGTCTGACTTATAATTAATTAACTGCAGCAATGTGTAGATTATTTTTCTTGTAACATATAATTAAGAATTACTTAAAATATTATGTACTGGTTGGCTAAAAGGGGAGGAATTGTAGTGTATGTGCCTTTAAGAGCCCCATGTGTACTGTAATGCCGGTAATGGCCACTCAGGCTATATAAGCCTGTATATTGTGTTGTATCAGTTAGTTCCCCTCCAGATTTTGTTTAGTAGACACCTATGAAACCAACTCCTGTCTTCAGTGTCTCTATCAACACACAGACACAACACTTTCTCTCCCTTAAATGCCCAATTCAAAGAGCTTTGTGTCTTTGCAGATGCATCCGCTAAGGCCATTGCAAGTGTGGCTTATCTGAAGGTCACCACTCAAGATGGACAAAGCAAAATCGGCTTCGTCTTTGATAGGGGCAAGTTGGCGCCCCAGCCAGACCTCACCATACCCAGATTGGAACTGTGCGTAGCAGAACGCAACCTACCCCCTCACAGCAGTCTACAGAAGCTGCATCCTATCATCGACACCGACGGACTGTCTCCGAGGTGGTTCTTCTTTTGTCGCCAGAGGACTCCAGTGACAAGTAGAGTTTGGACTATGTGGAGTCATTAACGACCCCAGACGGGGAGTGTTCTGGACTTATGGACAATTTTATATGCAGATAGCACCCTCTGGTGGTGGTTATGTGTTAGCAGTGTTTGTGTGGGAGGAGAGGTCATTTGACCTTTCTACCTTTCCTCCTGTGTGAGAGGTCATTTGACCTTTCTACCTTACTTCCTGTGTTACCCAGGAAGTAGAATTCCAGGAAGAACCTGGCTTGAGTAATGGAGAATTCCATGAGGGATTCACAATCCAATGTAATCTGATCTTCTATATTAGGCCAAGCGCAATATCTGTGAGTATCTTTGTTTGTTAGCGTAATAGGAATGTTGTCAGAGTAGTATTTTGATAACACTATGTTTATAAAAGGTTAATATTTGATAGTTACAGAAGTTAGTCCAAATGTTAGTTAGTTATATAATTAGTCTATTCTACTGTTGTAAATATGTTTATATCTTATGTAATATCGGATGTATAGTGCTCAGTTTATGTACAAAACATACTTTGTCTTTGTTTACAGTTCCACAAATTTGTTCAAGTAAAGCTTCAAAACAGCAAACGGCTTCACGAGGAATTATTTTGAATAAGTGTTTAACTTGCTGGATAACTAGATAGGGGCACGTCTAGCGAGGCCAGTGCAGTCATCCAGGGAGCTCTAGGTTTGGATGCACTTCCTTTCCCCCTCATGGAAATGTGGCTACTCTGTACCAAAACCATCTCCTCTTTGAAGGGAACAGTGATCATAATATCATCAGTTCTGATGAAGGGTCATCGACCTGAAACATTAACTCTGTTTCTCTCTCCACAGATGCTGCCTGACCTGCTGAGTATTTCCAGCATTTTCTGTTTTTATTTCCTCTTTGAAGGCCTCCCATTGTTCAATTTCTGTTTTGCTTACAAATTTTTGATTCAAATCCACCTGGGCCAGATCCCTTTTCAACTCACTGAAGTTTATCCTTCTCTAAGTATTTTTATGCTTGATTTTACCTTGTCCTTTTCCATAACTATTCCAAACTTGATGATATTATGATCACTGTTTCCCAAATACTCTCCCACTGAAACATGCTCCACTTCATTCCACAGAACTAGATCCAGCATTGTTTCCTTCTTTGTTGGGCTAGAGACATACTGATCAAGGCAGTTCTCTTGTACGCATTTCAGGAATTCCTCCCCCTCTTTGCCCTTTGCACTGTTACTATCCAAGTCTATGTTAGGATAATTGAAGTCTCCCATTACCATTACTCTGTAGTTCTTGCACCTTTCTGTAACTTGCCTGCAAATTTGCTCCTCTACCTCCTTCTCACTATTTAGTGGCCTATAGTATACACTCAGTAGCGTAATAGCTCCTCCATTGTTCCTTAATTCTAACCAAATAGACTCTGTCTTTGGCCCCACAACTACATCAACCCTCTCCAGTGCTATAATAGTTTCTTTGATCAATATGATCACCCCCTCCACTCCATCCCCCACCTGACCCCCTTTTGTATCTTTCCCTATCTTTTCTGAACTCCTTGTAGCCAGGAATATTTAGTTCCCATTCCTCCCCTTCTTTAACCCAGGTCTCTGTTGTTGCCACTATATCATAGTCCCATGTGGTGACTTGCGCTTGCAGCTCACCAACCTTATTTAACACGCTCCATGCATTTATGTATATGCACTCCAAACCCATCTTAAAGTGCTTATATCCCCACCTCTCCATTGCAGTTCACTTGTCGTTTGTGAAATTGACAACTGATAAAATGGAGGTGTCCAATTCTACTCCTAATTCTCCAAGAGCAGCCTTGCTAGCCCTGACTCTCAAAGCTATTTACTTTATTGTGAATAGAGATGATAGCTGTACATGATATCTCCTTTATAAAGCTCCACTTTGTAAAGTACAGACTTAATTAATAAGACAATTCTCTTTCATTGGGAAGGGAAGATATGGCCTTTGGTCCTCTCCTAATTTCGTTTTCCAAACACAGCAGAAATTGAAATTAGGCTGTGTGAGAAGTAAAGGATATAATCAATGCATTAAGAAAAACTGCAACATTTGCAAAGGTAAGCGGGCTTGCTCTTTGAACCAAGACTCCATTACATCCATTACATCTATATCTTAATTCTCAATTATCCAGCAGATGTTTTTAAAGTCAAGTTTTAAGTCACATTTTATCAATATTAATATAGCTACTGTGTTAACTTTTCATTCAAAGGGTACCTATAACATAGGACATTTCCTAAGGTATCAAAGTTAATGGATAGAAAGTCATAGGGAGGAGGCAAACAGATACTCAGCATGTTCTCCTGTTGGGCAAGGCTCCCCACTGGGAGCATGATTTTGTAAAATTAGGGGGACTTTAGCTGCCAAAAGGTTTCTGTCAGGAAGCTAGATTCCCGCCCATGGAAGAATGAGACACACCACTTTTAACTGCCAATTTCACTAACATGCCGCTGGGCAACTTCCCACCTGCTCCTCCTGACCACACAATGGAAAGTAAAAATTACCTTGAATGGCCTCTTCTGCTTTCAATTCTCTTCTGACCAGAGTTCACTTGGCCCAGATCGGAGTTAAAATAGCGGTCGGGTCCCGATGATATCATCAGACCCTGATCTACAAATTTAAAGAAGGACCCAACCAGTTTCAAGCAGTGCTTTTGCCATCTGCTCAGGTGAGCAGCTTAAATGGAGGACAGCGGGGCTTGGCTGGACATTGTTGGGTAAGTCACCCGGTCGATTTTTACTGCCAACCCGTCTACTTTCTGCTGGGTGGGGAGGGTTAAAAGCAACACCATTATCTGTTGTTTTGAAATCGTAGGGGAAAAAAGCAAATTACTTTATAAATCTTTCTTAAAGATAAAGCATAATTTTGCGAAAATGCTGCTTTCCCAGTTAACCTTTAAAATTCAGAACAGTTTTCTGAAAACCAAAAGATATTAGTGACTGCTATATATGTTTTCCAAAGGTGAAACGTGACTATTCATCCTACTATGACACGGTGAAGCAAAGGTTTCATTATACAGAATGTATATCTTAGGTGAGGTTCCATGCTGTTGGAAATGGGGCTGTCTCAAAAGGTCTGCAAAAACTCGTGTCTTATGCAGTAATGAGAGTAACGTGTTTGGACTATTCCTGTCACAATTCCCAATATGAATTCAACTTGGTGCTTGTAGGAAAGGCACAGAAGCAGTACAGTCAAAGAACAAACTTATGAACATACAAGAATGATGGACAGGAAAAGATCTACTGATCCATCTAGCTTGCCCCACACAGTTGTGCTGCCTTGTGCATCACAATACATACATTCCCCACCCACCCGGAGCCATGGAATTTCTTGGGAGAGACAAACAAAAGATTTTTAAAAACGAGGCCAATTAGGGCAAGGAGACTGGAAGATTCCTCTCTGAACACCTTAGGCGATTGAAACTACCACGCTGGCCCTGCTTTACATTATAGGTTACCTACATCTTGTACAAGGTGATCTCTGGCCCAACCAGAAAAAGATCCAACTCACGCTTGAAGAAATACAATGAATCAGCATTCACTGCACGAGTCGGCAACATGTTCCACTGGTCCGCTATTGTCTGGCAAAGCCTGGAGAACCTTTACTCTAAACCTCCCTCACAGAGCTGTTAAGACCTAAAACAACAGAAAACCCAATTATTATCACTGACTTTCCTTTCAAGGTACTTTCAACCTAACCTCTTGTGTTTAAGAAAACTAAACCACAGCCTTTCCTAAATGATTCAAAATACAGCATTACACATAAAATGACAATAATTAAATGGTAAATCTACTGGAGCAATAATGTCATCATTTACACTATAACAAATAACTTATATAAATGAGTGTACTCCCATAATTGTTATACACTATTAACCACAATAACATGCTTACTCAAATACATATCACGTGGTATCTGTTACATTTGATGCAACTGAGATTTAACAGGCATAAGAAATATGTTTTGATAAGAAATTGAAAGCAATAGAATGCACAAATAGTCAGATCTGACAGCCTGCACCCAGTGATTCCAAAGAAATTTGGTGAGTTGTGCCAATAACATTAGTGGCTTGTTAAGATTAGGAAGATGGCAATCACAGATGGTCTTGACACTTGTCAGGTCTGGCTGCAATATTAGAACATTCTATTTAGCAGCCTCTTCTTGGCATTAACAGTGTTGAATGAATTTTCACAAGGGTGAAATGTATTTTTTTTATGCAGAGAATGTGCTGAAGTTTTTCTTTTGTTTCGAGCTGTAATGCACTATTTTGAAAAGTAGAATTCCTCTGGATCGATTTTGCCTGAACACATACAAAACTGATAAGCCAGAATGTACCTGCAATAATAATGCTGACCCACTCATTAAACATCAAATAAGCCAATTAACCAGCATGAAATATACAGGGCTAAAAATTGGATAGCCCCCTGAAAACGGGCACGGGGATCGTGATGCGAGATTAACCCGCGCCCGTTCAAACTGATGCAGGCAGCACGCAAACTTTGTGCTGCCTGCCAATTATAATGATAGTGGCATGCAGCCCAGCACTAAACACACTGTTGAGTGGCTGCACGCTCAGCAGGGGGCCCAGGTTTGTGTGAGGCTAGCACCAATTAAAGCTAGTCTGCAGTTCTTAAAGCTGGACTGTATCTCTTAAAGGGGAGGTGCACTCTGGCTGCAGCAGGTACTGGAAGTTTTTGTAGAGGCGTGTGTGACTGACAGGGAGAGTGAAGATGGCATGATATGACAGTGAGAGGGCTCCCAGATTTTAATATGCAGCACTCGAGGCCCTGGTGCAGGAGGTGGACAAGAGGAGAGATGTCCTATATCCACAGGGGGCCAGGAGGCCCTACAAACAGATGCTGAGAACGGAATGGGAGCAGATAGCCACCACTGTCAATGCTAGCAGTGTAGCCCCGAGGGCCTGGATGCGGTGCAGGAAGAAGTTTAATGAGCTCACACGAGTAATCAAAGTCAATGAACTCACCTTCAAATGCCATATCCCACAAACTGCACCATTAGCCTCACACACTGCTCAATTCAGCACACCTCCATTACTCACCTACCAACAATCCCTATCAATCACAACTCATAACTCACACTGATATGCTCCATCTCACCCTCACACTCTTACTACTGCTGCAAGTCTCACACCTACATCTCAGCTTGCACACACTTGTCTATTCAACCATGACAACCACATCAGCCAAACCAGTGAACCACACTCACTGGCACACTTCTCTCTCTCTTGCAGGACAAGGTGGCACACAATCATAGACAGCAGCAGCTAACCAGAGGGTGACAGGCATGCCTCCATATCTTGACCCTGCTCGAGGAGACAGTGCTCATCATAATTGGAGTGGCTGTGACTGAGGCCGTGGCCAGCGGCAGCGCTGAAACCATTCAAGATGATGGTATGCACATATCTAATCCTCCTTCTCACATCCCACTTCCCCCTCACCCCACAATCTCTTCTGACCTACAAGCTGCATATGGTGTAAGCATGTGCCTCTTGCTTACCCCCTTACCCACCCCCCCCCCCGCCACCACACCCCACCCCCCACCCCACCTCCTCACCACAACCTTACCCTTGTGCCTTTTTCATTTCTGGGACCCAAGAAATCCAACATAGCCAGGCAGTGGTGCAAGAGGAAGAGGAAGAGGAGAGTGATGATGAAGAAGAAACACCGTCACTCGATCTGACAGTCGCAGCCACCAGCTCAGATATTGGCACTGTGCGGACATTAGTGGGTAGTTTAGAGGCGGGATCTGCATGTGGTGAGTCACTGGGCATGAGTGGCCTGCAGCCAGGGAAGGGGGAAAGGGTAGCGCAGGTGCCAGCTCCCTGGAGGGCGAGGTCGCACATGGTTTCTCCTCCTCCTCCTCAACTGGTCGCTGTATGCCTGGTGGCAAGGGCTGTATCCTGATGATGATGAGGTTGTGGAGAATGCAGCAGACTAGGATGAATCTTAAGACGCGCTCTGGCGAGTACTGCAGGGCTCCTCCAGAGCAGTCCAGTCAGTGAAAGCATTGTGTAAGGACGCCAATGGTTTACGCTATCAGATTCTGTGTGGCAGCAAGGCTTTCATTGTATGCATGCTGGCCACGTGTGCGTGGGTTGCGCAGTGGAGTCATGAGCCGGGTGGTCAGTGGATAGCCCTTCTCGCCCAGAAGCCACCCTCTGTTTTGTTGTGGTGGCTCAAATGCTGTTGGTACAGTGGACTGCCGCAGAATGAAGGCATCATGGCTGCTGCTAGGATACTGAGCATTGACTTGCATGATGTGCTGAAACATAGAAACATAGAAACATAGAAACATAGAAGATAGGAGCAGGAGTAGGCCATTCGGACCCTCGAGCCTGCTCCGCCATTCAATGCGATCATGGCTGATCGTCCAAGTTCAGTACCCAGTCCCTGCTTTCTCCCCATATCCCTTGATCCCTTTAGCCTTAAGAAATATATCCAACTCCTTCTTGAATATATTTAATGAATTGGCCTCGACTGCCTTCTGTGGTAGAGAATTCCATAGGTTCACCACTCTCTGGGTGAAGAAATTCCTCCTCATTTCTGTCCTAAATGGCTTACCCCTTATCCTTACACTGTGACCCCTGGTTCTGGACTCCCCAGACATCGGGAACATCCTTCCTGCATCTAGTCTCTCTAGTCCTGTCAGAATTTTATAAGTTTCAATGAGATCCCCTCTCATTCTTCTAAACTCCAGTGAGTATAAGCCCAATCGACCCAATCTATCCTCATACATCATTCCTGCCATCCCAGGTATCAGCCTGGTGAATCTTCGCTGAACTCCTTCCATGGCAAAAACATCCTTCCTCAGATAAGGCGACCAAAACTGTATACAATACTCAAGATGTGGTCTCACCAAGGCCCTGTACAACTGCAGCAAGACATCCTTGTTCCTGTACTCAAACCCTCTTGTTGCGAAGGCCAACATACCATTTGCCTTCTTAATCGCCTGCATGCTTACCTTCAGCGACTGGTGCACAAGGACACCCAGGTCTCGTTGCACTTCCCCTTCTCCCAATCTATTGCCATTCAGATAATAATCTGCCTTCCTGTTTTTGCCACCGAAGTTGATAACCTCACATTTATCCACGTTATATTGCATCTGCCATGCTTCTGCCCAATCATCCAACCTGTCCAAGTCATCCTGGATTTTCTCAGCATCCTTCTCACAGCACACATGCCCACCCAGCTTTGTGTCGTCTGCAAATTTGGAGATATTACATCTAGTTCCCTTGTCTGTATGGTCGCATACCAGTTGGACGTTCAGGAAGTGGAATCCCTTCCAGTTGAGGTACACCTCCGAATTGAGATGCGCCGACCGCAAAACCATGAATGTGCAGTCAATGGTACCCTGCACCATGTGGAAGTCTACTATTCTGGCAAAACCGCATGCTCGTTCCACCTGCTTCTCTTGCATACAGAGCCTTACTCACCACCCTTTATACAGGGGTGAACAGCAAACTGGGAGATGTTACAGTTGTCATCTTCCCAAAGCCTAGAAGGAGCTCAACGCAAAGAAGTTTATGGCCATGGTCACCTTTACTGCCATCGGCAATGGTGTTCTCTCCCTGGATTCAGGCTGCAGGTCTGCCTGTAACAGGTGGCAGATTTCAGTGAGTACCTCATTAGTAAAACGGAGATGTCGCACACACTGTTCCGCGCTGAGGTTGAGGTAGGAGAATTGCTCCTTGAAGACCCTGGGTGGATATGGCTACCTGCTGAGAGCCCTTCTCCCCCCTCCTCCTCCTGCCACTTCAAGCAGCTTGTCCTGCTCTGTGTCACCTCTACTCATTCTCCCTGTCATGCTGCAAGCCAAGGGGGATACAAACTGTTACACCCATGTCTAGGAGCAACCGATCTGAGCAGACCCCTTACAATTCAGTACCAAGTCCTTGAGCACGTGCCACGCCACTCCTTGTAGACTTTAGCCAACCTTAAAGAAGTCTAGAATGCACCAAACACTCCTACAAACTCAGCAACAGTTAGTAGAAATCAATCGGCAACTAACTTGTAAGTAGGCGATGCTCCCTTTAAATAGTGCTGGTGGGGGGGCCCTTCCTGCTGCTGAATGCATGTTCAGCTGTGTAAGGTTAAGAGAGGGCATTAGCTCCAGCGTTGAGGTTGAAAATGGCAATACTGGTGTCAAATCAGCGTTACACGCTGAAGTAAGAAAACTACTAGGCACTTGGTCTAAGCGTTAAACAAGGCTTTAATCAACTGTTTTACAACATGGAAGTCTAGTTGTGTACTTCACTAGTTCCTGTTAAGAATGTCCTGCACAAGCTGGGCCCGTGCCCGAGTATTTATATTCTCCCTGGACAGCGCCAGCCGTAGGTCGCTCAGTATTATTTCATAAGTCTTTCTTTCATGAATGACTGATTCATGTCACACGCCTACTGCCTACTCTGCATACTAAAGGCGCACGCTTCCAGCACCGATGCAAACGCCCTCACAAAAATGACAGTTGGCACGGCCTGCGCCAGAAGTGTGCCCGTGCTGCTCGGAGGCTTTGCTCGAGCCAATTCGGCACCTGTTGCACCCAAACAACAGGTGCTATGCAACCAACATAGCCAACGTAGTTTAGTGTCAGCTTTGGCTCAATTGTAGCATTCTTGCTTCTAAGTGAGAAGGACATGAGCGCATAATCTAAGCTAACACTTCAGTGCAGTAGTGAAGAGTGTTGCATTGTTTAAGGGGCTGCTGGGAAGTTATCTGAGGTCCGTGGTGGAGCAATGGGTGGGTGGCAGGATTCCAACAAAGTGTAAATTCCTGTATATAGACCACACCATGCCCTAGCCTGCTGAAGTGTTGAAGATCCTGCTCTCAGAGGTACACCAAAGCGGGATGCCACCATTCCCTAAAAGCACAGATGCCTGCTGAATGGACGGTATTTACTGGCTAAGTCAATACTGTCACCTAGTTGCAAATGAGGAAAAAGTATTCTAAAGTACGAACTTATAGAAACATAGACACATAGAAGATAGGAGCAGGAGTAGGCCATTCGGCCTCTCGAGCCTGTTCCACCATTTAATGAGATCATGGCTGATCATCCAAATTCAGTATCTTGCCCCTGCTTTCTCCCCATATCCCTTGATCCATTTAGCCTTAAGAAATATATCTAACTCCTTCTTGAATATATTTAATTATTTGACCTCAACTGCCTTCTGTGGTACAGAATTCCACAGGTTCACCACTCTCTGGGTGAAGAAATTCCTCTTCATCTCAGTCCTAAATGGCTTACCCCTTATCCTTAGACTGTGACCTCTGGTTCTGGACTTACCCGCCATTGGGAACATCCTTCCTGCATCTAGTCTGTCTACTCATGTTAGAATTTTGTAAGTTTCAATGAGATCCCCTCTCATTCTTCTAAACTGTAGCGAATATAAGCCTAATCGACTCAATCTCTCTTCATACGTCATGCATGCCATCCCAGGTATCAGTCTGGTGAATCTTCGCTGCACTCCCTCCATGGCAAGAACATCCTTCATCAGATAAGACGACCAAAACTGCACACAATACTCAAGGTGTGGTCTCACCAAGGCCCTGTACAACTGCAGCAAGACATCCTTGCTCCTGTGCTTGAATCCTCTCGCAATGAAGGCTGAAATACCATTTGCCTTCTTAACCGCCTGCTGCACCTGCATGCTTACCTTCAGTGACTGGTGCACAAGGACACCCAGGTCTCGTTGCACTTCCCCTTTTCCCAATCTATTGCCGTGCAGATAATAATCTGTCTTCCTGTTTTTGCCACCAAAGTGGATAACCTCGCATTTATCCACATTATACTGCATCTGCCATGCATCTGCCCAATCACCCAACCTGTCCAAATCATACTGGAGCTTCTCTGCACCCTCCTCAAAGCACACATGCCCACCCAGCTTTGTGTCATCTGCAAACTTGGAGATATTACATCTAGTTCTCTCATCTAGATCATTAATATATATTGCGAATAGCTGGGGTCCTAGCACCGATCCCTGCGGTACCCCACTAGTCACTGCCTGCCATTCGGAAAAAGACCCGTTTATTCAAACTCTTTGCTTCCTGTCTGTCAACCAGTTCTCTATCCAAGTCAGTACCTTACCCCCAATCCCATGTGCTTTAACTTTGCACGCCAATCTTTTATGCGGGACCTTATCGAAAGCCTTCTGAAAGCCCAAATACAGCACATCCATTGGTTCTCCCTTATCTATTCTACCAGTTACATCCTCAAAAAATTCCAGTAGCTTAGTCAAGCATGATTTACCTTTTGTAAATCCATGTTGACTTTGTCCAATCCTGTCACTGTTTTTCAAGTGCTCTGCTATTACATCTTTTATAATGGACTCTTGCATTTTCCCCAATACCGATGTCAGGCTTACCGGTCTATAATTCCCCATTTTCTCTCTACCACCTTTTTTAAATAGTGGAGTTGCATTGGCTACGCTCCAATCCATGGGAACTATTCTAGAATCTATAGAATTTTGGAAGATGACCAGCAATGCATCTACCATTTCTAGGGCCACTTCCTTAAGTACCCTAGGATGTAGATTATCAGGCCCTGGGGATTTATCGGCCTTCAATCCCGTCAATTTCCCGAACACCATTTCCCTACAAATACTGATTTCATTCAATTCCTCCCTCTCATTAGACCCTATGTTTCCCGAAATCTCTGGAAGGTAATTTGTGTCCTCCTTTGTGAAGACAGAACCAAAGCATGTATTTAATTCGTCTGCCATTTCTTTGTTCCCCATTATAAATTCCCCTGATTTTAACTGCAAGGGACCTCTGCTTGACTTCACTATAAAAGCTTTTACAATCAGTTTTTATGTTCCCTGCAAGCTTACTATCATATTCTATTTTCCCCCTCTTAATTAATCCCTTTGTCCTCCTTTGCTGAATCCTAAACTGCTCCCAATCCTCAGTTTTGCTGCTTTTTCTGGCCAATTCATATGTCCTCTCCTTGGATCTTATGCTATCCCTAATTTCCCTTGTTAGCCTAGGTTGAGTCACCTTTTTTGTTTTGTTATTATGCCAAACAGGGATGAACAAATTCTGTAGTTCATCCATGCGATCTTTAAATGTTTGCCATTGCCTATCCACCGTCAACCCTTTAAGTAACATTCCCCAATCCATCCTAGCGAACTTGCGCCTTATACCATCGTAGTTTCCTTTAAATTTAAATTCAGTACCCTAGTCTCTGAGTCAACTACTTCACTCTCCATCTTAATAAAGAATTCTATCATATTATCATCGCTCCTTCCCAAGGGGCTTCGCACAACAACATTGCTAATTAATCCTTTCCCATTACATAATACCCAGTCTAAGATGGCCTGGTCTCTAGTTGGTTCCTCGACATATTGGTCCAGGAAACCATCCCGTATACACTCTAGGAATTCCTCCTCCACAGTATTGTTACTAATTTGGTTAGCTCAATCTATATGTAGATTAAAGTCACCCATGATAACTGCTGTGCCCTTATTGCATGCGTCTCTAATTTCCCATTTAATGCCATCCCCAACCTCAGCATTACTGTTTGGGGGTCTGTACACAACTCCCACTAGCGTTTTCTGCCCCTTGGTATTTCTCAGCTCTACCCATAAAGATTCCACATCATCAGAGCTAATGTCCTTCCTTAATATTGTGTTAATCTCCTCTTTAACCAGCAGTGCTACCCCACCTCCTTTTCCTTTTTGTCTGTCCTTCCTGAATATTGAATACCCCTGGATGTTGAATTCCCAGCCTTGGACACCCTGGAGCCTTGTCTCCGTAATTCCAATCATATCATATCCATTTACATCTATTTGTGCAGCTAATTCATCCACCTTATTACGAATGCTCCTCACATTAAGACACAAAGGCCTAGAAAGTCACTGGGCTACGCCACCCGATAGCGCCTTAAGAGGGTCTTAGTGGATTGGACACCACTGGCCATGCCTCCCGCTAAATTTAGCGGTACGCTAATGGCGGCGCTAGCCGTTAGCGCTGCGCCGCCACCGATGACATCATCGGTGTGCGCAGCGCCCTGCTACCACCCCGATCACGAAATTTAGTTGTGCCCCCTGCTTTAACATCGGTCGCTATTTGCGACCGGTTCAGGGGGGCCTACCTATAGCGGTAGAGGCGCTGAGGTGCGGGGTGGCCAATTGTTTTGCTGGCCGCCTGCCAGCACCTCTCCGCGCAGCCGTCCCCGGCCTCCTGAGAACCCCCCCCACCCCCCCGTGGAGTGCCGGCTGTGTTCCAAGAACCCGGCACTTCTCCTCGGTGCCGGGCTCTTTTGCCAGCACTCGCGATCTTTGATCGCGCTCCAGCAGGCCCCTCCCCTTTAAGAAGGGGAGGAAGGCCTGCAGTACTGCAGCGCGCCGTGCCGCAGCATGTGGTGCTGCGGCATGTTGCGCAGCGATATTGAGTTGCAGCGCCCCAAGAGGGATGCGGGGTGCCTGGAGTAGCGCCGCGCTTCCCTCTGGGGCGCGCAAAGTCGATTTCCGGCGGGCGGCCGCTACTACTTCCGGGGCGCTACTTTTAGCGCCCTGGCGAGGCTGGTGCCCCAAACGGGGCGCCACTGAATTTCTAGGCCTTAATCCTTAAAAATTATTATTTACTGTAGCCCTGATTAATTTAAACCCTTGATTGCTCTGCCTTCCACTTTTGCTTTTCTCCGTCCTGTCTTTTGTTTCTATCCTTGCTTCCCTTTCCTCTGTCTCCCTGCACAGGTTCCCACCCCCCTGCCATTTTAGTTTAAACCCTCCCCAACAGCACTAGCAAACCCTTCCCCTAGTACATCGGTCCTGGTTCCACCCAGGTGCAAACTGTCCAGGTTGTACTGGTCCCACCTCCCCCAGAACCGGTTCCAATGTCCCAGGAATTTGAATCCCCCTCCTTGCACCATTCTTCTAGCCACGTATTCATCTGAAATATCCTTCTATTTCGACTCTGACAAACACATGGCACTGGTCGCAAATCCTGAGATTACAGGAAACTCTTTTTTATCCGGCATCGACGGGACCGGCGTGGTGCCGGTTGATCAAAAATTTCGGATTACAGAGATTTATACTTATTAAGGTACGAGAGCCCCGTACACGGCCACAGATCCAGGCATCCCTGTTGCTTGGCAACAGGTGCAGGAACCCCGGTTACACGGCCACAGATCCAGGCGTCCCTGTTGCATGGCAACAGGTGCAGGAACCCTGGTTACACGGCCACAGATCCAGGAACCTCGGTTACACGGCCACTAATATGAAGTAAAACTTACCTGAACCTACTCCTGAATTTTGCCAGTTAACGGAGATTTCCGGTTACTTAGGTGCCGGTAAAAAGAGAGTTTCCTGTACTACCTTTGTGGTCCTATTTTTTAATTTACCTCCTTACTCCCTATATTCAGCTTTAGGACCTCATCCCACTTTTTACCTATATCGTTGGTACCTATATGCACCACGACAACTGGTTGTTCACCCTCCCCCTCCAGAATGCCCTGCAGTCGCCCCGAGACATCCTTGACCATTGCACCAGGGAGGCAACATACCATCCTGGAGTCTCACTGGTGGCCGCAGAACCGCCAATCTATTCCCCTTACAATAGAATCCCCTATCACTATAGCTCTCCCAGTCTTTTTCCTCCCATCCTGTGCAGCAGAACCACCCATGGTGCCAGGAAGTTGGCTGCTGCTGCCTTCCCCCGATAAGTCATCTCCCTCAACAATATCCAAAGTGGTATATCTGTTTGAGAGGGGGATGGCCACAGGGGACCCCTGCACTACCTGCCTGTGCACTACCTGCCTGGTGGTCACCCATTCCCTTCCTGCCTGTGCAGCCTTTACCTGCGGTGTGACCAACTCCCTAAATGTGCTATCCACGATGTCCTCAGCATCGCAAATGCTCCAATATGTATCCATTCGCAGCTCCAGTGCCGCAATGAGGTCTGTCAGTGGCTGCAGCTGGATACACTTCCCGCACACATGGTCGTCAGGGACACAGGAACTTGCATTTATATACTGTAGCACCTTACTTTTGAACTGTAGTCACTGTTTTATAGACTGCCAATTTGCACTCAGCATGTTCCCAGAAACAGCATTGAGATAATCAGTTTTTGGTAGTGTTGGATGAGTGATAAATGTTGGCCAGGACACCAGGAGAACTTCCTGATTTTTCTTCAAATAATGCCATAAGTTCTTTTACGCCCACTTGCACAGGCAGATGGGGCCTTGATTTAACATTTCATTTGAAAGATGGCACCTCTGATGATGCAGCATTCTCTCAGTGCAGCACTAAAAATGTCTGCCTAGATTGTTGACATCGGGAGCAAGATAATTGTTTGCGTACTGCTCACGTTTTCACCCGTTTCTTGCGGGGCCCATCAACCATGGCACAAATCTAAGTTGCAAACTCCTACTCCTTCTGGGAGGCATCAAGTCAGGCATTATGTAGAGCTATTGATCTTTTGGTCACACGCTTTCATGATGTCTAAGCTCTATTGCACACATTTCTTAAAAGTGGAGGTGGCAACGAAGGAATGGCAAACCAATGTTGAGCCATCGAGCCTCGTCCAAATTATTGAAATGAGGCCCAATGCTTCCCGGTTCTGAGTCCAGATGCATGTTTTACCCCAATAAGTACAAATATTACCTTGATTGATTGTCAGTAATGTTTTGCACCTGTAATTGTACTTGTAAGTTTTTTGAACTGCAGGTAACAAGCTTAATTCAACGCTCCTATTCCCCCTGCAGGGAAGCTGTGCTCAAAGAGAGGTGCAGGTTACAGCTGGGCTACAACATCATGGGGGAAAAATTCAGTTGGTTTGCACCTCCGATTAGCGCCTTAAGAGGGCACTAATGGGGCGCAAAGCAACTAGCGCCCGTGCGCAGCGATGTTTGCGCCGCTCACGAAATTAACTAGACACTACCGCCATGACCTCCTGCGCCAGCAAATCGTGACATCAGTCGAGTGTGCAACGCCCCGGTAGCGCCCCAGACCAGATATTCAGTGGTGCCCCCTGCCTTACCGCCTGCCGCTAGCAACGACAGGTTGAGGGGAGCATTTTGCAGTCAGGAAGGGACTGGGGGAGCGCTATTTAAAGGCGACTGCTTCCTGCCTTTTTTTGTTGGTGACATTTTTGCACCACGCATTCTGAGAGAGAGAGAGAAACTTCTGGAGAGATTCAATGCTGTGTGAAGGAGTTTTGGGTACTTAGCAGCACTTTGCAGGTTCATTTTGATTTGCCCTTCCTTGTATCGATTTAGAAGAGACTGTGGGGGCTGCACTCTGAGCTCTTTCCCTGGGCCTCTCCATTGTTCTTTCCAGCAGATTTGATGTACAGGTCTCTCCATTCCGAGATTCAAGGCTGCAATGAGCAGGATGTGGATGAAGAGCAAAATCAACCCTCCCCTTTAAGAACTGGCCGGCGCCATTGTGTCTGTGTTCCATTGCTGACTGACATCACATGAGCTTCGCCAGCGCTCTGAGGTAGCGCCTCGCTCCTCGGCCTTTGCGCCTTAAGAGAGGTGTGTAGCGCCTGATTTAGCGCTCCAGTCAACTCTGGGGGCGATAAAATCCAAGTTTGCAGTTGGAGGCGATAATTAGCACCAGGCACTAATCTTTACGCACGGCCGATAATTGCGCCCCAAATGGGGCAAAACTGATTTTTTTCCCTCCATATCACTGATTCTCCCACCCATGTTCCCTGGGAGGTCAGCTCCCAATGTGTATAGGATCGTGGCATTTACCCTTTAGGTTATTTGGAAATAGGAAAGAATAACAATTATAGCAATATGGATGAGATTTTTCACAGTCAGTGGGTGGAAAATCATGTGAGGTATGGGCGAATAGTGAAGTGAATCCTAGTGATTTAACTTTGACACATTGAAGAATAAGCCCACAGAACTACTTAATATTTCTCAGATAAATTCACTATTGCAGCTTAAATATTGCAGAACCTTTCTGCGAAAAGCCATTTCAGTGAGAAAATTGCAGAGGATTCCCCAGTGACAATAAGGTGAATAATTTCAAAATTACAATTACACACCAATGTCACACTTATCACATGGTCTGGAAAAGTTCCATTATATTTCAGCGCTGCAAGAAATGTTTGCTGGCCTTTTACCTATAGATCCTTCTGTTTGTTGTAAACAAGTGCTAAGTATCTGCAATCTTGTGCCATCATTACATTTTTATGGACATAATGGGCTAGAAATTCAGTAGGCTTTGCGCCCAGTTTTCGCCCAAAGAGGGCTTTTGCGCCACTTGCTGAGATTGCGCCGATATTCAGCGCTGCGGTAATGGCGGCGTTAGCCAGTAGCGCTGCGCCGCCACCGATGACGTCATCGGTGTGCGCAGTGCCCCGCTACCGCCCCGCTACAGGCCCGACCGCCATATTTAGTTGCGGCCGCCTCTTCCGCAGCGGCCGCAAACAGCGATCTGAAAACGGGGCCGTCCTGCAGCCTTAGTGGGGCGAGTTAAGGCAGAGGTGCGGCCGGCCGCTTTTTCGGCGGCCGCCTGCCTGCACCTCCTTCCCCGGCCTCCTCCACCCCCCCCCCCCCCGCAGCATTGCCGGCTGTTTTCCGGGAGCCCGGCACTTCTCCGTGGTGCCGGGCTCATTTGCCGGCACTAGCGAGCGCCGATCTCGCTGTTGCAGGCACCTCCCCCTTAAGAGAGGGAGGAAGGCCTGCAGTACCGCAGCCTGCCGCTCCGCAGCGGGTGGCGCTGCGGCACCTAGCGCGCCGAAATTCAGTTTCAGCGCCCCAAGCGGGGGCGGCCACACCCTTGAATAGCGGCCGGCTTCGACTTGGGGCGCTGAAACTGAATTTCCGGCGGGCGCAAGTGGCTCCGCGCGCAGCGGTAACTTCTGGGCGCAAGCGAGCTGGCGGGCCCAAACTGAATTTCTAGGCCAATGTACCTTATAAAACTTTTGGCAGACCTTTAAAATTCATTTATAAAGTATACTGTATAAACAAACTCTTCATAGCCACAGAGTCATAGAGTCATAGAGTTATACAGTACTGAAAGAGGCCCTTCGGCCCATCGTGTCTGCACTGGCCATCAAGCCCTGTCTATTCTAATCCCATTTTCCAGCACTTGGTCCATAGCCTTGTATGCTATGGCGTTTCAAGTGCTAATCTAAATGCTTCTTGAATGTTGTGAGGGTTCCTGCCTCTACCATCCTTTCAGGCAGTGAGTTTCAGGTTCCAAGCACCCTCTAGGTGAAAATGTTTTTCCTCAAATCCCCTCTAAACCTCCTGCCCCTTACCTTGAAACTATGCCCCCTGGTTATTGACCCCTCTACTAAGGGGAAAAGTTCCTTTCTATCTACCCTATCTATGCCCCTCATAATTTTGTATACCTCAATCATGTTCCCCCTCAGCCTTCTCTGCTCTAAGGTAAACAACCTAGCCTGTCCAGTCTCTCTTCATAGCTGAAGAGCTCCAGCCCAGGTAACATCCTGGTGAATCTCCTCTGCACCCTCTCCAATGCAATCACATCCTTCCTATAGTGTGGCAACCAGAACTGCACACAGTATTCCAGCTGTGGCCTAACCAGCGTTTTGTACAGCTCCATCATAACTTCCCTGCTCTTATATTCTATGCCTCGGCTACTGAAGGCAAGTATCCCATATGCCTTTTTAACCACCTTATCTACCTGTCCTGCTGCCTGCAGGGATCTATGTACATGCACACCAAGGTCCCTCTGACCCTCTGTCCTTCCTAGGGTCCTACCATTCATTGTGTATTCCCTTGCCTTGTTAGTCCACCCAAAATGCATCACCTCACACTTTTCAGGGTTAAATTCCATTTGCCACTGTTCTGCCCATCTAACCAACCCATCTATATCGTTCTGTAGCCTAAGGCTTCCCTCCTTGCTATTTACCACTTCAACAATTTTCGTGTCATCTGCGAACTTACTGATCATACCTCCTACATTCATATCTAAACCATTAATGTACACTACAAACAGCAAGGGACCCAGAACTGATCCCTGTGGTACACCACTGGGCACAGGCTTCCAGTCACAAAAACAACCTTCGACCATCACCCTCTGCCTCCTGCCACTAAGCCAATTTTGGATCCAATGTGCCAAATTGCCCTGGATCCCATGGGCTCTTGCCTTCTTGACCAGTCTCCCATGCGGGACCTTTCAAAAGCCTTACTGAAGTCCATGTAGACTATATCAACTGCACTACCCTCATCCACACACCTAGTCACCCCCTCGAAAAATTCAATCAAATTGGTTAGACATGATCTCCCCCTGACAAAGCCATGCTGACTATCCTTGATTAATCCTTGCCTGTCCAAGTGGAGACTAATTCTGTCCCTCAGAATTTTTTCCAATAATTTCCCTACCACTCATGTTAGGCTTACTGGCCTGTAATTCCCGGGTTTATCCCTATTATCCTTCTTGAATAATGGTACTACGTTAGCTGTCCCCCAGTCCTCTGGCAGTTCCCCTGTGGCCAGAGAGGTTCTGAAAATTTGTGTCAGAGCCCCTGCAACCTCCTCCCTTGCCTCACACAGCAGCCTGGGATACATCTCGTCTGGGCCTGGGGGTTTATCCACTTTTAAGCCCGCTAAAACCACTAGTACCTCCTCCCTCTCAATGATAATTTGTTCAAGTATATCACAATCCCCTGCCTGATTTCTATGCCTACATCATCCTTCTCCATAGTGAACACAGATGCAAAATATTCATTTAAAACCTCACCTACATCTTTCGGCTCTACACACAGATTGCCACTTTGGTCCCTAATGGGCCCTACTCTTTCCCTGGTTATCCTCTTGCCCTTAATGTACTTATAAAACACCTTGTGATTTTCCTTTGTTTTGCCCGCCATTGTTTTCTCATGCCCACTCTTCGTTCTCCTAATTTCTTTTTTAAGTACCCCCCCTGCACTTTCTATACTCCTCTAGGACTTCCACTGTTTTTAGTCCTTTGTATCTGCCAAAAGCCTCCCTTTTTTTTCCTAATCCATTCTTGTATATCCCTTGACAATTACGCTCAATTAAATTTTAAAGCTAATAATTGGCAGAGGATACCTACAGTTTACTGCTGCGTGGTATGGCCTAAATGCAGCAATATATTACTCTGCAATTTAGAGGCAATTTAAGATTGTCTTATTTTGGGATTTTTGGTCTTTTTTATCTTAACAGAATTAATTTTGGGAGTGAGTTATTTTTACAGCTTGTGTTCTAAAACAAAGTGAATTTACACAGGTTTAAAAGGTAAGGTAACAGGATGGAGAATGTGCAGTGAAGCCAAACGTGGCAGTTTGGGGGATTTCATGACTCATCATAGATCTATTGCTTCATCCCAAGCTCATTAGCTGGGATGACGGGAGACAAGAAGCAATGCATCATCTTGTCTTGGATGGGCAACAGATGTTCGCACCCATTGTGGTGGGGATGATTCAATCACGTGAGGTGCTTTGCAGAGAATATACTTGTAGGAGAGGAGGTTGTTTTGTTTGGTTGATCGGCCTACTGGTGAATCCCTGCATGAGAAGGTGTCAGAGAAACTGCCTCTCTGCTTCTCGAAACAGGAAAGAAGGGAAAAGCTATGTTTGTGAGCAGTCAGGATTTGACTCTGAACTAAAAATTCAGGAGATCAGGTTGGAAGTTATCAAGAGAGAAAGGTATGCCAAAACAAATAGGCCAGCCCATGAAAGGACAGGGCGCATGGTTTATTATGTTTTCCTGTCCACAGGAAAGGGGGTCTTTGTTACAAAAACAGCCCAGAGTGTGATCTGCTGGACCTAAAAAGCAGTGGACAAAATGGGTTGCCTCAAGTGCGAATAGACATGGAAGAGAAAGAAGAAGTGGAATTTGCTTTGACAGTTACTAAACATACAAAGGAACAGGAATAGGCCTCTGAGCCTGTTCAACCATTCAATTAGATTATAACTGATCTGTACCTCAACTCCATTTACCTGCCATTTTTCCCTATCTTTTGATACCCTTACCTAACAAAATTTTATCGATCTCAGTCTTGAAAATTTCAATTCACCCAACATCCACAGCCTTTTGCAGGAGCGAGTTCCAGGTTTCCAAAACCAATTGTGTGAAAAAATGTTTTCTCTCCTAAATGGCCAAGCTCTAATTTTAAGATTAATCTTTTTTCGGGATTCCCACCCAGTGGAAATAATTTTTCTGTATCCAAGCTATGAAATCCTTAAAATATGTAAATACCTTGATTAGGTCACTACTCAACCTTCTAAACTTGGGAATACAAGGCAAGTTTATGCCACCTCAATCTCATCAGCCTTTTTGTAGAGCAGGCGGAGCTCACCACTTCCTGCTGTCCTCGTCCTCAAGTGACACTTAGAAAGAGTGTAGAGAAGGCGATAGAAAGGTACATGTAGGCACCCAGGAGAAGCACAGTGTTGGGAAAGAGTAGGATGATTGTTTGTCGGCACTTTGCAATTATTGTATTACAATAGACTGCACTGACATGGTGCTTTGTTATTCATGGAGATTACAGTCATACAGGAAAGGGTGCGTTAATTTGGTGCTGAACTATTCACTCAGGTGATGTTTGCTGGCATGGTCACGTCAAGGCAAATGGAACTGATATGTTGTTACGTAGTAGCTACCCCATGAAATGGATTGCCCCTTTCTCTCTGCTGCCTTGCTGAAAATCCAAAGGTTATGAATTGACTGCTCTGTTGTAAAATGCATCAGGGACACATATCAGGCTCCCTGGCTGATGTTGCAGAACCTTCCTTGGCTGCCTGAAATAACACTGTTCTGTAGAAGTTGAGGGTGATGGTGACCTGCATAACCACTGAGAGAGGAGTATGAGTAGATGAGCATGACTTCAGATCTCCCTGTGGCAGGTCTCAGAAATCATAGAATGGTTACAGCACAGAAGGAGGCCATTTGGCCTGTCGAGCCCATGCCGGCTCTCTGCAAGAGCACTTCAGCTAGTCCCACACACCCGCCCTTTCCCTGTAGCCCTGCAAACATTTTTTCCTTCAGGTACTTATCCAATTCACTTTTGAAAGCCATGATTGAATCTGCCTCCACCACCCTTTCAGGCTGTGCATTCCAGATCATAACCACTTGCTGCGTAAAAAAGTTTTTCCTCATGTTGCCTTTGCTTCTTCTGCCAATCACCTTAAATTTGTGTCCTCTGGTTCTTGACCCTTCTACCAATGGGAACAGTTTCTCTCCATCTACTCTTGTCTAGACCACTCATGATTTTGAACACCTCTATCAAATCTCCTCTCAACCTTCTCTGCTCTAAGGAAAACAACCCCACCTTCTCCAGTCTATCCACGTGACTGAAGTCCCCCATCCCTGGAACCATTCTCATAAATCTTTTCTGCACCCTCTCTAAGGCTTTCACATCCTTTCTAAAGTGCGGTACCCAGAATTGGACACAATACTTCAGTTGAGGCCAAACCAGTGTTTTATAAAGGTTCATCATAACTTCCTTGCTTTTGTACTCTATGCCTCTATTTATGAAGCCCAGGGTCCCGTATGCCTTGTAAACCACTTTCTCAACCTGCCCTGCCACCTTCAACGATTTGTGCACATATGCCCCTAGGTTTCTCTGTTCATGCACCCCCTTTAGAGTTATACCCTTTAGCTTATATTGCCTCTCCTCATTCTTCCTATGACAAAGTATCACTTCGCACTTTTCTGCATTAAATTTAATCTGCCACGTGTCCACTCATTCCACCAGCCTGTCTACGTCGTCTTGAACCAGCCTGGTTCTCACTTGTAGTCTCAATCTGTATGCCCTAGTGCATATTTGGTGAAGTGCACTCTTCTTGTGCCGAGCTCCTCAGAGTGATCCTGATATGACCTGTGCTGCCTTGAAATTCTTTGTGGGCTTTGGTAATATTTGGTGGGCTGCATTCTCCTTGAACGGTGCCTGACTCTGAGTGGTCAAAGAATGATCCCATAGGGAAAGGCATTCCTTCTCCTGAGGCGTCTGATTATTGGTGGGAGGAGTCTGAAAAAACTTAGAGTGGCTGATCCTGTGAAAGGCAGTCAGAACCGAGTACAGGTCTTGGCAGAAAAAACATGCAAACAAAAAGGGTGCATTTCCAAGCTACACAGAGAGATTTTCTGTACTCATTAACCTCACAAACTCCTCACTTCCATCGGTTTCAAGTGATCCTGACATCTGCTGTGCCCCATTTATCTCTGTCTGACTTACCCAGAGTACAAAAGCAGTTCAAACTCAGGAAACTCAGAACTGCTATGCCACAAACTCTGACTTTGACATATGCAAATTAGGCTAATGGGGACTTGGCGGGTGGATCGCGGGAAGGCTCAAAAAGTGTGAGCAAATTTAGGGGAAGCATTTAATTGGCACACAAGTAGCGGAAACACCTTCCACTCAAATTTCCCAACTTAAAAAAAGATTCTGTGTCATTCCTGTACAGGAAATTCATCGAAAGCAGCAAGGAAAATCACCCCCATAGTCTGACTGTGCATTTAACCAAATTTATACTAATTTTATTATCTTAATGGCAAGAAACTGGAAAGTACTGTAGTACAAAGGGATCTGGGGGTCCTGGTGCACGAAACTCAAAAAGTTAGTATGCAGGTGCAGCAAGTGATCAAGAAGGCCAATGGAATGTTGGCTTTTATTGCTAGGGGGTTGGAATATAAAAACAGGGAGGTATTGCTGCAGTTGTACAAGGTATTGGTGAGGCCGCACCTGGAATACTGCATACAGTTTTGGTGTCCATACTTAAGAAAAGACATACTTGCTCTCGAGTCAGTACAAAGAAGGTTCACTCGGTTAATCCCGGGGATGAGGGGGTGGTCATATGAGGAGAGGTTGAGTAGATTGGGACTCTACTCATTGGAGTTCAGAAGAATGAGAGGCGATCTTATTGAAACATATAAGATTGTGAAGGGGCTTGATCGGGTGGATGCGGTGAGGATGTTCCCAATGATGGGTGAAACTAGAACTAGGGGGCATAATCTTAAAATAAGGGGCTGCTCATTCAAAACTGAGATGAGGAGAAACTTCTTCACTCAGAGGGTGGTAGGTTTGTGGAATTTGCTGCCCCAGAAAGCTGTGGAAGTACATCATTAAATAAATTTAAAACAGAAATAGATAGTTTCCTAGAAGTAAAGGGAATAAAGGGTTACGGGGAGCGGGCAGGAAATTGGACATGAGTCTGGGTTCGGAATGGTCATGGCCCTGTGGGTAGTGGAGCGGGCCCAGGGGCCGTGTAGCCTTGTTCTGCTCCTACTGTGTTCTAATTCTGTTAGATTTCAGGAGATGGTTTTATTCCTGTTCCTGGCTGGGGTGGAGATCGCCTTTACAGAAGGTAAGTACTGTAGAAAATATAGGGACAGAGTGATCTCCTGGAAGAATTTCGATCGCCTAGATGGGTCGGAGAGGAATTTCCCAGATTTTTTTCTCCCAAATTGGCCATTGGGTCTTTATCTGGTTTTTCGCCTCTCCCGGGAGATCACATGGGTTCGGGTGGATGCAGAGTGATAGAAGATTTGAGGTTAGGATCAGATCAGCCATGATCTTATTGAATGGTGGAGCAGGCTCGAGGGGCCGATTGGCCTACTCCTGCTCCTATTTCTTATGTTCTTATGTTCTTATGTAACTCGTTGTATTTTTACTAAAATTAACAATATTTACTGTAAGCATTATGTATTACGCAACCATTATAGTCAGCTTATGTAAAATAATCTTTTCAGGGAATAAATAGATTCAGAGTGCCATCTATTGGAAGTCTCAAAGAAAAAAATATATAGTGGAGATGAATACAACTATGGGCTGGAGTTTAAGGAGGAGGGTGGGTTGGGGGCGGGGGGTTCCAAGGTGGTCGGGAAACCTGGGAGGCCGGGTTTCCCACAGGCCCTGCTGACTTTAGCGGCAGGGCCTGATTTGCAAGCGAGGCCTCGGTTTCCCGCTCACGACCAGCCAGATTGAGAGGCTGGCTGTCTGTGAGCGGGTAGGCCTGCGGCACTAGGCTGCACAGAGGATGCGGGGAGGGTTCACGTGGGGGCCAGGCCATTAAAAGGATCAGGGGATGGAGGGTGGATCAGGCAGATGATCAGGGGTGGGGAGAGGGGGGTGGGGAAAGAGAGGATCGGGGCTGGATTATCAGGGTGGGTGAAGGGAAGATCATGGCTGGCCACTGGAGGATCTGTGCGGGGGGAGAAACGATCGGGGCCGGCCATCAGAGGATCATAGCCGGCCTCAGCATCATTGGTGGGGGTGGGGGCAAGGGGTGGGGTGATGTGAGGCCTGGTGAATGATCGGAGGCCTCATGAGGGGGTCTCCGATTGTGGGAGGTGGGTTAGGTAGGGACCCTGGATACAGGAGGAAGGTATAAAGGCACTTATTCCTGGATCCAGCAGTCCCTGTCTTGATGTAACTACCGGGTTTTACGAATTAGGTAAAACTCATCCACATGCAGTTAAGAACAAATGGAGATTAAAGAAAAGTTTCCAGTCTCATTATAATATTTAAATTGATGTCCCACCTCCTGGGAGCGGATTGGCTGCCCACCCCCATCCTGCCTCTGTTAGAACCAGACGTGGGCGGGTTGGAGGTGGGTTCACGTTGGGAATCCAATTTTTAACAATTTATATACCCCCATGCTCCAAACCTATGTGTGGTGTATGTGTACTTTTATAAGCGAATGCTGATTACTTTAAAACCAGAAGTTAATGTGAAAGCTTGGATGGTAGATTCTTTTCTTGATGCTCTGTTGATTTGTCCACCCCTTTATTGGATGGACACTCATAATAGCAATTACTTTCGCAACACTCCTTCGGATCAGACTATGAGAATAGAGGATGATTATTGATTAATTTTGAGAAAAATCTGCCGAGCATATTACATCATCCAAGATGATGATGATAAAAGTTCTGCTTGCAGATCAAGGGTGGGTGGGAAAAGTTTCCATGGGGTGCTCCTGATCTCCACCTTAACTTTGGTGGAACACCTAGAAAAACAACGTAAACATCCATTTCTCTGAGGGTTCTGCTGATCTTCTGCCCAAGAACCCCTATGAATGATTCAAGACAGAACAAACAAGTCATTCAGTCAGATGAATAGTTACAGTTAATGAATTAACTGCGCTGGAAAAAGCAGCCCATTCCTCCAGTTACCCCTATCAAGATGCATTAGGAGTTACTTCAATTAGGAGATGCCTACAATGGAAATGAAAATCGGGAGCGATATTGTTAAGTCTGTGTGTTCTAGTTATTGTTAATAAGAATCACTGCACACAGACCACAAGAGTAAATTCAACAGGTCTTTACTAGTCGGAGGTCAGGCTGAACTACCCAATAAATCATTACACAGCACTTATATACCGGTGTGGTCACCACCGGTATTACAGTATACAGCAGCCAAGATAAAGTAGTGCATCTCTTAAAATAGTTCTCTTAAAGGTGGAACGGTTACATACACCACAATCCTTCCTTTTTAGCTTAACAGTATATATTCCCCATTAAACATAACATAATAACATATATACACAACTTCATGTAAAAACAGTTCACAGATTCAGTCTCTGAGGAGGCCTCCTGATCCGAGATGGATAACGCCTTTCAGGGGTCTCTGGTTCTCGTTGCTGGGGTGACTCATCTAATTGATCCCCTATGGATAGGACATCATCATCAGGTATATTCACTTCTGAGGTAGATGCTTCAGGTTCACTAACTTCCTCCACGGTTGTCTCTGTCGTAACCATGGGCTCGACCCTTGTTCTCGATCCCACCAGTTGGTCAGCATGACGTCGCATTACATTTTCACCAACATCTACCGTGTACATCAGGGGTCCTTGTCTGGCCCGAATTGTTCCAGATTGCCATTTCTCATTTTTATAGTCCCTGGCTAACACCGGTTGTCCTATTTCAAAACTCCGAGTGGGCTTGTTATTGATATGCTGGAACTGTTTGTTTTCGACTTCCCTCCGCACATTTGGTTTTAACAAGTCCAACCTGGACCGCAACCTCCTGTTATAGAACATCATGGCAGGACTTTGGTTTGTTGTTGCATGGGTGGCGTTTTGATATGCCAGTAGGAAATTGTCCACCTTGTGTTGCAGTGGAATCTGATCTTCGCTCATGGCCTTTATTGCCTTTTTGAACGTCTGTACAAACTTCTCGGCCAGCCCATTCGTAGCTGGATGATATGGGGCAGAGGTATAATGTTTCACCCCATTCTTCTTCAGGAATTTCTGGAATTCCTCTGACACGAACTGTGGTCCGTTGTCTGAACATATTTGCTCTGGCAATCCATTTCTTGCAAATATCGTTCTTAGCACCGCGATCGTCTTCTCCGAGGTAGTGGTAGTCATTTTAATCACTTCTGGCCATTTAGAATGTGCGTCCACCGCAATTAAAAACATGGAATCCATGAATGGACCAGCAAAGTCAATATGTACACGTTGCCATGGGGTTGAAGGCCATTCCCATGGATGCAGCGGTGCAATTGGAGGTGCATTTTGGACTTTTTGGCACCCTGAGCAGCTTTTCGTCAGATCCTCTATCTGTTGGTCGATACCCGGCCACCACACATAAGCCCTAGCAAGGCATTTCATCTTGACTCCCCCCAGATGACCTTCATGTAGTTCTTTTAGAACTCTCTCTCTTAACTTAGGAGGGACAATCACCCTTGTTCCATACATCAATGTTCCCTGACAGATGGACAGCTGTTCTCGTCTTGCTGAGAATGCCGGTAACAGTGGATCACCATGGGCTGGCCATCCCTTTACTGTCAATTCGTAGACCCGGGACAGTGTCGGGTCATTCCTAGTCTCCCTTTCAATATTTGCATTGGTGGCAGGTAAACATTCGATGATGGTCGAGTGAAATAACTCCACCGGGTCAACCGTCGGTGCCTCCTCCTCAGTAGGCAGTGGCAGGCGCGACAGCCCATCAGCATTACCATGCTGCTTTGTACCTTTGAATTCTATCTGATATTGATGTGCCCCTAGGAAAAGGGACCATCTCTGGAGCCTCTGTGCTGTCATCACCGAAACACCCTTCTTAGGGTTAAAAATGGATACCAACGGCTGGTGGTCTGTCAGCAGTGTAAACTTCTGGCCCTGCAGGTAATGATTAAACTTCTTTACTCCCCACACAAGGCTGAGAGCCTCCCTATCTATCTGAGCATAGTTGCGCTCAGCGGAGGTCAATGATCTGGATGCAAATGCAACTGGCCTTTCCAAGCCATTTGGCAACTTGTGTGAGAGTACTGCTCCAATACCATAAGGAGAAGCATCACAAGCTAAACGAATAGGTAGCGTTGGGTTGAAGTGAGCCAACACTTCCTCTGAGGTGGTCAATGCCTTGCTTTTGCGAAAGGCCTTCTTACAGTCCTCGCTCCACTTCCATGGTACTTCTTTCTGCAAAAGAGCGTTCAGCGGGTGCAGCACCGTGGATAGGTTTGGCAGAAACTTATGGTAATAGTTAATCAACCCTAGGAACGATCTCAACTGGGATACATTTTCCGGAGCGGGAGCCTTCACAACAGCTTCGATCTTGTCAGGTGACTTGTGCAGCCCCTCCTGGTCAATGACATGACCACAGTACGAGATCCGTTTCTGAAAGAACTCACCTTTCTGGCGATTAACTCGAAGTCCATATTCCTTCAATCTGGTGAGCACCAGTTTCAAATTTGCAAGGTGTTCCTCATCGTCATCTCCTGTAATCAGGATATCGTCCAAGTAACATTGAGTGCTTGGAATTCCCTGTAATACCTGCTCCATGGCCCTCTGCCAAATTGCTGGAGCTGAAGCCACTCCAAAAACCAGTCTATTATATCGATACAAGCCTCTGTGCGTGTTGATTGTGAGATACTGGCGCGACTCTTCCTCAACTTCCATCTGTAAGTACGCTTGCGCCAGGTCTATCTTGGTGAAGTGTTTCCCGCCAGACAATGAAGCAAAGATATCCTCAATCCGCGGAAGCGGATATTGCACCGTGTGAAGCACCGGATTAACCGTGATCTTGAAGTCTCCACAGATGCGGACCTTCCCCGGTTCCCCTGGCTTGTTACTCGATGAACGCTTCATGACGGGAACAATGGGCGTGGCCCACTCACTCCAGTCCACCTTAGACAGTACTCCTGAACGTTCTAGCCCTTCCAGCTCAGCTTCCACAGCAGGTCGTCACGCATAAGGTACCGGTCTGGCTTTGAAAAATTTTGGGTTTGCATGTTCTGCAATCTTGATTTTTGCCGTAATTCCTCTCAGTGTTCCCAGTCCCTGTTGGAACACCTCTTTAGCCTCATCCAATATTCTGGACAATCGTTCAGGTTTGACATCTTTTTTTCCGGAATCTACCGTTATTGCTTTTAGGGAGTGTGAGGAAATCTACATGATATAAGGGGTTAATTTCAAGTGCTTGCTGGGTAAAAGTTTTCAGACTTGACACTGGGCAAGTGTCGATGTGTAACTAGAGCTATTGCATGTATTCGGATTACAGCCAAGAACAGATGCCTGCCCACCTAATGAGAATGTAGAAGTGAAATAATGAGTTCCTTTGATGTACCCAGTGACCTGACAACTTGCTACCTAAGCAAACCTAGCCTCCCAATACATGATTAAAGAGGACCTCCGGTTACACGATTCATGCCCTGTTATAGATTAACGGTTGACTTATGTGTCAAGGATACTTCTGTCAATATGTCATTAATACCTGATGATTAATCTAAAATGTATCCTGATAGAGGAACAAAGGAATGTCAATCAAACTTGGTTGTTACACTGTATAAATATGGAACGCTTACGCTGTATCATTGGAATAGTAGCCTCACCCCTTGAGTGGAGGTGCTGATTCCCCTTGCAAGAAGTAAAATAAAAGGCCTGTCCGTCTGACGAACCCAAGTGTGTATTGAGTCATTAACCAGAGCTAAAAAGTAAGGCACTTCTACAAGTGCCAGTCCATATTTATTTTCCTGATCGACTCCCGTCCCAGAAGTGGTGGACCTCCCTCAGGTAGTACATGTATGTCCATTCCTTGGTGTTCTTTGCCCTTGTGTACCACCTTGACTTTTATCTTTCCGATGGGGTATACTCTTTGCCCCGTGTATGTCTGCAATACTACCTCCTTATCCCGCAGGGGAATATGTGTGAATAACCTTTTGTAATCTTGCTTATTCATGACCGTCAACGCCGATCCGTTGTCCAATTCCATCTTCACTTGGACTCCTGCTATCTGAAGTGTGACCCAGATAGTTTGTAGGTCAGCTTCCTTACTCACATTGTGAATTCTCAGACTACCCAGTTCCTTGCTGTTGGAGTCTGAATCCGAATTCTGTTCATCCGAACTCTTCTCAGCCACCTTATGTACCTTTCTGCACTTTTCCTGCGGTGACTTTTTGTTGCTGGTCTTCTTTCCTGACCGGCATACTTTAGCTATGTGACCAAGCTTGCCACATTTTCTATATTCCTGATTTTTAATCCAGCATTGGTCCTGATCGTGTGCTGTCTTTCCACAACGATAACATTTCGCTGTACCCAAAGCCATTTGATCTACGCTGAGTACCGCTGCCTTCAGCTGCATTTCCGCAGTGCCTCTCGCTGCGGCTTCGTGCGATGCTGCAATAGTGACAGCCTCATCAAGTGTAAGATCATTCTCTTCAAGCAGCCGCTTTTGTGTTCCTTCTTTCGACAATCCACACACGAATTTGTCTCTCAGTGCCTCTGTCAGTCTTTCCCCAAACTGACAGTATTTCGCTAGCTTACGCAGTTCAATTAAGTACTCCGCGTTGCTTTCCTCTTTCAGTTGCGTTCTCGCATAAAATTTAAATCGTTTTGCTAACATCAGCGGTGTGGGGTTCAAATGATTTCTCAGGACAGCAACAATATTAGCAAAAGCCTGATCCGCCGGTTTAGCTGGTGATAGAAGATGCTTCAATAGCCCGTATGTCTTCGCACCCATTGAGTTTAGTAAGGTTAGTGCTTTATCTTCATCTGATATTTTATTTGCCTTACAATAAATCTCTATGCGTTCTACATACGTGGCCCAATCTTCAACATCGGGATCGAAATCGTTGATGTAACCACGCTTAGGCATCCTCGCAATCTTCTTGAGAAACAAAAATAAATTTTTCTTTTATTTTTTATTTTTTCAAAATGGCGGTTTCCCGCACTTGTCTTCTTCCCCCGCCTACAAAAATGGGGCTTCCCGCGTTTGCCTTTCTCCCCCACTGGCTGTAATGGCGATTGCCGTATTGCTGCGTTCGCCCTCCCCAGCGGTTCTCAAATTGTGCCTCCCAGCCCCTCTTGCAGTCCGGTCCTTTCCCCCCGGCTGCGGCTGAGTTCTCCGCGGTTTTTTAAATTTTTTTTTATTTTATCCCGCGCCTCGCGGCCTCGGTAGCTGCCCGGCCTTTTTCCCCGGTCGCGGTCGAGCTCTCTCTCGACGCTGTTGCATCTCCCAGCCCGCTTGCAGCCCGGTCTTTTACATCGGCTGCGTTTGCATTCACCGCGGCTCCCATGCCTTACGCTGCCCCAGTCTCAGCGCCTCTGGCCCCGACTTCTGTCCGGCTCTTTTCCCCGGCCATGGTCGAGTTCTCTGCCCTTATATCCTCCGTTTTTCCCTCCCCTACTTCACAGCCAACGTGGCCGACTTGCTGCTCGTCGCTGATCGGCTTACCCACCACCGTGATAGAAGGGATGATCACTGCCTGTTGCTGATGGAAGGCTTCGTGTCAGGATTCTTCCTTGCTCTTCAGACCCGAATCTTTTCTCAGCAGGATGATGAGGGCGGATGCCTCTTCTCGACGCCCGTTAAACTGCCTTGGATATATCTCTGCCGCAGGGTAAGATCGTCATCGTCGCCACTGTTAAGTCTGTGTGTTCTAGTTATTGTTAATAAGAATCACTGCACACAGACCACAAGAGTAAATTCAACAGGTCTTTACTAGTCGGAGGTCAGGCTGAACTGCCCAATAAATCATTACACAGCACTTATATACCGGTGTGGTCACCACCGGTATTACAGTATACAGCAGCCAAGATAAAGTAGTGCATCTCTTAAAATAGTCCTCTTAAAGGTGGAACCGTTACATACACCACAGATATATAACAGTTGGTTGATCTGTGATGTCTGTTTTACACCATCACCCAGTCAAAATTACCCCCTAGATTTCTTTCAACCCCATCATCAGTTATTTCAAAACTGTATACTGTATACATGTCCGTTTTTCCTTCTTATGTACAATATATTCCATTTGTCTGCATTAAATTTCATCTGCCATTGTTTGACCCATTCACATATTTTGTTTTAACTCATTCTATAATTATATTCTCTATCTGCATGCCCTAGTGCATCTTTGTAAGGCCTGCTTTTACCAGCATAAGAGTTTTAAAATATAGAAAAATAAAATTAGCGCCCCGGAAAAATTAGCGCCCTTGCGCCAGAACTTGAGTGGTAGCGCCCCAAGAGGGAATATCGCAGCACTACGCGCCGCTGCATGTGGCGCTGCGGCACATCGCGCCACGGTACTGCAGGCCTTCCTCCCCTTCTTAAAGGGGAGGGGCCTTACACAGTGCAACCCGGGGCCCAGCTGGGCCCCCGGGGATCAGGAGTGCCGGCAAAAGAGCTCGGCACTCAAGAGAAGTGGCGGGCTCTTGGAGCGCAGCCGGCACTCCGCGGGGGTGGGGGTGGTCAGGAGGCCGGGGACGGGTGCGCAGGCAGGTGCTGGCAGGCGGCCAGCAGCAAAAATAGCTGCCCCACACCTCGCCTTTAAATAACGCCTCCCCGGCCGCAGGTAGGCCCCCCTGACCCCGTCGGATATAGTGTCCGGCGGCACTCCCGAAGTTTGCGGCTGTGGCGCTGCGCACGGCGATGATGTCATTGCCGGCGGCGCTGCACCATGGGGCGCTACAGTTAGCACCGCCGCTAACCTCCTGCTGAATTTCTCGGGAGGCGTGGGCGGTGCCACGCCCAGGCGCTAGTTGCTTTGCAACCCAATTTTTATCCCATAATTTTTTTTAAATTAAATTTTTCTTTAAAATATTTAATTAAATGGCATTTTAATTAATTTTAAATAGGTAATTAAAAAAAAATTATTTCATGTGTTTGTGTATTTTTTAAGTGATCCCCATTCATATTTATGGAGTTTCCGTACGTACGCACTCCCATAAGTATGAATGGGGATTCCCTTCTTTTATTGGTTGGGCCAGCCCACATGATTCCAGGGGTGCTTGTGAACCGCATACACCCCTAGGATACGTGGGCCTCTGCCCACACGTACCCGGAGAGGCCCAGCCTCCATATCTCCCGGGCCACCAGGTAAATATGTAGATATTTTACAGGTCAGAGGCATCCGCCAGCGGGAAGCCTCCAACCGCAAATGTTGGGCCATTGAGTTCAACAATTTCATACTGTAGTGTATGTAACCGTTCCACCTTTAAGAGAACTATTTTAAGGGTTGCACGACTTTATCTTGGCTGCTGTATACTGTAATACCGGTGGTGACCACACCGGTATATAAGTGCTGTGTAATGATTTATTGGGCAGTTCCGCCCTGATCTTCAACTAGTAAAGACCTGTTAAAGTTTACTCTTGTGGTCTCTGTAGTAATTCTCAATATAACACCCAGACTTAACAGTGGCGACGAGTACGATCTTACCCTGCGGCAGAGATACATCCAAGGCAGTTTAACGGGCGTCGAGAGGAGGCATCCGCCCTCATCATTCTGCTGAGAAGAGACTCGGGTCTGCAGAGCAGAGGAAGAATTCTGACACGAAGCCTTCCATCAGCAACAGGCAGTGATCATCCCTTCTATCACGATGGTGGGTAAGCCGATCAGCGACGAGCAGCAAGTCGGCCACGTTGACTGTGAGTAGGGGAGAAAATAACAAAAAAAATACGGAGGATATAAGGGCGGAGAACTCGACCACGGCCGGGGAAAAGAGCCGGACAGAAGTCGGGGCCCGAGGCGCTGAGACTGGGCAGCGTAAGGCACGGAAGCCGCGGTGAATGCAAACGCAGCCGGTGCGAAAGACCGGGCTGCAAGTGGGCTGGGAGATGCAACAGCGTCGAGAGAGAGCTCGACCGCGACCGGTGAAAAAGGCCGGGCGGCTACCGAGGCCGCGAGGCGCAGCGACCGGGTCAGCGTAAGGCGCGGGAGAAAATTTTAAAAAACCGCGGAGAACTCAGCCGCAGCCGGGGGGGGAAAGGACCGGACTGCAAGAGGGGCTGGGAGGCACGATTTGAAAACCGCTGGGGGAGGGCGAACGCAGCAAATCGGCAATCGCCATTACAGCCAGCGGGGGAGAAAAGCAAGCGCGGGAAACCGCCATTTTGTAAAAGAAAAAAAATAATTATTTTCTTTCTCAAGAAGATCACGAGGATGCCTAAGCGTGGTAACATCAACGATTTCGATCCCGATGTTGAAGATTGGGCCACGTATGTAGAACGCATAGAGATATATTGTAAGGCAAATAAAATATTGGATGAAGATAAAGCACTAACCTTACTAAACTCAATGGGTGCGAAGACATACGGGCTATTGAAGCATCTTCTATCACCAGCTAAACCGGCGGATCAGACTTTCGCTAATATTGTTGCTGTCCTGAAGAATCATTTGAACCCCACACCGCTGATGTTAGCGGAACGATTTAAATTTTATGCGAGAATGCAACTGAAAGAGGAAAGCAACGCGGAGTATTTAATTGAACTGCGTAAGCTAGTGAAGTACTGTCAGTTTGGGGAAAGCCTGACAGAGGCACTGAGAGACAAATTCGTGTGTGGATTGTCGAAAGAAGGAACACAAAAGCGGTTGCTTGAAGAGAATGATCTTATACTTGATAAGGCTGTCACTATTGCAGCATCGCACAAAGCCGCAGTGAGATGCACCGCGGAAATGCAGCTGAAGGCAACGGTACTCAGCGTAGATCAAATGGCTTCAGGTACAACGAAATGTTATCGTTGTGGGAAGACAACACACGATCAGAACCAATGCTGGTTTAAAAACCAGGAATGTAGAAAATGTGGCAAGCTTGGTCACATAGCTAAAGTATGCCGGTCAGGAAAGAAGACCAGCAACAAAAAGTCACCACAGGAAAAGTGCAGAAAGGTACATAAGGTGGCTGAGAAGAGTTCGGATGAACAGAATTCGGATTCAGACTCCAACAGCAAGGAACTGGGTAGTCTGAGAATTCACAATGTGAGTAAGGAAGCTGACCTACAAACTATCTGGGTCACACTTCAGATAGCAGGAGCCCAAGGGAAGATGGAATTGGACACCGGATCGGCGTTGACGGTCATGAATAAGCAAGATTACAAAAAGTTATTCAAACATATTCCCCTACGGGATACGGAGATAGTATTGCAGACATACACGGGGCAAAAAGTATACCCCATCGGAAAGATAAAAGTCAAGGTGATACACAAGGGCAAAGAACACCAAGGAATGGACTTATATGTACTACCTGAGGGAGGTCCACCACTTCTGGGACGGGAGTGGATCAGGAAAATAAATATGGACTGGCACTCCCTAAACGCAATAACGGTAGATTCCGGAAAAAAAAATGTCAAACCTGAACGATTGTCCAGAATATTGGATAAGGCTAAAGTGGTGTTCCAACAGGGACTGGGAACACTGAGAGGAATTAAGGCAAAAATCAAGATTGCAGAACTTGCAAACCCAAAATTTTTCAAAGCCAGACCGGTACCGTATGCAATACGACTTGCTGTGGAAGCTGAGCTGGAAGGGCTGGAACATTCAGGAGTACTGTCTAAGGTGGACTGGAGTGAGTGGGCCACGCCCATTGTTCCCGTCATGAAGCGTTCATCGAGTAACAAGCCAGGGGAACCGGGGAAGGTCCGCATCTGTGGAGACTTCAAGATCACGGTTAATCCGGTGCTTCACACGGTGCAATATCCGCTTCCGCGGATTGAGGATATCTTTGCTTCATTGTCTGGCGGGAAACGCTTCACCAAGATAGATCTGGCGCAAGCGTACTTACAGATGGAAGTTGAGGAAGAGTCGCGCCAGTATCTCACAATCAGCACGCACAGAGGCTTGTATCGATATAATAGACTGGTTTTTGGAGTGGCTTCGGCTCCGGCAATTTGGCAGAGGGCCATGGAGCAGGTATTACAGGGAATTCCAAGCACTCAATGTTACTTGGACGATATCCTGATTACAGGAGATGACGATGAGGAACACCTTGCAAATTTGAAACTGGTGCTCACCAGATTGAAGGAATATGGCCTTCGAGTTAATCGCCAGAAATGTGAGTTCTTTCAGAAACGGATCTCGTACTGTGGTCATGTCATTGACCAGGAGGGGCTGCACAAGTCAGCTGACAAGATCGAAGCTGTTGTGAAGGCTCCCGCTCCGGAAAATGTATCCCAGTTGAGATCGTTCCTAGGGTTGATTAACTATTACCATAAGTTTCTGTCAAATCTATCCACGGTGCTGCACCCGCTGAATGCTCTTTTGCAGAAAGAAGTACCATGGAAGTGGAGCGAGGACTGTAAGAAGGCCTTTCGCAAAAGCAAGACATTGATCACCTCAGAGGAAGTGTTGGCTCACTTCAACCCAACGCTACCTATTCGTTTAGCTTGTGATGCTTCCCCTTATGGTATTGGAGCAGTACTCTCACACAAGTTGCCAAATGGCTCGGAAAGGCCAGTTGCATTTGCATCCAGGTCATTGACCTCCGCTGAGCGCAACTATGCTCAGATACATAGGGAGGCTCTCAGCCTGGTGTGGGGAGTAAAGAAGTTTAATCATTACCTGCAGGGACAGAAGTTTACACTGCTGACAGACCACCAGCCGTTGGTATCCATATTCAACCCTAAAAAGGGCGTTTCCATTATGACAGCGCAAAGGCTACAGAGGTGGTCCCTTTTCCTAGGGGCACACCAATATGACATAGAATACAAAGGATCAAAACAGCATGGGAATGCTGACGGTTTATCACGCCTACCGTTGCCAACGGTAGAAGAGGCGCCTACAGTGGACCCAGTGGAGATGTTCCACTCAACCATAGTGGAATGTCTACCAGTAACAAATTCTACGATCGAAAAGGAAACAAGAAATGACCCGACTCTCTCACGAGTCTACGATTTAACGGTAAAGGGATGGCCAGCACATGGCGAGCCACTGTTGCCAGCATTTTCGCAAAGAAGAGAACAGCTGTCAGTGTGCCGAGGAACTTTGATGTGTGGATCCAGAGTGGTGATTCCACCCAAACTCCAGCATAAAGTGCTAAAGGAGCTTCACGAGGGGCATTTGGGTGGAGTGAAAATGAAGAACCTAGCCAGAGCGTTCGTGTGGTGCCAGGTATCGATGGAGACATCGAAGAAATGACCAAGAGCTGTCTAGGATGCCAGAAGGTCCAAAACGCCCCACCACAAGCTCCTCTGCATCCATGGGAGTGGCCCTCATCTCCATGGCAAAGGGTACATATCGACTTTGCTGGTCCATTTATGGACTCAATGTTCTTAATCGCGGTGGATGCACACTCCAAGTGGCCGGAGGTAATAAAGATGTCCTCCACCACCACGGAAAAAACCATCACAGTATTAAGGACCATATTTGCCAGGAATGGGCTGCCGGAACAGATGTGTTCTGATAATGGACCGCAATTTGTGTCCGAAGAATTCAGGAAGTTCTTAAAAAACAATGGGGTTAAGCACTACACGTCCGCCCCATACCATCCCGCCACCAATGGATTAGCTGAAAGGTTTGTCCAGACCTTCAAGAAGGCCATAAAGGCCATGGGTAATGAAGACATAAATCTACAACATAAGGTAGATAATTTCTTGTTGGCGTACAGGAATGCAACACATGCGGTCACAAACCAGACTCCCGCCATGATGTTTTTCAATAGAAGCCTAAGATGCCGGCTGGATTTGATCAAGCCAAACATCAGAAGGGACGTAGAGAACCGGCAATTTCAAGGCATGAATGAAAGGCCAACTAGAACCTTCCAGATAGGTCAACAAGTTTTGGCCCTGGACTACCGTACCGAGAAATGGCAGCCTGGAACTATTTGCACACGACTCGGACCGCTGATGTATACCGTGGACATTGGCGAAAGCATAATAAAGCGCCATGCTGACCAGATCATAGCGTCATCCGAAAAGGGACAACCTACACCACAACTCTATACGCCTAATGATGAAGCAGAGATACCCATAATATCTACCTCCGATCCGGTGATACTGGAACCAGATGAACCCGACACTGACATTCAAGCCGAATCGACCTTGCCAAAAGAACCTACTACACCACCGCAAACTACTACACCACCGAGGCGTTATCCGGACCGAGTCAGGAAGCCTCCAGAGAGACTGAATCTGTGAACTGTTTTTACATTAAGTTGTGTATATATGTTATGATGTTATGTTTAATGGGAATATATACTGTTAACCTAAAAAGGGAGGATTGTAGTGTATTTAACCGTTCCACCTTTAAGAGAACTATTTTAAGGGTTGCACTACTTTATCTTGGCTGCTGTATACTGTAATACCGGTGGTGACCACACCGGTATATAAGTGCTGTGTAATGATTTATTGGGCAGTTTCGCCCTGACCTTCAACTAGTAAAGACCTGTTAAAGTTTACTCTTGTGGTCTGTGTAGTAATTCTCAATATAACACACAGACTTAACACATACCATAAACTTTGCCTCCATTTTTTCAGACGGCAGCTGTTGATGATTCTGCTATTCCTATTTACACCTCCTCTGGACCCATCTTTTATTTCTTTACTTGTCCCATTACCATCTCCTTTTGCTTTTTACAATCAGCCCTTTTGTCATTTAATCTTTCTTGCCTTCCACCCTATCACAAACCTTTCCTTTTGTTCTTTTCCCCCCTCCCCCCTTTCCCTGCCCCTGCACTTGCTTAAAACCTTGTTAAAGCTCTAACTTTTCCAGTTCTGACGAAAGGTCATTGACCTGAAATGTTAACTCTGTTTCTCTCTGTCTGACCTGCTGAGTATTTCCAGCACTTCCTGTTTTTATTCTATATATTAATGCCCTATTCTATTCAAGACATCCAGAATGAGTAAATATTTCCTTAATTCAAGCTATTACTAATCAATTGAAGTTTTATCACCCTGTCTCAGAAATGTATTAGCAGTTGCCTTAATTTGTCAACAACAACAATTTGCATTTCTGTACAGAGTTACAATATATATTATTGACTTCAATGGAAATATAACTTGGGTGAGATGTAAAATGGGCTGTTGACTCGCTCGCACCCATTTTACACAATTGCACAATGTCAAGATCTACCCCCCCAACTATTTCTGGTATGAAGAATGTTTCCTTATCTCAAAGCCTTCCTAATTCTAACATTAAAAAAACAGTAAAATCTTAATAAACTGCATACAACAACCTAATATTCACCTCAGTTCACCTGCTGCCTTTGGCTGACTGGAGAGGGGTGTGTTGGACCCAACTCGATTCATCTGTGTTTATTGGGGCAGAAATTCCGTTCCCTACGGGTGTGTACTCACCCGTAGGGCCAACGGAAATGCCGGTTTTAGGCATGCACTGCGCATGCGCTGGAAATCGGCATTTCCGATCTGTCAAGAAAGCTCTTGGCAGATCATCCGGCTGCCCTGGAGCAGGGCCTCTGCGGGTGGAGAGTTCCGTTTTTTGGAGACCCTCCGCCCGCAGAAAAAACTTACAATTCTTGCGCTGGTAAAAGCTGGCATAAGGCCTGCTTTTCCCAGGATAAGAGTTGAAATTTTTTTTTTTTTAATTTCCACTGATTTATCATTTAAAAATACTTTAAAGAAAGGTAAGTTTATTTTAAGCCCCGTTAAAAACTTTAATTATTTTTTCAAAAAATAAAATGTTTGTTTAAAATAGTTAATTTATATAATTTAAAGTCATTTTAAAAATGTGATTTTTAAAAAAAAAATTGTTTAAAGTTTTACTATGTTTTGGGGGTGACCTCCATTCATATATTTGACAGGTCTTCCTGTCTCTGATTCCCTTCTCTGATTGGCTCCCCATGGCCCACGTGATCCCAGGGATGCTGCGAACCGCCTGCGCCTCCTCGATACGTGGGCCATGTGCACCGGCAGTTTGAAGAGGCCCAGCAGCGGAACTCTGCGCCTCCCGGGAGATCTCCGGTCCAGGTACAAATTTTTCCAGATCGCAGGCCTCCGCCCGCGGGAGGCCTGCGATCGGAATTTCTGGGCCTATATAATTTCCAGTGAGGTCTAATGTAGCTGAGATCATCACTATGATGAGTTTAGCATTCAGCAGATAATCTATTGGAAACTGTATTGGGATTTTTAACTGAGAATAATTGTATTCCTCTTCGTGAGAATAATTTAAATTCAACAGTTGTTATCATTTCAACTTTCAGAATATATACACTACAACACTAATGTAAAATCAATCCACTTTCAGGGCTGATAGTGATAGTGGGTGTTTTAACAAGTTTGATAGTGTGTGAGAATAGAGATACCAAACTTTCATGAAAGATTGATAGAAAATGGATAGATAACAGCACAATATCAAATTGATTCTAAAACCATCATATTACAGACCTCGAGCTGCTGTTGCTGCAGGCATGTATATTTCAATTTTAATGAATAATAAATACAGTGTCCTTTTGTACCAGGAACAAATGCTAATTTAATATTGTCTTGTGAGTTTTGTACATTTAGGTTTTCATTTGCAGTGTTCTGAGGATCTAGTGACATTTAAAATTCAATAATGTGACCTTTGGCCTTTCTTTATTTGACAGCTGACAAATTACTCAAATCCTGTTTATGCGAAACTGTACGTGGATGCATCAAACTGCTGAAATTTCTTAGCCAGCACAGAGGAAAAGGAAGAATTTCTTCCAAAAAATGTAGAAGTTGGCCAAAGGGCTTAGATTTAGTCTTGTATCTAATTTTTTTTTTAAAACACTGTATAAATAAAGGATCTATTGTTCTATGAAATGACAGTGCTCTGATTATATTTTCCTCAACCATGCTTTTGCGTTGAGGCTTTTGATTGACTCCTTGTCCAATGTTGCAGTTGATTAATAGGAAGGGAAAGCTACCTGCATTAAACCATGTCACAAGATAAATATAGATGCGGGAAAACATTTAACTCATCCATATAATAAAATTTTACAGTTCCCATCATGTGGTAGAACTTCCATTGAGTTTTCTTGATATCCCACAGTAACTTTGGCAGATGATTTGCAGAAACCCCGGACAAATGGTGTAAATGGCTGTTGACGCCATTTCTACAGAGTCTCTGCCAAAGTTATGGCAGGCAATCAGGAGAATCCCCATGGAAATTCCAGCTGTAGAATATCTAACTAGCCCTCGAATGAATCCAAGGTACTACCTTACCTGAAAGACCATTCTAAATGATTAGTCTTTGCATCCAAAACATTTTTCTGACATCTGCTTAAATTGTGCTTTCACCAGTTTTAGCCCATGTCTCTTTGTTCTAGTGTTTGGCTTGCTTTGAAGTAGTGCTGTAGGTTTCCCCTATCTATAGTAACTTGTATCCTCTATAAGGTCTCTCCTCTCAGTCACCATCTTCCAAGACTAAATAGCCCCAGGTTTCCCTTAGCTCATTTCCTTGAGACAAGAGTCTCAAAGAGGAGATAGTTCGAGTACAGTGTAGACACATTCCCTTGAGGGGGAAAGGAAGGGCATCCAAATCTGTAGGGGGTGGCGCGTGGTGGTGTTTGGCGCGTACGACCAGTCAGTTATGCCTCTGACTGTTTATGAGCGGTTTGAATCGCTTCCATGCCCCTGGGTTCTAGACACCGGACTTAGGTACAGGCGGCGATACAGAAAAGACTCAAGTAGACAGGTGGTTTGGATGTAAGCAAACTCAAGATTTTATTAAACAGGAAAATTAACACGGTCTTATAAGAAATTACAAGTGTAAAATTACAGGCAAATACAAATAACTATACTTATACAGGGAATGGGGAACACACGGCACATCGAGGGAAAACAACTATCTTAACAATCCCCTTATCCTTATCCCACCCCCTATAGCTAACTAGATTAAGCTATGAGGGGCCAGAATTTATGCTCACCAATCAAAAGGGTCCGCTGAACTCAAAACAGCGGTGGGGTTCGGGGTTCGCTCTTGGTGCTCTCTGGAGCCTGCCGTCATCACATGGTCTCCGGGTGCTGCAAGGGCGTTGTCCAGGTACGAGTACCCCAAAGTTAAAGTCTCTGCTTGGGTACTTTGCCTTGCAGGGACGATGGTTCCTCTTCCTCGGTCGGCAGTTGAAGTTTGCGTGAAGATAGTCACAGGTCAGCTGAGACTGAAGGCCCGAAAATTAGAAGCTTGTCTTCAGTTGTCTCCTCAATTTGTCTCCTCAATTCGTCTCCTCAGTTCGTCTCCTCAGTTCGTCTTGCCTCCTCGTCTTGCCTCCTCGCCTCGTTGCGTCCCGCCTCGCCTGGCCTGGATTGTCCGTGTCCGCCCGATGCAGTGCCTGGGCGATTCCAGATGGAGTGGGGAAAGGGAAAGGCACAGGCAGAGGCCAGGGGGTAAGCGCGGGACGGGGAAAGAGCAGTAGCCATGAGGGTGAGGAGCAAGGAGAGGCCAGAGAGAAGAGAGAGATTGCTACCCGGGGCCTTCAATTATGCCCCTATGGAGGGCCCTTATCTGTGCGCCAAATCAGGTTAGTTCTTTGTCTAATCTTGGCGGGCTATTTTAAATAATGGTAGCAATCTATACTAACTGTTTTTAGATGGCCGGTAATCGCATCTACTGGCCCGATAATTGACTTGTTTTGTTATTAATACAACTTGATGGGCCTGTCCAGCCTCGATGGCTTCCTTAATCTGTTCCCGATTATTTATGCAAACTGCTTGATGGCCTTAACTATAGGCCTAACTGGGTTTAGATTTGTCTCCAATTTGACCTAATACATAATTCAAAGCCCTGTCTGGTTTTCAAAATGCAAAGTCTCTCTTCACAGAAACTGCAGCCTTGGTTTTGATTTCTCCACAAGCTACCTGCGTCGCAGAGTCCAAGTTTTAAAATCTCACAGGCTTTCTGCCACGAGGCGCAGACGCCATCTTGGGTACCCTTTTTGATTTAAAATGTCAATGCAGGGTCCCTTTAATTAATAATAACCTTTGGGGAAATGTAGAAATTTAGCAAATCTTACACTCCCCCCTGTGATACTAAAACTTGCTTGAAGTATCATACTTTTAAGGTGAGCAAAATTTTCTGACCCTCCATAGTCAACCTTCCCCTGTAATTATCTATCTAATATACCCATGACACATGCACTTCCCATTCCGCAAAAATGTAGTGTACATAAGCATACATAGGATAAATTACAGACTTTACACACATCCAAGCACGGAAGGGGTCCTACACCCCTGCACCACTTGGTACACATATCTTTATTAAACCGCGTTGCAAAAAAAACAAAAGAAAACCTTTATTAAAAATAACAAACACAAAAAAACAACAATCTTTTAATCAAAATACTGGGAAAAAGACTGAAACTGGTGTATCTCCCTCCAGCTTTACATAATGTTCATTCCAGATCCTCTGGTTTTGGAATTCTGACCACTGACCTTTTCCCTTACATTGAATGCAAACTAATACAACACTATCCCTAACTGACAAACCACGAGAATGTGGGAAGCCAGTCTGATCCATGAAGGGACCTCTATGTTATTGAAAATGTCCCACCAGGGTGGAATCACAATATCCAATAGCTTTGTCCCAATCTCTACTGTTTTCTGCTCTAGAGTGTAAAAATGTTTCTGCAAAACTATAATGGCTTTGAGCATTTTGGTAAGGTGTTCAGGGAGAGGGGGAATTTCGTAGCCAAAGTGCGCTACATACTTTTGCAAATTCGTAAAATTCTCCTTCACAGTGAGGTGAACAGTGGAGGGTTCAGGAATGGGGACAATTTGCTCCTGGGCCACTTGAACCTCTGCCTCGGGTTTGAAACAGAAACTGCTGTCACTAACTGCTGTCCATGCTGGTAGTGGAACGCGCCGGTGGTGACACAATATGTCCCACCTATATATGCTACCTGCGGGGGAACATGGCCTTGTGTCATTGCCTCCATGGTACAATTTATAGGTTTCGTGCCAGCAGCTCTGAACCCACACTGCGGTTTCGAATAGGCATTCAAGTGCTGGGGACACAGGATTATGTGTGCTCCCCGGCTCCTGCACCCTGAGAGGTCAGTAGCTGTCATAGCGTGCTCCCATTTAATGACGTAAGGCGGGGCTGCTGTGAAACGAATGTGTGCGCCCCCTTGAATGACTCCAATGTTCTCAGCCCTGTATACCGGCGCTGGTCGGGCTGCCCTACCCATGACCGGCATTCTAACTACTACTCCCATGATTGTGTGGTTGGACCGCCCACAATCCATGGGGACTGGATAAGCTTCGGAGGCTAGCCGGAGTTGGCACGGGCTCAATGCATTCTCAAAAGGGTGGAGGGCTGCGAGGTGCTTGTTGCTAATCCAGGAGGGGACTAAACCCTGTTTTAAATCCTCCATATTACTGCGGCCCTCGCCCAGTAACCACGCCCCGTATAACATGCACACTTCATTCTGCGCAGCCTGGTCAGAAGCATTTCTGTCCTCCCTTATGAGAGCATTTACCGTCTTTGCGTGCTTTTACAACTTGGCTATGATCTCCTTTAAATGGACCGTCATGGCCTGGTCCTCATGCAACTCTGAGCCCACTACCTTGTTCTCATCCAGTAATATTTTCTTTAACTGTGATTTTAAACCGTTTATCTGGGTCTGCAGCTCTATGTCATCCAAGCTGTTGATGACAGAGGACCCAGTATTAAACGCAGTAAAAACATCATTCCATACTCCCCTTCTTTGCCTCCCTGCATTACCCAAAAATTCTCAGTGTGTGGTGTACAGTTCGGTCTTGTCCACATGGGCAAAATCAAACTCGTAAAACTTCTTGAACATGTCCTTTAATGGGGCCTGGTATAACTGCTCTGTTTCTTTGGGGCACCACTCCGGTAAATGTACCTCGGTGAGATTTAAAATCACGGAGGCTACTGCGTAGTGTACCCCCTGGTACAGAATCTGATTGGTGGGGACTAGTACCAACCCATTCCCTGGTCCCTTGGTGGCGGTGGGGCAACCTTCCCTGGATAACCTCGTCGCCTGCACCATGGGTGGGGCACAAGTTCAGTGGCGTTGACTGGGATCGGGGTGTATGGGACTGCACACACCTTCAGGCTGGTGTCCCACTTCATCCCCTCCCCGGCGTCTTCCCACTGCCGGTGGAAAACAATGGATATGCCGGCGGGGCAGACCTTCTCTGACCCCCACATACAGATATAAATCCCTTGGTCCGGTTCCAACCACTTGTCCCAACACACGCTTAATCCTCCATGAGTCCCTGTAATCGTCCGATGGGTGTTGTTTCCCAACCGTTCCCACTCGACTTCGGGGTTCCTCATGTCCTTGCTCAACTTTCTGAGTCACCACCACCTATCCAAAAGAATGTGACCTTTGCACGTCAAACATATTCGCTTTCCAACGGTGACGCTGACCCTCGTGGTAACGACTCGTACCCTGGGGCACAGGAGGGAGGCTTCCCCGTACGTGAATCCGGTTGGGCTGGAGTACTGAGACGAATTGGACCCCAGCCACCCTGGCCACCTTCCCTCGTGGACGTAGACGGCGGCTTGCTCCGCATCCCATTCACCGCTCCCATCGATCGCTAGGGGCGCTCTGTCTCCCAAACACCCGTAGATGTGGGAGTCCTGGACGTCGCCCCGTCTTTCGACGCTCATCCCAATCAGGGCGAATAGGATCACGAACCCTTCCATCCTGAAAGTCTTTCTGCAAAACGATGTAAAAACATGCAGCCAGGTCCCCAAGAGATTCTCTGGCTTGGTGAAGCATGGTCGGGTCCCGCGACCTCGACCCAAATATACACTCTTAACAGACTGCTTACATAAAACTACCCATCACCTTATTTAACTTAAATCAAAAACACCCAAACCTAAGCTAAATAATTACACTTTACTTAAACTACAACTTAAACTAAAACTATATACATCCGCCGCCCATCTCCGGGCGGCCAGGCTAATCCTTGGTCGGACTGCGGCTCACCGCTACCACCGGCGTGACCGCACCGTCCTTCACTGTTGGTCCCTCGCAGCCCGTGGCTGCTGGCTGAGGACCTGTGTCCTTGGACTTCTCCCTGACTCGAGGGGTGGCCCTTGGTAACTGGAGGGCTGGTGACCATGGCTTTCTTGGCTGAGGCATCCGTGGGGCCCTTCTAGGGGCTTTGATGGGTGGGGCTTTCTTGGCCGATGGACCTTTCACCTGAACCGCTGCTCTCCCAGGCTTGACCTCTCCCGAACCCGGGCTAGGGGCAGGTAACCCTTCGCAGCCTGCTGCTGCGAGCTGAGAGTCTCCGCCCCCAGGTCCCATGGCTGGGTCCGAGGCGGGGTTTTCGACCTCAGGTCCCTCCCTCTCTACACCTGGGTTAGGGGCGGGGTTTTCGCCCTCAGGTCCCTCCTGGATCTCTTCTGGATCCCAGAAGAGAGGGGGAGTGTCCCAATCGATGGGCGAGATGGTCCCTCCCTTCAAGCAAGCCACAGTGCCTGCCTGTGCAGTCTGTGAACTCGCTCCTGCTGCAGGCTGAGGATCTTTATCCTCAGACCTTACCCCAACTGGCTGTTTTCCCCTTTCAGGTGTAAACAGCTTACACTGGTTGATATGGAACCATTTTGTACGCTGGGGCATCTTCACGGCGTATACCATGGGGCTGGCTTCATTTACAATACTGTAGGGCCCCATGTACAATGTTTCCAAACTACCTACTCGGGCATAATTCCTTACCATAACCTGATCTCCTACCTCCCACTCGTGGTGCTTTCTCGGTTCGAGCAGCAATCGGTTACTCCGATGCTGCCTTCCCATGTTCCCAGCCGGCTGCTCATGGACCTGCTTCAGGTGCTCAAAGATGTTTCGGGCAAACCTGTCCCGGTTTACCTCTCTGAGCTGACCCTCCGTGAGCACCGGGGCTAGTAAATGGGTGGGGGTCTGCATAACCCGGCCAGTCATTAGCTCGTACGGGGAGCACCCCGTGCTTTTAGACTGGCTGGCCCGGATCCCCATCAAAACCAACGGTAGGACCTCGGTCCATTTACGGGGCGAGTCCACCGTTTCCTTTCTTAACCTTTCTTTGAGGGTCCGATTCATGCGTTCTACAATCCCCAATGACTGGGGGTTGTGGGCCACGTGCCATTTCCCTTCGATGCCTAGCAGCATCAGGGTGTTCTGCATCACCTGTCCGGTGAAGTGACTCCCTTGGTCGGACTCCACAAACTGTGGTAGTCCCCACCTCGAGAACACTTCCCGGACCAGGATCCTGGCAGTACCCAGAGCTCTGGCAAGGCTTGGAAGCTAAGCTAGAGCCAGGCCTGGTTAGTACCTGGAGGGGTGACCATCAGGGAAGACCAGGTGCAGAAGGTCACGGAAGGAGCCCCGAGGAGGGGCGGTTGGTGAGAAGGTCACGGAAGGAGCCCCGGGAGGGGCGGCTGGTGAGCAGGCCCGGGCGTTGGGCTGAAGATTGTCGGACAGGAGGAATGGTGGAAATGGAATGGGGCGCGCACAGACGCAGCGGCTTTGCTTCTCCCAGGACGGTGCTATTTACGTTTAATGTTAATGTTATTTGTACTGGACTCATGGGAGCTTGCAAGATCACATTTCGTTGTTCATGTACTTGTGCAATGACAATAAAGTTGAATTATTATTATTATTATTATTATTAAAGGCCTCTACCCACTTGGTAAACACGTCCACCAGGACTAGGCAGTACTTATAGCCTCCCTGGGCGGTGGGCAGGGGCCCGATGTAGTCGACTTGTATCGACTGCCATGGTCCCTCTACCCTCCTGACGTGTCCCATAGGGACCTTCCTTTTGTGGGGGTCAGGGTTGTTCGCAGCGCACACAAGACAGCCTGCACAGAACTCACGGACATCGTCCCTCAGTCCCGGCCACCATCCCACCTGTTCCACCCGTTGCCAGGTGGTCTCAGGCCCGGGGTGTCCCACTCCCAGACCCTCATGGGCCAGTTGAAGGAATTCTCTCCGGTGGTGCTGTGGCACAACCCACTGTTCCCCCCAGGACAGCATGCCCTCTTTAACGGAGAGGGTCGCTGTGCCGTACAGACCTTCTACTCCCTTTCCCTCAGCTACAGCGCTGAGGACTGCTTTGAGGACGGGGTCTTGGGCTTGGACCGTGTTAAGGTCTGGGGCTAACGCTACCCCTACACTGCCTTGGGTCCCATCCCTACCTCTGACCGCCGCCATGGGTCTGGACCCAAATGGGTCCCAGAAAGTGCCTGTGCGGGCACCCTCCTTGGCGTGCAAGTCAGCCTGCTGGTTGCCTTGGCCGCGGGGTTCTGTGGAGGAATGGGCTTTCACCTTGTGGATGAAAACCTCCCCTTCCTGCCCCACTGCTGCCAGGATCTTTTCCAGCAGGGGTTTTACTGTGAGGGGTCTCCCGTCAGTGGAGGTGTATCCACGGCGGGACCAGATGGCTAGGTACTCCGTACACGAATTGTACGTGAACATGCTGTCCGAGCAAATCGTGTAGGGGGTGGGGAAGATTTCGGGGTGTGTAACAACATACACCACCGTGGACAGTTCAGCCTGCTGGGCGCTCATGGTGCTGGGGAGCTTAATCGCCAGGGCAATGTTTGGCGCTGGGTCGTAAACTCCACACCCTGTGAGATGCTCGCCAGTAGATACTGTGCTGGAACCGTCTGCATAGATCTCGCGGCCTGTGGGATGTATCCCAGCCCATAAACCTATGTTTACTTCCCAAACCACTAAAATGGAACACCAGTGGGCTGTTCCAGTATATACCATGTTGACTGCGAGCTTTGGCTCACAGAGACCCTTCAACATCAGATCCATCTATGAGAGGAGCAAGGTCCAGCGGGCAATGCGGGCACTGCTCACTGTCCCATCCTTGATCCTCCCGTCCAGAAGCATCTGGGTGGGTGTGTGATGGGTGAGGAGGGTGATGGGAGAGGTGCCTGTGAAGGTCAATGATCTTTTCACAGCCCAATGTGTGGCCAAATGATGCTGCTCACAATTGGAATAGCTCCTTTCCACATCTGTGAGTATCCTGGAGGAGTAGACCATTGGCTGCAGCCGGCCGTGCCGCTCTTGGAGCAGCACAGCACTCAGGCTGTCCCCGCTGGCAGCTACCTTCAGGAAAAACTCTTTCCCCCCATCTATGGCCCCTAAAGCTGGCGCAATCTGCAAGTCTTTCTTGAGCCTGACAAATGCTGCGTGGCAACCCTCATCCCAAAGCCACTCCACTCCCTTGTGTAGGAGTCGGAGCAGAGGGGATGCAGTGGCTGCATAGTCCTCAATAAAGTCTCTACAGTACGCGGTTAGCCCTAGAAACGACCTCACACCCGTTACTGTGTTAGGGACCGGTAGTTCTTGTACCGCCTCCCTCCTAGCCTTATCTATGGCCCTTTCTCCAGCGCGCACGGTCAGACCGAGGAATTTCACCTCCTGCTGGCCGATCTGCGCTTTCCTGGGATTTACCTTGAAACCCTTTTGCCCTAACAGCTCCAGCAGTTCGGCCAATAGCGGGCCATGCTCCTCTTTCAAATCAGTGAACAGGAGCAGGTCATCCACATATTGAACCAACTGTCTGGGCTGGCTGAAATCCTTCAAACTGTTGGCCATGCACTGATGGAAAATGCTGGGGCTGTTATGGAAGCCCTGCGGCAAACAGTTCCACGTGTACTGTTGCCCTTTAAACATAAAGGCGAACTTGTACTGATCCTCCCTCCTTACAGAGATGGACCAAAACCCATTTGAAATATCCAGCACCGTGAAAGTGGTCGCGGATGCTGGAATACTCCCGATGAGGTCGGCAACTGCTGCTACTGTGGGTGCGCAGGTCGGGATGTTGCTATTGAGCACCCAATAGTCCACCGTGACCCTCCAGGAATTGTCCGGCTTTCTGACCGGCCATAACGGAGAATTCATGTGGGTAGCTATCGGTCTCAGAAATCCCTGCTGCATTAACGAGGACATGGCTGCTTCCAAGTCCGGCTCTGCTTCCCTGGGGAAGTTATACTGTTTCTGTGGTCAGGCCATGGGATCCCCATCTACGCTGACCTCAAACTCTGTGACCCTCCCGCAGTCGTGCTTGTGAGTGGCAAATGTGGCCAGGTGGGCCTGCACAAATGCCTGGAACTCCTGTGGGGTGTTGCTGACCATGAGCCCGAGGTTATAATCCTCTTTAGGCTTCATGTTGCAGAGGGTCCCCTTCCCTTCCTTTCCCGGGATTACTACGACTTCTCCGTTCCTTACTCTACCTGCCCCGCAAAGGCAGTGATTCCTCAAATCCACTAGGATCCCGTGACCCACGATAAAGTCAGCCTCCAGGACCCCTCTTCCACCATCCATATCCCACTTCATCAGGACACACGTCCACTTAGAGCGGAGCGGTCCTATCCAAATGGCGAGCGGGATGGAAAACAAGCCTGCCTGTTCCCTACCCATGAACCCCGATAGACTGTATGGGACCCCGCTGGAGAGAGGTGAGGTGATGGGGTTAGCTGAGTAGGCCACGGTGCATGATGCCCCTGTGTCTAACAGATAGGTCATCGTCACCTTCTCCACCTTTATCTCCAAAAGGGGTCTTTTCCACTCATCATACCGGAGAGAACACAGATAAACCGGCTGTGCTGGCTCTTGTCACAGCTGTGGGTTGGACGGGGCTGACAGGGTGAGAGCACCGGTGGCGGCTGCTACTCTCCCCTGGCCAGTCAGTAAGGACCTCATGGCGTCCAAAAGTGACTCGACCTCTGCAGAAGGGGTCCCTGCCCCTACCTTTTGGGCTGGGGCTGTGGGATGCTCTCCCTTGTTATCTTTCAAAGGATTTTTGCACTCCTTCCGCCAGTGACCATCCTTCCCACACCCATAACAATTCGTCTTTGTGTTGGGGGGGTTACTCCCTTCCTGGTGCCACTCTTTCCTACCTGGTCCGGGTTTTACCTCATGCACCTTACCCTTGGGTGGGTGTGCATCGGCTCCCCTACCGTTTTTATAGGCCAGAGTGAGCTGCCTAATTACTGTGAGTTCTGTGGTCTGGGGATCTTTGGGGTCGAACCAGGCTTCTGCCTTGGTCCGGACCTGTGGCAAGCTGTTCGCCAGCAGACAACGGAGCCAATGGGCCAGGGAATCCCTGTTCAAGAACGCTCGGTCCGGCGTCCCCGGGCAAGCCTTCTGGTACACCGGCCACAGCTGATCCGCAAAAGCCTGCGGGGTTTCCCCTGGGAACTGGATCGTCCTCTCCACGCGGGAGAAAGGACTTCCCTCATCCATCCCCATGGCCTCCAGAACCACATCTCCAAGCTCCTCATACCCGCTCTGCCCCCTTTTACACTCGTCAGAGAGGGATTGGAGGAGACTACTCTCCAGGGAGAATAGCAGCATCTTGGCCTTCTCAGCGTCATCGCAGTCGTTGACGCTGGCGGTCTGCTCTATTTCCCTGAAGTGGATCGAGGGGTCTCCCTTTTCGGAGAGCTTCGGGATATGGTTGACCATAACCCTAAGCTGTTAGGTGTTAAAGGGTAATACGAATTGGTTTTGGAGGAGTCCCTCATTGTCGCCATTGGCAGGTGGGCCGAACCTCCGATGCCGTGCTGGGCACATTGGTCCTGGCTCCGACCTCTCAGGCGGTGTTTGCTCTACTTCCGCCTACACCTCTGGCTCCACTCCGGGTTCCACCCCTGGTTCCACCCCCGCTTGCTGCCAAACCTCGCTGAAACTTGGCACTACGGGTGGTGGCCGTGAGGTCTCCTCTCTCTCAACCGGGACGTCCCTAAGCACTACCGGTGACGTTGGAACTGTCCTCCCCTCGTTCCCCAGAAAATCTGCATGGCCTGCCTTTGGGCTTATGAGGCATACCATGCCCTTTGCCTTCCAGAGGGCCCGGCTCAGATTTACTATCCTCTCTCTACAGGGGCCGTGGTCTGCCTCCTCAAACCCATGTTCACTCGCTAGCTTGTAAGCGGCTTTTACCTCCTGTACTTTCTCTTCCTGTTCCCTAATCTGCCTTGCCAAGCGGGCATTTTTCTCCCGCAATCTTAACTCATTTCCCTTGGCCTCGGCGACTTGGCACCGTAGGTATTCCAACTGGGCCTTGTGTTCTCCCATTAAATGCACTCTTTCCTGGTTCAAAGCCTGCAAAGCTACTAATAAATTCTCCCCTGCGAGAGCCTTATCATGGATCTCCAGGGCTGACTCCCTTAACTCAACTACCTGTGCTGCAACGAGCCTGTCCAACAGCTGGACCTGCTTTTTAAAGCACATCAGCCAAACTGCCTTCTCTAAGGACTTCTTTTGTTTCTTTCCCTCTGTCCACTTGGCTGCTGCATCTACCGGATGCCCAGCCTTTAACAGAGTGGTGATCCACTTCTTAGTGATATTCACCTTGACATGTAATCAGAAATCCTTTCCCCCATCATGGTTTGCTCATCTGAACCATTATCTACTGTATCACAACCCTGTTGCCGGTGTCCTGCCGTGGTCACCATTTCTGTAGGGGGTGGCATGTGGTGGTGTTTGGCACGTATGCTGTAGGGGTTTGCAAAATCCCCTCAGCCCCCGAAGATCGGGAAATATTCATCCACATCGTGGACAACGACTTTGTGTGATTTAAATTGTCTCTGGGTTGGACAATGTTTTAAAACATGCCCAGAACCGCAAAAGGCTGCATTAAAGGGCCCGTGAGCTAAGCAGCACTTGGACAACACCGGAATCAAAGAACTTTGTAAAAAATCGCACACCTTAAGACAGTACATTTTTATTAAAAATTGTACCCTTGAGTTAGGTAAATTGCCCAGGGATAAAAATGACCATCAGAAAAGCATGGCCAAGGACAAAGGGCTTGGAAGCAGCTCATGTATGTCTGTGCAAAGGGGGAGGATCAAAGTTGGCAGTCAAATTCTGTCAATCAAAAGGGGAGTTTCCCCCTCCCTCCAGAGACAATCGATGTTTATTTACAAGGATGTTTGCACAAGGGATTAAAACCACTTGACTGCAGTTTCAATGACCACAAGAGAATGGGTTTCTGTTTACATAGTAATCCAACTCCATTCAAAACCCATCACACACAATGAAACATACCTAAACTACGGAAGAGACCTTCTGACTAAGAAATGGAACAGTTTAAGAATGAATGGGTTTGAATCACCCATTACTAGACAATGGGGACAGTTGTATCCCTTTTGTTAGCCCAGAAAACTCCAGATGTGGGTGGGAACATTTCGGCCCCAGAATGAAGACACATTCAAAACCCCTGCAGTTTTATCGACAGCCATCACAGACAATGGCAACCCCATTCAAACCCATCAGGATGAATGAAGACACATTCAAAACCCCTGCAGTTTTATCGACAGCCATCACAGGCAACGGCAACTTTATTCAAACCCATCCCAGACGAGTGGGCGGTTTGGATCCCTTTGTTTTAGACCAGAAAACTCCGGATGTGGGCGGGAACATTTCGGCCCCAAAATTGGGGTATATAGAGATAGCTTCTCGGAGGCCTCTCTCTCCCTCTCTCCGGCTTGCCTCCATGTGCCTTCTACAGCGTGGAGTCTGTCTGTGGAAGTTAAACACCAGCAGTTTACTTTTAAACACTGGGGTGTTTTCACTTCTGGGCAGTGAAGATCTAAGATCGCAGGGCACGGAGCTAGCATTGCAAATGGTGAGCATATATTTTTCTGGCCTTCCACAAGGCAACTTAGGGTAGGCTTAGGGGTGGGGGTAAAGTGGGGATTTCGTTAAGAATTGTTATTTTAGTCATTTTTCCCTTGTTGTGTCCGTTTCTTTCCCTCCCCTATTTAAGCAATTTTACAGTGATTACTTTAATCGTGTGGTGTAGTTTCTTTAGTTTAATAAAATTCGACTTTCTCACATCCAGACCATTTGTCCATTTTAATATATCATTAATTATAAGTTCCTCCAGTCAGAACTGGAAGGGTGGGTTTAGCGATTTGAAACCGCTGATTGGGATTGGTCAGAGTGCAGCAGCAAAAAGCTGCCTGACCAGGTGAATTACTGTAAACCAAGTAAAGGAAGGTAAATTACCGTAAACCAGGTAAAGGATGCCCCCCTACAAATCCCAGTCAGTTATGCCTCTGACTGTTTATGAGCGGTTCAAATCGCTCCCACACCCCTGGGTTCTAGACACCGGACTTAGGTACAGGCGGCGATACAGAAAAGACTCGAGTAGACAGGTGGTTTGGATGTAAGCAAACTCAAGATTTTATTAAACAGGAAAATTAACACAGTCTTATGAGAACTTACTAGTGACAATAATCGGGACAAAATTAATTGGCATTTTGAAAAGTTTGGGCTAATAAATGAAAGTCAGCACGCATTTGTTAAAGGAAAGTCATGTTTAACTAACTTGATCGAGTTCTTTGCTGAAATAACTGAAATGGCTGATGAGGTTAGTGCAGTTGATGTTGCATATATGGACTCTGTTAGCAAAATTAAAGCCCATGATTAAAGGGGCAATAACAGCAGAGAGTAGTGGTGAATGGTTGCTTTTTAGACTATAAGGAGGTATACAGTAGTGTTCCCCAGGGGTCGGTTTTAGGACCACTGCTCTTTTTGAGATATATTAATGACCTAGACTAGGGCATACAGGGAATAATTTCAAAGTTTGCAGATGACACAAAACTCAGAAAGGTAGTAAAAAATGAGGAGGATAGTAACAGACTTCAGGAGGCTATAGACTGGTGAAATGGGTGAACACATGCCAGATGAAATTTTAAGCAGAGAAGTGTGAAGTGATACATTTTAGTATGTGGAGAGGCATATGAACAAAAGGGTATAATTTTAAATGGGGGTGCAGGAACAGACAGACCTTGGGCTGTATGTACACAAATCTTTGATGGAGGCAGGACAAGCTGAGAAGGCTGTTAAAAAAGCATATGGGATCCTTGGCTTTATTAATAGCAGCATAGAGTATAAAAGCAAGGAAGTTCTGCTAAACCTTTATAAAACACTGGTTAGGCCTCAGCTGGATTATTGTTTTCAATTCTGGATACCACACTTTAGGAAGGAGGTCAAGGCATACGAGAGGGTTCAGGAGAGATTTATTGAATGGTACCAGTGGTGAGGGACTTCAGTTATGTGGAGAGACTGCAGATGCTGGGGTTGTTCTCTTCAGAGCAGAGAAAATTAAGAGGAAATTTGATAAACAGTTTTAATAGAGTAAATAAGTAGAAACTAAGAGATAGAATGAGAGAGCTGCATTTAAAATAAAAAGAGAAGAGATATTAAATAAACTAATCAAACTCAAAGAGGACCATCCTGACTTGGAAATATATCACTGTTCCTTCAATCATCGCTGGTTCAAATTCCTGGAACTCCCTCCCTAACAGCACTATGAGAATACCTTCACCACAAGGACTGCAGTGGTTCAAGGTGGCGGCTCACCACCACCTTCTCAAGGGCAATTAGGGATGGGCAATAAATGCTGGCCTTGCCAGCATTGACCACATCCCAGGAACAAATAATTAAAAAAAGGATAAAACCCCTGGTCCGGACAGATCACATCTGAGCGTTTTAAAAGATTCTAGGGAAGAGATAGCAGAGGCATTACTATACATTAGAACAAGGTGTAGTGCCAGAGGACTGGCGGATAGCTAATGTAATACCGATATTTAAGAAGGGAGATAGAACATAGGGTAAGGGAACCAAAGCAAGGGCTCCTTGGATGACGAGGGATAAAGAGAAGATGATGAAACAAAAAGGAGGGAGTATGATGCATGTCAGGTGAAATCTTCAAGAGAGAACCAGACCAAATACAACAAGCTGAGAGGTGGTGTGAAGATGAAAATAAGATTGGCAAAGAGAAAATATGAGAGCAGAATGGCGGTTAACATAAAAGGGATCCCCAAAATCTTCTACCAGCATGTAAGCAGTAAGCAGTAAGCAGGTAGTAAGAGGTGGAGTGGGGCCTCTTAGAGACAAAGAAGGTGATATATGCTTAGAGGCGCAGGGCAAGGCTAGAATACTCAATGAGTACTTTGTATCGGCGTTTACTAAGGAGATGGATGCTGACAAAATATTGGTAGAAGTGGAAAAGGGAGAAGCAATAGAAGGGGTGAAACTTGATAGACAGGATGTACTAGAAAGGCTGGGTATGCTTAGAATGGACAAGTCGTCTGGTCCAGATGGCTTGCATGCCAGATTGCTAAGGCAATTGGGGGAGGTGCCTGAGGATTGGAAAGTGGCAAATGTGACACCATTGTTCAAAAAGGATGTAAGGACAATCCTAGTAACTACAGTTTAACATCAGTGGTGGGTAAAGTTTTAGAAGCAATAATCAAGGAAAAAATTAACGGGCATTTGGATAGATTTAAGCTAATAAAGGAGAGCCAACACGGGTTTGTAAAAGGAAGATCATGTTTGACGCAATAGATGTTGTCTACATGGATTTTCGGAAGGTGTTTGACAAAGTACCACATAGAAGGTTGGGTAACAAAATTGAGGTTCATGGAATAGGTGGGTCAGTGACAGCTACGATAAGGAATTGGCTTAAGTACAAAAAACAGCGAGTTGTGGTAAATGGCTGTTTTTCAGACTGGAGGATGGTCGACAGTGTTGTTAAGTCCGTGAATGATTGAGATACGGACTAGCAGGAGAGAAACAAACAAGTCTTTACTGGTGAAAGGCATAAACAAAACTATCCAACAGAGGCTCTCTAGTGCCTTTTATACAGGGGTGGTCACTGCCGGTACTGCAGTCTGAGACCAGTTATTCTCTTAAAGGTGCATACACAACAATTCCTCCCCTTTTAGATAAACAGTACATAACATTCATTTAACAACTAATGATAACGAATTACAATCACAATTACTGTTGCTAGATACATTGGTTAAGTTTAAGCAATTATAAGTTCAGTCTTTGAGGAGGCTTCCTGATTCTGTCTGGATAACACCTCTTTGGAGTATCAGGTTCTTCTGGCAATGTTGAGTCGGAATCAATGTCGTAGTTTGTTTCATCTGCTTCCAATATTATCGGTTCTGCGGTAGCTGCAATTGGAACGTCGATTTCATTACCAGGTGTATCAGATCGTGGTGTGGAGTTGACGTTTTCCAGTGACTCTAGAAACTGGTCAGCATGGCGTCTTACAATGCTCTCCCCAACGTCCACGGTATACATGAGAGGTCCTTGTCGTGTACAAATCGTTCCTGGCTGCCATTTCTCAGTGCGGTAGTCCCGGGCCAAAACTGGTTGACCTATCTTAAAACTCCTGGTCGGCCTTTCATTCATATTCTGAAACTGCCTGTTCTCCACATCTCTTCGGACGTTTGGCTTAACCAAATCCAAGCGACATCGTAGTCTTCGATTGAAGAACATCATGGCTGGAGTTTGGTTGGTAGCCGCATGTGTCGCATTCCGGTAGGCAAACAAGAAGTTGTCCACCTTGTGTTGTAGGGGTATATCTTCATTACACATTGCCTTGATAGCCTTCTTGAATGTTTGGACAAACCTCTCGGCCAATCCATTAGTGGCTGGATGATATGGGGCAGATGTGTAATGCTTAACACCATTGTTCTTTAAGAACCTCCGGAACTCTTCAGACACAAACTGTGGTCCATTGTCAGAGCAAATCTGCTCAGGCAGCCCATTCCTGGCGAATATGGTTCGTAAAACTGCGATAGTTTTTTCCGTGGTGGTTGAGGACATTTTTATTACCTCTGGCCACGTTGAATGTGCATCCATCGCAATTAAAAACATCGAGTCCATGAAGGGACCAGCAAAATCAATGTGCACCCTTTGCCATGGAGATGAGGGCCACTCCCATGGATGCAGAGGAGCTTGTGGTGGGGCGTTTTGGACCTTCTGGCATCCTGCACAGCTCTTGGTCATCTCTTCGATTTCTCTATCGATTCCCGGCGACCACACAAACGTTCTGGCTAAGCTCTTCATTCTTACCCCACCCAGATGACCCTCATGAAGCTCATTGAGCACTCCATCCGTCAACTTAGGTGGAATTACTACTCTGGATCCACACATCAAGGTTCCTCTGCACACTGACAGCTGTTCTCTTCTTGGCGAAAATGCTGGCAGCAGTGGTTCGCCATGTGCTGGCCATCCCTTCACCGTTAAATCATAGACCCGTGATAGTGTCGGGTCATTCCGTGTTTCCTTTTCTATGTTTGCATTCGTCACAGGGAGAATTTGACTATGGTCGAGTGGAATAACTCCATTGGATCCACTGCAAGGTCTTCTTCTTCCACCGTCGGCATCGGTAGACGTGACAATCCATCAGCATTTCCATGCTGTTTAGTTCCCCTGTACTCAATGTCATATTGGTGTGCCCCTAGGAAAAGGGACCATCTCTGCAGCCGTTGTGCTGTCATTATCGGTACGCCCTTCTGAGGGTTGAAAATGGAGACAAGAGGTTGATGATCGGTTAGTAGAGTAAATTTTTGACCGTGCAGATAGTGATTGAACTTCTTCACCCCCCACACTAGGCTGAGGGCCTCTCTGTCAATCTGGGCGTAGTTACGCTCGGCAGAAGTTAACGAGCGTGACGCAAAAGCTATCGGCCTCTCCAAACCATCAAGGAATTTATGTGACAGTACCGCCCCAATGCCGTAGGGAGACGCATCACATGCCAGCCTGATTGGCAGTGCTGGGTTGTAGTGAGCCAATACTTCTTTCGAAGTGATTAAGTCCTTACTCTTCTGAAAAGCACGTTTACAATCATCGCTCCATTTCCATGCTACCCCCGTTCGTAGCAGGGCGTTCAGTGGATGCAGAATTGTCGACAAATTCGGCAAAAACTTATGATGGTAATTCACCAACCCGAGGAATGACCTCAGTTGCGACACATTTTCAGGTGCTGGGGCCTTAACAACCGCTTCAATTTTGTCAGGGGACTTATGTAACCCCTCTTCATCAATTACGTGGCCACAATACGATATCTGTTTCTTAAAAAAATCGCACTTGGGGCGGTTGGCTCGCAGCCCATGTTCCCTTAGTCTAGTGAGCACCTGTTCTAGGTTGTTAAGGTGTTCACGGTCATCTTCACCTGTTACAAGGATGTTGTCCAAGTAACACTGAGTCCCCGGAATCCCTTGCAGGACTTGTTCCATCGCTCTTTGCCATATCGCCGGAGCCGATGCTACTCCGAATACCAATCGATGATACTGGTAAAGACCTTTGTGAGTGTTTATCGTGAGATACTTCCTAGAGGACTCTTCAACCTCCATCTGCAAATATGCTTGTGCTAGGTCAATTTTTGTAAAACGCTTCCCTCCAGACAGTGAGGCGAAGATGTCTTCTATCTTTGGAAGAGGATATTGTACTGTGTGAAGGACAGGGTTCACCGTCACCTTGAAATCCCCACAGATGCGAATCTTCCTTGGCTCTCCGGACTTATTGCTTAACGTTTTCTTCATGACAGGGACGATGGGTGTCGCCCACTCGCTCCAGTCGACCTTAGACAACACGCCCGCCTTTTCCAGATTCTCCAGCTCTGCCTCGACGGCTGGACGAATTGCATATGGTACCGGTCTCGCTTTGAAAAACTTGGGAACTGCATTCTCTTCTATTTTTAACGAGGCGGTTACGCCTTTAAGCGTGCCCAGTTCTTGTTGAAATACCTCTTTGGCGTTAGCTAAAATTGTTGACAATCGTCCAGGAGTGACGTCTTCATCTTTTTTACCTTCCACCGTCATTGTATGAATGGAATGCCAATCTAAGTTTATCTTCCTGATCCATTCCCGTCCCAATAACGGTGGTCCACCATTTGGCAGTATGTAGAGATACAATTTCTGTATTTTCTTGCCATTGTATTCGACAGGCACCCTTATTTTTCCTCTGGGGTATACTTTTTGCCCCGCATACGTCGTCAAGACGATGGATGTCTCTCTCAAGGGTATGTGTGAAAATAGCCGCTCATAGTCTCGTCGATTCATGACGGTTAGCGCTGATCCTGTATCCAATTCCATTTTAACTTGGGACCCTGCTATCGTGAGGGTGACCCAAATGGTTCGGTGATCCTTTTGCGACTACATTGTGAAGTTTGAGACAGCTTAATCTCCTGTTCTCGGATTCACTATCGCTCATCTTTTGTACTTTCTTGTACGGTTCCTTAGTAGCCTTTTTGTTGTCGCTGGTCTTCTTCCCAGACCTACAAACTCGTGCAATGTGTCCAATCTTCCCGCATTGTCTGCATATTTTGTCTTTGGACCAGCAGTCCTTCTGGTCATGGTTAGTTCTGCCGCAGCGATAACATTTTGCAAATCCCCGTGTCATTGCGTGGGTGCCGTATTCCTGTGGTTTTTGTTGAATTTCTGCAGCTCCCCTGGCTGCTGCTTCATACGATACTGCCACACTGAAAGCCTTATCTAGCGTCAGCTCTTTTTCTGCGAGTAACTTCTTCTGTGTTCCTTCACTCAGGAGTCCACAGACAAATTTGTCCTGTAGGGTATCTGCCAGTCCTGCTCCGAACTGGCAGTGCTTTGATAGCTTGCGTAGTTCCGTAAGATACTCAGCATTGCTCTCATCTTTGTGCTGAGTTCTCCTGTGGAATTTAAATCCTTCTGCTATCAACAGCGGTGCAGGGTTTAAGTGCTCCTGTAGAACAGCAACAATTTCATTAAAACTCTTCGCCTTCGGTTTGGCTGGAGTAATCAGATCCCGCAATAGGCCGTACGTTCTAGCGCCCATTACGTTTAGCAATATTGATGCCTTTTTCCCCTCCACTATTTCATTTGCCTCGAAATATACCTCGACTCTTTCCACATACGTGGTCCAGCCCTCTAATGTATTATCAAAAGCAGTGATACAGCCAGTCTTCAGCATCTTGCAAATCTAAAATGGCGCCTCCCATGCTTTGCCTTCTTCTCCGATTTAACAAAATCGCGCCTCCCGCGCTTTTCCTTCTTCCCCGCTGTTGTTAGCGCTGCTTTCCACGGTTTCTTGCGCGTATTCTTTTTCTTTTATTATTTTCCCGTCGTGGAGCGAACCCTCTGGAACACTTCCCTCCCTCTTCTGAGGTCCGAACGCTGCCCAGCTTCGAAACACCAGCCGCGCCCTGTATGCGCCACCCTCTCTCTCTCTCCTTGCTTCCCGACTCGCTGCCCGGCCCCGTTGCAGCCCAGGAAGGATCAGAGCACTACCTGCCACCAGCCCGATTAGCTGGGAAACCACGGACTGAGGAACCCAGCCTGGCTCTGGACAGTCTCTCCTGGAAGTTTTGAAATCGATGATTGACGGTCGACGCCCGTTTCCCAAGTTTCAATGGCCTATTTTTTTTTTTTTTTCTTTCTTCTGGCTCCGACCTTCAACACGTCGTCGGAGCTGCTGCTGAGTTGCAGGTAAGTTCGTTTCTAACTCGTCGCCAGTGTTAAGTCCGTGAATGATTGAGACACGGACTAGCAGGAGAGAAACAAACAAGTCTTTACTGGTGAAAGGCATAAACGAAACTAACCAACAGAGGCTCTCTAGCGCCTTTTATACAGGGGTGGTCACTGCCGGTACTGCAGTCTGAGACCAGTTATTCTCTTAAAGGTACATACACAACAAGTGTAGTTCCCCAAGGGTCAGTGCTGGGGCCACTGCATTTTTTGATATATATATAAATGACCTATATGACCTGGATATTGGAATACAAAGTAGAATTTCTAAATTTGCCAATGACATCAAACTTGGGGATGTTGCAAACAGTGAGGATGATACCAATCGACTGCAACTGGACATAGAAAGGCTAGCAGAATGGGCAGATGGAATTTAATACAGAGAAGTGTGAGGTGATGCATTTTGGCAGAAGGAACAGGAAGAGGCAATATACACTTAATGGCACAGTTTTAAAGAGTGTGCAGGGACAGAGGGACCTGGGAGTTAATGTGCATAGGTCCCTGAAGGTGGCAAGACATATTGAGAGAGTGGTTAGCAAAGCATATGGGATCTTGGGATTCATAAATAGAGTTATTGAGTACAAAAATAGAGAACAATAGCAAAATACTGTAGATGCTGGAAATCTGAAATAACAACAGAAATTGCTGGAATAACTCAGCAGGCCAGGCAGCATCCGTGGAGAGAGAAACAGTGTTAATGTTTCAGGTCAAAGACCTTTCATCAAAACTGGAAAAAAGCAGGAAATGGAACAGATTTTACATCAAGTTTAGGGGCTGGGAAATGGGGGCGGGGATGAAAGAACAAAAGGGAAGATCTGTGATAGGATGGAAGGCAGGAGAAGTAAAGAGGCATTAAGAGATATTCAAGGCAAGAGGAGATGGTAATGGGACAGGTTAAGAAACAAAGGATGGCTCTAGACGAAGTGTGAATTGCGCTGGCAGAATGAAAGACAGCTGCCATGTGGGAGGGAAGAAAAAAAGGCACAAACAAAAAGTGTGGATAAAAAATATATATTTGATAGGGGCCGACGTTATGATCTTAAATTGTTGAACTCTATGTTGAGTCCAGAGGGCTGTAAAGTGCCTAATCGAAAGATGAGGTGCTGTTCCTCGCGCTTATGCTGAGCTTCCGTGGAACAATGCAAGAGGCCGAGGATGGTGAGGACTTAGTGGGAATGGAGCAGTGAATAAAAGTGACAGGTGACCGGAAGCTCGGGGTCCCCCTTACGGACTGAACGGAGGTGTTCCACAAAGCGGTCACTGCGTTTGGTCTCCCCAATGTAGAGGAGACCAGACTGTGAGCAGCGAATACAGTATACTAAATTGCAAGATGTACAAGTAAATCGCTCTTTCACCTGGAAGGGGTGTTTGGGGCCCTGGACAGTGGGAAGGGGGAAGGTATAAGGGCATGTGCTGCATCTCCTGCGCTTGCACGGGAAGGTGCCAGGCGAAGGGGGAGGGGTGCTGGGGTGATAGAGGAGTGGACTAGGGTGTTGCGGAGGGAGTGGTCACTACGGAATGCTGAAAGGGGAGGTGAGGGGAAGATGTATTTGGTGGTGGGATCACGCTGGAGGTGGCGGAAATGGTGAAGGATGATCCGTTGAATGTGGAGGCTGGTGGGGTGAAAGGTGAGGACAAGGGGAACACTATCGTGGTTCCGGGAGGGAGGGGCAGGGGTGAGGGCAGAAGTACGGGAGATAGAACGGACACAGCCGAGTAGCGGGGAATCCCCGGTTGAGGAAAAAGGAAGACATGTCGGAAGTACTGGTATGGAAGTGGCATCTTCGGAGCAGATGCGGCGGAGACGGAGAAACTGGGAGAATGGAATAGAGTCCTTACAGGAGGCGGGGTGGGAGGAAGTGTAGTCCAGGTAGTTGTGGGAGTCAGTGGGCTTGTAGTGAATGTTTGTCAATAACCTATCCCCAGAGATGGAGACTGAGAAGTCGAGGAAGGGAAGGGAAGAGTCGGAGATGGACCATGTGAAGGTGAGGGAAGGGTGGAAATTGGAAGCAAAGTGAATGAAATTGTCTAGTTCAGGGCGAGAGCAGGAAATGGCACCGATACAGTCATCAATGTACCAGAAAAAGAGGTGAGGGAGGGGACCTGAGTAGGACTGGAACAAAGAATGTTCCACATATCTCACGAAAAGGCAGGCAAAACTAGGACCCATGCGAAGTTATGCTGAATCTTTATAAAGTGCTGGTTGGGCCACAACTGGAGTATTGCATCCAGTTCTGGTCACCACACTTTAGGAAGGATGTGAAGGCCCTTGAGAGGGTGCAGAGGAGATTTACCAGAATGGTTCCGGGGATGGGAGCTCTTAGCTACAAGGGTAGGTTGGAGAAGCTGGATTTGTTTTTATTGGAGCAAAGGAGGTTGAGGGGTGATTTGCTAGAGGTGTCCATGATTATGATGGGTTTGGATAGGCTAGACAGGAAAGGTTGTTCCCACAATTGACTGGGGGACACAAATTTAAGGTTTTTGGCAAGAGATACAGGGGGGATGTGAGGAATTTTTTTTTTACATAGTGGGTGGTGATGACCTGGAATTCACTGCCAACGGAAGTGGTGGAAGTGGAGACACTCAATGTTTTCAAGGGGAGACTGGATAGGCACTTGAGGGAAATAAACTTGCAGGGCTACGGGGATCGAGCGGGGGACTGGGACTGACTGGATTGCTCTACAGAGAGCTGGCACAGACTCAATGGGCTGAATGGCCTCCTTCTGTGTCATTATGACTCTACGACTCTATGTTCAGGGAACTATAGACCAGTCAGCTTAACATCGGTGGTAGGAAAGATAATGGAATCCCTACTAAAGGAGAAAATAGAAGAACATCTAGAAACCAAAAATATAATAGTGAATAGTCAGCATGGATTTCAAAAGGGATAGTCTTGCTTGACCAACCTCATGGAATTTTTTGAAGAGGTAACAGAGAGAGTAGACAAGGGTAATGCAGTAGATGTAATTTATCTAGATTGTCAAAAGGCCTTCGATAAGGTACCACATAATAGACTAATAAATAAGGTCAGAGAATGCAGAGTCAGGGGACAAGTAGCAGAATGGACAGCTAGCTGGCTTCAAGACAGAAAGCAGATATTAGGGGTAAAGGGTAACTATTCAGAGTGGCAGATGCTAGGAATTGATGTTCCACAAGGATCAGTGCTGGAACCACTGTTGTTCACAATTTATATTAATGATTTAGTATTTGGAATCAAAAAGGCAATTTGTAAATTTGCAGATGACACCAAGTTGGGGGGCAGGGGGTGGGGCAGTCAATGCTGAGGAGGACAGCAACAAATTTCAGGAAGATATCAATAAACTTGCAGAATGGGCATATAATTGGTACATGAATTTCAACACAGGTGAGGTATTATATTTTGGTAGGAAGATTAGGGAGGTCACTTATTACTTGAAGTGTGCGAGCCTGGGTGTGGTGAGGAGCAAAGGGATCTCAGAGTACAAATCACTAAAAGTAGCAACACAGGTTAACAAGGCCATAAAAATGCTCACCAAGCATTAGGGTTTATTTCTACTCAGAGCTCCAACACGGCAAGAGAGCCCCAGTTGAGCAGAGGAAACGCTTCAAAGACACCTTCAAAGCCTCCTTGAAAAAGTGCAACATCCCCACCGACACCTGGGAATCCCTGGCCCAAGATCGCACAAAGTGGAGGAGAAGCATCCGGGAAGGCGCCGAACACCTCGAGTCTCTTCACCGGGAGCAAGCAGAAGCCAAGCGCAAACAGCGGAAGGAGCGCACGTCAACCCAAGCACCCCACCCACCCGCCCCTTCAACCACCATCTGCCCCACCTGTGACAGAGACTGTAGGTCCTGCATTGGACTCATCAGTCACCTGAGAACTCATTTTTAGTGTGGAAGCAAGTCATCCTCGGTTCCGAGGACTGCCTAAGAAGAAGAAGAGGGTTTATTTCTAGAGGGATAGAATTGAAAAGTAGTGAAGTTATGCTAAACTAGAATCGCAGACTGGGTCTCTTTTCTCTTGAAAAGAGAAGGCTGAGGGGTGACCTAATAGAGATCTTTAAAATGATGAAAGGTTTTGATAGAGTGGATACAGAGAGAGTGTTTCCACTTGTGGGGAAAAGCATAAGTAGAGGCCATCAATATAAGATAGTCACTAAGAAATCAAATAGGGAAACAGAAGAAATGTCTTTACCCAGAGAGTGGTGAGAATGTGAAGTGATTGGAGTGAATATTATAGATACATTTAAGGGGTGGTTAGATAAGCATATGAGGAAGAAGGAAATAGAGAGCGATGCTGATAGTTAGATGAGGAAAGATGGGAGGAGGCTCGAGTGGAGCATAAATGCTGGCATGGACTGGTTGGGCTGAATGGCCTGTTTCTGTGCTGTATATCCTATGTAAAACTGTTTCCAGTGGCAGATGGGTCGGTAACCAGGGGACACAGATTTAACGTGATTGGCAAAAGAACCAGAAGTGACATGAGGAAACATTTTTTTTACACAGCAAGTTGTTGTGATCTGGAATGCACTGCCTGAAAGGGTGATGGAAGCAGATTCAATAGTAACATGCAAAAGAGAATTGGATAAATACTTGAAGGGAAAAATTTATAGGGCTATGGGGAAAGAGCAGGGTGGCTCTACCAAAGAACTAGTACTGGCACGATAGACCAAATAGCCTCCTGTGCTGTATCATTCTATGATTCCAGGAGCCAACTTAATGGTTCTTCTCTGCACTGCCTGCATAGCTTGAATGTTTATCTCTTAATTAAACTAAGCATAGTATTTAAGTTGAATCTTTACCATTTTAGCATACTATCCTATCACTTTTACTCTACTGATCTAGGAATATAATTCAAATTTTAATTTTATTACAATCTACTAAAGCATTCTCAGATACCACTGTACTTGATCTTCAGCCATTTCTATACCATCCTTACCTTAAGGCAGATTTTATGAATAAACATACAATACAAACTTATCATTGAAATGTAGACTATGTGCACTGCATAGCACTGGGTTTATTTTACAATGATTCCACAACCACTCAGAGAACAGCGATCGCATAGGTTAATCCTGTTAAACTACCCATGACATAGTTTATTTAATAGTTCTGTTACTTTATTGCAAAAATAACTTTTATAATTGCTTGAACCAGTGCCATAAGCACAATATATATAAATTGTATTACATTACATAATATGACTACTTTAACAAATTGAAATTAGGAACATGTTATGCACTTAAAAAGATGCAAAATCACATTGTTGAGTATTTGCATATTACTATTGCATACATTTTTGTAACTGTGGTGTTTGTTTTTCTTATATTAATATAATGTCAAAATTATGGATGATGTTTGAAGAATAGTGGTTCCTATTTTAAGCGGTAATGTGTATGACATTGAGATCTGCTGTATTGTATTCTTAAAACTACAATTTGTTTACATAAACATCAGTTTCCAACAATGCACACAAATTGGCTGGAATTTTAATCTGGAGGTGGGTTTGGAGCAGGGATGGGGGCTAGAAAGTGGTTGGGAAACCTGTGTAAGATCTTGATGATCTCTCAGAGTTCTTGGACAAGACACAAATAGGCAGCAGCCAGTATGTTTGAGCAATAGATCAAGATTTATTAAGCTTACAGTATAATATACTTAACAACAGGCGATAGTTTAATGAGTAGCTCGCAGCCCTTGGTCTCTGGAGCCTCTCGCACATAGGTGATGTCATCTTCAGTCTATTTGTTCACTCTTGGTTCTTCACGGTAGATCTGAAGTTGTTCTTTGAGTATCGAGGTTTTAACCCTTTTCTTATCAAAAGTTCATTTGGCCAGTGTCCATATATGATCTTTAACAAAATCACCTTTTTTAATTGGTTCTAATGGTCAGAATACCATTGTCACTCAGACTAAGGGTAGCATCTTGGCCCCGCCTGACTCAGTATTTTTCCGACAACTTTACCATGTTCATCATTATCTTGTTTATACGTTCTTCACCCCATTGGAATTTACCTTATCTCTCTTATTTCTAGCTTCCCTGGTACAAGTAGTGTTAAGCAAACTCTAATTAAGCTCAGCATTATAATATATTATTTTGTAGCAATTCGTGTGCATCGCCACTAAATAATCGAGTTCGACTTTGACGAACTATAAATAAGTTGTTTATTTACAGGAACAGGTTAAATACAACAGGTAAGGTAGCAGGTAAGATGGCTGACTGTAGGAGCACCGTGGTGTAGGCCTTTCCCCAGCGGGGATGCCACGAGGACTGACTAGAAGTTTCCGAGCTCAACTGTTAGCAGGTTCCGAGCTCAACTGCCAGCAGGTTCAGGGCTCAACTGCTAGCTGGTTCCGAGCTCTACTGTTGGAAGGTTCCAAGCTCTGACGTCATCGCACAGAGTATAGGAGAGAAGCTTGAGTATAGTAATAGATACATACAGTAAGGTAAGTTAAAGGGAATTATGTATCTCAATGTAAGGGACAACCGGTGGTACCGCCACATAGGCCCCCCCAGAATTCGTTTTAACGAAAGTCCAAGGATGAGATGGTCTGACGAGCTGGTGGTCACGGCGGTCGTGCTGTCTCGACTTGGTAGGCGAGGTCTGAAGATGCTGCTCGTGAGCGGATCCTTACGCGCATCGTGGCGAATAAAACGTATCCGTCAGGCGAAGGAACATGGAAACGTGCGAAACAGCAGGCCTTGTCAGAGTGACGGGCAGGTCGGGCGGACGCGGGCGATGAGCCTGTTGATGTTGGAACAAGTCCTTGTTCTGACGAAATCTGCAGGAACGCCGACGGGCGATCCAGAAGGACTTGACAGGCGAGGTTGGTGAACTCGCCGACAGGTGAGCGAAACCTTCAGGAGGCTGGTGCACGCGGAACGGTGCATGCCATAGTGCTACGACGTTAACACAACAGAGGGTGAAGAGTTACTGCGTTGACCAGTGATCGATGAGGCCAGCAACTTTCACGTGGCTGATCGCGGCCGCAGGATGCCCGTTGGACCCGTCCTCTATGTGTGCAGCTTCAGTAGACGTTTGCGTTTGTTAAAGGGAAAACTGGAGAAAGGGCGGCAACGGTCAGGTTGTTGTTGCTTTCGGGAGGGGTAAACTCTGCCTGGAGGGCGGCAACACTTGTAGTTGTTGTAGATTTAGGAGAAAACAGCTGTGAAGGTGGCAACGCTTTTCGTTCACGCCGAAACTTGTAGTAGGTAACACAACCAGCAGGATGACGGGCTGGTGCGTCGTCGGCGGGAAAGGAGTCTTCGTTTTTCACGAGGGATAGGTCCTCGTGGTTCGCGAGGGATGGGTCCTCGTGCGCGAGGAGTGCGTCCTCATGTTTCATGGGGGTGAGTCCTCGTGGTATCCCCGCAGGGCGTGCTCCGATTTTGTGGGCCGAACATGCTGTACCCCGCGCTTGGAGAGATGTATACTTGCTGTTGCTTTGGACGTAGAGGCGGACGATCCGTGTGGCAGTAGGAAAGACAAGTACGGGGACCGTAAGCAAGTGCATGGTCAGCGCCGCATCGATGTTCTCGTCGAACGGGGCTTCTACCTTTATAAAGCACGAGGGAGACTGTGGCTCCCTGGATTGCGGTAGCGACAGCAAAACGGCTGGTGCTTCCATGGCGTGCTTCTTTTGTGAAAATTGCTCACAAAAAAAAACGGGGTCCGGTTGAGTTTTGTCCGTGTCAAACGGGATCTGCTCCAGACTGCGCTTACCTTGCAAATACATTCGCAAAGATGGGGTCGCCTTTGGAGGAATCGATATTAGGCGGTTGCTGTTCCGTGGTTGTTCGTCGGTCGTCTTGTGGGAAGACGAGGTTCAGGCGCGCGTTGCTACCGTGAAAATCGTTCACGGATACGGGTTCACCAATTGTAGTGTTGGAATTGATGAGCTCCCGTACTCACGTCGTTGGGTCACCAATGTAGCGATTCGTGTGCATCGCCACTAAATAATCGAGTTCGACTTCGACGAACTATAAATAAGTTGTTTATTTACAGGAACAGGTTAAATACAACAGGTAAGGTAGCAGGTAAGATGGCTGACTGTAGGAGCACCGTGGTGTAGGTCTTTCCCCAGCGGGGACGCCACGAGGACTGACTAGAAGTTTCCGAGCTCAACTGCTAGCAGGTTCCGAGCTCTACTGTTGGAAGGTTCCAAGCTCTGACATCATCACACAGAGTATAGGAGAGAAGCCTGAGTATAGTAATAGATACATAGAGTAAGGTAAGTTAAAGGGAATTATGTATCTCAATGTACGGGACAACCGGTGGTACTGCCACAATTTAACAATTTAATCTTCACTCGCAGCCTGTGGCTGTTTGTTATCAAAATTATTTCTGACTGTCCTTGTGGCTACATTTGAACAAGCCTTACTATTTCCATACCCACAGGGAATTATGGGTATGATTAGTTGGTCAATGACTGCACTTAAATTTATACATATATGATTCTCATCTACTAAGGACCTCTAAATATCAGTCTTACGTACACCTGGGAGAACCGGTTTCCTGCAGGCATGGCCAAATTTAATGGCAGGGCTTGTTTAACATTTCAAAGCTTTGTCTTCCACCACAGCCAGCCAGATGAGAGGCTGGCTGCCTTTGGGCAGGTAGGCCTGTGGCACTAGGATGCAGAGAGGAGGGAGGGATTGGTCGGGGGGTGGTGATGGTGAATCGGGGCCAAAGGAGTATCAGGGCGGGGGAATTGGGGCCAGAGGATGATCGGTGGAGTGTGAATTGGGGCTGGAGGATGATTGGGGTGTGGTCAAGAGCTGGAGGAGGTTCAGGGTGTGGTCAGGGGACAGAGGATTATCGGGGTTGGAAGTGGGAGGCCAGGAGGGTGAGCGGGAGCCTGGGGGGAGGATGGGGTGGATTGGATGCATCGAAGGGAGGGGTTAGAGGCCTCGGAGAGGGGGAATCATAGGCCTCTGGAGGGGAGGTCAGGAGGAGATTAGAGGCCTCGTGAGGGGAATCGGAGGCATCGGGAGGGGAGGACGTGGGGAGATTGGCGGCTTCGAGTGGGGGGATTGGAGGCCATGGGAGAGGAGGTGGGGGGGTGATCCAAGGCCTCGGGGAGGGTGGGTAAGGCAGGGACGATGGATCCAGCAGATAAGTTTAAAGGCGCTTACCTCCTGGATCCAGCAGTCCTTGCCTCCCTTTAACTGGCGGCTTCCTCGAGGACCGGGAGAGTTTAATTTGTAATGGCGGATCACCATGAGGCACGCCAGCCTCATTATAATATTTAAATAGACGACCCGCCTCCTGGGAGCGAGTTGACTGCCTGCCCCTGTCCTGCCTCCATTAAAACCGGAAGTGGGCGGGTTGGGGTTGGGATTCAGCTTTTTAACTCTTTAACCTCCCACCCGACCCGACCCGACCCGACCCAACCCACCCATTCTCTTGGGTTAAAACTCCCCTCATTGTATCCACCTATCTTCGTTCATTTTGCAATAGCTTTCAAAAAATCTAGGAATATTCTTAAATATGTTCCATTAGGTTGTGAATCTCTTTAAAGTATTCAACTGTCATTAATTATCATATTATGATTGCTAAGTAAGATTACTCTTACTTGAAATCCTTCATACATGACTGAATTTATTATGTGATGCCATCCGTAGAAACAGCACTGAATTTAAGTTATTAAAGATCAGCATTTTGAACTGTGATATGATTCATAAAGCTAGACTCTATTTTGAATTGTTCCTGGCTGTTTCAAATAACTGTAGTTTTCTGCAGGGATTGCTGGTACCAATTAGGAACTATTATAACTCAGGACTAATTTGTAAGGAGTCAGCTAATGATTCATATTAATCCAAAGGCTTTTTGATGAATACAGCCTCTGGCCAATGTTCCTACTCATATCTTCAAGTTAACTGAGCAGAGCAGAGGCAGACATAAATCCAAAGCCACTTCCTCTGTGAACTTAAACATACAATGAAATTAAAATCATGCATTTGGAATAAAAGAATAACGACAGTCTAATTTCTTGGGATTCTAAAATCTTCTTAATCAAATGAGTCTGGACAGCCGTAATCCAGTTCTCAGTAGATATGGGTCAATAGCAGAAAACAGTTCATATTTTGACAGTAAGAATAGTCCTATTCACAAAATATTCAGTAGCTTCTTTGTTACCTGGTGATCTCTTTATTTCTGTATCTCTAAACATACCACCCCAGCACTCGCTGGTTCAATCCATTTAGATACCTAACCTAACCTATGAGGTGATCTTGAACATAAGAACATAAGAAATAGGAGCAGGAATAGGCCATTTGGCCCTTCGAGCCTGCTCTGCCATTCAGACCATCATGAGCCCTGCCACTCCATGACAAAGCAATGTTAGATTGCAAAAATATTCCACCATCAATACTATATTTGACATTGAAAAAAAGATCAAGATGAGGCAGACTTCAATGCAAATGGAAAAGCTTTTTGCTGATCTACAGTCTTTCCGATGTTTCTGAGCAGATTTATCCTTATGGGAATTAGACCAATGTCAAAGACTTGTCACTTGGCATGCTTCTTGATCTTGATTGCAATAGGTAACAATTCTTCAACAATTTAGGAATTTTGCCAGTTGTTTTAATCTCCTTTTCTTAGATTGCCCTTGGAATAAGAACATAAGAAATAGGAGCAGGAGCCTGCTCTGCCATTCAATAAGATTATGGCTGATCTTCTACCTCATCTCCACTTTCCTGAACTATCCCCATATCCCTTGATTCCCTCAATATCCAAAAATCTATCAATCTCTGTCTTGAATATACTCAACGACTGAGTCTCCACAGCCCGCTGGGGTAGAGAATTCCAAAGATTCACCAGCCTCTGAGTGAAGAAATTTCTCCTCATCTCAGTCCTAAATGGCTGACCCCTTATTCTGAGACTGTGACCCCTGATTCTAGACTCGCCAGTCAGGGGAAACATCCTCCCTACATCTACCCTGTCAAGCCCTGTAAGTATTTTGTATGTTTCAATGAAATCACCTCTCATTCTTCTAAACTCTAGAGAATATAGGCCAAGTCTACTCAATCTCTCCTCATAGGACAATTCCCCCATCCCAGGAATCAGTCTGGTGAACCTTTGTTGCACTCCCTCTATGGCAAGTACATCCTTCCTTAGGTAAGGAGATCAAAACTGTACACAATACTCCAGGTGTGGTCTCACCAGGGCCCTATATAATTGCAGTAAGATGTATTTACTCTTATACTCAAATCCTCTTGTAATAAAGGCCAACATACCATTTACTTTCCTAATTGCTTGCTGTGCCTGCATGTTAACTTTCAGTGATTCATGTACAAGGACACCCAGGTCCCTCTGAACACCAACATTTTCCAATCTCTCGCCATTTAAATAATGCTCTGCTTTACTATTTTTCCTACCAAAGTGGATAACTTCACATTTCTCCACATTATATTCCATTTGCCATGTTCTTGCCCACTCATTTAGCCTGTCTATATCCCCTTGAAGCCTCCTTGCAGCCTCCTCACCGGCTACACAGGATGTAATGATCCCAAGTAATGGCCTAATATGTGCATTATGCCTAAATGGTCACAAACAGGATGAAGGTTTGGATAATCATATTGTCATTTATTTTCAGTTAAGGAACTCTTCCCATGTCAGGGCAAGGAACTCATACAGCAATCTGACTGATGCTAGGTAAACAGCGAGATCAGTGAGGATAAGCTGCATGGGCCATTTTAACTGTCTGTCCGCCTGGTTTCATCAGGTGGACAGGATATAAGCGACCGTTACAATACAGATGATGAGTGAATCACCAATAATTTCAGACATTCTGAGCAGTACTCCATTTTAGAGGATGAGAAAACTGAACATAAAAACTCCTGTATGACTTATGTTGTGATATGTATGCAAACATGCTGCCTTAACATAATGACGCAAAAATTGCAGCCCACGGCATAGCTCTGGAGTGTCTCGCAGACCTGTAAATAGAATACGCACCTACCTGATGGGAGCCCTCCTTCGTAAACTTGCTCTCTGACGCTGCGTACTGGAGGGCAGCGTAATGGACCACGGACCCCAGGGCTGCAGCCTGTGTGGAAGCGTACCTGGGATCACATGGGCCTGGTCCTCCAATCAGGAAACAGGATTAGATTTGACATCATTTCAGAAGGGAATCCTGTAATCAGATTTCATTACAATTACTTTACAGGATTGGAATGTAATTGCTAATTAGCTTCATTCCACCAACTTCACTACATCTTAGTTCTGTTAATAAAAATTAAATTTTCCTGATAATGAGCAACATTATTAAAACTCCAATCTTTGCAGAAACAAGAAAAACTCATTTGATACAATTAAACAATCTGATTTCCGAGATGTAAATGGTTAAAACATACCTGAGGTATTTTTTTTATTCGTTCATGGGATGTGGGCGTTGCTGGCAAGGCCAGCATTTATTGCCCATCCCTAATTGCCCTTGAGAAGGTGGTGGTGAGCTGCCTCCTTGAACCGCTGCAGTCCGTGTGGTGAAGGGACTCCCTCAGTGCTGTTAGGGAGGGAGTTCCAGGATTTTTACCCAGCGATGATGAAGGTGCTGCGATATATTTCCAAGTCAGGATGGTGTGTAACTTGCAGGTCATGGTGTTCCCATGCGCCTGCTGCCCTTGTCCTTCTAGGTGGTAGAAGTCAAGGGTTTGGGAGGTGCTGCCGAAGAAGCCTTGGTGTGTTGCTGCAGTGCATCTTGTAGATGGTACACACTGCAGCCACGGTACGCCAGTGGTGGAGGGAGTGAATGTTTAAGGTGGTGGATGGGGTGCCAATCAAATGGGCTGCTTTGTCCTGGATGGTGTCGAGCTTCTTGAGTGTTGTTGGAGCTGCACTCATCCAGGCAAGTGGAGAGTATTCCATCACACTCCTTACTTGTGCCTTGTAGATGGTGGAAAGGCTTTGGGGAATAAGGAGGTGAGACACTTGCCGCAGAATACCCAGCCTCTGACCTGCTCTTGTAGCCACAATATTTATGTGGCTGATCCAGTTAAGTTTCTGGTCAATGTTGATGATGGAGGATTCGGCGATGGTAATGCCGTTGAATGTCAAGGGGCAGTGGTTAGACTCTCGCTTTTTGGAGATAGTCATTGCCTGGCACATGTGGTGCGAAATTACTTGCCAGTTATCAGCCCAAGCCTTAATGTTGTCCAGGTCTTGTTGCATGCGGGCATGGACTGCTTCATTATCTGAGGAGTTTGCTGTACAGTCATCAGCGAACATCCCCACTTCTGACCTTATGATGGGGGCGAAGGTCATTGATGAAGCAGCTGAAGATGGAAGGGCCCAGGACACTGCCCTGAGGAACTCCTGCAGCGATGTCCTGGGGCTGAGATGATTGACCTCCAACAAGCACAACCATCTTCCTTTGTGCTGGGTATGACTCCAGCCAATGGAGAGTTTTCCCCCTGATTCCCATTGACTTCAATTTTACTAAGGCTCCTTGATGTCACAATCAGTCAAATGCTGCCTTGATGTTAAGGGCAGACATTCTCCCCTCGCCTCTGGAATTCAACTCTTTTGTCCATGTTTGGACCAAGGCTGTAATGAGTGGTCTTGGCGAAACACAAACTGAGCATCGGTGTAAAGGTTGTTGGTAAGTAAGTGCCGCTTGAAAGTACTGTCGACGACACCTTCCATCACTTTGCTGATGATTAATAGTAGTCTGATGGGGTGCGAATTGGCCGGATTGGATTTGTCCTGCTTTTTGTGGACAGGACATACCTGGGCAGTTTTCCACATTGTCAGTGTTGTAGCTGTATTGGAATAGCTTGGCTAGAGGCATGGCTAGTTCTAGAGCACAAGTCTTCAACATGACAGCTGGGATGTTGTCCGGGCCCATAGCCTTTGCTGCATTTAATATGCTCAGATGTTTCTTGATATCACATGGAGTGAATCGAATTCGCTGAAGACTGGCTTCTGTGATGGTGGGGACCTCAGGAGGAGGCCGAAATGGATCATCTATTCGGCACTTCTGGCTGAAGATGGTTGCAAACGCTTCAGCCTTGTCTTTTGCACTCACGTGCTGGGCTCTGCCATCATTGAGGATGGGGATATTCATGGCGCCTCCTCCTCCTGTTGTTTAATTGTCCGCCACCATTCACGACTGGATGTGGCAGGACTATAGGTCTTTGATCTGATCCGTGGGGTCACTTAACTTTATCTATAGCATGCAGCATCAGCTGTTTAGCATGCATGTAGTCCAGTGTTGCAGCTTCCCCAGGTTGGCACCTCATTTTTACGTACACCTGGTGCTGCTCCTGGCATGCTCTTCTGCACTCCTCATTGAATCAGGGTTGGTCCCCTGGCTTGGTGGTAATGGTAGAGTGAGGGATATGCTGGGCCATGTGGTTACAGATTGTGATGGAATACAATTCTGCTGCTGCTGATGGCCCACAATGCCTCATGAATGCCCAGATTTGAGCTGCTAGATCTGTTCTGAATCTATTCCATTTAGCACGGTGGTAGTGCCACATCACACGATGGAGGGTGTCCTCAGTGTGAAGACGGGACTTTGTCTCCACAAGAACTGTGCAGTGGTCACTGTACCAGTGCCGCCATGGACAGATGCATCTGAGACAGGTAGATTGATGAGGACGAGGTCAAGCATGTTTTTCCCTCGTGTTGGTCTCTCACCACCTGCCACAGGCCCAATCTGGCAGTTATGTCCTTCAGGACTCAGCCAGCTCAGTCAGTAGTGGTGCTACCGAGCCAGTCTTGGTGGTGGACATTGAATTTCCCCACCCAGAATACATTCTGTGCCCTTGCTAGTCTCAGTGCTTCTTCCAAGTGGTGTTCAACATGAAGGAGTACTGATTCATGGTGTATTTGAACTTTCAGAAGGCTTTCGATAAGGTCCCGCATAAGAGATTAGCGTGCAAAGTTAAAGCATATGGGATTGGGGGCAAGGTACTGACTTGGATAGAGAACTGGCTGGCAGACAGGAAGCAAAGAGTTGGAATAAATGGCTCTTTTTCCAAGTGGCAGGCAGTGACTATTGAGGTACCGCAGGGATCGGTGCTAGGACCCCAGCTATTCACAATATATATTAATGATCTAGACGAGGGAACTACATGTAATATCTCCAAGTTTGCAAACGACACAAATCTGGGTGGGCATGTGTGCTGTGAGGGGGATGCAGAGAAACTCCAGTATGATTTGGACAGGTTGGGTGATTGGGCAGATGTATGGCAGATGCAGTATAATGTGGATAAATGTGAGGTTATCCACTTTGGTGGCAAAAACAGGAAGGCAGATTATTATCTGAATGGCAATAGATTGGGAGAAGGGGAAGTGCAACGAGACCTGGGTGTCCTTGTGCACCAGTCGCTGAAGGTAAGCATGCAGGTGCAGCAGGCGGTTAAGAAGGCAAATGGTATGTTGGCCTTCATAGTGAGAGGATTCGAGTACAGGAACAAGGATGTCTTGCTGCAGTTGTACAGGGCCTTGGTGAGACCTCACCTTGAGTATTGTGTGCAGTTTTGGTCGCCTTATCTGAGGAAGGATGTTCTTGCCATGGAGGGAGTGCAGCAAAGATTCACCAGACTAGTACCTGGGGTGGCAGGAATGACATATGAGGAGAGATTGGGTCGATTGGGCTTATACTCACTGGAGTTTAGAAGAATGAGAGGGGATCTCATTGAAACTTATAAAATTCTAACAGGGCTAGACAGACTAGATGCAGGAAGGATGTTCCTGATGGCGGGGGAGTCCAGAACCAGGGGTCACAGTCTAAGGATAAGGGGTAAGCCATTTAGGACAGAGATGAGGAGGAATTTCTTCACCCAGAGAGTGGTGAACCTGTGGAATTCTCTACCACAGAAGGCCGTTGAGGCCAATTCATGAAATATATTCAAGAAGGAGTTAGATATATTTCTTAAAGCTAAAGGGATCAAGGGATATGGGGAGAAGGCAGGGACAGGGTACTGAGTTTGGATGATCAGCCATGATCTCATTGAATGGCGGATCAGGCTCGAGGGGCCGAATGTCCTACTCCTGCTCCTATCTTCTATGTTTCTATGTTTCTATCAGCTGAGGGAGGGCGGTAATTGGTAATCAGCAGGAGGTTTCCTCTTCCCTTCTTGACCTCAAGCCATGAGACTTCATGGGGTCCAGAGTCAATGTTGAAGACTCCCAGGGCCACTCCCTCATGACTGTATACCACTGTGCTGCCACCTCTAGTAGGTCTGTCCTGCCGGTGGGACAGGACATACACAGGGATGGTGATGGAGTAGCCTGGGACATTGGCTGTAAGGTATGATTCTGTGAGTGTGACTATGTCGGGCTGTTGCTTGACTAGCCTGTGGGACAGCTGAGGACTTTGCAGGGTTGACTGGGCTGGGTGTGCTGTTTTCATGTTCAAAGCCAGTTCCTAGGTCAATGCCGGGTGGTCTGTCCAGTTTTATTCTTCACATTGATCCTCTTCCGCTGTTGCAAACAGGCCCTGTGCCAATTTGATTCAACCATAAAATTTTCGTACGCAATTGCTGGGCAGTTGGTGGGCAAATGGCCCAACTCTGTGCCAGCAATTGTTTTTTCTTTGGCCGTGCAGATGATCTGTCAACGCGTACATTGGCAGATCGCAATGTTGGGGATTTAGCGCAAGCGCATGCGGAAATCCCAAACTTGCGGGCCATTTCAAAGGCGGTATGACAGCTTACTCTGAGAGAATGCCGCCACACCCATCGCAAATTCTGGCCCAATAATTTGTGTCAAGCATCACTTCCATGATAGCTCGAAATGGAAGACAATACAGTCTGTTTTCTGCACTAATCATTAAAAATATTAAAACAATTTAATCTAAGAAACAAAATACAATTATTGATAGATAAGTGCCCCCCCTTCCCCACCTCAAAAAAGAATTGCTTGGAATCAATGCTTAGATAATGCATGTAGATGTCTATTTCAAAGGAATTCCCATATTGCAAGGTTAATAATTGCAGATAGCAAATTAGCTGCAAAGCAGCCTTGTGAAGTTATCTGGACTGCATTTGAAGGTCTTACTAATGGGTGACAAATGCTTAATGACATTATAGATTTTTTTTGGGTGGCGAGGGTGGTTATAATCTGAATTCCACAATATTCATTCTCTTGACAGCCTCTAAACAAATTACACGGCAACTAATTCCCCAGAACAACTGAAACCAGTTCCAAGAACCTTTTAAAATAGAAACAAAAAGTGCTGGAAGTATTCAGCAGGTCGGGCAGTACCTGAAGACAGAAAAGCATAGGGTTAAGGTTTTGGGTCCATATTCTGAAGACCTGGCCCAGTGAGAATGGTGCATGGGGTGGGGGGTTAATATTGTCTGACTAGCCAAGGTCAGTATTAAAGATCTGCTCCTTTTTTAGAACTACTTGTGAGCCAGAAGGAGCAGGAGTGCTCCCCCCAGGCCCCTCAAGGAACACCCCTAATCTTGCTGGAACCCTCGATCCCCGACCTCTTGCAAAGCCCTCCTTCCACTGACAGCCAGGGACTGTCCCCTGGGTCCCCTGCTGTGGCCTCCTGCTGCTAAATTTCTACTCCTGCCTGCTGGCCAGGCAGTTAATCTGGCTAGCTGTCGCACGAGAGCAAGCAAAGAGTTATTTAAACGAGGACTTGGTGTTAAAATCGGCAAAAGGTCATCAACCTTAAACGTTTTAGGCCAGATATTCCGATCCCTATGGGTGTGTATGTGCCGTGTACACACCCATAGGAGCATCGGAAATGCCGGTTTCAGGCATGCCAAGCGCACGCGCTTAAAACCAGCATTTCCGATCTGTCAAGAATGGTCTTGACAGATCCTCCGGCTGCCCTGGAGAAGGGCCTCTGTGGGCGGATAGTTCCGCTTTCTGGAGACCCTCCGACTGCAGAAAACCCTTCGAAATCTTATGCCTGATAAAAGCAGGCATAAGGCTTGCATTTACCAGCATAAGATTTGAAAAAAGTAAAACAAAAATATTTTCACTCATTTATCATTTATGGATTTCAGTAAGGCTTTTGATAAAGTCCCGCATAGGAGACTGGTCAGGAAGGTAAGAGCCCATGGGATCCAGGGTGCCTTGGCACATTGGATCCAAAACTGGCTTAGTGGCAGAAGGTAGAGGGTGATGGTGGAAGGTTGTTTTTGTGACTGGAAGCCTGTGTCCAGTGGGGTACCGCAGGGATCGATGTTGGGTCCCTTGCTGTTTGTGGTCTACATTAATGATTTGGATGTGAATGTAAAAGGCATGATCAGTAAGTTCGCAGATGACACGAAAATTGGTAGGGTGGTAAATAGCGAGGAGGGAAGCCTCAGGCTACAGGACGATATAGATGGGTTGGCCAGATGGGCGGAACAGTGGCAAATGGAATTTAACCCTGAAAAGTGTGAGGTGATGCATTTTGGATGGACTAACAAGGCAAGGGAATACACAATGAATGGTAAGACCCTAGGAAAGACAGAGGATCAGAGGGACCTTGGTGTGCATTTACATAGATCCCTGAAGGCAGCAGAACAGGTGGGTAAGGTGGTTAAAAAGGCATATGGGATACTTGCCTTCATTAGCCGAGGCATAGGATATAAGAGCAGGGAGGTTATGATGGAGCTGTACAAAACGCTGGTAAGGCCACAGCTGGAGTACTGTGTGCAGTTCTGGTCGCCACACGATAGGAAGGATGTGATTGCTTTGGAGAGGGTGCAGAGGAGATTTACCAGGATGTTACCTGGGCTGGAGCGCTTCAGCTATGAAGAAAGACTGGAAAGGCTGGGGTTGTTTTCCTTGGAGCAGAGAAGGCTGAGGGGGGACCTGATTGAGGTGTACAAAATTATGAGGGACATAGATAGGGTAGATAGAAAGGAACTTTTCCCCTTAGTAGAGGGGTCAATAACAAGGGGGCATAGATTCAAGGTAAGGGGCAGGAGGTTTAGAGGGGATTTGTGTAAAAACTTTTTCACCCAGAGGGTGGTTGGAATCTGGAACTCACTGCCTGAAAGGGTGGTAGAGGCAGGAACCCTCACAACATTCAAGGAGCATTTGGATGAGCACTTGAAATGCCATAGCATACAAGGCTACGGACCAAATGCTGGAAAATGCGATTAGATTTGACAGGGCTTGATGGCTGGCGCGGACGCGATGGGCCGAATGGCCTCTTTCTGTGCTGTATAACTCTATGGCCTAGAAATTGGGTATAGCCCTGCTTGAGGCGTTAGAATTGGCGCTGCGCAAAGTTTATAGCCAGACGAAACTTATCGCTGCCTGGCGAGATATTGGGTTGCATCGCCCCCAAAGGGGATTGAGGCGCGAAATCAGACGTTGCACGGGGCTCCTAATGCACAAAAGTTCAGGCGCTACCCAATATCGGCGCGGACGGGCGCAGCGCAGGTGATCTCAATTACCGCAAACCACGAGACTTCCAGGCGCCGGCCGGCTCTTAAAGGGGTGGGTCAGTCAGCCTGAGCTGCCACACTCAACGCTCTGTAGGCCTCAGAATCGGCGCTCGCCCTTCTCTGGCACAAGAAACTTGGTCAGGATGGAGAAGGTGAGACAGAGAGCAGAGCGCTTCAGCACTGAGGCTCTGGGCCAGCTGGTGTCTGCAGTTGAGCGCCGTCGAGATGTTCTGTATCCTGACAATGGCATGAGGCCGAATCAAAAGGCTTACCGGCGATCTTGGAGGGAGGTTTCTCTGAGGGTCAACTCCAGCAGCATGGCGACCAGGACCTCTGTTCAGTGCAGGAAGAAATTCAACGACCTCACTCGGGTCGTTAGGGTGAGTGTTGGTTATGCAAACTTCTGATTCCCTCCATCTGCACCTGACTTCGAGCAGCCTGTTGCCATGATGCCCCAATGGCTATCTGTCAGCAAGCACCCATGGCCCTTTCTGGGCACACACATGGACATTTCACTCAAGGCCTCATGTAAGGGCTCTTGCACCAAGGGGGGCATGCGATGATCTCTCAAGGCCTCATGTAAGGGCTCTTGCACCATGGGGGGCATGAGATGATCTCTCAAGGCATCATGTTACAGAACTTCCCCTTCTTTCCCCTGCAGTCCAAGCTGGCGGCGAGGCGAAAGGACCAGACTCGAACCGGTGGCGGGCCTCCACAAGTCGTCACTCTGACGGATCTCGAGGAGAGAGTGCACCAGATTCTTGGAGGACGTCTGTCTGGTCCTGTTACCACTGCAGCTGCCGACCCCATTTCCGACAGCGAGGGTAAGGCTCTCTCCTTTTTCAGCTGTTTCCTTCCACTTGGTCCCCCCGCCAGCATGCTTCCTCAGTGTGCAGCCATATCAGAGCCTTGCCGCAATCTGGCATGCCTTTCCGCCAACCTGTCCTTTTGCTAAAGCCACTCTTCCACCTCCCTGCTTTCAGATGATGCATCACCAACTCGGGCTCAACGCCCTGAAGCTGCCAGTGCCAGTGCCTCCGAAGGCAAAGATCAGGAGGAAGCTGGACCATCCGTTCCAATCTCAGGGGAGCATACACATCTACAGACTGCGGATAGTAGTTCCCTGGGGGGGAGGGGGTGGGCTCTGAGGATCAGCCAGTTGCCGGAACAAGCGGCATGCAGCAACGCAAGGGGGGTAGGCAAGTTCGGCCACCGTCTCCCCGGAGGGCAAGGCAGGTAGTGATGACTGCTGCACAGAGTGCAGAGGAGGTGCATCGCCTGGCTGAAATGAGCACCCAGGCCCGGCTCAGGCACACTGAGCTGATGGCTGCAGTGGGGAGGATGCCTCAGTCAATAGATATACTGGCAAAGACTGTGTTGGACTTCGGGGCAACAATGGAGAGGACTCTCCAGGGCTTCGGGGCAACAATGGACAGGACTCTCCAGGGCTTCGGGCCAACAATGGAGAGGACTGTCCAGGGCTTCGAGGCCGCTATGGAAAGGACTGTTCAGGGCTTCGGACAATCCCTGGAAAGGTCTGTCCAGGGCTTGTCCGAGGCAGTGGAGCGGTCGGCAACGGCCTTGTCCGAAGCAATGGAAAGAACTGTCCAGGGCTTCTCCGAAGCACTGGCACCTGGCTCACAGGTCCTCACTGCTGCCACGCAGTCACTTGCCGGCCTCGTCCACACCCAGATTGAGGCAACACAAACTCTCACTGCAGCCACCCTATCTGCATCAGCTAGGATCACCCCGAACCCTTCCAGTCCCATACAAGGCCAGGAATCAGTGGAGCATGCGATTGTGGCGGATGAGCCGAGCCAGTCCCCTCAGAGAGCCAGTGTGTCGTCCGACCATGGTGCAGGTGTCCTCTCTTGGCAGGTGACCATTGCACATGCCAGCGCTGGTACATCTGCAGTGCAGCTGCCACCACCTGCAGGGCACACTGCTTCCAGCCATGCTCAGATCAAGCATCCTGCGTCCGCACCCTCCAAGCCCAGAGGTCGGCCAGGCCGTCCCTCAGGGGCTTCTGCGCTTCCACACAGTCAGCAGGCGTCCCCCAGCCTTCACCCTGCCACTGGAGTTCAATTACGTAGGAGCAGCAGGGAGGGAAGGGGCCGACCGCGAAAGAGAAGTCGTTCTCCATCAAGGGGCCAGCAGTAGAGGGAGTTGCTGAGACGTTTCTTTGGCCAAATTCAAGGACACCCTCACCTGTTGTAATTGTTGGAAATGGTTTGTTTAGTTTTGCGGCTTTGCCGAAGAGTTAACTGTTATTTTGTTAGCTATGTCTGTTGACATGACGTTGGTTTGCTGTAATGAAAGACTTTTGTGACAATAAAGAGAAGTTTTAATGTGCTATGGTGCACGTGACTAATTTCAGTGATGCTGGCCTTCAGAGGCTTTCAAACATCCAAAGTGCACAGGAGTAAAGACACTCATCATTCCGCCAGAGAGGCCTCGAAACGAGTCCTCATGAGCCTCTGACGGATGGCCCTTCCACTTTCAGGAGCCCTTCCATCTTCCTCCTCCTCCTCCTCCTGCTCCTCGTCCGCATGCTCCTCCTCCTCCTCCTCCTCCTCCTCATCCTCGACCGCCTGCTCTGCTGGTCGTTGAGGGACAGCTGGAATTGGCTGGGTGCGTCGAATCACCAAGTTGTGGAGCATGCAGCAGACAACGACGATATGACCCACTTGCTCCGGCGAGTACTGCAGGGCTCCCCCCAAATGGTCCAGACATCGGAAACGTTTTTTGAGCACACCAATAGTGTGCTCTACAATGTTCCTGGTCGCCTGATGGCTGCTGTTGAACAGCTCTTCTGCTGGGGTGGCGGCCAGACGGAGTGGTGTCATCAGCCATGGGCAGCGAGGATAGACCTTGTCCCCAATAAGCCAGCCTCGTGGTCAAGCCGGCCCCTCAAAAAGGTCACAAACTGAGGTCTGCCGCAGGATAAAGGCATCGTGGCTGCTCCCTGGGAATTGGGCGTTGACTGCCATGATGATTTGGCGGTGGTCACAGACCAGCTGCACGTTGAGGGAGTGGAACCCCTTGTGGCTGCGGAAGTCCTCAGGATTCTGGAATGGCGCCCTCAAAGCCACATGTGTACAGTCAATCGCCCCCTGCATCATGGGGAAGTCCGCAATAGCAGCGAAGCCCTGCGCGCGCTCCGCCTGCTTCTCCAGGGTCAGAGGGAAGGTGATGAATTTACGCCTTCGCCTATAAAGGGCAGCTGTAACTTGCCAGATGCAACAGTGAACTGCAACCTGAGAGATATTCGCAAAGCCCCGAATGGCTGACTGAAAGGATCCGTTGCCATAAAAATTGAGGGCAACAGTCAGTTTAACGGCCACCGACAGAGAGGTCCTGCACCGTAGACGCGGCTGCAGATCCTCAGCAAGCAGGTGGCACGGCTCAGTAACAACGTCCCTCCCGAATCGGAGCCTTCGCACACACTGCTCCTCCGACATGTCAAGGTATGACACCTGCTGCCTAAAGACCCTCGCAGCATACCCTCGGATTGGCCGACCTCCATTGCCCCTCCTCCTTCTGGCCAATCCCGGCCCTCTCTCCCGCCGTCTCTCTGCCCCTTCATAGTGTTCGGCCATGAGGCCGTCGCCCTCCAAAGCATCTCCCATTCTGATGCCAGTTGGTCAAAAGGCTGTTAGGTCTAGTGCTCCAACTGCTCCGGACAGGTTTGAAGGTCCCAAGTACTCTAATGCTGAATTCCAAAAACTCTGCTCCACAGTAGCTCACCAACTCTCTCCACCAACGATCGCAATGAACAGGCCAAGTGGCTGAAGCTTTTATACTAGAGCTGTTCCCTTTAAATAGCGCCCCCCGACTCCGAGAAGGGCCTGCTAACGCTCCTTCGAACTGTCACTAATAGCGCTAGGCGTAAAGGCTCCGGGCGCCACCCAATATCCGCTCAGGCGCCCCTAAAAGGCGTTGCACACTGAAATGACGTCATGATCTGCTTGCGCTCGTGGGCGCGCACAAACACTTAGCGCAGGCGTTAAATGTATAGTCAATATGGGAGTTGTCGCTATCTTCATTGTGCCCGCCCCAACATTGGGTAATGCCCCAATTCTTGGTCTCTTTAGGCGCTAACCGCTGGCGCAAACAACCGAATTTCTAGGCCTATGACTCTATGGCCTAGAAATTCAGTGGGCTGCGCCACCAGTTAGCGCCCAAAGAGGGCACTCAGTGGCTTTAGCGCCACTGGCCACACCTCCCGCGATATTTAGCGGGGTGCTAATGGCGGTGTTAGCCTGTAGGGATGCGCCGCCCCCGATGACATCATCAGTGTGCGCAGCGCCCCGTTCCCGCCCCGAAGACCATATTTGGTCGCGCCCGCCTCTTTAACGCCGGTCGCAAATCGCGACCGGTTCACAGGGCCTACCTGTGGTGGTAGTGGCACTAGTTAAGGTGGAGGTGCGGGGCGGCCGCTTTTTCGGCGGCCGCCTGCCAGCACCTCCGTCCCCGGCCTCCTAAACCCCTCCCCCACGGCATTGCCGGCTGTTTCCCGAGAGCCCGGCACGTCTCCTTGGTGCCGGGCTCATTTGCCGGCACTCGCGAGCGGGGATCGCGCTGTTGCAGGCACCTCCCCCTTAACAGTGGGAGGAAGGCCTGCAGTACCGCAGCGTGCCGTGCCGCAGCGTGTGGCGCTGCGGCCCTTAGCGCGCCGATATTCAGGGTGAGCGCCCCAAGCGGGGCGCGGGGAGCCTCGAGTAGCGGCCCGCTTCCGTTTGGGGCGCAGAAACTGAATATCGGGATGGCGCAAGTGGCTCCGCTCGCAGCGGTAATTCCGGCGCCCAGGCGAGCTTGGCACCCCAAACGGCGGCCAACTGAATTTTTAGCCCTATGACTCTATCATTTAAAAATACTTTTTAAAAAGGTACGTTTATTTTTAGCCCCGTAAGAAACTTTCCTTTTTTTTCAAAAAATTATATTTTTGTTTAAAATATTTAATTTATTGTAATTTCAACTAATTTTAAAAATGTGATTTAAAAAAAAAATTATTTAATGTTTTCCAGTGTTTTTGGGGTGATCTCCATTCATACTTTTGACAGATCCCCTTCTTTGATTGGCTCCCCATGGCCCACGTGATCCCAGGGATGTTTGCGAACTGCATGCGCCTCTGGGATACGTGGGCCCTGCGCATTTCGAGTTGGAGAGGCCCAGGAGCGGAAGTGTCCGGACCTCGGGAGCCCTCAGGTAAGCCCGTAGATTTTTTCCAGATCGGAGGCCTCTGCACGTGGGAAGCCTCCGATCGGAGAACTCTGTTCTCCGTCCACAGATGCTGCCTGACCTGCTGAGTATTTCCAGCATTTTCTGTTTTTATGTCAGATTTCCAGCATCTGCAGTATTTTGCTTTTGTTTTCAGATATTTCAATATTATTAGGTGATATATAAATGCAACAACTTCAATAACACTATTATTTACATAACAATTGTCTCAAGATGCCTTACATGAGATCAGGGGATCAGGAACAGAAAGTAGAAGAGAATTTACGGCAAGGCATGGTTCAAGGGGTAGATTTTAAGAGGACTTTAGAAGGCGGAAGGAGAGATTGTAAAGTTGAGGGGTTTCGGAAGAGAGTCGTAGAGCGGAGTGGTTGTATGACCTTCCACCAACAGTGAGGTGAAAGGAGGAGGGAGCAAGATTGAATGATATTTACTAAGATGCAAGTTTAGAGAAAATTGTAGAAGTAGGGTGGATAATAATTTGATAATGAGAATTTTAAAGATCATGCACTGAGGATGTGCAGCCAATAGAGTTTGGGGAGCCCAAGATGAAAGTGTAGAAGCCACGTTAATTTTTTATGAGTTCAGGGAATGTGGGCGTCGCTGGAAAGGCCCGCATTCATTGCCCATCCTTAATTGCCCTTGAGAAGGTGATGGTGAGCTGCCATCTTGACAATGGAGTGGCTTGCTGAGAAATTTCAGAGGGCTGTTAAGAGTCAACCACATTGCTGTGGGTCGGGAGTCACATGTAGGCCAGACCTGGTAAGGACGGCAGATTTCACATTAGTGAATTAGATGGGTTATTACGACAATCTGGTAATTTTGTGGTCAATACTAGCTTTTTATTCAGATTTATTTAATTAACTGAATTTAAATTCCTTAGCTGCCGTGGTGGGATTTGGAACTCATGTCTCTGGATCATTAGTCCAAGTCTCTGGTTGCCTAGTCCAGTAACATAACCACTATGCTACTGTTTCCTTCGGTACACTGGATAAGCTGAAGTTTATGTAAAGCAGACAGAACAAACTTGCATTTAATTAGCAACGTATCATGTTCTAAGGCTCAATGCATTTCACAATCAATAAACATGGCAGCTAATTTGCTCAAAGGCCCACAAACAACAACTGAGGGTATGTAGGGTAGGAATTAGGTGGCAGCTTTGGTGAGCATGGAAGAAATCAATCATGGAGGTGATGAAGGCTTGGATGGTGTGGGTGAGTTAGGGACTTATGCAGGAAATGTTACAATGGTGGAAGTAGGCAGTCTTAAATAACAGAGGAGTATGACATTGAACAACTTCTCCTTTGACTCCACTCACTTCCTCCAAATTAAAGGTGTTGCTATGGGAACCCACAGATCACCCTCTGCCATTTCCGCCACCTCCAGCGTGATCCCACCACCAAACACATCTTCCTCTCACCTCCCCTTTCAGCATTCCGAAGGGACCACTCCCTCCGCGACACCCTGGTCCACTCCTCAATCACCCCCATCACCCCTTCCCCTTTGCCCGGCACCTGCCCGTGCAAGCGCAGGAGATGCAACACCTGCCCTTTTACCTCTTCCCTTCCCACTGTCCAGGGCCCCAAACACTCCTTACTGGTGAAACAGCGATTTAATTGTACTTCTTGCAGTTTAATATACTGTATTCGCTGCTCACAATGCAGTCTCCTCTACATTGGGGAGACCATATGCAGATTAGGTGATCGCTTTGCGGAACACCTCCGTTCAGTCCGTAAGGGTGACCCCGAGCTTCTGGTCGCCTGTCACTTTAATTCTCCGCTCCACTCCCACTCTGACCTCTCCGCCCTCGGCCTCTTATATTGTTCCAATAAAACTCAACGTAAGCTCAAGGAACAGCACCTCATCTTTCGATTAGGCACTTTACAGCCTTCTGGACTCAACACTGAATGCAACAATTTCAGACCATAATCTCTGCCCCATCTTTGTTTTCATTTTTTTTTCTCTCTCTCTCACATGGCAGCTGTCAATGATATCCTAATGTATACAAATGTTCTCACTGAGAGATAGTGCATACATAAGGAACCAGTAGGGACTGTGGTTGGAGCCTCATCTGCAAAAGATGGCTGTGCTGAAATGGGAGAAGAATCCTTTGGAGGAGATGTACTGGTTACATTCGGACAGATAGGAATGGAACTGAGATTGGAATTGACGGCATTGATAACGATAGAAAGGTAAAGGAGGATGAGGAGAGATGATGCATTGCAGTCACAGTCAATGTTGAGTTTGACCAGGGTGGTCAACTGCTGTTGATGGGATGCTAACCAGACTGATGGAATTTTAACAGGGAATGGTGGGAAAGGTGATGTGGAGGTGGATGGCAATTATGCATTCAAGGACCTTGGAGAAGAAGTGGAGGTTAGAAATCAGTTGTTGGTTGGAAAACATAGATGAATTGAGGGTGGGCTTTTTGAACAGGCAGGAGGTGACAACGGATTTGAAATTAGAGGAAGAGTACATGAGGAAAGGAGAAAGTTGAGAATATCAGCAAGCATTGGGGTGAGAAGAGATAGTTGAGTGATATTATTAACAAAAGCACTATTATAAGTTTCATAGAAAATTGACATCTTTGGAAACTCTAAGATATAATTATGAAGAAGAGTAAACAAAATCAACCTTGTGTCATGCTTTGATTCCCATGTTTCAAGAAAATGATGACTTGATGAATTGAGCCTAGGAGGAAAACATTGTAAGCAAATATACATGACAAATGAAAAGATATGTAGGAGACAGATTACATTTCTTTGACCTGCAATACATCGAATGAGGGACAATTAAAAATCTTCCACACATCCTTACACCTAAGCTGCATACCCTCAAAGGTCCACAAGGCATGCTGGTAAAACTGTGATGCTCCATATATTGTGGCCTTGCAGCAGATTATGCAGTCTCTGAGATTCAATCAGGTTTGAAATTAAATAATTGTCAACATAGATATGCCAGATGACCAAGGTATATGTGTGCTCAGCCTCCCAGCAATCAAATTGATTAGCTTTACTGAGGCAAAGTATAATATGGAGATGCATAAATCCCCCAGAACTACTCAGTGGATTCTATTCGTTGGGGATATTGCTCTTTTAGCAAAATATATCTGCTAGCTGTCTTAAACTAGCATAAAAATACCCATATTGTGCATGTACAAGAGTGTTACACCTCTCTGAGAAATGATATTGTTTCTCAGTGATATCTGCCTCTGCCCCTGTCAGCTGAAAAAATGTTAAGCATGTATGCTTGATTATTAGCTCATCAACTTAGTTCTTATATAGAATAAAAACAGAAAATGGTGGAAACACTCAGCAGGTCAAACAGCATCTGTGCAGAGTGCAACAGAGAGAGAATTCAGCATCCACAGTATTTTGATTTAATGTTCTTATACTTGGTATAGTGTCGAAATTCAAAACTACTTTCTTTTCTTGCTGCAATGTGCAGAGTTATTCAGAGAAAAAACTAACGGTCACATTAGCGGCAGTTAATGATAATAATGGGAAATATGATATCTGATTAGAAAAAAGCAACTAAAAAACCTTACAAACATGTCATAAAATCTAAACTATATAAGAACATAAGAACATAAGAAATAGGAGCATGATTAGGCCACTTGGCCCCTCGAGTCTGCTCCGCCATTCAATAAGATCATGGCTGATCTTGGGCTCAAAGCCACTTCCCCGCCCGCTCCTCATAACCCTTCACTCTCTTATCTTGCAAAAATCTGTCTATCTCCACCTTAAATGTATTTAATGACCCAGCCTCCACAGCTCTCTGGGGCAGAGAATTCCACAGATTTATCACCCTCTGAGAGAAGAAATTCTTCCTCATCTCAGTTCTAAAAGGGCGACCCTTTATTCCAAAACTGTGCCCCCGAGTTCTAGATTTCCCCACGAGGGGAAACATCCTCTCTGCATCTACCTTGTCGAGCCCCCTCATTATCTTATATGTTTCAACTAGCTGGGGGTGCCCGGCGGTGCCGAGGCTTTTTCGAGGGCATGTTGTGGGAAGAGAGAGAGAGAGCGACTGGGGGGGGGGCGGAGGAGAGAGAGAGAGAGCGACTGGGGGGGGGGGAAGAGAGAGAGAGAGCGACTTGGGGGGGGAAGAGAGAGCGCGACTGGGGGGGGAAGAGAGAGCGCGACTGGGGGGGAAGAGAGAGAGCGACTGGGGGGGAAGAGAGAGAGCGACTGGGGGGGAAGAGAGAGAGCGACTGGGGGGGAAGAGAGAGAGCGACTGGGGGGGAAGAGAGAGAGCGACTGGGGGGGAAGAGAGAGAGTGACTGGGGGGGAAGAGAGAGAAGCGACTGGGGGGGAAGAGAGAGAGCGGCTGGGGGGGAAGAGAGAGAGCGACTGGGGGGGGAAGAGAGAGGGCGACTGGGGGGGAAGAGAGAGAGCGACTGGGGGGAAGAGAGAGAGTGACTGGGGGGGGAAGAGAAGAGAGCGACTGGGGGGGGAAGAGAGCGACTGGGGGGGGAAGAGAGAGCCGGGGGGGAAGAGAGAGCCGGGGGGGAAGAGAGAGCCGGGGGGGAAGAGAGAGAGAGAGAGACTGCTGGATTTAGTTCGGGATTAGCCTGGAGAGAGAGGAGGGGGAAGGAGCGCCTGTGGGCTGGCCCGATGGACCCCTGCGAAGGAAGGAAGAAGGTAAGCTCTCCCTCCCTGTCCCACACCCTCACTCTTTCCCTCCTTCACTCCCTCACCTCTCTCTCTCCCTCCCGTCTCTCCCTGCTTTACTCTCACTCTCCTCTCTCCCTCCCTCTCCTCTCCCTCCCTCTCCCTCCCCTCTCTCCCTCCCTCTCCTTCCCTCCCGCTCCCTCTCCTCCCCCTTCCTCCCACTCTCGCTCCCTCTCCTCCCCCTCTCCTCTCCATCCCTGCCTCCCCTTCTCCCCCCTGTCCTCTCCCCCTCTCCCCAGTCCTCTCCCCCGTCCTCTCTCACCCCCGTCCTCTCCTCTCCCTCCCCCCCTCTCCCTCCCCCCCTCCCTCCCCCCTCTCCCTCCCCCCTCTCCCTCCCCCCCTCCCTCCCCCTCTCCCTCCCCCCTCTTCCTCTCCCCCCTCTCTCCTCTCCTCTCCCCCTCTCTCCTCTCCTCTCCCCCTCTCCTCTATCCCCCCTCTCTCCTCTCCTCTCCCCCTCTCCACTCCCACCCCCCTCTCTCCCCCCCACTCTCCTCTCTCCTCTCCCTCCCCCCTCTCTCCTCTCCCTCCCCCCTCTCCCTCCCTCCTCTCCCTCCCCCCTCTCTCCCTCTCCCTCCCCCCCTCTCTCTCTCCCCTCTCTCCTCTCCCTCCGCCCCCTCTCTCTCGCCCCCCTCTCTCCTCTCCTCTCCCCCCTCTCTCCTCTCCTCTCCCCCCTCTCCTCTCCTCTCCCCTCCTCTCTCCTGTCCCTCCCCCCTCTCTCTCCTCTCCCTCCCCCCTCTCTCTCCTCTCCCTCCCCCCCTCTCTCCTCTCCCTCCCTCCCTCTCTCTCCTCTCCCTCCCCCCTCTCTCTCCTCTCCCTCCCCCCCTCTCTCTCCTCTCCCTCCCCCGACCCGCCCCCGCGGATCAGCGCCTCAGGGCCGGCGGCCGGATGCGCGGCATGGCGCGTGAGGCCCAGCCGGACTCACCTTAGCTTTCTCCCTCCCTCTCTGCGGATCAGCGCCTCAGGGCCGGCTGATGCGCGGGCTAGTGCGTTGAGTCCTGGCCGGACTCACCTTAGCTGCGGCCGGCGGGCCCCGTTGCCGGGGTAACCCTTCCCGCTCTCCAAGCCCCGCCCGAGAGCCGCAGCAGGCCCCGTTGCCGGGGTAACCCTTCCCGCTCTCCAAGCCCCGCCCGAGATCCGCAGCGGGCCCCGTTGCCGGGGTAACCCTTCCCGCTCTCCAAGCCCCGCCCGAGAGCCGCAGCGGGCCCCGTTGCCGGGGTAACCCTTCCCGCTGTCCAAGCCCTCCAAGCCCCGCCCGAGAGCCGCAGCGGGCCCGTTGCCGGGGTAGCCCTTCCCGCTGTCCAAGCCCCGCCCGAGATCCGCACTCCTGAGAGCCCCGCCCGAGCCGAGCGGGGAACAGAGTGACCTGATGGCTATGGATCCGGCTCTGGGGCGGGGCTGTTGATGCCGCGGGGAGGTTTTGTGCGTGGCAGCTCCCGCACGGCCCGCCGCGGCCGGTGACCTGGTGGCTATGGGTCCGGCTCTGGGCGGGGCTGTTGATGCCGCGGGGAAGTTTTTGTGCGCGGCGGCTCCCGGCACGGCCCGCAACTCAAGGCTCAGGCTTCCCGGGCTGCTAGGCCGCGCCCGGCGCCGGCACAGCCGCTCGAAACGGCCGTCAAAGTAGGCGAGCCTCCAGGCGAAGGGCAGGGGGTCACTTCATTTCCTCCTGTTATTAAATACAATTTAAAACACAAATAAATTGTTATTTAATTCCCTAACACATAATTCAAATATTTACCTTAGTTCCCTAACACACAGAAAGTGTGGGAAAAAATTGTGAAGAATCAAGATGGCGGCTGTAAAGTCTGTGGGTTGTATAGCGAAGTAATACACAGACTACAAGAGTAACTTAAACAGGACTTTACTATTCGAAGGTCAGGGCGAATCTGCCCAATAAATTCTGCCACAGCACTTATATACTGGTGTGGTCACCGTCGGTATTACAGTATACAGCAGCCAGGATAAAGTAGTGCCACACCTAAAATAGTTCTCTTAAAGGTGGAACGGTTACATACAATAGTTCTCTTAAAGGTATAACAGTTACATACACTACAATCTCCCTTTTTCACAGAATCACAGAAATCACAGAAACCCCACAGTGCAGATAGAGGCCATTTCGGCCCATCGAGCCTGCACCGACACATATCCCACCCGATCCCCGTAACCCCTACACCAACACATATCCCACCCTATCCCTGTAACCCCACGTATTTAATCCCCCTAACACTAAGGGTCAATTTTTATCATAGCCAATCAACCTAACCCGCACATCTTTGGACTGTGGGAGGAAACCGGAGCACCCGGAGAAAACCCACGCAAACACGGGGAGAATGTGCAAACTCCACACAGACAGTCACCCGAGGCTGGATTCGAACCCGGGTCTCTGGCGCTGTGAGGCAACAGTGCTAACCACTATGCCACCGTGCTGCCCTACAGCTTACAACATACTTATTCCCCATTAACATAACATCATAACATATCCAACTTCATGTTACAACAGTTCACAGAGGTAGTCTCTGCGGAAACAGTTCACAGATTCAGTCTCTGCGGGAAGCAGTTCACAGATTCAGTCTCTGATCTTCTTGACTCGGTCCGGACCACGCCTCCGTGGTGTAGTCGGGTCACCTTGCTAGAGGGACTCATCCCATAGTCCTTCCCTAGACTTAACAGCTTTACTTCCATCACTTCTGAACCAGCATTGCTGACTTTTTAAAACAAACAAAAAACAGTTGGATTGCCTTGGGAAATTTTCCTACTTTCCAACTGATTTGGCTCCGTTCGGGGGACCACGTGTGTGATCGGGTAGAGGTAATAATGGTTCAGATGGTTATCATCTTCTGCTTCGTCTTTTCCTTTTTTGCTTCTTGGAGACTCTCGGGGCTCCATTGTCAGCTGCCAGCTGTAACGCCACCATCTCCCTATGTTCCTTAGACTTTAAGTGATTCATCCTGATTTCGGCACTTTGGGAGTTCTCGGCACAAGCTGGGCAGACCAGGTCCTCGTAATGTTCAGTGTCACTCAACAGATCATGGTAATATTCGGTGTCGTCCTGAGCTAGGCCAGCGAGAGGGTCTTCTATTTCCTCCTTACCCAGCTGGACGTTAGCCGACTTTTGTTCCAAATCCCGACATCTGTCCTGAAGAGACTTCATCATGCTTTCAGATTCATCCCGCTTTTTCTGGGCTTCCTGCAAGTCTTTTACTAATGACCTCATTTGTGATTTCAATACTTCAACTTCATTCGGAGATTGATTGATCGGACTATTCAATCCCTCTACTGAAGTAGCTGTTTCAGTATTCTGTTGTTCTACATTGCCGTGCGTCAGCGTACTTTTGGCATCCAAGGGCTGTTCTGCTGCAGACTTCTCAGTCTGGGTTGCCACCTCAGCTCTTCCAATGACTTTTGAGAGCTCCCTTCCCTTTGGAGATTGAGGCTCGTATTTAAGTTTTTCCCATTTTAGAGTTTTATCCCTCAGCATATGAATGAGTTGGCTGACTGTTAACTCTTCTGCCATCATCCCTTTTCCATTAACTACAGGGCTGTTTATAACCTTGCCCTGGAGGAGTTGGCTGACTGTTAACTCTTCTGTCCTCATCCCTTTTCCATTAGCTGCAGGGCTGTTTAGAACCTTGTCCTGGGGCTCCTTTGCTGCTTCTACTTCACCATCATCCGCAGCCCCCATCATTCGAATTTCCACAAATGAATCGTCCGGTGATGCTGCACCCAACTTCAGTAGGAGCTCGGAAGTCATGTCGACCAACTCAGCTTTTTCTGCCTGCAACCTGCTAACCAGCGCCTTCAGTTGCGGCACATCTTGTTCCACCGGATTGGAGCACGCCCCTTCAGAAGCCGAATCAGCTTTGATTCGTTTGGCCTCCTCGTGCAGACGGTTTGTGTGCTCCTGCTCCCTTTTCTTCCCCAGCTGCTTCTGTTGTCTTTCCAGATTCTCCCATTCGGTATCATAGAACTTTTTCATTGCTTTCATCTCTTGCTCGAGACGGCAATTCAATTGTTCTAATTGCTGTCGTAATCTGAAATAAGTTTGCGTTCGAGCTCGATGTTCCTCAGCAATATATATGTCTGTAACTTGAACAGACTCAGAATTCTCTGTCAAGCTATGTTGTTGTTGTTCAGAGGAATTCTGTTCTGAAACTTTGTTCTCCTCTGGAGCATAAGCCTTTATGCCCACATTCGTTCTACCAACCTTAGTCAGCAAGTTCATTTTAGACTTGTCTTTCATGCTTGGGCTGGTCTTATCGTCATCCGTTTCAGAGTCTGAGCTGATTGTCTGCCCCGAGTCCTCACTCGTTATTGCTTTGAGGTAGTGCCATTCCATGTCTATTTTCTTGATCCACTCCCGTCCTAGAAGTGGTGGTCCTCCCTCAGGTAGTACGTATAAGTCCATTCCGGGGTGTTCTTTGCCCCTGTCTCTCACCTTGACTCTTATCTTTCCCATGGGGTATACTTTATGCCCCGTGTATGTCTGCAATACGAACTTGGTATCTCTCAAGGGTATATGTGAGAATAGCCGGTTGTAATCCCTTCGATTTATGACTGATAGGGCTGATCCAGTGTCCAATTCCATTCTCACTTGGACTCCGGCTATTTTTAGCATGACCCAGATAGTTTGTAGGTCAGCTTCCTTACTCACATTATGAATTCTCAGCCTACCCAGTTCCTGGCCGCTTGGGTCTGAATCCGAATTCTGTTCATCTGAACTCTTCTCAACCACCTTGTGTACTTTGTTGTACTTTTCCTGTGATGGCTTTTTTTTTGGTTGTTGGTCTTCTTCCCTGACCGGCATACTTTGGCTATGTGACCCAGTTTGCCACATTTCCTACAGTCCTGGTTTTTAAACCAGCATTGGTTCTGGTCGTGTGTTGTCTTCCCACAACGATAACATTTCGTTGCACCCGAAGTAATTTGATCCACACTGAGGACCGCTGCCTTCAGCTGCATTTCCGCAGTTCCTTTCGCTGCGGCTTCGTGAGATGCTGCAATAAGGACAGCCCTATCCAGTGTAAGGTCGTTCTCTTCGAGCAGTCGCTTTTGCGTTCCTTCCTTCGACAACCCGCACACGAACTTGTCTCGCAATGCCTCTGTCAGATTTCCTCCAAACTGGCAGTATTTCGCTAGCCTTCGCAGTTCGACCAAGTATTCCGCGTTGCTTTCCTCTTTCCATTGCGTTCTCGCATAAAATTTGAATCGTTCCGCCAACATCAGCGGTGTGGGGTTCAAGTGATCCTTCAGAACAGCAACAATTATATCGAAGGTTTGATCCGCCGGTTTAACTGGTGCTAGAAGATGCTTCAATAGCCCGTATGTCTTCGCCCCCATCGAGTTTAGCAAGGTTATAGCTTTATCATCATCCTCTATTTTATTGGCCTCACAATATATCTCAATGCGTTCTACATACGTGGCCCAATCTTCTACCTCGGAATCGAAATCGTTGATGTTACCACGCTTAGGCATCTTCACCTCCCTGATAAACAACAACAAAATATTTCTTTAACTCTTTTTTTTTAATATTTTTTTTTCCAAGATGGCGGTTTCCCCGCGCTTATCTTCTTTCCCCGCCCCTTTCAAAATGGCGGTTCCCGCTTCTGTCTTTTTCTCCGCCTACTGGCTGCTTCCCGCGGTTTCCCGCGCTTATCTTCTTTCCCCGCCCACTTTCAAGATGGCGGTTCCCGCTTTTCTTCCCCTGGCGGGAGGGGTAAGCTTTTCCCTCGGGCGACGGCCGCTGGCTTTCGGGGTTCGCAGCCTGCGCTTCGGCTTCAGCGCGTTCCCTTCTCTCGGCCGGGCAACCGGCTCTGGGTACAACCCGTTGACGGTGAACGGTCTCAGCCGCTGGCTGGATCTCGCTCAGTCTCCCTCGCTCGGGCTCTGTCTCTCCGGTGCTGGGTACAACCCATTAACGGCGAACAGTTTCAGCCGCTGGGCTGGATCTCGCTCGGTCTTCCTCGGGCTCTGTCTCTCCCGCTCGCGCGGCTCTCGCTCGCTCTCTCTCGGGCTCTGTCTCTCCCGTTCGCGCGGCTCTCACTCGGGCTCTGTCTCTCCCGCTCGCGCGGCTCTCAATCGCGCCTCCCAGCCCTCTCGCAGTCCGGTGCTTCCCTCCCCGGCTGCGGCTACGTTCTCCGCGGTTTATTTATTTTATATCGTCCCGCACCTTACGATCCGGTCGCAGCGCTTCGTGGCCTCAATCACTGTCTGGCCTTTTTCACCCCAATCGCGCCTCCCAGCTTCTTGCAGTCCGGTGCTTTCCTCCCTGGCTGCGACTGAGTTCTCCGTGGCTTATTTATTTTTATATCTTCCCGCGCCTTACGATCCCGGTCGCAGCGCCTCGTGGTCGCGGTAGTTGTCCGGCCTTTTTCGCCGTCGCGGTCTAGCCGTCTCACGACGCTCCCCAGCCCGCTTGTACCGTGGCTTCTGCTCCACGCTGCCCCAGTCTCAGCGCCTCTGGGCCCGACTTCTGTCCGGCTCCTTTCCCCCTCGACTGTGGTCGAGTGCACCGCCCTTATCCTCCGTTTATTTGTTTCTATTTTCCCTTTACTCACAGTCACCGTGGCCGACTTGCTTCTCGTGTTGATCGGCTCACTCACCACCGTGGCAGAAGGGACAATCCATGCCTGTTGCTGATGGAAGACTTCGTGTTTGAAATCTTCCTCCTTTCTTGGTCTGCAGACTCGAGTTTTCTCTCAGCAAAACGACGAGGGCGGGTGCCTCTTCTCGACGCTCGTTTACTTCTTCAGAAGTATTGTTGTCGCAGGGTAAGATCGAACTCGTCGCCACTGTAAAGTCTGTGGGTTGTATAGCGAAGTAATACACAGACTACAAGAGTAACTTAAACAGGACTTTACTATTCGAAGGTCAGGGCGAATCTGCCCAATAAATTCTGCCACAGCACTTATATGTGGTCACCGTCGGTATTACAGTATACAGCAGCCAGGATAAAGTAGTGCCACACCTAAAATAGTTTTCTTAAAGGTGGACGGTTACATACAATAGTTCTCTTAAAGGTAGAACAGTTACATACACTACAGCGGCCACTCACCTCGGTTCAGAACGATAAGGCCCGCCCACACACGCACCGATTGGTCGACCGTTAGGTCACCGAAGCGTAGGATTGGTCAATCGTCAAGTCACTCAACACTCAACTGTAGGATGGCCCGGCAGCGATTGGTCGACCGTCGGTCAACTGTCGACCGCACAATTGGTCAACCTTCAGGTCACTCAATGCTAATGAGCAAATGAGCGGAACTTTTCCCATTTAATGAGCGGAATTTTGAACGTTTTTTGGATACCGCGGGCGTAATTTTTGTCCGGCCGAAACGTAAATACGCCTATGACTGGTCCGTAATCGTAAGCTTTCTTTTGACGTGACGTGCGCGTAGGTACGCTCTATAACTTTCAAACGTATAGAGAACGGACAGACAGACAGACAGAAGAGCCGCTTTATATATATATAGATAGATAGATACGATCACCTCTCGTTATTCTAAATTCCAATGAGTATAGGCCCAGCTTGCTCAGCTTTCCTCATAAGTCAACCCCCTCATCTCTGGAATTAACCTAGTGAATCATCTCTGAACTGCCTCCAATGGTAATTTAAAAAATTGATAATTTGCTGTTAGTGCTATATGGCTGCTGCACGAGAGCTATTTTGCCTATGCACCCAATCCTTCTTGCCTAGCTCTCTGTCCTCTCTCAATTCCTTACCCCTTCCCTCGGTGTCTGTTTCTCATACTTGGTGACCCTTCTCGATTGACTACCTTCATCCTTCCTGGGTCCCTTTCCTCCTCCACCCCAGGCCTGTCCTCACTCCTGTGCAGACTTATTATTCTCGAAATTCGTTAGTGCACGTATATGGGCATGAAATAGCCACCAAATTGATACATGCGTCAGAAGACACAGGCCTCAGGATTGTCCAATATTGGTCCTTGGGCCTCATTAACCTAACACGGTGAGCAGCTTGCGCCAATGAAGCACCCCGAAGCAGGAGGGAATATCATCCAGTTCGGATGCTGGCTGTGGCCCTCCGATGACTCCCAGTAGGGAGGAGGTGAATGGGAGGGGGTGAGCATGGTCTGGCCGTGACCCGTAGTATTACTGTGGTGGCCGGAGCAGCACTTTTAAGGTAAGTAAGAAAATCTTTAGTGATGACCTCTTGAGCAGTCTCCAGCGGTGCCTTTGAAGATCCGACTGGTCTCCATGGATTTTACAAATGGGACCTGAAATGGGCGGAGGACCCTGAGGCTTCCACTCATTATGGGCATCTGCCAAGGCCTCCTAAAAACAAGGCCCTGGAGAATTTAGCAGTGGCCTGAATGCACGTGCAGTTCGGACATGGGCCATCGCACTGCTTAATTCATCATCGTTGTGCATGTTCTACCACTGTAAATTGGGCATCACAATGTTGAATTTCTGCCCAGCTGTTTCCTTCTTCCTCAATCTAAGCTGCACTAACCAAGCTCCCACTGGCAGTCACCCTAACTGCCCTATTCCCTTCCCTCAGTGTCTCTTGCTCCCCTCTCACTTCCCTGAAACTAATTCCATTAATCATTTCCTTCCCCTATTTCCCCTCCCCACCCACTCCCTCCCTCACTAACACAGTGGAGGTAAATTTAATTTTTATTGCTGGCCGAAAACTGATCGCAAATAAGCAGCCTGTTTTACACCTTGCCCAGTATGGAAAAGAAAATCGGGAAAGTGTAAAAGAGGCTATTGATTTACTATAACTGGTTGTGGCTTGGTGATAAATGTTTAAATGACCCCAAGTATGTTTCCCCTGTTTCTCCCATGGGCCCCCAACCAACTATCCCTTTGCACTGCTCTTCAAAGTGTCTGAGTTATTTTGAATAAGGTCTATCCCATCCATGACCTCATCCTTGGAGATGTCTCAACATCCTGGGCAATACAAAAATCTGTCCCTTAGATAGCAACTCTTTACCCCTCTCAAAAGCTGCCTCACCTGACTTCATGTTCACCATGTCTGCTCCTCTTACTCACATCCAAACCTTACCTTGAGCACGTTCCCTCTTCTCTGTCTTCTTCTCCACATTTAGAGACTTCACTCTCCTCCCACTTTCCCATCGCTTCTTCAAAATCCTCATCATCAACTGCATCCCTGGACTCATGGCTGCCTTCCTCACCAAACTTTCCTCCTTCCTGCCTGCTCTCAGTCTCTGCACCAAGGAACTTTACATCCTAGGTGATTTCAACTTCAGTCTAAATTCACCCTTTGCCACCACAGCTGATTTTCTTGCCCTCCTTTAACCTCACTCTCCACCCATACACATGTCCCCTTGACATTTTCATCACACATGACCTCAAAACCTCTATGATGTCTATTACCAACATGGCTCCTTCCAATAACTTACTCTCCTTTAACCTTGGTATCCCTGGCCTGACCCTAATCCTAATCCTTTGCTCTTTACCTTGGAAAAAAACCTCCTTTGTCTTTCTTGCACAAGCTCTTTCGAGGCTTTATTAATCTCAAGAACTTTCTCATCCATTGAGAACCCTGCACCAATCTATTCCTGGACATCCCCACTGCTCCTCCGATATAATAACCACCACCGTGTCTTCAAATCTGTAAAATGGAGTCTATCGTAATTCGCCATGGCCTGCGTTCTCACCCACACTAAGACCAGCATCCCTATCACCTTCATCCTCACTAAGCTTCTCTGGTTATCTGCCTCCCACAGAATCAGACTTTAAGATTTTCATCTTCACCTTCAATTCCCTCAATAGTTTTGCACCTTTTTACCTCTGTGACCTCCTCCAATCTTATGACCTTGTGCGTATCCTTCAGTCCTCCAACGGCAACCTATTTCTCATTCTCTGCTCCCATCATTCCATTCCACTGGCAAGTGCTCCTTAACCACTTTGACAATGCCTTTTGGAACTCTCCCTCAGTGTTTCTGCTTGCTACCTTCCTCCCTGCATTCAAAAACCTTCTTAGGACACTCCTCTTCTACTGCTTTTCACCCTCTTCTGCTGTATCCTTCCCCAAGGTATCCATAGAACCATAGAACGATACAACACAGAAGGAGACCATTCGGCCCATCATGCTTATGAAAGAGCTATCCAATTAGTCCCACTCCGCTGCTCTTTTCCCATAGCCCTGCAAAGTTTTCCCTTCAAGTATTTATCTAATTCCCTTTTGAAAGTTACAAAATACACTATGGATATATATTCACTTCCCTGTAAAGTTCTCTGAGATACTTTTCTGTACTTAATGAGCAGTATAGAAATGTAAGAAGTTGTTGTAACAAATTCTTGAGTTTGAACGATTGCTCTCAAAGTTTACATCTTCACGAGATCCCACTATGTGTATTATTGCCTTGTTAAACACTCCAGGGGAGAAATTCATTATAGCCTCGTTTGAGGCGCTAACCTTTAAAAGTTGAGAAAATGAACGCCAGGCGCTAATGTTTCTCAACTTTTTAAAAATTCAGTTTTGCGCTCCAGGAAAGCAATGGAGCGCTAAATCAAGCACTCCACTTCATTCCTGGAATGCAACAGGTAGCAGGCGAGGCGGTAGGTGTGCAGCACTGTACAATGGGCCGCGTTGGAAGGCTGCTTCCCTCCCTTAAAGGGAAGGGCCATCGCTGCAGGCTCTGCAAGGAAAAAATGTACCTGGTCCCCGATGGCAGCCGCGATGCAGAGTGCCGGGCTGATCGATGGGTGGCAACGAAACAAAAAAAAAACACAAAGAGTATTTCAGATTTTTTTTTAACCTACCTCAGCCACCTCGCCTTTAAGTGTCGCCCCCGATGCGCCCCACCTCCCGATCGCCTGGTGATGCTGCATGAGACAGAAATGAATTTCGGGTCTGGGGTGCTACCGGGGCGATGCGCAGCTGGATGACGTCACAATCTCCGGGCGCTGGAAATTGTGACATTAGGGGTTACCACCGCCACAAACTGCTAGGTGAATTTCGAGGGCAGCAGTAACTTTGCTGCACCCAGGCGGTAAGTCCTTAGCTCCCCATTATCGCACCCCCCCCCTGCCAAGGGCACTAACTGGAGGCACTAAGGCACCGAATTTCTAGCCCTATCAGTTCCAATCATCTTTTATTTTACATATACATATATCCATAATAAAGTATTGTGTATGATTTTCTGTCATAAACGTCCTTTATTTTAAATGTGTTTTCTTTGCTATCTGACATTTTACTTGGTTCTAACATAACTGAACACTGGGGAATCATTGAAATAAGTGGGAACTTTATTCCCCGTGGTATAAATGACAATTGACAATTTTTTTTAACTTGTCATTTTAAAACATTGAATAGACGCTTAAAAAAATTCAGCTGAAGAACTACCTGTTGGGATTATGAAATTGAAAATGTAGGGCACCATCAAAGAGCTTAGGGGGAAAAATTCGTTAGCGACCATTTTGGGTCACTAACATTGCCTGGGCGCTAAATTTAGCGCCCGATGAAAAATAGCGCCAGTGATTGCTAACTTCAGTTTTAGCCCCCCAAGAGGAATTAGTGCTCCACTTCCTTCTTGGAGCGCTAACCCTGAATGTCGGTGCGTTGCGTTCTGCAGCGTTACGCACTGGGCCACGTAGCGCTGTCGCATGGAAGGACTCCTCCTGTCATTAAAGGGGAAGGCCCAAGCCCACAACTCTGCCGGGCCCTACCTGGACCACTGGGGAGCAGGGTGCTGTGCCAGCAGCCCGGCACTCAAAAGGAATGCTGGGCTGCCAGATCACGGCACGGACCCCGCGTTGAAAGGCGCAATGGGCCGCGACAAGTAAGTCGGACAATTTTTAAATTTTCCCCCACCCGCCACCTCCCCTTTATTCATCACCCTGCTGCTCCATTCCCGCCCCCTGAATCAGTCGCTGTCATCGCTCGACCCAGATTCAGGGGGCATGGGCCAATTTTGCTGGTGGGGCGAAAACGGGGCGCTGCACACGGTGATGACCTCGTCATCGCCTGCGCAGCGGAGCGGGGTGCTACCGGTTACCGCCACCGCTAAGCCCCCACTGAAATTAGCGGAAGTCGTTAGCGGCGCCACGCCCGGGCGAAAACTCGTTTGCGCTAACGGGAGGTGCAAATGCATCTAATTTAGGGCTTGATGGTCCAGTGCCCAGTGTAAAAAAAAGTTTAAAAACCTAGGGCTAGATTTTCAGTATAGGCAGTTTTGGGGCGCTAACCTTAGCGCCCGCCCGAAGTTAGCGCCCGCCCCAAAGTAGCGCCCCGTTGCCGGGAATTCAGTGGCTTCGCCCTAAGAGGTTGGTGGAGCGCTAAAAGAGGCGTTCCACTACTCTCTTTAGGCGCTAAGCTGGCGGTCCAGAGGGATAGCGCCCAGGCGGGGCGCAGCACGGGTGCGGTCATTTTTGCACTGACAGCAGACCTCGTGGTGCCGACCAGCTCTTAAAGGGGGAAGGGACGAATTGGTCTGCTGCCACGCCCTGCACACTGCAGCCTTGCAAAGAGGCCTCAACACTACTGCTCAGCCCCAGGGAGTCATGGCAACGCCAGAGAAGGCCCGTCAGCGTGCCCTGCGCTTCTCAGAGGGTGATCTGGACATCATGGTCACAGCTCTGGAGGTGAGGCGCAAGATCTTGTTTCCAGACAGTGGGAGGAATCCAACCCACCACGACTACACCAAAGCCTGGAAGCAGATCGCCCAGAGGGTGACGTTCACCGGCGAGGCCCCCAGGACCCACACACAATGCCGTAAGAAATACAACGATCTGACCAGGATTGTGAGGGTGAGTAGCCTTTCCAGTCTCCTCCTCATTCTTGCATGTACACCTGACATGAAGGGCAAAGGGACCTGAAAGTCCTTTTGGCCAGCCCTCAGCCAGCAGCATTGGGACAGTCATGAGCATCAAATGGCCATTCGGCACTCTACACTTTGGCCAAGCTATTCCACCATGGGAGGCAGTGGACAGTACATCAGGGCTTCACTCTGTCCAAGCTATTCCACCATGGGAGGCAGTGGACAGTACATCAGAGCTTCACTCTGTCCAAGCTATTCCACCATGGGAGGCAGTGCACACTTCATCAGGGCTTCACTGCGCACTTACAGCCCGTCCTTTCTCTTGCAGGCTAAAGTAGCGTTTAATCGCCAAGCCCGTGCCAGGGGTGGCCGCGCCAAGCTGCAGAAGCTCACTCAGCTGGAGGAGCGCGTGTGTGTGCTCATGGGAGCACGTGTGATTGTCCCCACAGCGTGCGGTGTATCCGACCCTCCACTGCCCGGCAATGGTAAGGACCTCGCCTTTTGGCCCTCTCGCGTCGCACTGGCCCTTCCGAGCTACCTCCTTTGCCACTGTCCCAACAATGCGCTGAATCCCACCAGTCCTAACTCCCTCGCTGACGCCGTCTCCTCACTCTGAAGCTACTCTTGTGCATTCGTGCTTTCAGCTGGTGACGACCAGGACCCTGAGGCTGCCAGTGACAGCACCTCCAACCAGGAGGAGGAGGAGGAGCAAGCCGGACCTTCGGGGGAACAGTCACGTCCCGCAGGAGAGGAGGAAATGCTCGACACCTCCTCACTGGACGAGTGCCTGGAGGAACTGTCGCAGGGCAATGCAGCTTCTGGGACCAGTGGCGTCCAGCCACCCAGCAGCCGTGCGCGTGGCCCGCGGCCTTCCCCCCAAAGGGGGGAAGGATCAGAGGGGAGTGCTGCTGCTCGGCACACTCGCCGTCACCAACGCGGCAAGGGTCCCCTAGTTCGGCCCCCTCCTCCCCAGCGGGAGAGTCGCGACTCCAGTCCGGACACCTTCACTTCGGAGGAGGTGCGGAAGCTCGATCAGATGGCCGACGACTCGGACCGGCGCCACACGGAGCTCATGAGCGTGGTGGGGCGCATGCCTGAGGCCATCGAGTCGCTGGCGACCAGTGTGCGCGAGTTCGGGGCAGCAACTGCCGCGACTGGCCGCATGCTAACTGATGCCGTCAAGACCCTGGCGGATGTGATGCGCGCACACACCAGGACCACAGGGCCACTCACTGCTGCCACACGCGCTGTCTCAGGCAGGCATCGCCAGGGCAGGCGCCACGCTGGACCATCCCAGCAAGCCGGCCGTCGGCTGATTGCTGCGGATCCTGCAGTGCGGGCCCGGCCGAGTGCCACCGCGCCACAGCACCAGCCAGCGCATCCCAGACGCCTGCTGGCCCACATTGCGCCATCCGTCGCCGCCATTCCCCCTCTGGGCCGTCAAGGGCAAGCGGCTGCAGCTGATGGTGGCCAGGCTCAGGTGCGCCACTCAGGAGACGGCCCCTCGAGGCCCAAACGCCGTGTAGGCCGCCCCCCAGCGGCATCTGGCGGAAGGGCATCTGAGCCTCAGGCGCCTTCCCCCAGCCTCGCAGCAGCCACTGGGCAGAGCTTGCGAAGGAGCAGCAGGCAGGGCAGGGGAGGCAAAATGCTGGCCAAGGTCTCGCCCTCGCGGGCCACTCAGTAGAGGGTGTGGCCAGCTTTCCTTTAATATGGCGGTGGCCATCTTTATTTTGCCCATGGTTGTGCTTTTGGAGGGCTTTTTTTTTGCGTTAGGCCGACGTTGAGGCCCGGTTTCAATAAAGGTGGAGTGGCTCCTCCCCAGTTTGTGGGAGTGAGTCGTTTGTTGGGCTTTTTGTGGGGCCCGTTTATTGTTTTTGGGGATTCATGTGGGAAGGGCTTTTCATTTTTGTTTAATAAAAAATTATCTTTATTCATGCAGTCTCCATGGTTGTTCTTCTTAGTGTTTGTTGGCTTCGCCGGCTGAGGGCTTGCGGAGCGGCTGCATTCATCTTCCCTCATGGCCCCTGGCCATTCCCTGACAGGGGGCTTAGAAGTACCGTGTAATAAGGTGGCGTCGTGCGGCCCTTGGCCCTGGTCGCTCCCTCCTGGGAACGTACTCCTGCTCCTCCTCCTCCTCCTCCTCCTCCTCCTCATGCTCCTCCTGCTCCTCCTCCTGAGGTGCTGGTCCAACGTCAGGTGGCAGTGCCTGAGTCCTGCGGATAGCCAGGTTGTGTAGCATGCAGCAAACCACCACAAATTGGGAGACCCGGTCCGGCGAATACTGGAGAGCTCCTCCGGAGCGATCAAGGCAGCGGAACCGCTGCTTGAGGACCCCAATAGTTAGCTCGATGATGTTGCGGGTGGTTTGATGGCTCTCGTTGTAGGCCTCTTCAGCAGCGGTCCTGGGCGCGCGGAGCGGGGTCATGAGCCAGGTGCACAAAGGATAGCCTTTGTCCCCGAGTAGCCATCCTCTTGGGGGAGGCTGTGCCTGGAACATGTTATGCACAGTACTCTGCCGCAGGATAAAGGCATCGTGGCTGCTGCCTGGGAAGCTGGCATTGACTGCCATGATGCGCTGCTTGTGGTCACAGACCAGCTGCACATTCAGAGAATGGTAGCCCTTCCTGTTGCGATACTGCTCGCCATGCTCCAGAGGGGCCCGCAAAGCCACATGCGTACAGTCAATGGCGCCCTGCACCAAGGGGAATTCCCCGAGTCTGGAAAATCCCAATGCGCACTGATGCTGGCTCTCCAGGGCCATGGGGAAGGAGATGAATTGGCTTCTCCTTCTGAACAGTGCTTCGGTCATCTGGCGGATGCAGCGATGCGCGCCGTACTGGGAGATGTTTGCTATGTCCCCAGCAGCGTATTGGAAGGAGCCGGTGGCATAGAAGTTCAATGCCACTGTCACCTTCACTTCCACCGACAGAGACGTCCTGCACCTGAGCTTTGGCCGCAGATCTCGGCGAAGCAGGTGGCAGATCTCTGCAATCACCCCCTTCCGGAATCGGAGCCTTTTAACACATCGCGCGGCACTCATGTTTAGGTAGGAGCGCTGCTGGCGGTATAGCCTGACTGGGTAAGGCCTACGTGGCCGACGCCTGTAGCCCCCTCTGCCTCTAGCCAGGGCTGCCCCTCTCACAATGCGTCTGCGAGCCCTACGGACATGGAGCTGCAGCTCCGCGTTGGCACCCCATGCAACCCCCATCAAATCCTGGCAAACACTCTAATTTCCAAATGGCCACTTGCAGCGCTGTTGCCTGAGTCCAAAAATACCTGGCTCTTGCTGCTTGAAACCAGTTAGCTATCCTCCTTGTTGTGTCTCCAGAAATGCGTTGCACAAGACTGTTTTCTGAAATAATGGATGGCCTTTATACTGGAGAGGACGGTCCCTTTAATTAGCGCCCCCCGGGGCCCGCGCTGGTTGTGTTGCGTTCCTTTTTCCAAACGCTCCGGCCGCCCGCCGCACAATGGGGCGGTCCGACTGAAGTTTGCAATCGGGGCGGCCAAAGGGCGTTGCACGAGGATGTGACGTCATTTTCTGCGCGCGCATCCGGGCGGGCGCTAAACTTTGCGCCGGCGCTAACGGGCAACTTAATTTGGGGCGGGGCGCAAACTGCGCTGCGCCCGGGCGCTACACGCATAGCGCCCGGAAATCACTTCTCTTAAGGCGCTAACTGCTGGCGCAAGCAACTGAAAATCTAGCCCTTGATCTTGTAATGGCAAGCCTAACTAATGGCAGACACTGTTGGATGCACTGCTACAGCAAATTATGACCCATCATTAGTGAAGATTGGCATAGAGAAGTTTCTCTGTTTGATCATAAGGGAATGCAATTTAACATCAGCAGAGGCACACTCATTAACTTAGGCTGCTTCAGCTTTAATTCACTTCCTCACAGTGTCAGGCTTAGTAACACCTCCAAGCCAGCTCTCCCGATGATATCATTAACAAGTGTTTAAAAATATTCCTCCAAAAATTGAAAGACAGTAATACACACCATATTAATGGTAATTCTTTGGTTGTTGAAAAGGCTCAGTGATTACATTCTTTCCTTTAATGCAACATTTTCTAGTCAGTAATTAACACTAAAGGTAAAACTTTATTCCAACTAAATAAATAAGCCAATGCCCGATGAGCTGCTGAAACTTCTACTGCGCATAGCCTTGTTATTTTTACTATTATGTTCAAGGTGACACACTGCACATTAAATGGTAGGACATAAGTATGTACTTGCAATTTCCATCTGAATGAGTTCCCAATTATCAGCCATCCATCTGGGAGAGTGCCTGGCTGGAAGCAAGGTGCTTCACCAGAGTGAGGGGAGCACTGATACCTCATGCTCTACTACTAAGCACTGTAACAGAAAGTGCCAAGATCAGTTCTTATTTTTTCTCCAACAGCAATGTGCCTGAGGTATAGATAATAAAAAATCCCCTCAATGTGGCCAGATTGAAGGTTAATGTTTCAGAGTTCGCTGATGTTTACTCCTTTTGTACATTTTCGAAAGCCAGCTCATTAAATGTATTATCAAAGCACTTCGTAGTCTATAAATCATGTAGTGCTCAGATTTTTTTTTAAGGAAATTACCGCAGTGCAGATTTTAAAGCATAGATTTATGTTTCTGTGCTGCTCTGGTTCTAAGGGACTGTCTGGGTTTTCAGGGCCTTTGCATAGAAGATAAGAGCAGGAGTAGAACATTCGGCCCCTCGAGCCTGCTCCGCCATTCAATGCGATCATGGCTGATCATCCAAGTTCAGTACCCGGTGTTGTGTATGTACCTTTAAGAGAATAACTGGTCACAGACTGCAGTACCGGCAGTGACCACCCCTGTATAAAAGGCGCTAGCGAGCCTCTGTAGTTTCAGTTTCCCGATTGACTCCATTCAGTAAAGACTTGTTTAAATCAACTCCTGCTGTCCGTGTCTCAAGTATACACGGACATAATACTGGCGACGAGCAGATACGAACTTACCTACAGTCTGCACCACCTCCTGGGATCCATTCCTGAAGCGAAGTGAGCAGAGGTCGAGGCCAGAAGGAAGAAAGAAGCAGTAGAAACGGGCGTCGACCGTGGGCATCCGCCCCGGAGTCAGCGGAGTTGAAGATTGCTGGAGAAGCTGTCGAAAGCGGGGCCTGGTTCCTGTCGACGGTGCTTCAGCTAATCGGGCTGGTGGCAAGTAGTACACTGATCCTTCCTGGGCTGCGGCGGTCGCGAACTCGAGCGGGTGGCTTGCAACGGGGCCGAGCAGCGTTGTCGGGAAGAGGAGAGAGAGAGGGTGGAGCATACAGGGCGTGGCCGGTGCTACGAAGCCAGGCTGCGTACAGACCCGAGAAGAGGGAGGCAAGAGTCCCACAGGGTTGTTCCACGATGGGAAAATAATAAAAAAAGAAATATTAAACGTGCAGGAAACCGCGGAAAGCAGCGCTAGCAACAGCGGGGAAGAAGGCAAAGCGCAGGAGGTGCCATCTTAATCAGCGGGGAAGAAGGCAAAGCGCAGGAGGCACCATTTTAGATTTTCAAGATGCCGAAGACTGGCTGTATCACTGCCTTTGATAATACAATAGAGGACTGGACCACGTATGTGGAAAGAGTCGTGGTATATTGCGAGGCAAACGAAATAGCCGATGAGAAAAAGGCATCAGTATTGCTAAACTTAATGGGCGCTAGAACGGACAGCCTATTGCGGGACCTGATTACTCCAGCCAAACCGAAGGCGAAGAGTTTTAACAAAATTGTTGCTGTCCTACAGGAACACCTAAACCCTGCACCGCTGCTGATAGCAGAAAGATTTTAATTCCACAGGAGAACTCAGCATAAAGATGAGAGCAATGCTGAGTACCTTACGGAACTACGCAAGCTATCAAAGCACTGCCAGTTTGGAGCAGGACTGGCAGATACCCTACGGGACAAATTTGTCTGTGGACTCCTGAGTGAAGGAACACAGAAGAAGTTACTCTCAGAGAAAGAGCTGACGCTAGATAAGGCTTTCAGCATGGCAGTATCGTATGAAGCAGCAGCCAGGGGAGCTGCGGAAATACAACAAAAGCCACAAGAATACGGCACCCACGAAATGACACGGGGATTTGCAAAATGTTATCGATGCGGCAGAACTAACCATGACCAGAAGGACTGCTGGTCCAAGGACAAAATATGCAGGCAATGCGGAAAGATGGGACACATTGCACGAGTTTGCAGGTCTGGGATGAAGACCAGCGACAACAAAAAGGCTACTAAGGAACCGTACAAGAAAGTACAAAAGATGACGGACAGTAGTTCCAAAGACCAGATGAGCGATAGTGAATCCGGGAACAAGAGACTAAGCTGTCTCAAACTTCACAATGTAATCGCAAAAGAGGATAACCGAACCATTTGGGTCACCCTCACGATAGCAGGGTCCCAAGTTAAAATGGAATTGGATACAGGATCAGCGCTAACCGTCATGAATCGACGAGACTACGAGCGGCTATTCTCACACATACCCTTGAGAGAGACATCCATCGTCTTGACGACGTATACGGGGCAAAATGTATACCCCAGAGGAAAAATAAGGGTGCCTGTCGAATACAACGGCAAGAAAATACGGAAATTGTATCTCTACATACTGCAAAATGGTGGACCACCGTTATTGGGACGTGAATGGATCAGGAAGATAAGCTTAGATTGGCCCTCCATTCATGCAATGATGGTGGATGGTAAAAAAGATGAAGACGTCACTCCTGGACGATTGTCAACAATCTTAGCTAACGCCAAAGAGGTATTTCAACAAGAACTGGGCACTCTAAAAGGCGTAACCGCCTCGATAAATATAGAAGAGAATGCAATTCCCAAGTTTTTCAAAGCAAGACTGGTACCATATGCAATTCGCCCAGCCGTCGAGGCAGAGCTGGAGAATCTGGAGAAAGCAGGCGTGTTGTCTAAGGTCGAATGGAGCGAGTGGGCGACACCCATCGTTCCTGTCATGAAGAAAGCGTTAAGCAATAAGTCTCAGGAGCCAAGGAAGGTTCGCATCTGTGGGGACTTCAAGGTGACGGTGAACCCAGTCCTTCACACAGTACAATATCCTCTTCCACGGATAGAAGACATCTTCGCCTCACTATCTGGAGGGAAGCGTTTTACAAAAATTGACCTAGCACAAGCATATTTGCAGATGGAGGTTGAAGAATCCTCTAGGAAGTATCTCACGATAAACACTCACAAAGGTCTTTTCCAGCATCATCGATTGGTATTCGGAGTAGCATCGGCTCCGGCGATATGGCAAAGAGCGATGGAACAAGTCCTGCACGGAATTCCGGGGACTCAGTGTTACTTGGACGACATCCTTGTGACAGGTGAAGATGACAGTGAACACCTTAACAACCTAGAACAGGTGCTCACTAGACTACGGGCACATGGGCTACGAGCCAACTGCCCCAAGTGCGAGTTTTTTAAGAAACAGATATCGTATTGTGGCCACGTGATTGATGAAGAGGGGTTACATAAGTCCCCTAACAAAATTGAAGCGGTTGTTAAGGCCCCAGCGCCTGAAAATGTGTCGCAACTGAGGTCATTCCTCGGATTGGTGAATTACTATCATAAGTTTTTACCGAATTTGTCCACAATTCTGCACCCACTGAACGCTCTACTCTGAACGGGAGTAGCATGGAAATGGAGCAATGACTGTAAGCGGGCCTTTCAGAAGAGTAAGGACTTAATCACTTCAAGAGAAGTATTGGCTCACTACAACCCAGCACTGCCGATCAGACTGGCGTGTGATGCGTCTCCCTACGGCATTGGGGCGGTACTGTCACATAAATTCCTTTATGGTTTAGAGAGGCCGATAGCTTTTGCGTCATGCTCGTTAACTTCTGCCGAGCGTAACTATGCCCAGATTGACAGAGATGCCCTCAGCCTAGTGTGGGGGGTGAAGAAGTTCAATCACTACCTGCACGGTCAAAAATTTACTCTACTAACCGATCATCAACCTCTTGTCTCCATTTTCAACCCTCAGAAGGGCGTACCGATAATGACAGCTCAACGGTTGCAGAGGTGGTCCCTTTTCCTAGGGGCACACCAATATGACATCGAGTACAAAGGAACTAAACAGCATGGGAATGCTGATGGATTGTCGCGCCTACCGTTGCCGACGGTGGAAGAAGACCTTGCAGTGGATCCAATGGAGATATTCCACTCGACCATCGTCAAATGTCTCCCTGTGACGAATGCAAACATAGAAAAGGAAACACGAAATGACCCGACATTATCCCGGGTCTATGATTTAACGGTGAAGGGATGGCCAGCACATGGCGAACCACTGCTGCCAGCATTCTCGCCGAGAAGAGAACAGCTGTCAGTGTGCAGAGGAACCTTGATGTGTGGATCCAGAGTAGTAATTCCACCTAAGTTGACGGATAGAGTGCTCAATGAGCTTCATGAGGGTCATCTGGGTGGGGTAAAAATGAAGAACTTAGCCAGAGCGTTTGTGTGGTGGCTGGGTATCGATAGAGAAATCGAAGAGATGACCAAGAGCTGTACAGGATGCCAGAAGGTCCAAAACGCCCCACCACAAGCTCCTCTACATCCATGGGAGTGGCCCTCATCTCCATGGCAAAGGGTGCACATTGATTTTGCTGGTCCCTTCATGGACTTGATGTTTTTAATTGCGGTGGATGCACATTCAAAGTGGTCAGAGGTAATAAAAATGTCCTCAACCACCACAGAAAAAACTATCACAGTTTTACGAACCATATTCACCAGGAATGGGCTGCCTGAACAGATTTACTCTGACAATGGATGACAGTTTGTGTCTGAAGAGTTCCGGAGGTTCTTAAAGAACAATGGTGTTAAGCATTACACATCTGCCCCATATCATCCAGCCACTAATGGATTGGCCGAGAGGTTTGTTCAAACATTCAAGAAGCCTATCAAGGCAATGTGTAATGAAGATATACCCCTACAACACAAGGTGGACAACTTCTTGCTTGCCTACCGGAATGCGACACATGCGGTTACCAACCAAACTCCAGCCATGATGTTCTTCAATCGAAGACTACAATGCCGCTTGGATTTGGTTAAGCCAAACGTCCGAAGAGATGTGGAGAACAGGTAGTTTCAGAATATGAATGAAAGGCCGACCAGGAGTTTTAAGATAGGTCATCCAGTTTTGGCCCAGGACTACCGCACTGAGAAATGGCAGCCAGGAACGATTTGTACACGACAAGGACCTCTCATGTATACCGTGGACGTTGGGGAGAGCATTGTAAGACACCATGCTGACCAGATTCTAGAGTCACTGGAAAACGTCAACTCCACACCACGATCTGATACACCTGGTAATGAAATCGACGTACCAATTGCAGCTACCGCAGAATCGGTGATATTGGAAGCAGATGAACCAAACAACGACATTGATCCCGACTCAACCTTGCCAGAAGAACCTGATACCCCAAAGAGGCGTTATCCAGACAGAATCAGGAAGCCTCCTCAAAGACTGAACTTATAATTGCTTAAATTCAACCAATGTATCTAGCAACCGTAATTGTGATTGTAATTAGTTATCATTTAGTTGTTAAATGAATGTTATGTACTGTTTATCTAAAAGGGAGGAATTGTTGTGTATGTACCTTTCAGAGAATAACTGGTCTCAGACTGCAGTACCGGCAGTGACCACCCCTGTATGAAAGGCGCTAGCGAGCCTCTGTAGTTTCAGTTTCCCGATTGACTCCATTCAGTAAAGACTTGTTTAAATCAACTCCTGCTGTCCGTGTCTCAATTATACACGGACATAATACCCGGTCGCTGCTTTCTCCCCATACCACTTGATCCCTTTAGCCTTAAGAAATATATCCAACTCCTTCTTGAATATATTTAATGAATTGGCCTCTACTGCCTTCTGTGGTAGAGAATTCCACAGGTTCACCACTCTCTGGGTGAAGAAATTCCTCCTCATTTCTGTCCTAAATGGCCTACCCCCTATCCTTAGACTGTGACCCCTGGTTCTGGGCTCCCCGACCATTGGGAACATCCTTCCTGCATCTAGTCTGTCCAGTCCTGTCAGAATTTTATAAGTTTCAATGAGATCCCCTCTCATTCTTCTAAACTCCAGCGAGTACAAGCCCAATTCACCCAATCTCTCCTCATACGTCATTCCTACCATCTCAGGTATCAGTCTGGTGAATCTTCGCTGAACTCCTTCCATGGCAAGAACATCCTTCCTCAGATAAGGCAAACAAAACTGCACACAATTCTCAAGATGTTGTCTCACCAAGGCCCTGTACAACTGCAGCAAGACATCCTTGTTCCTGTACTCGAATCCTCTCGCTACGAAGGCCAACATGTCATTTGCATTCTTAACCGCCTGCTGCACCTGCATGCTTACCTTCAGCGACTGGTGCACAAGGACACCCAGGTCTCATTGCACTTCCCCTTCTCCCAATCTATTGCCATTCAGATAATAATCTGCCTTCCTGTTTTTGCCACCAAAGTGGATAAGCTCGCATTTATCCACGTTAAATTGCATCTGCCATGCTTTTGCCGAATCACCCAACATGTCCAAATCATTCTGGCGTTTCTCGGCATCCTCCTCACAGCACACACACCCACCAGCTTTGTGTCGTCTGCAAATTTGGAGATATTACTTCTAGTTCCCTTGTCTAGATCATTAATATATATTGTGAATAGCTGGGGCCCAAGTACCGATCCCTGCGGTAGCCCACTAGTCACTGCTTGCCACTCGGAATAAGACCCGTTTATTCCAACTCTTTGCTTTCTGTCTGCCAACCAGTTCTCTATCCAAGTCAATACCTTGCCCCCAATCCCATGTGCTTTAACTTTACACGCTAATCTCTTATGCGGGACCTTATCAAAAGCCTTCTGAAAGTCCAAATACACCACATCCACTGGTTCTCCCTCATCTATTTTACCAGTTACATCCTCAAAAAATTCCAGTAGATTAGTCAAGCTCAATTTACCTTTTGTAAATCCATGTTGACTGTCCGATCCTGTCACTGTTTTTCAAGTGCTCTGCTATTACATCTTTTATAATGGATTCTAGCATTTTCCCCACTACCGATGTCAGGCTTACCGGTCTGTAATTCCCCATTTTCTCTCTACCACCCTTTTTGAATAGTGGGGTAACATTAGCTGCCCTCCAATCCATGGGTACTGTTCCAGATTCCTTCGAATGCTGGAAGATGATCAGCAAAGCATCAACTATTTCTAGGGCCACTTCCTTAAGTACCCTAGGATGTAGATTATCAGGCCCTGGGGATTTATCGGCCTTCAATCCCATCAATTTCCCAAACACCATTTCCCTACAAATACTGATTTCTTTCAGTTCCTCCCTTTCATCAGACCCTATGTTCCCCGACATCTCTGGGAGGTTATTTGTGTCCTCCTTTGTGAAGACAGAACCAAAATATGTATTTAATTGGTCTGCCATTTCTTTGTTCCCCATTATAAATTCCCCTGATTCTGACTGCAAGGGACCTATGCTTGACTTCATCAATCTTTTTCTCTTCACATATCTATAAAAGCTTTTACAGTCAGTTTTTATGTTCCCAGCAATCTTACTCTCATATTCTATTATCCCTTTCTTAATTAATCCCTTTGTCCTCCTTTTTTGAATCCTAAACTGCTCCCAATCCTCAGGTTTATTGCTTTTTCTGGCCAATTTATATGTCCTCTCCTTGGATCTTATGCTATCCCTAATTTCCCTTGTTAGCCACAGTTGAGTCACCTTTTTTGTTTTATTTTTATGCCAAACTGGGAAGAAAAAATTCTGTAGTTCATCCATGCGGTCTTTGAATGTTTGCCATTGCCTATCCACCGTCAACCCTTTGAGTGACATTCCCCAATCAATCCTACCCAACTCGCGCCTCAGACCATCGTAGTTTCCTTTATTTAAATTTAGGACCCTAGTCTCTGATTCAACTACTTCATTCTCCATCTTAATGAAGAATTCGATCATATTATGATCGCTCCGACCCAAGGGGCCTCGTACAACAAGATTGCTAATTAATCCTTTCTCGTTACATAATACCCAGTCTAAGATGGCCTGATCTCTGGTTGGTTCCTCGACATATTGGTCCAGGAAACCATCCCTTAAACATTCCAGGAATTCCTCCTCCACAGTATTGTTACTAATTTGGTTAGCCCAATCTATATGTAGATTAAAGTCACCCATGATGACTGCTGTGCCCTTATTGCACGCTTCTCTAATTTCCCTTTTAATGCCATCCCCAACCTCTGCATTACTGTTTGGAGGTCTATACACCACTCCCACTAACGTTTTCTGCCCCTTGGTATTTCTCAGTTCTACCCATACAGATTCCACATCATCAGAGCTGATATCCTTCCTTACAATTGTGTTAATCACTTCTTTAACCAGCAATGCTACCCCACCTCCCTTTCCTTTTTGCCTATCTTTCCTGAATATTGAATACCCCTGGATGTTGAGTTCCCAGCCTTGGCCTCCCTGGAGCTATGTTTCCGTAATCCCAATCAAATCATATTTGTTTACCTCTATTTGCGCAGCTAATTCATCCACCTTATTACGAATGCTCCTTGCATTAAGACACAAAGCCTACAGGCTTGTTTTTTTAATGCTGTTACACCTATTAGAATTATTATTTACTGTGGCCAATATTTGATTTAAACCATTGATTTCTCTGACTGCCACTTTTGTTTTTCTCCTTCCTATCTTTTGCTTTTATCCTTGTTTCCCTTTCCTCTGCCCCCTTGCTCAGGTTGGCAACCCCCCGCCATTTTAGTTTAAACCCTCCCCCAGAGCACTAGCAAACACTCCGCCTAGGACATCGGTCCCAGCCCTGCCCAGGTGCAAACCGTCCAGTTTGAGCTGGTCCCACCTCCCCCAGAACCGGTTCCAATGTCCCAGGAATTTGAATCCCTCCCCCTTGCATCATTCCTCTAGCCACGTATTCACCTGAAATACCCTTCTATTTCTACTCTGACTAGCACGTGGCACTGGTAGCAATCCTGAGATTACTACCTTTGAGGTCCTATTTTTTAATTTACCTCCTAACTCCCTATATTCTGCTTTTAGGACCTCATCCCGCTTTTTACCTATATCGTTGGTACCTATATGTACCACGACAACTGGCTGTTCACCTTCCCCTTCCAAGATGTTCTGCAGCCGCTCTGAGGCATCCTTGACCCTTGCACCAGGGAGGCAACACACCATCCTGGAGTCTCGTTTGCGACCGCAGAAATGCCTATCTGTTCCCCTTACAATAGAATCCCCTATTACTATAGCTCTCCCCCTCTTTTTCCTCCCGTCCTGTGCAGCATTAATCTGTTGTTACTAGACAGGCACAAAGGTAATGAGTCATCTTGGATTTTGCTTGTTTGAACTATGAGATAGACCAATGCACTGACTTATTACATTCCTTTTTTCAGAGGCAACGTCAGTTTCCTGCAGAACTTCATTCATGTATGCTGGAAAACTATGGTTGTTACTTAAGAATGCGTGGTTTAATTCTTTGACAAACGACAAACATCTGAAGTTGGTTTCTAAAACCATTAATAATGCAAACCTGCATATTATTAATCTCATAGTCTCAGACTTTGTGTAAGCAGTGGGAGGGACCGCACCCTTTAATCACATTGTAATGTCTGCTTCTTCATGCTCCTACAGTTCTAAAGAGTTTATCTTTTGGCCATTGGGTGTCTGAACTGCCCATCACCATGCTTAAGAGGCTCTACATGCAACTACAGTGGTGGGATTACAGCATAGGCCAGAAATGCTGTGGAAGTGGAAGCAAGTAGTCTTGGTAATGAGTAAGATGAACTTTGAAACTACGCTCAGAGTTGATGAGGACACTGAAGTTGCCGACCATTTGGTTTAGCCTGAGCAGGCAGCCAGGCAGGTGGAGGAGGCAGGGGTAAGGTTATGAATTCTATCTTCCCAGTGTTCAACAGAGGAAGTTTTGGCTCATGTCTAACTTGATATTGGACAAGCAAACTGACAGCAGAAATGAACACAGAATCAAGGGTAGTAGAATATGTTACGTTAGGAATCTACCAATAACCCTAGATCTCTTTCATCCTTAGCTATTTCAACACCATCCATCTTTTAATATTACCTTATAATTGTCAATACTAAATTTCAGAATGTACTGTTCTAACAATTGACATGTGTTATCTAATTAATTCTTTAGGGTCCTGTCTGCCTCTGATACAAATGCACCCCCAATAGTATTGACTGCAGATTAATCCGTTTCTGAACTCAACACAAAGCTCCAATACTAATTTCGGGGCATTCTATTTAGCAACATTTTCCTCCTCCCCCAATGTGACAACACACATCTGTTACCTGCTGTCCCTTATTGTTCAGCCTAATTTTATCCATCTCATCTTTTGCTCTCAATCATCACCATATTAAGCTTTAGTAAAAGGCTTTCATGTGGAACTTTATTAAGGTACACCATATAGTACAGTTTTACACAATCCATTTGGGATGCCATTTCCTCAAAAAAAAGTGAAGGCGGTTGGCCACATAGAAAATGCCCCTTCTGAATCTGAGTTTGCTATTTACTAGGATATCTTGTTGGTAATCCTTAAATTTACTTGTGATAATTGATTCCAAGGTCTAGAATTGCCAGGCTGTTTTGTTGCTCTTATTGAAAATAGCCTGTTTCCAATTTAATGGGGCCTCTCTAGCATTCATTGGCTCCATGATAATAATTGGCGGCGTAGTGTATGTAACCTGTACTACCTTAAGAGGATACCTTAAGGTGATGGACTACTTTTTAATGGCTCCTGTACATTGTAGTACTGGTGGTGACCACACCGGTATATAAACTCTGCGGAGCAAAGTGTACCTCAGTTCCGCCCTGACCCTCAATCACTAAAGACCTGTTTACTTACTTCTGTAGTCTGTGTCCTGTTATTCAGTATAACTGCACTTGTAAACACAGACTCAACAGGCGGCACCACACAAATTTCATCTCTTGTCTCCCAGTGTCCTTGGAGATATCATCCACCACTCGTCTGTCTAGGACCTTCATTTCCTTTATCTCAAAGTCATTAATCCCAGTTGGATTATCAAATATATGAAATGTGTTGTTCATGACTTCCCCAGTAGATACTTGGAAGAATTAATCATTGAGTATATTAATTGTTTTATGTTCAGCCTTAGTTTTGGTCGCATTACCATCCTTTAGATTTCCCATGTATTTTCTGTCTTATTTCTATTGTACTTTTGTCACTGTTTTTCATCTGCAGATATATCCATTCCCTGTCACCTCTTCACCCCTCTGACTACCATTTTATTGTATTTCTAAACATGCAAACATATTAGATCAAGGATGGCAAAGGTATTAAAATAATTCTTCATAAATGATTACTGTAGGGGGTGGCAGGTGTGGCGCGTGCGCCCAGTCAGTTATGCCCCTGACTGTTTGTGAGTGGTTCGAATCGCTCCCACGCCCCTGGGTTCTAGACACCGGACTTAGGTACAGGCGGCGATACAGAAAGACTCGAGTAGACAGGTGGTTCGGTGTAAGCAAACCAAGATTTTATTAAAACAGAAACGAGAACACAGTCTTATGAGAAAATTACTAGTATAAAACACAATTACAGCCATATAACACTACAATTATACTTATGTAAGGAATTAGCACATGCTAGCGGGGTTGGGCTTATTGTCTCTGGCCAGTCAGAAGCCTCTGAGCTGCACCAGGGACCCTCGTGCGGTTTCAAAGCGCTCCCCTATTCCTGGTTCTGACCGCCAGACATATTCAGTAGCGATGTAGACAGAAAAACGTGACTCGTAGTTTGGGTGCAAAACAGATCAGCATTTATTGAAACAAAAAGAAAGAAACAACTTAAAAATCGACACAGCACAGCTATGCCTGGTACAGCAATTTTGCTTAACGCAGTACATTTTGTGTCCATAGAGCGCTTGTTCTGGACTTATGGACATTTTGGACATTTTACATGCAGATAGCACCCTCTGGTGGTGGTTATTGTGTTAGCAGTGTTTGTATGCAGCAGAGGTCATTTGACCTTTCTACCTTTCTTCCTGTTTGACCCAGGAAGTAGAATTCCAGGAAGAACCTAGCTGAGTAATGGAGGATCTGCCATGAGAGATCCGCAATCCAATGTAATCTGATCTCATATGTTAGGCCAGGTGCAATATCTGTGAGTATCGTTGTTTGTTAGCATAATAGCAACTTTGTCAGTGTAGTATTTTGGCAATACTATGTTTATGAGAAGTAATAGTTGATATTTACAGAAGTACAGTCCAAATGTTAGTTAGTGATACAATTAGTCTATTCTACTGTTGTAAATATGTTTATATCTTATGTAATATCGAATGTATAGTACTCAGTTTATGTACAAAACATACTTTGTCTTTGTTTACAGTTTCACAAATATGCTCAAGTAAAGCTTCAAACAGCGAAACGGCTTCACGAGGAATTATTTGAATAAGTGTTTAACTTGCTGGATAACTAGATAGGAGCACATCTAGCGAGGCCAGTACAGTGAAAAGATAGCAATACGGCTAGCTGTGAAGAGTGGAGCAGCAGGAACTCAGAGTGAGCCTTACCCTCGTAGACCACAACTACCTCACGTCAACATGTCAGAAGATAATGACGAAAATGCTTTGCAGCGAGGAGAAGACCTTAAACAGGCAGACGAAACTGTAGAATGTGACAATCGGTCTATAAGCTCCGGTTACTTCAGATTGCAAGCTGGTTCACAGTCATTAGGTGGTTCTAGAGTAAGCGTGGACATCGCCAGAGCTGCGCATGCGAACAGTGAAATAGAAATAAAAGTAAGACAGGCCCGTCTTCAAGCTGAACCCCAAGCCAAACAGGCCCGACTACAAGCCGAACAGGCCCGACTCCAAGCCGAACAGGCCCGTCACCAAGTGGAACACCAGGCTGAACAGGCCAGTCTCCAAGCCACATTAGATGCTCTGCAGCAACAAAAAGAGATAGATGCTGCATTAGCTGAGACACAAGTATTCAAGGCAATTTTGGAGGGAACTGATCCCGAGACAGCTTACAAACCTTTAATTCCCGTTTCACGGCAGAGTCGACGACAGTGCACCATAAATTACATGAGCGACCATGCCGACATACAGTTTACAAGAGAAAGGGATGAAGGCCCGCACATCTCTACAGACGCAAGCACTTCATATAACATGCCCCAAGTTGCCAACCAAGGTCAAAGTAGACAGCGTGCCTCAAGCCGCAGAGTCTCCCCCAGCAGGATGGAAGACACGGTGCAGAGGAATAGAACGCTGGATAGAGAAAGTCAGCAGCGAACCCCCTCTCGTTTCCTTGAGACCCCCAACAGAACCCCTATTCAGGGCAACCCTGGCAGATGTCCCAGTACCTACGACCTTGCCAAATACCTTGCACGCACCCAGCTGGTGACTACAGGGTTAACCAAGTTCGATGACAGGCCGGAGAATTATCGGGCTTGGAAGTCCTGCTTCCATGATGCCATATTGAGCTTAGATCTGTCGGCAGGAGAAGAGCTCGGCCTCCTTATCAAATGGCTCGGCCCAGAGTCGGCCGGACAGGCCTGCAGGATAAAAGCGGCCAATGTGGGACATCTGCCAGCGGGGTTGAAGACGGCTTGGGTGAGGCTGGAAGAAAGCTACGGCTCGCCTGAAGCCATTGAAAGGGCTCTCTTTGACAGGTTGGAGAACTTTCCGAGGTTGACGAGTAAGGAACCCCAGAAGCTCCGCGACCTTGGAGATCTGCTGTCGGAACTCAAAGCCGCAAAGCAGGACGGCTACCTACCCGGTCTATCATACTTAGACACTTCCAGAGGGGTAAGTCCCATCGTTGAGAAGCTTCCATCTAACCTGCGGGAGAAGTGGATAACGTTTGGATCAAAGTTCAAGCTAAAGCACAAAGTAGCCTTCCCACCATTCTCTGCGTTTGCCAAATTCATCCGTAAAGAAGCCAAAGCCAGGAACGACCCCAGCTTCAACCTCTTCTCCTCCCACCCAGCACTTGCCAGAAGAGACAAGTTTGACAGACATGGAAAGACACCAATATCTGTCCACAAAATGCAATGTCCTCAACTGAGAACACAAAGATTCCTGAGGATATGAACACAAAGAAACCTGAGGATATGAGCAAACAATGCCCTATCCACAACAAGCCCCATCCTTTAAAGAAGTGCAGAGGCTTCAGGGAGATGACCCTGGAAGATCGGAAACAATATCTCAAAGAGAACTCAATGGCCCTGAAATTAGGATCGGGGGCTTGCCGCGCGTGCAAGCCCCCGATGTGCACTCACCCTGCGCGCCGACACCTGAAGCCCGGGCCTGCTCACATTTCCTGTCACTGGCCCGGTTCAGATGTCAGCGCGCTGTGCTTACCTGATCCAGCGGCGTAGTTAGTGCGATGTGCCGGCTGGGATCAGGTGAGCACTGGGCAGTCAATCAGGGGAGGGGAAACTCATTCATGAGTTTGACAGTAAGAGCTGTCAAACTCATGAAAAGTATGGGCTGCCAAAACACTACTTTAACTTTAAATAAAATTTTAAAAAACATCCCACTGATTATATTAACTATAAATAAGTTTAAAAAAATGTTTTAAACAATTAATCAATTTTTTGAAAAAAATAAATTTTTAAAAAATAGGGTCTAAAACTAAACTTACCTTACTGTAAATTCTTTAAAAATAACAAACCTGTGGAAAAAAAATTCTACATTGTACTAAAAGCCCACTTACCTGACAAACTAAATACTTACATCTGGTTTTTCCACACATAAAAACCGGAGGCCTTTACACGCGCGCAACTCTGGAAAAAAAAAAGGAATTTCACTGCGCACGCGCTGCCTGTGCAGTCGCGCATGCTCTGCCTCTTAACCCCTTGGGTCAGAGGACAGGAAATGCCGGTTTTCAGCGCATGCGCTGTGCATGCTGAAAACCGGCAATTCCTCCGGGCACACGCGTGAGTACCCCGTCTGTACTCACGCGTTGTGCCCGGAATTACTGGGCCTATATGTTTCAAGTGCTGCTCTTCCACGAGCCATCTCGCCAAGAACTGCAAGGTAGATGCAAAATGCACAGAATGTGAAAGTGATCGGCACATTTCAGCACTCCACCCAGGCCCAGCTCCTTGGAAGTCAGAGTCGCCTCCTCCCGCCTCAGAGCACGGCGGGGAGAGAGAGGGAGCTGCCGGCCCGGAGATTACATCCAGGAGCACCGAGGTGTGTGGAGAAGGAGTGAGTGCAAGAGCATGCTCCAAGATATGCCTCATTAATGTGTACCCTGTAGGACGCCGCCAAGAATCTGAGAAGATGTATGCCATACTAGACGAACAAAGCAATTGTTCTCTAGCAAGATCCGAGTTCTTCAACATCTTCAAGATCAAAGGAAGTCCGTCGCCTTACACGCTGAAGACGTGTGCTGGACTTTCAGAGACAGCCGGCAGGAGGGCCTGCGGTTATGTTGTTGAGTCAGCCAACGGGAAGATTAGCCTCCCCCTTCCTATACTCATCAAATGTAATCAAGTCCCCGACAACCGTTCTGAGATTCACACTCCGAATGCAGCTTGTCATCACCGTCATCTGAGACGCATTGCAGACGAGGTCCCACCTCTTGATCCAGATGCAGGCATACTTCTGTTGTTGGGAAGGGACATCCTGAGGGTACATAAGATAAGGAAACAGATCAACGGTCCACATGACGCCCCTTTCGCCCGAAGGCTAGACCTCGGCTGGGTCGTTGTTGGAGAAGTGTGCCTCAAGGGCGCTCACAAGCCATCTCAGGTGAGCACACTCAAGACTTCCATCTTGGAGAATGGTCGTCCAAACTACCTTACCCCATGCAGTAGTCAGATCCGAGTGACAGAGAAGTTCAGTCATACGGCTCAGCCTCAGAAAACCCCAGCACTGATCTCCACAGACAGCACACAGATGATGCTCACTGGAGAGAACCCGGGTCAGTCAGTCTTCTGTCGCACCGCCAACGACCACAAACTTGCTCCATCGATCGACGACATGAGGTTCCTCCAGATTATGGACAATAAGGTCTTTCGTGACAGCTCTAACAGCTGGGTTGCACCCTTACCCTTCCAGAACCCCAGACGACGGCTGCCAAACAACAGGAAGTATGCCTATAATAGTCTTAACTCACTCCGTCGCACACTAGAGAAGAAGCCAAAGATGACAGCACACTTCCTAGAATTTGTAAAGAAAATGCTTGTCAACGATCATGCAGAGATAGCTCCTCCACTTCAGGAAGGCCAAGAGTGTTGGTACCTCCCTTCCTTTGGAGTCTATCACCCCAAAAAGCCGGAACAGATCCGCGTGGTGTTTCACTCCAGTGCACCATATCAGGGAGTCTCTCTCAATGATGTACTCCTCACGGGGCCCGATCTTAACAACAGCCTCTTGGGAGTACTCATGAGATTCAGGAAAGAGCCCGTTGCCATCACTGCCGATATCCAGCACATGTTTCGTTGCTTTGTGGTGAGAGAAGACCACAGAGACTTCCTCCACTTCCTGTGGTATAGGGACAACGACCCCAATAGAGACATTGTGGACTACAGAATGCGTGTCCATGTCAGAATCAGGGGAATTTATAATGGGGAACAGGGAAATGGCAGACCAACTAAATACATACTTTGGTTCTGTCTTCACAAAGGAGGACACAAATAACCTCCCAGAGATGTCGGGGAAATCGATACAGCACAGCTATGCCTGGTACAGCACTTTTGCTTAATGCAGTAAACTTAGTGTCCACTAGAGCGCGCTTTGCTCAGTGCAACACTCCTTTATTTAAATATACAGTGCTTTTAAATACAGCCACTCAGTGTCCACTGGAGCACTTCTCTGCTCAGTGCAACACTCCTTTATTAAAATATACAGCACTTTTAAATACAGCCACTCAGTGTCCACTGAGGCACTTCTCTGCTCAGTGCAACACTCCTTTATTAAAGTATACAGCACTTTTAAATACAGCCACTCAATGTCCCCTGGAGCACTTCTCTGCTCAGTGCAACACCGTCTTACTTAAACAGGGGAGGAGAGAACGGACACAACAAGGGAAGATCAACTATATCACAGTTCTAACAAAATTCCCACTTAATTCCCACCCCTATACCTATTCTAAGTTGCCTTGTAATGGGGCCTGAAAAATATATGCTCACCAATGAAAACACCTTCTCCGTGCCCTGCGATCTTTGACCTTCACTGCCCCGAAGTAAAAACACCCCAGTATTTTAAAAGTAAACTGCTGGTGCTCCACTTCTTCAGGCAGACTCCCACATTGTAGAGAGCACGGAGGCGAGGCCACAGAGAGAGAGATGGCTTCTGAGAAGCTATCTTTTATACCCCAATTTGTATCTGGGCTAAAACAAAAGGGATCCAAGCTGCCCCATTGTCTAGGATGGGTTTGGATGAATTACCCATTCGTTTAAACTGTTCCTTTTCAGTTTAAATGTGTCTTCAATTGTCTGTGATGGGCTTTCGAATAAAGCTGCAGTGGTTTGAAATGTGTCCATTTCCTTGATTGCTTGAGTAAATAGCCATGAAGGTATTGTAAATAGAAAGTCATTGTCCTTGTGGTCAGACTGAAACCAGTCTCAAGTGGTTAATCCTTTGTGTAGCAGTTTCTGTAAACACATCAATTGTCTCTGCAGGGAGGGGAAACTCCCTGAACTCCCTTTAATTGGCAGTCTGGTCAGCCATCTTTGATCTTCACCTTTTTCACAGACACACACACAAGCTGCCTTTTCAAGTCCTTTGTCTTTTGCCATGCGGTCTGGTGGCCATTTTGATCCCCTGGATTTTTAAAGGTATATATACCCAGGTGTTCTTTAATCAAAATTAATCTTCAGAACTGTAGGAAATTTCAAAATTATTGCGAAATCCTACACTTAAGCAGGGAATGGGGAACACACGGCACATCGAGGGAAAAACAGCTACTTTAACAATCCCCTTATCCTTATCCCACCCCGATACCTAACTAGATTAAGCTATGAGGGGCCAGAATTCATGCTCACCAATCCATAATAAAGCCAGCTGTTTTTAGCGGATGCAGGGTTTTGTGGTTTAGTCTTTGGTCCTTCTAGGTACCCCATCGCCACGTGGTCTCAGGGTGCGGTGCTGGAGCTGCTGCTGCGACACACTTTTCTTCTCCTCAGCTGCCGTCGTCGTCTCGTCACGATGGGTTCTCTTCTTCTTCTCCCTCGGGTGGTCGTCGGCAGTAACGTTGTGCCTGTAGGGCAGTTGGCAGTCGTAACTGCTTAGATTTTCCTACCCAAGCGTCAAACGCCAGTATATTCATTGTGGCGTGGACACCTGCGTTATCGCAGTGTTCAACAAGATGTTCGTCTCACCAAGTGCCAGCTTATAACTAGGCGCTTGGCCTCATCAATACGTTTTGCTTTGCTCTTATCGAATTGTCACCTTCTTCTTCGTCTCTTTTCGTCTCGTCTCATTTGGTTACTATACAAGTCCTGGGCTGCCCACTCAGTTTCGTCTCACCCCTTTTTGCGGCCTGGGCATCCTGGATGACTAGGGACTCGGGTCTCATTCCCCTCCCCTGCAGTTGGTATGGTGTCCTAGACTGCTGGAACTCTGCAACGGGGAGCCACGAGGCCATGGCATGAGTGCGAGCAGCGGCAGCCCCAAGCCTGACAAGAGTGACCAGAGAGAAGAAGGCAAGAGAGCGATTGCTACCAAGGGCCTACAGTTATACTCCTTTGGATGGCCCTTATCTGCGCACCAAATCAGGTTAGTTCATTGTTTCAATTTTGGCGGGCTGTTTTAAATGATTATAGCAATCTAAAATAACTGTTTTTAGATGGCCGTTTATCGCACCTAATGGCCTGATGTCCGGGCTGTATTGTCATTAATGCATTCTAATTGGCCTGTCCAGCCTTGATGGCTTCCTTAAGCATTTTCCAATTATTTATGCGGGCAAACTAATGGCCTCAAGTACAGGCCTAACTGGTTTTGATCTGCCTCCAATCTGATGTAATGCATATTCAAATGTTTGCTTAGCTGTCTGTTCCTCCAAACGCAAAAGTCCTTTTCACAGAAATGCATTTTAAGTTTTGATTTCCCAAAGCTGCTTGTGCTGCCACAGAGTTCAAGCTTTTAAAAATCTTGCAGGCTTTTGGTCACGAGGTGCGGACACCATCTTTTGGGTACCCTTTTTAAAATGTCCATGCAGGGACCCTTTTATTAATAACCTGGGGGGGGGGGATGTGGGAATTTTGCAAATCTTACACTACCATGGACAAATTGTAAACCTATGATATTAACTCAGGAATAATTAACACCAACTTGGTAGAACTCTCCCCTCTGAGTCAGAAAGTTATGAATTGAAGACCCACTGTCGGGCTTGAGAGCACAATCTAGGTCAGCGATACATTGGGGAGTACTACATTTTTACAGGTACCATCTTTTTGATGAGATGTGAAATCAAGGCCCTGTTTGGTTACTCAGGTGGATGCACTATTGAAAGTAGGGCATGGAAGTCCTACTGATAAACTGAACATCATTTATCCCTCACCCAACTCCACCAAAACGGATTAACTGATCCTTAATCTCATTGCTGTTTGTGGGGCATTGCTGTGTGTATATTGACAGTCGGGGATGACCTACAAAACAGTGGCTACACTTCAAAAGTAATTAATTGGCTGTGAAATTCTTCAGGGTCTCCTGTGAATGTGAAAAGTGCTTTATGAATACAAATTATTTCCTTCCTAATAACAAAAACAGATGACTGTTATATTAGATTATTTTTGTCAAACAGTGTTTCCTTAATAACAGAAATCTAATTAGAATTATCAGTAAAATATATTCTTCTGAAAATATATCTGCTGTTTGCACACCTTAAAGCCTTCCACTTGTAAGATGTAAATACAACAGAAAATGCAGTAAATGACTTTTCTTCCAATGCACACATCAGTGGAAAGATAAAGTCAATGCGCGCTGTTCTTTTCAGTATGTTGCTGTAATTTTCAAATAGAGGTTGAAATCCCAGCAGTTATCAGTCCTACAGTTCAATAGGAAAAATAAGAGGCCTGCATTTATAAAGCGCCTTTTACGACCTAAGGACGTCCCAAAGCGCTTTACAGCCAATTAAGTATTTTTGAAGTGTAGTCATTGTTGTAATGTGCGACAAGCAACATTAATGTAAAACAGATCCAGCTATGTTTGCATTATTATCTTTGAGATATCCAATTGCTTTTGCCAGTTATGAATAATGTATTTAAGTATGTAATCATTGGCAGCCTGAGTAGAACAATAAGTTAGCACATCATTTACATCTAGAACCTGGGTTAAATCCAGTCCAGCTTAGACTGGAGAGGTGAAAGAAGAGATTGGAAAAACTGGAGCTTTTTTCATCAGTGTAGAGAAAGTTAAAGGAAAATCTGATAGAAGTATTCAGAATTATGAAGTGTTTTAATAAGGTAAATAGAGAAAAACTACATCCATTGATTGATGAGTCAATAACTAATGGGCATACATTTAAGATCATCACCAAAAGAACAAAAGGAAAGGTATGTTGCAACATAGAATGCCTGATAAAAGATAGTGTTGCAAGGAGAATCCATAATAACTTTTAAAAGGCAAGTGAATAAATATTTGTAAAAGAAAAAATTTAAAAGGTTTGGGGAAAGGACAGGGGAATGGGACTAAGTGGGTCCCTCTTTCAGAGGGTAGATGGGCCAAATGATCTCCTTCTGCGCTGTAATATTCTATGGGGAGTACAGAGAGGAAAATTGGCCAGGGAGGATTGTAAATCCATAACAGAGCCAGCCCGATTTTTCATCCTTTTAAATTAAATCAATTCCATCTTGGTGCATTAACTGGGGCTCTTCTGACATTGGTGTTAAGAGACGTTTGTTGGCACAGATTGGAAGGATCTTGATCTACGTAATTTATAAGTGACCTAGGATGCTGACATTGAATGACCACAATGGAAAAGTGTTGTGTCCTTGAGCACTGACATATTAGCAGGATGAGCACAAAATATAGCTTTTTAAAAGTTCCCTTTTATTTGCTTTTCAATTCTGTAGTTTTGTAATATCCCTCTCTCAACCTCACTTGTTACTTAGCAGTCTAAAGTATCACTGCATTGTATTGAACGTGGGCTTCTATATACGTTACCGAGGATATTTTTAATGACCACATTCATTAACCCAGCAAAAACACAAAAATATTATGCAAACAACAGGCAATTTGTAATGTTCTAATATAATGAATGCATTGCTCAGAACTGCTCAGCAAAGCGAATATAAACCATTCATTCAGCAACTTTGATATCATAAAATGCTTTGGTTCTGAAATTGCTGATTGGTAAAGTTGGAACCTCATTATTTCTACACCAAAAAAAAATGGCTTTTCTCTTTTATAATACAATTCAACAGTCAGAGCCTGAAGCAGACTGCATAACATCTTTCAACACTTTGAAACTATACAGTTGATACATTTTATCTGGGGGGTATACATTTCTAAACTGCTTTGTAACTTCCAAATCCTGCAATGCAAATAATGAATTTTAAGAGTACAATTTGAAATGAATTTGCATTACATAACGTGAAACAGATTGCTTTTTCCCTATCTTTCCAGTTTTTTAAAATTCATTCTTGGGATGTGGGCATTGCAGGCAAGGCTGGCAATTGCCCTTGCTAAGGTGGTGGTGGGTCTTCTTCTTAAACCGCTTGCAGTCCATGAGGTGAAGTTACTCCCACAATGCTGTTAAGCAGGGAGTTTGAGAATTTTGACTCCGTGACAAAGAAGGAACGGCGATATATGTCAAAGTCAGGATGGGGTGTGACTTGGAGCTGTTGCCCTTGCCCGTCTAGGTAGTGGAGATCATGGGAGGTACTGTCAAAGAAGCTGCTATAGAAATTTCAGTCGTTCAGGCATTCTATCAAGATTGATGAAGCAGCTGAAGATAGTTGGGCCTAGGATGCCGCCCTGAGGAACCCCTGCAGCAATGAATTGTGACTGAGATGATTGTTCTTCAACGACTACAGGCTTTAAGCCAGATATGACTCCAGACACTGTAAAGTCATTTCCCTGATCCCCATTGACTAGGGCTCATTGGTGACACACTTTGGTGGATGCTGCCATTAACACTGAAATTCAGGTCTTGAGTCCATCTTTGGACCAAGGCCATAATGAGGTCTGGCGTCGAGCAGAACCTTCCTCCCCTAAGCCGCTTCTGAAGATATTGACTGGCATTTGTTTAAATGAGCCAATCTCTCTCTGGTATCTCACGCAAGTGGATATTCATGTATGAGCCTTCACAACAAATGTTGACAGGATATTCAAATAATAGGGACATTATAGTCATCACCAATCCTGTCCCTACTTGCAGAGATCACTGGAAAACAACCAAAAGCAGGAACCCTGGATAATTGATTTTTTACCAGCATTTTGAGATACCGGTCAATCATGTAGGCTTGGAACAGACCACAATGGCAATTAGGCTGCAGTAATCTGCAGCTTTAATGCAGAAAAGATATAGGGCTAGATTTTCAGTTGCTTGCGCCAGCAGTTAGCGCCTTAAGAGAAGTGATTTTCGGGCGCTATGCGTGTAGCGCCCGGGCGCAGCGCAGTTTGCGCCCCGCCCCAAATTAAGTTGCCCGTTAGTGCCGGCGCAAAGTTTAGCGGCCGCCCGGATGCGCACGCAGAAAATGACGTCACATCCTCGTGCAACGCCCTTTGGCCGCCTCGAATCCAAACTTCAGTCGGACCGCCCCATTGTGCGGCTGGCGTCCAGAGCGTTTGTAAAATGGAACGCAACACACCCTGGGGAGCGCAAATTAAAGGGCACTCCTCCTGCACTATAACCGGCAGTCTGCATGTGTTGTGTGGAAGGATCCAGTGTGTTGTTGTGAACGGTGTATGTATGTTTCCGGCCACCACCTCCTCCTCCTCCTCCTCCTCCTCCTCCTCCTCCTCCTCCTCCTCCTCCTTCATCATCATCATCATCTCCTCCATCATCATCATCTTGATGTTCTTTTCCCCCCCCAGACTCTCCCTTTGAAAAAAACACATGCACCCTTCCCCTTTAAGAGCTCACTGGCACCAGAGTGTCTGCCGTGCGCTGCGCCCGAGCTCGGGTGTTGTGCTCTGCACCGCCGGCTTAGCGCCTAAAGATAGTAGTGGAACGCCTCTTTTAGCGCTCCACCAACCTCTTAGGGCGAAGCCACTGAATTTCCGGCAACGGGGCGCTACTTTGGGGCGGGCGCTAACTTCGGGCGGGCGCTAAGGTTGGCGCCCCAAAACTGTCTATACTGAAAATCTAGCCCATAGGCCCTGATATTAACTTGGAGGCGCGTTGGGGCAGAGGGGTCCAATATCATGTGGGAAATCCAGCAGTAAGTTAAGCGCGATTGTCACCAGGGGTGGTTCTGCTGCACAGGACGGGAGGAAAAAGACTGGGAGAGCTATAGTGATAGGGGATTCTATTGTAAGGGGAATAGATAGGCGTTTCTGCGGCCGCAAACGAGACTCTAGGATGGTGTGTTGCCTCCCTGGTACAAGGGTCAAGGATGTCTCAGAGCGGCTGCAGAATATTTTGGAAGGGGAGGGTGAACAGCCAGTTGTCGTGGTGCATATAGGTACCAACGATATAGGTAAAAACCGGGATGAGGTCCTAAAAGCTGAATATAGGGAGTTAGGAGGTAAATTAAAAAATAGGACCTCAAAGGTAGTAATCTCAGGATTGCTACCAGTGCCATGCGCTAGTCAGAGTAGAAATAGAAAGATATTTCAGATGAATACGTGGCTAGAGGAATGGTGCAAGGGGGAGGGATTCAAATTTCTGGGACATTGGAACCGGTTCTGGGGGAGGTGGGACCAGTACAAAATGAGCGGATTGCACCTGGGCAGGGCCAGGAGCGATGTCCTAGGGGGAGTGTTTGCTAATGCTCTGGAGGAGGGTGTAAACTAAAATGGCAGGGGGTTGGGAACCTGAGCGGAGAGACAGAGGAAAGGGAAGCAAGGATAAAAGCAAAAGACAGGAAGGAGAAAAACAAAAGTGGCAGGCAGAGAAATCAAGGGTTTAAATTAAACATGGCCACAGTAAATAATAATTCTAAAAGATCTAAGCGCATTAAAAAAACCAGCCTGAAGGCTTTGGCCTAGAAATTCAGTGGCGCCCCATTTGGGGCGCCAGCCTCGCCAGGGCGCTAAAAGTAGCGCCCCGGAAGTAGTCGTGGCTGCCCGCCGGAAATTGACATTGCGTGCCCCAGAGGGAAGCGCGGCGCTACTGGAGGCGCCCTGTATCTCTCTTGGGGCACTGCAACTCAATATCGCTGCGCAACGTGCCGCAGCGCCACACGCTGCGGCACGGTGCGCTGCGGTACTGCAGGCCTTCCTCCCCTTCTTAAAGGGGCGGGGCCTGCTGCAGCACAGTCAAAGATCGCGAGTGCCGGCAAAAGAGCCCGGCACCGAGGAGAAGTGCCGGGCTCTTGCAACACAGCCGGCACTCCATGGGGCGGGGGGCTCAGGAGGCCGGGGACGGCGGCGCGGAGAGGTGCTGGCAGGTAGCCAGCAAAAAAAATGGCCGCCCCGCACCTCAGCGCCTCTACCGCCGCAGGTAGGACCTCTGAACCGGTCGCAAATAGCGACTGGCGTTAAAGCAGGGGGCGCAACTAAATTTCGCAATCGGGGCGGTACCGGGGTGCTGCGCACACCGATGACATCATTGGTAGCGGTGCAGTGCTAACGGCTAGCGCCACCATTAGCATCCCACTAGCTTTAGCGGGAGGCATGGCCAGTGGCTTCCGACCCACTTAGCGCCCTCTTAAGGCACTAATGGGTGGTGCAGCCCACTGAATTTCTAGGCCTTTGTTTCTTAATGCAAGGAGCATTCATAATAAGGTGGATGAATTAGCTGCGCAAATAGAGGTAAATGAATATGATATGATTGGGATTACGGAATCATGGCTCCAGGATGGCCAAGGCTTGTAACTCAATATCCAGGGGTATTCAATATTCAGGAAAGATATGCAAAAAGGAAAAGGAGGTGGGGTAGCACTGCTGGTTAAAGAGGAGATTAACACAATTGAAAGGGAGGTTATTAGCTCTGATGATGTGGAATCTGTATGGGTAGAACTGAAAAATACCAAGGTGCAGAAAGCGTTAGTGGGAGTGGTATATAGACCTCCAAACAGTAATGCGGAGTTCGGGGATGGCATTAAACGGGAAATTAGAGAAGCGTGCAATAAGGGCACAGCAGTTATCATGGGTGCCTTTAATCTACATATAGATTGGGCTAACCAAATTAGTAACAATACTGTTGAGGAGGAATTCCTGGAGTGTATACGGGATGGTTTCCTGGAACAATCTGTCGAGGAAGCAACAAGAGATCAGGCCATCTTAGACTGTGTATTATGTAATGAGAAAGGATTAATTAGCAATCTTGTTGTGCGAGGCCCCTTGGGTCAGAGCGATCATAATATGATAGAATTCTTCATTAAGATGGAGAGTGAAATAGTTGACTCAGAGACTAGGGTCCTGAATTTAAATAAAGGAGACTACGATGGTATGTGGTGCGAGTTGGGTAGGATTGATTGGGGAATGACACTCAAAGGGTTGACGGTGGATGGTCAATGGCAAACTTTCAAAGATCGCATGGATGAACTGCAGAATTTGTTCATCCCAATTTGGCATAAAAGTAAAACAAAAAAGGTGACTCAACCGTGGCTAACAAGGGAAATTAGGGATAGCATAAGATCCAAGGGGAGGACATATAAATTGGCCAGAAAAAGCAGTAAACCTGAGGATTGGGAGCAGTTTAGGATTCAACAAAGGAGGACAAAGGGATGAATTAAGAGGGGGAAAATAGAGTATGAGAGTAAGCTTTCAGGGAACATAAAAACTGACTGTAAAAGCTTTTATAGATATGTGAAGAGAAAAAGATTGGTGAAGTCAAGCGTAGGTCCCTTGCAGTCAGAATCAGGGGAATTTATAATGGGGAACAAAGAAATGGCAGACGAATTAAATACATACTTTGGTTCTGTCTTCACAAAGGAGGACACAAATAACCTGCCAAAGGTGTCGGGGAGCATAGGTTCTAATGACAGGGAGGAACTGATAGAAATCAGTATTTGTAGGGAAATGGTGTTAGGGAAATTGATGGGATTGAGGGCCGATAAATCCCCAGGGCCTGTTAATCTACATCCTAGGGTACTTAAGGAAGTGGCCCTAGAAATAATAGATGTATTGCGGGTCATCTTCCAAAATTAGATAGATTCTGGAACAGTACCCATGGATTGGCGGGTAGCTAATGTTACCCCACTGTTCAAAAAGGGTGGTAGAGAGAAAACGGGGAAGCCTGACATCGGTAGTGGGGAAAATGCTAGAATCCATTATAAAGGAGGTAATAGCAGAGCACTTGGAAAAAAGTGACTGGATCGGACAAAGTCAACATGGATTTACAAAAGGTAAATCGTGCTTGACTAATCTACTGGAACTTTTTGAGGATGTAACTGGTAAAATAGATAAGGGAGAACCAGTGGATGTGGTGTATTTGGATTTTCCAAAAGGCTTTTGATAAGGTCCCGCATAAGAGATTAGCATGTAAAATTAAGGCACATGGGATTGGGGGCAAGGTATTGACTTGGATAGGGAAATGGTTGGCAGACAGAAAGCAAAGAGTTGGAATAAACGGCTCTTCTTCCGAGTGGCAGGCAGTGACTAGTGGGGTACCGCAGGGATCGGTCCTTGGACCCCAGCTATTCACAATATTTATTAATGATCTGGATGAGGGAACTAGATGTAATATCTCCAAGTTTGCAGACGACACAAAGCTGGGTGGGCGTGTGTGCTGTGAGGAGGATACCGAGAAACTCCAGTATGATTTGGACAGATTGGGTGATTGGGCAGAAGCATGGCAGATGCTATATAACGTGGATAAATGCGAGGTTATCCACTTTGGTGTCAAAAACAGGAAGGCAGATTATTATCTGAAAGGTAATAGATTGGGAGAAGGGGAAGTGCAATGAGACCTGGGCGTCCTTGTACACCAGTCGCTGAAAGTAAGCATGCAGGTGCAGCAGGCGGTTAAGAAGGCAAATGGTATGTTGGCCTTCGTAGTGAGAGGGTTTGAGTACAGGAACAAGGATGTCTTGCTGCAGTTGTACAGGGCCTTGGTGAGACCATATCTGGAGTATTGTGTGCAGTTTTGGTCGCCTTTTCTGAGGAAGGATGTTCTTGCCATGGATGGAGTGCAGCGAAGATTCACCAGGCTGATACCTGGGATGGCAGGAATGACGTATGAGGAGAGATTGGGTCGATTGGGCTTATACTCGCTGGAGTTTAGAAGGATGAGAGGGGATCTCATTGAAACTTATAAAATTCTAACAGGACTAGACAGACTAGATGCTGGAAGGATGTTCCCGATGGTCGGGGAGTCCAGAACCAGGGGTCACAGTCTAAGGATAAGGGGTAAGCCATTTAGGACAGAGATGAGGAGGAACTTCTTCACCCAGAGAGTGGTGAACCTGTGGAATTCTCTACCACAGAAGGCAGTAGAGGCCAATTCATTAAATATATTCAAGAAGGAGTTGGATATATTTCTTAAGGCTAAAGGGATCAAGGGATATGGAGAGAAGGTAGGAACAGGGTCCTGAATTTGGACGATCAGCCATGATCTCATTGAATGGCGGAGCAGGCTCGAGGGGCTGAATGGCCTACTCCTGCTCCTATCTTCTATGTTTCTATGTCAGTGGCATTTTAATGCAGCCAGCTCAATTTCATTTTACTTCTGAGTTTGGCACTGATTGCATGGCAATGGGCATGATGAGGACCCGCATGACGCAATCTCAACTCCAGTATTTAAATAGCCAATCCATAGATGGAATTTGGAGGAGTTGGAGTTGGATGTAAGAGAAGACAAGGTGTGATAATGGATTCAGGACGCTCAAAGGCTTCACCCCGCTTCAATGATACCTGCCTTGATATGCTGCTGGGGGCTGTGAGGAACCGGTGAGAGATACTATGCCCCAGCAATGGGAGGAAGAAACCTGCTACTGTCCCAAAGAATGCATGGCTGGATTTGGCCCAGGTGGTCAGCAGCAGGAGCATTGTGCTATGCTACTGGATTCAGTGAAGTAAGCGCTTTAATAACCTAACCAGATCAGGAAAGGTGAGTACATTTGCACATGTACCCCAAGCGCGCTTTCAGCATGGCTTGTTCGATCACACATCTAGTGCTCATTCATTGTAGCACTGTTGGTCTTCATTGGTTGGGTTTCTTCCGAGTGTCATCAGCCAAGGTTGAAGTAGGTATCCCTTGTCTCCTAGCAGCCAACCCTTAAGTGTGCTTGCAGGCTCAGTGATGTCCGGGAGCTTGGACTGTCGCAGGACAAAAGCATCATGGCAGCATCCCGGGAATCTTGTGCACATCTCCAGAAATATCTTTGTGTGATTGCACACCAGCTGCACATTGATGGAATGGAAGCCCTTGTGTTTCACAAATACTCTTGACTGATCTGTGGGTGTGCAGATTGCCATGTATGTGCAGTCGATGGCACCCTGCACCTATGAGAAGCTAGCCAGAGACGCAGACCCGAGCGCGCACTCATTCTGAGTGGCTTCATCGCAGGTGAAGTTCACATAATTGCCGGTCCTGGCAAGCAACCCATCAGTCACCAGTCTTATGCATTTGTGGGCCGCCGACCGGGAGATCTTGGATATGTCTCCGGCATATCCAGAGGCAAAAAAGTTGAGGGCCGTGGTCACTTTGACAGCCACTGGTAATGCGTGGCCAACAGGTCCAGCAGGGAGCAGGTCTTCTTCCAGGGGGGCGGCAGATGCCTGCCAGCACCTGACGCAACAACCTGAGCTTCCTCAAGCACTGCTGTTCCGACAGGTCAAGGAAACTCAGCTTCTGCCTGTCCACCCTGTGTCATGGTTCGTGCCTCCTGTGAGCTACACCCCTCTGCTGCTCCCCACTCTGCTGTCGAGCTGCTGATCTCTCAACAGCATGCTGCTGCTGCTGATGCTGCTGGTCATATTGCTCCTCATCCGATTTCTAATCTAAAAAAGCACAGGCGCCAACCATCCTGATTTGATTCAGAAAGCCTCCAAAGTGTCGAAAGCAAACTCTCAGCCACAGTACCATGAACAAATACTTTCCCACTAGTAGGTAAGATAGAAGCTCTGAGTGCTGAGTATTTATTGCAGTATTTCCATGAGCTTTAATCAGCCTCATCTATTGCTGTTGTGTTCTCGCCTTGCTTTCAATGGTGAGTTTCAGGGAGCCCGAGGAACCCATGGATTCGATATTAAACTTAAAACTGTGTTGAGATATCGCTCCAATTGAGTGATTGCCATATGTTAATAGGCAACCAGTCTCTCCCGAGGGGGTTGTGCGCGACCAGCCTAACATGCTTGAGTTAAACGTGGTAGTCAGCGGGTTGGAGCCGGCTTTCCGAAGTGCCCGCATTTTTGCCGGATTTAACCCCCCACCTGCACCCAAACCCACGCGCTCCTCCAGGTTAAAATTCCCCTGTGGAGCACAAGAAGGGAGGCCTTCCCTCAGAGAGTTGTGAATCTTTGGAATTCTCTACCCCAGAGGGCTGTGAACTCTCAGTCATTGAGTATATTCAAGACTGAGATAGATAGATATTTGAATACTAAGGGAATCAAGGGACATGGGGTAAGTTAAGTGTAGGTAGAAAATCAGCCATGACCTTAATGAATGGTGGAGCAGGCTCGAGGGGCCGTACAGCCTACTCCTGCTCCTAATTCCTATGTACACAACATAGCTGAAAGATAAGAAAACTGCACTACTTGTTCAAGTATTACTAATCATATTGCTCCCACCCATCTGTGGCATCGCAAAAATTGGGATCGAAATAGACTATTAGTTATTTCATATTACTGAAGTTTTCTTCTTATATGTATTGTGCCAAACTTTTGGTTACCACTATTTCAGAAAGAATAAACTTCTACCTGAAGTTTGATGATTATCATATAGAGATGTTAGGAACAAATCCTACAATTTGAATTTGACTTATATTTTACGTCCTTTCATATCAATATCTAAAATTGTATTTTACTCTTCTGCAGTTGCACTTGATTTGTCTCACACAAAGCATGACAAAGCCCGCTGCCGGAAAGGATAATGACAATCCAATAAGATCGAATGCTCTCCTATTAATGAGTGCCTAAGTTTCTCCCATTAGTACAACATTGGTAAATAATCTCCTGGGGTAGTTTGTAATATATGTCTCATTAGTACGACTGTTAAGGAAATTTTTGATCATATATCAATAAATGTATTGACCCCATCTAAAGGAAGGCATCTTCCGAAAGGGGAGGCGGGAGCCTTTATTAATAACTAGCTGAAATGCCCGGCGGTGCCGAGGGTCTTTTGAGGGCATGTTGTTGTTGGAAGAGAGAGAGAGAGCGCGACTGGGGGGGGGGGGAAGAGAGAGAGAGAGCGACTGGGGGGGAAGAGAGAGAGCGCGACTGGGGGAAGAGAGAGAGCGACTGGGGGGGAAGAGAGAGTGCGACTGGGGGGAAACTTGGCCCGATGGACCCCTGCGAAGGAAGGAAGAAGGTAAGCTCTCCCTCCCTGTCCCACCCCCTCACTCTTTCCCTCCCTGTCCCACCCCCTCACTCTTTCCCTCCCTGTCCCACCCCCTCACTCTTTCCCTCCCTCACCCTCTCCCTCCCTCCCCCGTCTCTGCCTGCTTTACTCTCCCTCCCCCTCTCCTCACGCTCTCCCTCCCTCACCCTCTCTCTCTCCTCCTGTCTCTCCCTGCTTTACTCTCTCTCCCTCCCTCCCCTCCTCTCCCTCCCCTCCCCCCACGCCCTCTCTCTCCCCTCCCCCCACCCTCTCTCCCCTCCCCCCACCCTCTCTCTCCCCTCCCCCACCCTCTCTCTCTCCTGTCACCCCACCCTCTTTCTCTCCCCTCCCCCCACCCTCTCTCTCTCCCCTCCCCCCACCCTCTCTCTCTCCCCTCACCCCACTCTCTCTCTCTCCCCTCCCCCACCCTCTCTCTCTCCCCTCCCCCCACCCTCTCTCTCTCCCCTCCCCCCACCCTCTCTCTCTCCCCTCCCCCCACCCTCTCTCTCCCCTCCCCCACCCTCTATCTCTCCCCTCCCCACCCTCTCTCTCCCCTCCCCCCACCCTCTCTCTCCCCTCCCCCACCCTCTCTCTCCCCTCCCCCCACCCTCTCTCTCTCTTCCCTCCCCCCACCCTCTCTCTCTTCCCTCTCCCTCCTTGCCCCTCTCCCTCCTTGCCCCTCTCCCTCCCTGCCCCTCTCCCTCCCTGCCCCTCTCCCTCTCCTCCCTCCCTATTTCTCTGTCTCTCTGACGCCTGTTCCCCTCTGCCGCTCTCAGTTTTTCTTCTGCCGTGGTGCCCGATTTGCTACTCCAGGCCCCGCTGTCCGCCCGCTCTCCGGGGCAAGGTAAGAGCCGGGCTCCGGCCCCACACCGCCAGGGATCAGCACCCGAGGAACCCGCCCGCCGCCCAACGTGAACGAAGACCCTCCTTACCTGTCACGGAGTTGAAGTCTCCGAATGCGGCGTGCGCCGAGCCTTTTCCCCCGTGCATTCAGGAGGCGCGGGGAAGAGAGAGAGAGAGAGAGACAGACTGGGGGGGGGGCGAGTTAGACGCTGCCGCGCACCTGCTCCGCGGAGCTCCGTGCCGCCACCGCCGCACCAGCCTTTACTAAGATGGCGGCGGTAGCGGCGCTCAGCTGAGGCCCGCCCCTCCAGCCTTCACAAAGATGGCGGCGATCGGGGGCCGCTTAAACGAACAGAAAAAATGTTTTTTTTTTAAAAGCTGCCACGGAGAAGGAACGCGCAGTCTGTGAAACCAACAGAATTTTTTTTTTTTAAAAAGCTGCCACGGAGAAAGAACGCGCAGTCTGTGAAACCAACAGAAATTTTTTTTAAATTTTTTTTTAATAAACGGGTGTTAAGAAGATGGGAGGCCATCTTGAAAGTTTTTTAATGTTTTTAAAAAGCTGCCACGGAGAAGGAACGCGCATTCTTGCTGAAAACACCAAAAGTTATTTTTTTTTAAACGGCTGTTAAGAAGATGGGACACCATCTTCATTGTGTTTTAAGGTTTTAGACATTGTGTTTTTACGTTTTACACATTAAAAAAAAAGATATCGCTCCTAACAAATAAACACACAGAAGGTGAGAATAAAGATGGCGGCCACTCACCTCAGTTCAGAACGATAAGGCCCACCCACACACGCACTGATTGGTCGATCGTCATGTCACCGAAGCATAGGATTGGTCAATCGCCCTGTCACTCGACTGTGGGAGGGCCCGGCCGCACATGCGACGAACCCGCCCCCGCCACGCATTGATTGGTCGACCATCGGGTTGGTCGACCGTACGATTGGTCGACCTCAATGTCACTCTATGGTAATGAGTGGATAATGAGCGGAATGTTGAAGGTTTTTCGGATACCGTGGGCGCGATTTTAGCCCGGCCAAAACGTAAATACGCTTAAGACCGTTTTGGAAAGGTAAGCTTTGTTTCGACGTAACGCACGCGTAGGTATGCTCTGTAACTTTCGAGCGCATAGCCGGACAGACGCACACCCGAGGACAGACAGAAGGACAGACAGAAGGACAGACAGAAGGACAGACAGACAGATAGACAGAAGTATCCGTTTATATATATAGATGTGGGGAGAAAAACACTTTATGTTATGTTGGAGTGAAAACATTTACTTGTGTCCCTCCATTTTAGATTTGTGAAGCATGCTTACCGAGTATGGGTCTTAAATTTGATTCAAAATGTTATCCGCTCTCAGGGCTATAGCTAAGTGTTTGATTAGTTTATGATAACTGAGAAACACTAAATCAATATCGCTGCCTGAAAATGTAAAATCAATGTTGCTACTGAGTGACCACAACATGTAATAATTTACAGATGATGAGCTGTCAGTGTGCGGGATGATTAGTGATCACTCATACGTTTCCTGTGAACTCAGTTGTGTGACACTGATTGAGGATGTTCTGGCTAATTCTGCCATTCTGTACTCCCAGTGGGGAGCTTCACGCACAGGGAGCGAAGGCAGGAGAATTGAGCAACAATATTTTAGTACTGCCGCTGAACCATGCACCCTTCAAGAGTGGCTTCCCCATTGGGAATGCATGACCATGGAATTAATCCTATTAGCAAGAAGATAAGGAGCCTTCTACTTACAGTCTAATGTCTTTAACAAATTGACTATAGAATCATAGAATCCTTACAGCACAGAAGGAAGCCATTCGGCCCGTCGAGCCCATATCGAGCTGTAAGGGGTTTTCCTCGAGAGGTTTCCCTGAGGTTTCTCTCTCTAGAGGCCTCTCTCTCTTGCACAGTAAACCTTGAGTGGTTCGACCCACTCGCCCCTTAGATTCTATACTCTGGACTTAGGTGCAGGAACTACAATGTAGAGAAAACTCTTGTAGACCAAGTTTGATGAAACAAAATGGAATTTTATTGCATAAGGAAAAATATCAAATCAAATGCAAGCAGATAAGGGAGTACATGGGAGGGAAAAACACACAAAAAAATCATAACGACACAGTACTAACTAAGGCAAATACAGGCATCTTATACTCTACAAAGATCATTATGAAAAAAGGAAACACACGGAACATCGAGGGACAACAACTCATGTTAATTGTACCCTTAAAAATCCACCCCCTTATTAAACCTATCTAGATCTGATTGTGAAGGGCCAGAAACATACTCACCAATCCCACTAGGAAGTGCAAGGTTTTGAAATCGAGTCTGTGTTTGGTCCTTTCAGGCGTTTCATCTCCACGTGGATCGTGGAGCCCCTGCGAGCTGCGCCACACCTCTCTCCTGATGTAGGGGTCGGGGGCGGCTGGACACCAGCGGGCCTGGATGTCGGCGGGGTCGAGGATCATCGGCTCGACCCTGGTTAGAGGAGCCTTGGGCTGGCTCCCATCGCTTCTTCAGTTTCTTTTCTCTTCTCCCGAGCCGGGATGGCTGGAAGGTTTCTTCTCTTGGGACCTTTATTTTTTTTGTCTCTTCTCCCAAGTTGGGTCGATGGCCTCTCGTTCCGGCAACGGCCCGGGGATGGTCAATGATCTCCCGATGTGTTTCCCCGGGGCGGGACGCCGGCTTCGAGATGGCCTTCTCGATGTTGGCTTTCTTCTTCCTCCTGCGAGTGCCTGCTTCTTCTTCTGGGTGTCCGGATTCAAGCTGTGCACAAGCTGCGACTGTCTCCAAGCTTGCAACTGTAACTGTAACCCCCTCCAACTGTAACTCCAGTTATACCTTTTCTTCAGAGGCTTCACTTCCCGCCCAAAATCAGGTTAGTCTTTGTTTTATTTTTGGCTGGCTGGGAGCACAGTGGGGTAGTTATTATATTTTAAAATGTCTTAAACGGCTGGTAAAGGCCCATCTCTGGTCTGGAATTACCTTCATTGTTTTTAATGTCCTGCTGATCTCGTTATCTAGTCCTGGGTGCTGTTCTCATGAATATGAAATTGTCCCCTTTTGTCTGGGTCAACATTTTGATGGCTTCTGTCTCCAGGCCGATCTTGACTGGATCTGCATCGAATCCATATGCATACGTGTGGGTCTGGTTTCGTTCTCTCAGAAACGGCTTCCAGAACTTACTGTGGGTTGAATCCACAAATCTGTCTGAGGTTGCGCAGGAACCATTTTAAAGTGTCCCAATAAGCTGGTCACATGGTATGGTGGCCATTTTGTATGCCCCTTTTTCTGGGCTTCTTTTAAAACAGTCTTTAAAATCACGGCCTCTTCTGCCATTTGACCCTTATTAATACAAAGTCCAATTTTGTGAATCCTACAGAGCTAGAGCACTTCAGCTAGTCCCACTCCCCCGCCCTTTCCCCGTAGCTTTACAACAAATTTTCCTTCAAGTATTTATCCAATTCCCTTTTGAACGTCATGATTAAAACTGCCTCCAACACCCTTTCAGGCAGTGCATTCCCAAACCTAACTACTCGCTGTGTTAAAAGGTTTTTCCTCATGTCGCCTTTGGTTCTTTTGCCAATCACCTTAAATCTGTGTCCTCTGGTTCTTGACCCTTCCGCCAATGCAAACAGTTTCTTTCTATCTACTCTGTCTAGACCCCTCATGATTTTCAAGACCTCTATCAAATCTCCTCTCAACCGTCGCTGCTCTAAGGAGAACAACCCCAGCTTCTCTAATCTATCCACGTCACTGATGTCCCTCATCCCTGGAATCATTCTTGTAAATCTTTTCTGCACCCTCTCTTAGGACTTCACATCCTTCCTAAAGTGCGGTGCCCAGAATTTGAAACAATACTCCAGTTGAGGCCAAACCAGTGTTTTATTAAGGCTCATCATAACTTCCTTGCTTTTGTACCCTATGCCTCGATTTATGAAGCCCAGGATCCTGTATGCTTTTTTAAACCCTTTCTCAACCTTCCCTGCCACCTTCAACAATTTGTGCACATATACCACAGGTCTCTCTCTTCATGCGCCCCCATTAGGATTGTATCCTTTAGTTTATATTGCCTCTCCTCATTCTTCCTACCAAAATGTATCACTTTGCACTTTTCTGCGTTAAACTTCAACTGCCACGTGTCTGCCCATTTCACCAACTTCTCTATGTCTTCTTGAAGTCTATCACTATCCTCCTCACTGTTCGCTATACTGCCAAGTTTTGTGTGTAGGGGTTTGCAAAATCCCCTAAATCCCTGAAGATCGGAAAAATATTGGTGCACATCGTGGACGAAGAATTGTGTGATGTGAATTGTCTCTGGGTTGGAAAATCTTTTAAAAAGCATACCCAGAACTGAAAAAGGCTGCGTTGAGATGGACAGCATGTGGACAACACTGGAATCGAGGAACTTCGTGGAAAAATTTGCACACTTTAAGGCAGTACATTTTATTAAGAAAATTGTTCCCTTGAGTTTGGTAATTGTAAAGGGGTTTAAAAAATGGCCATCAGAAAGCATGGCAGAGACAGTGGGGCTTGGAAAAAGCAGCTCGCAGCTCAAAGTGTCTGTGTAAGTGGGAGGATCAAGCAGTGGCAGTCAGACCTGTCAATCAAACCAGGGAGTTTCCCTTCGACAGAGGCAAGGTTTGTTTACATGAAACTGCAGGATGTTGACAGAAGGGATTAAACCACTTGAGACTTAACCACAGAACAATCAGTTTCTGTTTACACAGAAGTCCAACCCATCAAAACCCTTACACACATTGAGACACAACAAAACTCCGGAAAAGACTTTTGAAAGGGAACAGTTTGGAATGAATGAGTTTTTGAATCACCCATTACTGAACAATAGTGCAGTTGGATTCCCTTTTGTTTTAGCCCAGATGAACTCCGGAAGTGGGCAGGAACATTTCAGCCCCAGAATGCAGGCACATTCTAACCACTCTAACCACTTTGAATCAGCCAATCACAGCCTTTCTCTTGTATATTCGAACTTTGGGTGCGAATTTTGCACACAGGTCTTTTCAGCACCAAACAGCAGGGGCTGGCAGGATATAAAGATAGCTCCTGAGAAGCTATCTCTCTCTTACTTCCTTGGACCACAGGTGAGCAGGTTTCTGACTCCTCAGCAAGGCAACCTAGCAAAGAAATTGCTAAGATTGTTTAATTAACATTGTAGCCATTTATCCCTCATTTTTGCCATCTGTCTTCCCCTGTTAAGCAATTTACTGTAATTACTGTGTTTGTGTGGTAAAGTGTAAAATTTGATTATAGTTTTCTTTAGTGTAATAAAAGTGATTTTCTCACATCCAGACAAGTTGTCCGTTTAATATATCATTAATTATAAGTCCTTCAGTCAAAACTGGAAGGGTGGGTTTAGCGATTCAAAACCGCTGTTTGGAAATTGGTTTAGATTGCAGCAGCAAAAGCTGTCTGACCAGGTAAATTACCGTAAACCAGGTAAAAGATTGGAATTGGTCACAGTGCAGGCAAAGGCTGCTGACCAGGTAAATTACCGTAAACCACAGAAAAGATGCCCCCCCTACACATTGGCGACCATGGCAGGACTGGGGCAGTTCTTGATATGATAAGTGGTCTGGATCTGGAGAAAGCATCAGCTCTTGTTTCTCTCGTTTTCCGTATGTGGGTAGCCCTGCGGATGTTAGCGGCAGCATGTAGGCTGACCTATCATGGTATAGGTGGCTGGGTTAAGGAGGGTGAGATGAGGGTGCAGGAGGAGGTGAAAGAGGCTAAGAATCGGGAGTCCCAGCTTGAAAAATGCCAGGCAGAAGTAGAACGCCTCATAAGAGAGGTGAACGAGGCCAGAGATAGTGGGATGAGGGTGTGGGAAGAGAATGCACGCCTGACACAGGAGGTCATGAAATGCCAGGCATTTATAGAGCGCCTTGTGCAGGAAGTCACAGAGGTGAGGGACAATGAGATGTGGCTCCAGGAGGAAAACGCACACCTCACCCAAGAAGCTAGCGAGGGCAAAAGCCACGCAAGGAACAAGATAGAGTTCCTAAAGTGCCAAATTTACAGTTCAAAGAGGAACGAGATGAGACTGCGGGAAGAGAATGCCCGCCTCACCTCAGAAGTAACAGAGCAGGAGGAGAAGGTTAGGGAGGTAAAGGCAGCTTATAAGCTGGCCTGTGGTCAAAGGTTTAGTGGAGCAGATCATACCCAATGTAACAGAAAAATAGAGGCCTAGAAATTCAGTTGGTTGCACCAGCCGGTAACGCCATAAGAGGGGTATATTTCCAGCGCTAGGCACTTAGCGCCCGGGCGCAGACCGATCTGCGCCAGCGCCCAAATTCAGTTGACATTTAGCGCCGGCGCAAAGTGTTTGCGCCCGCTCAGCTGCGCGCGCAGCTTATGACGTCATTTCGTCGTGCAACGCTGTTTGTGCGCCCCAAACCGGAAATTCAGTGGCGCCCGCCCAATGTGGGCGTGGCGCTGCTAAGAACTGTGAAGTGGAACGCAACAGAGGCCCTGCGGGCCTCGGGGAGCGCTAATTAAAGGGCGCTTACACTGACCTATAAAGCCCAGCCATTTCGCTGCAATGACTGTACTGCTTAGGATTTCTGGACAGAGACCAAGGGACAGAGCTTACTGATTTGGGACAGCATAGGAGAGGTATTTTTGGCTTCTGGCCAGTGCTTTGACATTTGATTCATTTGATTTCACTGTTTTCAACTTTATTATGGGGGCTATATGGGGGTTCAACCCTCAGTTGCAGCATTATGTGCGAAGGGCTCGCAGACGCTGTGAGAGAGGGCCAGCCATGCCTAGACGCAGAGGGGCCATCAGGCGTCGGCAACGTAGGCCTTACCCACTCAGGCAATACCGGCAGCAGGTGTCCTATCTCACCATGACTGCGGCGCATTGTGTTAAGAGGCTGCGCTTCAGAAGGGAGGTGGTTGCAGAGATCTGCCAGCTGCTTCACAGAGATCTGCGTCCACAGCTGATGTGCAGGACGTCTCTCTCGGTGGAAGTGAAGGTCACGGTGGCTCTGAACTTTTATGCAAGCGGCTCCTTCCAAGCCGCTGCTGAGGACATAGCGAACATCTCCCAGTTCGCCGCGCATCGCTGCATCCGGCAGGTCACCGATGCACTTTTTGCGAGGAGACACCAATTCATCTCCTTCCCCATGACCCGACAGAGGCAGGAGCAGCGTGCAGTCGGATTTGCCAGGATCGCGCGCTTCCCCATGGTGCAGGGCGCCATTGACTGCACGCATGTGGCTATGCGGGCACCTATCCACAATGCCGAGGATTACCGCAACCGGAAGGGCTACCATTCCCTAAATGTACAGCTGGTGTGTGACCACAGGCAGCGCATCCTAGCTGTCAATGCCCGCTTCCCAGGAAGCAGCCACGATGCATTTATCCTGCGCCAGACTACTGTGGCTGACATGTTCGAGGCACAGCCTCCACCAAGGGGATGGCTTGTCGGGGACAAGGGTTACCCTTTGTGTACATGGCTCATGACCCCGCTCCGCGCGCCCAGGACCCCAGCGGAGGAGGCATACAACGAAAGCCATCAAGCCACAAGGAACATCATAGAGCAAACGATAGGCATCCTCAAGCAACGGTTCCGCTGCCTGGATCGTTCCGGCGGATCTCTACAGTATTCGCCGGATAGAGTCTCCCAGTTCGTCGTCATGTGCTGCATGCTGCACAACCTGGCTATCCGCAGGACTCAGGCACTGCCACCTGACATTGCACCACCACCTCAGGAGGACGAGCAGGAGGACCATGAGGAGGAGGAGGAGGAGTACCAGCCCAGGAGGGAGCCACAAAGTCCAAGGGCCGTCCGCCGGGGGCTTATTGATCGACACTTCTAGGCCCCCTGTCAGGGAATGGGCTGTGGCAATGAACGCACCTGAAGGCAGCTGCACCGCAAGCCCTCAGCCGGTTAACGCAACAACCACTTGAAACCTGAGACGTGGACATGCTGAATAAATAAAAAGCTTTATTTCACAAACTCAGGGCCCTTCCCACATGAAACAGAAAAACAGACAAGACCCCCAAAAAACAGTCAAAAACATCTGTCACTCCCAAAACCTGGGGAGGACTAACAAAACTTGCCCATCCAAATGGCCTTCATCATCGGCCTTACAAAAATAAGCCCCCCCCTCCACAACACAAACACCCCCCTAAAAACAAAAAATGCCTTGATCCTCGGCCTTACCAAAATAATGCCCCCCCAGAACACAAGCCCCGCAATATAAAAAAAACCGCTATCACCACACTCTAATGGGTGTGCCGAGAGGGCGAGTCCTTAGACAGGCTTCTCTGGCCCCTGCCCGACCTGCTGCTCCGCCTCAACCTGGGCCCTGCGCGTGTGGCAAGGCTGGGGGAAGGCTCATGAGGGCCACAATGCGTGTCGGCAGATGCCCTTGGGGGTCGGCCTAGACGAGGCCCGGCCCGGGAGGGGCCGGCTGCTGACTGCTGCAGCTGTGGCTGGCCAGCATCAGTCTCAGCAGCAGCTCGTCGCACCTTGGCTGGGGGAATGGCAGTGTCGGCTGCACCAATGGGGGCAAGCTGGCTGATGGCAGGCGCGCGCTGCTCGCCAGAGACACTGGCACTCGGCCGGGCTGGCAGTGCAGCAAGCGCAGCAATCTGGTGGAGGCCAGACCGCTGTGCTGCAGCAGGGCGGCGGGTGCCCTGGTGATGCTTCCGCGCCACAGCGAGTGTGGCAGAAGTGAGTGCCCGAACTGCCCTGGTATGTGCCCGCATCAGCTCTGCCAGTGTCTGGACGGCACCACTCATCTCGCGAGTCGCGTCCTGGGCTGCCGCGAGTTGCTGGACACCCCCGTCGTGCACTGCCGCGAGTTGTTCGACCCCCCTGGCCTGTGATTCCCCGAAAGCAACCACACTATGAGCCAGGGACTCAATGGCCTGAGGCATCTGTTGCACAACCCCCATGAACTCCTGGTGGCGCCGCTCAGACGCCGCCGACATCTCATCGAGGAGGCGCACCTCCTGGGCGAGGACCGTCTCCGGACTGGAGGGCGGACTCTCCCTCTGGGGAGAAGGCCGCCGAGCTGGCCGACCCTTCCCGCGTGCCTCGAGCCCACTGGTCCCAGGATCTGCCCTCCCCTGCAACACCTCCCCCCTCTGGGGAGAAGGCCGGCGTGCTGCCGGACCCTTCCCACGTGCCTCGAGCCCACTGGGCCCAGGATCTGCCCTCCCCTGCAACACTTCCCCCTGGCTCTCCTGCAGGCCAGACGTCTCCCCTCCATTGCCATCCCTTGGCGCGGATGAGGGTTCCCCCGATGTGCCGCCTTCCTCCTGGTCCTCGTCGTCCTCCTCCTCCAAGGGCCTGGCACTCTGAGCTTCAGGGACCACCTCCTCCTCACCAGCTGAAAGCAGGAAGGCACCAGAGTAGCTTTAGAGTGAGGACAGGGCGTCAGCGAGGGAGGCCTGAGTGGTGGCATTATGCGCATTTGTTGATCAGTGCGAAAGGATGTAGATCTGAAGCACAAGGGCAACGACAGAGGTCCAACCGGTCATGTCCTTACCAGTGGGTCCCAGTACAGGGTCCGCATCTCCGATCGCAACAGGGCCAGTCACCCGGGCACGCATGAGTCGAGCCACGCTCTCCTCCAGCTCACTGAGCGGCTGGTACTGGGGACGGCCTCCCCCGGTGGCAGACTGGCTCCTCAAATTCCGCGCCAGCTTGGCCTGCAAGAGAAAGGACGGCCTCTAAGTACAGTGTGGTGCCCTGTTGCTGTGTGCACTGCCTCCCATGGTCGAATAGCTTGGCCAGTGTGGTGCCCTGTTGTTGTGTGCACTGCCTCCCATGGTCGAATAGCTTGGCCAGTGTGGTAAGTGCAGAAAGTGCTATTGATGATCATGCCAGTGCCTTTGCTGTGGGAGGAGGGCTGCCCATTAGTCCTTTGAGGTCCCTTTGCCCATAATGTGAGGTGCACATGCAAGGATGAGGAGGACACTGGAAAGGGTACTCACCTTCACCATCCGAGTGAGGTCGTTGTACTTCTTGCGGCATTGGTCCGCACTCCTGGGGACATCGCAGGTGGATGACACCCTGCGGGCGATTTTCCTCCAGGCTTTCCTGTACTGGCTCCTGGGAGCCTTCTTGCCACTGTCTGGGCACAAGATCTCTCTTTTGTTTTCGACACCATTAATCAGCACCCTCAGAGCATGCTCTGAGAAGCGCTGCGCTCGTTCACGGGCCCTCTCCATGGCTCCAGGTGCTATTTTGGCCCACCAGCAGTGTTGAGGCCTAGCTGCAGGGCTCCAGTATGCAGGGCATGACAGCAGTCAAAGTCGACCCTTCCCCCTTTAAGAGCTGGCCGGCGTCAGGGTGTCTGCTGTCAATCAAAACATGACCGCACCTGCGCTGCGCCCGGCCTCGGCGTTATCAGGCCGCATCGCCGGCTTAGCGCCTGAAGAGAGCATTGCAACGCCAGTTTCAGCGCTCGGCCAAACTCTTGGCCAACTCTACTGAATTTCGGCGATGTGGCCTACACTTTCCGGCGGGCGCTAACTTTAGCGAACGCCCGACTTTAGCGCCCCAAAAGTGTCCAGACTGAATTTCTAGGCCAGAGTGTTTGGGTATGGAGTTAAGGAGGACTAAGCTGCTTAAGCAGGGGAACAGGGAAGGAGAGTTCTGGGACCCCTGTAGAGCAGGTCCGGTAGCAGAAATCCGGGACAAGGGAGGCACACAGGGGATAGTTTTGGCACCAGACCAAAGGCAGGTCCAAGTCCAAAATTCCCCATTTAAAGCCACCCGGGTAAGAGAACATGAGTTTGCTGACCAGACAAGTTCAAGTTCACAGCCTGTAAAGACAGGCACTGTGGCTTGTTTCCAGGGAAAAGTTGTCCAGCCCACAAATTGGGACACTTCCCTGCCCCAGTGGAACCTAAGTTTTGGCCAAAGTTTAACTTTGAACAAGTTATGTGGCTCAGAAACAAAGAAACAGCAACCTGAGATTAGAAATCTGCAGGCTGCTGCCAATCAATTCACAGAAGATCGCTTGGAGACTGCCCTCACATGCGCAGTCGCTGGTCAGAAGACAGGAATTCCCCAGTCTTTTCAACACCAGGTTCATGCAGGCGTAGTCGTGTGCCTGAGGGGAGAGGTTTCCCAAGACCAGGCTCGCGCAGGCGCGGTTCCCCAGCCCGTACCACCAGCGGCTCTTCTTCAGTTTTCCCGCGCAGACACAGTCGCGCACCTGAGGGGAGAGGTTTCCCAAGACCAGGCTTGCGCAGGTGCAGTCACGAACTTGGAACCCCCAGTGGCTCCTATTCACTGTGAGGCCGCGCGTGCAGGTAGAGTCGGCCGTTTAAAGGTCCCCACTTCCCAATACATATGCGCAGGCACAGTAGCCTGCTTGGAAGACCCAGCGGTTCTTCCTATCTTTTTCAAACAAATCGAACGCGCAGGCACGGTTGCCTGTGCTAGTGTAGCAGTTCCCCAGCCCTTTAAGGAGGAGGTTCGCGCAAGCGCAGTTGCCGGCGGGACCACAGCGGCTCTTTCTCGGTTTCCCTGCGCAGGAGCAATCACCTGCTTGAAGGCAGAGGCTTCACAGCCTCTGCCGTGGGACTCCGGGGAGGAGGTTTGCACAGGCGCAATTGCCTGTTTGAAGACAGAGGCTTCACAGCCTCTGCCGAGGGACTCATGGGAGGAAGTTTGCACAGGCGCAGTCGCCTGTTTAAAGGGACAAGCTTCCCAGCCCGCTTCCAGAGTGGTTCCCCCCATGGTGTGGGATTCTGGGGAGGCAGGGATAGCAGTCCCTCTTGCAGGGGAGCTGGTAACAGGCTTTGGACATGGGGAGGAAGATTTCCAGCCACCAGCAGCGGGTGGTGGGGCAATACCTGCCCCCAGCACAGGAGTGGGTAGGGAAAAGGAGACAAACCCGGAGTACTGGCAGGCTGCCAGGTATATTAAACAGTGCGGGCTGTTTGCACCAGGGGGAGAAGGTTCCCAGCCAGCTAGGGCTGCGACTCAGGCTCAGGGTCCGCCAGCCAACGTTTCCCCCACAGAGACGCCCCTCAGAAAGTCTCAGCGGGTCCGCAAGCCCAAGAAAAGATGGTCACCAGCGTACCTGCCACAGAGAGCAATCTCCCGAGCCCGGGAGGAAACAGAACACAGGGGTCCCCAATCAGCAGCCATAAGCTGCAAGGGATCAGAAGCAGGAGGCAGCCCAGCTTAGCTGCAGGCAGCAGTAATCTGTGACAGTGCCAGAGATTAGACTGGCCACCCGGAGATGGGCGGCATTTATATTATAGCTTTCGTTTGAATATAGCGTGCTTTAAGATGAATTTTAAGTCTTGATATAACTAGTTTTGTAGCTTTAAGTTTATAGTTTAATTCATAAGTGTGCCAAATGTTTGTATTTTGGTCCAAGGTCAAGGGACCCGACCATGTCTCCACCCAAGGCAGCAGGTCAGTGAGAGACCTGGCTGCATGTCCTCTTCAGTTTTTTTTCAGGAGAATGAACCAGGGAGCAGCCCTGGTCGCCCAGCCTGAGCTGGGCATCGAAGGAAGATATGGATACAGAATGTTGGGGATCACCTCACCACTGGACAAATCCAGAAGGAAACCCCGCAGCGACCTTCGGGAGAAACCGGACAGGGTCCGGAGGAACTTGCCTACTCCTCCTACGCGGAAGAGATGGCCCCAGCTGGGTGGGGCACGGCCCCCAACCCAGCACTATCCTGACAGAAGTTCACTTGTGGGAGACCACACTGTTGAGGAGTCATGGTGGGGAAGCATGGGCACCTCATCAAAGGGACGCGTTTCCCGGGAGAGGGTGGTGATGGCCCGGGAATGATTGTAAAGGGGATGGGGAGTCCCAAGAGTCGCATGGGTGCATTCGGGGGAGGGAGGAACTCACCCAGGGCCCACGGGAAAGTTAGAGTGTAAGTGTGGCTGGGGAGGATGAGTGAGTGGCCAGATCTCGGATCCAAGTTTGAGTGTGGGGCCAGGGAGAGCCGCCACACAGGCACCCATCATTTTCTGCAGCCAGTCGAGGGAAGACGGGAGGGGGAAGGACTGGGAGTCACAATCCCATACTCCCCGGTCTCGGCCTGTGCCAAGGTAAATTGAAACATGAGGGGTACCCCGCCTCCACAAAGGGACAAGGGAGCGGCTCGGGGCTGGTGGAGCAGACTGTTCTGTAAAATCCATTCTGCATGTTTTAAAAGTTTAAGACCATTAAAGGGGGTGGAAGGAACATTTACTTCCCAGGTGGGAGGAGCAATACCCACTCGAATTTCACGACCCATCATTGGCACGTGATGGTCGGGGTTTGTTTAAGCATGTTGTTCAAGATTTTTTTTGTATTTTGTGTTGCAGCCCCAAGTTGAGCAGAGGTGTAGCATCCTCTCCGTGCTTGGGATCATTTTGTGACAACTCCAAGTTGAGCAGAGGCGTAGGACCCTCTCCATGCTTGGGATAATTTTGATTACATTGTATGACTAAGATTGCAACATTTTGTAATAAGTTATAATGTAACCAGTGATTGTAAATTTTGATTGCATTGCATAATGTAACAAGTGATGCAGGGGTATGAGACCCCTTATTGTAAACTGATGTATCTGTAAGATGCCTACCGTACCACGGTTTTTCTCAAATTTGAGGGGAATAGATGGGTCGGGGGATCAGTGGTAGGTAGCTATAGGTAAACACAGGGGATGGTTGTTTGTCAGGGGTCAGAAAATTTTGCTCACTCCTTCGAGTGGATGCTACAATCAAGTTGGAAGTATCCAAAGGGGGGAAAGTAGGGGTTTGCAAAATCCCCTAAATCCCTGAAGATTGGAAATATATTGGTCCACATCGTGGACGAAGAATTGTGTGATGTGAATTGTCTCTGGGTTGGAAAATGTTTTAAAAAGCATACCCAGAACAGAAAGAGGCTGCGTTGAGATGGACAGCACGTGGACAACACTGGAATCGAGGAACTTCGTGGAAAAATTCACACACTTTAAGACAGTGCATTTTATTAATAATATTGTTCCCTGGAGTTTGGTAATTGTAAAGGGGTTTAAAAAATGGCCATCAGAAAGCATGGCAGAGACAGTGGGGCTTGGAAAAAGCAGCTCAAAGTGTCTGTGTAAGTGGGAGGATCAAGCAGTGGCAGTCAGACCTGTCAATCAAACCAGGGAGTTTCCCTTCTACAGAGGCAAGGTTTGTTTACATGAAACTGCAGGATGTTGATTAAAGGGATTAAACCACTTGAGACTTAACTGCAGAACAATTGGTTTCTGTTTACACAGAAATCCAACCCATCAAAGCCCTTACACACATTGAGACACAACGAAACTCCGGAAAAGACTTTTGAAAGGGAACAGTTAGGAATGAATGAGTTTTTGAATCACCCATTACTGAACAATAGGACAGTTGGATTCCCTTTTGTTTTAGCCCAGATGAACTCCGGATGTGGGCGGGAACATTTCAGCCCCAGAATGCAGACACATTCTAACCACTCCAACCACTTTGAATCAGTCAATCACAGCCTTTCTCTTGTATATTCGAACTTTGGGTGTGAATTTTGCACACAGACCTTTTCAGCACCAAACAGCAAGGGCTGACAGGATATAAAGATAGCTCCTGAGAAGCTATCTCTCTCTTACTTCCTTGGACCACAGGTGAGCAGGGTTTCTGACTCCTCAGCAAGGCAACCTAGCAAAGAGTTAAAGGGTGGTAATTTAGGGGAAATTGCTAAGATTGTTTAATTAACATTGCAGCCATTTATCCCTCGTTTTTGCCGTCTGTCTTCCCCTTTTAAGGAATTTACTGTAATTACTGTGTTTGTGTGGTATAATGTAAAATTTGATTACAGTTTTCATTAGTGTAATAAAAGTAGGTTTTCTCACATCCAGACCAGTTGTCTGTTTAATATATCATTAATTATAAGTCCTTCAGTCAGAACTGGAAGGGTGGGTTTAGCGATTCAAAACCGCTGTTTGGAAATTGGTTTAGAGTGCAGCAGCAAAAGCTGACTGACCAGGTAAATTACAGTAAACCAGGTAAAAGATTGGAATTGGTCACAGTGCAGGCAAAGGCTGCTGACCAGGTAAATTACTGTAAACCACGGAAAAGATGCCCCCCTACATGTGTCATCTGCAAATTTTGAAATTATGCCCTCTACACCCAAGTCCAAGTCATTAATATATATCATGAAAAGCAGTGATCCTAGTACCGACCCCTGGGGAACACCACTATATACCTTCTTCCAGTCCAAAAAAACACCAATTCTCCACTACTCTCTGTTTCCTGTCACCTTAGCCAATTAGTGAGTATCCGGGATATCTCTGAGCAGCAGTGCGTGAGAAGGCTGTGTTTCTCCAAGCAGACTGTTGCTGATCTCTGCAGCCTCCTGCAACAAAACCTGCTGCTTGCTCAGTCACAGGGCTATGCTTTGCCAGTGGCCATCAAAGTCACCACCTCCCTTATGTTTTTTGCCTCAGGCTCCTTCCAGGATGCATATGGGGACATGTCCTGTATCTCCTAGTCTGCAGTACAATAGTGCATCAAGCAGGTTGCCAAAGTCCAATTTGCCAGGGCCAACCAATACATCAGCTTTCTGGTGGACTCCAACAGTTAAAATGATAGGGCTCTGAGACTTGTAGCAGTGGCTGGCTTGGCTTGTGCCCAGGGTGTTATAGACGACACTCAGGTAGCCATAAAGGCACAAGAGGACCAGTCAACAGCTTTCCTTAATCGGAATGACTTTCACTCCATTAATGCCCAGCAGGTCTATGATCAACACAAAAGGATCATGCAGGTCTGTGCCAGTTTTTCAGGCAGCTCTCATGACCCCCTCATTCCATCCCCATACTATTTTGCCCTTCCAGAAATGCTGGAGGATGGCTGTTTGGGTGAAAGGATGACCCCCTCGACTCATGGCTGATGACACCCCTCCACATGCCCAACCAACTCAAGTACAAGCACAACTATAGGACCACCAGGAACATCACTAAGCACACTATAGGGTCCTTGAAGCAAAGGTTCGGGTGGCTGGATTGGTCCGGGAGCTCCCTGCCACATGTCGTAGACAAAGGTTTCTGCATCAGTGTTGTATGCTGCATGTTGCACAACATGGCAATCTAGAGAGGATTGTATTTAGAGGAGGTAAAGAAACAGTGACAGTCATCATCTGATGAGGAAGACTTGGGCGAAGGCAAGAAAGAAGCAGATGAAGGAGGGCCAGCATAATGCCTTGCAGCCAGAGATGCTAGGGATGAGTTTGAAGCACAATGCTTTGGCTGACTTGCTAATTCTCCACCCTTGAAATGTTATACAAAGCCCCTCTGCATTTACAATCCTTGTTACCTCTATCACCACTCCTTTAATCCTGCATTAAACAAGATTGAAACTATTCAGCCAACCTTTATATGAATGGTATGCTGACAAAGCAGATTCAGAAGCTGCTATGAAAAGATACTGCAGACAAAAGTGCCAAAAATGACAAAGGTGATTAATTTGATGGCAAACACAATAATTGCCTTGAATTCATCTCTCACCCAATTGTCAATCCATAGTGCCTTTCCTAAAAGAAGGTTTATTAACTCAAATACTCCCACGAGGTCCTTCCCCAGTGGTTTCAGCATAGCTAGTGGAAATTTGCTGTTGTTCACATCGGGACCATTGAGATGCTTATGACTGGCAGCTTCTAGGAGTTCGAGCCTGTGAGGGCCCGACTAGTACTTCAGCTGCTGCCGGGGAGGCTGGCCTAGCTGGGTTTTTGGCATCATGGCGGGTACTGGTTGCGGGTGTGGCATGGGAGCAAACGTGCCGACATCCTGAGCGAGGGCAACGTGTGGTGTTTCCATTGCACCAGTGCCACTCCCATACGGCTGCAGCTCATCGCTTCCACTGATCTACGGAAGATCAGACTATAGGCGATAAGTGATGACTTGAAAGCCCCTATCCAGTCACTTTAATGTGGCGCACATGTTGGAGCCCAGAGTCTGGTTGGCAGCCATTTGAGCTTCCATCAAAGTTATAAAGGCTGGTAACATGGACTCCTGGTGTGAGGGCATGGTTGCAGTGTTTCTGGAGATGACCAGATGCTCTAAGGTAGACTGAATAGAGCTGATTCCATGAGACAGAACACCACACAAGCTGGAAGTGGACTCCTATATAATTTCAGCCCTGGTGCAGAAATTCCTTGGCAGGCCTTCCAATACCTTGTAGGTTTTAAATCCTACTGTGTGTGATTGAATTGCTGCTCACCCATAAAAATATCAGGACATACCCCAACCAGAAACCCTGGATGAACGGGGAGGTCCGCTCGCTGTTAAAAGCACGCGACGTAGCATTTAAATCTGGTGACGCGGCGGCTTACAGTGCAGCTAGGACCAACCTAAAAAAGGGTATCAGGACTGCCAAAAGGAAACAGACACTGTGGATTGAGGATCATTTCCACAACAACTCGGACCCCCGGCTCATGTGGCAAGGCATCCAGTCCATCACTGACTACAAGAGTAAAAACACCAGCCCCCCCGGTTAGCGATGCCTCCCTTCCGGAGGAGCTTAACAACTTCTATGCTCGCTTTGACAGGGACAACAGGGAGCCGGCTACCAAAGCCTTGCCACCCCCGGAAGACCAGGTGCTCACTCTGTCGACCTCCGACGTAAGGGGTGTTCTACGTGGAGTGAACACACGTAAGGCTGCTGGACCTGATAGCATCCCTGGACGGGTACTCAAAGAATGTGCTGATCAGCTGGCTGATGTCTTCACCGCCATCTTCAATCTGTCATTGGCCCAGGCAGTAGTCCCTACATGCTTCAAGACCGCTACCATTATTCCTGTGCCAAAGCAAACGGCTGTGACATGTCTGAACGACTATTGACATGTCGCACTCACACCCGTCATAATGAAGTGTTTCGAGAGACTGGTCCTGGCTCACATCAAAGCCAATGTTCCCACCTCTCTTGACCAACACCAGTTTGCCTATCGTGCAAACAGATCAACGGAGGATGCAATCACAACTGCTCTACATTCTGCATTGAATCACTTAGACGGTAAAGAGACCTACATCAGAATGCTGTTCATAGACTACAGCTCAGCATTCAACACTATCGTCCCCAACAAGCTGGCCACCAAACCCCACACTCTTGGCCTGAACACTTCCCTTTGCAACTGGACCCTGGACTTCCTAACTAACAGACCCCAGTCTGCCAAATTAGGTGACCACACCTCACCCCCCCTGACCCTGAACACGGGGGCCCCACAAGGTTGTGTGCTGAGCCCCCTCCTCTACTCCCTCTTCACCCACAACTGTGTGGCTATTCATGGTTCCAAAACCATCATCAAGTTTGCGGATGATACCACGGTGGTAGGCCAGATCACCAACAACGATGAGTCAGCCTACAGGGAGGAGGTCCAGCATCTCGTGAAGTGGTGCGCCGATAACAACCTGGCCCTTAACATCAAGAAAACCAAGGAAATCATGGTGGACTTCAGGAAGTCTAAAGGCGGAAGTCACACCCCCATTCACATCCATGGGGCTGTGGTGGAAAGGGTGGACAGCTTTAAGTTCCTCGGAGTCCACATCATGGAAGACCTCTCCTGGTCCCTCAATACCTCCTCTTTGGCAAAGGCGGCCCAGCAGCACCTATATTTCCTAAGGAGGCTGAAGGGATGTAACCTGTCACCCCTGATCCACTCTAACTTTTACCGCTGCACAATAGAGAGCATCTTGACGAACTGTATCACAGTGTGGTATGGCAGCTGTAGCTCCTATGATCGGAAAGCCCTGCAGCGGGTAGTCAAAACTGCCCAACGCATTACCGGCACCCGGCTACCGACCATAGAGAACATCTATCAGAAACGCTGTTTACGGAGGTCACTGGCCATCATCAAAGACCCTACCCACCCCAGCCACAGTTTGTCCGCCCCCCTGCCATCCGGGAGATGCTACAGATGCATTCGCAACCGAACGACCAGATTTAGTAACAGCTTCTTTCCCAGGGCTGTCATCCTACTGAACTTTACAAATAAACTCTAAAGCCTGCACATCTGCCAATGCACTTTATTATGGTTATGTTTATGTTTATGTATTACAAGCTAAATGAATGTCGAATGTTAAATGTCTTAATCTAAATGTACACTCTCGGGAGCCGCAAGACTACATTTTGTTGTACTGCACTTGTGCACTAACAATGACAATAAAGTTGATTATGATTATTATCTGCAAATGGAGATTTTGCTTACTCTACCATCATCCAAGTCACTTATTTATATTCAGAATAGACAGAAAATCCTAGAACATGATATCAACAGCATTTCCCTGTCCATAAAGTCACAATATTGAAAAAGCAGTAGTGGGCTACTTAAGCAGAATCTACAGTGCTAAACTTCAAAGAGTAGCTTCTGTTTTTATTTTCATTTTATTACCAGTTTTGTTCCTTTCTTCTCCCCCTCACTCCTAAAGATGTAGATTCTTTCTGAGGTATGGGCCCAAGAGCCCATTATTCATGTGTGATTCTTAACAGCTTGAACCTGTCAGATATTCTACTGAGGAGTGTATCACAGCCAAGCCCGAAGCTGTGTTCACCCAATTTTCACCTGCGCAAACTTTCAGACAAACAGGAGAGGGGGAATGAGCTCCTTTCTTCATTTGGCATTGCCTTTAGATTTAGTATAAAATAGGTAGGAATGTTTTTACATTGGAGCAACATACCTGTATCTGCGCTCCTCTAATTCTGCCCTCTTGAACATCCCTGATTATAATCGCTCAACCATTGGTGGCCGTGCCTTCTGTTGCCTAGGCCCTAAGCTCTGGAATTCCCTGCCTAAACCTGTCCGCCTCGCTACCTCTCTTTCCTCCTTTAAGATGCTCCTTAAAAGCTACCTTTTTGACCAAGCTTTTGGTCACCTGCCCTAATTTATCCTTATGTGGCTCAGTGTCAAATTTTTTGTCTTACAATACTTCTGTGCAGCGCCTTGGGACGTTTTACTCCTTTAAAGGCACAATATACAAACAAGTTGTTGTTGTTGCTGTTGGTATAGAAAATAAAACAAGCATTGGCTTCTGAAGTTTCCCATTCATTACGAAGCCGAAACCATATTAATCAGCAAAATAGCTGTGAGCTGATTATAAGATTAAGTGGTAGTGAGGTTTAGACATTTATTGGGGATACATTAATCCAGGAAAAACATAGAATTAGAGTCAAATATATTGGGCTGGATATTCCGACCCCCACGGGCATGTACGAGGTATGTATGCACCCGTCGGGGCCTCTCAAGTGCTGGTTTTAGGCATGCGAAGCGCATGTGCTAAAACCCGGCACCTCCAATCTGTCAAGAATCCTCTTGACAGATCATCCACCTGCCCTGGAGAAGGGCCTCTGCGGGCAGGGAGTTCCGCTTTCTGTACAACTTCCGCCCGCTGTAAACCTTGAAAAACCTTACGCCTGGTAAAAGCAGGCGTCAGGCCTGCTTTTACCAGCATAAGAGTTTTAAGAAATTGAAAAATATTTTTTTTCACTCATTTATAATTTTAAAATACTTTTAAAAAAGGTAAGTTTATTTTTAGCCCCATAAAAAACCTGTTTAAAATATTTAATTTAATGTAATTTAACTAATTTTAAATACGTGATTAAAAAATTTTTTTTTTAATGTTTAACTGTTTTTTAAGTGATCCCCATTTATACTTTTGACAGATCTGTGTGTAGGGGGATTTCCTTCTTTGCTTGGTTCCTCGTGCCCACATGATCCCAGGGACGCTTGTGAACCACATGCGCCCCGGGATACCTGGGCCTCTGCGCAACAGGTAAATGTGTAAATTTTTTCTGATTGGAGGCATCCGCACGCAGGAAACCTCCAATCGGAAAATCCGGCACATTAGTTTTCAAGAAGAACAATTCCTATAGCTCAACAAACCATAGGAAGAAGATCTTCTCCCGTCTACTCCTAAAGATGGTAATTCTTTCTTGACACTTCTTTGCTCCTTGATATATATATATATATTTTTTTTAATTAAGCTCATTAAAATCAAACACAATTTTAATTGGGCCAGAAATTCGTGAACGGGGCTTGCCGCGCGTGCAAGCCCCGTATATGCACTTACTCTGCGCTCCTGCCGATCAGCTCCAGGGACGCCTGGAATTGGTGTTTCAAACAGAAGAATCCCGGGCAGCGTATGACGTCACGCCGCCCAGGAGTGCAGCCAGCGCGAAGCCTGGAGCGTGCAGTGCAAGTGAGGCACGCCCCTTAAGGTCTCATTGTAGCAGGACACGCCCCCAATGTTTCTGTCAAGCTGCTAAGCATTTTTACATGCAAAGCAGCAGTTTAAATAGGTTTTTGGAAGTTTTTTGAAGATTTTGGTAACTTTTATAAACTTTTAAAAATGTTTACATTATTTTGAAGAATCTGAAGTAGTTTTAAACAGATTAAAGCAATTTAAAGACTTTTAAAAGCCCTAAAAGAATTTTTTTAATTCCATTTATTTATTTAGCAATGTCGTCGTCATACGTGTCTTCACTCTGTTCCCTTTGGGGAACTGTATGAAGTGGTGGAAGGATTTATGGCCATGATTAACGCTCATTCCGTGACCGTAACCATCTTTGAACCAGCCATTAGGGGAGTTAGTCCTATGGCGGGAGGGTTTTACGGGCTCCCACAAGCTATACAAGGAGGGGGGGCCACCCACACCCACGGACACAAATATCCCACTGGATGTCAACCCAGAATTTAGAGCCCGAGCTCCGACTCCACTTGCCGGGACTGTCTGGAGCGGGGTTCGAAACCCTACCCTGATCTGGCCCAGCGGCGGGGATCCTACCGCTATGACAAAGGCCCAATCCGATTAGCAACGTGAAATGGCAGCATAGGGCTCCAGTCACGGGGAGGGAAAAGGCGCAGGAAACGTATGGATGTCACCTTTTGTGCGGAGTGGGCCTTTTGCGTAGCAGTAAGCATCCCCGCCGCTGGGCCAGAAGGAGTAGGGGTTCGAACCCCACTCCAGACAGTCCCGGCAAGTGGAGTCGGAGCTCCAACTATAAATTCTGGGTGGACATCCAGCGGGATACTTGCGTCCGTGGGTGTTGGTGGCCCCCCCCCTCTCAGATGGGTTGTGGGAGCCCGTAAAACCCTCACGCCATAGGACTAACCACCCTAATGGCTGGTTCAAAGATGGTTACGGTCACGGAATGAGCGTTAATCACGGCCATAAATCCTTCCACCACTTCATACAGTTCCCGAAAGGGAACAGTGTGAGGATACGTACGATGATGACCTCTTGCGCAATGCACCTCCTTGGACCCTCAGTCGCAGATGCGAGGGGGCAAATCATGCAATTGTTAAATTTTTCATTTTATTGACATGTGAAATGTTGGACCAGTAATTCCCTTCCAAATGCGCGAGTACGGTCGGGGTACTTACGCGTCTGGCCGGAGGAAATGCCGGTTTTCAGCATGCACAGTGCATGTGGGGAAAACCGGCATTTCCTGTCCTCTGAATGAAGGGGTTCAGAGGCAGAACGCGTGCGACTGCACAGGCAGCGCGTGCGCAGTAAAATTCGCCGCTTTCATTCATGCTTTCAGTGAGGTCAAGTCACTACAACTTACACATGAAAAAAGCATGGGTACAGTTGCTCCAGAGGCTGCGGAGGAAGATATTTTTTTATCGTGGAGCTTCTGAAACTATGTATGTCTGTATATATTCCTTTGCGTTATGTATATATTCCTTTACTTATGTGTATGAATGTATTATTTAATTATGACTTTCAGAGAAAGTAACTTATTGGAAAATCATAATTAAAAACATACATTCATACACATTAGTAAAGGAATATAAAACATACATACATATACGTAAAGGAATATATGTGGACATACATACATAACTCATTCTCACATTCCATTCACACAGCCACAATTGCTCCTTCTACCTACGGTTCTGAAAACCCGTTTAAAAAAAAAAATTTAAACTTTAAAACTTACTTAAAATTTCTTAAAATAACTTCCCTCCCTTTCCCAAACAAAAATATTGCATTTCAGAAGCTCCACGATAAAATATATCTTCCTCCGCAGCCTTGGAACAACTTTACACCTGCTTTTATCAAGTGTAACTTGTAAGGACTTACCCTCATTGAATCCATGAATGAAATCTACAAAGTTCACTGCGCAAGCGCTGCCTGTGCAGTCGCACGCGCTGTGCCTAGACCTCGGGTCTGGAAATGCCGGCGTTCCCCGCATGCGCTGTGCATGCTGAACGCCGGCATTTCCAACGGCCAGATGCGTGAGTACCCCGACCGTACTCACACCTTTGGCCACGAATTTCTGGCCCATTATCTTTAAACCTTTTTATTGATTTCTGTCCTTCAAATGAAAATGATACTGCTTTTCATTTTGAGTATTTGTAGTTAGACAGCAAGTGCACATGGCATCGCTATAAAGCTGATTAGGAAGGCTAACTGGGGACGATTTTTCGCTGAAAACTCTTTAGGCGCTAAAAAGGTGGCCAAGGTGGGGTCTTAAGCTGCAATGTCTGTTTCGCCCGCGCTTAGTGCAAGATGCCACCTTGGTAAAGGAGTTGAAGCCAGCACTAGGAACGGCCTCCCATAGGCTTGTTAAGCAGCTGATTGCCACTTAAAATGCCTACTCGCGCTCATTAAAGAGGCTGGACGTTTTGGTGGTTAGCGCTTCTCCTAATAGTGACCAGCTGTTTGGGAGTAAACACGGTGTTGATGCCAATTTCAAGCGCTACTTAAAACTCACCATTTCATGGTCATTGCTGCTGGAGCTGTGAAGAGGACCTCTTAACACATCGGGAGATGGAAATGTTCACTGATGACTGCAGTGTTCAGTGCCATTTGCAACTTCCCAGATAATGAAGCAGTCCATACCCGCATGCAACAAGACCTGGATGACATTCAGGCTTGGGCTGATAAGTGGCAGGTAACATTCGCGCCACACAAGTGGCAAGCAATGACTATCTCTAACAAGTGAGTCTAACCACCGCCCCTTGACATTCAATGGCATTATCATCGTTGAATCCCCCACCATCAACATCCTGGGGGGTCACCATTGACCAGAAACTTAACCGGACCAGCCACATAAATACTGTGGCAATAAGAACAGGTCAGAAGCTAGGTATTCTGCGGCAAGTGTCTCACCTCCTGACTCCCCAAAGCCTTTCCACCATCTACAAGGCACAAGTAAGGAGTGTGATGGAATACTCTCCACTTGCCTGGATGAGTGCAGCTCCAACACTTAAGAAACTCGACATCATCCAGGACAAAGCAGCCAGCTTGATTGGCACCCATCCACCACCTTAAACATTCACTTCCTCCACCACCAGAGCACTGTGGCTGCAGTGTGTACCATCTACAAGATGCACTGCAGCAACTCCCAAACCTGCGACCTCTACCACCTAGAAGGACAAGGGCAGCAAGCACATGGGAACACCACCACCTCCAAGTTCCCCTCCAAGTCACACACCATTCTGACTTGGAAGTATATCACTGATCCTTTATCGTTGCTGGGTCAAAATCCTGGAACTCCCTACCTAACAGCCCTGTGGGAGTACCTTCACCACACGGACTGCAGCGGTTCAAGAAGGCGGCTCACCACTGCCTTCTCAAGGGCAACTAGGGATGGGCAATAAATGCTGGCCTTGCCAGCGACTCCCAAATCCCATGAACAAATAAAAAAAAAGACTTTCTGGGACACTTTGTCAAGACTTCACCAACACCCAAGCAACATTTATTCCGGCAATTCTCTAAGGACTTCACCTAAAAAGAGTAAATGCTGTGCTACTCCACCGTGTTGGACACCTTTATAGGACTCACTAAGAGAAAGGGAGTTCTTGGTCACGGGCATCTTGCTGGGGGTCCCCCTTGGTCTGGATGAGGAATGGGAGGAGGACAGGAGGCCAGGCAGAGCAGCATGAGCTGCTGCAGAAAGAGGAACAGCAGGGTGAAGCGGGCAAGGTGGCATCCTTTGCCCCTGCAGATACAACATATCTCTACTCCTCCTCCACCAGGACCTCTAGTGCCGCATCCGAGAATCTGTGCGACCTCTCCCATGGTCCATGAGCCATCCTGAAACGTGCTGCTGTGTACCAGCCAGAGTATTCCATACCTTCATTGGAAGTGGGTGCGAGGAGCCAAATATAACGGCTCCATGAAAATTGCATCCAATCCGCACTTGAGTACTAAACCTGCAGGTTCAAATTATGGTAATCAGCAACTAGGACCAAAATTGTGTGCTAAATCTGGACATTAAAGCAGGCTAGTCTCATTAGCACTGCACCCATTTTGTGCCTGTTTTTACCCTTTGGCCAAAATAACCCCCACTATATTTAACAGATTGCAGGAACTGAATGAATCGGCCAGATTTTGCTGTAGCAGGGCAACTAACAATGTCTGCCATTAGTTAAACTTGTCCCTGCATCCTGCAGCTCACAACATTTTTGCCTGCTAAGTTGCTGAAAGTGCAAGATGATAACAACGTAGCGAGCGAAACGGGGCATCTGGGACCTGAGTGAAGAGTGCAAACAACTGTTTATCTCCTCAACCAATCAGATTCAAGGATTGGGAAATAAACAGTACAAGGACTGAGAAGGAAGTGTAAATTAGAGTGGGTGAATGATTGCTTCACAAATCAGGTACAGAAAGAAAAACAAGGAATTGTAAAGAAAGATTAGATTAAGAGAGAGAAAAAAGAGACAGAAAGGAAAAGTTTATTTTCAATTTTTAAATTTCACATTGTAAAATCTCGAACACCAATGAATACCTGAAGGAATGAGACTCCAGACTCACAATAGTTAATTTTCAGTACTAGAGAGGTTGATTTGCAGTAATTAACGATTATCACATTGTTAAAAGGGTACTTATGCTTGTAATGACCAGACTTAACTTTCTGTAGTGGGTTTAGTTCATATTTACCATACAAATACAGTGAACTCACAACATTAAATGTATATAAATTGTGAGGCAGACAGTGAGATGCCGTTTTTCACAAAGCAAATGGCGGAGCGGCACAATTACATTACAACAGCGACTCAACTTCAAAAGTACTTAATTGGCTGTAAAGGGCTTTGAGACATCTGGTGGTCATGAAAGGCACTATATAAATGCAAGTCTTTCTTTCCTTTAACTCTGACAGCAAGTTTTGAATATTGGCATTTAACCACGCATCTGATCCTCGCCTAAATTTGCTGTACTATTTGCACATAAATAACGACGAGCCCCATTAGCCTCACCATTATATCGACAGCAAAAGCTGGCCCCATGTAAATAATTAAAGACTAAGCAACTCAAGTTAATGACTCTTTACATTACATAGGATATACGGCACAGAAACAGGCCATTCCACCCAACCAGTCCATGCCGGCGTTTATGCTCCACTCGAGCCTCCTCCCGTCTTTCCTCATCTAAATCTATCAGCATAACCCTCTATTCCCTTTTATGCTTGTCTAGCCTCTCCTTAATTGCATCCACACCGCTCGCTTCAACGACTCCCCGCGGCAGCGAGCATCACACCCCCACCACTCCCCGGGTAAAGAAGTCCCCCCCGAGCTCCCCACTGGACCCCCCCACCCCCCGGTGACCACCCTACACTGACGGTCCCTAGCTATGCTCCTGCCCCACAAGTGGAGACACCCTTCCTTCATCCACTCCACCAAAATTCCCCACAATCCGAAAGACCTCCGTCCGATCACCCCTCAGCCCTCCCCCGCCCCGTCCACCCCCACCCCAAGAGAAAAGGGACCGAGCCTGTCCATCCTCCCCCGACGCGCACAGCCCCCGCATCTCTGGCACCATCCCTGCAAACCTCCTCTGCACCCTCTCCAGCGCCTCCACATCCCCCGACAATACTCTTATTTTTCCTTTTCTTAATTTCCTTATTCTGTTAGCTAACAAGTAATCCAAGGCAGTTCACCCCATTATATAAATAAAAGAAAAACTGCAAATCTGAAAACATGCTGGAAATATAGAGCAGGTCTGACAGTATCTGAAGAGGAAGAACAACTTAAAAGGGAAAATTTTCTGAACTCATGCTCCTGGCTTCAGCCACTGGGAGGCCATCTTGGGAAATCTGGCACGGAGATTAGCAAGTCCTGCGGGAATTTATTGGGCAGAAATTCATGCTGGGCGTGCTAATCTTGGTGCCCAAATTCCCAATGGGGAGGTGGCAGGGTTATCTAATCTTCTATGCGCTATTTTCAATAGCTATTAGAGAATGATACTGCACTCATGCCAGCATTTAATGGGGAATTTGAATCTGCAGATGTGGGGCCTGGTTGCAAATTGTGTGGGGCTTCACGAGAGTCACGCCAACAGTCTAAGTCCAACTGTTCACTGCAACAGCTCCAGGGAGATGATACATTCAATCCAGCTGAAGGTGAAAACCATACTTAATCACCTTAATCATAAAATGCCTTTACTTTGTATGAATTATTTATGGTGCAGATTGTTCATCAAGCTTTCTTACATTATCTTTTTGTTAGGGCAAGTAATTCAGCAAATAGGGAGTGACGAGAGAAGGGCAAGGATGAGCCTAAGGAAAAATAGGAAAGGATGGTTTATGCAGTTTTTATATTAGAAATTAGGTCCATCACTGGGGAATGGGGGAGAGCGGGAGAGGCCTAATGAAATGGAAATAGGCATGGAACAGAGGTATTGAGGTCTTCTCCCTATGCCCTCCTGAAAACAGTACTGTTGAACATTAGGTTGACGAATCATTCATCTCATTGCAGCCTGTGCGACTTGGTGTAAGCAGAACGGCTGACATGTTTGCCTGTATAATAACAGTGACTGCACTTCAAAGTAATTCATTGTCCGTGAAGTGTTTTGGGACATTTCTGAGAGATGTGATAAGGTGCTTTAGAAGTGCAGTCTCTCTTTTGTCCTGAGTCTTTTCTGTAATGGTCACTTCTGGTTTCATTCATTTATGAGTTTCCATTGGTTATTCATGAGTAACTGGTCCTTTTGGTTTGTGAAGGAGCATGAATGACTTACTGATGTTGGTGAGACCTCCATCTATATATATATATAAACGGATACTTCTGTCTGTCTGTCTGTCTATCTGTCTATCTGTCTGTCTGTCTGTCTGTCCTCACGTGTGCGTCTGTCCGGCTATGCGCTCGAAAGTTATAGGGCGTACCTACGCGTGCGTTACGTCGAAAGAAAGCTTACCGTTCCGAAACGGTCGTAAGCATATTTACGTTTCGGCTGGACGAAAATCGTGCCCGCAGTATCCGAAAAACGTTCAACATTCCGCTCATTAGCACCTCATTATCCGCTCATTAGCGATAGAGTGACCTCGAGGTCGACCAATCGTACGCCGGGTTGCTGGCGCGTGCGGCCGGGCCCTCCTATGGTCGAGTGACGGGACGATTGACCAATCCTACGCTTCGGTCACCTGACAGTCGACCAATCGGTGCGTGTGTGGGCGGGCCTTATCGTTCTGAACCGAGGTGAGTCGCCGCCATCTTGATTCCAAACTTTTCCTTTCTTTTTCCCGCTTTCTGCATCTTTAAAAAAAAAGTTGCTTTTAAAACGCATAGGCCTAGAAATTCAGTATAGCCACGTTTGGGGCGCTACAGCCAGGCGGCCGCTAAAGTTTGCACCCGGCGCAACTTCGCGCCACCTTCGCCGATATTCAGTGGCATCGCCCCAAGAAGTTGCTGCTGCGCTAAAACAGGCGATGCACGACTATCATTAGGCGCTAAGCCAGCGGCCCGGGGCGAAACCCCCGAGGGCGGGCGCAGCGCAGGTGTGGCGAGCTGTTGATTGACGGCAGACACACTGGCGCCGGTGAGCTCTTAAAGGGGGAGGGTGGATTTGTTTTTTTGAAAGGCCGAGACTGCTCGATTTGTGTTTTTGGGGGGGCTTCTCTCCATTAGTTTGTAATGTGGGAAGGGCAGAGGTTTCAAAGAAATAAATGCTCTTAAATCGCACTGTCCATGCTTTCTTTTGGAAGCCCTGGTTGCCCTGCTCGGCTGAGGGCTTGTGGAGCGGCTACATTTTTCTTGTGCCCCATTCCCTGAGAGGGGGCCTAGAACCGACGTTCAATAAGCCGCCGACGGGCGACCCTTGCACTTTCTGCCTCCCTCCTGTGCTGGTCCTCCTCCTCCTCCTCCTCCTCCTCTGGTGGTCCTCCAATGTCTGGTGGCAGTGGCTGAGTCCTGCGGATAGCCAGGTTGTGCAGCATGCAGCACACGACCACGAAATGGGAGACTCGCTCAGGCGAATACTGTAGGGCTCCTCCGGAACGATCCAGACAGCGGAACCGTTGCTTCAGGACGCCGATTGTTTGCTCAATGATGTTCCTGGTTGCTTGATGGCTGTCATTGTATCCCTCTTCAGCAGGGGTGCTGGGCGCACGGAGCAGGGTCATCAGCCAGGTGCACAAAGGATAGCCTTTGTCCCCGAGAAGCCATCCTCGTGGGTGAGGCTGGGCCTGGAACATGTCTGCTACAGAAGTCTGGCGCAGGATGAAGGCATCATGGCTGCTGCCTGGAAAGCAGGCATTGACAGCTAGGATGAGCTGCCTGTGGTCACACACCAACTGCACGTTGAGCGAATGGTAGCCCTTCCGGTTGCAGTAATCCTCGGCATTCTCCAGAGGTGCCCGCAAAGCCACATGCGTGCAGTCAATGGCACCCTGCCTCATGGGGAAGCCCGCTAATGCTGCAAAGCCCATTGCACGCTGTTGCTGCTTGACAAGGGCCATGGAGAAGGAGATGAACTGACGTCTCCTTCTGAAAAGGGCATTGGTCACCTGGCGGATGCAGCAATGCACGGCAAACTGGGAGATGTTGGAAATGTCCCCAGTAGCGGATTGGAAGGAGCCGGTGGCATAGAAGTTGAGAGACACCGTCACCTTCATTGCCACCGACAGACGTCCTGCTCCTCAGATGTGGCTGCAGAGCTCCGCGAAGCAGGTGGCAGATCTCAGTGACCACCGGCCTTCGGAATCGCAGCCTCCGAACACACTGCTCGTCAGACATGTTCAGATATGGGAACTGCTGGCGGTATACCCTGGGTGGGTAAGGCCTCCTTTGCCGACGCCTGTTGCCCCCTCTCCGCCACTCTCTCATGGCGTCTGTGAGCCCTTTGAATGCAATGGAGAAGGCCAATGTTTGCGCCCATTGCAGCCCCCATTATATGTTTCCAATCAATGATATGGCTCTGAAGTTAAAGACAAGTGGAAAGCTGTGGCCTGAAGCCACAAGTACCTGTGCGAGTGTTAAGCCAAACCAGAAAGCTCTCTACCTTTGTCTCTCTGTAAAGATCCGTCTCTCACAAAGAATGAGTGTTGCAAAATGGCTGCCTTTTCTACTGCAGGAGGAGTGCCCTTTAATTTGCGCACCCCGCGCCCCACAGCGACTGAGAACTGTTCCCCTCTACCAGTCGCTAGGGGCGCCAGGCGCACAATAGGCCGGCGCCACTGAATTTCCGGTGTGGGGCGAACAAAGGGCTTGCACGATGAAATGACGCCAGGATCTGCGCGCACAGCTGAGCGCGCGCAAAGGCTTTGCGCCGCCGCTAAATCTTTACTGAAGTTGGGGAGAGGCGCAGATCGCACTGTGCCCGGCCGCTAGCCGCCTAGCGCCCCACATCTCCTCCTCCTAAGGCGCGAGCGGCTGGCGCAAACAACTGAATTTCTAGGCCATATTCTTTTTTAAAAAAGTTAATTACTTTCTAAATCTTTTATCTAATCTCATTAATTTTCCTACCTTTCCCCGTTTTTCCAGGTAGGCCTCGAAGCCTCGACCTCTCCTCCGCACCCACGCCCCAGCTAGTCACCTCCCGGCCCCTGTCAACAAGCGGCCCCCAATCGCCGCCATCTTTGTGAAGGCTGGAGGGGTGGGCCTCAGCCGAGCGCCGCTACCGCCGCCATCTTAGTAAAGGCTGGTGCGGCAGTGGCGTCACGGGGCTCCGCGGAGCAGGTGCGCGGCGGCGTCTAACTCTCCCCCCCCCCCAGTCTGTCTCTCTCTCTCTTACCCGCACCTCCTGAATGTGCGGGGGAAGAGGCACGGGGCACCGTGGCCGCTTTCGGAGACTTCAACTCCATGACAGGTGAGGAGGGTCTTTGTTCACGCAATCGGCCGCTCAGGCCCAGGCCCGGAGATTGGGAGGCGGAGAGGGGAGGAGGGTTACCAAGGCAACCGGGGCTCGGGCGGGGGGTGGGGTCTCTCTGCTCTTGAAGCCGGCTCGGGCAGGGGGCGGGGCTCCAGAGATCGGGCCTCCGGAGATGGGGGGGGGGCGAGCCTCGGGAGATCGGGTGCGGGGGGAGGGGGGGCGAGCCTTGGGAGATCGGGGGTGGGGGCGAGCCTCGGGAGATCAGGGGGGGTGGGGCGAGCCTCGGGAGATGGGGGGGAACGAGCCTCGGGAGATGGGGGGGCGAGCCTCGGGAGATCGGGGAGGGGCGAGCCTCGGGAGATCGGGGGGGGCGAGCCTCGGGAGATCGGGGGGGGTGGTGGGGGGCGAGCCTCGGGAGATCGGGGTGGTGGGGGGGGCGAGCCTCGGGGGGGCGGGGCTCGGGAGATCGGGGGGGCGGGGCTCGATAGATCGGGGGGGCGGGGCTCAGGAGATCGGGGGCAGGGCTCGGGAGATGGGGGGGCGGGGCTGGTGAGATCGGGGGGGCTCGGAAGATCGGGGGGCAGGGCTTGGGAGATCGGGGGGGCGGGGGGGCAGGGCTCGGGAGATCGGGGCGGGGGGGAGCCTTGGGAGATCGGGGGGGAGCCTCGGGAGATCGCATATGTTCTTTATGAATGACCCCTAATTTGGGAAATGTCAGGAGAAAATATTCAGCTTTGCAGATGTACGTGTGCAGCGTGTGTCTTAACTTACCAATGCAGCATACATCTGGTGTTACATCACAAGTAGACAATGGAGGATGGGATTTTAGCAAGTATTCATGGAAACAACATAAATCAACTTTATATTGGTATAGTAGCTTATGTACAAAATATCTCAGGACATTTCACAGAGGTGCAACAAACGCCTAGGGCTGGATTTTGCCGGGTCACAGGACCAGGTAGGTACTGGGCCCAGGATGGTGTGGGGGGCGGGGGAGATCCAAGCCCGGAGGGGAGGGGTCTGATTCCCCCAGGCGGTCCGATCGGAGTGCAGATCGGAACAGAGTGTTAAGCTGCAAGTTTGCTTCCAGGAGAGCAGGAGCTAAAAAGCTGTACATGAGGGGACAGAGAACCAGCGGGAGTTCAGCTCTGTGACACCCCCCAACTGCATATGGAGAAAAATAAAAGTGCGGTTTAAACAGAGCGCTGCAAGTTGGGAATTGGTTCTTAATTTACACCAAGGAAAGAGTCTGAGAGCAGGAGCAGTCAAACAACAACAACTGTGAAACCACTAAAGAGACGTCGCAACCAGGGAAGGAGCTGATTGGTAAGTAGGACCTGGTGAGTATTTCTACAGTCCAGTAGTTAAAGTAAAAGTAAGGCCTATAGTTTAGAGTAAGTAGTGTTTAAAGGGAAGTAAGGTCCCTAGTGTATTTAATATTCTTTAATTTAAAGGAAGTAAAGGGAGTAAATTAAGGGTAGGACATGGCAGGGCAGCTCGGCAACATGGAGTGCTCCTCCTGTGCTATGTGGGAATTCAGGGACACTTTCGGTGACCAGGGTGAACACATGTGCAGGAAGTGGCTCCAGCTGCAGCTACTCGAAATCTGCGTTTCTGAGCTGGAGCTGCGGCTGGAGTCACTGTGGAGCATCTGTGAAGCTGAGATCTTCGTGGATAACATGTTTAATGAGGTGGTCACACTGCAGGTAAAGAGTGCACAGGCAGACAGGAAATGGATGACCGCCAGACAGAGTAAAAGAACTAGGAAGGTAGTGCAGGAGTCCCCTGGGTCCATCTCCCTCTCCAACAGATTTTCTGTTTTGGATACTGATGGGGGAATTGGTTTCTCAGGGGAATGCAACAAGAGCCAAGTCCGGGGCACTACAAGTGGCTCAGCTGCACAGGAGAGGAGGAAAAAGAGTGGGAGAGCAATAGTGATAGGGGATTCTATCGTAAGGGGAACAGATAGACATTTCTGTGGCTCCAGGATGGTATGTTTCCTCCCTGGTGCCAGGGTCAAGGATGTCACTGAACGGCTGCAGGGCATTCTGAAGGGGGAGGGTGAACAGTCAGAGGTCATGGTTCATATTGCTACCAATGACATGGGTAGAAAGAGGGATGAGGTCCTGCAACAAGAATTTAGGAAGCTAGGTAGCAGATTAAAAAGCAGGACCCTCAAAGTTTGTAATCTCTGGATTACTCCTGGTGCCACGTGCTAGTGAGCATAGGAATAGAAGGATAGAGCAGATGAATGCGTGGCTAAAGAGTTGGTGCAGGAGAAGGGCTTTAGTTTCCTGGATCACTGGGTCTGCTTCTGGGGAAGGTGGGACCTGTACAAGTCAGACAGGTTGCACCTGAACCAGAATGGGACCAGCATCATTGTGGGGAGATTTGCAAGTACTGTTGCGGGGGTGGGGGGTAGTTTAAATTAACTTGGCAGGGGGATGGGATACGGAGTGGAGCTATAGTAGGGGGTGATGCACAGCCAAATATAGAGGAAAAAACAAGTCAGCCTGGAAGGCAGAGAAAATATATAACAGCACAAGGGAGTATGGCAAGGCTGGATGGCTCTTATTTTAATGCAAGGATTCTTGCGAGTGAGGCAGATGAATTGAAGGTGTTGATGAACACATGGGAGTATGATATTGTTGCTATCACAGACATGTTTGACGGAGGGGCAGGCCTGACAGCTCAATATTCCGGGGTATAGAATCTTCAGGCAAGACAGAGGGGGGTGTAAAAGAGGAGGGGGTGTTGCAATATTAATCAAGGAGTCAATTACTGCTGTAAGAAGGGATGATATCTTAGCAGGTTCCTCTAATGAGGCCATATGGGTCGAACTTAAAAACAAAAAGGGGGCAAGCACTTTGCTGGGAGTGCACTATAGGCCCCCAAACAGTCAGGGGGAGATAGAGGAACAGATATGTAGACAAATCTCAGAGAAGTGTAGAAATAATAGGGTAATAATAGTAGGGGATTTCAACTTCCCTAATATTAACTAGGATAGTCAGAGTGTGAAAGGCTTAGAGGGTGCGGAATTCTTAAAGTGCATCCAGGAGAGCTTTTTGAGCCAGCATGTAGAAAGTCCTACAAGAGAGGGGGTGGTACTAGACCTAATTCTAGGGAATGTAGCCGGGCAAGTGGTAGAAGTGTCAGTAGGAGAGCATTTTGGTGACAGTGACTATAATTCGGTGAGATTTAAGGTAGTCATGGAAAAGGACAAAGATGGACCAGAAATAAAGGTTCTAAATTGGGGGAAGGCCGATTTTAATATGATAAGGCAGGATCTGGCCAAAGTGGACTGGGATCAGCTGCTTGTAGGAAAATCCACATCAGAGCAGTGGGAGTATTTCAAAAAGGAAATAGAGAGAGTACAATGCCACCATGTTCCTGTAAAGGTCAAGGGTGGGACCAACAAGCCCAGGGAACCCTGAATGTCAAGGGATACACAAGAATGGATTAGGGAAAAAAGGGAGGCTTTTGGCAGGTACAAAGGACCAAAAAGAGTAGATGAACTAGAGGAGTATAGAAAGTGCAGGGGGGTATTTAAAAACGAAATTAAGAGAGCGAAGAGGGGGCATGAAAAAAACACTGGTGGGCAAAAGAAAGGAAAATCCCAAGATGTTTTATAAGTATATTAAGGGCAAGAGGATAACCAGGGAAAGAGTAGGGCCCATTAGGGACCAAAGTGGCAATCTGTGTGTAGAGCCGGAAGATGTAGGTGAGGTTTTAAATTAATATTTTGTACCTCTGTTCACTATGGAGAAGGACGATATAGGCATAGAAATCAAGCAGGGGGATTGTGATGCACTTGAACAAATTAGTATTGAGAGGGAGGAGGTACTAACGGTTTTAGTGGGCTTAAAAGTGGATAAATCCCTTGGCACAGACGAGATGTATTGAAGGCTGCTGTGTGAGGCAAGGGAGGAGATTGCAGGGGCTCTGACACAAATTTTCAGAACCTCTCTGGCCACAGGGGAGGTGCCAGAGGACTGGAGAACAACTAATGTAGTACCATTATTCAAGAAGTATAGTAGGGATAAACCAGGGAATTACAGGCCTAATATCAGTGGTAGGGAAATTATTGGAAAAAATTCTGAGGGACAGAATTAGTCTCCACTTGGAGAGGCAAGGATTAATCAAGGATATTCAGGATGGCTTTGTCAGGGGGAGATCATGTCTAACCAATTTGATTGAATTTTTCGAGGGGGTGACTAGATATGTGGATGAGGATAGTGCAGTTGATGTAGTTTACATTGACTTCAGTAAGGCTTTTGACAAAGTCCCGCATGGGAGACTGGTCGAGAAGCTAAGAGCCCATGGGATCCAGGGCAATTTGCACATTGGATCCAAAATTTGCTTAGTGTAGAAAAGGGGGAAGGTGGGGTGTGGTCTTGGTTGCCCCTGGGGTTTGTCTCTGGCCAGTCAGAAGTATCTGAGCTGCTCCAGGCCCCATGCGGTTTTGAATCGCTCCCCTTTCTGGTTCTGACCGCCGGACTTATTTCAGTAGCAATGTAGGCAAAACGAGACTTGTGGTTGGGTGCAAAGAAGACCAGTATTTATTAAAATAAAAAAAAAATTGAAATAAAAATAATGAATACAGCACACTTTTACTTAATAAAGCACACCTTTGTTTAATACAGCACACCTTTACTTCATACAGCACACCTTTGCTTAATACAGCACACTTTTACTTAACAGGGAGGAAAAACGGATACAGAGGGAAAATTGACTAAAATTACAATTTAACAAAATTCCCCTTTAATTCCCACCCCTAATACCTATCTAGGTTGCCTTGTAATGGGCCAGAAAGCTTATGCTCACCAGTGAACGCCTGCTCCGTGCCCCTGCGGTCTGTCTTAGATTCTTCACTGCCCCGAAGTAGAGATACACCAGCAATTCAAAAGTAACTGCTGGTATTCCACGTCTTTGGACGGGCTACTGAGCTGTTCCTCTTGTAGGCAGGGCATTGGAGGCAAGGCGGCAGAGAGAGAGAGAGAATGGCTTCCTGAGGGGCTATCTTTATACCCCATTAGGAGCCCTAATCTTCACGCCCATATCTGGATGTATCCGGGGTACACAAAAGGGACCGATCTGTCCCCATTGACCGTAATGGGTTTGAATGCGTTTCCCATTTGTTTAACTGGTTTGTGCTCAGTTTAAAATGTCCCACTGATTTCTCAAGTGCTGGACAAACAAATCCTTAAGTGTTCAGTAAACAGTACTCAAGTGTTTTGTAAACAATCCATGGTCCTGCGGTTGCAGTCCCACCGCAATTGATTGACAGCTACAAGTGCTTATGCTCTTGAGTCAACACTGTTGAGAGCTTTGTAAACAAACAATCCTTTGTTCGATGTTGAACTTCCTAAACCGCAGTTGATTGACAGTTTAAGTACCTCAAGTACTTCAACCAGTGATGGGAGATATTCAGACAGGCAGTCTTTCTCTTTTGCCATGAGGCCTGGCAGCCATCTTTGATGCCCTGGTTTTTTAAGGTACATTCCAACCAGGTTTTCTTTAATCAAATAATCTTCGGGGGCTGTATAGATTTTTCAAAATTTTGCGAACCTTACAATCCCCCCTGGGATACTAAAACTTGCTTGTAGTATGCTGATTAAAGGTGAGCAATAATTTCTGAACCCCCACAAACAACCTTCCCTTATACTTATCTATATCTATCTCTGATCCCTCGACACCTCCATCTCCCCTACCCAGAGAGAATCGCAGTACATGGTAGGCATCTATCGATAGAAAAACATGATTAGCTACAATAATTCAAACATGTAGGGGGTCCACTGCCTCTGCACCACTGAGTATTTACAATAATTCAAGCATGGAGGGGACCAATGCCCCTGCACCACTTGCGACATCGTTTTAACACGATACATCTTTAATGAGATTACCACCAAGCCAAAACATATCTGTTAAAATACAAACCGAAGAAACAAGTTTCCTTTTTTTTTTCGTAATGCAATTGCCTGACACTTTAATAAATGGCAGCATTCTTCAGCCATAAATGTATTTCAAACTTCCACCATCTACAAACACAACAGTCCACAGGCATACACAATTCATTCAATTGACTCTAAACAAGTAGTACAATCTCACAGTTAGGAACTAAATTGGCACATTATTTCCTTTGGAGTTGGGACCAGTACATAATGCAAAATATAAAATAATTAACAAGCTTTTTGTAAACTCTTAATCTTAATCTGGATTTCCAATAACAGTTTAATTGCTGTGGACATCTGCCTCCTGCAGACCCCTCCCTTCGTGGGCTAGGGTTGCTCCCTTCCCCGAGCATCCAAAGACACGATGGTCCTCTGCACCTTCCGAAACTCTGAAAAAGACTTTAAAAAAAATACATCTAGCCAGGTTCCCTGGCTTGGGGGAATGTGATCGGGTCCCGCGACCTCAGCTCACATCGACAACACTCTGGAACGGTCCCATACTTAAAACTTATACTCTAATAATTAACACTACCGAATTGCAATATAAAATTAAAATTAACACACTCTAACTTACTTATACACATTACTTAAAATTATACTACTTAAACTATGTACATCCGCCGCCCGTCTCCGGGCAGCCAGCCTAATCACTGTTTGGGCTGCCACAGGCTGCTCCCTGCGGCGTGGCTGCACTGATCTCTACTCCTGGTCCCTCGCAGCTTATGGCTGCTGGCTGGGGACCTCTGTCTTTTGGCTTCTCCCTGACTCGGGAGACTGCCCTTTTCCACTGGAAAGGAGGTGACCATACTTTCTTGGGCTGGGGTACCCGAAGAGACCTCCTAGGGAGTGTCGCTGGTGGGGCTACCCTGGCGAGCGGACCCTTAGCTCGGGTCACAGTCCTTGCTGGCTGGGGACCTTCTCCCTCGGGTCCCTCCCTTCCCAAACCTGAGCTGGGGACAGGCAATCCCTTGCCACCGGCTGTCGGTGGCTGAGAGTCTTCCCCTTCAGGTCTAAAACCTGGTTCAGGCTCCTCCCCGGAGTCCCACAAGAGAGGGGGAATCGCTCGGGCCAAGTGCTGGAGAACTTCTCCCTTCACGCACGTGACTGCGCCTGCATGTGCAGTCTGTTTGAGTGTACGCGCTGCAGGCTGAGGATTTCTAATCTCAGGTTCAATCCCAGCTGCCTGTTTCCCTGCCTCCGGCTTAAACAATTTGCATTGATTAATATAACTAGCAGCCTGCCAGTAACCCTGTTCTAAATTCTTTCTCCTCACCAGGGCGGCCTTAAAGGCGGTATCTTGGGCTTGGACCTGCTTTTGGTTCGGGGCCAAAACTATCCCCTGTGTGTCTCCCTTGTCCTGGATTGCTGCTACCGGACCTGCACTACAGGGGTCCCAGAACTCTCCTTCCCTGTCCCCTTGCTTGGCCACCTCATTGGTCTTGTGGTTACCCTCCCATGTGGTATGGAGGGATCCTAAACCTATGGCCAAAGGTTTAGACCTTTCCTCAGTCTGCTCGTTCCCTGTGGGTCCCATTAAGCTATATGGGACCTTGTTAGACCGGGGTGAATTGGTCAGGTCTTCTGAATGGACCACCATGCTGGAAGCTCCAGTGTCCACCGAATATCTCCCCTGCACCGTCTTCACCCTCATCTTATCATAGGGCCTGCTCCCCTCAGCATTCTCGCAGGGACACAGGTCGACAGGCTGCGCTGGCTCTAGTCATTGCTGGGAGAGGGATTTGGCAGACGGGGTCAAAGCACCGGTGGTGGCTACTACTCTCCCCTGGCCAGTCAGAAGAGACCGTAGGGACTGTAAAAGTGACTCGATCACAGCGGGAGGGATATCTGGCCCTGCCTTTTGGGCTGGGGCTGTGGGATCCTTTCCCTTGTTATCTTTCCAGGGATTCTTACAGTCTTTTCTCCAGTGACCGTCTTTCCCACACCCATAACAATTTAACTTAGCCTGGGAGGGACGGTTCCCCTCCTGGTGCCACTCTTTCTTACTCTGGCTCCCAGGATTAACCTCATGGACTTTTCCCTTGGGTTGGGGCACCTCAATACACCTCATATTTGTAAATGCTACTGTGAGCCGGCGGATCACTGCTTATTCGGTGGTCTGGGGGTTTCTGGGGTCAAACCAAGCTGCGAACTGGGCTTGGATCTGGGGTAGGCTGTTTGTCATAAGACAACAGAGCCAGTGAGTCAATTGGACTGGGTTCAGTGCTGCCGGCCCTGGCATTCCCGGGCATGCGCTCCGGTAGACTGGCCACAGCCCGTCTGCGAATGCCTGTGGGGACTCCCCTGGGAGCTGCACCGTTCTTTCTACCCGGGCGAACGGACTGCCATCATTGAGTCCCATGGCCTCCAATATCTCATTCCTCAGATTCTCATAATCCTTCTGCCCCCTTTTGCACTTGCCAGGTAGGGCCTGGAGGAAATCACCTCCCAGGGAAAACAGCAGCATTTTTGCATGCTCTGCATCATCACAGTCATTAACACAAGCTGCTTGTTCTATCTCCCTGAAGTGCAGTGAGGGGTCTCCCTTTTCAGTGAGCTTGGGGATATGGCTAACCATGTCCCTGAGCTGGTGGGTGCCATACGGTACCACAAACTGATTCTGGATGGCCTCTGGGTCATCGTCATCAACGGGCGGACCGTACCTCTGTTGTCAGAGGGGATACACTGGGGCTGTTCCCGGCCTATCTAGTGGGGCCTGCTGTTCTTCCTCTACCATCTCATCCTCCACCACCTCCCCTTGCTGCCAGAGCTCCTGAAAGCTCGGAGCTGTGGGTGGCGGTCGTGGGACCTCTGATTCCCTGACCAACTTTGTTCTGGGCGTTGCCTGTGGGACGGTTCTATTTGGGTTGCCGGTAAAATCCGACTGGCCTATCTTCAGGCTGATAAGACATATCATCCCCTTTGCCCTCTTTAAAGCCATATTCAAGCTTTCTATCTCTTCCCTACAGAGGCCATGATCTGCTTCCTCAAACCCTTGGTCGCAGGCCAGCTTATACGCTGCCTTTACCTCCCTAACCTTTTCCTCCTGCTCTTTTACTTCTTGTATGAGGCGTGCGTTCTCCTCCCACACCCTCATCTCATTGCTCTTGGCCTCTGCAACTAGGCACTTCAGGTACTCTAATTCGTACCTCGTGTGGCTTTTGCCCTCACTAAGCTGGTCCATGAGGCGCTCTATCTTGGCCTGGTATTCTTCAATCTCCATTTCCTTATCCCAACTCTCTGCTTTAACTTCCCTAAGCCTGCGGGTACCTAACCACAAACATATCAGTTGGATAAAAAGAAAACCAATAACTGCTGTTCTCTCCAGACCCAGACCACCATCTGCTACGTCGCATACTGTTGCCGACGGTCCTGCCGCGGTCGTCATTTTGTAGAAAAGGAGGAAGGTGGGGTGTGGTTTTGGTTGCCCCTGGGGTTTGTCTCTGGCCAGTCAGAAGTATCTGAGCTGCTCCAGGCCCCGTGCGGTTTTGGATCGCTCCCCTTTCTGGTTCTGACCACCGGACTTATTTCAGTAGTGATGTAGACAAAACCAGACTCGTGGTTGGGTGCAAAGAAGACCAGTGTTTATTGAAAAAAAAAATTGAAATAAAAATAATGAATACAGCACACTTTTACTTAATACAGCACACCTTTGCTTAATACAGCACACCTTTACTTAATACAGCTCACCTTTGCTTAATACAGCACACTTTTACTTAACGGGGAGGCGAAACGGACACAGAGGGAAAATTGACTAAAATTACAATTTAACACAATTCCCCTTTAATTCCCACCCCTAATACCTATCTAGGTTGCCTTGTAATGGGCCAGAAAGCTTATGCTCACCAGTGAATGCCTGCTCCGTGCCCCTGCGGTCTGTCTTAGATTCTTCACCACCCCGAAGTAGAGATACACCAGTAATTCAAAAGTAACTGCTGGTATTCCACTTCTTTGGGCGGGCTGCTGAGCTGTTCCTCTTGTAGGCAGGGCATCGGAGGCAAGGCGGCAGAGAGAGAGAGAATGGCTTCCTGAGGGGCTATTTTTATACCCCATTAGGAGCCCTTTTCTTCGTGCCCAAATCTGGACATATCCGGGGTACACAAAAGGGACCGATCTGTCCCCATTAACCGTAATGGGTTTGAATGCGTTTCCCATTTGTTTAACTGGTTTGTGCTCAGTTTAAAATGTCCCACTGATTTCTCAAGTGCTGGACAAACAAATCCTTAAATGTTCAGTAAACAGTACTCAAGTGTTTTGTAAACAATCCATGGTCCTGCGGTTGCAGTACCACCGCAATCGATTGACAGCTACATGTGCTTAAGCTCTTAAGTCAACACTGTTGAGAGCTTTGTAAACAAACAATCCTTTGTTCGATGTTGAACTTCCTAAACCGCAGTTGATTGACAGTTTAAGTACCTCAAGTACTTCAACCAGTGATGGGAGATCTTCAGACAGGCAGTCTTTCTCTTTTGCCACGAGGCCTGGCAGCCATCTTTGATGCCTTGGTTTTTAAGGTACATTCCAACCAGGTTTTCTTTAATCAAATAATCTTCGGGGGCTGTCGAAATTTTTCAAAATTTTGCGAACCTTACATTAGTGGCAGGAGGCAGAGGGTGATGGTCAAAGGTTGTTTTTATGACTGGAAGCCTGTGTCCAGTGGTGTACCGCAGGGATTGGTGCTGGGTCCCTTGCTGTTTGTAGTTTACATTAATGATTTAGATATGAATGTAGGAGGCATGATCAATAAGTTCGCAGAAGACACGAGAATTGGTGGAGTGGGAAATAGCGACGAGGGAAGCCTCAGGCTACATGATGATATAAACAGGTTGGTTAGATGGGCAGAACCGTGGCAAATGGAATTTAACCCTGAAAAGTGTGAGGTGATGCATTTTGGGAGGACTAACAAGGCAAGGGAATACACAATGAATGGTAGGACAGAGGATCAGAGAGAACTTGGTGTGCATGTACATAGATCCCTGAAGGCAGTAGGACAGGTAGATAATGTGCTTAAAAAGGCATATGGGATACTTGCTTTCATTAGCCGAGGCATAGATGTAAGAGCAGGGAGGTTATGATGGAGCTGTACAAAACGCTAGTTAGGCCACAGCAGGAATACTGTGTGTAGTTCTGGTCACCACACTATAGGAAGGATGTGATTGCATTGGAGAGGGTGCAGAGGAGATTCACCAGGATGTTACCTGGAGCGCTTCAGCTACGAAGAGAGACTGGACAGGCTGGGGTTGTTTTCCTTAGAGCAGAGAAGGCTGAGGGGGGACCAGATTGAGGTGTACAAAATTATGAGGGGCTTAGATAGAGTAGATATAAAGGAACTTTTCCCCTTATTAGAGGGGTCAATAACCAGGGGGCATAGTTTCAAGGTAAGGGGCAGGAGGTTTAGAGGGGATTTGAGGAAAAACTTTTTCACCCAGAGGGTGGTTGGAATCTGGAACTCAAACGGTGGTAGAGGCCTGAACCCTCACAACATTCAAGAAGCATTTAGATGAGCACTTGAAATGTCATAGCATACAAGGCTATGGACCAAGTATTGGAAAATGGGAATGAATAGATGGGGCTTGATGGCCAGCGCAGACACGATGGGCTGAAGGGCCTCTTTCTGTGCTGTATAACTCTATGACTATGATTCCCCGACCCCAGACGGGGGTTGGGGAGTGGTGAGATTGATCCCTGTGGGGGTTAGATCCGTGACCCCGAGTCTCAGTCATGATCTGGCGGCGCTGGGGTCCGATCCGTGACCCCAGAGCTCAGTCGTGATCCGGGCGGGGTGGGGGGGCAGTTGGTGATCCGATCCATGACCCTGGGGCTTAGCCGTGATGTGGCGGGACGGGGCTGGGGTCTGATCCGTGACCCCGGGGCTCAGTCGTGTCTGGCGGGGCGGGGCTGGGAACCGATCCATGACCCCGGGGCTCAGCCATGATCCGGGGGGTGGGGCTGGGGTCTGATCCATGACCCTGGGGCTTAGCCATGATGTGGCGGGACGGGGCTGGGGTCTGATCCGTGACCCCGGGGCTCAGTCGTGATCTGGCGGGGCGGGGCTGGGGACCGATCCATGACCCTGGGGCTTAGCCATGATCCGGGGGGCAGGGCTGGGGTCTGATCCATGACCCTGGGGCTTAGCCGTGATGTGGCGGGATGGGGCTGGGGTCTGATCCGTGACCCTGGGCTCAGTCATGATCCGGCAGGACGGGGCTGGGGTCTGATCCATGACCCTGGGGCTTAGCCATGATCCGGGGGGTGGGGGTGGCGGGGTCCGACCCATGACCCTGGGCTCAGTCATGATCCGTGGGGGCGGGGTGGTCTGATCCATGACCCCGGGGCTCAGTCGGGATCGGGGGTGGGTGCGGTGGTCCGATCCATGACCCTGGGGCTTAGCCATGATCTGGCGGGACGGGGCTGGGGTCCGATCCGTGACCCCGGGGCTTAGCCATGATCAAGGCGGGGGGGAGTGGTGGCCCGATCCATGACCCTGGGCTCAGTCTTGATCCGGGATGGGGGGTGGGGGTAGTCCGATCCGTGACCCCGGGGCTCAGTCAGGATCTGGTGGGGCTGGGATCCGATCAGTGACCCTAGCGCTCTGTCGCGATCCAGGCAGGGTCAGGTATGGCCCGATCCCTGGGAGGGTCAGATCCCCAATCTTGGGGAGGGGCAGGCTGATGGTGGGGGAGCTTGGGGAGCCTGGAGGAAGCACCCCTGCTCCTCCCAGCCAACAAAGGTTGCTCCCGGAGGTTGAGACTGCCTCGTTGCAGCTACCGGGAATCCCCAGCACTGGGATCCCTGGCCGCCTCCAGTAAAACCTGCACAGCACGTTAAAGTAGAGGCTTCAGGCCTCATTATCATATTTAAATTGTCAGCCCACCTCCTGACAGCGCCGCCCCTGCCCCATCCCACCTGAGTGAAAGGTATAATTGGGTGGGTTGGGAGCAGGTTGGGATCGGGTTTTATATTTGCACAATTTTCACTCCTGCTTTGACCCCTTCCTACCCACGCCTCCAAGCCGCCCGTTCTTACCCTTGAAAATTCGGCCCAAACATTAATACTCTCTGTACTTGCTTAAAACCGGTTACATTTGTAACATTTTCCAGTTCTGACGAAAGGTCATCAACCTGAAAGGTTAACTTTGTTTCTCTCTCTACAGATGCTGCCTGGCCTGCTGAGTAATTCCAGCATTTTCTGTTTTTATTTTGGATTTCCAGCAGCCACAGTATTTTGCTTTTGTATTAACAGGAGAGTTTGGAGTGATGATTAAAATACCATCACTTTGCTGATATTTACTGCCTAGTGTGAGGTATTTAATAAGAAATAGGAGCAGAAGTAGGCCATACGGGCCCTCGGGCCTGCTCCGCCATTCAATAGGATCATGGCTGATCTGAATCTAGACTCACGTCCACTTCCCTGCCCTCTCCCCATAACCCCTAATTCCCTTATCTGCAAGGAAAATGTCTATCTCCATTTTAAATTTATTTAATGTTGCAGCTTCCACAGCTCTCTGGGGTAGCAAATTCCATAGATTTACTACCCTCTGAGTGAAGAAGTTTCTCCTCATCTCAGTTTTGAAAGGGCAGCCCCTTATTCTAAGATTATGCCCCCTAGTTCTAGTCTCACCCATCAGTGGAAACATCCTCACCGCATCCACCCGATCAAGCCCCCTCACAACCTTATATGTTTCGATAAGATCGCCTCTCATTCTTCTGAACTCCAATGTGTAGAGTCCCAACCTACTCAGCCTTTCCTCATACGTCAACCTCCTCATCTCTGGAATCAACCGAGTGAACCTTCTCTGAACCGCCTCGAGAGCAAGTATGTCTTTTCTTAAATATAGAAACCAAAACTGCATGCAGTATTCCAGGTGTGGCCTAACCAATACCCTGTATAACTGCAGCAAGACTTCCCTGTTTTTATACTCCACCCCCCTTGCAATAAAAGCCAAGATTCCATTGGCCTTCCTGATCACCTGCTGCACCTGCATACTAACTTTTTGTGTTTCATGCACCAGGACCCCCAGATCCCTTTGTACTGTAGCACTTTGCAGTTTCTCTCCATTTAGATAATAACTTGCTCTTTGATTTTTTCTGCCAAAGTGCATAACCTCACACTTTCCAACATTATATTGCATCTGCCAAATCTCTGCCCACTCACTTAGCCTGTCTATGTCCTTTTGCAGGTTTTTTATGTCCTCCTCACTCACTGCTTTCCCTCCCATCTTTGTATCGTCGGCAAACTTGGATATGTTGCACTCGGTCCCTTCCTCCAAATCGTTAATATAGATTGTAAAGAGTTGGGGTCCCAGCACTGACCCCTGTGGAACACCACTAGTTACTGATTGCCAGCCCGAGAACGAACCATTTATCCCAACTCTTTGTTTTCTGTTAGATAGCCAATCTTCCACCCATGCCAGTATATTACCCCCAATCCCGTGATTTTTTATCTTGATCAGTAATCTTTTGTGTGGAACCTTGTCAAATGCCTTTTGGAAGTCCAAATACACTACATCCACTGGTTCCCCTTTATCCACCCTGTATGTTGCATCCTCAAAGAATTTGAGCAAATTTGTCAAACATGACTTCCCCTTCGTAAAACCATGCTGACTCTGTCCTATTAAATTATGTTTATCCAAATGCTCTGTTACTGTTTCCTTAATAATGGACTCCAACATTTTGCCAACCACAGATGTTAAGCTAACTAGTCTATAGTTTCCAGCTTTTTGTCTACTTCCCTTATTAAATAAGGGTGTTACGTTAGCAGTTTTCCAATCTGCCGGGACCTTTCCTGAGTCCAGGGAGTTCAGGAAAATGATCACCAATGCATCCACAATCCCTACCGCCACTTCTCTCAAGACCCTAGGATGTAGGCCATCAGGTCTGGGGGATTTATCCACCTTAAGTCCCATTATTTTACTGAGTACCATCTCCTTAGCGATTTTAATCGTGTTTAGCTCCTCCCCCCCCCCCCCCATTGCCCCCTGTTTGTCCAGTGTTGGGATATTTTTAGTGTTCTCTACTGTAAAGACTGATACAAAATATTTGTTCAGCGTCTTTGCCATCTCCATGTTCCCCACCACTAGTTTCCCGGTCCCACCCTCTAAGGGACCAACGTTCACTTTAGCCGCCCTTTTTCTTTTTATATAGCTGTAGAAACTCTTGCTATCTGTTTTTATATTTTTTGCTAGTTTACTTTCATAATCTATCTTCCCTTTCTTAATTAATCTTTTAGTTATTGTTTGCTGGCTTTTAAATGCTTCCCAATCTTCTATCCTCCTACTAGATTTGGCTAATTTATATGCCCTTGTTTTCAGTCGAATACTATCCTTTATTACTTTACTAAGCCACGGATGGCTGTCTTTTTTTTTACTCCCCTTTTACCTCAGTGGAATATATTTATCTTGAAAGATGTGAAATATCTCCTTGAATGTAGACCACTGCTCTTGTACCGTCTTACACTTTAATCTGTTTTCCCAGTCCACTTTAGTCAATTCTACTCTCATACCTTCATAGTCTCCTTTACTTAAGCTTAGTACGCTGGTTTGAGATCCAACTCTCTCACCCTCAAACTGAATTTGGAATTCAACCATATTATGGTCACTCATTCCAAGGGGATCCTTTACTAGGACATTTTTTATCAATCCTGTCTCATTACACAGGACCAGATCTAAGATTGCCTGCCCCCTGGTTGGTTCAGATACATACTGCTCAAGGAACCCATCCCTAATACACTCTATGAACTCTTCCTCAATGCGGCCATGCCCAATTTGATTAGTCCAGTCAATATGAAAGTTAAAATCCCCCATGATTATAGCTGTTCCCTTATTACAAGCCCCAACTATTTCCTGATTTATACTCCGACCAACAGAGTTGCAATTGTTAGGGGGCCTATAGACTATGCCCACTAGTGACTTTTTCCCCTTATTATTCCTTATCTCCACCCAAACTGTTTCACTATCCTGATCCTTTGACCCAATATCATTTCTGACTATTGCAGTGATTCCATCCTTGATTAACATAGCAACCCCACCTCCCTTTCCTTCCTGTCTGTCCTTCCTAATTGTCAAATACCCTTGTATGTTTAGTTCCCAGTCATGATTATCTTGCAGCCATGTTTCCGTAATGGCCACCAAATCATACCCATGTGTAGTTATTTGCACCGTCAACTCGTCAATTTTGTTACGAATGCTGCGTGCATTCAGATAAAGAACTTTCAAATATGTTTTCTGACAACTTATTCCTGTTTTTACCCCTTTTACTACTTTACATTTATCATTACACATTCTGTCCCTGACACGCTCTCGTTTTTAATTCCCCCACTGCTACCTTGCTCTATTGCCTTCTCCGCTGACATTTTTATTTTTTGCTCTCTTAAAACCTCCCCCCCACTAATTAGTTTATAGCCCTCTCTACAGCCCTAGTTATTCGATTCACCAGGATTCTAGTCCCAGCACTGGCCAAGTGAAGTCCGTCCCAATGGAACAGCTCTCTCCTGTCCCAGTACTGATGCCAGTGTCCCAGGAAGCAAAACCCATTTCTCCCACACCAGTCTTTGAGCCATGCATTTAACTCTCTAATTTTATTTACCCTAGCCAAATTTGCACGTGGCTCAGGTAGTAATCCAGAGATTATTACCCTTGTGGTTCTGCTTTTTAATTTGGCCCCTAGTTGCTCAAACTTCCTCAGCAGAACCTCCTTCCTTGTCCTATCTATGTCGTTGGTACCAACATGGACCACAACAACTGGATCCTCCCCCTCCCACTCCAAGTTTCTCTCCAGCCCAGAGGAGATGTCCTTAACCCTGGCACCGGGCAGGCAACACAGCCTTCGGGACTCTCGCTCTCAGCTGCAAAGAACTCTATCTATCCCCCTAACGATACTATCCCCTACCACTACAACATTTCTTTTAACTCCCCCCACTTGAATGGCCCCCCGCTCCACGGTGCTGTGGCCAGGTTGCTCATCGTCCCCACAGTCCCTGTTCCCATCCTCACAGGGAGTAAGAGCCTAAAACCTGTTGGACAAGAGCAAGGGCTGCGGCTCCTCCAACACTACCTCCTGGATCCCCGTACCTGCCTCACTTCTAGTCACACCATCCTGACCTTGGCCACGGACTACATCTGAATTAATTAATCTAATTGGTGTGACTACCTCCTGATACACGGAGTCCAGGAAACTCTCCCCCTCCCTGATGTGTCTCAGTGTTTGAAGCTCGGACTCCAGCTCTTCAACACGGAGCCGGAATTCCTCGAGCAGCCAACACTTACTGCAAATGTGATCACCGTGAGCATCAATGGTGTGCACCAGCTCCCACATATTGCAGCAGCAACACATCGCCTGATCTCCCATTCTATGTAATTATTAAATTTATTAATATTATTTTTAAATACCATCTGCCCAGATTCTAGATGATGAATATTGCACCTTAGAAACTATAAACCACAGAGTTTAAGCTTAACAAAGAGAGAAATACTTACCAATCAATCACTTACCCGCTTTCTGGTGACGTCACACTTGGATTACTTTTTAGCTCTCTCCTTCCCTCCGAGTGCCGAGTTCGGAGACTTGTACGCTTTACCTGGTCTCTGGGGTCTTTTATAGCCCCGCTCTGCCGCTCAAGATTCCCACTGACGCTGTGAGGCCTTACCTGGTCACTGGGGCCTTTTGTAGCCCCGCTCTGCCGCTCGAGATTCCCGCCGACGCTGTGAGGCCTTACCTGGTCTCTGGGGCCTTTTATAGCCCCGCTCTGCCGCTCGAGTTTCCCGCCGATGCTGTGAGGCCTTACCTAGTCTCTGGGGCCTTTTATAGCCCCGCTCTGCCACTCGAGATTCCCGCCGACACTGTCAGGCCTTACCTGGTCTCTGGGGCCTTTTACAGCCCCGCTCTGCCGCTCGAGATTCCCGCCGACGCTGTGAGGCCTTACCTGGTCTCTGGGGCCTTTTATAGCTCCGCTCTGCCGCTCAAGATTCCCACCGACGCTGTGAGGCCTTACCTGGTCTCTGGGGCCTTTTATAGCCCCACTCTGCCACTCGAGATTCCCGCCGATGCTGTGAGGCCTTACCTGGTCTCTGGGGCCTTTTATAGCCCTGCTCTGTCGCTTGAGTTTCCCGCCGACGCTGAAAGGCCATACCTGGTCTCTGGGGCCTTTTATAGCCCCGCTCTGCCACTCGAGATTCCCGCGGATGCTGTGAGGCCTTACCTGGTCTCTGGGGCCTTTTATAGCCCCGCTCTGCCGCTCGAGATTCCTGCCGACGCTGTGAGGCCTTACCTGGTCTCTGGGGCCTTTTATAGCCCCACTCTGCCACTCGAGATTCCCGCCGATGCTGTGAGGCCTTACCTGGTCTCTGGGGCCTTTTATAGCCCTGCTCTGCCGCTTGAGTTTCCCGCCGACGCTGAAAGGCCTTACCTGGTCTCTGGGGCCTTTTATAGCCCCGCTCTGCCACTCGAGATTCCCGCGGATGCTGTGAGGCCTTACCTGGTCTCTGGGGCCTTTTATAGCCCCGCTCTGCCGCTCGAGATTCCTGCCGACGCTGTGAGGCCTTACCTGGTCTCTGGGGCCTTTTATAGCCCCGCTCTGCCACTCGAGATTCCCGCGGACACTGTGAGGCCTTACCTGGTCTCTGGGGCCTTTTATAGCCCCGCTCTGCCGCTCGAGTTTCCCGCCGACATGCACAGTAGACATGTACAGCTACAAACTGAGGGCGAACAAGAGTTCAATTTTTATTGTATTCTGCACTTAAAATGTTCCCAGAATAAAATATAAATTGTTCCATTTTGTTCTTCTTGTTTGTTCAATTCCCAGAATAAAATATACTGTAAATGGTTCCATTTTGTTCTCCTTGTTTGTTCATATTTGAAAAGTTATAAGATTTCTGTTTACACTTGTACAACCAGTGCCTGGGCAAATTATGGTATCAAGACATTGGCTGGGAATTTCTTCGAGCTGCTCCTAGAAGTAATTTTTAAAATTTATTCGTTCATGGGATGTGGGCGTCACCGGCAAGGCCAGCATTTATCGCCCATCCCTAATTGCCTTTGAGAAGGTGGTGGTGAGCAGCCTTCTTGAACCGCTGTTCTTTGTAGCGGTTTGGTTCAGCGGGCAGTTAAGAGTCAACCACATTGCTGTGGGTCGGGAGTCACATATAGGCCAGACCGGGTAAGGACGACAGATTTCCTTCCCTAAAAGGCCATTAGTGAACCAGATGTGTTTTTATGACAATCTGGTAGTTTCATGGTCAACATTACTGATACTAGCTTTGTTTAATTTCAGATTTATTTAATTAACTAAATTTAAATTCTACAGCTGCCGTGGTGGAATTATGAACTCATATGGTCTCCAGATCATTAGTCCAGACTGTGGATTACTAGTCCAGTAACATAACCACTACGCTACCATTCCCGATACACAGTGCAGCGTAAACCCTGTTTCCACATATATGGGGTTGCTGCTGCACTTTTGGCAAATTTAAGGTCAGAGAGGGAGCAACTCCAGGAAATTTCCAGCCATAGTTGTTAACGTGCATTTGTGTATTTCGATAATATAGCCATGTACCACTAACTTTATATCAGTACAAAGAGGACAATGTTGATGAAGGTAGGACATAGTAAAGTAGTGATAAGGGTAAGAAGGTGGGATTTATTTCTTTTAAAATGTGTTTGTGCACACTTGAGGTGAAAGAACTAACAGGACAGGGGAGGGGACCAAGCCACTTTTTTCTATTTTTGTCATCCATTGTCAGCATCAAGCCCTCCCAGTTGAGGCATTCAATATACATAAGAACATAAGAAATAGGAGGAGTAGGCCATTTGGCCCCTCGAGCCTGCTCCACCACTCAATAAGATCATGGCTGATCTGATCTTGGCCTCAACTCCACTTTCCTGCCTGCTCCCCATAACCCTTGACTCCCCTGTTTTTCAAAAATCTGTCTATCTCCACCTTGAATATATTCGATGATTCAGCCTCCACAGCTCTCTGGAGCAGAGAACTCCAATGATTCCCGATCCTCTGAGAGAAGAAATTTCTCCTCATCTCTGTTTTAAATGGGCAACCCCTTCTTCTGAAACTATGCCCCCCAGTTCTAGATTCCCCTACGAGGGGAAACATCTGTTGTGTATGTACCTTTAAGGGAATAACTGGTCTCAGACTGCAGTACCAGCAGTGACCACCCCTGTATAAAAGGCCCTAGCAGGCTTCTGTAGTTTCAGTTTCCAGGTTGTCTCCATTCAGTAAAAACTTGTTATAATCAACTCCTGCAGTCCGTGTCTCAATTATACACGGACATAATACTGGCGACGAGTAAGAAACGAACTTACCTGCAACTCGGCAGCACCTCAGACGACGTTATTGAAGGTCGGAGCCAGAAGAAAGAAAAAAAAAATCCAAAGAAACTCGAGAAACGGGCGTCGACCGTGGGCAACCGCCCTCCAAATCATCGAATGGAAAAATTGAAGGAGAGACTGTCGAGTTCCAGGCTTGGTTCTCCAGTCTGTGGTTTCCCAGCTAATCGGGCTGGTGGCAGGTAGTGCACTGATCCTTCCTGGGCTGCGGCGGGCTAGAGCTCGATCGGGTGGCTCTGCAACGGGGCCGGGCAGCGAGTCGGGAAGCAAAGAGAGAGAGAGAGGGTGGAGCACTCAGGGCGCGGCCGGTGCTTCGAAGCCGGGCAGTGTTCGGACCTAAGAAGAGGGAGGGAAGTGTCCCAGAGGGTCCGCTCCACGACGGGAACGGTTCTTCAATTAACGGAGCAAATATTGAAGCGCGATAGAAAAAAATATATAATCGCCAGCAACAGCGTTGGCAGCAGTGGCAGTGGCGGGAAAGCGCGGGAGGCACCATCTTAACTCGGCGGGGAAGAAGGAAAAGCGCGGGAGGTGCCATCTTAGATTTTCAAGATGCCGAAGACTGGCAATATCACTGTCTTCGATAATGCAATAGAAGACTGGAACACATATGTGGAAAGAGTCGAGGTATATTGCGAGTCAAACGAAATAGCCGATGAGAAAAAGGCATCGTTATTGCTAAATTTAATGGGCGCAAGAACGTACGGCCTATTGCAGGAACTGATTACTCCAGCCAAACCGAAGGCGAAGAGTTTTAACGAAATTGTTGCTATCCTACAGGAACACCTAAACCCTACACCGCTGCTGATAGCAGAAAGATTTAAATTCCACAGGAGAAATCAGCATAAAAATGAGAGCAATGCTGATTACCTTACGGAACTACGCAAGCTATCAAATCACTGCCAGTTCGGAGCAGGACTGGCAGATACCTTACGGGACAAATTTGTCTGTGGACTCCTGAGGAAGGAACCCAGAAGAGGTTACTCTCAGAGAAAGAGCTGACGCTAGATAAGGCTTTCAGCGTGGCAGTATCGTACGAAGCAGCAGCAAGGGGAGCTGCTGAAATACAACAAAAGCCACAGGAATACGGCACGCACGAAATGACACGGGGGTTTGCAAAATGTTATCGCTGCGGCAGAACAAACCATGACCAGAAGGATTGCTGGTCCAAGGACAAAATATGCAGGCAATGCGGAAAGATGGGACACATTGCACGAGTTTGCAGGTCTGGGAAGAAGACCAACGACAACAAAAAGGCTACTAAGGAACCGTACAGGAAAGTGTTGTGTCCGTGTGTTAATAGAGACACTGAAGGCAGGAGTTGGTTTCACAGGTGTTTACTGAACAAAGTCTGGAGGTGAACTAACTGATACAACACAATATACAGGCTTATATAGCCCGAGTGGCCATTACCGGCATTACAGTACACAGGGGGCTCTTAAAGGCACACACACTACTATTCCTCCCCTTTTAGCCAACCAGTACATAATATTTTAAGTAATCATTAATTACATGTTACAAGAACAATAATCTACACATTGCTGCAGTTAATCAATTATAAGTCAGTCTCTCTGGAGGCTTCCTGACTCGGTCTGGATAACGCCTCGGTGGCGTAGTAGTTTCTGGTGGTGTAGTAGGTTCTTTTGGCAAGGCTGATTCGGCTTGAATGCCAGTGTCGGGTTCATCTGGTTCCAGTATCACCGGATCGGAGGTAGATACTATGGGTATCTCTACTTCATCATTAGGCGTATAGAGTTGTGGTGTAGGTTGTCCCTTTTCGGATGACTCTATGATTTGGTCAGCATGGCGCCTTATTATGCTTTCTCCAATGTCCACGGTATACATCAGTGGTCCTAGTCGTGTGCAAATAGTTCCAGGCTGCCATTTCTCGGTATGGTGGTCCCGGGCCAAAACTTGTTGACCTATCTGGAAGGTTCTAGTTGGCCTTTCATTCATGCCTTGAAATTGTCGGTTCTCCACGTCCCTTCTGATGTTTGGCTTGATCAAATCCAGCCGGCATCTTAGGCTTCTATTGAAGAACATAATGGCGGGAGTTTGGTTTGTAACCATATGTGTTGCATTCCTGTATGCAAACAAGAAGTTATCTATCTTATGCTGAAGTTTTATGTCTTCATTACCCATGGCCTTTATGGCCTTCTTGAAGGTCTGGACAAACCTTTCAGCCAATCCATTGGTGGCGGGATGGTATGGGGCGGACGTGTAGTGCTTAACCCCATTGTTTTTTAAGAACTTCCTGAATTCTTCGGACACAAATTGCGGTCCATTATCAGAACATATCTGTTCAGGCAGCCCATTCCTGGCAAATATGGTCCTTAATACTGTGATGGTTTTTTCTGTGGTGGTGGAGGACACCTTTATTACCTCCGGCCACTTGGAGTGTGCATCAAACGCGATTAAGAACATTGAGCCCATAAATGGACCAGCAAAGTCGATGTGTACCCTTTGCCATGGAGATGAGGGCCACTCCTATGGATGTAGAGGGGCTTGTGGTGGAGCATTTTGGACCTTCTGGCATCCTAGGCAGCTCTTGGTCATTTCTTCGATGTCTCCATCGATACCTGGCCACCATACAAACGCCCTGGCTAGGTTCTTCATTTTCACTCCACCCAGATGCCCCTCGTGAAGCTCCTTTAGAACTTTATCCTGGAGTTTGGGTGGAATCACCACTCTGGATCCACACATCAAGGTTCCTCGGCACACTGACAGCTGTTCTCTTCTTTGCGAGAATGCTGGCAGCAGTGGTTCGCCATGTGCTGGCCATCCCTTCACTGTTAAATCGTAGACTCGTGAGAGAGTCGGGTCATTTGTCGTTTTCCTTTCAATGGCAGAATTTGTTACTGGTAGACATTCGACTATGGTAGAGTGGAACATCTCCACTGGGTCTACTGTAGGTGCCTCTTCTACCATTGGCAACGGTAGGCGCGATAAACCATCAGCATTCCCATGCTGTTTTGATCCTTTGTATTCTATGTCATATTGGTGTGCCCCTAGAAAAAGGGAACACCTCTGTTGCCTTTGCGCTGTCATAATGGGAACACCCTTTTTAGGGTTGAATATGGAGATGAGGGGTTGATGGTCAGTCAACAAGGTGAATTTTTGTCCGTGTAGGTAATGGTTGAATTTCTTCACTCCCCATACCAGGCTGAGTGTTTCCCTGTCGATTTGGGCATAGTTACGCTCAGCTGAGTTCAATGAGCGTGACGCAAAAGCTATCGGCTGTTCCGAGCCATCAGGGAATCTATGCGATAATACCGCTCCTACGCCGTAAGGGGATGCATCGCACGCCAGTCTGATTGGCAGTGATGGGTTGTAATGCGCCAAAACTTCCTTGGACGTGATTAAGTCTTTGCATTTATGGAAGGCACGTTTACAGTCTTCGCTCCATTTCCAAATTACTCCTGTTTGTAGCAGTTCATTAAGAGGGTGCAGAAGAGTTGATAAGTTCGGTAAAAATTTATGATAGTAATTTATTAATCCCAGTAACTACCTTAATTGTGAAACATTTTCAGGTGCTGGGGCTTTTATGACCGCTTCAATTTTTTCAGGTGACTTATGCAACCCTTCCTTATTAATTATGTGGCCACAATATGATATTTGATTCTGGAAAAATTCGCACTTGGGGCGATTTGCTCGTAGGCCCCGTTCTCTCAGCCTAGTGAGCACCTGCCTCCAAATTGGCAAGGTGCTCGTTGTCGTTTTCTCCTGTTACAAGGATGTCGTCTAAGTAGCATTGAGTCCCCGGAATCCCTTGGAGGACTTGCTCCATAGCTCTTTGCCAGATAGCTGGAGCTGATGCTACTCCGAAAACCAGTCGATTGTACTGGTACAGGCCTTTGTGTGTATTTATCGTGAGATACTTTTTAGAGGCCTCTTCAACCTCCATCTGTAGATATGCCTGTGCCAAGTCAATTTTGGTGAAACATTTCCCTCCAGATAGTGAGACGAAAATATCTTCTATCCTCGGAAGAGGATACTGTACCATGTGAAGGACCGGGTTTACAGTCACCTTGAAGTTTCCACAGATGCGAATTTTTCTCTGTTCTTCAGATTTATCATTATTCAACGTTTTCTTCATGACCGGGACGATGGGTGTTGCCCACTCGCTCCAATCTATCTTGGATAATACGCCTGCCTTTTCCAAATTCTCCAGCTCTGCCTCGACTGCTGGACGAATTGCATATGGCACCGGCCTTGCCTTTTAAAAACTTGGGAATTGCCGCATCTTCCACTTTTATTGAGGCGGTGATGCCTTTCAAGGTTCCTAGTTTCTCTTGAAACACTTCCTTGGCGTTGGCCAAGATGTTTTTTAATCGTTCAGGTAGATGTCATCAACATTTTTTTCCTTACTGGTCACCGTCAGTGCCTGAATGGAGTGCCAGTCTAAACGTATCTTCCTGATCCATTCACGTCCCAACAGCGGTGGACCACCATCTTGTAGAACGTATAAATACAACTTCTGTATTTCCTTGCCGTTGTATATAACAGGCACCCTTATTTTTCCTTTGGGGTATACTTTCTGCCCCGTATATGTTTTCAAGATAATGGATGTGTCTTTTAAAGGTATATGCGGAAATAGCCGTTCGTAATCCCGTCGATTTATGACGGTCAGAGCTGATCCTGTATCTAGCTCCATTTTAACTGGGGACCATGCTATCATGAGGGTAACCCAAATGGTCTGGTAATCTTCTTTGGCAATTACATTATGTAATTTGAGACAGCTTAGTCTCTTGTTTCCGGAGTCGCTATCGCTCTTCTGGTCTTCGGAGCTACTGTCCGTCATCATTTGTACCTTTCTGTACTTTTCTTTATTGATTTTTTTTTTCCTGTCCATGGATTTTTTTTGTCCAGATCGGCATACCCGTGCAATGTGTCCAATCTTTCCGCATTGCCTGCATGCTTTGTCCTTGAACCAGCAGTCCCTCTGGTCATGGGTGGATCTGCCGCAGCGATATCTCTCGAAACCCTGTGTCATTTCATGGGTGCCGAAGTCCTGTGTCTTTTGCTGTATCTCTGCAGCTCCTCTTGCGGCTGCTTCGTATGATACAGCCATACTGAAAGCCTTGTCCAGTGTCAAATCTTTCTCAGAAAGCAGCCTTTTCTGTGTTCCTTCACTTAGGAGACCGCAGACGAATTTGTCTCGAAGAGAATCTGCCAGTCCTGCCCTGAATTGGCAGTGCTTTGATAGCTTTCTTAATTCGGTGAGGTAATCAGCGTTACTGTCATCCTTGTGCTGATTCCTCTTGAAGAATTTGAATCGTTCCGCTATCAGCAGCGGTGTTGGGTTTAAATGCTCCTGTAGGGTATCAACAATTTCCTTAAAATTCTTGTCCTTTGGTTTGGCTGGAGTGATTAAGTTTCGTAACAGCCCGTATGTCTTTGCGCCCATTAGATTTAGAAGTACTGACGCCTTTTTATCATTTTCTATTCCATTTGCTGTGCAATATACCTCCACTCTTTCCACATATGTGGTCCAATCCTCTATATCGTTATCAAAAGCATCAATATTGCCAGCCTTAGGCATCCTGGAAAAAAATGGCGCTTCCCGCGCTTTTCTTTCTTTCCTGCAGAAAAGATATGGCGCTTCCCGCGCTTTCCCATCGCTGCTGCTGCTGACAACGCTGTTTTCCGCGTTTAAAAAAAAAATTATTTACAGGTGGAGATTCGTTCCCGCCGGACTCTCTCTGCTAGGTCCAAACGCCGACCTGCTTTGCAGCGCCGGCCGTCTCCCGAGTGCTCCCCCCCCATCTGTTTCTGCTTGCCTCCGCCTTTGCTGCTTGGCCTCGCTGCAGAGCCAGCTGATGGAGCCCCAGCCCGCCACCCAGGAAGGATTATTGCAGTACCTGCCACCAGCTCGGCTAGCTGGTGAAACCACAGCTTTTTTTTTTTTTTCTGGCTTTTCTTCGACTTTGGACACCTGAGGAATTGATGTCCTTGAGGTGCTGCCGAATTGCAGGTAAGTCCGTTTCCAATTCGTCGCCACTGTTGTGTCCGTGTGTTAATAGAGACACTGAAGGCAGGAGTTGGTTTCACAGGTGTTTACTGAACAAAGTCTGGAGGTGAACTAACTGATACAACACAATATACAGGCTTATATAGCCCGAGTGGCCATTACCGGCATTACAGTACACAGGGGGCTCTTAAAGGCACATACACTACAGAAAGTACAAAAGATGATGGGCAGTAGTTCCGAAGACCAGATGAGCGATAGTGAATCCAGGAACAAGAGACGAAGCTGTCTCAAACTTCACAACGTAATCGCAAAAGAGGATCACCGAACCATTTCGGTCACCCTCACGATAGCAGGGTCCCAAGTCAAAATGGAATTGGATACAGGATCAGCTCTAACCATCATGAATCGACGAGACTACGAGTGGCTATTCTCACACACACCCTTGAGAGAGACATCCATTGCCTTGAGGACGTATACGGGGCAAAAAGTATACCCCAGAGGAAAAATAAGGGTGCCTGTCGAATACAACAGCAAGAAAATACGGAAATTGTATCTCTACATTCTGCAAGATGGTGGACCACCGTTATTGGGACGTGAATGGATCAGAAAGATAAGTTTAGACTGGCACTCCATTCAGGCACTGACGGTGGCTGGTAAAAGGATGACGACGTCACTCCTGGACGATTGTCAACAATCTTAGCTGACGCCAAAGGGGTATTTCAACAAGAACTGAGCACTCTTAAAGGCGTAACCGCCTCAATAAAAATAGAGGAGAATGCAATTCCCAAGTTTTTCAAAGCAAGACCGGTACCATATGCAATTCGCCCAGCCGTCGAGGCAGAGCTGGAGAATTTGGAGAATGCAGGCATGTTATCTAAGGTAGACTGGAGCAAGTGGGCGACACCCATCGTTCCTGTCATGAAAAAAACATTAAACAATAAGTCTGAGGAGCCAAGGAAGGTTCGCATCTGTGGGGACTTCAAGGTGACGGTGAACCCAGTCCTTCACACAGTACAATATCCTCTTCCAAGTATAGAAGATATCTTCGCCTCACTATCTGGAGGGAAGCATTTTACAAAAATAGACCTAGCACAAGCATATTTGCAGATGGAGGTTGAAGAATCCTCTAGGAAGTATCTCACGATAAACACTCACAAAGGTCTTTACCAGTATAATCGACTGGTATTCGGAGTAGCATCAGCTCCGGCGATATGGCAAAGAGCGATGGAACAAGTCCTGCAAGGGATTCTGGGGACTCAGTGTTATTTGGACGACATCCTAGTGACAGGTGAAGATGACAGTGAACACCTTGCCAACCTAGAGCAGGTGCTCACTAGACTACGTGAACATGGGCTATGAGCCAATCGCCCCAAGTGCGAGTTTTTTAAGAAACAGATATCGTATTGTGGCCACGTGATTGATGAAGAGGGGTTGCATAAGTCCCCTGACAAAATTGAAGCGGTAGTTAAGGCTCCAGCGCCTGAAAATGTGTCGCAACTGAGGTCATTCCTCGGATTGGTGAATTACTACCATAGGTTTTTGCCGAATTTGTCCACAATTCTGCATCCACTGAATGCCCTACTACGAATGGGAGTAGCATGGAAATGGAGCGATGAATGCAAGCGGGCCTTTCCGAAGAGTAAGGACCTAATCACTTCAAGAGAAGTATTGGCTCACTACAACCCATCACTACCGATAAGACTGGCATGTGATGCGTCTCCCTACGGCATTGGGGCGGTACTGTCACATAAATTCCTTGATGGTTCAGAGAGGCCGATAGCTTTTGCGTCACGCTCGTTAACTTCAGCCGAGCGTAACTACGCCCAGATTGACAGAGAGGCCCTCAGCCTGGTGTGGGGGGTGAAGAAGTTCAATCACTACCTGCACGGTCAGAAATTTACTCTACTAACTGATCATCAACCTCTCATCTCCATTTTCAACCTTCAGAAGGGCATACCGATAATGATGGCACAACGGCTACAGAGGTGGTCCCTTTTCCTAGGGGCTCACCAATATGACATCGAGTACAAAGGAACTAAACAGCATGGGAATGCTGATGGATTGTCGCGCCTACCGTTGCCGACGGTGGAAGAAGAACTGGCAGTGGATCCAGTGGAGTTATTCCACTCTACTATAGTCGAATGTCTCCCTGTGACGAATGCAAACACAGAAAAGGAAACACGAAATGACCCGACACTCTCCTGGGTCTATGATTTAACGGTGAAGGGATGGCCAGCACATGGCGAACCACTGCTGCCAGCATTCTCCCCGAGAAGAGAACAGCTGTCAGTGTGCAGAGGAACCTTGATGTGTGGATCCAGAGTAGTAATTCCACCCAAATTGAAGGATAGAGTGCTCAATGAGCTTCATGAGTGTCATCTGTGAGGGGTAAAAATGAAGAACTTAGCCAGAGCGTTTGTGTGGTGGCCGGGAATCGATAGAGAAATCGAAGAGATGACCAAGAGCTGTACAGGATGCCAGAAGGTCCAAAACGCCCCACCACAGGCCCCTCTACATCCATGGGAGTGGCCCTCATCTCCATGGCAAAGGGTGCACATTGATTTTGCTGGTCCCTTTATGGACTCGATGTTTTTAATTGCGGTGGATGCACATTCAATGTGGCCAGAGGTAATAAAAATGTCCTCAACCACCACAGAAAAAACTATCACAGTCTTACGAACCATATTCGCCAGGAATGGGCTGCCTGAACAGATTTGCTCTGACAATGGACCACAGTTTGTGTCTGAAGAGTTCCGGAGGTTCTTAAAGAACAATGGTGTTCAGCATTACACATCCGCCCCATATCATCCAGCCACTAATGGATTGACTGAGAGGTTTGTTCAAACATTCAAGAAGGCTATCAAGGCAATGTGTAATGAAGATATAATCCTACAACACAAGGTGGACAACTTCTTGTTTGCCTACCAGAATGCGACACATGCGGTTACCAACCAAACTCCAGCCATGATGTTCTTCAATCGAAGACAACGATGCCGCTTGGATTTGGTTAAGCCAAACGTCAGAAGAGATGTGGAGAACAGACAGTTTCAGAATATGAATGAAAGGCCGACCAGGAGTTTTAAGATAGGTCAACCAGTTTTGGCCCATGACTACCGCACAGAGAAATGGCAGCCAGGAACGATCTGTACACGGCAAGGACCTCTAATGTATACCGTGGACGTTGGGGAGAGCATTGTAAGACGCCATGCTGACCAGATTCTAGAGTCACTGGAAAACGTCAACTCCACACCACGATCTGATACACCTGACGATGAAACCGAAGTACCAATTGCATCTACCGCAGAATCGGTGATATTGGAAGCAGACGAACCAAACAACGACATTTATCCCGACTCAACCTTGCCAGAAGAACCTGATATCCCAAAGAGGCGTTATCCAGACAGAATCAGGAAGCCTCCTCAAAGACTGAACTTATAATTGCTTAACTTCAACCAATGTATCTAGCAACTGTAATTGTAATTGTAATTAGTTATTATTTAGTTGTTAAATGAATGTTATGTACTGTTTATCTAAAAGGGGAGGAATTGTTGTGTATGTACCTTTAAGGGAATAACTGGTCTCAGACTGCAGTACCGGCAGTGACCACCCCTGTATAAAAGGCCCTAGCAGGCTTCTGTAGTTTCAGGTCCCAGGTTGTCTCCATTCAGTAAAGACTTGTTATAATCAACTCCTGCAGTCCGTGTCTCAATTTTACACGGACATAATAACATCCTCTCAGCATCTATCCTGTCCAGCTCCCTCAGAATCTTATATGTTTCAATAAGATCACCTCTCATTCTTCTAAACTCCAATGAGTATAGGCCCAACCTGCTCAAACTTCCTCATAAGACAACCACTTCAACTTAAGAATCAAACTAGTGAACCTTCTCTGATCTGCCTCCAACGCAAGCATATCCTTCCTTAAATAAGGAGAACAAACTGTACACAGTACTCCAGGTGTGGTCTCACCAATGCCCTGTACAGTTGCAGCAAGACCTCCCTATGTTTATACTCCATCCCCATTGCAATAAAGACCAATATTCCATTTGCCTTCCTAATTATTGCTGTACCTGCATGCTAACTTTGTGTTTCATGTATGAGAACACCAAGATCCCTCTGTACTGCAGCATTTTGTAGTCTTTCTCCATTAAAATAATATTTTGCTTTTTTATTCTTCCTACCAAAGTGGATAACCTCACATTTTCCCACATTATACTCCATCTACCAAAATGTTGCCACTCACTTAACCTATCTATATCCCTTTGCAGACTCTTTGTGTACTCCTCACAACTTGCTTTCCCACCTATCTTTGTATCATCAGCAAATTTGGCAACAGTATACCTGGTCCCTTCATCCAAGTCATTAATATAGCTTGTAAACAGTTGAGGCCCCAGCACTGATCTCTGTGGCACCCCACTAGTCAAAGTTTGTCAACCTGGAAATTACCCATTTATTCCGAACCTCTGTTTTCTGTTAGTTAGCCAATCCTCTATCCAATCTAAAGTATTGCCCCCAACATCGTGAGCTCTTATCTTGTGCAGTAACATTTATGCAGCACCTTATCGAATTCCTTCTGGAAATACAAATACACTACATCTACTGGTTCCCCTTTATCCACCCTGCTCGTTATATCTTCAAAGAATTCTAGTTAATTTGTCAAACATGATACCTTTGCTCAATATGCATTAATAAAACATTCAGAGCACCATTTCCCCTTTGCCCGTGTCTTCCCATACCGTCCAGCCTGGCTGGGTGAGATTATAGATTTTAGTGACGAATTGTCCCAAATTGTAAGGAGTTTTCTGCTGTGAGCTCACACCCAGGCGAAATGGGTTACAACGGCCCAAACCCATTTCACACTGAGCCACTAGAGCCAGCAGAGAGAAGAGATTTTAATCTCATCAGTTAAGGCTGGATTTGAGGCTGAAGAAGGTTATGCTCAGCCACCAAAACCTGATCTCTTACTGACAGAATTATTGATTGTGGAGAAAGCAAAATGTTACAATAGAATACCTCTAGAAACATGCACATTCAACATGGAAGGGTACCACACTCATTTTAAATACTTCATCAGAACTGAAAATAATCTAAACACATGTGTAGCCTGGCGTAATGGAGCAGCACAGGACACGAACTTTCGTTTTTGGGGTTTTTTATTCTGTATTAATAACTTGGGTCTAGGTTTAGGATGAAATTGTAAATACATAAAACACAGTCGACAAAATACGGCAGTGGCTTGCTGTAAAACAGAACATGAGGCAAACCACAGGTGAAGGCAGTTAATTAACTAACAATCATTATACAAAACAAAACATATCATACCATACATTCGTATGTCCCGTTATCACTTGTCACCTCTTACAAGCAAACAGAAAGTATTAAACTCGTTCGAAACGTAGCCCCAAGGACTCAACAACAATTTTAACAAAGGTTAACACCAGCACATGGTGGGACAATCTACAAGCATCCCCGTGATATCGAGTGATTTGGGAAACAATATCACTTTAAAACTATGTCTGGCTGCACTAAATGCTGTTTTAGTTGTACTTTACGCAGACTAAGTTCATTTCAAAAGTCATATTCACCCCAACTCTCCTCAGAGCACACCCCCCACGCTGGATCTAGAAAATGGAGGCTGTGAAGAAAGGGGAGGTTCCTTTGGCATCACATGGCCCTTCCCATAACCCTTTTTTCAAATTCTAAAGGGGAAAATGAACCGCGCCATCTAGTGGACTTAAATATTCACTGCATTTTCCCACTTGGCTACATTCTCCCCTGCTTTAAAGTCAACGTCCTCGGTGACTTAGCACCCGTTTTTCACTTCTTTTACAGCTTCTCGGAAAAATGCAGTACCCAGACTCGATAAAACATGAGAGAACACCTCAGGACTGAGTGAGACTGCATTACAGGCTGACTGAGGCAAATGGTATGGGTTAGGGTTTACCCCAGCATTGGCTCTTTTAGTTCTGCGAGGAGCCGGAATGGGTACCTCAACCTCAGTCCCACACTCAGAAGGATCTGAATGCTCTGGCTCAGAAACAGCCTCTGATTCCTGTACATCTTGGGCGTTATCAACAGGATCATTGTTTACTTTTTCCTCCTAAGTTAACTCTGGATAGGTGACTTCCTCTACCACAACAAACTCAGTATCAGAGGGCTCTGGCAACGATTCTGTCAAAAGAGTGACAGGGGGTACGGTGACAGGGGACTTGGTTCTCGTCCGCCTAGGCTCAGGGACAGGGGTAACACATGGCCTAAGATTAACTCTATGGACCCTTTTTAAAGGACCGCCCTCTACAGGCTCAACTGCATGTGTAGTACCCTGTACCTCCACCACTCTGTACACAGTAGGACCCCAAGCATCCTGAATTTTGTTCCTACCCAAAGGCATGTGTCGTAAGTATACCAACTGACCCACCTCAATGGTTGGACAGTACACTTTGTCTTTGTTAAGTTCAATTCTTTGAGCTGATTTCTTTTCAGTGTACTCTCTTGCCCTTGCATGTGCCTCCTTCAAACGCTCTTGGTGGACAACCAACCACTCATGTTTCTTGTCTAACACTTGCTCCTGACCTAATAAAGCATCTACAGGAAGGTGTGGATGAACCCCGAAAAGCAGATAGTACGGTGAGTAGCCAGTCGTAGCATGGGGTGTTACATTGTAGGCATACACCAACTCAGATAAGTGCTCAGGCCAGCGGCGCTTCTTTTCTGGAGGCAGTGTACGCAAAAGATCATGTAAAGATCTGTTGAATCTCTCACATTGAGCATTTCCTTCCGGGTGGTGTGGGGTAGTGCGGGTTTTCTTTACACCATAAAGCTTACACAGCTCGGCAATGATTTCACTCTCAAAATTTCGACCTCTGTCTGAATGCAATCTTTCTGGGACCCCATACTTCATGAACCACTCTTTGAGAAGGACTTTTGCCGTGGTATCAGCCTTTTGGTCCCGAGTAGGGAAGGCTTGTGTGAATTTAGTGAAAACATCGGTCACCACTAACACATTCTCACGACCATCGGAGGCCGGTTCCAGCATGGTGAAATCTACAGCAACTACTTCAAGGGGCCGGGAGGCTAGAAATGATTTCATAGGGGCATGTATCTTGGGGTGGGGCATTTTTGTCAAAACACACCTCTCGCATTTCTTGACCCACTGTTCCACATCCCCATACATCCCAACCCAAAAACATCTCTGTCTCAAAAGGTTCTGTGTGCGCTCTATTCCCTGATGGCCCATACGATCATGCACACCTTCAAGCACGACTTCTTTCAAACAAGAGGGCAGTAGTAGCTGGTGACACTCACCAACATGGACATCCTCGATTACACGGTACAACAAACCATCTTGCTCACAAATACGGGGCCACTGCTTTAACGTGGATAATACTAGCTTGGATAACTGCGACCTCTCCTTGTAAGTTGGCCTTCGCTGCTCACCCCAAAACTTCCTAAACACGCTGAGGGTGGGGTCTGTGTCTTGAAACTTACGTAGTTCCTCTTTAGAGTAACCGGGAAGTGTTGGTGTGTTACCCTGCAACTCACTACGCTCAGTACTTTCTTCTGCGTCTGAAACACGGATCTGTCTGACTTTACAGCACTTGACTCCTGCTGTCCCTAAGTCTGGTCCTAGAGCTGTTCCCTTGTGAGTGACATTACATATGGCCACACAACCATCATAGTCTGCATCCCCACTGTCTGACTCGGGCTCCCCTGCTAACGGCTGCCTAGAGAGGGCATCTGCTGCTGCATTACAGCGGCCTGGGCGGTACTTGACGTCAAAGTCAAAAACAGCTAACTGAGCCACCCATCTTTGCTCAACAGCACCTAACTTAGCTGTAGAAAGGTGACACAGGGGGTTGTTATCTGTTATGACAGTGAACTTGGAACCTAGAAGGTAACCTCGAAATTTCTCTGTAACAGCCCATTTGAGGGCGAGGAGCTCTAGTTTCATACTGCTGTAGTTTCTGTCATTTCTTTCAGCATTACGGAGCCTCCTACTGGCATATGCTATCACTCTCTTCCTATCTCCCTGCTGCTGGTGGAGGATGGCACCTAATCCTAGGTTACTGGCATCCGTCTCTACAATAAAAGGCTGAGTGAAATCTGCGTAACCTAACACTGGAGCACTGATCAGCTTTTCTTTCAGCTGTTCGAAAGCAGCTTGGCACGCAGCTGTCCATGAACCTTCAAACAACCGTTTTGCTTTTGCTGGGCTGTCTTCCCTAAGGCATGCATTGACTACGTCATGGAGAGGGCCAGCTCATTTAGAAAAATCCTCAATGAACCTCCTGTAATAACTACAGAAACCAAGAAATGACCTCAGATCTTTGACTGTACTGGGGACTGGCCACTTCTTTACGACGGCAATTTTCTCTGGATCTGTCCCTATACCCTCCCCTGAAATTTGATGCCCAAGGAACCTGACTTCCTGCTGCAGGAAGTGACACTTTTCAAGCTTTACTTTCAACCCTGTCTCTTTCAGTCGTCTTAGAGCTGTCTCAAGCCTCTCTAAATGGTCCGGGAAGGTCTGAGAGAACACAAGGATGTCATCTAAATACACTAATAGGATGTGGAACACTAAGTCGCTCATAGTCGCTTGCATAAGTCGTTGAAAAGTCGCAGGTCCATTACAGACACCAAAAGGCATTCTGAGGTACTCAAAAAGGCCAAAAGGAGTTGTAAAAGCAGTCTTAGGCCTGTCACTTTCACGAACAGCAACCTGGTGGTACCCACTTGCAAGATCAATGGTCGAGAAGAACTTTGCACCATGAAGGGCATCAAAACTCTCGTCAATGCGGGGCAAAGGAAATGCGTCACGTCTGGTTTTTGAGTTTAGTTTCCTAAAGTCAACACATAGTCGTATGTCTCCATCAGTCTTACGAACTACCACTATGGGTGAAGCGTATGAACTATTGCTCTCCTGGATGACACGCTTTCTTAAAAGCTTAGTGATGTGGTCCCTCACCTCTTTGTACAGTGTAGGTGGGATACGACGGTATGGCTCTGTAACTGGTGCGTCATCTACCAAGTTAATCTCATGCTCAACTTTATCAGTGTAGCCTAGGTCCTCATCCTTAAAAGCAAATACTTCCGAATACCTGGCTAAAAGTGCACCTAACTCTGCTTGTTGGCCCTGTGTGCCACCTATGTGTAGTTTGTCCAAAAGCAACTGAATGTCTTGGTCTGTCATCTGTCCTTCTTTTCTGCCAACAGTTACTTCCTCTGTGTCAGCGGAGATGCGTTGAAATCGCACCTCACAGGAGTCCTTGTCTACACACTCTGCCTGAGTCGGAATACCAAGCCTGGTCCTGGGGCTTAACCACACATCCTCCTCAGAGAAATTTACCACCTGCACTGGAAATAAATGTCCCTTTGATTCAACTAGAGTGGGGACAACTACCAGGCCACCTGGCAATGGTGTGTTACCTGGCTCCAACAGCATTTTAGTGCTGCCACCTGACTGAGTTTTAAGTCCCTTTACATAGACTGTAGCTATGGAAGACGCAGGCACATGTACAGCACCCCTACCAGCTACACGGACAGAAGATGACTTTGGAGTGATGTTACACTGTTGTACTTGCTGAAATGCTTCCCTCCAATCTGAATCCAACTTTCCCCCTAGAGTAGTGTCAAACTCAGCATGAACTAGTTGTCTGCATCGGCTGATGATGTTCATACCAATAAGACCTGGTGCTGCAGGCTGTGACTGCTGATGCTCTTTGACTACCAGGAAACCACATTCGGGTAAGGTTATGCCCATAGTTTCAACGTCTAACTCAAGGTAGCCCAAGTAGGGAATGTCCAACCCGTTGGCGGCAGTGATCTTAAGCCACCCGGTTGTAGGCAGCATATCCTCATCCCTCCCAAGTAAGTGCTCTCTGAAAAAAACTTCAGTAATAGTGCTGACTTGGCTCCCGGTATCCAGTAAACAGTTAGCAGTAACCCCCCCAATCTTGAGATCTACTACTGGACATTTACCTACTGCACGGTCAAGAAATCTGTCACGAATACCAGTACTGTTCTGAGAGCCTGCAGGTTTTCCTCGCATTGCCCGGCTCATGGCAATCGAGGGAGTTAGTTTTCCTGCACCCCAGCCAGCAGTGGTGGATGTGTTTGCTACCTCGTGCTTCTGAGGACACTGTTTGGCAATGTGCCCCGCCCCGTTACACTTAAAGCAAATAGGCTGACCTTCATCAGTGAACTTTGGCTTGGCTCTAGGTTTCCCAACCTTGTCATTACCCGTGTTTTCCTTCTGTAGAGCAAGACCCCGTACTGCCTCTGTTAGTTCCCCGATAGCTTTACCCTGTTCCGCCACCACTTTAAGAACATCCTGTAAAGTGACAGCCTGGCTGCCTGGTACCCCAATGGCAGAACACTGAAGATCCCTCCCCGTACTGTCACACACTACATTCTTGCTCTTTGCAACTTTAGTGCTACAGGGCTGGTCTTCTAAGGACCATAAGACAGCTTCCTCACGTACATCGAACAGGGTAGACTGGGGGTTGTCTCGTACAAACTTGCGCAACTCTCTCCGGAGTGAGGGATCTCTAACACCATCAACAAATCTGTTTCTGACAACCCGTTTTGTGTCCGGCACAGCATCAGGTGATTGCTTTACCAAAGTTCTAATAATCTGAGAGAGTGCATGTGAGTATTCTCGGAAATCTTCACCCTCTTCTTGCTTGCGTCCATAGAAAGTTTCTAACAGCTGGGACTCACTGCGTTTTTCGGTGAAAGCCCCCCTTAGGTAACTGAACAGGTCACTGGGCTGCTTAGACTCTCCACCCAACCGTAACCTAATTTCCTGTAGGGCTGCCCCCCTCAACAAAGATCGAATGAAATCTACCTGCTCTGCAGGAGTCTGATCTCTAGCTCGTAGTACACTTTCAACCTCTTCAATGAACTCATCAACTGAACGACTATCTTTGGATACCTCACCACTGAATGGTTGGATCTGACGCTCTCTGGGTACATACACATATGACTTGGTTGCCCCATTACCTAGAGTGGCAATAATTGCCATTGCTTGGTCATGGTTTTTTTTCAACTCTGAAATCTGTGCCTTGAGTTCATCTATCTGGTTGCCCTCACCCACACTAGAGGTATTGTCCTCACCATCCGAATTGTGAGCTCCACCCGCCTCCTCAGGAGGGTCTAACATTTTGATTCAGTTCACAAGTCCCTGACAGTCACTGAATGGGATGGCCGCTGCGACGATTCTTCTCCAATGGTGTCCCTCCTCGGTGCCTTGATGGGTCCTCTCCCAGATTGGTCCTGGCGCCCTCTGGATCCCGTCTGTCTGGTCTGGTCCTCCTTAGCAACCCCAGGCAGCACTCTCCGTCCGTCTCCAGGTCCACTTGGCACCACACCGCTCTTCCCCCACTGCCGTATTTTATGTAACTTTCCCAAACCTGAGAAACTCCAAGCTAACAGACCCCACTCCTGGTACCAAAATGTGTAGCCTGGCGCAATGGAGCAGCACAGGACACGAACTTTCGTTTTTGGGGTTTTTTATTCTGTATTAATAACTTGGGTCTAGGTTTAGGATGAAATTGTAAATACATAAAACACAGTCGACAAAATACGGCAGTGGCTTGCTGTAAAACAGAACATGAGGCAAACCACAGGTGAAGGCAGTTAATTAACTAACAATCATTATACAAAACAAAACATATCATACCATACATTCGTATGTCCCGTTATCACTTGTCACCTCTTACAAGCAAACAGAAAGTATTAAACTCGTTCGAAACGTAGCCCCAAGGACTCAACAACAATTTTAACAAAGGTTAACACCAGCACATGGTGGGACAATCTACAAGCATCCCCGTGATATCGAGTGATTTGGGAAACAATATCACTTTAAAACTATGTCTGGCTGCACTAAATGCTGTTTTAGTTGTACTTTACGCAGACTAAGTTCATTTCAAAAGTCATATTCACCCCAACTCTCCTCAGAGCACACCCCCCACGCTGGATCTAGAAAATGGAGGCTGTGAAGAAAGGGGAGGTTCCTTTGGCATCACATGGCCCTTCCCATAACCCTTTTTTCAAATTCTAAAGGGGAAAATGAACCGCGCCATCTAGTGGACTTAAATATTCACTGCATTTTCCCACTTGGCTACACATGTAAAGAAAAAAATAACTCGCCCAACACAGCAGTCGGTGCTGAATGAGTGTCAATTTCTTCAATTTACCCTGAATACCTTCAGTGCAGTTTCCAGAGATTACTGAATGTTAACATTCAATGGGAGAAAATTGGAAATCCAATGAATTACGGATTAAGCACTTAGTATGTTCTTAATTATCAACAAGAATACCAGTGACAGCACAGAAGGAAAAGGAAAAGGTGCAGTCCCAGGTGGTGAAGTGCAGTAATACTGCATTTTCTCTTACAAACAGCAGGGTACAAGAGATAAAGTGTGTCTATTCCAATGTTCTCCTGGCCGGCCACCCATCTTCCATGCTCCAAAAACATGAGCTCATCCAAAACTCTGCTGCCCATATCCTAACTCACATCAAGACCCGTTCACCCATCCCCTCTGTGCTCGCTCACCTACATTGGTTCCCCGTCCGGCAATGCCGCAATTTAAAAATTCTCAGCATTGTTTTCAAATCCCTCTATTGCCTCACCCCTCCCTATCTCTGTAACCAATTCCAGCCTTATAACCCTATGAGATCTCTGCGCTCCTCCAATTCCGGCCTCTTGCGCAAGCCTGATTTTCATTTCTCCACCATTGGCACCCTCACCTTCAACTGCCTAAGCCCTAAGCTCTGGAATTTCCCCCTTAAACCTCTCCATCTCTCTTTCCTCCTTTAAGACACTCTTTAAAACCTACCTCTTTGACCAAGCTGTTGGACACCTGTCCTAAATATCTCCTTATGTGGCTGGGTGCCAAATTTTATTTGATAATGCTCCTAATTATCGCAATCGAACTTGTCACCTTTCTTAAAGATGGTCACAATTTTGGCATCTCTGAGATCCACTGGCATGTTCTCCTCCTTCCAGATAAGAGAAATTTGTTCATGAATTTGCGCCAGTAGTGCTTCTCCACCATGCTTTAGTGCCTCAGCAGGGATTGCATCAGCTCCTGAGGCCTTGTTGTTCTTCAGTTGTCGGAAGGCCTTTTCAACCTCATTCCGGGCTGGGGTTGTGCTGAGGTGCTGGCAGGTAGCATGCTGGGGAATGGAGTTGAGGACACTTGCGTCGAAGACAGAGTCTCGGTGAAGGAGATCTTCGAAGTGCTCCTTCCAGCAGGCACTGACTGCCTCCCTGTCCTTGATGAGTACCTCTCCGTTCTTGGCCCGCAGTGGTGTAGGACCTTGGGTGCTTGGGCCATAGATGGTCTTGACTGTGCTAAAGAATCCACGTACGTCGTGGTTGTCGGCTAGCTGCTGGATCTCCTGCGCTTTCTCCACCCACCATCTATTCTTTAGATCGCAAGTTTTTTGTTGGACCTCGGCCGTCAGGTGTCTGTAGAGCTGCTTTCTTGCTCTTGAGCTGTGTTGCTGTTTCCAGATCAGGAATGCCTTGTGCTTGTGGCTTATTAGCTCCTGGGTCTCCTGGTCATGCTCGTTGAACCAGTCTTGGTGTTTCCTGGTCGAGTAAACGAGCGTCTCTTCACAGGTGCTGATTATGGAGGCCTTGAGTGCAGACCAGGCGCCGTGGACACTCTGTGTCTTGCATCACTGGGAGTTGTCAGGTTGGTTGTGAGGTGCAGGCTAAGTAGGGCTTTCTTAGCGGGGTCTTTGAGTGCTCCAGTGTTGATTTTCCTGCGGTATTGTTTCAGTTGCCGCCGCTGTTTTGCCCGATACGAGACTCCCAAAACAAGTGCTCTACTCGGAGCTCCGACACGGCAACAGAACCCCAGGAGGGCAGAGGAAACGCTTCAAGGACACCCTCAAAGCCTCCTTGAAAAAGTGCAACATCCCCACCAACTTCTGGGAATCCCTGGCCCAAGACTGCACAAAGTGGAGGAGAAGCAATCGAGAAGGCGCCGAACACCGCCAGTCTCTTCGCTGGGAGCAAGCGGAAGCCAAGCGCAAGGAGCACACGTCAACCCAAGCACCCCACCTATCCGCCCCTTCAAACACCGTCTGCCCCACCTGTGACAGAGACTGTAGGTCCCGCATTGGACTCATCAGTCACCTGAGAACTCATTTTTAATGTGGAAACAAGTCATCCTCGGTTCCGAGGGACTGCCAAAAAAGAAGATAACGCTCCTATGAAGCACCTTGGGATGTTTTACTACATTAAAACTGCTATATAAATGCAAGTTGCTGCTTTTATTTTCTCTCTGCAACAGCTATAAGTTAAAGATATTTATATACTTATAATTGCTCCATATTGGAACATTTTTCTTTCCAAAGTATGTATCAGGGTTTCCTGACACAGGCTTTATTTTCAAGATGTGCCACCCTGAAGGCTATTTACTGTTCCTGTTTGTTCTTGAATTTGACCCTTTTAATATTTCTTCTTTTAGAAATAGGTATTAAAATTCACCCCTTTCTATTCGTGAATGGGGTCTGTCCATCAAAGAGATGAATGCAACTGGGTTTCCTTCACTCAAATTTGTGCCTCACAGATTTAATAATGTTTCCCACTGGAAATCAACCAATCAGAACATACTTGCACAAATAATCTCTCTCACACTTCTCAGGCAATTGACAACTTGCTCAATCACCAAAAACTTCCAAACAAGCTTTAACCACATCAATGGAGGAAGGAAAGCTGAAATGTTTGACTGGGAGATCACCATCCTTTTTGGTGGCATATGTGAGAAATTAGGTGACGTTGTTGGAAGCAGAGAATGATCCACTAACCAAAATTGGCTTCAGGCTGCTTGAACATCGATTACTGAGTGTATCAAAGCTAGCCGAGCAACTCAAGAGGGCATGGAATGGTGTGAGAAAGTAAGCTCGCCAGCAAGATAATGTCATCAATCTCAGCACAAACAACTTCCATGAAGCAGTGACTCAAGAATAGGAGTCTCTTGGCACTAAGGAGCAATGACCAGTCTGGTCTTTTAGTCAAGATGTTAAACTGTGGCGCTGACAAACAGCTCAGGCGGACATAAAATTTCCACAGAGTTTTCCGATCTCCTGCTACTTATGCCGTTTCCACTGACTTTCTGTTGAAGTTACAGTGGGAGATCAGGAGAAGCCCTGTGGATATTACTGGGGCCCATGTGTTAGTTGAAGAGAGGGAGTTCTCCTGTGTTTTGTGCAAAATTCTTTCCTCAACTAGCACTGACAAAAAAATTAGATTATCCAGTCATTCATTCATTTGCCATTTGTGGGGCCTTGCTGTGCACAAATTGGCTGCCACGTTTGCTTATGTAATATTCGTGGCTGCGCTTTACTGACTTGGAGGGGAACTTGGAGGTGGTGGTGTAATTTATTAGCTGTAAGGCATTTTGTGATAGTTTATGGGTGCACAATATAAATTCTTTCCTTCTTTACTCAATGAGAGCACGGCTACATGAGACAACATTAATGTACTTGGGGATGCAAGCATTTAGGCAGTAACATTCATAAAATGAACAATAAAAATATGTCCTTTCATTAATAGGCGCAACCTGTGGTTTTATTACAAAGAAATGGAACTGACCTTAACTGTTCCAAAAAGGGAGACAATGCTGCACTTATGAAACAAGAGAAGATATTTTGTCTGAAACAACCAGAAAAAACCTATCTGAAAAGAAGCAGCTCTGTGCTCTCCTGCTCCTCACTGTCAGCCCACATTGGTTAGTATTATGCTGTTAGCTTTTGCCTTTTATTTTCCCTGGGGGTCCAGGTATATAGATCATTAAAATGTCATGAACTGATACAGAAAATAATCAAAAAGGCTATTGGAATGCTGGCCTTTATATCTAGAGGTCCAGAATACAAAGGGGTAGAAGTTATACAGCAGCTATTCGAAGCCCTGGTTAGACCACACATAAGAAAAATGCTACGGATACTGGAAATCAGAAATAGAAACAGAAAAAGCTGGAAATACTCAGCAGGTCAGGCAGCATCTGTAGAGAGAGAAACAAAGTTAACGTTTCAGGTCGATGACCCTTCGTCAGAACTGGAAAAAGCTAGAGATGTAACAGATTTTTAAGCAAGTGTAGGGGCAGGGAAAGTGAGGAGCAGGGGAAAGAGCAAAAGGGAATGTCTGTGCTAAGATGGAAGGCAGGAGAGATGAAGAGACAAAAGGGATGATGGTGCAAGGCAAAAGGAGATGGTAATGGGACAAGTTAAGAAGCAAAAGATGACTCTAGATGCAGTGTAAATGGTAATGGCAGAATCATCAACAGCTGCCGTGAGAGAAACAAAAGAAAAAAAGAAAAAAAAGAAAAATGGGGGCCGAGGTTATAGTCTGAAATTGTTGAACTCGATGTAGAGTCCAGAAGGCTGTAAAGTGCCTAATTGAAAGATGAGGTGCTGTTCCTCGAGCTTACGTTGAGTTTCATTGGAATATTGTAAGATGCCGAGGATGGAGAGATCAGAGTGGGAGTGGAGCGGAGAATTAAAGTGACAGGTGACCGGAAGCTCAGGGTCACGCTTACGGACTGAACAGAGGTGTTCCGCAAAGCATTTCCCCAATGTAGAGGGGACCGCATCGTGAGCAGTGAATACAGTATACTAAATTGCAAGAAGTACAAGTAAATTGCTGTTTCACCTGGAAGGAGTGTTTGGGCCCTGGGCAGTAGGAAGGGAGGAGTTAAAAGGGCTGGTGATGCATCTCCTGCACTTGCACGGGAAGGTGCAATGGTAAGGGTAAGGGGTGTTGGGGGTGATAGAGGAGTGGACCAGGTTGTCGCAGAGTGAGCGGTCCCTTCGGAATGTTGAAAGGGGAGGGCAGGGGAAGATGTTTTTGGTGGTGGGATCTCGCTGGAGTTGGCGGAAATGGCGGCGGATAATCCGTTAAATGTGGAGGCTGGTGGGGTGAAAGGTGAGGACAAGGGGAACCCTATCGTGATTCTGGGAGGGAGGGGAAGAGGTGAGAGCAGAAGTGCGGGAAATAGAACGGACGCGGTCAAGGCCGAGTCAACCATGGTAGAGGGGAATCCTCAGTTGAGTAAAAAGGAAGCCATATTGGAAGCATTATTGTTCAATATGAGAACAAGTTCAGCCAGGCGGAGGAGGGTAGTGATGGATGGGGACTGGTCTTCCCTCCACGGCCGTCAACCTCATTGCTCCCCAACCCCGCACAGACCGCTTCTACATCCTTTCCAAGATCCACAAACAGGACTACCCTGGTAGACCCATTGTTTCAGCCTGTTCTTGCCCCACAGAACTTATCTCTTCCTATATCAACACTATTTTTTCTCCCCTTGCCCAGTCTCTTTCCACCTACATCTACGACTCTTCCAACACCCTCCACCACTTTAAAAGTTTCCAGTTTCCTGGCCATAACCGTCTCCTTTTCACTATGGACGTCCAATCCCTCTATACCTCCATCCCCCACCAGGACGGCCTGAGGGCGCTCCACTTTTTCCTTGAACAGAGGCCCAACCAGTCCCCATCCACCACCACCCTCCTCCGCCTGGCTGAACTTGTTCTCACGTTGAACAAATTCTCCTTTGACTCCACTCACTTCCTCCAAATTAAATTTGTTGCTATGGGAACCCACATGGGTCCTAGCTGTGCCTGCCTTTTCGTGTGATATGTGGAACATTCTTTGTTCCAGTCCTACTCAGGTCCCCTCCCTCACCCCTTTTTCCGATACATTGATGACTGTCTTAAAAGAGGTGGCTACAGAGATAGTGGATGCATTGGTTGTAATCTAGCAAAATTCCCTGGATTCTGGAGAGGTCCCAGCGGACTGCAAAACCGCAAATGTAACGCCCCTATTTAAGAAAGGAGGGAGACAGAAAGCAGGCAGCTATCGACCAGTTAGCCTAACATCTGTCTTTGGGAAAATGCTGGAGTCCATCATTAAGTAAGTGATAGCAGAACATTTAGAAAATCATAATATAGTCAAGCAGAGTCAGCATGGTTTTATGAAAGGGAAATAATGGCCCGTAATTTCCGATAGGAGGCTTCCTGCGTGCGGATGCCTGCTATCGGAAAAAAATCTATGATCACTTCCGCTCCTTGGCCTCTCCACAGTCGAAATGCGCAGGGCCCATGTATCCCAGGGGCGCATGCAGTTCACAAGCCAGCCAATAGGAGAAGGGAATCTCCCTTCATACTTTTGACTGATAGACCTGTCAAATATATGAATGTCGATCACCCCAAAAAGACACTAAAACATTAAAAAATATTTAAATCACGTTTTTAAAATTAAATATTTAAAACAAAAATTTAATTTTTTGAAAAAAATAATTAATGTTTTTTAAGGGGCTAACAATAAACTTACCTTTCTAAAAAGTAATTTTAAATTATAAATGAGTGACAAAAAATGTTTTAAAACTTTTTTCAACTGTAAGATTTCTAAGGGTTTTCAGCGGGCAGAGGTTCTGCAGAAAGCGGAACTCTCTGCCCACAGAGGCCCTTCTCCAGGGCAGGCGTGCGATCTGTCAAGAGCATTCTTGACAGATTGGAAATGCTGGTTTTCAGTGCATGCGCTTCGCATGCCTGAAACCGGCATTTTCGTTGTCCCTACAGGTGTGTACACAGCTCGTAAACACCCGTAGGCATCAGAAAATATGGGCCCATGTTTGACAACTTTACTGGAGTTCTTTGAGGATGTAACGAGCAGGGTGGGAAAGGAAAACCAGTAGATGTCGTGTATTTGGATTTTCAGAAGGCATTCGATAAGGTGCCACATAAAAGTTCATTACACAAGATAAGAGCTCATGGGGTTGTGGGTAATATTTTAGCATGGATAGAGGATTGGCTAACTAACAGAAAATAGAGATTCGGAATAAATAGGTCATTTTCAGGTTGGAAAACTGTAACTAGTGGGGTGCCGCAGGGATCAGTGCTGGAGCCTCAACTATTAACAATCTATATTAATGACTTGGATGAAGGGACTGAGTGTAATGTAACCAAATTTGCTGATGATACAAAGATAGGTGGGAAAGCAAATTGTGTGGAGGACGCAAAGAATCTCCAAAGGGATATAGATGAGGTAAGTGAGTGGAAAAAAATCTGGCAGATGGAGTTTAATGTGGGAAAATGAGAGGTTATCCACTTTGGTAGGAAAAATAAAAAAGCAAATTATTCTTTGAATGGGCAGAGATTACAAAATGCTGAGGTACAGAGGGATCTGGGAGCCTTTGTACATGAATCACAAAAAGTTAGCATGCAGGTATAACACGTAATTTGGAAGGCAAATGGAGTGTTGGCCTTTATTGCAAAGGGAATGGAGTATAAAAGTAGAGAAGTCCTGTAACAACTGTACAGGGCATTGGTGAGACCACACCTGGAATACTGTGTACAGTTTTGGTCTCCTTATTTATGGAAGGATATACTTGCATTGGAGACAGTTCAGAGAAGGTTCACGAGGTTGATTCCGGAGATGACGGGGTTGTCTTATGAAGAAAGGTTGAGCAGGTTGGGCCTATACTCATTGGAGTTCAGAAGAATGAGAGGGGATCTTATTGAAACATAAGATTCTGAAGGAGCTTGACAGGGCAGATGCAGAGAGGATGTTTCCCCTCGTGGGGGAATCTAGAACTAGGGGGCATAATTTCAGAACAAGGGGGAACCCTTTTAAATCGGAAATGAGGAGGAATTTCTTCTCTGAGGGTCGTGAATCTTTGGAATTATTTTCCTCAGAGAGCTGTGGAGGCTGGGTCATTGAATATATTTAAAGGTGGATTTTTGAACGGTAAAGGAGTCTAGGGTTATAGGGAGCGGGCAGGGAAGTGGAGTTGAGGTCAAGATCTGGTCAGCCATGATCTTATTAAATGGTGGAGCAGGCTCGAGGCGCCAAATGACCTAATCCTGCTCCTGCGTCTTATATTCTTATGTATTTGTGCTGTTTCCTGCTCTCGCCCTGAACTAGAAAATTTCATTTACTTTGCTTCCAGTTTCCACCCTTCCCTTATCTTCACAAGGTCCATCGCTGACTCTTCCCTTCCCTTCCTCAACTTCTCTGCCTCTATTTCTAGGGACAGGCAATTGACAAACATTCACTATAAGCCCACTGACTCCCACAGCTACCTGGACTATACTTCCTCCCACCCTGCTTCCTGCAAGGACTCTATTCCATTCTCCCAGTTTCTCCATCTCCACCGCATCTGCTCTGATGATGCCTCCTTCCATACTAGTGCTTCCAATATGTATTCCTTTTCCCTCAACCAAGGATTACCCTCTACCATGGTTGACACGGCTCTTGACCGTATCCATTCTATTTCCCGCACTTCTGCTCTCAACCCTTCCCCTCCCTCCCAGAACTACGATAGGGTTCCCTTTGTCCTCACCTTTCACCCCACCAGTCTCCACATTCAACCACCAAACACATCTTCCCCTCCCCTTTCTGCATTCCAAAGGGACCACTCCCTCCGCGACACCCTGATCCACTCCTCTATCACCCCCAACACCCCTTCCCCTTCTCACGGCACCTTTCCATGCAAGCACAGGAGATGCAACACCTGCCCCTTTACCTCCTCCCTTCCCACTGTCCAGGGCCTCAAACACTCCTTCCAGGTAAAACAGCGATTTACTTGTACTTCTTGCAATTTAGAATACTGTATTCACTAGTCGCGATGCGGTCTCCTCTACATTGGGGAGACCAAAAACAGATTGGGTGACCGCTTTGCGAAACACTTCCATTCAGTCCGTAAGCATGACCCTGAGCTTCTGGTCACCTGTCACTTTAATTCTCCGCTCCACTCCCACTCAGACCTCTCCGTCCTCGGCCTCTTACACTGTTCCAATGAAGCTCAACGTAAGCTCGAGGAACAGCACCTCATCTTTCGATTAGGCACTTTACAGCATTCTGGACTCAACATCGAGTTCAACAATTTCAGACTATAACCTCGGCCCCTATTTTTCTTTTTCTTATTTTTTTCTTTTTTTAAATTTTTTCTTTTTTCTCTCACATGGCAGCTGTCGATCATTCTGCCATTGCCATTTACACCTCATCTAGAGTCATCTATTGTTTCTTCACTTGTCCCATTACCATCTCTTCTTGCCTTGCACCATCATCCCTTTTGTCTCTTAATCTCTCCTGCCTTCCATCCTATCACAGACCTTCCCTTTTGTTCTTTCCTCCCTCCCCCTTTTCCCTGCCCCTACATTTGCTTAAAAATCTGTTACATCTCTAACTTTTTTCAGTTCTGACGAAGGGTCATCGACCTGAAACATTAACTCTGTTTCTCGCTCTACAGTTGCTGCCTGACCTGCTGAGTATTTCCAGCATTTTCTGGTTTTTATCCCTGGTTAAACCACACCTGGAGTACTGTGAGCAGTTCTGGGCACCACACCTTAGGAAAGATGTATTGGCCTTGGAGGGAGTGCAGTGTCGGTTTACCAGAATGATATCTGGGCTCCAAGGGTTAAATTACAAGGAGACATTACACAAATTAGGGCAATATTTTCTAGAATTTAGAAGGTTAAGGGGTGGTCCAATTGAAGTTTTCAAGATATTAAGGGGAACAGATAGGGGAGATAGAGGGAAACTATTTCCACTGGGTGGGGATTCTAGGACTAGGGGCATAGTCTAAACATTAGAGCCAGACCTTTCAGGACTGAAATTAGGGAACACTTCTACACACAAAAGGTGGTAGAAGTTTTGAACTCTCTTCTGCAAATGGCAATTGGTGCTAAAACAATTGTTAATTTTAAATCTGAGATTGGTAGATTTTTGTTAACCAAAGGTATTAAGGGATATGGTCTAAAGGCGGGTATATGGAGTTAGATCATAGATCAGCTATGATCTCATTGAATGGTGGAACAGGCTCAAGTGTGTTCCTATGTTCCTTTCTGCTGTCCCTCATGGTGCTCCAATGTCAAGCCTCTCTCCATGGTAATATTGTGCAACATGCCATATCCTAATAATTTTTCCAATTTCCACAAGGGAATACGGCAAGGCTCCTGCTGAGCACCCTGAACATTTCTTCAGTGAGAGCCTTGGTTCCTATATGGGTATCACTCTCTCTACTGTGGTTGAGCATCAAGCACATCTTGATTTGAAATATGGTTTGCAAATCACAGTCATAAGATTATTTTAACAAATGTAAAAATAAAATATGAGAAGGATTACAAGAATGGCATTGTAGTGGATGAATAAGAACGTTTAAATAACCGAAAATTTTGGGAATTATAATTTAAAAGATAACAGGAATCAAAACGTATTGCGGACCGGGTGCCATATAAAATTCAGCTAAGGAGAAGTAAACAAGTTATAAAAGGAGATTAGAAAGATAGATTGTGTAATGATCAATAACATGTCATTCTATAGTGGACACTAGGTGGAGCCGTAGAGCTGTATATAGCTGTATGTATAAGACTACACTACCCAGTTGTATGATATTAAGACTACATTACCCATGAGGCACTACGCTACCCACAAGGCAACAGTCAAGATGGAAGCCTCTACACATACTGTACCAGTCCACATGTGCTCAATAAAGTAACTAGCAAAAGCTAGCTGTGTTCATAATAAGAATATCTATTTATTAATGAACATAAGATGGTACCAGGGTGGTGAAGATCTGCTGAAAATTGTGAAAAGCAACATGGAGAATTTGAAGCCATCAGAGCGTTTGAAATGCACAGAAAAAGTCGACTACAATTGGCAGACTTTTAAACAGCAATTCAAACTCTACATTGCAGCCATCGGATTCGGTACGAAGCCAGACGCAAGGAAGATAGCGTTGCTGCTTACGGTTGCAGGCCCACAGGCGATAGAGGTATTTAATACATTTGTATTTAATCCAGAGGAGAACAGAGGAAAATTAAACGATGTGCTAAAAAAATTTGATGCACATTGCTCTCCCAAAAAGAATGAGACCTATGAAAGATACATCTTCTGTTCTCGGACACAGCAGCAAAATGAGACTTTTGATAGCTTTATAACTGATCTGAAACTGAAAGCACAGACATGTAATTTCTCTGAGCTCAAAGCATCCATGATTCGTGACCAGATTGTGTTTGGTATTCATGATAAAAAAGTCAGGGAACGTCTGTTGAGAGAAACCGAACTAAATTTGGAAAATGCGGTGAAAATATGCCAAGCCAGCGAGCTAGCTCGAAAGCACGCGAAGACTTTCAGTGAAATCAATAATGATGCGATTGTAATGAGTGATATTGCTGCCATCGGTGCTGTGTCCTATAAGGGGAAGAAACATGGGCAGAACAGAAATGAAAAGCAATCGGAGGATGAAATTTTTAATTGTAAACGCTGTGGTTACAAACACCAGTTAAGACAATGGCCAGCGTTTGGAAAAATGTGCACAAAGTGTAATGGAAAGAATCACTTTGCCAAACAATGCTTTTCAAAAGTACAAACTAAGAAAGGGCAACGAGTTAATGTAATTGAGGACACTGATTTAAGTGAGACATTTTTTGTAGGAATGGTGTCATGTGACAATATCAAAAAGGATACAGAAAATGTGCAGCCCTCAGAAATGGACAATGCTGAACATAAAGTTAATGCAGTAAAAGAGGACAAATGGATGATCCCACTGCAGGTAAATGGAGCATTAGTTACCTTGAAACTAGACACTGGGGCAAAAGCAAACTTAATCAGTATGAGTGACATTAACAATATGAAAGAAAAGCCCAAAATACAGAAAAAGTCAGTACTACTGAAGGACTATAATGGACAGAAAATAGATAGCTTAGGTGTATGCAGACTTAAAGTGACAGTCAAAGACAAAGTGCATCATCTCATGTTTTCTGTTGTGGCTGAAAGGCTTGATTCACTACTGGGTGACAAAGCTTGTGAGGACTTAGAACTGGTCAAAAGAGTCTACTGTATAAACTGTTCCATAAGCAGACCAGATGACTTGGTGGATTCTGTAGTGAATAATTTCCAGGATGTGTTCAAAGGATTTGGAGTTCTACCATTCACTTACAAGATCCAGCTAAAGCAGGATGCTCAGCCAGTGGTACATGCTCCACAAAGAGTTCCAGCACCCCTGCGTGACCGGCTCAAGAATGAACTGGACAGAATGACCACACTAGGAGTCATCAGGAAAGTCAAAGAGCCAACAGACTGGGTTAATTCCATGGTATGTGTAAAGAAAAAGAACAATGATCTAAGAATATGCATGGATCCAAAGGACTTAAATGCAAACATAAAACGTGAACACTACCAGATTCCCAAGCGAGAAGAAATCACCAGTGAAATGTCAGGTGCCAGATACTTTACAAAGCTCAATGCCTCACAAGGATTTTGGCAACTAAAACTGGATGAAGAGAGCACCAAATACTGTACCTTTAACACACCATTTGGCAGGTATTGTTTCCTCAGAATGCCTTTCGGGATAATATCTGCATCTGAAATCTTTCATAGAGCGATGGAACACATAATTGAAGGTCTGGAAGGAGTTCGGGTCTATGTTGATGACATCATCATCTGGGGCTCCACACTGAAAGAACACAATGAGAGACTGACTAAAGTGCTACAGAGCATACGCCGGAATGGACTGAAGCTCAACAAAGCCAAGTGTCAGTTTGGCGTCCAGGAAGTCACTTTCCTAGGAGATCATCTACCTGGTAAAGGAATAGAGCCAGATATGGAAAAAGTAAACGCCATACTCAAAATGCCCCGACCCACTGGCAAAAAAGGACTGCTACACATCATGGGGATGATAAACTTCATTGGAAAGTTCATTCCTAACTTGTCAGCCAAGACAGCCTGTCTGCGAGACCTGCTACATAAAACAAATGAGTTCGCATGGACAGAAAGACATGAACAAGAGTGGATAAACCTCAAAACAGTGCTGACAACCACACCTGTACTCACCTTCTTTGACCCAACAAAAAGAATCAAAGTGTCAACGGATGCATCAAAAGGTGGCCTAGGTGCGGTCTTGCTACAAGCAGAGGGTGAAGATTGGAAGCCTGTTGCCTATGCCTCCAGGTCTACGACTGATACTGAGTGTCGATACGCCCAGATTGAAAAGGAATGTCTAGGCTTGGTAGTTGGACTAGAAAAGTTTCATGGCTACATATATGGACTTCCCACCTTCACAGTTGAGACAGACCACAGCCCACTCGTTGCCATCATAAAAAAGAACCTGAATGAGATGTCTCCAAGGATTCAACGACTCATGATGAAGCTGCAAAGATATGACTTTGAACTGATCTACACACCAGGCAAATACATAGTGTTAGCAGATGCACTATCCCGAGCACCCACAATGAGTCATGTGAGCTCTACTGAAGAAGACGTGGATGTTCATGTGAGTATGGTCACTGCTGCGCTGCCCGTGTCAGACACAAAATCAAAGCAAATAGCAGAAGAAACAGTAAAAGATACAGTATTACAAACAGTAATAGAGAACATTCATCATGGTTGGCCAAAAGGTTCCTGTCCAAAATATTTTCACATAAGGTCAGAATTGAGTGTCGCAAGTGGACTATTACTAAAAAAGAACAGAATAGTCATTCCACAGGCTCTACGTCAAGATATGCTCAAAAGGATTCATGAAGGACACCTCAGAATTGAAAAATGCAAAAGGAGAGCAAGAGGCACTGTTTATTGGCGTGGCATAAATAAGGACATTGAGAACATGATAGGCAAATGTGAGACATGTCAGAAACACCAAAACAAACAAGCAAAGGAACCAATGATAGTAGCTGACATACCAACAGCAGCATGGCAAAAGGTTGGTATGGACCTTTTTCATTTAAATGGTAAAGACTATCTAATAGTGATTGGCTACTATTCTAACTATCCTGAGATGGCGCTGCTCTCAAGCAGCACAGCAAGCAGTGTCATAATGCATGTGAAATCCATCTTCGCCAGACATGGAATTCCCAGGATTGCCGTTAGCGACAATGGTCCGTGCTTCAACTGTAAGGAGTGGCAACAGTTTGCAGCACATTATGACTTTCAGCACATCACATCCAGTCCTTTGTATGCTTAGTCAAATGGTAAGGCAGAGAAAGGTGTTCAAGTTCTCAAGCAGCTACTGAAGAAAGCGACAGAAAGCAAGTCTGATCCTTATCTCGCCCTGCTGAGCTACCGAGCCTTACCTTTAGACTCTGGTTCTTCACCTGCTGAACTACTAATGGGTTGCAAGTTGCGCACCACGCTACCCTGCTGTGCAAAAGAACAGCAAAGTGAGGAACTGAGACAGAGACTTCAACTGTTACAGCTGAAACAGAAATCATACTATGATAAGTCATCCAAAACTCTAAAACCATTGACAAGGGATGATGTTGTCAGGATTGAGGATCCAGATGCATGGAACAGGAAAGCTACAGTTCTTGAGGAAGTAGGACCAAGGTCATACACTGTTAGAACTGAGGAAGGACAGATTCTCAGGAGGAACCGCCGTTCCCTCCTAAAAACACAAGAGACTATTCAAGACCAGATTGATGACAATGCCGCAACTGCATCTTGTCATTCACCGCCAGAACAATCTCATGAAGACACATCAGACTTACCCGTGTTGAGAAGATCCACACGTGAAGTAAAAGAGCCTGATAGACTTAATCTTTGAGTACAATGTAAAGCTTTGAAAATGTGTTGACTGTTTTTAAAATGCTTATGTTTATAAAGCACTAACAAAAGTGTTACTGATATTATCTTTATTGTTTTCTTGAAAGTTGATTGATATTGATTTTGTTAAACCTCAAAGAAAGGGGGATGTAATGATCAATAACATGTCATTCTATAATGGACACTAGGTGGAGCCGTAGAGCTGTATATAGCTGTATGTATAAGACTACACTACCCAGCTGTATGATATTAAGACTACATTACCCATGAGGCACTACGCTACCCACAAGGCAACAGTCAAGATGGAAGCCTCTACACATACTGTACCTAGTCCACATGTGCTCAATAAAGTAACTAGCAAAAGCTAGCTGTGTTCATAATAAGAATGTCTATTTATTAATGAACATAAGAGATTGTTGACAATATATGCAGCTTTTAAAACTTATTCTTTCATATTATTTCAACCTGAACTTTTACTTCGGCAAATTTGACAGTCCTCTTAAAATATTTATTTATAGTTGCATGGAAATTAATTTAATGTAGCAGCAAAAGGATTACAATTCCATTGTTCATTAAAGATATAACATTTGCATTTTTACTCTTTAACTCACTCCATTGTTTGGATCGAAGTTTCAAAAATTTATTATTGCAGTTTGAGAAGGCGCATTGTCCTAGCTTGATCTCTGTTACATACACACATTAATAGAGTAAATATTTAAATATAGGCTTGATGGATATTTTTTAAATCATTCTTCCAGAGATAATCAAGGTGAAAGAACTAACAGGACAGGGCAGGGGAACAAAACATTTTTTTCTCTTTATGTCATCCATTGTCAGCTTCAAGCCCTCCCAGTTGTGGCGTTCAATGTAATGATACCTTTGCTCAATATGCATTACTAAAACATGCAGAGCACCATTTCCCCTTTGCCCGTGTCTTCCCATACCGTCCTGCCTGGCTGGGTGAGATTATAGATTTTAGTGACAAATTGTCCCAAATTGTAGGGAGTTTTCTGCTGTGAGCTCACACCCAGGCAAAATGGGTTACAACTGCCCAAACCCATTTCACACTGAGCCACTAGAGCCAGCAGAGAGAGGAGGTTTTAATCTCATCAGTTAAGGCTGTATTTGAGGCTGAAAAAGGTTATGCTAAGCCACCAAAGCCTGATCTCTTACTGACAGAATTATTGATTGTGGAGAAAGCAAAATGTTACTATAGAATACCTCTAGAAACATGCACATTCGACATGGAAGGGTACGACACTCATTTTAAATACTTCATCAGAAGTGAAAATAATCTAAACACATGCAAAGAAAAAAATAACTCGCCCAACATAGCAATCGGTACTGAATGAGGGCCAATTTCTTCAATTTACCCTGAATACCTTCAGTGCAGTTTCCAGAGAATACTGAATGTTAACATTCAATGGGAGAAAATTGGAAATCCAATGAATTATGGAGTAAGCACTTAGTATGTTCTTAATTATCAACAAGAATACGAGTGGCAGCACAGAAGGGAAAGGAAAATGTGCAGTCCCAGGTGGTGAAGTGCAGTAATACTGCCTTTTCTCTTACAAACAGCAGGGTACAATAGATAAAGTGTGTCTATTCCAATGTTCTCCTGGCCGGCCACCCATCTTCCACCCTCCAAAAACTTGAGCTCATCCAAAGCTCTGCTGCCCGTATCCTAACTCACACCAAGACCCGTTCACCCATCCCCTCTCTGCTCGCTCACTTACATTGGCTCCCAGTCTGGCAACGCCTCGATTTTAAAATTCTCAGCATTGTTTTCAAATCCCTCCATTGCCTCGCCCCTCTCTATCTCTGTAACCTCGGTTAGAAACTAGGGGTGCCTAAAAATGTATATGGCTACGCAAATAATACTGTGTTTAAATTATTGTATGTTTCTGCTCGAGACAAGTAAGGGGTTAATGTATAGGTTTCGTTTTCCTGGAAGTTCATATTAGAATTTGAGACAAAATGTCTTAAATTAGTTAGATTAGGTGAGGTATCAACATTCCACACAGGGGCCCACAGGATGGCCTTGGCTGCCATATCTGTTGTTTGTAAGCTAGGGTTTTGACTTTGTTAATATATCTTTAACTTGGCCAATGAAAGCCCAACCTATGTTTCTTCCATTATTACTAATAACCATATTATAATCTCTAAAGATAGAATTTGGAGTTTGTTTAGCAGAACTGCTTGTGAAGATAATTAAAACTTAATTATTGAAAGACATAGAATAAAAGGGGAGTTAAGGTATCCATCTCAGGATGGAATAGCCTGTTAGATTAAAAGGAAATAGTTTGGATAATGGCAGGATGAACAAGAAAACTCTGGCTTGGGCCTCTTGATTGAAAGGGACAAGGCCAGGCCTTGTACCAATTGTAACAGGGAGGATGGGGAGAAAGAGAGTTAAGACGAATTCCAATGGAGGAACCTTCAAAATGTAATAACAAGAAAGATAATCTGGATGAGATCATGAGACACCTTTTGGGGAGGGCTTTCATCCAAGAATTGAGACAAAGAACTTGATGCCCCATTACGTAATGAGGTTTTAGGGGAACCTCTATAGGTTAAATGGTCTTGTCAATAATTTGGCCTCAGGCCCACCCCTAAAAAGAGTATAAAAGCTTGCCTACACAGATAGTGGAGGAAGAGCTAAACAAAAGTTGGGCTCGTTGAGCGCTCTTTCGAGAGTGATCCCATGCTCACCAACTTGAAGGTTCTAGATGAAAGGAAGAGAGGCCACAAGAACAGTTCACTCACGCAAGCCATTTGACTGGTCGGGTCCGGTACCAGCTGCTTGACACAGTCTTATGTATTTGCTATATAACTAGCATGTTATATTCCATCTTAAACTCCGATTAAACACAATATACCCACCATATTGGTTTGCACCCGACCTTGTTTACCAGAGATACGCAAATCCCTACACCTCTTCCAGCTCTACAACCCTATGAGATCTCTGCGCTTCTACAATTCTAGCCTCTTGCGCAAGCCTGATTTTCATTTCTGCACCATTGGCGGCTGTGACTTCAGCTGCTGTAAGATTCGCAAAATTTCTACATCTTCCCGAAGGTTATTGATAAGAAAAGGGACCCTGCATGGACATTTTTAATGAAAGAGGGTACCCAAAATGGCACCCGCGCATCGTGGCAGAAAGCCTGTGCGATTTTAAAATGGACTCTGCAATGCAGACAGCTTGTGGATTGAAACCCAAGCTGCAGTTTTCTGTGAAGAGAGACTTTGTATTTTGAAACCAGACAGGACTCTGAATTATGCATTAGACCGAATTGGAGACAAATCCAAATTCAGTTTAGGCCTATAGTTAAGGCCATCAAGCAGTCTACATATATAATCGCAAACAGATTAAGAGAACCATCGAGGCTGGACAGGCCCATCAAGGAACATTCATGAAAATACAAGTCAATTATTGGGCTGGTAGACGCGATTACCGGCCATCTAAAAACAGTTAGTATGGATTGCTATCATTATTTAAAATAGCCCGCCAAGATTAAGACAAAGAACTAACCTGATTTGACACACAGATAAGGGTTTTCGAAAAGAGTATAATTGAAGGCCCCCGGGTAGCAATCGCGGGCTTCGCTTCTCTTCTCTTCTCTTCTCTTCTCCCTCTGCCCGCCCTCGTGGCTGCCGCTCTTTCCCTGTCCCGCACTTACCCCCTGGCCTTTGCCCGTGCCTTTTGCCACTCCATCGCCCCGGCATTGCATCGAGCGGACACGGACAATTCAGGCCAGGCGAGGCAGGACATGACGAGGGGAGGAGGGAAGACCAACTGAGGACGACCAACTGAGGAAGACCAACTGAGGAGACCAACTGAGGAGACGGACTGAGTGTAGGCTTTGAATTACCGGGCCTTCAGCCTCGACCGACCTGCGAATATCTGCACACCAACTCAAACTGTCGGCTGGCAACGAAGAATCATCCCTGCAAGGTAAAGTACCCAAACAGAGACTTTAACTTTGGGGTACTCGAACCTGGACAATGCCCTTGCAGCACTTGGAGACCACGTGATGACGGCAGGCTCCAGAGAGCACCAAGAGCGAACCCCGAACCTTACCGCTGTTTTGAGTCCAACAAACCCTTTTCCTGGTGAGCATAAATTCTGGTCCCTCATAGCTTAATCTAGTTAGGTATAGCGGGTGGGATAAGGATAAGGGGATTGTTAAGATAGTTGTTTTCCCTCGATGTGCCATGTGTTCCCCATTCCCTGTATAAGTATAATAATAGTTAATTGTATTTGCCTGTAATTTCCTATGCTGGTAACTTTCTCTTAAGACTGTATTAATTTTTCCTGTTTTAATGAAATGCTGAGTTTTGCTTACATCCAAACCACCTGTCTACTCGAGTCTTTTCTGTATCGTTACCTGTACCTAAGTCCAGTGTCGAGAACCTCAGGGGCGTGGGAGCGATTCGAACCACTCACGGGCAGTCAGAGGCATAACTGACTGACCACCACACGCCACCCCCTACACTGCCTAAGCCCTAAGCTCTGGGATTCCCTCCCTAAATCGCTCCATCTCTCTTTCCTCCTTCAAGACACTCTTTAAAACCTACCTCTTTGACCAAGCTTGTGGACACCTGTCCTAAATATCTCCTTATGTGGCTGGGTGACAAATTTTATTTGATAACGCTCCTGTGAAATGCCTTGGGATGTTTTACTACATTAAAAGCGCAATATAAATGCAAGTTGTTGTTGTCTGGATTTTTTTCTCTCTGCAACAGCTATATGTTAAATATATGTATATTTACAGTTGCTGCAAATTGGAACATTTTTCTTTCCAAAGTATGTATCAGGGTTTCCTGACACAGGCTTTATTTTCAAGATGTGCCACCCTGAAGGCTATTTACTGTTCCTGTTTGTTCTTGAATTTGACCCTTTTAATATTTCTTCTTTTAGAAATAGGTATTAAAATTCATCCCTTTCTATTCGTGAATGGGGTCTGTCCATCAAAGAGATGGATGCAACTGGGTTTCCTTCACTCAAATTTGTACCTCACAGATTTAATAATGTTTCCCACTGGAAATCAACCAATCAGAACATACTTGCACTAATAATCTCTCTCACACTTCTCAGGCAATTGACAACTTGCTTAATCACCAAAAACTTCCAAACAAGCTTTAACCACTATGGAGGAAGGAAAGCTGAATTGTTTGACTGGGATACCAGCATCCTTTTTGGTGGCATATGTGAGAAATTAGGTGACGTTGTTGGAAGCAGAGAATGATCCACTAACCAAAACTGGATTCAGGCTGCTTGAACATCGATTACTGAGTGTATCAAAGCTAGCCGAGCAACTCAAAAAGGCATGGAATGGTATGAGAAAGTAAGCTCCCCAGCAAGATAATGTCACCAATCTCTGCACAAACAACTTCCATGAAGCAGCGACTCAAGATCAGGAGTCTCTTGGCACTAAGGGGCAATGACCAGTCTGGTCTTTTAGTCAAGATGTTAAACTGTGGCGCTGACAAACAGCTCAGGAGGACATAAAATTTCCACAGGGTTTTCCGATCTCCTGCTACTTATGCTGTTTCCACTGACTTTCTGTTGAAGTTACAGCAGGAGATCAGAAGAAGCCCTGCGGCTATTACTGGGGCCCATGTGTTATTTGAAGAGAGGGAGTGTTTTGTGCAAAATTATTTCCTCAACTAGCAATTAACAGATGCAAATATAAAATATGAGAAGGATTACAAGAATGAAATTACAGTGGATGAGTAAGAACATTTAAATAACCTAAAGTTTTGGGGAGTATAATTTAAAAAGATAACAGGAATCAAAACGTATTGCGGACCGGGTGCCATATAATATTCAGCTGAGGAGAAGTAAACAAGTTATAAAAGGAGATTAGAAAGATAGATTGTTGAAAATATATGCAGTTTTTAAAATGTATTCTTTCATATGATTTCAACCTGTACTTATACTTTGGCAAACGTTGTATCTCAAACCAGTGTCCTGATCTTAAACAAAGGTAATTACAATGGCATGAGGGCAGAACATGCTTAAGTGGACTGGAAAAATAAATTAAAGGGTAAGACAGTTGAAATGCAGTGGCGGACATTTAAGGAGATATTTCATAACTCTCAACAAAAATATATTCCAGTGAGAAAGAAAGATTTTAAGAGAAGGGAGCACCATCCGTGGCTAACTAAGAAAGTAAAGGATGGTATCAAATTGAATACAAAGACATACAATATTGCCAAGATTAGTGGGAGACCAGAGGATTGGGAAATTTTTAAAAACGATCAAAGCATGACTAAAAAAATAATAAAGAGAGCGAAGATGAATTATGAGAGTAAACTGGCAAGAAACATTGGCCCAGATATTCCGATCACAGGCCTCCCACGGGCGGAGGACTGCGATCTGGAAAAATATGGGCCCTTACCTGAGGGCTCCCGGGACACGCACAGTTATGATGCTGGACCTCTCCAAACTGCCGGTGCACAGGGCCCATGTATCCGAGAGGCGCAGGTAGTTTGCAGCGTCCCTGGGATCACGTGGGCCATGGGGAGCCAATCACAGAAGGGAAACTCCCTTCACACACTTGACAGGAAGACCTGTCAAATATATGAATGGAGATCACCCCGAAAACATTGTAAAACTTTAAATAAATTTTTTAAAAATCACATTTTTAAAATTACTTGAAATTACAATAAATTAACTATTTTAAACAATTATTTAAATTTATGAAAAAAATAATTAAAGTTTTTTACGGGGCTAAAAATAAACTTACCTTTCTTTAAAATATTTTGAAATAATAAATCAGTGAAAATTATTTTTTTCTTTTTACTTTTTTCAACTCTTATCCTGGTAAAAGCAAGAATTGTAAAAGTTTTCAGTGGGCGGAGGGTCATCAAAAAGCGTAACTATCCGCCCGCAAAGGCCCTTCTCCACGATAGCCGGAGGATCTGTCAAGTGGTTTCTTGACAGATCGGAAATGTCGGTTTCCAGCGCATTCGCTATGCATGCCTGAAACCTGCATTTCCGATGTCCCTACGGGTGAGTACACAGCGCGTACCCACCCATAGGAATCAGAATATCCGGCCCATTAAAACAGATAGTAAGAGCTTCTACAGATATATAAAAAGGAAGAGGGCAGCTAAAGTAAACGTTGGTCCCTTAGAGGATGAGACTGGGGAATTAATAATGGGGAACAGGGAAATGGCAGAGACTCTAAACAAATATTTTGTATCTGTTTTCACGGTAGAAGACACTAACAACATCCCAATAATGGGTAATCAAGGGGCCACAGGGAGGGGGGAACTAAAGACAATGGCCCAGTAATTCAGGTCGGTGGCTTGCCGCGCGTGCAAGCCCCGTATATGCACTTACCCGACGCGCTGATATTTCATCTCCAGGGACGCCTGGAATTCGTGTTTGAAAAAGAAGAATCCCGGGCAGCGTCTGACGTCACGCCGCCCAGGAGTGCAGCCAGCGCGAAGCCTGGAGCGTGCTGTGCAAGTGAGACACGCCCCTTGAGGTCTCAGTTTAATAGGACACGCCCCCAATGTTTCTCACAAGCTGCTAAGCATTTTTACATGCAAAGCAGCATTTTAAATAGGTTTTCGGTATTTTTATGAAGCTTGTGGTAACTTTTATAAACTTTTAAAAACGTTTACCTTATTTTGAAGAATCTGAAGTAGTTTTAAACAGAATTAAAGCAATTTAAAGACTTTTAAAAGCCCTAAAATATTTTTTTTAATTCCATTTATTTATTTAGCAATGTCGTCGTCATATGTGTCTTCACACTGTTCCCTTTGGGGAACTGTATGAAGTGGTGGAAGGATTTATGGCCGTGATTAACACTCATTCCGTGACCGTAACCATCTTTGAACCAGCCATTAGGGTGGTTAGTCCTATGGCGGGAGGGTTTTACGGGCTCCCACAAGCTATACAAGGAGGGGGGGCCACCCACACCCACGGACGCAAATATCCCACTGGATGTCAACCCAGAATTTAGAGCCAGAGCTCCGACTCCACTTGCCGGGACTGTCTGGAGCGGGGTTCGAAACCCTACCCCGTCTGGCCCAGCGGTGGGGATCCTACCGCTACGCCAAAGGCCCAATCCGATTAGCAACGTGAAATGGCTGGAATGAGCACAATTCACGGCATTAAAAGAACTCACAATTGAACTGATGATGACCTCAGCAATCTCCTCAACGAGGTGGAGGCGCAGCGCCTGCTCATCATTGGTAATGAGAAGTCAAAGGCGCCGCAAAAAGGACAGATGATAGCTTGGTCTTTCAAGTGGCAGCATAGGGCTCCAGTCACGGGGAGGGAAAAGGCGCAGGAAACGTATGGGTGTCACCTTTTGCGCGGAGTGGGCCTTTTGCGTAGCGGTAAGCATCCCCGCCGCTGGGCCAGAAGGAGTAGGGTTTCGAACCCCGCTCCAGACAGTCCCGGCAAGTGGAGTCGGAGCTCCAACTACAAATTCTGGGTGGACATCCAGCGGGATACTTGCGTCCGCGGGTATGGGTGCCCCCCCCCCCTCAGATGGGTTGTGGGAGCCCGTAAAACCCTCACGCCATAGGACTAACCACCCTAATGACTGGTATGAAGGTGGTTATGGTCACGGAAGGAGTGTTAACGTGGCCAGAAATCCTTCCACCACTTCATACAGTTCCCGAAAGGGAACAGTGTGAGGATACGTATGACAATGACCTGTTGCGCAATGCACCTCCTTGGACCCTCAGTCGCAGATGCGAGGGGGCAAATCGTGCAATTGTTAAATTTTTCATTTTATTGACATGTAAAATGTTGGCCCAGTAATTCCCTTCCAAACGCGCGAGTACGGTCGGGGTACTTACGCGTCTGTCCAGAGGAAATGCCGGTTTTCAGCATGCACAGCGCATGCGGGGAAAACCGGCATTTCCTGTCCTCTGAACGAAGGGGTTCAGAGGCAGAACGCGTGCGACTGTACAGGCAGCGCGTGCGCAGTAAAATTCGCCGCTTTCATTCATGCTTTCAGTGAGGTCAAGTCCTTACAACTTACACATGAAAAAAGCATGAGTACAGTTGCTCCAGAGGCTGCGGTTGTTTGGGAAAGGGATGAAAGTTATTTTAAGAAATGCTGAGGTAAGTTTTAAAGTTTATTTTTGTTTTTTAAAACGGGTTTTCAGTACTGTAGGTAGAAGGATCAATTGTGGCTATGTGAATTGAATTTGCTGTGTTTATTAAATGTGAAAATGACTCCAACATTTTTAAGAAAGAAACTTTTCATCAGTAATATATTCTTTTAAGTAATTATGTATGTATGTCTGTATATATTCCTTTGCGTGTATGTATATATTCCTTTACTTATGTGTATGAATGTATGTATTTAATTATGACTTTCAGAGAAAGTAACTTATTGGAAAATCATAATTAAAAACATACATTCATACACATAAGTAAAGGAATATAAAACATACATACATATACGTAAAGGAATATATGCGGACATACATACATAATTACTTATTACTGATGAAAAGTTTCTTTCTTAAAAGTGTTGGAAATGTTACATTACTCATTTTAGAACACTCATTCTCACATTCAATTCACACAGCCACAATTGCTCCTTCTACCTACCGTACTGAAAACCCGTTTAAAAAAAAAAATTTAAACTTTAAAACTAACCTCAGCATTTCTTAAAATAATTTTCCTCCCTTTCCCAAACAAAAATGTTGCCTTTCAGAAGCTCCACGATAAAATATATCTTCCTCCGCAGCCTTGGAGCAACTTTACACATGCTTTTTTCAAGTGTAACTTGTAAGGACTTACCCTCACTGAATCCATGAATGAAATCGACGAAGTTCACTGCGCACGCGCTGCCTGTGCAGTCGCATGCGCTGTGCCTCTGAACCCCTTCGTTCAGAGGACTGGAAATGCCGGCGTTCCCCGCATGCACGGTGTTTCCTGAACGCCGGCATTTCATCCGGCCAGATGCGTGAGTACCCAGACCGTACTCACGCATTTGGACCCGAATTACTGGGCCATTAACTATCACTAAGGAAATAGTACTTGGTAAAATAATGGGACTAAAAGATGACAAGCCCCCTTGACCAGATGGCCTGCATCCCAGGGTCTTAAAAGAAGTGGCTGCAGAGATAGAGGATGCATTGGTTGCAATATACCAAAATTCCCTGGACTCTGGGGAGGCCCCAGTGGATTGGAAAATAGCAAATGTAACATACCTATTTAACAAAGGACGGACAGAAAGCAGGAAACTATAGACCAGTTAGCCTAACATCTGTCATTGGGAAAATGCTGGAGTCCTTCATTAAGGAAGCAGTAGCAGGGCATTTGGAAAATCATAATGCAGTCAAGCAGTCAGCATGGTTTTATGAAAGAGAAATCATGGCTAACAAACTTGCTGGAGTTCTTTGAGGAGTTAACGAGCAAGGTGGGCAAAGGTGAACCAGTGGATGTGGTGTATTTAGATTTCCAGAAGGCATTCGATAAGTTGCCACATAAAAGGTTACTGCATAAGATAAGAGCTCACGGAATTAGGGGTAATATACTAGCATGGATAGTGTTAAGTCTGTGTGTTCTAGTTATTGTTAATAAGAATCACTGCACACAGACCACAAGAATAAATTCAACAGGTCTTTACTAGTCGAAGGTCAGGCTGAACTGCCCAATAAATCATTACACAGCACTTATATACCGGTGTGGTCACCACCGGTATTACAGTAAACAGCAGCCAAGATAAAGTAGTGCATCTCTTAAAATAGTTCTCTTAAAGGTGGAACGGTTACATACACCACAATCCTCCCTTTTTAGCTTAACAGTATATATTCCCCATTTAACATAACATAATAACATATATACACAACTTCATGTAAAAACAGTTCACAGATTCAGTCTCTGAGGAGGCCTCCTGATCCGAGACGGATAACGCCTTTCAGGGGTCTCTGGTTCTCGTTGCTGGGGTGACTCATCTAGTTGATCCCCTATGGATAGGACATCATCATCAGGTATATTCACTTCTGAGGTAGATGCTTCAGGTTCACTAACTTCCTCCACGGTTGTCTCTGTCGTAACCATGGGCTCGACCCTTGTTCTCGATCCCACCAGTTGGTCAGCATGACGTCGCATTACGTTTTCACCAACATCTACCGTGTACATCAGGGGTCCTTGTCTGGCCCGAATTGTTCCAGATTGCCATTTCTCGTTTTTATAGTCCCTGGCTAACACCGGTTGTCCTATTTCAAAACTCCGAGTGGGCTTGTTATTGATATGCTGGAACTGTTTGTTTTCGACTTCCCTCCGCACATTTGGTTTTAACAAGTCCAACCTGGACCGCAACCTCCTGTTATAGAACATCATGGCAGGACTTTGGTTTGTTGTTGCATGGGTGGCGTTTCGATATGCCAGTAGGAAATTGTCCACCTTGTGTTGCAGTGGAATCTGATCTTCGCTCATGGCCTTTATTGCCTTTTTGAACGTCTGTACAAACCTCTCGGCCAGCCCATTCGTAGCTGGATGATATGGGGCAGAGGTATAATGTTTCACCCCATTCTTCTTCAGGAATTTCTGGAATTCCTCTGACACGAACTGTGGTCCGTTGTCTGAACATATTTGCTCTGGCAATCCATTTCTTGCAAATATCATTCTTAGCACCGCGATCGTCTTCTCCGAGGTAGTGGTAATCATTTTAATCACTTCCGGCCATTTAGAATGTGCATCCACCGCAATTAAAAACATGGAGTCCATGAATGGACCAGCAAAGTCAATATGTACACGTTGCCATGGGGTTGAAGGCCATTCCCATGGATGCAGCGGTGCAATTGGAGGTGCATTTTGGACTTTTTGGCACCCTGAGCAGCTTTTCGTCAGATCCTCTATCTGTTGGTCGATACCCGGCCACCACACATAAGCCCTAGCAAGGCTTTTCATCTTGACTCCCCCCAGATGACCTCCATGTAGTTCTTTTAGAACTCTCTCTCTTAACTTAGGAGGGATAATCACCCTTGTTCCATACATCAATGTTCCCTGACAGATGGACAGCTGTTCTCGTCTTGCTGAGAATGCCGGTAACAGTGGATCACCATGGGCTGGCCATCCCTTTACTGTTAATTCGTAGACCCGGGACAGTGTCGGGTCATTCCTAGTCTCCCTTTCAATATTTGCATTGGTGACAGGTAAACATTCGATGATGGTCGAGTGAAATAACTCCACCGGGTCAACCGTCGGTGCCTCCTCCTCAGTAGGTAGTGGCAGGCGCGACAGCCCATCAGCATTACCATGCTGCTTTGTACCTTTGAATTCTATCTGATATTGATGTGCCCCTAGGAAAAGGGACCATCTCTGGAGCCGCTGTGCTGTCATCACCAAAACACCCTTCTTAGGGTTAAAAATGGATACCAACGGCTGGTGGTCTGTCAGCAGTGTAAACTTCTGGCCCTGCAGGTAATGATTAAACTTCTTTACTCCCCACACAAGGCTGAGAGCCTCCCTATCTATCTGAGCATAGTTGCGCTCAGCGGAGGTCAATGATCTGGATGCAAATGCGACTGGCCTTTCCAAGCCATTTGGCAACTTGTGTGAGAGTACTGCTCCAATACCATAAGGAGAAGCATCACAAGCTAAACGAATAGGTAGCGTTGGGTTGAAGTGAGCCAACACTTCCTCTGAGGTGATCAATGCCTTGCTTTTGCGAAAGGCCTTCTTACAGTCCTCGCTCCACTTCCATGGTACTTCTTTCTGCAAAAGAGCGTTCAGCGGGTGCAGCACCGTAGATAGATTTGGCAGAAACGTATGGTAATAGTAAATCAACCCTAGGAACGACCTCAACTGGGATACATTTTCCGGAGCGGGAGCCTTCACAACAGCTTCGATCTTGTCAGGTGACTTGTGCAGCCCCTCCTGGTCAATGACATGACCACAGTACGAGATCCGTTTCTGAAAGAACTCACATTTCTGGCGATTAACTCGAAGTCCATATTCCTTCAATCTGGTGAGCACCAGTTTCAAATTTGCAAGGTGTTCCTCATCGTCATCTCCTGTAATCAGGATATCGTCCAAGTAACATTGAGTGCTTGGAATTCCCTGTAATACCTGCTCCATGGCCCTCTGCCAAATTGCTGGAGCTGAAGCCACTCCAAAAACCAGTCTATTATATCGATACAAGCCTCTGTGCGTGTTGATTGTGAGATACTGGCGCGACTCTTCCTCAACTTCCATCTGTAAGTACGCTTGCGCCAGGTCTATCTTGGTGAAGTGTTTCCCGCCAGACAATGAAGCAAAGATATCCTCAATCCGCGGAAGCGGATATTGCACCGTGTGAAGCACCGGATTAACCGTGATCTTGAAGTCTCCACAGATGCGGCCCTTCCCCGGTTCCCCTGGCTTGTTACTCGATGAACGCTTCATGACGGGAACAATGGGCGTGGCCCACTCACTCCAGTCCACCTTAGACAGTACTCCTGAACGTTCTAGCCCTTCCAGCTCAGCTTCCACAGCAGGTCGTATCGCATAAGGTACCGGTCTGGCTTTGAAAAATTTTGGGTTTGCATGTTCTGCAATCTTGATTTTTGCCGTAATTCCTCTCAGTGTTCTCAGTCCCTGTTGGAACACCTGTTTAGCCTCATCCAATATTCTGGACAATCGTTCAGGTTTGACATCTTTTTTTCCGGAATCTACCGTTATTGCTTTTAGGGAGTGCCAGTCCATATTTATTTTCCTGATCCACTCCCATCCCAGAAGTGGTGGATCTCCCTCAGGTAGTACATATAAGTCCATTCCTTGGTGTTCTCTGCCCTTGTGTACCACCTTGACTTTTATCTTTCCGATGGGGTATACTCTTTGCCCCGTGTATGTCTGCAATACTATCTCCGTATCCCGTAGGGGAATATGTGTGAATAACCTTTTGTAATCTTGCTTATTCATGACCGTCAATGCCGATCCTATCTGAAGTGTGACCCAGATAGTTTGTAGGTCAGCTTCCTTACTCACATTGTGAATTCTCAGACTACCCAGTTCCTTGCTGTTGGAGTCTGAATCCGAATTCTGTTCATCCGAACTCTTCTCAGCCACCTTATGTACCTTTCTGCACTTTTCCTGTGGTGACTTTTTGTTGCTGGTCTTCTTTCCTGACCGGCATACTTTAGCTATGTGACCAAGCTTGCCACATTTTCTACATTCCTGATTTTTAAACCAGCATTGGTTCTGATCGTGTGTTGTCTTTCCACAACGATAACATTTCGCTGTACCCAAAGCCATTTGATCTACGCTGAGTACCGCTGCCTTCAGCTGCATTTCCGCAGTGCCTCTCGCTGCGGCTTCATGCGATGCTGCAATAGTGACAGCCTTATCAAGTGTAAGATCATTCTCTTCAAGCAGCCGCTTTTGTGTTCCTTCTTTCGACAATCCACACACGAATTTGTCTCTCAGTGCCTCTGTCAGTCTTTCCCCAAACTGACAGTATTTCGCTAGCTTACGCAGTTAAATTAAATACTCCGCGTTGCTTTCCCCTTTCAGTTGCGTTCTCGCATAAAATTTAAATCGTTCCGCTAACATCAGCGGTGTGGGGTTCAAATGATTTCTCAGGACAGCAACAATATTAGCGAAAGCCTGATCCGCCGGTTTAGCTGGTGATAGAAGATGCTTCAATAGCCCGTATGTCTTCGCACCCATTGAGTTTAGTAAGGTTAGTGCTTTATCTTCATCTGATATTTTATTTGCCTTACAATAAATCTCTATGCGTTCTACATACGTGGCCCAATCTTCAACATCGGCATCGAAATCGTTGATGTTACCACGCTTAGGCATCCTCGCAATCTTCTTGAGAAACAAAAAGAAATTTTTCTCTTTTTTTAAATGGCGGTTTCCCGCGCTTGTCTTCTTCCCCCGCCTACGAAAATGGCGGCTTCCCGCGTTTGCGTTTGCCTTTCTCCCCCGCTGGCTGTAATGGCGATTGCTGTATTGCTGCGTTCGCCCTCCCCAGCGGTACTCAAATCGTGCCTCCCAGCCCCTCTTGCAGTCCGGTCCTTTCCCCCGGCTGCGGCTGAGTTCTCCGCGGTTTTTAAAAAAATTTTTTATTATTTTTATTTTCTCCCGCACCTCGCGGCCTCAGTAGCTGCCCGGCCTTTTTCCCCGGTCGCGGTCGAGCTCTCTCTCGACGCTGTTGCGTCTCCCAGCCCGCTTGCAGCCTCTTTTACACCGGCTGCGTTTGCATTCACTGCGGCTCCCGTGCCTTACGCTGCCCCAGTCTCAGCGCCTCTGGCCCTGACTTCTGTCCGGCTCTTTTCCCCGGCCGTGGTCGAGTTCTCCGCCCTTATATCCTCCGTTTTTCCCTCCCCTACTTCACAGCCAACGTGGCCGACTTGCTGCCCGTCGCTGATCGGCTTACCCACCACCGTGATAGAAGGGATGATCACTGCCTGTTGCTGATGGAAGGCTTCGTGTCAGGATTCTTCCTTGCTCTTCAGACCCGAGTCTTTTCTCAGCAGGATGATGAGGGCGGATGCCTCTTCTCGACGCCCGTTAAACTGCCTTGGATATATCTCTGCCGCAGGGTAAGATCGTCATCGTCGCCACTGTTAAGTCTGTGTGTTCTAGTTATTGTTAATAAGAATCACTGCACACAGACCACAAGAATAAATTCAACAGGTCTTTACTAGTCGAAGGTCAGGCTGAACTGCCCAATAAATCATTACACAGCACATATATACCGGTGTGGTCACCACCGGCATTACAGTATACAGCAGCCAAGATAAAGTAGTGCATCTCTTAAAATAGTTCTCTTAAAGGTGGAACGGTTACATACACCACAGATAGAGAAATGGCTAACTAACAGAAAGCAGAGAGCCGGGATTAATCGGTAATTTTCCGGTTGGCAAACGGTAACTAGTGGGGTGCCACAGGGATCGGTGCTGGGGCCTCAACTATTTACAATCTACATTAATGACTTGGATGAAGGGACCGAGTGTAATGTAGCCAAGTTTGTAGATGATCAGAGATGGGTGAGAAAGCAAGTTGTGCAGAGGACTCAAAGAATCTGCAAAGGGGTACAGACAGGCTAAGTGAGTGGGCAAACATTTGGCAGATGGAGTATAATGTGGGAAAGTGCGAGGTTATACACTTTGGCAGGAAAAATAAAAAACCAAATTATTATTTAAATGGAGAGAGATTACAAAATGCTGCAGTTCAGAGGGACCTGGGGGTCCTTGTGCATGAAGCACAAAAAGTTAGCATGTAGGTACAGCAAGTAATCAAAAAGGCAAATGGAATGTTGGCCTTTATTTCAAAGGGGTTGGAGTATATTTCTTAAGGCTAAAGGGATCAAGGGATATGGAGAGAAGGCAGGAACAGGGTACTGAATTTGGATGATCAGCCATGATCTCATTGAATGGCGGAGCAGGCTCGAGGGGCCGAATGGCCTACTCCTGCTCCTATCTTCTATGTTTCTATTGTTTCTATAAAAGCAGGGAAGTCCTGCTACAACTGTACAGGGTATTGGTGAGACCTCACCTTGAGTACTGCGTACAGTTTTGGTCTCCTTATGTAGGGAAGGATATACTTGCATTGGAGACAGTTCAGAGACAATTCATTAGGTTAATTCCAGAGATGAGGGGGTTGACTTATGAGGAAAGGTTGAGCAGGCTGAGCCTATGGAATTTAGAAGAATGAGAGGTGATCTTATTGAAACATATAAGATACTGAGGGGGCATGACAAGGTAGGTGCAGAGAGGATGTTTCCCCTTGTGGGGAAATCTACAATGCAGGGGCACAGTTTTAGAATAAAGGGTCGCCCTTTTAGAACTGAGATGAGGAGGAATTTCTTCTCTCAGAGGGTCGTAAATCTGTGGAATTCTCTGCCCCAGAGAGCTGTGGAGGCTGGGTCATTAAATACATTTAAGGTGGAGATAGACAAATGTTTGCAAGATAAGGGAGTGAAGGGTTATGGGGAGCGGGCTGGGAAGTGACTTTGAGCCCAAGATCAGCCATGATCTTATTGAATGGCGGAGCAGGCTCGAGGGTCAAGTGGCCTATTCCTGCTCCTATTGCTTATGTTCTTATGTTCTTAAAGTTGACAGTCCTCTTAATATATGGAAATTAATTTAATGTAGCAGTAAAAGGATTACAATTCCATCATTCATTAAAGATCTAAAATTTGCATATTTACTCTTTAACTCACCCCATTGTTTGGATCAAAGTTTCAAAAATTTATTATTGCAATTTGAGAAGGCACTTTGTCCTAGTTTGATCTCTGTTACATAAACACATTAATAGAGGAAGTATATAAATGTAGGCTTAATGGATATTTTTAAAATCATTCTTCCAGAGATAATCCTTTCCAGGCTTTTTGAATGCTGCAAATTCAAACCCATCATCAATCTATAACTGCAGCTTTCCGTTTTGAACAATCTAAGTTGCTTTTATGCTATGCACTCTGTGTTTAAAATATAAATGTCTCACCGACTCATCAAAAATTTACTATCCTTGAATTTAGGACTTTTGAGGTTAGTGAAACGTATTGGCTGACCTTTAAAAATGCCATTTGATGACCGAGCTGTGAATGGGAACCCAGCATGTGAGGGACTGTGGGTCAGCATCACTTTGTGAGAGTGCTCGATGGCATGCCAAGATGTCGTACCATTCTGCAGTAGATTAGTTCAATCATTTTTAAGTCAATAATTTTGTTTTTAATTTTACAGTACCAGATTTACTTTGTTGTAAGTTACATATCGGTAATTAATTTTAGTTTTTAAAAAATTACTCTAATTTAAATGTTTCTGGCATTTTAGAATTAAGCAGATTTATGCACTGCATTCAAAAATACAGAACTGTTAATGCAATGATGAAAATTAATTTAAGCTGCATTTTTTTACCTCTCGTTTTTATTTTTCTATAGAAACATTGCAGTGAATAAACACACTTCACACTGCATCTAAAGAGTCATTTAATAGCATTGATTTTGCTGTGTTATTGATTCAGCTGACATAATGATTTATAATTTAGCAAAACAATGAAAAATCAAATAAGGCAGTTGTATCAACTGTGCAGACCATACATAAGCACGTTGTATTGAGTGCTTAATGTTTCTGGTGTCTAAAGTTTATAACATTCAGGTTCAACCCTGGTACAGCTCATTAGCTAACAAAGTACTTCATAGTCAATATCTTAAATAAAAACAAAACCTCTTTTCATGTAGTAAAAATGTAAGCAAAGGAAGATGCTGCTATTTAATTGGAATCTGTAATAGAGTTCAGTAGCTCAAACACAATAGACTCAAAAAATGTAGATGTGAAACAAATCTTTCAGAGGTTTACAAAAGCAAAATACCGCGGATGCTCAATCCACGGCACCCTGGTCCACTCCTGAATCATCCCCAACACCCCCTCCCCTTCCCATGGCACCTTCCCCTGCAAGCGCAGGAGATGCAACACCTGCCCTTTAACTCCTCCCTTCCCACTGTCCAGGATGCCAAACACTCCTTCCAGGTGAAACAGCGATTTACTTGTACTTCTTGCAGTTTAGTATACTGTATTCGCTGCTCACGGTGCGGTCTCCTCTACATTAGGGAAACCAAACACAGATTGGGTGACCGCTTTGCAGAACACCTCCGTTCAGACCGTAAGCGTGACCCCGAGCTTCCAGTCGTCTGTCACTTTAATTCTCCATTCCACTCCCACTCTGACCTCTCTGTCCTCGGCCTCTTACGCTGTTCCAACAAAGCTCAACGTAAGCTCGAAGAACAGCACCTCATCTTTCGATTAGGCACTTTACAGCCTCCTGGATTCAACATCAAGTTCAACAATTTCAAACCATAACCTCTGCCCCTATTTTTTCAGATGGCAACTGTTGATGATTCTGCTATTCCCATTTACACCTCTTCTAGACTCACCTTTTGTTTCTTTACTTGTCCCATTACCATCTCTTTTTGCTTTGCACCATCATCCCTTTTGTCATTTAATCACTCCTGCCTTCCACCCTATCACAGACCTTCCCTTTTGTTCTTTCCTCCCCTTCTCTTTCTCTGCCCCTGCACTTGCTTAAAACCTGTTACATCTCTAACTTTTTCTAGTTCTGATGAAAGGTCAGCGACCTGAAACGTTAACTGTTTCTCTCTCCTCAGATGCTGCCTGACCTGCAGAGTATTTCCAGCATTTTCTTTCAGAGGTTTAATTAGCCTGTAACAAATAAAGTGCTATGTTTGGAAAGAACTGTGAAAGAAGGTGTTTGATTAGAAGAAAAACACTCAGTTGCCTAAGGAAGAGTGTGTTTGAAGACCAAGACCTCAAACCCAGCACCAAGCTCATGGTCTACAGATCAGTAGTGATACCCGCCCTCCTGTATGCTTGAGAGACATGGACCATGTACAGCAGGCACCTCAAAACACTGGAGAGGTACCACCAATGCTGCCTCAACAAGATCCTGCAAATCCATTGGCAGGATAGGCACACCAACGTCAGTGTTGTTGCTCAGGCCAACATCCCCATCATCGAAGCTTTGACCACGCTTGATCAGCTCCGATGGACGGGCCACATCGTCCACATGCCCGATATGAGGTTCCCAAAACAAGCTCTCTACTCGGAGTTCCAACACGGCAAGAGAGCCCCAGGTAGTCAGAGGAAACCTTTCCAGGACACCCTCAAAGCCTCCTTGAAAAAGTGCAACATCCCCACCAACACCTGTGAATCCCTGGCCCAAGACCACACAAATTGGAGGAGAAGCATCCGGAAAGGCGCCGAACACCTCGAGTCTCTTCGCCAGGAGCAAGAGGAAGCCAAGCACAAACAGCAGAAGGAGCGCACGTCAACACAAGCACCCCACCCACCCGTCCCTTCAACCACTATCTGCCCCACCTGTGACAGAGACTGTAGGTCCCGCATTGGACTCATCAGTCACCTGAGAACTCATTTTTAGTGCGGAAACAAGTCATCCTCGGTTCTGAGGGACTGCCTAAGAGAGAAGGGTGCGAGATAGCTGGTTTCTGGCTTGCAGTCCCACCCCCAGCTGCTTCCGCTCCACAGACGTGATTTTCCCTTGATTGACCTTGTTAGGCCCGCCCTGCAGGCTTGCCAGCCAATTAACAGGAATCGGGTCTGATGACATCATTTGATGACGCGTCATCTGCTGGTTTCCTTAAAGGGACCACACACAATTTTATTTTGACAGTTGATTTCTCAGTGTTTGACATTGAGCAGCTGAAAACACTGACAATCACTGCACAAAGCTGACCTCTTGCACCCAGGCTCTCCAATTACTCCCTCCGTAGGCTGGAATAGATGGCAGCTGCAGGTGAGGTGACAGAAGTGATCTGTCACTGGTGAGAGAGGTTCTCCCAATAAGGTGGCACTGCACATATAGTTGGATTTAAAAACTTGTAAGCTAAAGAAATCTGTAAATGTTTAAAAAATGCAGTAACCAACATTTTCTTTGCTCTGAAACTCACCATGTGCAACATTGGATCCTTCACACCACTTCTGCAGCTGTCATCTTTCCACAAACATTACAGCAGACTCACAACACACCACACTTACCTGGCATGGTGTCCGGACATCGGGAAACACGAACCAGAAGCGGCAAAATCCCAAAACAGGCTGAAAACTACTGGCAGGTACCTGTTAATAGGCAGGTAATTGCCTTTAATCCACTTCCTGCCACTAGGTGTCGGTTCCATTCACAAATCGGGGACCCGACACTTGGGAAAGCTGTTTGGAGGCTGGTTGACAGCGGGATCGGAACCCGCCATCAATCAAATTGAATTTAATCTCTGACCCGCCTCCAAACCCGCCCTCTGAGCACTGGCAAAATTATGGCCTAAGGTAAGCAAGGGGTACTGTTCATCATGTTGCATTGCTATATTTACTGTGATGATTCTCAATTACTTTACATTGCTATATATACAATGATTCTCAATTACTTTACATTGCTATATATACGGCTGAGTGCCAATTTTGTTACATGTGCAGAAATGCCTATTCTCAGAGGTTGTATGTATCAATTATGTTTGTTTGAAAAGTTTTTGAAGAGTGTTGTGTTGACCTAAAATTAACTACTACCTTGGCACATTCCCTTCATTACAACAGTTATTACTGTTCAAAAGTATGTCTTTGTGCGTAAAGCGCTTTGGGACATCCTGAGGTTGTGAAAGAGGCCATATGAATGTACATTATTTCTTTACTTTCTATAAGTCGAGCACAAAAGAGAGTTGAGAATATTTCCACAAGAAGCATTACAACAGGTTCAAAGGGTAGTCCTGCTTATTAGTAGTTTAGGAATATTGTTCACTTAAAATCTTCCTGCATAGCTAGAACTGACTACACAAAAGTATTCATTTAGTTAGCAAAATACCAAACAAATCTTTCTATCAGAGTAGATGAAATGTCATTGTTGTGCAGCCTTTACACCTCCCTAAAAATTACATGTCAAGCAATAAATTCTATTCCTTCCTTTACAGTAGAAGATAGCATTCAACAGGTGCCAGGGCTGGCGATGGTACTGCAAGTGGTTTTCTCGGGTGCACCGAAAACACACCTCTTACTACAAGTTCTGGACGATAGGGATTATATGGAACAGATCAGACTTGGACACCCATTTGAGCTCAACTGTATTGTGTTTAATAGGAGTAACAATAACACTTGTAACAGTACGAAACAATACAACCCTGGCTTGTCCAACAAGCCATACAGTGCTAAATTACCATGGTCTAATAAAAGAACCCTCCCGTGAAATAAACTAACACAGGACCCCAGCACTAAACCCCTCTATGGTTTGGTTGGAACTTACAATCACCCCCTCACACAGCTAAGTGGTCTTGTGGATGTGTAGGCGCAGGCAATATGCTCACCCCAATTGCCCGTTGTCTTGCTTGCAGCTTCTTCCTGTACGTCTCGCTCCTGGTTCCGTGCCGCCGATGCAGTATTAAAGTTCCAGTTTGAGTCGAAGTCTGTTGATGAGGGATGAAGAGCAGCGCTCTGCTTCTGGTGATGTTCCGTCGAGCCGAGCCCCACTCGGGAGACTCGCTGTAGACTGATGCCAAGGAGAAGAAGAAGAAGCAGCAACCCCTGAATGACTCCTGATATACCCAAAACCCATCGCCTTTTTCTCCTACCAATACTGATCGATGTATTGACTCAAGTGATCTGTCTGGACCCCCCTGTGGCCTGGAGTGACTCATGGCCTTTGAAATCTTTGTGAAAAATGACATTCGATGTCTGCCGTTTCCTGAGTTGATGGCCCCCATTAGCAGGTAATGGGTTTCAATCTCAAACTGGCTTATCTTCTGGAAGACAATGGCCTGGCCATCTCCTGCCTTCCACCAGTTTCGGTTGGGACTGTGTTTTATTGATACCTCTCGGGGTATTGTTCCCAGTAATCATGTTAGATGGAGATGACATCAGTGTGAGATGGCCGTTTGCATATGAATGCACCTTAGTCAGGTTAGCCTGGCTGGCAATCTTTTTCCTTAAACCACTCCCACAAGCTTGCCCAACAGTACAGTTCTTTCTTGGGGTATTGGATATAAAATATGATGTCATAGGTTGAGTGAACATCCGGGGTAGAAATTGGTATGCACATACCCAATTTCTGGGCACAAAATCAGGGTTAGGGGAACCAATTTTGGGTGGCAGCATCCCACACCCGATCCCTTGTGTAGAAGGTGCCAGGGTAATGACATAATGGAGCAGGTGCACAGCTCTTGGAAATAGAGGAGGATCAGCCAGAAGTCATGTTTCATGTCAGTACCAATGACTTAGGGAAGAATATGATTCAGGTCCTTTAAAGAAAGTTCCAGGAATTAGGAGGTAGGTTAAGAACTAAGGGCTAGATTTTCAGTTGCTTGCGCCAGCAGTTAGCGCCTTAAGAGAAGTGATTTTCGGGCGCTATGCGTGTAGCGCCCGGGCGCAGCGCAGTTTGCGCCCCGCCCCAAATTAAGTTGCCCGTTAGCGCTGGCGCAAAGTTTAGCGGCCGCCCGGATGCGCGCGCAGAAAATGACATCACATCCTCGTGCAACGCCCTTTGGCCGCCCCGAATCCAAACTTCAGTCGGAGCGCCCCATTGTGCGGCTGGCGTCCAGAGCGTTTGTAAAATGGAACGCAACACACCCTGGGGAGCGCAAATTAAAGGGCACTCCTCATGCACTATAAACGGCAGTCTGCATGTGTTGTGTGGAAGGATCCAGTGTGTTGTTGTGAACGGTGTATTTATGTTTCCGGCCACCACCACCACCACCTCCTCCTCCTCCTCCTCCTCCTCCTCCTCCTCTTTTGAAAAGAACACATGCACCCTTCCCCCTTCCCCTTTAAGAGCTCACTGGCACCAGAGTGTCTGCCGTGCGCTGCGCCCGAGCTCGGGCGTTGCGCTCTGCACCGCCGGCTTAGCGCCTAAAGATAGTAGTGGAACGCCTCTTTTAGCGCTCCACCAACCTCTTAGGGCGAAGCCACTGTCCTAGAAATTGGGTTTTGGCTTAGCCAGGGCTTTAGCGCCGGAAGTTAGTGCCGGCGCTAAGTCCCCCTGCGCGCGCCAAAAATTCAGTAGCGCCGCGCCCAAACGGCTGCCGGCGCTACTGAAGGGTCTTAGCGCCTGGAAAAGGGCACTAACTGCCATTTAGCGCCGCAATTCCGGCGCTGCGGCACCCGATGCGGTGCGGCAGGCTGGGGAAGTGCAGGCCTCCTCCTTCCGTTAAGGAGGAGCTGCCTGCACCCGGCCGCGGCCCGCGCAAATCTGTTTAAAAATGAGCCCGGCACCTCGGACAAGTGCCGGGCTTGCATCTGTTCCGGGGGGGGGGGGGGGGAGAAGTCCGGGGAGGGAGCTGCGGGCAGGCGGCCGGCGGGAAAGCGGCCGGCCGCCGCGGGGCCTTTAATGTGCCGGCGCAAACACATGTTGGACTCTGTTGCCAGAGTCTTAGTTGCGGCTGCCACGGGCGAGGCGGCCGCAACTGAATTTCGGCGCTGGGGCCCGTCGGCATGGCAACCGGGACGCTGCGCACACCGATGACGTCATCGGTGCCGGCGCAGCGCTACCGGTGCAACGCCGCTTTAGGGCCCCAGGGAATTTTTCAACTGGCCATAACTCTGGCGCTAGTCCCTCTAGCGCCTCAAAAGCGGCGCTAAGGCTAGTGAATTTCTAGGCCACTGAATTTCCAGCAACGGGGCGCTACTTTGGGGCGGGCGCTAACTTCGGGCGGGCGCTAAGGTTAGCGCCCCAAAACTGTCTATACTGAAAATCTAGCCCTAAATATTTAAATGGAGAAATGGTCTAAACAATCTCCTTTTTGTTTGAACTGAGGAATAGCAAGGTTGTGGTTACACTGGGAGGATTATACTGTAGACTGTTGAACCGTGGATAGGAAATCAAGGAGTAAGTTTATATACAGAGAAGCATGTAATAACAATACAGTTATAATTGTAGGAGATTTTAGTAATCCAAAATAGACTGGGATAAGAAATATGTTTGTATTGTGATATGGGAATATTTTGCAAATTTGTTCAGGACAGTTTCCTCAACAAAATATATTGCTCATCCAACAAGGAAAGAAGCATTACTTAACCTAGTAGGTGACTTAAAAGTCAGGAGCCATTTGGCAAAGCAATGATCACAATATAATTCAACTTGGTGTAGAAATAGAAAAAGGGAATTAGAAGACTTTGCTGGACAAAAAGCAAATTGTAATGAGATAAAAAGGGACCTTGTCCAGATTAAATGGAAAAAATTGAACCATACATCAACAGTAAGAAATATTTAAACAGGATATGGGAAGGGTACAAACCAAATACATTGCAATAAATCAAAAAAAAATGAGTATACTGAAAGCTGGGTGGATGAAACAGGAGATTAGATCAAGGATTTGATTTTAACCGGAGATTTTTCTGAGCAGGTGGGGGGGATGGGCGGGGAGGTGAGGGCTGGTGGGGGAGGGGGAGGGCGCAACATACTTGGTGGCCTAATTTTCAGGCCCAGGATATTTCAACTCCCAAATTTCATTAAATGCTGCCGGTCTAATTCCCACCCATTCCAGGTGGGAAGAGAATGTAGAGTGGCTGCCAGCAGGTGGTGATCGGGCGGCCTTTGCACTCCCTCCAGCTTCCAGGTAACTGGTGAGAAGGGGGTTTCGGGAAGGTCTTGCAGGGAGGAAAGGGGGAAAATCTGGGGCTGGGGAGGCCGTGACTTTCCTCCTGCTCCTCCTAGCCTCATTAAGGCAATTTGTTCACTTTCATGGAGGGCGTCATTGTCCTTGCAACCAGCCACCGACCAGCTTCAGCCGATCAAACAACAACAACAACAACAACAACTTGTATTTATATAGTGCAAAAAAAATTGAGTATTTTAAGACGAAAGAATTGCTCAGGAAGGCTGCGGCAGCTTCCCCGCTCAGGCCACAGTTAAATGGCATTAGGGTCCTATTGACATCATAGGACCCCAATTCGCATCAGTGCCTGATTCCGGTGGGTGCCTCATCCACTGCCAAAGCCAACAGTTTTAAAATCAGAGAATGAAGTGGGAAATGGACTGCTCTCCCACTCGCTCCTATCGATTGAGAAGGCTTTAAATTCCCCACCGAATTTGAGACTAAAGAAGAAGCATTTTGTGCCTACAGGGCAGATAATGAAAAGAGAAACTGGGACAAATATAAAGAAAATAGATAAGTTGCAAAAAGTACAATGGGAAACACTAGGGCCTAGAAATTCAGTGGGCCTTGCGCCCACTTAGCGCCTAAAGAGGTCTTTTGCGCCGGCGGGGTGGTAGCGCGGAAATTGAGTGCAGCGGTATTGGCGGCGGTAGCCGTTAGCGCTGCGCCGGGACCGATGACGTCATCGGTGTGCGCAGGGGCCCGTAACGCCCCGAAACCGCGCCGATCCCCATCTTTATTTGCGCCCGCCTCCTCCGAAGCGGGCGCAAACAGCGAACAGAAAACGGGGCCGTCCTGCTGCCATAGTGGGGCGCTTTAAAGCTGAAGGTGCGGCCGGCCGCTTTTTCGGCGGCCGCCTGGCCGCACCTCCTTCCCCGGCCTCCTCCACCCCCCCGCAGCATTGCCGGCTGGTTTCCGTGGAGCCCGGCACTTCTCCGTTGTGCCGGGCTCTTTTGCCGGCACTCGCGATCGGGGATCCGGCCGCTGCAGGCACCTCCCCCTTAAGAGTAGGAGGAGGCCTGCAGTACCGCAGCCTGCCGCACCGCATCGGGTGGCGCTGCGGCAACTAGCACGCCGATATTCAGTTGCAGCGCCCCAAACGGAGGCGGGCACACCCTGGTATAGCGCCCGCTTCCGAATTGGGGCGCAGAAGACGAATATACGGCGTGCGCTAATGCCTCCCCGCCCAGCGCTAACTTTTGGGCGCGAGCGAGCTGCCCGCGCCCAAGTGAATTTCTAGGCCAATGAGAGTAAATTAGCACAAAACATGAAGGGCTATAAAAGGCTTTCTAGAGGTAGATTAATGGTAAGAGCATACTCAAGACTACAAAGTACACAAAGGAGGTAACCTTGCATTTGATAGTGAGATAATTTGTTGTTTTAGTTTTAAAAATGAATATGCAATGGCAAAGTAGTAATTTTTCCAATTATTGGTACTTTAAAGGTGTGTACCCTAATCCTGAAGCCTTCTGTTTCTCTTATAATAAGTGGTATAAAAACTATTCTCCCAGATTAAACATTGTTCTGAGGTTTTTTGGCCCCAGTTGTTTTCTCTTCACCATGAATGTCCAGTCCCTCTACTCCTCTATCCCTCACAAAGAATTTCTCCATACTCCCTGCTTTTAACTTGAGCAGTGCCCCAACCAGTTCCATTCATTGGACTGGAACTTGCTGGAACAGGGCATCTCAAGGCGTACGCTGTTAGTTCGAATCTTGCCTGCACCCTTCAGCTCAAACATTTTTTGCACCCTAACGTCTGGAAGTGCGAGCTGATAATGGCATCGCGAGGGCATTGGGGCATCCGGGAGCTTAGTGACTGGTGGGTCCCACAGCGTATCTCCTTAAGGATTAAGAAATAAACAGAGGAACAACTGAGAAGGAGAGTCAATTAAAATGTGTGGATTAGAGTCAAATCAGGTACAGAAAGTGAAATTAAGGCTGGAATTTTGCCTACCTCGGCAGGTCCGGTGCAGGCGGTGCCCACGGCGGGTTGCGAACCCGCTGCTGGCTCCATCCCACTGCTGAAAATGAATTTACCTTAATAGGTCCTATTAAGCCCGCCCAGCACGTTACCTGGCCCAATTAAATGGAACGGGTCTGGTAACATCATTCATGACTCATTTTCAGCTGGGATCTTTAAAAGGACCATGGCCACATTAGATTTGACATTTAATCTAACATAGTGCTATCAGTGTACACCAACATTGGAGTGCTGCAAACACTGACATTGATTGCACAGAGGCTAAGGGCTGCACCCAGGTTCTCCGATGACTCCCTCCATATGCTTATGGAGGGAGTCAGAGCATGCAGGGAGGTCCTCTTCCCTTCCAATAGGCAGAAGAGACCTCCCCAGGAGACCAAAACAGCCTGGTTGAACATTGCAGAGGAGGTCACAAGCAGGGATGTGTTCAGGAGGACCTGGGTGCAGTGCCACAAAAGTTTCAATGATCTCAGTAGATCACAAAACATTAGTACAAACCACACTCAACCTCATCCTGCTGTGCCTCTCATCACATCCCTATCACTCTGCCTTCCCTACCCTACTCCTGCACATCCTTACTCATGCAACATACCTTGCACCTCCACCCTTCCCTCTCTCTCTATCTACTGATCACATCCCCATCTCACTAGCCACCCCTCACACTCACCCTCATCCTCATGCAATCATACCAACTAACAACACAAAAGGGTAGCCACTTGGGTGTTTTATCCAATGTTTATGTAAAGTTTCTGTTAATGTGGTGTCAAACCTAAAAATCTTTATTTTCAACACTTTGCATTCTTGGACAGATCTGTGTGCACCTTTGGAAGTGGCTTAGTGAGTTGCAATGAATGGTGAGACATAACAGTACCTCCCGCAATGCTGATGAGTGTGAAAGGAATGGCTTGGACATTGTAGGGATGCTTTATGGTGTTGGTGTGGAGTGGTGCCAACCTGGCACATCATGTGGCAGCCTATGGGTGTACAGCATAAAGTTAAGTAAATCTGGCCATGGTGAGGCCATCCCTGGCCTCCCGGGCAGCAATGTGCTCAGGTGATGATGGCCTCTGTCCTGTGCAGCACCAGGTGTTTGCGGAGAAGGTTGGTGTTGTTGTTAGTGCTGCTGGTGTGCCTGGTGCTGATGGTGGTGGCTCATCATGATCCAATTCTGAGTACCAAGGTCGTCATGGTCCGATTCTGAGGACCAAGGTGAGACAGTATAAATGACACCCATGTTGATGGAATAGATGGCAGGTGAAGTACAGTTGACGGAAGCATTATGTCAATGGTGAGAGAGTTCTTCCAATGAGGTGAGACTGGATGGAAACTTTGCTGGAAAGACTTGCAGCCTGCAGAATCTGTGCTGGAAATAGACTGAGCAACAGCTTCTGCCTGAGGACAGTGATCATCTGTCAGGTGGAAGCTTTTACTGTATGTAATACCCACTGGAAATGTTATGTACGCTAAGTATGGTTATCAATCTTTAACTTAGACACTGTATTATCATTGTTATAAATCCCTGGGTTAAAGTTGCCCATGTGAAGGTACGGCAAGAACTTTTAAGGACACAATGTGACTAAGAGCAGACTTTCCATAATTCTGCACCAGTATCAACTGTTGCAGACAGTGAGGCTGCGCAGTCTCCAGGCAGAAACCCCAGGAGGAAGGGGTGGAGTCGGGGTTTTCGAGCGGGAAAAAGGAGCGACTGGAAGAGAAGAGGGCAGGAGCTCTGAAAAGAGGGCTCAGGAGGCAAATGGCTGCCGCATCCCGTCCCGGGCTTCCAAACTCGGCCGCCGCCCTTCGTATTAGTAGCTCTGCATCCAGAACTCAAAGTGGGATTCAGTGATCGTGAAGAGAATTCAACGAAGGGGTTCGGAGTCGTAAGTCTTGCAGACATTATACATACCATGAGCTCCAACTTAAGCGCGCCAACGAAAGAGTGCACTCGAATTTGGACACAGGGACAGATTCCCCTTTGAATCCATGTAAATGGAGAATGTATGTTTATTATGTCTAGATTCATTCTAATGTATGCAAATGTCTAATTTAGTTCATTGACCTGTAATCTTCTTATACTGTCTGACGTTAAAACTATAAAGTAAGATAATTAGAATTAAGCCATTGTAGTAGTGATCTCCTTACTGGACTATAGAATACTGTCTACAACAGAGACCACATCTCACATATATCTAGAGAACCATAAAGGGGTTACATGTACATTTGATGCTGTCAAGTAATCAGCTGGAGTAATGGCCGCTGAACTTCCCGAGCAGCGTGGTTGCCGTGACCAGTGAGTTAAATTTAAAAAGTACGTTAAAAAAGCCTGTTAAGGGTCTGACAACTAGCTGTTAATCATCTCAATTGGGTTGCCCGCTGCTGCTGGTCGGGTCAGCTCCGCGATGACAGATGTGCCTGGGGGAAAGGCATGTGGGGGCGGGATGACAGCGGGTTCCCGACCTGCTGTCAAAAATAACAACTTTTCCACCCGACCCACCACATAGAAACATAGAAACATAGAAGATAGGAGCAGGAGTAGGCCATTCAGCCTCTCGAGCCTGTTCCGCCATTTAATGAGATCGTGGCTGATCATCCAAATCCAGTACCCTGTCCCTGCTTTCTCCCCATATCCCTTGATCCCTTTAGCCTTAAGAAATATATCTAACTCCTTCTTGAATATATTTAATGAATTGGCCTCAACTGCCTTGTGTGGTAGAGAATTCCACAGGTTCACAACTTTCTGGGTGAAGAAATTCCTCCTCATTTCAGTCCTAAATGGCTTACCCCTTATCCTTAGATCGCGCCCGCTACCTCCCCGAAAATTCCGGCCAACGGGAGGGAAAGGAAGATTGCATTAAGAGAGAGAGAAGAAGGTGACAGAAAGGAAAAGAAAAAAAAGTTTAATTTAAAATTTGACATTTTTTAAACCTCCAACAACAATTCACTACCTGAAGGAATGAGAGTTCACAGTTTAAATTGCTCCTCTCTAGGTCAGAGGTTGATTTGCAGTCATTAACAATTATTACACCATTAGAAAGGTATTTACGCTATTAATTATTAGACTTAGCCTTCTGCAGTGAGTTTAATGGACAATTAATGTGAAAATCCAGCAAGTTCTTAAAAATAACCGGGAGGCTAAAGACGACATGCTGTTTGTGCAAAGCAAATGGCGGAGCACCATAAATCAACCAACAAGTTCTGGAGATTCACAACTCATGGCTTATCTCTATATCCTCTGAATTTGCTGGCCGATTTGTACATTAATAACGGCATATATTGTTGACACACCATTATTTTTTCAGCAAGTTCTGGCTCGTTAATACCCTCCGTTAGGCTGAACTTGCGTTCATTCTCAACAGTTTCTCTTAACTGCACTCACGCTCTCTAGATAAAAGTTGTCACTATGTGAACTTACATAAATTCCTGTAATGCTGTATTTTTGAAAATGCTTCTTTCTTTAAACCTATTTGAACTCTCCCTCCATTACATTGATGGTTGTGTGGATGCTGCTTTCTGCACTCACTCTAATCTAGAGAATTTCCGTCCCATTTCAACCTGTTCTGTTAGTCTGTTTCTGACTTTCCCTTCCTGGGCTTCTCTCTCCACCTCTGGCAATGGGATTCCCACTAATATCTATTACAAGCGCAACACTCCCACAAATTCATGGCTTCTTCTTCTTCTTCTTAGGCAGTCCCTCGGAAACGAGGATGACTTGCTTCCACATTAAAAATTAGTTCTCAGGTGACTGAGGAGTCCAATGCGGGACCTACAGCCTCTGTCACAGGTGGGGCAGACGGTGGTTGAAGGGGCAGGTGGGTGGGGTGCTTGGGTTGGTGTGCGCTCCTTGCGCTGCCTGCGCTTGGCTTCCGCTTGCTCCCGGCGAAGAGACTCGAGGTGCTTGGCGCCTTCCCGGATGCTTCTCCTCCACTTTGTGCGGTCTTGGTCCAGGGATTCCCAGGTGTCGGTGGGGATGTTACACTTTTTCAAGGAGGCTTTGAGGGTGTCCTTGAAGCGTTTCCTCTGCCCACCTGGGGCTCTCTTGCCATGCCGGAGTTCCGAGTAGAGCGCTTGTTTTGGGAGTCTCGTATTGGGCATGCGGACAATGTGGCCCATCCATCGGAGCTGATTGAGCGTGGTCAGAGCTTCGATGCTGGGGATGTTGGCCTGAGCAAGAACACTGACGTTGGTGCACCTATCCTGCCAATGGATTTGCAGGATCTTGCGGAGGCAGCGTTGGTGGTACCTCTCCAGTGCTTTGACATGGCTACCCTCCTTCCTACAAAGGTTCCATCATTTTCTCCCCAGCTTCTCCCATGTATCTGCTCTGATGACTGAATTTTTTGCACCACCCTTTTGAAATGTCCTTTTTTCTTTGCTAAGCTTCTCCCTTATCAGTGGTTGACAGGACCCATGTAATAAAGATTGCCACACCTGTGGAACCGTGCGCCAGCAAGATTCAGTGAAGGAGAGGAGAAAATTAGGAAAAAAGGAGATTCCACTTCTAGCAGAAATTGTCCTTCTTGATGGGATTAAAGTGTAATCTTCAATATTGATGCAGGAAAGGAAAGGGGTCACCTGAGCCATTCTTTTCATGAGCACCACTGCAACAGATTACACTGCCTTCCCAGAAAAATATTTCAGCACAAGTTATGATTTTCTAAGCCCTATTGATCGGATGATTTTCCATTTGCTTGCCTTTTTGCAGATTAATACAGAGACCATTCATCATAAATCCAATGACTGACTATAACCACAAGTTTCATATTTTCCATTCTTCAAAAGAAAAATATTTTACACTGAGATCGATTTACTGTTTTATAAGTAAGATGCATGAATTTTGCTATTGTCAGTGCCATAATAAGTGTCATAACATGCAGTATTGTGAGTTTTTAATTGGAATTGCTTTATACTTGTCACAAAAAGTGCCCTTTGGGAAATGTAAAGTATACTTTCTGTTCCCTGTGCTGAAGTGCCAGCATTTTCTGGGTCAGTACTATGAGCTATTCACAATGAGCTCTCAATCCACATAGCCAAACATTGGGGGCGGAGGGAGAAACAGAAGGAAATTGTGCATCTAACAGTTCTCAAAACCTAAAGGTAAGTTGCCAAAATTGGGGATAAATTGTGCCTGTAAATATTTGACACGTCTCCACAAAGACTGTATAGGGCAGGGAAAGGGGATGGCAAAATAATTGTAACAGCCGGAAAAAGAGTCTATGGGAAAGTGATGGAGTGGAAGCCAAAGCCCCTGTTTGAAGGCTAGTGCATGAGGTGTGTGTGAGAGGAGGGGTGCCCTGCTTCACACTCCAGAATACTTTCCCCAGAGGACAGCAGTGCAGCATGCCTGGCAGGAGCTGGTGGCCAGGGTGAGTGCTCTATTCAGTACCCCCAGGACCCATAAACAGACGTGAGAGTTGATGACATACCTTAATGAAGCAAGCTGTCTCCACAACATAACTTTATCCTTCTTCCCCTTCAGTTTCCTCTGACCCCATCACTCCTTGCAATCTCAGCCTTTGCCGTGTTTTCACTATCCCCTCTGACCTCCCCCTCTCTGACCCCGAATGATCAGTCCTCAGCAAAGGCCTCGAGGGAGACATTCATTATAGCCCAGGAATGGGCGGTAACTATTGAAAAGTTTAAGAGGTAACGTCAGGCACTAATGCTTCAGACTGCACGCAAAATTCAGTCTCATTGCACGAAGAAAGGATTGGAGCGCTAAATCAAGCGCTAATGGCCTAGCTCAGTGGCATTAAACTCAAAGCACCGACCAATATCAGGTGCAGTCTAATCACAAGTCCTCATTGCCACAGGCTCTTTCTAGTTCTTAAAGGGGAGGTTCATTGATCCTGCAGAAGCTCATTCTCAGCATTGCTGGCTGTGCAGTCATCTCAGCCAGCAGCAGCTGGTTAAGGAGAAGGAGCCAGACGACTCAAGCAGCCGCAATGATGGCAGATCCATGCCCCAGAGAGAGAGCCTGTAGATTCTGCGACCATGCATTGGAGGCGTTGGTGTTCGCTGTGGAGAGACGGAGGGCGGTGCTCTACCCGGCAAGTGGCAGGAGGCCCTCGCCATAAGTCTTCCGCACCATGCGGAGGGAGGTAGCGCAGCATGCCTCGGGCAACACTGTGGTCCCCAGGACCCACACACAGTGCAGGAAGAAATTTATCGACCTCACTCGGGTGGTCAGGGTGAGTCAATGCTTCAACAATGGCTACATACCACCGTCTGAACCACAGTCTGCAGACACTGCCCAAAACACCACACCCCCCCGCACTCACCCTCCAACAATCTCTACCTACCAGCACTCCCACCCACATCTCACACCTTGCACGCAATGATAGTTATTCAACTATGGCAGGCACATCACGCAAACACATTGCTCCACACTCACTCACACACTTTCCTTTCTCTTGCAGGCCAAGGTGGCTCACAATAGGAGGGAGCAGAAGTTCACAGGCGGGGGACAAGCCGACACCCAACCACTGTCTGAGCTGGAGACTCGAGTGCTGCAGATTATTGGGTGCCAGGTGGTGGCTGCCGTGGCCACCGGCGATGTTGATCTCCCTTGGGGACAACAATGGTATGTTCATCCCTACTCCTTCTCATATCCCACTTCCCCCTCACCCATGTCTCACCCGCAGGCACCAGCTCAGATATTGGCACTATGTGTTCTTTAGAGGCTAGTATCGTAGCGAGATCTGCACAGGGTGAGGGACCAGGGACGAGTGGGCTGCAGCAAGGCCAGGAGGAAATGGTAGCTCGGGAGCCAGCTCCCTGGAGGGCGAGTTCGCACGCAAGTTCTGCTGCACAGGACTCAGATGAGGAGATCGATGGGGAAGCCTTTAGAAGAAGGATGATGGGCATGCAAACGGAGATGATAGGTGCAATGGCAAGGGTGCCAAAGAGCCTCTCGGCAATGGTAAGGAGCGTGGAGGAGTCCACCTGCAACATTGCACAGAGCTCTGCACACACCATGGAGCCCATCATTTGCAGTCTGCAAAGGATGGTAGACTCCCAGAGAGACCGTGGTGACCCACACCTGATGCCGCGTGTGATGGGCGATCTCACAGCTTCCATTGCAACACAGGCAGAAGCGACGTAACGTATTACTGCTGTAATACAGTCTATGCTTTGTGATATGCAATCTCAGACTGCTCTCATGCAGTCTCAGCTTGATGCCATGCAAGCTCTAACTGCTGCCATCGTGGCTGGGTCGATCACCATCTACTGGAGTTTTCACGGTGTCGCAGCAGGCCAGCAATCTGTGCTCCAACAGATTGCTAGGGATGCTGAGGTGCTGCCCCGGGGGAGTGGCAGTGGGTCAGTGGAGTAGGAAGCTGCTGTCTTCTCTCAGGATGACAGCATTTCTGTTCCCACCACTGGCACTCCACCATTGTCCTTGTCGCTGCCTGTCATCCAGCCAGCCCAGACTGCTGCCGCCCATGCTGATGTGGTGCAGTCTACAGCCGGGCCTTCCAGGCCCAGAGCTGGTCGAGGGCATCCTGCAAGGCCATCTGAAGTCTCGCGCACGGACACTCAGCAGCCTTCCGCCTGCCGTGCTGCAGCCATTGGGCCAACACTTCGTAGGAGCATTAGAGTAGGCAAAGTGTAGGGGGTTTTGCTACTTGCTTTGGTCAGTCAGTTATGTCTCCGGCTGCCTTACCTCTGAGCGGTTCGGATCGCTCACCCCTTAGTTCTGATCCCCGGACTTATTGGCAGATAGCGATATAGACAAACGAGCAGACCAGTGGTTTGGTACAAAGAAAACCAAAATTTATTAACAGAGAAAATAAGATAACAATACTATACAAAAGGATGATATGAATGCAGTACACTTACACTTAACAGGGGAGGAGAAACGGCACATCAAGGGAAAATGGCTAAAATGACAATTCAGCAATCCCCTTAACTCCCACCCTCTACACCTAGCTAGATTATCTTGCGATGGGTCAGAAGTATAATGCTCACCGGTCTGAGATGTTGAAAGAAAAGCCTTGCCCCTTTGCCCTGTTGCCTGCCGATGTCACGTGGTCATGCTGTTGCACAGACTTCACCGTCCAGGTAGAGATACCCCAGTAATTAAAAGGTCTCTGACAGGGTATCCTACCTCTCTGGACCGGCTCTCCTTCGATGGTCTTCTTCCTTGGTTGATGGCGAGGCAGGGTGCAGGAGGCAAGGCGAGAGAGGGAATGGCTTCTCGAGAGGCTAGTTATACCCCCCTCGGTAGCCCTTATCTCTACGCTCAATCAGCTCATTCTTTTGTCTGATTTGAGCGGGTTGGAATTAAACAAAAGGTACCGATCTTGGCCCATCGACTTGGATGGCCGGTAATCGGTTCCTGCCGGTTCTGCAACTGCTCTCCTTTGTCCAACAGGTTCTTTGATGGGGGCCAGCCCAGTCTCGATGGCCCCGCTGATTATTTTGATTGTTTGAGCAAACGCCTTGATGGCCTTTATGCGCAGGTCTGATTGTAATTGGATTTGTCCCCAATGCATATGCAAAAGTCTTGTCTGGTTTTGTGATCTCCTTGCTGCAGACATTGAGATGCACAAGCTGTTAGCTCGCCAGGGTCCGAATTGAAACTGACAGGCTTTCGGTCATGAGGTCTGACCGCAGCCATTCTGTTGTGCCCTGGATTTTAAAACTCAGTCTGACCAGGGTTTCTTTTAAAAACCAAATAAATCTTCGGGGGAGGGGGGGGGTGGAGGAGATGTATGAAATTTTCGAATCCTTCAAAAGGCACAGTAACGAAAGGCACTAAGGGATTGCACAAGGGTGCATAGGTAATGTTGTTGTAAAGATGTGTTCACTGATTATTGATAAATTTATTCATTCAGTTTGGATTATTTTGTGGCGCGTCTCATTTTAGCTTTGCGCTGTGAAATGGCCTGTGACAGGGATGGAATGATGGGGATGTTGTGAGCAACGGGGATCTGGAGTTTAATTTACTGGAACCGCAGTCTGATGAGGCGGTCACGGACACCCCTTCCAGAAGGCCGACTGTGTGGCTGTCTCCTCCCTCTCTCCTGTTCCTCCTCTTCCACCTCCTCATCTTTCTCTTCCTCCTCTCCCTCTTGCTCCTCCTGAGGTGGTCCCAAAGTCCCTGGTGGCAAGGGCTGAGCCCTCGTGATGGCCAAGTTGTGGAGCATGCAGCAGTCCATGACAAAATGGGACATCCGCTCAGCCGAGTACTGGAGGGCTCCTCCCGCGCGGTCAAGGCAGCGGAACCTTTGCTTGAGCATCCTGATGGTCTGCTCGATGATGTTCCTGGTGGCGGCATGGCTCTCATTATATGAGTGCTGGGCAGGAGTGTTGGGGTTGCGGAGGGGGGTCATGAGCCAGGTGGAGAGTGGATAGCCCTTGTCTCTGACCAGCCGGCAGCGAGCTTGATGTGGTGGCTGGAAGAGTGCTGGCACACCGGTCTGATGCAGGATGAAGGCATCGTGGCTGCTGCCAGGATAACGGGCATTCACACTGAGGATTCTCTGTCTGTGGTCGCACACCAACTGCACATTAAGTAAGTGGTAGTCTTTGCGGTTATGAAAGATCTCAGGATTGTTATGCAGTGCCCACAAAGCCCATTGGGTGCAGTCAGTGGTACCCTGTACCATGGGGAAGCTCTCTATCCTGGCAAAGTCACATGCACATTTGTCCTGCTTCTCTCTGGTGATGGGGAAGGAAATGTAATCCCTTCTCCTGGTGTAGAGAGCCTCTGTGACCTCCCGGATGCAACGATGGACAGTGAACTGCGAGATGTTAGCTTGTCTCCTGCTGCAGACTGGAAGGATCCACTGGCGAAGAAATTAAGGACAACGGTGACCTTCATGGCCACTGAGACAGCCATGGTCACCCTGATCTGAGACTCGAGGTCTGGTTGCTGGAGGTAGCAGAGTTCTGTGACCACCTCCTTGCTGAAGCAACACTATCTAATACACTCCTCGCTTAATTGGAGGTAGTAGAAGATCTCTCGGAATACCCTCGGAGGGTAAGGCCTCCTGTTGAGAGCCCTCGTGGCCCTCCTCCTCCCTCTGGCCACATGTTCCATTCTTTCTTGCTGCCTTCGCTCCCTCCGCCGTAGATCCTGGAGGGCGAGGTCGACTGCCAGTACAGTCCCCATTAATGTAACCAAGTGCAGCACTTTGATATGTTGTGAGAATGAATGTAACTAATTGTTAGTGGCCACAACATTCCTGATACTAAACAACCTTCAAATGACTGAATTAATCTGTTGAATAATGTCAAACTGACAAGGAAGCAGTGAAACAACATTAACCTGACAGCTGCGACTCATTACTCATGATCCCTTTAAGTAGCACCCTGGAGCCGGTATCCACCTGCTTTACGCCTCCTCTCCCTGTCACTGTCGGGTCGAGGTGCTAAGGCAGGGGATGACAATGAATTTTGCAGATTTGGTGCCTAGTGAACGTTTCACACTCACTGATGTCACAACCTGCCTGGCATGCCGGATTTGGCATGAGTCATTGGATTTACCTCGCCCCGGTGCTACTGCATCAGTGCCCTGTTAGCACCCCCACCAGGCGTTAACTGAAGATGCTAACCAACTGAATTTCCCCCCCCCTCGTCTTTATTCCCTTACACCCCACTTCAATGAATTTTGAGCTCACCACAACTTTGAGCTCTTCTTCTGTCACCTTCACCTCCGCTCTCACTTCTTTGGCCAGGGATCTTTCCCCCAGCACAGCGGACCCTTTCTCCCATTTTCAGAATTCTTGTTCCACCTGGACACCTCCCTCTGGCCTCTTACCCACTCTAGATATTTTCATTAGGAATTGCCGGTGTGACATCAGTCATCTCAATTTTTCTACTCCGCTCACTCACTCTAATCTACCTCCATCTGAACTTGCAGCACTACATTCTCTCAGATCCAACCCTAACATTGTCATTAAACTTGCTGACATTGGTGGCACTGTTGTTATTTTACGATCTGACCTCTACCTGACCGCCAACTGTCTGACACCTCTTCCTACCTCCCCCTGGACCATGACATCACCACCGACCATCAAGCCATCATTTCCCAGACTGTCACTGACCTCATCTCCTCTGGAGATGCTCCCTCCACAACCTCCAACCTTCACATGGTCCATCTCTGACTCTTCCCTTCCCTTCCTGGACTTTTCTATCTCCATTTCCAGGGATAAGCTGTTGACCAATATCTGCTATAAGCCCACCAACTCCCACAGCTACCTACACTACACTTCCTCCCACCCCGCTTCCTGTAAGGACTCTATTCCATTCTCTCAGTTTCTCCATCTCCGTCACATCTGTTCAGACAATGTCACCTTCCATTCTATATGCCTTCTTGTTCCTCAACCGAGAATTCCCCTCCACCGTGGTTGACAGGACCCTCAACCGTGCCCGTTCCATTTTCTGCTCTTCTGCTCTCATCCCTTCCCCTCCCTCGCTCCCTCCCAGAACCACGATAGGGTTCCCCTCATCCTCACCTTCCACCCCACCAGCCTCCACATTCAAAGGATCATCCTCCACCATTTCCACCATCTCCAGTGTGATGCCACCACCAAACATATCTTCCCCTCCCCTCCCCTTTCAGCCTAGTCCAATGACCCCCAACAACCCCTCCCCTTCCCACAGCACCTTCCTGTGTAAGCACAGGAGATGCAACATCTGCCCTATTACCTCCTCCCTTCCCACCATCCAGGGCCCCAAACACTCCATTCAGGTTAAACAGTGATTTACTGGTACTTCTTTCAATTTACTATACTGTATTCACTGCTCACGATGTGGTCTCCTCTGCATTGGGGAGACCAAATGCAGATTGGATAATCACTTTGCAGAACACCCCCATTCAGTCCGCAAATGTGACCCTGAACTTCTGTTTGCCTGTTATTTTAATTCTCCGCCCTGCTCCCACTCTGACCTCTCTGTCCTTGGCCTGTTGTACTGTTTTACTGAAGCTCAATGGAAGCTCGAGGCCTGGTCTTTAAATCTTCACCCATACTTGGTCATCTTTACTCAATAACACTCGGTCATTTTGTCTGAACTTATAGTTTCCCACCTGATGGGTTTATACTATGGGTCTGTTAATTTCTTCAGCAGGTCCTTTAAGTTTGTAAACTGTACCTGCATCTACGATAAAGGTACCAAACACTAGAAAAGTTATGAACTGAAAGTGGAGTTGAGGTCAAAGATCAGCCATGATCTTATTGAATGGCGGAGCAGGCTCGAGGGGCCGTATAGTGTAGGGTTCTCAAAATTCCCACATTCCCCAAAAGTTGCTAAGAAAGGGACCCTGATTTTGGACAAGTTATTAAAAAGGGTACCCAAAAGAAAATGGCTTCTGAACCTCGTGACAGAAGTCTACAGGATTTTAAAAAGCAAGGCCCTGCAAAAGCAGGTCCATTCAAAGCTTTGAAAAGAAACCTGACATGCACAGACCTGTGAAAGACTTTGTTATTTCTAAAAGCCAGACAGCTAGATAAACACAGAATATGCATTCTTCATCTTGAAACAGATCAACTCAGGATAGACCTAATCTTCAGGCCATTAACTTTTTGCATAAATAATCGGTTACAGTTCGAAGTAGCTACCAAGCCAGGAAAACGCCGATTAAACTTCATAAATGACAAACAACCAGGATATTGAAGCCATTAAGCAAGGAGACAACCGCCCCAAAAGCAGTTAAGGTGAATGACTGTAATCACCTTAGACGAGCCCGCCAAAATTAAACAAAGAACTAGACCTGATTTGGCATGCAGATAAGGGAGGAAAGACCTGTATAATTGTAGGCCCACCAGTAGCCAAGGTCTCTCCTTCTCTGCTCCTTCTCTTCTCTTCTCATCCCACCATAACACCAGGGGCCAAACGCGCAGCACGACAGAAGAAGGCGAGCCATCGGGGCACGGCGAGGAAGAGAGCCAAACAGCAAGATCAATGTCACAGCACGGCGGGGCAGGCTCAACTGAGGACAGCTAGGCCGCAACCGCAGCCTTACACGACCAAGCCAACACCGAAGGCCACCAACCGAGCCCCAGCCGCAATGAAGCCCGATGACCAAACCACCACAAGAAGAACAAAACCCGAAGTTGCCACCCTACAACCTAAGGTATCCAACAAAAGACTTTACTATCCCTATTTCTAGCAAAAGAAAAGGGGACTTACCGGACAAATCCATAACCGCGCCCTTACCGCATCAGCGGACTCAACCCAACTGAGGGACCTTCGCAGTTCCCAAGACTGAGACCACATGGGGACGGCAGGCCCCAAAGGACACAAAGAGCGAACACAAAAACTGCAACCGGCTTAACTGACAGGTTTCAAACTGTCAAGGAAACCCCATTGGTGAGCATAAATCCCTGGCCCTTCTTAGCTCAATCTAGTTAGGTATTGGGGGTGGGACAAGGGTAGGGGGATTATTAATGTGATTGTTCCCTCGTTGTGCCATGTGTTCCCCATTCCCAACTTAGTGTACTTTTATATATCTGTAATTATTCTAGTAATTTCCAGTGTTGTAATTTTGTTGTGCCTTTAATAAAATTACGGTTTTCTTGTACCAAACCAGTTGTCTACTCTAATTCTGTATCGCCGCCTGTACCTAAGTCCGGTATCTAGAACCCAGGGGTGTGGGAGTGATTCGAACCGCTCAGAGGCAGTCAGGAGCAGAGCTGACTGGGCACACGCCAATCCCCTACAGTGGCCTACTCCTGCTCCTAATTCTTATGTTCTTATGTTCTCCCTTCTGGTCTATCATTCTTTCTGGGCTCTCTCCGAAGCAACTGCATTTTTCTTTCTAGTATACTGCCTGAAAATGTCCCTGTGGATGACAATTACAGTGGTTTGCTTCTTTAGCGAATTGTCTGTAATGTTTGTTTGTATGTCTGCATCAATGTCTGCATCAATATCTGGGATGTCCTGGGAATCTCTAGCATCAATCATTGGTTCTCTATTCTTCTGGTTTCTTCACTTACTTTCTATAATCCTGCCTGGGAGTATACTTTGAAGATGCATTTTTTGAGTCTGCTATGGTTTGCCCCACTTTTTCAACTTGCTCTGCCTAATGGCTGCTGCCTGGTTACTGCTGTTTTTTTTATTTGTTGCTGGAATGTGGGCATCACTGGTAAGGCCAGCATTTATTGCCCATCCCCAATTGCCCTTGAGAAGGTGGTGGTGAGCTGCCTTCTTGAACCGCTGCAGTCCGTAATGTTGTTCCCATGCATCTGCTGCTCTTGTTGTTCTAAGAAAAAAAGGAAAGACTTGCATTTATATAGCGCTTTTCACGACCACCGGACGTCCCAAAGCGCTTTACAGCCAATGAAGTACTTTTTGAAGTGTAGTCAATGTTGTAAGGTAGGAATTAAATGGTAGAGGTCATGGGTTTGGGAGGTGCTGTCGAAGAAGCCTTGGTGATTTGCTGCAGTGCATCTTGTAGATGGTACACACTGTAGCCATGGTACGGCAGTGGTGGAGGGAGTGAATGTTTAAGGTGGTGGATGGGGTGCCAATCAAGTGAGCTGCTTTGTCCTGGATGGTGTCAAGCTTCTTGAGTGTTGTTGGAGCTGCACTCATCCAGGCAAGTGGAGAGTATTCCATCACACTCTGTGTGGAGTTTGCACATTCTCCCCGTGTTTGCGTGGGTTTCCTCCGGGTGCTCCGGTTTCCTCCCACAGTCCAAAGATGTGCGGGTTAGGATGATTGGCTATGATAAATTGACCCTTAGTGTTAGGGGGATTAAATATGTGGGGTTACGGGGATAGGGTGGGATATGTGTTGGTGTAGGGGTTACGGGGATCGGGTGGGATATGTGTCGGTGCAGGCTCGATGGGCTGAAATGGCCTCTATCTGCACTGTGGGGTTTCTGTGATTTCTGTGACTCCTGATTTGTGCCTTGTAGATGGTGGAAAGGCTTTGGGGAGTCAGGAGGTGAGATACTCGCCGCAGAATACCCAGCCTCTGACCTGCTCTTGTAGCCACAGTATTTATGTGGCTGGTCCAGTTAAGTTTCTGGTCAATGGTGATGCCCAGGATGTTGATGGTGGGGGACTTGACGATGGTAATGCCATTGAATGTCAAGGGGAGGTGGTTAGAGTCTCGCTTGTTCAAGATAGTCATTGCAATCTTGCTATCATTAATAGCATCACTCTGCCTTGCTTGAGTTTTGAAGAGTTAACCCAGGTGCTAACAAAAACTGAGCTAGTCTCTCACCTCGTAGTCCCATTATAACATGGTCACAAATCATTTGCTTGTGCAGTGTAGCATAGGAGCAGTGTTTGGCCAGACAGTATTGTTAGATCCGTGTATCTTAATGTTGTGTCCTTCAATAATCAGACAAAAGACTGCAGGGAACGATCAACAGGTGTTTACTGAATGAGGGTTCAAACTGCAACTGACTGTACAGATCACTACTCAGGGTTTATATACAGGTGTGGTCACTGCCGGTGCTACAGGATACAGGAGCTGTAAAAAGTAGTTCTCCCCCTTAACAGTACATACATTACAATTCATCCCCTTTTAGATTAACAGTACCATAACACTCATTTAACAATTAAATATCAAACTAATTACAATTAACACTTTTAACATGCAACATTAACTGAAAATAGTCTATTTATAAATTCAGTCTTTGGGGAGGCTTCCTGATTCTTTCTGGATAATGTCTTTCCCGAGTGTCTCGCCCTTGGTGCGGAGGCGATTCTAACACCCTGCCGTCAGTTGATTCATCAGCTTCCAATGCTATTGTTTCTGAGGTAGATGCGACCTGTAAGTTGGGTTCCTCACCAGGTACGTATGGCCGAGACATGGGGTTGACTCGTTCCTGTGACTCTAGGATCTGGTCAGCATGACGTCTCACAATGTTCTCCCCAACATCCACTGTGTACATTAGTGGCCCCTGCCGTGTGCATATCGTTCCTGGTTGCCATTTCTCTGTTCGGTAGTCGCGGGCCAAGACTGGTTGCCCTACATTGAAGCTCCTTGTCGGCTTCTCATTGATGTGCTGGAATTGCTTATTCTCAACATCTCTTCGTACATTTGGTCTGAGCAAATCCAGATGAAATCTCAACCTTCGGTTAAAGAACATCATGGCCGGGGCCTGGTTGGTGACTGCATGTGTCGCATTTCTGTAGGCTAACAAGAAATTGTCCACCTTATGCTGCAGTGGAATGTCATCATCGCACATGGCCTTTACTGCTTTTTTAAAGGTTTGTACGAACCTCTCAGCCCATCCATTTGTGGCTGGATGATACGGGGCGGATGTGCAATGCCTTACCCCATTCCTTTTCATAAATCTTCGAAACTCTTCAGACACAAACTGCGGTCCGTTATCAGAGCAAATCTGCTCTGGCAAGCCGTTCCTGGCAAAAATGGTCCGTAGGACTGCAATAGTTTTCTCCGTGGTGGTGGAGGACATTTTGATCACCTCAGGCCATTTCGAGTGTGCATCCACGGCTATTAAAAACATTGAGTCCATGAATGGACCAGCAAAATCAATATGCACCCGTTGCCATGGAGATGAGGGCCACTCCCATGGGTGTAGAGGGGCATGTGGTGGTGCATTTTGGACCTTCTGGCATCCTGAGCCGCACTTTGTCAGGTCCTCGATTTGCTGATTGATCCCCGGCCACCACACATAAGCCCTAGCAAGGCTTTTCATTTTCACCCCTCCCAGATGACCTTCGTGAAGCTCATTGAGCACTCTCTCCCTTAACTTGGGTGGAATTACCACTCGGGATCCACATATCAAGGTCCCCTGGCATACTGACAGCTGTTCTCTTCTGGATGAGAATGCTGGCAACAGTGAGTCGCCATGTGCTGGCCATCCCTTCACCGTCAAATCATATACCCGAGACAGTTTCGGGTCATTTCGGGTCTCCTTCTCTATACCAGCGTTAGTTACTGGCAAGCATTCAATTATAGTCGAATGAAATATTTCGACAGGATCCACTGCTGGTGCTTCCTCCGCAGTAGGCAGTGGCAGGCGTGATAGCCCATCAGCGTTTCCATGCTGTTTCGTGCCCTTATACTCGATTTCATATTGGTGCGCCCCCAGAAAAAGGGACCATCTTTGTAGCCGTTGCGCAGTCATCACCGGAACGCCCTTCTTTGGATTAAAGATGGAGACAAGTGGTTGGTGGTCAGTCAGCAAGGTGAACTTCTGCCCGTGCAGATAGTGATTGAACTTTTTCACTCCCCACACTAGGCTGAGGGCCTCCCTGTCAATCTGGGCGTAGTTACGCTCAGCTGAGGTTAGTGACCGAGACGCAAAGGCTACTGACCTCTCTGAGCCGTCCGGGAATTTGTGCGACAGCACCGCTCCAATGCCATAGGGTTATGCATCACACGCCAACCGTATTGGTAGTGCTGGTTTGAAATGAGCCAACACCTCTTTTGATGTGATCAATGCTTTGCTCTTCTGGAAAGCTCGTTTACATTCGTCACTCCACTTCCATGGTACCCCCATTTGCAGTAGGGTGTTCAGTGGGTGTAGTACGGTAGACAAATTCGGCAAGAACTTATGGTAGTAGTTTACCAGCCCGAGGAACGACCTCAGTTGTGGCACATTTTCCGGTGCTGGAGCCTTGACTACTGCCTCAATCTTTTCAGAGGACTTATGTAACCCCTCTTTATCAATAACGTGGCCACAATACGAAATCTGCTTCTGGAAAAACTCGCATTTGTGGCGATTAGCTCGGAGCCCATATTCCTTCAATCTAGTGAACACCTGCTCCAGGTTGGCGAGGTGATCACTGTCATTTTCGCCCATGACCAGGATGTCCTCCAAATAACACTGGGTCCCTGGAATCCCTTGCAGGACTTGTTCCATTGCCCTTTACCAAGTAGCCAGAGCTGATGCTACCCCGAACACCAGCCCGTTGTATTGGTAGAGACCTTTATGAGTGTTGATCATGAGGTACTGTTTCGAGGCTTCTTCTACCTCCATTTGCAGGTACGCCTGGGGCAGATCAATCTTAGTGAAGCGTTTCCCTCCAGATAGCGAGGCGAAAATATCTTCAATCCGCGGAAGCGGATATTGTACAGTGTGAAGGACTGGGTTCACTGTCACCTTAAAGTCCCCACAGAAGCGAACCTTCTTTGGTTCCCCAGGCGTATTACTCAATGACCTCTTCATTACAGGAATGATGGGTGTAGCCCACTCACTCCAGTCCACTTTGGACAATACTCCTGAACGTTCCAAACCTTCCAGCTCTGCTTCGACGGCTGGGCGGATCGCATAAGGTACCGGTCTGGCCTTAAAAAACTTTGGGCTTGCATTTTCCTCTATTTTGATCGTCGCTGTTATGCCTTTCAGTGTTCCGAGTCCCTGCTGGAACACTTCTTGTGCGTCAGTTAGCATTTTTGACAGTTGTCCAGGTGTGACGTCGTCATCCTTTTTGGCATCTACAGTCAGTGCTTGTATGAAATGCCAATCTAGCTGTATCTTCCGGATCCATTCACATCCTAGTAGTGGTGGTCCTCCATCTGGCAATACATATAGGTCCATTTTTGGTGTTTCCTTGCCGTTATATATAATGTTCACCCTTATTTTTCCTTTGGGGTACACTTTTTGCCCCGTGTACGTCAAGACAATCTTTGTATCTCTCAAAGGTATATGTGAGAATAGCCGTTTGTAGTCCCTTCGGTTTATGACTGTTAGGGCTGATCCTGTGTCCAATTCCATTTTCACTTGGACTCCTGCTATCTTGAGCATGACCCAGATAGTTTGGTGATCTTCCATTTTGATCACATTATGTAGTTTCAGTCAACCCAGCTCCTTGCTTCCGGAGTCTGTATCACTCTTCTGTTCATCTGAACTACTCTCCGTCACCTTATGTACCTTCTTATAGTTCGCCTGTGGCGATTTCTTGCTGCTGGTTTTCTTTCCTGACCTGCAGACTCTTGCTATGTGTCCTACTTTTCCACACTGTCTGCACACTTTGTCCTTGAACCAGCAATCATTATGGTCGTGTGTTGTTCTGCCGCAGTGATAGCACTTCACTGTTCCGTATGACATTTCATTTGTGCCATATTCTTGCGGTCTCCGTTGTATCTCTGCAGCGCCCCGTGTGGCTGCTTCGTGTGATACTGCATGCTGAAAGCCTTGTCCAGCATAAGATCCTTTTCTGATGGAACCCAGAAACGGATTCTTTCACTTTGAAGCCCACACACAAACTTGTCCCTTAAAGTATCTGCTAGTCCCGTTCCAAACTGGCAGTGTTTCGATAGCTTGTACAGTTCCGTTAAATACTCAGCATTACTTTCATCTTTATGCTGGTTCCTTTTGTGAAACTTAAATCTTTCTGCTATCAGCAGTGGTGTGGGGTTTAAGTGGTCCTGTAGGATTGACACTGTTTTCAAAATCCTTTTCTACTGGCTTCTCTGGGGTAACTAGGTTTCGTAGTAAGCCATACGTTTTTGCACCCATTGAATTCAACAATACCAGCACTTTCTTGTCATCTGGCACTTCATTCGCCTTGCAGTATACTTCTATGCATTCGACATATGTCGTCCAATCTTTGACTTCATTGTCGAACGCTGTGATACTGCCACTCTTCGGCATTTTTGGGTGTGGTTAGACTGGCTTAAAATGGTGTCTCCCGCGCTTTCCTTTCTTCCCCACTGCGGCTTAAAATGGCGTCTCCCATGCTGCTGCCAACGCCGCTCTCGGCAGTCCGCGTGGCAAATGGCGACGCCCTGTGGGTTTCGTGCGCTGCTCCTGCGCTGCTGCCAATGCCGCTCTCTGCGGTCCTCATGGCAAACGCAGCGCCTCGCGTTTTCCTGCGTGCCTCTCTCCCCCGTTGACGCTGCTCAGCCCTTGAACACTGGCTGCACTCTGCTCTCTTTCGCCTCTCTCCCCCATTGACACCGCTCGGTCCTGAACACCGGCTGCGCCCTGTGCGCTCTGCCCTCTCTCTCCCCCCCGTCGACGCTGCTCAGCCTTTTTCTGTGCCGCTCGGTCGGCTCTAGCCGCCGCTGTCCGGGAAGGGTCTGCGCAGTACCTGTTGCCAGCCCATTTCGCTGGACCACCGTGACTGGAAAGCCAAGCCTGGCTCTCGACAGCCTCCCCTGCGATGCTCAAATCTCCGCTGGATGACTGGGCGGTTGCCCGTGGTCGACACCCGTGCTTCTGGACTCGACCTCCTTCCACTGTTCTCCTGAAGCGAATCCCTGGGAGGTGATGTAGATTTGCAGGTAGGTTCGAATCTGCGTCGTCGCCAATGTTAGATCCATGTATCTTAATGTTGTGTCCTTCAATAATCAGACAAAAGACTGCAGGGAACGATCAACAGTTGTTTACTGGATGAGGGTTCAAACTGCAACTGACTGTACAGATCACTACTCAGGGTTTATATATAGGTGTGGTCACTGCCGGTACTACAGGATACAGGAGCTGTAAAAAGTAGTTCTCCCCCTTAAAGGTACATACATTACAAGTATCTGGTTGTTGTGGTTTCTTCTTGTCTCCTTTGATTGCATGCAGCTCTTTCAAAAACTGCAGTGGGGAATTTTTTGGGGGGTTAGTGGTGGCGGGTCGGCTGGGAATTTTAAAAAATTTGACAGCGGGTAGTGAACCCACTATCAACCCGCCTCCACGTGAGTCTCCCAGATGTCGGTCTGTCATCGCTGAACAGGCCCGACACCAAGCGGCAGGGGAAGTAATTTAGATTATTAAGAGCTTGTTAACAGGCACTTAAAACTTATTTTAAGCACACCTTTAGATTTTAAGAGTTTGCCCATGGCTTTCCCACTGCTCGGGGATCACGTCAGGTAAGGAGGACGGCAGTTGTGTCAGCATGGTGTGATTTCTTAACTTGACAGCTGCAAATGGTCTATAAAAGCTCCCATTTCATAGGTGTTCACTTTCCAAGGTTAGGAGCTGCATTTGGAAGACAGATTGAGCTTTATTCAGGTTGCAAGTGTTTGGAGCAAACTCTCTATGCAGTGTCGCCTCATTAGAACAACTCGCTCACCATTGACAGATCGCTTCTGTCATCTCAACCTCACCTGCCATCAATCCCATCAGCATCGGTGCCCTTGAAAAAGTCTCATCTTGGTCCTCAGGATCCCACCACGATCTGCCCCAACACCAGTAGCACCAGGCACACCAGCAGCACCAACAACAACACCAACCTTCTCCACAATCAGCTGGTGCTGCACAGGACAGAGGGCATCAGCACCTGATCACATTGCTGCCCGGGACGCCAGGGATGGCCTCACCATGGCCAGATTTACTTCATTTGATGCTGTATACCCATGTGGATACCACATGATATGCCAGGTTGGCACCACCCCACACCAATATCATAAAGCATCCCTACAATGCCCAAGCCACTTCCAAAGGTGCACACAAATCTGGGCATCCCTACAATGCCCAAGCCACTTCCAAAGGTGCACACAAATCTGTCCAAGAACGCAAAGTGTTGCAAATAAAGATTTCAATGTTTGACAACACATTAACCCAAGTGCCGACCCTTGTGTGTTGTTACTTGGTATGGTTGGACTAGGATGAGGGTGAGTGTGAGGGGTAGCTAGTGAGATGGGGAAGTGATAATGTAGATAGAGAGGGATGGGTGGAGGTGCAAGGTAAGTTGGTGTGAGTAAGGATGTGCAGGAGTAGGGTAGGGAAGGCAGAGTGATGAGGATGTGATGAGAGGCACAACAGGATGAGGTTGATTGTGGCTTTGCAGTAATGTTTTGTGACCTACTGAGATCATTGAATGGTTTGCACCATGCAGCCAGGTCCTCCTGATGACATCCCTGCTTGTGCCCTCCTGTTCAATGTGCAACCAGGCTGCATTGATCTCCTGGGGAGGTCTCTACCACCCATGGGAAGGAAAAAAGAACCTTCTTGCGTGCTGTGACTTCCTCCATAAGCATATGGAGGGAGTCATGGGAGAGCCTGGGTGCAGCCCTGCACCTCTGTGCAGTGCTTGTCAGTGTTTGCAGCACCTCAATGCTGTAGAACACTGACAGCAGAACTGTCAAAATCCATTTGCGCATTGTCCCTTTAAGGAAACCGGTTGATGACGCGTCATCAAGTGACGTCATCAGACCCGCTTCCTTCAATTGGCTGGTAAATGTGCTGGGCAGGATAACAAGCCCAATCAGCGTAAAATCATTTCACAGAGTGGAGTTGGGACCCACCACCGACCCCGGCCGCACCAGACCCGCCTCGGTAGGCAAAATCACGGCCTCCGTTTCTGCAGACTATAAAATGTTTTTTGAATCAATCTCAACCTGTTTTATGAATAACCCCTTTCATTCTCAAGCAGTTGAAGGAGCACCCAATACCGTCTGCCTCCCGAACCACTGAATTTATCTGTATATTAATCTGGTTCACTTCATCTTTCTTATCTAAGCCTGAGGCAATTCTAACTTTTTCAAATCACTTTATCCAGCTTGCTAATGTGGAAAAAAGCTGTTACTTTGTGCTTTTAAACCTCTTCTATTAGTAAGCATTATCTTTACAAATCCTTTCACCTGCCTGGTACCTGGCAGCTCATTCTGTTTTTCAGTTCCCGGACAATTCTTTTAAAAAGAACCGTCGCCACGATGATGCATTGGCTTAATTTCAAATAGACTCAGATGCATAAGATCTCCAGATCATAACTTTATTCATGTATTTTACAGGAGCATTCTAGGATAGGAAAACTCTGCAACTACACAATGCTCCATATCTGACCGTACCCATTTTGTTTTTACAATGACTCAGTACTCCCTCTGCTGGTCTTTATTGATATTGCATGTGCATAACATAGTATCGAACCCGATGAACTAGTTTTCTTAATTATAATTTTATATGGTGTAAGTGAAACTGAGAATAAATTTTAATATGTGCTCATCAGTAAGTTTAATTCTGGGGTACAAAAGTATTTCAGAACGGAATGACACAAACCTGTTTAACATCACCTAAGGCAAAGATAATGGCCCAAAAATTGCAGCCTGCGGCGTAACTCCAGATGTGTCGCGGACCTGTGAAAAGAATGCGCACCTACCTGATGGGGGCCCTCCTTTGCAAACTTGCTCTCTGATGCTGCGTACTGGAGGGCAGCGTAATGGACCACGGATCCTAGGGCCGCAGCCTGTGCGGAAGCGTACCTGGGATCACATGGGCCTGGTCCTCCAATCAGGAAACAGGAAACAGCGTTAGATTTTACATCATTTCAAAAGGGAATCCTGTAATCAGATTTAATTACAATTACTTTACAGGATTGGAATTTATTTCCGAATTAGCTTCAATCCACCAGCTTCACTACATCTTAGTTCTGTTCGTAAAAATTAAATTTTCCTGATAATTATCAACATCATTAAAACTCCAATCTTTGCAGAAACTAGAAAAACTCATTTGATACAATTAAACTATCTGATTTCCAAGATGAAAATGGTTAAAGCATGCCTGAGGTATCTCCTTACGCTGATGCAAACAGTCCCTGGGCCTGTTTGCATCAACCGTAAAATTTTCGTATGTAATTGCTAGGCGGTTGGTGGGCAAATAGGCCGACTCTGCGGCAGCAATTCATTTTTGTTTGGCCGTGCGTACGTTGACAGATTGCAAGTTCGGGATTTAGCGCAAGCTTGAACTCGCAGTGTATTTGAAAGGTGGTATGACGGCGTACCCTCATACCCACCTCAAATTCTGGCCCAATGATTTATTACAAAAAAAAGTGTCAAAAAATGTAATAAACAATTTAAAAAGTCATGTCACAGTTCTTTCAGCTCTGCCAGTGACTTCGAGGCAACATTCACCTCCAGCATTTTAAAGGACACCCACTGTTCAAACTCTAGCTGCACCTCGACAGCTAACTTCAGATCTCACTTCTATGCTTTTGCTGCATATCCCTCATGTCACTTTTCAGTCACTGACAGACCCTGCTCCATTTACTTCAGATCTTACTGCTGCAGGAGCACTGATGATCTACCTTCTTCTGCAATAATGAGTTCTAGTTCCACTTCAATCAAAGGAATAAGTGGCTGTGGATCATGGCCCGTGTCTTATATACGGCAATATTTCCTTAGAATCTCGCACAGGAACATTTGCTAAGGGTGAATCAAATAAAGCTGAACTTCTCAGTTTATCAGGGAACTCTTCAGCTATTAGATCTGCTTGTTGGCATGGCTAACTTCTGTCAACCATTCCCTATTTCAACAGAATTAAAGTCAAATAAAGAATACAGAGAAAAGATAAATAAGAGAAAGATCACTTAATTCAGATAAAAGCTCGAGGAACAGCACTTCATCTTTCGATTAGGCACTTTACAGCCTTCCGGACTCAACATAGAGTTCAACAATTTCAAATCATAACCTCGGCCCCTATCATTCATATACATTTTATCCACACTCTTTGTCTTTTTTTCTTCTCCCCACATGGCAGCTGTCTTTCATTCTGCCAGCGCAATTCACACTTCATCTAGAGCCATCCTTTGTTTCTTAACCTGTCTCATTACCATCTCCTTTTGCCTTGAATATCTCTTAATGTCTCTTAACCTCTTCCGCATTCCATCCCATCACAGACCTTCCCCTTTGTTCTTTCATCCCCTCCCCCCTTTCCCAGCCCCTGCACTTGCTTAAAAATCTGTTCCATTTCCTGCTTTTTTCCAGTTCTGACGAAAGGTCATCGACCTGAAACGTTAACTTTGTTTCTCTCTTCACAGATGCTGCCTGACCTGATGAGTTTCTCCAGCATTTTCTGATTTTATTTCAGATAAAAGCTTATCTAAACATGCTAATGTAAAAGAATATTACTCAATTCACTGTAACTTATTAATATGCAGTGAAGTGTACTTTCTGCAGGAATAAGAACATTGGGTGTGGAAAGGGCAGTGAGGTCTTTGCTGAGCCAGTGTGAACTGATACATTTATTACCAATAGGTGCAAAGATCTTTGAAATGTAACTGATTTGACTTGTTCTATAATCAAGTCTTTGCAGTTTACAAATGAATATAAAATTGAAAAATACCTTTAAAATATAAGCATTTGTTACGCCTTTCTCAAAAATACAAAAACAATATTTTTCAATTGCAAACACTCACGATCATTATCTTTGATACTCAATGATTATCCCGTGCATATTTTATCAGAAGCCCATTAAAGGACTAGTACTCTGAAGTTGTAAATTATTCTATGGAGTGCAACTTAGTACTGCATTTTGATGCTGTCTAACCTCATTTTAAATAGACCCTTTGACAGACATTAGAGAGAAAAGATTTAATGTCGCATATATCTCAGTACCCTGTGATCCCAGAGGTGAAAGGATCATATTCTAGTTCTGACGAAGGGTCATCAACCTGAAACGTTAACACTGTTTCTCTCTCCACAGATGCTGCCTGACCTGCTGAGTATTTCCAGCAATTTCTGTTTTTATTTCAGATTTCCAGCATCCACTGTATTTTGCTTTTGTATATTCTAGCCCAATGTACTACCTAGTACTTTGTGAAGTAAACAGGACAATCCAATAATAGCAGCTGTCTATTATTTTACAGAGAACTGGGCAGTACACTGGGTTAGAATACTATCCATTCACCTCTGGGACCAGAGTTTGAATTCAGCCCAGACGGAGGAGATTAAAGTCTCTTCTCTTTAATGGCTGTTAAGAGGTTTAAGTAAAATAAGTTTGAACAACCTCAATCTAATTTAATGCAAATTCAATAACCATGCTGAGCGAGGCTATTAAGTATAGATTTTGTGGGAAATGGAAATGTCACAGTAGTACAGCAAGTGATTTTCAAAAGAAAAGTATTTGTGAAGTTCTTTTCTCAAAAATCTCACAAGTGCCTAGCTCATCAGTTGAAACCAGAAAGACACGCACTCATTTATTTCAATGTTAAAATATAATTGAATAAAGAATCCAATCTGAATGAGTTTGGATCTACTATCATGACGGTAAGATGTTGCTTCTGAAGAATAAATGGATACCTAACCAGGATATAGTGTACTTTTGAGATAGTTTACTGGCAGAAATGTATACCATCAATCTGAATATTTAGTACTGTCTTTTATAACAGAAGAGTTCATGGGTATTTTGCAGGTTGCATGACTTTGGACTTTAGAAGCTGACTGCACTGTTGATGTCTTGACTAATGTAGCTGGCAAGATTCAATTTTTTAAGTGACCTAAAACAAGTATTAATCATATTTTTACCTATGTGTTCCTGTTTGATTTAATCCATTAAAGACATCGGAGTAATATATGTGAAGTCAGTACTGCAATATTTTAAACTTCATTTTACTTGAATTGGATTGACTCCACTGATGCTCAAAGCCATTCAGCAGTTAATGCAAAGATTTGACTTTTGGTACACGTAGTCATTTATTCTCAGCAATTCTTGCAGATAAATTATGTCATTTTCTATCAGTAACACTAAATTGCTGTAGTACAATCATTTCTGCCATAAATCAACTTCCAGGATTCAACAAGAGTATTTCATGAGTCAATAAACGAAAACTGCTGCTGTTAGAATAGCGTCACACTGTAGTGACCACCGAGCACGAGGCCATCACAAAACCCCATCCTGTGACCTATCTTTAGTACCGGGGACTGTTCCATCATTTCTTCGGCGGTGGACGCTTGCTGCCCGACATTGCCCTCTCTCCCGCCGGCTAGCTGCTGTTGAGTTCAAATCTCCTGGCGCCTCATGTTGCCGAGGTCAGGCCTGGTTTCCATGAGGCAGATAGGGTTAAAATTGTCCCTCATGTTTCAACTTGGAATAGTACTCAACAGCAAGCATTATAGGGATCATAAAGAGATAACCGGAGCAGTGCACATATGCTGGCACTTTATGACTAGAGCGAGAGACCTCCACTCCGGAAGATGCTTCATTATGCGGCTTTGATGAAGCTTTGCTGAGAAAAATCTCACGAAGGACATTAGTGACCGGTAGATTATACAGCATGAATCCTGAGGAATAAAGAGTGAAGATGTGCACAAATAGATAGGGAATGGTAGCCTGGTACTTTTCCCATTTTAACAAGGACCCTACCAGCCTTGGGTGTGCGGGTTCTATGCTGCCAGAGTCCCGGCAGTTGAATTGGCCTGGGACGGGAATGCGGTCCCCACTGCCATTTTAACCGCTCACGCTGGGTTAAAATCAGAGCTACTGTCTTATCAACAAGTAGCTGTCTAAGAGCCTCAACAAGACATCAGGAGATAATTGTCACTTTTTGGACTGATGTTAGAAAAGTAGCTCTCCGGCATTCTGAGTAACCCGCATACCTTCTCAGTAAGCATTAAAAAAAGTGTCTCTCGGGTCTTAATTTGAACTATTTCTACTTGAGCCACTACTGCAACTATTTTAACTTTCCAGCTGACTTTGACCTTCAGGCATACTGACTATAATAAGCTAGCCTTGATCTTCTATTGAGCAGATTTGTTTTCTCAGGCCAGTCAAATTTTGCTTGAGGCTGGCACAAGTCTTGTGGTTTATCAGTAAAAGCTCTTTAGGGTGTGTTATAGTAGCTGCCCTTTCTTTATCCAAGATTGAGCATTATAATTCCTTTGTTCATAAACCTTAAAAGCCATAAAATTATAGTTCCTGGGGTTTGTTTTAACAGTGCAGGGGCCACACAAGATAATGTAGTTTATCAGTTTAAATTGATAAAGATTCAGGTAAACTCAGGAATACAGACAACATTTCTCATGTCCTCTGTTGTTTGTGGCAGCCTGATTATTTGCAAATTATTCCTGCATGAGGGATTCTTCAAGGTCATTCTACCTCTCAACATTTGTCAGTGTGGTTTCCAAGGAAACAATTTTTTAAGTGCCATTGCAAGGCTCTTTTCTGGTTCTACTTGGCAGGCATTAAGCTTTGGGAGATGGTTTTAGTTTTTTTTTTAAAGCTGGCCAATATCATCCTTTGCTTCACCTACTCTTTTATTAATGCTGAGCTTCATATTTATGAGCTTCTGAAATTGGACTCCCTAGTGAACCATCATTTTAGTTGTAGGACAAATACCCTGCTCCCTTTAGGCTATTTAAAAAAAAATCTATGTGAAGTTACAATTTCAAAACTTAAAGCAGGGAAATGTTCAGGAATGGCAAACTGTAATCTGCACTAATTTAGAAGGCCGCAAATGTGATGTTTATTTTCCCGATGCTAATGGATTGATGCCCACATCCTGGAATCTTTGCATCATCTTGGAGTAGCCCACACACCATTTCAGTAAGCATTACAGTCTGGGCTTAAATGCAAAGAAAGTGTGTCTCAGGTCTTAAGTTTGAACTATCTGTGCTTGAGCCACTGAAGAGGTGAGGCCATATTGTGATCCAATAGATAATGAGAGTCCAATTGCCTGGCTGTTTAATAATGTTATCAAGATCATTATATGTAGTTAAACAAATAATGCACAATTGGTATGTCTGTCTTGCTAGGCCAGTAATGTCATAAAAGCTTCTTTTAATATTGACAATTGCAGTAGAGACTTCACTGGGATGAAATTGTGCCAAGTAATATCAGTAATGAGCGCATTGACATGACATTCCCTTGTCTGCTATTTTAACAAAGGTATGAACTTGTACTTTAAATGACTTAACAGCTTAATTAAAACAATGTACAAAGGAATTTCATGAGAATGCGTTTATTTCTAATTTTGCACAACATAATTTCAAATAATGGACTAAAAGCTAATGTAGGTACATACAAACGGTCTTTGAGTGTTCTCGAATCAGAATTATCTGAATTAAGTTTTTTTATACTTTAGTAAAGTTTCTTCTAAGGTATTTAAATAATACAAATGTATTTTATCACTATTACTGTCAGGAGCAAGTTAGCAGTGAGTTAGTTTAGATATCACTTTGAAAGCCAAAGAGATTTATTTTTCAATAGCAGCTCTTTGAACATCTAACTGTCACCCACTGTAAGGTTCTAATTCTATCACCTCTGATGGGCTGAGGCTCAAAAGAATTCAGATTACTGTAAAAGGATCAAGTTGAGAGAGCAGATTGGTTTTAACGTCTTATCCAAAGGACGGGCACTTTCGACAGTGCAGCACTCACTCAACACGGCACTGAAGTGTCAGCCTAGATTTTTGTGCTCACACCTTCTGGGGTGAGACTTGAATCCACAACCTTCTGACTCAGAGGCAAGAGTGCTACCAACTGAACCACAGCTAACATGGTAAGGATGGAGGGTTTGCTTGCTTCCCTAAAGGACATTAGTGAACCAGTTGGAATCTTATGACAATCCAACAGCTTCATGGTCACTTTTACTGATACTAGTTTCCTCATTTCCAGATTTTTTTTAAAAACAGATTCACATTCTCAAACTGCCATGGTGGGATTTGAACTCACTGCGTTATTAGTCCAGGCCACCACACTACTGTATCCTGTGGGGATCCTCTGTGAAATGACATTGGGCAGTCTCAATCATTGGCCCCAAATTAGTACTATGCTAGCAATCTCACTCGGAGAAGTCATAGGATCGATAGCATGGGAAAATGGAAAAATGTCACAACTGGTGAATTAGTGGGTGCTCTTCCAGGGTTTGGACTTGAGCAGAATAGAGGTAGCTTTACTCAGCTTGTAACAGTGTTCTACCTGACCTGGAAGCTCTTGCTGCTAACACTGGGTGCCCGAAATGAAAATGTTCTTCCCTAGCACTGATTTTGTTGAGCACAAAAACTAACACAAGGTCACAGAAGTATCACATTAAGGTCATTAAAGAATAGTTGATAATGTTTTACAGGCTGTAATAACTGCCTTAATCTTTTGTTCTCCCATAAAGTTGTGTGACAGGCAATTAAATTTATTATAATTCTTTCTATTTTATCTATGTTACAGATAACCCATCTGCACATGTATTATGGCCGCCAAGGTGTCCAAATCATTGCCGAAAAGTTGTTCTTTATAGAGAAACTGGTATTTGGAACAAACACTTCATAATTAAAATGAAAACATCTTGAATTTACTTTTGTGTTTATTGCCTTGCTAAATTGAGGCTAAAGTGAAAGATTGCTCAAGCATATTCCTTCCTTTTATTTGTCAATTTGAAACTCAGTTTGACAAAACAGGGCACGTGATTGTTACTACTTAAATATTTCAATCGTTCTCCAGGTCTGTCAATCACTCTGTCGTGGAGATTTGCCTCCACAGCATTGGCACTGCAACTAAGAATTGATCGCAGCTGTGTTAATACTAATGAACATCTGTTTCAGCTTCAGTAAATAATTCTACATCTATTGTTACACATCTTGCACATCGATAAACAACGTTAGAAGTTATTTGAAAGCTCTTCAGCCTGGATGAAAGATAACCATTAACTCAGACCTGATATATGATGACAAGTGTATGCCTCTGTTCTAATACCTTTACAATATGTGCATCAAAGCAGGGGAGCAAATATATAATAGTAGATCAAGATGCGTTGATGATGGAGGAACTGAAATGGGTGCAACAAGTCATATAAATGGTATACATTCATCATACGAAGGGTGCATATTTCCTGCCCAAATTCCATATGGTATTCTTGCAACACATATACTAATACATGTGTTTATGCTGTGCGGCCTGTCTGATTTGACACTTCTTTCCCTATTCTTAACATCAGCACAACTTTGTGTAATTGTGAACAGAAATCAGAGAAAAAAAGATTAATTCCCCTGAGGGATAAAAGCTTAGAAGCTTAGAAAAGATTGGGCAATGCTACCACTAAAAGTCCACAAGAAATTCTGAAATGCATTTGAAATTTGATTACTGAACAATATTTCTCCGTTAAAGCAGTACTCGGTTTGCTTCATCAATCTTTGCAATGTACCTGCTGCAGGCACGTAACAGACCAGTTTTTTTCTTCTGGTGGTTCTGTGTTTTATTCAGCCCCAATTTTAAACCAGCCCACCTGGCACAAACGGGGTGGGCGGGAAGTTAAAATGGCTGTCTGGGTGCTCGCGCCATGTTCCCGACACATTCGACAAATAAACTAAACATTAAATTAAACACTAAACTAATGAATAACAATAACAATAACAAATTTTAAAAAACTTTGTTCACCAAGATATTTTGAGCCACATCATTCTCGATAGACAGGATGGCCAGTGAAGATGGCTTGTCATCTTCCATGGTCGATCGCAAATATATTTCTAGGAGCTTCAACTTTGAGAAGCACCATTCGGTGCTCACCACCGATACAGACGTGGTTAACAGGATCCTGAGTGCTATCCATGTCTTTGGGAACTTGCTCTTGAAAGTTAAAGTTTGCTGTTCTTGAGGAGCACTGCAGTCCGTTGGAAGTAGACTTTGGGGATAACCAAGTTCTTTGCAGAGGTCGACACCGTTAATGTCAGACCCTTTGAATAGGGCACCCCCGCCTAACCACGCCCATGATGTCCACCCATAAGGCCGGCCCTGAGCATGGAGGTCGTCCACTGCAGGCATACGGCGGTCTCATAATTATTAAAATATCTGGGTCCAACGATGTAATTTTAATGTTGAAAAGGAACGAATCGGGCAAACTCGCGGAACCTCCTGCAAAAGCTGGCACCAAGCAACATTGGACCAGGCGAGGCCCAGGTTAGTTTTACATTTAACATTTTTTGAAAGGTTTGAAACCTTGGACCACTTTTTCCCCTACCCCTCCCCAACCTCCTCCGACCATGATCGGCCTGGAGCCCCCTCCCGTTGCCGCTGTTTGACTTACCTGGACGGACACCATTTCCTTCAGCGACATCCAACTCCTGCCTCAATTTCCACTCCCACTCGCTGGTCGTGACGCCACAGAGATGGACTATTTAAATGAGGCCCAGCAGTTAAAATGACCCAGGCCTCATGCCAAGGAATCCGTAGGGATTTCCCACCCACCCGCACCCCACTTGGGAAAAGATATCAAGGAAATCCAGTTATCAGTGACCGACATCCTTAGGGCTTAGAAATCTCCACTTATAGAGCTACAAACCTTACAACTCAGGTTCAGATGGTCTGGGACATTTCTCAAGATATCCCAATGTTATAGCAAGAATAATGGCTGTTATGGCAGTGATTACTTCTTGTAGTTTTAAGTGATTGTCTTCATTTGAAGCCACTTTAAATGTTGTTGATAACTTGCTGGCATTTTTAGTCTTAATGCAACAACATCGCAATAAAACATTTATGGATTTTGCTTGGAACTGATTGAAACACTGATTGTCAAGTGAATTAAGATTTAGGTAGGGTGTGATCTGTGTAAAAACAAACTATTAACTATTGAGCAGCTGTTCATAATTCTGCCCATAATTTTATTAAGAATCCAATTTGGTTGTGCAAATTACAAGGCATTTAGCATTGTCTTGTTATGAAAGTATCTTATTTGTATTTAGCTCATAAGAAATAATGATGTCCTCATGCCATCTTGTCAGATCTTCCAGTTATCTGAGCAGTGAATAATCTGTTTATTTGAGAAACTTGTCAAAATAACAGAATATGATGATGAGTAATCTCTTATAATTCACTCAAAAGTGTACTGTATGACAGTAAAGCTACAATATTATAAATTAGAGCCAAACTACAAATTCTAGGTTGCTTTGATTTAGGTGAATGAGCTGTTGAACTTTCCAGAGATAGTACATGTATCTTGTGAACTGATGAATTGAAGCACGTGATTAACAATTACTCAATTTGTTCTAATTTAATGTAGTCTAAGGCCACTCTACACTGAAATGGCAGATATTATCACACAGACGTTGAAGTTTGCAGACTAAAGCAACTAATAGTTATATCTATAGCTACACAAGATAGATGGAATGTTAAAAATATGAGTTGTTAATCTCCTGCTTTCATAGAATCATAGAAATTTATGGCACAAAAAGAGGCCATTCAGCTCATTGTGTCTGTGCTGGCCAAAAGAGCTGTCCAGCCTAATTCCACTTTCCAGCTCAAGTGAATATCCAAGTACCTTTTAAATGTGATGAGGGTTTCTGCCTCTACCACCCTTTCAGGCAGTGTGTTCCAAACCTCCACCACCCTCTGGGTGAAAGAATTTCTCCTCAACTCCCCTCTAATTCTTCTACCAATTACTTTAAATCTATGCCCCTTGGCTATTGATCTCTCTGCTAAGGGAAATTGGTCCTTCCTATTCCCTCTATCTAGGCCCCTCATAATTTTATACACCGCAATCAAGTCTCCCCTCAGCCTCCTCTGTTCCAAAGAAAACAGCCCCAGCCTATCCAATCTTTCCTCACAGCTAAAATTCTCCAATCCTGACATCTTTGCAAATCTCCTTTGGACACTCTCCAGTGCAATCTTTCCTGTAATGTGGTGACCAAAGCTGTACTTAGTACTCTAGCTGTGGCCTAACTAGTATTTTATACAGTTCAAGCATAACCTCCCTGCTCGGCTAATATGCCTTGTTAACCACCTTATCTCCCTGTCCTGCCACGTTCAGGGATCTGTGGACATGCACTCCAAGGTCTCTCTGTTCCTCTACACTTCTCAGTATCTTGCTCTGTTCCTCTACACTTCTCAGTTTCATTTGTCAATTCTTAAGTTATAGGCCCTGAATTGCGGTCAGAGGCTTCCCGCAGGGAAATGCCTCCGATCCGCAAATAAAATGCCTGTGTACCTGGTCGACTGGGAGGTACGGAGGCTCACGGTCCTGGGGCTCTCCGGGTACCCGCGGGGAGAGGCCCACATATCCCGAAGCACAGGCAGTTCACAAGCGCCCCTGGGATCACGTGGACCGGCCCAACAAATAAAAGAAGGGGATCCCCATTCACGCTTATGGGAATTCCGTACGTACAGAATCCCCATAAGCATGAATGGGAATACACAAAAAAATACATGTACACATTAAATAAATTTTAAAAATTACATATTTAAAAAGCCATTTAATTAAATATTTAAAACAAAAATGTAATTTTTTGAAAAACAAATTTAAATGTTTTAAAGAGGCTAAAAATAACCTTACATTATTGTAAAGGTTTTTTAATGTTTAAATGATTGAAAAAAAATTATTTTTATGTTCATTTAAACTCTTGTGCTTGTAAAAGCAAGCCCAATGCCTGCTTTTACCAGGCATGAGAATTTCACTGGCATTCGCTGGGTAGAAGTACTCTCCGCCCGCAGATGCCCTTTTCCCGGGGATGCGTTGGATCTGTCAAGCACCTCGTATACCGCCCATAGGGGCCGCAAATCTTTGACAGATGCATTGTCATCGTTTGACATCTCTGTGAAGCTGTCAAACACTGACATTCTCTGTTGTTTGATGAGTCCTTGTATTCAAGACTCATCAAACCTCTTTCTTTAGCAGGAATTAGATGGTTGTTGCATCGGAGAATGCAGCAGCCATCTGTCATCTCTGCCGGTGAAATGCGAGACTCTCCGCATCCCCAACTGTTGAAGCCTGCAGGAAGAAACAAAGGTAAGTAAACATTTTCTATCACTTTTCACTCACCTCACATACTTACCTCTCCACACTTGCACCCATCACTTACCTTCACAGCGCAGTTTTGCACCCCTCCGACCCCCGCAGACCCACTGCTCGCCTCGGTGACCCTGGTGGGGTTTTCCGACGTCGGGAAGCCCGCGCCTCTGTTGGAAAAATGGGGATAATCCTCTTAACTGCCTGTTAACTATCTGTTAACAGGCAGTTAAGTGACTGTAATCCTGTTCCCGCCTCGAGGAGACGGGACCCGGCGCGGGTCGGCTACCCGCCTCCTAGGAAGATGGCACGGAGGCGGGTTGGGCACCCGCCCCCAGATTCTGCCATTTTCCAGGCAGTCCCGCCTCCATATCCGCCTCTCCAGGGCTGGCAAGATTGTGCTCAATATTTCTCTACTTGGCCTACCCCATGCTGCCAGACCCTTTAAACCTCTCAGCCCTATGAAAATCAACTCACCACCCACACCCCCACCGACCCCCACATACTACTAACCTGCAAGGTTCCACCCTGTGCTTTTAAATGCCAGGTACCTACCTCCCACATGGTAACATCCTTGACTACCATCTTGCTGTAAGTGCCGAGCTTCAACAGACAAAAAGAAGAAATAAAAATTGAGCACATAGGCAAAGGAACAAGCAAATGCACTGGCACACTGTGAGCTAATGCCATGCAAAAACCACCAGTAATCTATTTATTATATATTACTTTTAGTATGTGAGGTACGTTTTTCATTGAAGACTCAATAGACCGCAGTACCTGTTGCTCATGTAGGTGGCAATGTGATAGGTATTTCAATGTTAAGTGTCAGGCTATGTGACACACAATGGAAGCTACGTGAGTACATCACACCGTCGTTCCACAATTTGGCCACCGGTTTCCCACAAATCACTCAAAATCAATTTTTTTTAAATAGATTTCATCAACTGAAATTTCGAATGAGCTAAATAAGGGTACAAACAAAACAACGAATTAAAAAAATTACATATCTCACAATAACATGATTAAACGTATGCATGGAATTGCCTTTCAATGTCTTCATTAACATTTTTATTTGAAGGCCTCAGCTTCTACCAAGAGCCTTGACTTTGACTGGAATTTTTTTACCTCACAACAGTTAAGACAGAGCTTTCAAGCACATATGTGCTTTCTGAGCATGTGCAATTTTTAGAATTTCTCAGCATGCAATCTATACATCAAAAAGAGTTGAAAGGTAGAAGGATGTGCCTTCTTATATGATGATTTGAGTTTATTTGCATTTTACAAAGACTTTGAAAGAAACTGATTGCATTCTGAAAGCAATTATTTCAAGCAAGTGATGAATTTAGATAGTATACATAATACAATGGGCTGGATATTCCATAGAAACATAGAAGATAGGAGCAGGAGTAGGCCATTTGGCCCCGCGAGCCTGTTCCACCATTTAATGAGATCATGGCTGATCATCCAAATTCAGTACCCTGTCCCTGCTTTCTCCTCATATCCCTTGATCCCTTTAGCCTTAAGAAATATATCTAACTCCTTTGTAAGAGCCATAAAAGCTTAAGAAAATACTTTAAAATAGTGGCTAAATGGCATAATACAGTTAATTTACCTGACCGGCTTATTGTATTAAGAAACCCCCTATTTTCTTGCTCCAGTAGTATAGTCCGACACCCCCTTCATTCTTGCCACAATGGAACAGTCCTTAAGCCACACCTGGGTGCAGCCATTTTACAATTTAAACTGCACGTGGTCGAAAGAGGCAGAAGCTGTGAGGTTTGGAGCAGTACAGTTTTTGACCGTGTTCGTTTGTACGTGTTTGCTTTGTAATTCCGTTTGTTAAGCGTTATAGTAAACAGTTTAAAAGACAAAGCTACGTTTGGGAACGTTTTATTTTGACACGCGTCTACTCGTTGTTAAAGGCCCCACAGCTCAGTGGCCTGCCTGTTTGGAAACTAAGAAGCGCCACTACATTAGTCAAAAACTTGCTCCCTAAGAAGGAAGGGACGGAATCGTCGGCGAACGTATACATGAATGGTCACGGAGCCAGACGACAATATAAGAAAGCGAAGGTACAGTGACTGTTACTTGCTTTGTTCATTCTATTGAGAAGCTAAATAAGAGCTGCGGGTAAAATGGCCGAGGCCTTGCGGAGCCAGGAGCTTCCCTCAGCCAGAAGGATTGCTAGCCAAAAGAGGGAAATAAAGCTCACCCCAAAGGCAATGGAAGAGAAGTTACATAGAAGCATAGGTGCAAGGAAGGCTAAATTAGCTCAGACAACTGGAAAAATGAAGATAATTGATCGCCTCATGGAAGATAATGCTAATATTAAGAAAGCTGAAGACATAATGTATTACGATTTCTCCAAGCTGCATGAAGAATTTAATGTACTCAATGAAGATGTATTAGCACTTCTGTCTGAAGAAGAGGGAAACGATGATCAGCACAACTGGTTTGATCTTAAATCAACCAGCATTAAGGACTATATCAAGGCCACGGAACAGTGGATTTTAAAGATTCGTCAAGATGCTGATACAGCAGAGAAAGATAAAGTTGACGATGAAGTCGGACCAGACGATAGCATTTCAGAGACTTCCGCCAGACCGAGCAAAAATCGAAAAGAAGGTAGCTCTGTTTCTGGACGCAGGTCAGTCGCTTCCACCACAAGCTCGTCGCGACGCATGAGAGCGGAGGCTGAACGGGCGGCGTTGATGGCGCGCGCAGCATCTTTAGCGGAGAAGCAAGCTCTTGAATGGGAAGAGGCCCGACTGCAGGTCCAAGAGGCCCAACTGCAGGCCCAACAGGCCCAACTGCAGGCCCAAGTGCAGGCCCAACGGGCCCAGGTGCAGGCAAAGAAAGAACAGCTGGAGATAAAAACAGCTATCGAGGTCTCAGACGCCAGGTTGAGTGCGTACGAAGATTATGAAGGCTCACGGGATGGCGGGAGCCACTGCCAGTCAACGTTGTCACATAGAGTTGGATCCAGGGCACCTTCAAGAGTTACAACAGAGCCCGAAGGCAATCCCCTGGCATTACAGCGTGGAAGAGTGGCCTCTCCACTAACAGGAGCACGTGATGCTACCCCAGACGTCAGACGGTCTAGACTAGACCCTGCTGATGACCACCAGAGGCCTGAAGACACAGGGAGAAGCCTATACCGAGTGATGCAACGTCAGAACGAAATTACAGAGATGCTTGTAAAACAACAGAATCTGTTTCGACTCCCTCAAAGAGACATACCAGTGTTCCAAGGCGACCCACTCAAGTATAAGCCCTTCATCAGATGCTTTGAACAAGCCATTGACTCCAAAACAGAGAGCAGCAGTGATAAGTTGTACTACCTGGGACAGTACACCAGTGGTAAACCACAAGACCTGGTCAGAAGCTGTGAACACATGAGACCGGACCGGGGATACATAGAAGCCAGGAAGTTGCTGCAGGAGCACTATGGTAACGAGCTGAAGATAGCCACTGCATATATTGAAAAGGCTACCAAGTGGCCACAGATCAGATCGGAGGACGGAGAGGCATTGAACGCATACGTTCTTTTCCTCATAGGATGTCGCAACACCATGGAGGATGTTGAATTCATGGAAGAGATGGACAATCCTACGACTATGAGAATAATCATCTCTAAGCTTCCTTACAGGATGAGAGAACAATGGAGAAGAACAGCCTTTGAGATAATGGAGAGACGGAAAAGTAGAGCCAGGTTTGCAGACTTAGTGAATTTCATAGACAAACAGGCTAAAATTGCTAGGGACCCATTGTTTGGAAACATCCAGGATGTCAGCCCGACTACTGATGGAAGAGTGAAAGCCAAGCCTGTTGAATCAAAGACTCTCAGGAAAGGTGGTTCCAGGGGAAGCAGCTTTGCAACTATCGTCACTCAGGCCAAGGAAGAAAGGCCCCAGAACTCCTCTACCAAAAGGAGCAGCACAGGGACGTCTGCTGATGCCTTTCAGAAGCCATGCTTATTCTGCCAGAAGAATCATACATTGGATTTCTGCAGCGACATCAAAGCACAGCCACATAAGGACAGAATCGAATTCCTGAAGTGCAACGGCCTATGTTTTGGATGTCTCTCTCAGGGGCACCTGAGTAGAAACTGTAAGCAAAGAACAACATGCAGAGAGTGCACTCGGAAACATCCCAGTCTGCTGCATATCCATAAAGAAGAACAAGTCCCTAAGAAGAGTGAAGAAAACAATACTGACGAGACGGTTGTTTCAAGTGCTCTGGTGTCGCTAGAACCAGAGACTTGTGGACTTACTGGGGCCGGTGACAGTGATTGTATTCTCGCCATCGTACCAGTAAGGATCAAGTCTAAGAGGAGTGAGAAGGTTGTGGAGACTTACGCCTTCATGGATCCAGGTAGTTCAGCAACGTTCTGCACAGAATCACTCATGCGACAGCTGAACGTTAGAGGCAGAAGAACAGAAATCCTATTACGCACCATGGGTCATGAGAAGGCTGTTAAGTCTGTGGGTTGTATTATAAATAATCACAGACTCCACTGTTAACAAAATAAAACACGTCTTTACTATTCAGAGGCTCGGGCGATTCTGCCCTAGTTAACGTATCACAACCCTTATATACTGGTGTGGTCACTATCGGTATTACAGTATACATGAGCCAATAGATAGTGCCACCCTAAAGTAGTGCTCTTAAAGGCGAACGGTTACATTCTATAGTTCCCTTAAAGGTAAACGGTTACATACACAACACTCCTCCCTTCCTAGCTTATTACTTACAGAATCCCGTTAAACATACAATCTTCAACTTTATATAAACAGTTTGCAGATATACTCTCGATGGAGTCAACGTCATATAACAATTTACAGATATACTCTCAATGGAGTCAACGTCATATAACAGTTTACAAACATACTCTCAGTGGAATCAGTTTACAGGTTCAGTCTCTGTGGGAACAGTTCATAAATTCAGTCTCTGGTATTAATTCGTTCCAGACAGCATCCTCCATAGCCTTTTTTTTTTTAACAGCTTGTACTTTCGTCCTGTTGAACCAGCAGTGCGGACTTATACAACCCACTGGCTGTCTTGATAATGTCCCTGGATTTTTTTTACAAATTTAGCACCTTTCGTAGTGTTCGGACTGAGGTAGTAGAAGTAATAATATTTTAAACAGTTATTATTTTCTGCTTCTTCTTTTTCTTTTCTGCCTTTTTGAAACTCTCCGAGCTCTTTTCCCGGCTGCCATCTGTAGCGCCACCAACTCTCTATGTTCCTTAGACCTTAAGTGCTTCCTCAGGATTTCAGCACTTTGGGAGTTCCCATCACAATTTGGGCAGACCACATCCTCATAACATTCGGTGTCACTCAACAGGTCAAAACCCTTCTTCAAGCAATCATATTCATCCTGCTCTTCCTCGGATGTCTGCCCTTCCTTCCCTCCTGGCCTCATTTGTGCGTTCAATCCTTTCCCTTCCTTCAGGGATTTCGTTATCAGGCTATTTAATCCTTCTACTGAAGTAGCTGTTTCCCCATTCTCCTGTTCCCCTGGACGTAATTCAGCGTACTCCTCCATTTCATCCATCATTTTCTCCAATGCTTTCATCTTCTCTTCCTCTTGTACTTTGGCTTCCAGTGCTTGGAGAAGTTGCGCCTCGATGCTCTCTAGCTCATGTTCAGGGCCCATTCCCAGTTGAAACTGTTCTTCAAGTCGGTCAACCTCGGTAATTGCCGCCTCATATTTGTCTTGGGCTTCCTTCCATATTTTTATGAGTTCTGCCATGTCTTTCACCTCTACATCCTCATCTATGTATGGAACTTCTACCGATGAGTCTGTCTTGGCCCTGAGCTCCTCAAGAATTTCCTGCAGCCTTTGGACTTCTTGCTCATGTTCAACCTTTAGTTGCTCATATACTTCCAACGAAACTAGCTTTTCGGAGGTTGCTGAGTTAACCCCCTCCAGAATTGTAGTCTGGGCCTGTTCATACTGTTTTTTCAACTTCTCGCACTCTGCTTGTAAGGAGTCGTAGAGAAGAACTGGAATAAAATCCTGGCTTCCTGAAGATTCCTCTTCATTTGTTTCTTTCGCAATTTCCTGTTGGAGTTCAGCCAAGGCTGCTATGCTATCTGCCTCTCGAAGTCTCACTGCCATCAACTCTTCTTTATTCTTGCAGTCCATCTCAGCCATTTCCCGTTTACTTTCATTTAACTGAGTGAGTAGTCCCTTATTTTGGGCTGAGAGATATTGCACCTTCTCATGTAGACCCTTGCACTCCTTCTCTGCTTGACATAGCTGATTACCGCTGATTTGGTTCTGCGTTTCAAGTTCCAACATCCTTTGCTTAGCTTCTTTCAGTTTCGCCCCTATAAGCTCCTCTTGCAACATGGCCACATTATTCTCATCAGGTAAAGAAGCGTTTCTCTTTTCCATGTCCAAGATTTGTTTCTGCATCTCCTTAAGAGCACCCTGTGATTCAACTTCTCTTAACTTTGCCTGCACTAGCTCCGTCTCTAATTGCAGAACAAAATCCTCAGTGCAGCGTGATTTGCCCTTCTGCTGTATCTCTAGATCATGCAAATATTCTAACCCCTGAACATCATCAGGGAGATGTGATCGGTAATTGGTCACGATGGCTCTATGGTCGCTCTCTGCTTGAGCCAGTAGGTTCTGTTGTCTTTCCAGACTCTCCCATTCGGTGTCATAGAACTTTTTCATTGTTTTCATCTCTTGTACGAGGCGGTAACTTAATTGTTCTAATTGTTGTTGTACTTTGAAATAGCGTTGAGTTCGAGCCCGGTGTTCCTCCGTAATGCATATGTCTGTAGCTTGAACAGACTCAGAATTCTCTGTCTTTATGCACGCCATCGATTTTCCAACCTTAGTCTGTGAGTTAATGTTAACCTTGTTTTTCATACATAAGCTGGACTTATCGTCTTCCGGCTCAGAGTCTGAGCTGCTTGTCTGCACCGAGTCCTCACTCGTCATTGCTTGTCGGTAGTGCCATTCCATGTCTATTTTCTTGATCCACTCCCATCCTAGAAGTGGTGGTCCTCCCTCAGGTAGTATGTACAAATTCATTCTTGGGTGTACTTTACCCCTATCTCTCACCTTGACTCTTATTTTCCTCATGGGGTATACGCGATGCCCCGTGTATGTCTGTAATACAAACTTGGTATTTCTTAAGGGTATGTGAGAGAATAGTCGGTGGTAGTCCTTTTGGTTGATGACTGATACAGCTGATCCCGTGTCCAGCTCCATTCGTACTTGGACTCCAGCTATTTTTAGTGTGACCCAGATCGTCTGTAGATCAGTTACTTTACCCACATTGTGGATTCTCAGACTATCCAACTCCTGGCTGTTTGGGTCTGAGTCTGAATTTTGTTCGTCTGAACTCTTTTCAGCCACCTGATGCACCTTGTTGTACTTTTCTTGTGGTGGTGGCTTCCTTTGTTTGTTGGTCTTCTTTCTGGACCTGCATACCTTCGCGATGTGACCCAGTTTGCCACATTTCCTGCACTCTTGATTCTTAAACCAGCACTGATTCTGGTCGTGCGTTGTCTTTCCACAACGGTAGCATTTGGAAATGCTTGCAGTCATTTGGTCCACCCCGAGTGCCGCCGCCTTTAGCTGCATTTCCGCCGTTCCTTTCACTGCGGCTTCGTGCGATGAAGCTATGAGGACAGCCCTGTCCAGTGTGAGGTCGTTTTCCTCCAGGAGTCGCTTCTGCGTTCCTTCTTTGGCCAAGCCGCATACGAACTTGTCCCGCAGCGCCTCTGTCAAATTCCCTCCAAGCTGGCAGTATTTCGCTAGCTTACGCAGTTCGACTAAGTATTCCGCATTGCTTTCATCTTGCCTCTGGGTTCTGGCGTAAAATTTAAATCGTTCAGCCAGTATCAACGGTGTGGGGTTCAAGTGATCCTTCAGCACTGCTACGATCTCTTCGAAGGTCTGGTCCACTGGTTTAACTGGTGCTATTAGATGTTTCAAAACCCCATATGTTTTTGCTCCCATCGAATTTAACAAAGTTATTGCCTTGTCGTCATCCTCAATGTCGTTGGCTACGCAATATATTTCTATGCGTTCCACATACGTGGCCCAGTCTTCTATTTCAGCATTAAAGTCATTAATATTTCCTCGCTTAGGCATCTTCTTCTCTTTTCGAGTACAGTACAAGTATTACTTTACTTATTATTAATTTTCTTCTCTCTTCTTGAGAACACCACAAGTATTGCTGTACTTATACTTATTTTCCCTCTCTTCTTGAGAACACACCAGCCTTTCTGAAAAATCTTATTACTTTCCTGAAATTCTTAATAATTTCCAAGATGGCGGTTTCCCGCTTCTTCCTTCTTCTTCAGCGGTTTCCCCGTGAAAAATGGCGGCTTTCCCGCGCTTCTCGCTCTCCCCGCCCACTTCGATGGCGGTTTTCCCGCGCTTCTCGGCGCTCTCCGCCCACTTCAATGGCGGTTATCACCCGTTCCCCGACGCTGACTTTCAGCCCGAGTGCGGCCCTTATCAGCGGATGCGATCGATGGCCCGGCTGCGCCTCGCACTTGAAAGCAGCCCCCGGTCTCTGGCTCACCCGCTCGCGCGGCTCTTGCTCGCTCCCTCCCGGGCTCTGGCTTACCCGCTCGCGCGTTTCACCGCGGCTCTTATCAGGGATTGCGATCGCCCTGTCTTTGCAGCCACGAGGTTATGGAGGCTTCAGGGTCCTAATGCCTGTCGCTTCCAGCCTGTCGGTTCCAGACTGGTGAGGATTGAAACCTCTCTTCAACGTCCTGTCTTCGGACGAAGCCGCCGTGGAACAACTGCCGCAGGGTTCGAATCCTGACTCGTCGCCAATGTTAAGTCTGTGGGTTGTATTATAAATAATCACAGACTCCACTGTTAACAAAATAAAACACGTCTTTACTATTCAGAGGCTCGGGCGATTCTGCCCTAGTTAACGTATCACAACCCTTATATACTGGTGTGGTCACTATCGGTATTACAGTATACATGAGCCAATAGATAGTGCCACCCTAAAGTAGTGCTCTTAAAGGCGAACGGTTACATTCTATAGTTCCCTTAAAGGTAAACGGTTACATACACAACAAAGGCAATGCAAAGTTATATCCTGTCAGACCTAGAAGTGTGTGGACTTGAAGAGAAGGACTTCATAGACCTGCCTAATGTTTTCACACAGAGGGAGATTCCTGTTAGAATAGGGAACCTAGCCCTGCAGAAGGGTGTGGATAGATGGCCTTACCTAGAAAAGGTGCGTCTCCCATACATTGAAGCAGAAATTGGCCCATGAATTGGAACCAATGCCTACAAAACTATGGAGCCATGGCAGGTGATAAACAGCAAGGATGACGGACCCTACGCCGTCAGGACAGCCCTTGGATGGGTAGTCAATGGACCGGTAAGGAGAGATGATGGCAACAAGTTGAACAAGGAGGAACGACAAAATGTCACAGTTAATCGCATCTCGATCGCAAGCATTGAAGAGCTGTTGATACAGCAGTTCAACGCAGACTTCTCAGAACGCAGCTGTGAGGAAAAGACAGAGATGTCACAAGAAGACCATCAGTTCATGGATTTGATGACAAGGTCTACACAGTTCATTGATGGCCACTATCACATTGGTTTGCCACTGAGAAGGCAGACCGCGAAGATGCCGAACAATCGCTGCATAGCAGAGCAACGCGCCATCAGTCTAAAGAGAAAGCTGAACAAGAACCCCGACGTTCACGAAGACTACAAAGACTTCGTGAGAAACATCATAGCGAAAGGCTATGCTGTAAAAGTGCCTGAAGAACAGTTGAACAGAGACGATGGAAGGGTCTGGTACATTCCTCATCACGGGGTGTATCACCCAAAGAAGAAAAAGATCCGTGTAGTGTTTGACTGCGCCGCTTCATTCAGAGGAACTTCACTGAATGATCAGCTGCTTCAAGGTCCTGATCTTACTAATACCCTCATTGGCGTCTTGACTAGGTTTAGACAAGAGCTCGTTGCCATGATGGCAGACATAGAATCAATGTTCTACCAAGTCAGAATCCCTGATGAAGATGCTGATCTTCTGTGTTTCCTTTGGTGGCCAGATGGCGACGTTAGTCAAGCGATGGTGGAATGTAGAATGGCCGTACACTTGTTTGGAGCCACATCATCTCCCAGCTGTGCAAGCTACGCTCTCAGAAAAACTGCAGAAGATGGCAAAGGCAAAGCACCATCAGAGGCCGTGGAGACAATCTTCAGAAACTTTTATGTCGATGACTGTCTGAAGTCCGTGTCAACAGAAGACGATGCCATCGCACTGTCAAGAGACCTTAGAACTCTGTGTTCGAATGGAGGATTCCATCTGACTAAGTGGATAAGCAACAGCAGAGCAGTTCTAGCTTCTATCCCAGAAAAGGAAAGAGCCACTGAAGTCAAAGATCTGGACCTGAGCCACGATGTCCTTCCTATCGAGAGAGCTCTTGGTGTACAATGGTGCATCGAGTCAGACACGTTCAACCTCAGGATAATGGTGAACGAAAGACCATCCACAAGACGAGGGATTCTCTCCGTGGTCAGTTCCATCTACGACCCTCTCGGATTCCTGGCACCACTCACTTTGCCGGTGAAGCTGATGCTACGAGAGCTGTGTAGAGACAAGAGAGGATGGGATGAAGATATCCCAGAAGGTCAAGCTCAGAGATGGCACAGATGGCTGACAGATTTGCAACAACTTTCTAGCTTCAACGTCAGTAGATGCATCAAGCCCGCGAGTTTTGGAGTTACAAGGACGGCTCAACTATATCATTTCTCGGACGCCAGTGAGGGCGGCTATGGCACGGCTACTTACCTCTTGCTGACAAATCAACAGGGCCAGAAACATTGTGCCTTCCTCATGGGGAAATCCAGGGTGGCTCCGCTGAAGCAGGTCACCATCCCGAGACTGGAATTGACGGCAGCGGTTGTTGCAGTTAAAGTTGACCAGGTGATGCGTAAAGAGTTACAGCTCCCATTAGAAGAATCTGTCTTCTGGACGGATAGCACGACGGTGCTGAAGTATATAGAGAATGAGAAGATACGCTTCAAGACCTTCGTAGCAAACAGAATCTCATCCATTAGAGAAGCTACACAACCATCTCAATGGAGGTATGTAAACACCTCATTAAACCCAGCAGATCAAGCCTCACGGGGATTGAAGGCTGAAAACTTCACGAGGAGCGAAACTTGGATACAAGGCCCAAGTTATCTGCTGGAAACAGAGAGATCATGGCCAGAAAGACCAGATATGCCAAGTCAGATTGCTGAAGACGACGTCGAAGTCAAGAGATCAGTCACAGTAAATCTCATAAATACGAAAGAGAACTTCGACACAGTGAACAAGCTTGTTAACCATTTCTCAGGATGGCACCAGTTGAGGAAAGCAGTTGCATGGTTCCTAAGGTTGAAAGAGTTGCTGCTACACCGGAGCGGTAAGAGAAAAGAGTACCGAGCCACTATCAGTCAGTCTGAAAGTAACCCTGATAAGCAGAGAATGCTTCTACAGCAGTACATGCATCAGCACAAGACCACATTGGGCAAGAATTCACTGACCGTGGAGGATTTGGCCAAGGCTGAGAAGGAGATAGTTCGCTTCAGTCAAAGACAAAGATACCCAGAAGAAATCGAAGCTCTACAGCGAAATACTCCAATCAAGAAAGGTAGTCATATCTACAAGCTGGACCCTACACTGCAAGATGGAGTACTGAGGGCGGGAGGGAGACTAAACAAATCTGCTATGCCAGAGGAGGCCAAGCATCCTGCTATCCTTTCTAAGGACCTCCGGGTTGCTACTCTCATTCTTCAGCATATACACCAGAGTATTGGACACAGTGGGAGGAATCACGTGCTTGCGAAGCTAAGACAAAGATACTGGATTCCAGGAGCTAATTCCGTAATAAGAAAAATACTCTCTGAATGCATTGTTTGCAGACATTTACACGCTAGAGCTGGGGAGCAGAAAACGGCAGACCTGCCTGAAGACCGTTTGTTACCAGACAAGCCCTCATTTACAAACGTAGGGGTGGACTATTTCGGGCCTTTCGAGGTAAAGCGAGGACGGAGCCTTGTCAAGAGATATGGCGTGCTTTTCACTTGTTTGACCATCAGAGCAGTTCATATTGAGGTGGCACACACGCTTGACACTGATTCCTGTATTAACGCCTTGCGGCGCTTTGTCTGTAGAAGAGGACAGGTGTCCATTATGCGTTCTGATAATGGCACCAATTTCGTCGGAGCGGAGAGAGAACTACGGGAAGCTATTGAAGGTTGGAATCGGCTTAAAATACAGGAAGCCATGATGCAAACAGGAATTAAGTGGATCTTCAATCCTCCGGCTGCATCCCACCATGGAGGTGTCTGGGAAAGACAGATACGCACCGTAAGAAAACTACTCAATTCTGTACTGAAGCAGCAAGCGCTTGACGACGAGGGACTCCAAACCGTTCTGTGCGAGGTCGAAGCCATCACTAATGACCGACCGATAACTAAGACATCAGATGATCCCAATGACCTCGAAGCCCTGACTCCGAACCACCTGTTGTTGTTGCAAACACAGCCAGCCATGCCCCCGGGAGTCTTCAAAAAGGAAGATCTGTATGCCCGTCGGAAGTGGAGGCAAGTTCAGTATATGTCAGACCTTTTCTGGACCAGATGGACAAGAGAATACTTACCTCTGCTACAGGAGCGTCAAAAATGGTCCAAAACAAAGAGGAACTTCATTGTCGGAGACATTGTCTTAATCGTGGATGATTCAGCCCCTAGAAATTCTTGGTTGATGGGAAAAATAATTAAGACCATGCCAGACTCCAGAGGCGTCGTTCGTCGCGTTTGTTTGCAAACCAAGACCAGTACCCTGGAAAGACCGATCACAAAGCTCTGCCTGCTACAAGAAGCAGCGTGAAAGGTTCCTGAACGAAAAAAGTGGACATTTATATTGTAAATACGTTGAACTCATTAGTTTATGACTCTTAAGAATGTTTGAGTAATTGATATGCTTCATGTGCCTAGTCAATTAGGGGCCGGAATGTAAGAGCCATAAAAGCTTAAGAAAATACTTTAAAATAGTGGCTAAATGGCATAATACAGTTAATTTACCTGACCGACTTATTGTATTAAGAAACCCCCTATTTTCTTGCTCCAGTAGTATAGTCCGACACCCCCTTCATTCTTGCCACAATGGAACAGTCCTTAAGCCACACATGGGTGCAGCCATTTTACAGTTTAAACTGCACGTGGTCGAAAGAGGCAGAAGCTGTGAGGTTTGGAGCAGTACAGTTTTTGACCATGTTCGTTTATACGTGTTTGCTTTGTAATTCCGTTTGTTAAGCGTTATAGTAAACAGTTTAAAAGACAAAGCTACGTTTGGGAACGTTTTATTTCGACACGCGTCTACTCGTTGTTAAAGGCCCCACAGCTCAGTGGCCTGCCTGTTTGGAAACTAAGAAGCGCCACTACATCCTTCTTGAATATATTTAATGAATTGGCCACAACTGCCTTGTGTGGTAGAGAATTCCACAGGTTCGCCACTCTCTGGGTGAAGAAATTCCTCCTCATCTCAGTCCTAAATGGCTTACCCCTTATCCTTAGACTGTGACTCCTGGTTCTGGACTCCCCCGCCATCGGGAACATCCTTCCTGCATCTAGTCTGTCTAGTCCTGTTAGAATTTTATAAGTTTCAATGAGATCCCCTCTCATTCTTCTAAACTCTAGCGAATATAAGCCTAATCGACCCAATCTCTCCTCATACGTCATTCCTGCCATCCCAGGTATCAGTCTAGTGAATCTTCGCTGCACTCTCTCGCGCTATGTACTCACCCGTGGGGACATCGGAAATGCCAGTTTCAGGCATGCACTGCATATGCGCTGGAAACCGGCATTTCTGATCTGTCAAGAAAGCTCTTGACAGATCCTCCGGCTGCCCTGGAGCAGTGCCTCTGCGGGTGGATAGTTCCGCTTTTTGGAGACCCTCCGCCCGCAGAAAACTCTTACAATTCTTGTGCCTGGTAAAAGCAGGTGTAAGGCCTGCTTTTACTATAAGAGTTGAAAAAAAGTTTTTTTTTAAAGTGTTCACTGATTTATCGTACAAAAATACTTTAAAAAAAGGTAAGTTTATTTTTAGCCCCATAAAAAACTTTAATTATATTTTTCAAAAATGTAAATTTTTGTTTAAAATAGTTAATTTATTGTAATTTCAAGTCATTTTAAAAATGTGATTTTTTATAAGTTATTTAAAGTTTTACTGTGTTTTTTCATTGATCTCCATTCATATATTTGACAGTGTATGAAGGGAGACTCCCTTCTGTGATTGGTTCCCAATGGCCCACGTGATCCCAGGGACGCTGCAAACTACCTGCGCCTCTGGGATACATGGGTTCTGCGTGTTATAAATCTCATCATTCATCAAGAAACTACTCAAGAAATAAAGCTGGACGGCCAGCTGGTGGCGCCATCCAAGGAGAATAAATACTCGGGCGTGGGCCCAGCTTGTCAGGGACATTTTGTAAGACAAGGAACTGGTGAAGTACAACTAGACCTCCATGTTCAAAAACAAGTTGATTAAAGCCTTGCTTTATGCTCAAACCAAGTGCGTAGTGAGTTTTATTATGTCAATTTAATCAACTTGATATCGACTCCACGCTCTGAGTGATTCCGGGAACAGCCAGCTACGACTTCAACTCCAGCGCAGAAATCAATCCATCATGGACAAACTACTCAGACCAGCCCATCTTGACCTGGACCCAAATTCACCTACAAGTGCTAAGGTATGGAAACACTGGTATCGTACCTTCAGCAACTTCCTCAGGGTGTGTGGTGAGAATGTTCCTGATAAATTAGAGATACTTGCCAATTATGTATCTCCTCATGTGTTTGACTATATCGAAGACTGTGTAGACTATGACTCCGCTATCCTCATATTGCAATGACTGTATATCAAGGCCCCAAACAAAATTTTTGCTCGGCATCTATTGGCCACAACACGACAACAACCCGGGGAATCACTTGACGAATTCCTTCAAAAGCTTTGCAGGCTCAGCAAGGATTGTAACCGTAAATCTGTCACAGCTGAGCAGTACCAGAAGGAGCTCATTCGCGATTCCTTTATTAATGGAATTACGTCTCCCTTTATACGCCAGCGTCTGTTGGAGAATAAAACCCTTGAGTTACAGGCTGCCTATGACCAGGCGTGTTCCCTGGACTTAGCAAAGAGGAATGCAGATACCTATCTTTTACCTCATGCATGGGCTGCTGCTATCACTTTTAATGACTCCTTCGATAGGTCTCGGGTGGAAGCCCTCACCGATGATGATTCTAACTTAGCGGATGACAACCCTACCCTAGAAGCCTTCACTGATGATGACCCCGCCCTAGCGGCATCTTGGCAACCTGGAAGGAAGTGTTTCTTCTGTGGAGGTGCGTTCCATTAGAGGAAATTTTGTCCTACTCGTAACACAACCTGCAATCATTGCAGCAAGAAAGGTCACTTTTCTAAGGTATGCCAGTCAAGAGCCGCTGTTAGTAAGAAAGGCCACTTTTCTAAGGTATACCGGTCGAGAGTTCCTGTTAGTTTTGCAGCTACTATCTATAAAACTGCTCCTCTCCCAAGAGCCACTACTAAGGTTACAGCTGCAATCTATAAAACTGCTCCTCCCCCAAGAACCACTACTAAGGTTACAGCTGTCAAGGGTAAAACTGCCCCTCCTCCCATCAAAGCTGTTTTTCCCCAAAGTCTGTCCCATGCAGCCACAAAGGTTTCGGTAAATGGACACATTTTGAGTGCACTAATCGACTCATGCAGCTCTGACAGCTTCATTAGTGAGTGGGCTGTCAGTAAGTTAAAACTGCGTATTTACCCCTCGGATAGGGAAATTGCAATGGCTCTGACGACACTGACCATCAATTCTTCTGGCTTTTGTCTTGTCGACCTTATTCTCAATGGCCGCACTTATTTCTCCACCCAGCCCGGGGTGCTCAAGAACCTATGCAGTGATGTGCTCCTGGGACAGGATTTCTAGAAACAACACAAAAGACTCACTTTCGAGTTTGGAGAGTCAAAGCCAGAGCTTACTATTTCCAAAGTACCGTTTTGTGCGCTTTCGGCGGCTTCGCTCAATGAGCCCTCCTTGATTGCCAAACTTTCCCCCCGATGTAAGCCCATAGTCATTAAATCACGACGTTTCAGCCAGGATGATCGATCCTTTATCGAGGCAGAAATCTCTCGCCTTCTAGCTGACGGTATCATTGAGCCATATTCATCTTCCTGGCGGGCTCAAGTCGTCGTTGTTAAAAATCCTCTGAAGCAACACAAGAAATGTCTTTGCATCGATTACTTGCAAACTATTAACCAGTATACCGACCTGGAGGCCTACATACTACCACGCATCGATGACATGGACAATAACCTTGCCAACTAAAAGGTATTTTCAACTTTTGATTTAAAGAGCGCATATCATCAAGTACCGTTAAAGGACTCTGACAAAAAGTATACGGCCTTTGAGGCCAATGGTCGGCTTTACCAGTTTTGTCACCTTCCATTTGGGGTCACCAATGGGGTGGCCATCTTTCAACGGGCAATGGATAGCCTAGTCAAACAGGAGAACTTAATGGACACTTTTCCATATCTGGATAATATCACCATTGCTGGTCAGGACCAGAAGAAGCAGAAATTTTTTGACGTTCTCCATCGTCGCAACTTAACCTTAAATGAGTCCAAATCTGTGAAATCAGTAGCATCAGTCAACATCCTTGGCTACTGGGTGGGCAATGGTGTCATCAAACCGGATCCAGAGCAACTTCTTCCGCTTCAGGAGCTCCCTCCCCCTACGAATCTCAGCTCTCTTCGTCGGGCACTCAGCATGTTCGCCTATTATGCAAAATGGATACCCCACTTCTCCGACAAGATCCAGCCCCTGCTTCATGCAAAGTCATTTCCATTGGAGGCAATGGCTATTTCAGCTTTCAACCTCCTCAAGCGACAACTGGAAAAAGCCACGTTTCATTCTATTGATGAAAATCTTCCTTTCGTGGTCGAGTGCGATGCATCGGATGTGGCGATCTCTGCTACCTTGAATCAAGGTGGTTGACCCATTGCATTTCTGTCCAGAACTTTGCAGGGTAGCGAGCTCCATTATCCTCCTGTTGAGAAGGAGGCTACGGCCATCATCGAAGCAGTACGTAAATGGAGTCATTTTCTCGCTCGTCGCCATTTCATATTTATAACCGATCAGCGCTCCGTGGCCTTTATGCTGGATAACCGGAAACGCACTAAGATCAAGAATAACAAAATACAACTCTGGAGGATGGAATTGGCCGCCTTTGGATGCACCATACATTATCGACCCGGCAAAGAGAATGTGGCCCCGGATACCCTCACGCGGGCATTCTGCTCTTCTATGTCAACTTCGACTCTGGTGGATCTTCATACTGACTTATGCCATCCTGCCATTACCCTTATGTTGCACTTTATGCGATCTAAAAATCTCCCATTTTCTATGGAAGATGTGAAAAGAACGTGCTCCTCCTGTAGAATTTGTGCGGAATTAAAACTGCAATTCTTCCGTCCATCGGATGGCTCGCTCATACACGCTATGCAGCCTATGCAGCAACTCAGCATTGACTTTAAAGGGCCATTGCCTTCCTCAACACGAAACACCTACTTACTGACTATGGTGGATGAATATTCACGCTTTCCCTTTGCTTTCCCCTGTCCCAATATGCTTACTTCCACAGTGATCAAATGCCTTGCTCAAGTCTTTTCCCATTGCAGTACGGCCAATTTCATCCACTCTGATCGGGGTCCCTCCTTCATGTCAAGCAAACTCAAAAGTTATCTCTCCCAACGGGGAATCACCACAAGTAAAATGACACCGTACCATCCCATCGATAATGGAGAGGTTGAGAAATACAATGCTATCATTTGGAACACTGTTTGTCTTGCGCTGAGGTCACGCAACCTACCAGATCAGCAGTGGGAAACTATGCTCCCTGACGTGTTGCATTCCATCAGGTCTCTCCTTTCTACGTCTACCAATGTCACACCTCACGAGCGAGTCTTCAGCTTCCAGCGTCGCTCCACCCATAGGACGTCTCTACCATCATGGTTGGCAGATCCTGGCCTCGTGCTGCTTCGAAGATTCATCTGATCATCTAAAAACGATCCTCTCGTCGATGAGGTAGAACTCATGGACGTCAACCCCACGTACACGCACATGCGGTCTCCTGATGGCCAGGAATCCACCGTTTCACTCCAGGACCTGGCTCCCTGTCCGGCCGGTTCCACGGACCCAACTGATAGAGGGACCCACGGGGATGATGCCGACACTCTGTGCTCCCCCGAAGATGATGCCCTACCTGGGACATTGAAAGATCTGCCAGCTGCCCCATTGGATTCACTTGGGGAGCCGAGCGCTCCCCGTGGGATGGCCACTCGAGGCCAGAACGCTGGTCAATCCCTGGCTATCCAACAGGATGAAGCCAGTTCTGCGCCTGTGAGGACCCGCACCCGGAGTCACGATCTCCCCAGCCTCCCTCGGGTCGATCAGAGCAACACGGGCCCCGTCGATCCACCGGTACGGATCAAACGGCCCAGGGACCAAGACACGGTCCGGTGAGACGTGCCTTCTAGCCATAAACAAAAATCTAAAAGACTGCGGCTATTCGTGGTCCGCCTAATCCGTTAAGAGGAAGTCATCGGACTTCCAAATCTTTTAGGCAGGAAGAATGTTATAAATCTCATCATTCATCAAGAAACTACTCATGAAATAACGCTGGATGGCCAGCTGGTGGCGCCGTCCAAGGAGTATAAATACTCGGGCGTCGGCCCAGCTTGCAGGGACATTTTGTAAGACAAGGAACTAGTGAAGTACAACTAGACCTCCATGTTCTGAAACAAGTTGATTAAAGCCTTGCTTTATGCTCAAACCAAGTGCGTAGTGAGTTTTATTACATCACTGCACTCTTGCAGTTTGGAGAGGTCCAGCACCGGAATTGTGTGCCTCCTGGGAGCCCTCAGGTAAGGGCGCAGATTTTTCCAGCTCGCGGTCCTCCACCCGCGGGAGGCCTGCGATCGGATTATCTGGGCCAATAAATATTCTGCCATTCCAGCTGACAAAGGAGCATTGCTAACCCCTCCGACCCATTTTCCAAAAAATCTGCCCCAAACCCACCTCAAATAATTACCATCACTTATATAAGTCGTGGCAGAAGCCAATGTTCCCTTTAAAATTCCGTTATTGTGTGCGGCCAGCTTTTTCAATGCACGGTGCCTTTAAGTATTTTGCACACGTGCGGTATTTGAGAGTGTGTGAGCAGCCTGCGCGGTACCTTCAAGATTGCTGTGCTCCCGTGCACGTGCACAGCTTAGAGGGAACATTGGTAGGGTCTACAGAAAGCTATCACTGAGGTGGATATCATTTTGAGGAAAAAAATTACTTCAGACGGCCAATCCGCCTCCATCTCACCCCCACATGAGTGTTGGGACAGCCGCTTCCAAACTGGAACCAGTGGGACAGGTAGTTAAGGCAGTTAACAGCTTGTTAACTGCGTTGCTAATCCTATTTTTATCATGGTTTTCCATTTTCGTGCTTCTGGCTCCTATTTCCCATCTTGTCAGAAACAGGCCAGCTTCAAGGAGAAGAGTTTCTCGAGGACATGATTTGTAGTCATTATTAGTGCAGCACTTTAAAAGCACTCCTGTAACATGCCTGACATTCAAATGCAACAACTTTGATGTTGGAGGTTTCGGATAAGATTTTGTAAATCTACTGACCTTGTGACTGTTCAAGCTGACACCCATCTGCAGTGTTACCTGGGTAGGGGGGCATCCTTTACCTGGTTTACGGTAATTTACCTGGTCAGGCAGCCTTTTGCCACTGCACTGTGGCCAATTCCAATCAGCGGTTTTGAATCGCTAAACCCTCCTTCCAGTTCTGACTGGAGGAACTTATAATTAATGATATATTAAAAACGGACAAATGGTCTGGATGCAAGAAAGTCAAATGTTATTAAAACTAAGGAAACTACACCACGCAATCAAAGTAATCACGGTAAAATTGCTTAACAGGGGAAGGCAGACGGCAAAAATGAGGGATAAATGGCTACAATGTTAATCTTACAATCTTAGCAACATTTCCCTTAAATTACCACCCCGTTACTTCTCACTAGATTGTCTTGCTAGTGGGTCAGAAGCCTTGCTCACCTGCAGTCCAAAGAGTAAAAGAGAAGAGAGAGTGATGCTTCTGGGAAGCTATCTTTTATACCCCTTTTTTTGGGGCCCGCCCAGATCTGATGTTTCTGGGCAAAAACAAAAGAGATCCAAACTGTCCACTTGTCTGGGATGGGTATGGATAAAGTTGCAGTTTAAATGTGTCCATTGTCTGTGACGGCTTTCAAATAAAGCTGTAGTGGTTTGAATGTGTTCTCTCATTCATTTAAATGGTTCCTCCTCAGTTTGGATGTGTCCACTTGATATACAAACAAATGCTAATAGCATTCAATTGCTTTGTAAACAAAGCATTGTCCTGTGGTCATCTGGAACCGCAATTGATTGACAGTCTTGAGTGCTTAGCAAACAAAGTCCCTTTGTTCATGCTGGCAGTTTCAAGCACTTGATCTTAGAGTCAATTTCAGTGAATGGATGTGTGTAAACAACCCAGTGTGCTTGCTGTCCAATGATTGGCTGATTCAAACGGGCTACTCCCCAGTGTAAACAAACAGCTTGTAGGTTACCGGACCCGCCCAATACCACAGGGTGACTGACAGCTCGGGCTCCATTCAAACCCACTACAGGGCAGCGCTGAGCTTTTTCATATGCTAACAGCCTGTCTGTTTCATATGCTAACAGCCTGTCTGTCCTTTTAAATTCTGTTTCCATGAGGTCTGTTCAGCCATTTTTAACAGTCCAAAACTCAAGATTACATCTTTTAATAAAATGTACAATCTTAAAGTGTGCGATTTTCATAAAGTTCTTTGATTCCAGTGTCCAAGTGCTGCCCAGCTTACGAGCTTTTTAACGCAGCCTTTTGCGGTTCTGGGTATGTTTTAAAACATTGTCCAACCCAGAGACAATTTAAATCACACAGGTCTTCGTCCACGATGTGGATTAATATTTCCCGATCTTCAGGGGCTATGGGGATTTTGCGACCCCTACATTGATTGGAATAATTTCAGACCCCTTTGAGTGCGTACTTGCAAGCTTCTTGCCTCAACTGAAATCTATAGCAATGGGATGGGAACCATTTACATCCTCTCATCCTGGTCATCAGATTCGGAGGAAGAGCAGTTGCAGCAGTACCACAACCAGCTACAACAGCCGCACCAGCACCAGGAGCTACTTCTCACCCACCTGAAACTGTACTGGACACAGGGCAGCAGCTCCTGATAAAATTGCTGGCCGGGAGGCATCACCATGGTCAGATTTTCTTCACTTGATGCTGTAAACCCTGGCTGCCACATGATGTGCCAGGCTGACACCACCCGACACCAGCACCATGAAGCATCCCTTTATAATGTCCAAGCCAGTCCATGCATACACATCACTATAGTGGGGGGAAGTTATGACTGAACAATCACTGGAACTCAGTAAGACACTTCTCAATGTGTGCTCAGATCTGTCCAATAATGGGCACTTTTGGAAAAAGATATTACACTGTATGACAACACATTACCAGAAACTTCACATGGACATTGGCTAAACCTCTCAAGTGCCTTGTGTGTTGTTAGTTGGTATGCTTGCAGTAGGATGAGGGTGAGATGGGGAAGTGATAAAGTAGACAGAGAGGGTTGGGTGGAGGTTCAAGTTAAGCTGGTGTCCTGGGGAGGTTTCGTCCGCCCTTGGAAGGGAAGAGAACCTCCCTGTGTGCTGTGACTCACTCCATAAGCATATGGAGGGAGTCATTGGAGAGCCTGGGTGCAAGTGTTCACCTTTGTGCAGTGATTGTCAGTGTTTGCAGAACCTCAATGCTGTCAAACACTGACAGATCAACTGTCAAAATAAAATTGTGCATGGTCCCTTTAAGGAAATCGGCTGATGACACATCATCAAATGGCCTCATCAGATCCTCTTCCTGTTAATTGGCCAGGAAGTCTGTAGGGCAGGCTTAACGAGGCCAATCAAGGGAAAATCACGTCTGCAGAGTGGAGGCAGCTGGGGGCGGGACCGGAACCCGGAAACCAGCTGAGCCGCCCCCATCCCGCCTCCTCAATTAAATTTGCGGCCTCAGTGTCTCAGAAGTCTACGCTTCCCCTTAATAGGGAAATTTGTAAACTAATGGCTACAGACCTGAATCCCACTTCCACCAGGCGAACAGCATTGTCTGCACCAGTCAAAGTCACCGCTGTCCTGAATTTCTTTGTGTCTGGACCCTTCAGCACCAGTTGATCTTTGCCACATTAGTGAGGCAGCTACTCACGAATGTATCAAGAACTTCACTGAAGCTCTATTCAGGAGGGCTGAGCAAATCATATTCTTCCCAATGGAACTATACAAAGAACGCTGTCCAATTCTACAGTCTGGCAGGATTCCCACTGGTTTAAAGAGCAATGTGGCTCTCAAAGCCCCATATGACAACCCTCTCAATTTTATGAACAGGAAAGGCTTGCATTCTATGAATGTCCAGCTAGTGTGTGATGCCAATCACCTTGTCCTACACATCAATGCCAAATCCCCGGTAGCTGCCATGACACTTTCAATATGTGATAATCGACCACTGAAGTCTTCAGGACCTGTTGACCATTACTGTTGCCCAATAATGGCTCCCACTATATTATATCAGATGCAACTTTAGTCCACTATTAACTTAAGGAATGAGGGCACGATATGTAATAGTATCCAGATCATACATTTTAAACCAGTGCAACTCTTGATTCAGGGTAGATATTAAAGAATTTAATAATTGAACTCCAAGAATATGTTCAAAATATTTGCAAACTCCAGAAGCAAGGGAAATGGTTAGAAGAAGAAAGATGCACAAACAGTTTAGAATACTGTAGAGGTTGCTGAACATATGGATTGGACCGCCATAGAAAAAATGAATGCAGATAGTGTGGAAAAATTTAAGGGAGAATTAGGTGAACATTTGACGTAGTGGAAAACTGAGAGGTATTCGTTTTTGGGATCGGTCAGATGGACTGCAGACTCTCTTCCGGTCCTATTTTATATGTACCAGGAGCTAAGCAGGTCTTAAACTTCAGGGTGCATAGTCCAGAGGATTGATGCCTCATGTACAGTAACTCTTGCACTGTTTCCCCATTTATCTAAATCAGTTTGCGGCCTACTAAGCTCTTTACTGCTAACCCTTGCACACATTTCAATCCACCTGCGAGTTTGACAGTGCTATTTATGCACTACTCAAGATCACTAATTAAAAAAATAACAGCGAAGAAGCCAGCACAGAACACTAAGGTCATCAGGCCCCATTTTGTTACATTGAGAGATTACAATGGTCCTGTTTGCAGATCAGATGTTTCAGTAGCCATTATCAGCATTACAACATAATCAGCTAATTTGCCAATTTAAAGTCCTGACAGATATTTTTCTCCATGTGATGCGGCACCTCTCTTTCTTTGTGCATATGCAGTCACTCTAATTGCTGTTGATAAGGTGCCGGCACTCAGTTTTAATGTGTCAGCTTCACAATAAAGCTTTTATGGATCATGTTTTCTAATGTTACTTAGAATGGCAAACAAATTCTGCTGGATGATTAAGAACTGATTAAAACACTGATTGTCAAAAGAATTGAGATTTAATTAGGGAGTGACTCTGTGATCTGTGCAATAAACCATCTATTAATGTGCTGCTATCTCTAACTCTGTACATAATTTTAGTAATCATGTCCTCATGAATAGGGTGCCATCTTGAGAGAGTTAGATGGAATTTTCAATCTTTTGTGGCTTGAAGACATTTGTTAGAACAGCAAGTTATGAAAATATTCTCATCGTTCACTCAAAAATATTAGTTTTACACACTTTCAGGACACAAAATTGTAAATGAGAGATAACAAAATTGTTCTAATGCCAGATTAAAACAAAATTAAAAATCTAGTAATTAATAAAAACTAAAGAAGTCATTCCTTCAGTCAACAGAGGGCTAAATTTCGATCTGATATAACTAACATCACTAAAAAAAAACAGATTGTCTGGTCATTATCACAATGCTATCTATGGGAGCTTGCTGTGTGCAAATTAGCTGCCGCATTTCCTACATCACAGCAGTGACTCCACTTCAAAGTACTTAATTGGCTGTAAAGCGCTTTGGGGCATCCTGAGGACTGGAAAGGCTCTATATAAAGGCAAGTCTTTCTTTCTTCTTCCTTCCATCTTGTATTTTAGATGCACTATTTTAACATATTTCATATAATTCATATGCATTTATTTTAACTGCCATTATTTATAAACTTATGCAATTGTATAAAAATCTTCAAATGTTACAATCTCAGCTTATTTTTCAATTAATTAAATTAATTTCATTTCAATTTTTACATAATTTCCCTCCATGAAATACTCTATTTTACATGACTTTCTTTATTTTAACCAACATTGTTTTTATTCCCAACAAACCGAATCTAAACCAGCACAATAATACATTTTCATTACACTATACAATCCTCTCCTTATCAAACAACACAATATGCAAATATCACACAATCCTAGAATCTGAAGATGAAAATAGCATTAACACTCTCACAATATATTCTGTAATAAAAATGTATTTCAACTCATTCAATCAACATAATCAGTGGCCCTTATAATATATTGTGAGTTACATTGGATTAAAGAGCATCTCCTCTTGACTTACTAGAAGCAATGCCACCAGAGCTCTGCTACATATATTATACATGTAGACACACACACACATCCATAACGGGTGAGTACTCATCTGTATATATTAACACTTTTTTCCCTTTATTCTTAACATTCACAAGACATTATATGATTTTCACTAGAAAGCTTTGAAAAAGATTTGGGTTGCAATACAAAAGTCTTGATAGGTACAATAAACATATTTTGGGTTCTGCCACAGGGAACTCAGATAATTTTGTCTTCTCATAACGCAACATATGCTCTATTTATCATCACATCATAACCCTCGACCAGGGACAGGAATGGAACCATCATTCACCAGGTCTGCCAATCTCTTAACTTTATTGAGCAAACGTTGTTCTGGAAATTTGCTTCCAACAGATTGGAATTGCAGCTAAGTAACAATTGAACACAGCTGTGTTAACACTAATGAACATCTGTTTCAGCTTCAGTAAATAATTCTTCATCAATTGCTACACATCTTGCACATCAATAAACACCCGTTAGATGTTACTTGAAGTTTCAGCAGCCTGGATGAAAGGTAACAATTAACTGTGATCTGATATTTGATGGCGAGTGTGTGCCCCTGTACTAATACCTTTACATGTGCGCTGCATGCAGGGTAAGTTGCATATCCATCAAAGCAGAGGAGTGAGTATTTGATAGTAGGTCAAGATGTGTTGGTGATGAAGGAGTGTTTCTTTTCTAGCAGCTCAAATGGGTGCAGCAAATCCTATAAATAGTGTACATTCATCATATGAATGTTTCCTGCCCAAATTCCATATGGTATGCATGTGATATGTATACTAGAGCAAGTGTTTGTGCTGTGCAGCCTGTATATTTTGACACTTTTTTTTCTGTATTAACATCAGCACAACTTTTATTTAATTTTGAAAAGAAAGCTGAGAAAAAGATCCATTCCCCCAGGGGAAAAAAATCTAGCTTTGAAAATACTAGGCAACGCTACTGTTACATCCCCGCAAGAACGTTATAAGATTGATTATTTTTTTAATAACATTTCTAACTGTTTATTGTGTTGTTAACATGCTGTAATTATTTCATCTTGGAAGATGAAATATGACAACCAGCTAAATATTCTAACAGCCATAGAATGGCACTTGCAGATAGATAGATTTCTAGACACAAAAGGCATCAAGGGGTATGGGGAGAGAGCGGGAATATGGTATTGAGATAGAGGATCAGCCATGATCATATTGAAAGGCGGAGCAGGCTCGAAGGGCCGAATGGCCTACTCCTGCTCCTATTTTTCTATGTTTCTATGCAGATTTACACTACAATTCTGCCTCCATAGTTCCTCAGTATTTATATTGGATAAAATTGATATTACAGTTCATTATTTTCATATTATTCTGTATTCAACAACCATGAGTTGCCTGCAGTTGTTTAATGTGCAAATGCTTCTAATAGCTAAAATAAAATCATTTTAGATAAAAGATACCTAAATGTTGAATTACTGAATATGGATTGTTCATTACATGTGGTCCAACCTGCACAATGTTCCAACGTTTCTGAGTGTGCTTTCCCCTCAGTTCAGGTGAATTCTTGATGAGAAAAATCATGGGAATAAAATAAGCTTTTTCTTGGCTGTATCAGTGCAGTGGAACACTAACACATGGTATGCTGGAGTGCTGGGACACAAGTTCAGTCCCTAACTCTAATGAGTTTCTGATTATAGCATTGTTGACATGGGGAAGCATTGAGCAGAAGCCAGCTGCTTCCCCACAGGGAGGGAAGGAGGATATTAAATGATAATTTACCTAATTCACCTCATAAGAGATGTATTAATAAGAAATATTAAAAATGTATTTACCCTCTGCCGCCTTTGAAATGGCAGATGTTATTATTAAATGGTAATATAAAGCGCAAAAATGGTATATAATATTTAGTCCTGGAGTCATAGGCCTAGAAATTCATTGTAGCCACTTTTGGGGCGGTAAAGTCGGGCGGCCGCTAAAGTTTGCGCCCGGCGCAAAATCGAGGCCACTTCTCCGATATTCATTAGCTTCGCCCTAAGAGTTTGCTCGAGCGCTAAAACTGGCGCTGCACGCCTCTCTTTAGGCGCTAAGCCGGAGGTGCTGAGCGAGAGCGCCGAGGCCGGGCGCAGCGCAGGTGCGGCCATCTCGTGATTGACAGCAGACACAAGGGGGAAGGGTCGACTTGGTCTGCTGCCACGCCCTGGATAGTGGAGCCCTCCAGCTAGGCCTGAACACTGCTGCTGGGCCCAAATAGCGCCTGAAGCCATGCAGAAGGTCCGTGAACGAGCGCGGCGCTTCTCAGAGCTTGATCTGAATGTGCTGGTTGGTGGTGTGGAGAAGAGGCGCCATATTTTGTACCCGGACAATGGCAGGAAGGCGCCGGTCCGGTGTCAGCCAACAGCGAGGTCCCCAGGAGCGGTGTCCAATGCCGCAAAAAGTTTAATGACCTCACTCAGCTTGTCAGGGTGAGTACCCTTTCCAGTGTCCTCCTCATCCTTGCATGTGCACCTCACATTATGGGCAAAGGGACCTGAAAGCCCTAATGGCCAGCCCTCATCCAGCAGCTATGGGACAGGCATGAACATCAATTGCACATTCTGCATTTAACACACTGGCCAAGCTATTCCACCATGGGAGGCAGTGCACACAAGATCAGGGCTACACACTGGCCAGGCTATTCCACCATGGGAGGCAGTGCACACAAGATCAGGGCGACACACTGGCCAGGCTATTCCACCATGGGAGGCAGTGCACACAAGATCAGGGCTACACACTGTACTTAGAGGCCGTCCTTTCTCTTGCAGGCCAAGCTGGCCAATAAGAAGAAGAGCCGGACTGCGACCGGGGGAGGCCGACCCCAGATCCAGCCGCTCACCGAGCTGCAACATCGCATGGAGCGCATCATGGGTGGCCGGGTGATTGGCCCCGTTGCATGTGGAGATGCCGACCCTGTTCTGGGCACCAATGGTAAGGACATCACCTTTTGGACCTCTCTCGTCCCACTTGCGCATCAGATCTACATCCTTTGCCACTGTCCGACCAATGCACTGAATGCCACCACTCATGCATCCCTCGCTGATGCCCTCTCCTCACTCTAAAGCTACTCTTGTGCCTTCCTGCTTTCAGATGGCGAGGAGGAGGTCCCTGAACTTGCCAGTGACAACCCCTCAGAAGAGGAGGAGGAGGAGGAGCAAGAGGAAGGCGGCCCATCAGGGGAGCCCTCAGCCGCGGCAACCCATGCGAATGTAGGGGACATGTCTTCCCTGGAGGGGAGCGTGGCGGAAGTGTCGGAGGGGAGGGGAGCTCATGGGACCTGCGGCCTGCAGAAACGCGGGAGGGGGGTGGAAGCTCAGCGGCCTTCTCCCCAGAGGGGGGAAGGGCCGGAGGGGAGTCCAATTGCTGGGCCCAGCGGCGTCCAGCAACGCAGGAAGGGTCGGCCAGCTCGGCGGCCTTCTCCCCAGAGGGGGGAAGGGCCGGAGGGGAGTCCAATTGCTGGGCCCAGCGGCGTCCAGCAACGCAGGAAGGGTCGGCCAGCTCGGCGGCCTTCTCCCCAGAGGGAGAGTCCGGCCTCCAGTCCGGAGATGGTCTTCGCCGAGGAGATGGAACGCCTCGAGGACTTGTCCGTGGACTCGGAGCGCCGGCACACGGAGCTCATGGGGGTAGTGGCACGGTTGTCTGAGGCCATCGAGTCCCTCTCTCGGAGTGTGACTGATGTCGGGGCCTCACAGGCCATCAGTTTGGCGGAATTCGGGGCAGAGCAGGCAGCGAGTCGGGCGGCATTCGGGGCAGATCAGGCAGCAAGTCGGGCGGCATTCGGGGCAGCTCAGGCAGCGAGTGGGTAGCTGATCAGTGGTGCCGTGCAGTCACTGGGTGCTCTGATGAGGTCACTGAACAGGTCAACACGGGCACTCACTGCTGCCACACTCGCTGTGTCAGCCAGGCATCGCCAGGGCACCCAGCGCACTGCAGCAGCACAGCGGTCTGTCCCTCGGCAGATTGGTACGCATGCTGCAGTGCTGGCCCGGGCGAGTGCCAGTGTCTCAGGCGACCAGCGAGCGCCTGCCATCCGCCAGCTTGCCCCCATTCCTCCAGCCGCCACTGCCACTCCCCCAGTGGAGCTGCCAGGAACTGCTGCAGCGACTGATGCTGGCCAGCCACAGCTGCAGCATTCAACAGCCACCCGGTCGACGGCCAGACCTCGACTAGGCCGACCCCCAAGGGCATCTGCCGTCACGACATGTGCCCCTCTGGAGCCTGCCCCCAGCCTTGCAGCAGCCAATGGCCTTACTTTGAGGAGGAGCAGCAGGGCGGGCAGGGGCCACACAAAGATGGCCAAGGCATCGCCCTAGCGGGCCAAAAAGTCGAATGTGTGGCCAGTTGTGTTTGTTTTTTGAGGCCGAGAATTAGATGTTTGTTTTTTGAAGGCCGAGAATTGGATGTTTGTTTTTTGAAGGCCGAGAATTGGATGTTTGTTTTTTGAAGGCCGAGGATGTGATGTTTGTTTTTTACGAAGGCCGAGGATGACGGCCATTTTAGTTGCACTGTTTTGTTAATCCTCTCCAGGTTGTGGGAGCGAGTAACGTGTTTGAGTGTTTTTGGGGGATTTCGTCTGTTTTTGGTTTTCATGTGGGAAGGGCCCTGAGTTTGTACAATAAAGCATTTTATTTATTAACATTGTCCATGTTTGATCTTTGAAGTGTTTGTTGCCTTAACCGGCTGAGGGCTTGCGGAGCGGCTGTAATCATGTTCTTTCATTGGCACATGCCATTCCCTGACAGGGGGCCTAGAAGTGACGTTCAATAAGCCGCCGACGGGTGGCCCTTGGACCTTCTGCCTCCCTCCTGGGCTGGTACTCCTCGTCCTCCTCCTCCTCATGCTCCTCCTGCTCCTCCTCCTGAGGTGGTGGTCCAACGTGAGGTGGCAGTGCCTGAGTCCTGCGGATAGCCAGGTTGTGCAGCATGCAGCAAACGACGACGAATTGGGAGACTCGCTCCTGCGAATACTGGAGGGCTCCCCCGGAGCGATCGAGACAGCGGAACCATTGCTTGAGGACGCCGATTGTTTGTTCTATGATGTTCCTAGTCGCTTGATGGCTCTCGTTGTATGCCTCTTCAGCAGAGGTCGTGGGCGCGCGGAGCGGGGTCATGAGCCAGGTACACAAAGGATAGCCTTTGTCTCCGATAAGCCATCCTCTTGGGTGAGGCTGTGCCTGGAACATGTCAGCCACAGTTGTCTGTCGCAGGATAAAGGCATCGTGGCTGCTGCCTGGAAAGCGGGCATTGACAGCTAGGATGCGCTGCCTGTGGTCACACACCAGCTATACGTTGAGGGAATGGTAGCCCTTCCGGTTGCGGTAATCCTCGGCATGCTCCAGAGGTGCCCGCAAAGCCACATGCGTGCAGTCAATGGTGCACTGCACCATGGGGAAGCCCGCTATTCTTGCAAATCCCACTGCACGCTGCTGCTGCTTGTCCAGGATCATGGGAAAGAAGATGAATTGATGTCTCCTTCTGAAAAGGGCATCGGTCACCTGGCGGATGCAGCAATGCACGGCGAACTGGGAGATGTTAGCGATGTCCCCAGCAGCGGATTGGAAGGAGCCGGTGGCATAGAAGTTGAGAGCCACCATCACCTTCACTGCCACCGAAAGAGACGTCCTGCGCATCAGCTGTGGCTGCAGATCTCTGTGAAGCAGCTGGCAGATGTCTGCAACCACCTCCCTTCTAAATCGCAGCCTCCTAACACACATCGCGGCAGACATGGTCAGATAGGAGGACTGCTGGCGGTATACCCTGGGTGGGTAAGGCCTCAGTTGGCGACGCCTGTTGCCCCCTCTGCGTCTAGCCAGGGCTGCCACTCTCTCACGGCGTCTGTAAGCCCTTCTGGCATAAGGCTGAAAGTCAGCGTTGGCACCCAATGCAGCCCCCATTATATGCTGGCAAACACTGAGCTCTCAATGAAGGCAAAGATAATTGCTAAGCTCTGGCCTGAGCCAAAAATACCTGTCCTAGTGTTGGTCCAAACCAGTAAGCTCTCCTCCTTGGTCCCTCTCCAAAAAACCGTTGCACAAGAGTGAATGCTGCAAAATGGCTGGCCTTTATAGTGCAGGGTAAGTGCCCTTTAATTAGCGCTCCCCGCGGCCCGCCTCGGCTGTGTACCGTTCCACTTCACAGTCGTTAGGGCCACCCGGCGCACAATGGGCCGGCGCGAGTGAAGTTCCGGTTCGGGGCGCACAAAGGGCGTTGCATGACGAAATGACGTCATGATCTGCGCGCGCAGCAGGGCGCGCGCTAAGACTTTGTGCCGGCGCTAAATGTGTACTGAAGTTGGGGCGAGGCACAGATCGCGCTGCGCCCGGGTGCTAAGCACCTAGCGCTCGAGATCTACTCCTCCTAAGGCGCTAACGGCTGGCGCGCCCAACTGAATTTCTAGGCCATAGAGTTTTACAGCACAGAAAGAGGCCCTTCGGCCCATCATGTCTGCACCGGCCATCAAGCCCTATCTATTCTAATCCCATTTTCCAGCACTTGGTCCATAGCCTTGTATGCTATGGCGTTTCAAGTGCTCATCTAAATGCTTCTTGAATGTTGTGAGTGTTCCTGCCTCTACCACCCTTTCAGGCAGTGAGTTCCAGATTCCAACCACCATCCGGGTGAAAAAGTTTTTCCTCAAATCCCCTCTAAACCTCCTGCCCCTTACCTTGAAACTATGCCCCCTGGTTATTGGCCCCTCTATTAAGGGGAAAAGTTCCTTTCTATCTAAAATAACAACAGAAAATGCTGGAAAAACTTAACAGGCCAGGCAACATCCGTGGAGAGAGAAATCTATCTACCCTAACTATGCCCCTCATAATTTTGTGCACCTTAATCAGGTCCCCCCTCAGCCTTCTCTGCTCTAAGGAAAACAATACTAGCCTGTCCAGTCTCTCTTCATAGCTGAAGCGCTCCAGCCCAGGTAATGTAAGATTTGCAAAATTTCTACTTTTCCCCGAAGGTTGTTATTAATAAACGGGACCCTGCGTGGACATTTTAAGTCAAAAAGGGTACCCCAGATGGCATCCGTGCCTCTTGGCAGAAAGCCTGTGAGATTTTAAAATGGACTCTGCAACGCAGGCAGCTTGTGGATCGAAGCCAAAGCTGCAGTGTCTGTGAAGAGAGACTTTGTATTTTGAAACCAGACAGGACTCTGAATTATGCATTAGACCGAATTGGAGACAAATCTAAATTCAGTTTAGGCCTATAGTTAAGGCCATCAAGCAGTCTACATGTATAATCGGAAACAGATTAAGAGAGCCATCGAGGCTGGACAGGCCCATCAAGGAACATTCATGACAATACAAGTCGATTATCGGGCCGGTAGATGCAACTAATGGCCATCTAAAAACAGTTAGTATGGATTGCTACCATTATTTAAAATAGCCCACCAAGATTAAGACAAAGAACTAATGTGGTTTGATGCGCAGATAAGGGTTTTCGAAAAGAGTATAATTGAAGGCCCCCGGGTAGCAATCGCTCTCTGCTCTCTTCTTTTCTCTCTCCGCTCTTCGGCCCCTCGCCCTCATGGCGGTCGCTCTTTCCCCGTCCCGCACTTACCCCCTGGCCTTTGCCCGTGCCTTTCCCCACTCCATCTGGAATCGCCCCGGCACCGTATCGGGCGGACACACACAACTCAGGCCAGGCCAGGCGGGACGCGACGAGGGGAGACCACCTGAGGAAGACCAACTGAGGAGATGAACTGAGGAGATGGGCTGAGGTTAGGCTTCAAATTATCGGGCCTTCAACCTTGGCCGACCTGCGAATATCTGCACACCAACTCAAACTGTCAGCTGGCGACGAAGAATCATCCCTGCAAGGTAAAGTACCCAAACAGAGAATTTAACTTTGGGGTACTCAAACCTGGACAACGCCCTTGCAGTGCCCGGAGACCACGTGATGACGGCAGGCTCCAGAGAGCACCAAGAGCGAACCCCGAACTCCACCGCTGTTTTGAGTCCAACAAACCCTTTTGATTGGTGAGCATGAAGTTCTGACCCCTCATAGCTTAACCTAGTTAGGTATAGGGGTGGGATAAGGATAAGGGGATTGTTAAGATAGTTGTTTTCCCTCGATGTGCCGTGTGTTCCCCATTCCCTGTATAAGTATCGTTAATCTTTGGTATTTTTGCCTGTAGAAGTGTACGCTAGTAATTTTCCATAAGATTGTATCAATTTTTCCTCTTCAATAAAATTTTGGTTTTTGTTTACATCCAATCACCTGTCTACTCGAGTCTTCTCTGTACCGCCGCCTTGTACCTAAGCCTCGTGTCTAGAACCCAGGGGCGTGGGAGTGATTCGAACCACTCATAAACAGTCAGAGGCATAACTGACTGGACCCCACAGGCCACCCCCTACAGTAACATCCTAGTGAATCTCCTCAGCACCCTCTCCAATGCAATCACATCGTTCCTATAGTGTGGCGACCAGAACTGCACACAGTATTCCAGCTGTGGCCTAACTAGCGTTTTGTACAGTTCCATCATAACCTCCCTGCTCTTATATTCTATGCCTTGGCTAATGAAGACAAGTATCCCATATGCCTTTTTAACCACCTTATCCACCTGTCCTGCTGCCTTCAGGTGTCTATGTACATGCACACCAAGGTCCCTCTGATCCCCTGCCCTTCCTAGGTTCCTACCATTAATTGTGTATTCCCTTGCCTTGTTAGTCCTCCCAAAATGCATCACCTCACACTTTTCAGGGTTAAATTCTATTTGCCACTGTTCTACCCATCTGACCAACCTGTCTATATTGTCCTTTAGCCTGAGGCTTCCCTCCTCGCTATTTACCACTCCACAAATTTTCGTGTCATCTGGGAACTTACTGATCATACCTCCTACATTCATATCTTAATCATTAATGTACACTACAAACAGCAAGGGACACAGCACCAATCCCTGCGGTACACCACTGGACACAGGCTTCCAGTCACAAAAACAACCTACGACCATCACCCTCTGCCTCCTGCCACTAATCCAATTTTGGATCCAATGTGCCAAATTGCCCAGGATCCCATGGGCTCTTACCTTCTTGACCAGTCTCCCATGCGGGACTTTGTCAAAAGCCTTACTGAAGTCCATGTAGACTACATCAACTGCGCTACCCTCATCCACACACCTAGTCACCCCCTCGAAAAATTCAATCAAATTGGTTAGACATGCTCTCCCCCTGACAAAGCCATGCTGACTATCCTTGATTAATCCTTGCCTCTCCAAGTAGAGACTAATTCTGTCCCTCAGAATTGTTTCCAATAATTTCCCTACCACTGATGTTAGGCTCACTGGCCTGTAATTCCCTTGTTTATCACTACTTCCCTTCTTGAATAATGGTACTATGTTAGCTGTCCTCCAGTCCTCTGGCATCTCCCCTGTGGCCAGAGAGGTTCTGAAAATTTGTGTCAGAGCCCCTGCAATCTCCTCCCTTGCCTCACACAGCAGCCTGTCTGGGCCTGGGGATTTATCCAATTTTAAGCCCAGACGAGATGTATCCCAGGCTGCTGTGTAAGGCAAGGGAGGAGATTGCAGGGGCTCTGACTCAAATTTTCAGTGAATACTAGTCAGTCTACCATAGCGTTACACATGAGGTGTCAAGGAGGGTTAGAGGGTGGAAACTATTTGGAGCAGTGCTGAGGTAGGTCTGTGAAGATAGGGACGAGAATGCAGCAGAAGGGGAAGAGAAAGCAGGAAGAGTGGTGTAGAAGCTGGATAGGTGGGGAAAGAGGAAGGTAGAGCAGAGTTAACGGGTGGGGGAAGGAGAGAATAGAGTATAGCAAGTGTCTATAGAAGGAGAGTTATAAATCTGTGGGAGAGCGGGGGTGTGGAGGGGGTGGTGGTGGGTGGAGACAAAGAATTGAAGGTTGCCATAGTATGCCAGAAAGGGATTGGAGGCTAATGGAAGCAGTTTCAATATTGTAACCAGTGACATAATACTGCAAGAAGGGGGATGGAGGAAAAGGGAAAGGTAGAGGAGATGGAGGGAACTTCAAGGAAATGGGGATAGAGAGGGGGGAAGGACATATGGGAGAGAATGAGGACAGCGAGAAAGAGAAGGAGTGGATGGCAAGATGGGGACGAGGAGGGGGCAGAAAATGGGGAGGTGGAAGAGGTCGGGGAGAGGTGGAAGAGGTCGGGGAGAGGAAGAAGAGGCCGGGAGAGGTAGAAGAGGGCAGACAGAGGTCAAGGGAGAGGGCCTTTGTTTTTACCTTGACTGAAATGTCTGTCAATCTCTGGAAAATGCATTGGTGCCAGCATGTATTACACTTAGAACTGACATAAAGGGCTTCAGTTCAGTCGATTGATTGTCACATAAATTTAGGTGACATAATGTTTTGCTCACGGCACCAACAAACTTACTACCATTAAAATGTAGCGATCACTCAATATTTTTTATATAAATATATATACAGCGATAATGAGTCAATTTTTCATTACAAGGTGTATCTTTGGATGCAATGTAAAGTTTGATAGCTGCAATAAACAAGTTTCTGGTATCTGGCATGGTGAGCTTAGCCAGTTTGTCTTTAGCCACTGCAGTTTTATGTCATTGTATTTTCTTGTGTTTTGTAACCATCAAGCATGGAGAGAAATGAAGCTTTATGCTTGATTAAACAACAGCATTAAAAAAAATTCCAGTCCAGTTTCAAACTCTAACTTATAACCTGTTGGGTGTCAAATTCGACACGTCTTCAAATTCCTTCAAAGCAAAGAATCTCAAATGAATGTAATCAAATTTCATGCACACATACACATGTGCTCACATATATAAAATTAAATTACAGTGGAGAACAGATAACCCAAATATAATACTTCCTAAGATATTTTGCCTGAAAACATCACATACACAAGGACAATCTATTTTGTCTGCACTGTAATCAAGGAGTTGACCTTTTTGAGCAGCGAGGCCCAGAGCCCCGAGAGCGGAGAGGCAGCGGACCTGAGAGGGAGCACCAGAGGTGGCACATAAAGGGCAGTCCTGAGGCAGCGAGGCCCAGAGCCCCGAGAGCGGAGAGGCGGCGGACCTGCGAGGGAGCACCAGAGGCGGCGGTACATAAAGAGCAGTCCCAAGGCAGCGAGGCCCAGAGCCCCGAGAGCGGAGAGACAGCGGACCTGCGAGGGAACACCAGAGGCGGCTTACCAATCCAGGTTCCGGGAGAGGGAAGCAAAAAGTAATCGAAGTGTGACGTCACCAAGAAGCAGGTAAGTGATTGATTGGTGAGTATTTTCTTTCTAAATTTTTCTAAACTTAAATTTTGTGGTTTCTAAGGTCTCTGTTGTGTAGCGGGGACTACTATTAAGCAAGAGCCTTGGAGTATATCATTTAATTGAAGTGAAATTGGTGGGATTCATTTAATTTTAATTAATTAATTAAAGGGTAAGTCATGGCAGGACAGCCCAGCCCCATAGAGTGCTCCTCCTGCTCTATGTAGGAAATCAGGGACGCTTCCTGCATCCCTGACGACCATGTGTGCGGGAAGTGTGTCCAGCTGCAGCTACTGACAGACCGCATTGCGGCACTGGAGCTGCGGATGGATTCATTTTGGAGCATTCACGATGCTGAGGACGTCGTGAATATCACATTTAGCGAGTTGGTCACACCGCAGGTAAAGGGTGTACAGGCAGGAAGGGAATGGGTGAGCAGCAGGCAGAGTAAGTGGCGCAGGCAGGTAGTGCAGGAATCCCCTGTGGCCATCCCACTCTCAAACAGATATAACACTTTGAATACTGTTGGGTGTGATGACTCATCAGGGGAAGGCAGCAACAGCCAACTTCCTGGCACCATGGGTGGCTCTGCTGCACAGGCTGGGAGGAAAAAGAGTGGAAGAGCTATAGTGATAGGGGACTCAATTGTAAGGGGAATAGATAGGCATTTTTGCGGCCGTAATCGAGACTCCAGGATGGTGTGTTGCCTCCCTGGTGCAAGGGTCAAGGACGTCTCGGAGCGGCTGCAGAACATTTTGGAGGGGGAGGGCGAACAGCCAGTTGTCGTGGTGCACATAGGCACCAACAATATAGGTAAAAAATGGGATGAGGTCCTAAAAGCAGAATATAAGGAGTTAGGAGGCAAATTAAAAATTAGGACCTCAAAGGTAGTAATCTCAGGATTGCTACCAGTGCCACGTGCTAGTCAGAGTGGAAATAGGAGGATATTTCAAATGAATACGTGGCTAGAGGAATGGTGCAAGGGGGAGGGATTCAAATTCCTTGGACATTGGAACCGGTTCTGGGAGAGGTGGGACCAGTACAAACGGGACGGTTTGCACCTGGGCAGGGCCGGGACCGATGTCCTAGGGGGAGTGTTTGCTAGTGCTGTTGGGGAGGGTTTAAACTAAAGTGGCAGGGGGTTGGGAACCTGAGCAGGGAGACAGAGGAAAGGGAAACAAGGAAAAAAGCAAAAGACAGGAAGGAGAAAAACAAAATTAGAAGGCAAAGAACTCAACGGTTTAAATCAAACATGGTCACAGTAAATAATAATTCATATAGGTCTGAGAGCGTTAAAAAAACAAGCCTGAAGGCTTTGTGTCTTAATGCAAGGAGCATTCGGAACAAGGTGGATGAATTAGCTGCGCAAATAGAGGTAAACGAATATGATTTGATTGGGATTACAGAGACATGGCTCCAGGGTGCCAAGGCTGGGAACTCAACATCCAGGGGTATACAATATTTAGGAAGGATAGGCAAAAAAGAAAGGGAGGTGGGGTAGCATTGCTGGTTAAGGAGGGGATTAACACAATTGAAAGGAAGGATATTAACTCTGATGATGCGGAATCTGTATGGGTAGAACTGAGAAATATCAAGGGGCAGAAAACATTAGTGGGAGTGGTATATAGACCTCCAAACAGTAATACGGAGGTTGGGGATGGCAGTAACAGGGACATTAGAGAATCATGCATTAAGGGCACAGCAGTCATCATGGGTGACTTTAATTTACATATAGATTGGGCTAACCAAATTAGTAAAAATACTGTGGAGGAGGAATTCCTAGAATGTTTACGGGATGGTTTCCTGCACCAATGTGTCGAGGAACCAACCAGAGATCAGGCCATCTTAGACTGGGTATTATGTAACGAGAAAGGATTAATTAGCAATCTTGTTGTACAAGGCCCCTTGGGTCAGAGCGATCATAATATGATAGAATTCTTCATTAGGATGGAGAGTGAAGTAGTTGACTCGGAGACTAGGGTCCTGAATTTAAATAAAGGAAACTACGATGGTATGAGGCACAAATTGGGTAGGATTGATTGGGGAATGTCACTCAAAGGGTTGACGGTGGATAGGCAATGGCAAACATTCAAAGACCGCATGGATGAACTACAGAAGTTGTTCATCCCAGTTTGGGATAAGAATAAAACAAAAAGGGTGACTCAACCGTGGCTAACAAGGGAAATTAGGGATAGCATAAGATCCAAGGAGAGGGCATATAAATTGACCAGAAAAAGCAGTAACCCAGAGGATTGGGAGCAGTTTAGGATTCAACAAAGGAGGACAAAGGGATGAATTAAGAAGTGGAAAATAGAATATGAAAGTAAGCTTGCAGGGAACATAAAAACTGACTGTTAAAGCTTTTATAGATATGTGAAGAGAAAAAGATTAGTGAAACCAAGTGTAGGTCCCTTGCAGTCAGAAGCAGGGGAAGTTATAATGGGGAACAAAGAAATGGCAGACCAATTAAATGCATATTTTGGTTCTGTCTTCACAAAGGAGGACACAAATAACCTCCCAGAGATGTTGGAGAACATAGGGTCTGATGAGAGGGAGGAACTGAAAGGAATCAGTATTTGTAGGGAAATGGTGTTAGGGAAATTGACGGGATTGAAGGCCGATAAATCCCCAGGGCCTGATAATCTACATCCTAGGGTACTTAAGGAGGTGGCCCTAGAAATAGTAGATGCATTGCTGATCATCTTCCAAAATTCGCTGGAATCTGGAACTGTATCCATGGATTGGAGGGTAGCAAAAGTTACCCCACTATTCAAAAAGGGTGGTAGAGAGAAAGTGGGGAATTACAGACTGGTAAGCCTGACATCGGTAGTGGGGAAAATGCTAGAGTCCATTATAAAGGATGTAATAGCTGAACACTTGGAAAACAGTGACAGGATTGGACTAATCTACTGGAATTTTTTGAGGATGTAACTGGGAAAATAGATAAGGGGGAACCAGTAGATGTGGTGTATTTGGACTTTCAAAAGGCTTTCGATAAGGTCTCGCATAAGAGATTAGCGTGTAAAGTTAAGGCACATGGGATTGGGGGCAAGGTATTGACTTGGATAGAGAACTGGCGGACAGAAAGCAGAGAGTAGGAATTAACGGGCCTTTTTCCGAGTGGCAGGCAGTGACTAGTGGGGTACCGCAGGAATCGGTCCTTGGACCCCAGCTATTCACAATATACATTAATGATCTAGATAAGAGAACTAGATGTAATATCTCCAAGTTTGCAGAAGACACAATGCTGGGTGGGCGTGTGTGCTGCGAGGAGGATACCGAGAAACTCCAGGATGATTTGGGCAGGTTGGGTGAATGGGCAGAAGCGTGGCAGATGCAATATAACGTGGATAAATGTGAGGTTATCCACTTTGGTGTCAAAAACAGAAAGGCAGACTATTATCTGAATGGCAATAGATTGGGAGAAAGGGAAGTGCAACGAGACCTGGGTGTCCTTGTGCACCAGTCACTGAAGGTAAGCATGCAAGTGCAGCAGGCGGTGAAGAAGGCAAATGGTATGTTGGCCTTCATAGCGAAAGGGTTTGAGTACAGGAGCAAGGATGTCCTGCTGCAGTTGTACAGGGCCTTGGTGAGACCACACCTTGAGTACTGTGTGCAGTTTTGGTCGCCTTATCTGAGGAAGGATGTTCTTGCCATGGAAGGAGTTCAGCGAAGATTCACAAGGCTGATCCCTGGGATGGCAGGAATGATGTATGAGGAGAGATTGGGTCGATTGGGATTATACTCGCTGGAGTTTAGAAGAATGAGAGGGGATCTCATCGAAACTTATAAAATTCTGACAGGTCTGGACAAACTAGATGCCGGTAGAATGTTCCCGATGGTCGGAGAGTCCAGAACCAGGGGTCATAGTCTAAGAATAAGGGGTAAGCCATTTAGGACAGAGATGAGGAAGAATTTCTTCACCCAGAGAGTGGTGAACCTGTGGGATTCTCTACCACAGAAGGCGGTTGAGGCCGTCTTTAAATATATTCAAGAAGGGGTTAGATATATTTCTTAGAGCTAAAGGTATCAAGGGATATGGGGAGAAGGCAGGCACGGGGTACTGAGTTTGGATGATCAGCCATGATCTCATCGAATGGCAGAGCAGGCTCGAGGGGCCGAATGGCCTACTCCTGCTCCTATCTTCTATGTTTCTATGTTTCTTGATGAAACAAAATTCAAATTTTACATGCATGTACTTGCATTGTATATTGTAGTGGCTAAACAAGGTGAGTTCTACATTGTGTTTATGCCTTTTCCTATAAGATATCATTTTAAATAATTTTGTGCTGTGCCATTGAGACCACAGTACATCACATGCATGTTGCAGAAGTAGCATGCAGAGCTGAACTTTTATTATTTCATGAAGTCAGTTCCTTTTCCTCATTTCTATTGCGTTCCCTGCACAGATTTGCTGATCCACAGAGAACATACTGGGATCACAGCGCATGGTATCCAGCAAGTGAGCTGTCTTTAAAGCCTGTTACTTGCAATTAAATGTAACCAGCACAACTATATGATATTGACTCTCTTCTGGTACAGTGAGAAATGTCAGCACATCAGTGACTTGTTGATTGGTTGGTCTGAGGGATTGATTGGCTGAGTGAAACCATGCATTTTCATTGACGCAAGCAGAGTTTCTGGTCGAGAGTGAGCAGAGGAGGAATGGTTATGGTAATGGAATCTGGAAAAAGAGCAGTAACGAGAGCTTCTAGAGCAACACCATTTTAACACAGTGGTGTTCCCCAGGGGTTGATATTAAGATCACTGCTCTTTTTTAGACTTGTGTATACAGGGCATAATTTCAAAGTTTGCAGATGATACGAAACTCGGAAATGTAGTAAACAATGAGGCGAATAGTAACAGACTTCAGGAGGACATAGACAGGCTGGTGAAATGGGCAGATACATGGCAGATGAAATTTATGCATAGAAGTGTGAAGTGATACATTTTGGTAGGAAGAATGAGGAGAGGCAATATGAATTAGATAGTACAATTTTAAAGGGGGTGCTGGAACAGAGAGACCTGGGGGTGTATGTACACAAATTTTTGAAGGTGGCAGGACAAGCTGAGAAGGCTGTTAAAAAAGCATATGTGATCCTTGGCTTTATTAATAGAGGAATAGAGTACAAAAGCACAGAAGTTATACTAACGCTTTATAAAACACTGGCTAGGCCTCAGCTGGAATTTGTGTTCAATTTTGGGCACCATTCTTTAGGAAGGCTATCATGGCCTTGGAGAGGATGCAGAAGAGATTTACTAGAATGGTACCAGGGATGAGGGACTTCAGTTATGTGGAGAGACTGGAGAAGTTTGGGTTGTTCTCCTTAGAGCAGAGAAAGTTAAGAGGAGATTTGATAGAGGTGTTCAAAATCATGAACGGTTTTGATAGAGTAAATGAAGAGAAACTATTTAGAGTGGAAGAAGGGTCGGTAACCACAGGACACAGGTTTAAGGTGATTGGCAAAAGAACCAGAGGCGACATGAGGAAACTTTTTTTACACAGCGAGTTGTTGTGATCTGGAATGCACTGCCTGAAAGGGTGATGGAAGCAGATGCAATAGTAACATTCAAAAGAGAATTGGATAAATACTTGAAGAGGAAAAAATTACAGGGCTATGGGGAAAGAGCAGGGGAATGGGATTAATTGGCTAGCTCTACCAAAGAGCCGGCAGAGTCACGATGGGCCAAATGGCCTCCTTCTGTGCTGTATGATTCTATGATTTTATGATTCACCAGGACTTGGGCCCTATTCTCCAATTTGCCAGCATTTCATTGCGAGTGAGGAAATACTCTTTAGTAAACTTCTTCAAGTTTTTTGTGATGGACATTTCTCATAAACTTTTTTTTAAAGGGTATTTTTGGATTTGTTTGTTGCACTTTTTTTCTTAATTTCCTTTTTGTTAATACTTTTTGTCTATATAAAGGTGTTATAAAGATGCAGCTGCATCGAGTTCACATAACATTTCTGTTATTACAAATAACTGCTTTCCTGTTTTGAGCCAGATTGACTGCTTTCAGGTTCCTGAGGCCAATTCTTAACTTCTCAACAGTTCACCTAATATCTCTACCTCGACCACTCCAGAAACCATTCACAAGAGAGAGGTAGATAGAGTTTTGGACTCTAGGGAAATCAAGAGATATGGGAATTGGGTGGGGAAAGTGGAGTTGAGGTCGAAGATCAGCCATGATGTTATTGAATGGCGAAGCAGGCTCGAAGGGCCGTATGGCCTACACCTGCTCCTAATTCTTATGTTCTTATGTGTTCTTAAAAAACCAAAATTGAGCAGAAGGACAGAGTTACAACAGCTGCAACCTCCAACAGACTAAGACAAGTCCAAAGCTAAATAACTGAGCCTTGCTAGTTGGAGACTCTATAGTGAGACATGCTGACAGTAAGATGTTCAGACAGAATTCTTTTCATAGGGTATTTCTGTATTTTTCGTCAGTGACTGGTTAAGGATATAGGGTGAATGGTTTGGTGTAGGGGGAATAAGGGAATGGTAATTCCTTTATACATTGGTGCAAATGACATTAATGGATAGGAATTCTGACTTCTTAAAGAATAATTACTGGAGAATGGTAATAAAACAATTTAAAGATAAAGGAGCTAGCTTAGTGGTCTCTGGTTTGTTTCCAGCCATGGGGGGAGGTGGGGGAGGGTGGTGGGTGGGGCTCATTGGAAAAGGAAAGGTGGATAATTGATTTTAATGATTGACTTGCGATTTAGGAGCAATTTTCAGGTGACCAATGCCACCAAACAGGAGGCAGGTGATGTGAGCCGACTGCCTGCCCAATGGAATTGGTCCGAGGCCATACCAATTTCATAGTTGTGCCTCATTGCCTTTATCGTCAGCGAGCTGTTTTTTTGTATTATGAGCAGCTCGTTAGTTGGAGTGGGATGAAAATCTGGCAGCTCCAGCATGGAGCCCAGCTAGTGTTGGTAAGTTAAAGGGAAGAGGGGACATGATCCAGGAGGAAGGCTGCCGAGATCCAAGCACCATGTGCGTGCTTTTTGAAGCCAATGGGAAGGAAAATCAGGTGGGATGTGTAACAGGTGGCAGATCAACTACCGTTCGTTTTCCGCCCTCATTGAAGTAGAATTTTACTCCCTATACGCATTGATCAAGAAACTCTGAAACTTGCTTACCTGATAATATTCCCTCACTCACCCAATGGGCACAGTCAATCCCATCACACTACTGTGTGTTGTGTGTCCGTGGCAATTATATTAATGTTGATTTAACTTTTTTGTGTCAGCCATGATTCAGGGGTAACACTCTCACCTCTGAGCTAGAAGATTGTGGGTTCAAGTCCCACCCTTTGAACACATAATCTAGGCTGACACTTCAAGGTAGTGTTGCACTGCCAGAATTGCTGTCTTTCAGAAGAGACATTAAACTGAGGCGCCATCTCAGGTGAACGTAAAAGATTCCATGGCAGTATTTTGAAGAAGAGCAGGAGAGTTCTCCCCGGTGTCCTGGCCAATATCTATTCTTCAACCAACATTCACTAAAACTGATTATCTGGTCATTATCACATTAACGTTTGTGGGACATTGCTGTGTGCAATTTGGCTGCTGCATTTCCTACATTACAACAGTGACTACATTTTAAAAGTACTTAATTGGCTGTAAGGTACTCTGGGATGTCCTGAGGTCATATAAGTCGCTATATAAATGCAAGTTCTTTCTTTTTGTTTTGTTATTATATTTCAAGAGAGATCAGAAGTTACTGAGAAGGATATATGGCCAACTTGCTGATTACTTACAAAACCTGATTCAGCGTCATATACAAACCTGGCAGATAAATACACAGAAGGCAAATGTAACTATAATCACTCTCTTAAAAAATGGGAAGGTGAGTAACTTCTTTAGTGCTGTTAAGTTTGTCTTCAATGAGTTGGAGAGATCAATGAACGAATATTTAAAAAAATGCTAGTGATTAGATCATTAAGATTTTGCTGCTGTTAAGGGTACATTAGCTTAATAACATGAAAGTACTTGTATGATATGTAATGTTATTTGAAGGAAGATTGCATATTTTTCAGGTCAATCTACATTTATTTCCCTTAGTTAGTAATTAGACCAAGTTAGAATGGTGATAGGTAAGAAAGCTAAATCAATGTATATAAACAGATAATTATGAGTTAACTTGTAAATGTAAATGATCAGCTGAGTCTGAGTCAATGTTCCCACTAATTTTTTTTTGGTGCGTGGTCCCTTTAAATTTGCTGGTATATTTTCCAGCGGCAGCAGCTGGTGAGCGGCCTGCACCGGACCTCCCGATTGGTGCGCGGCCACGCAACAACGCACCTTAGGGGGAACATTGGTCTGGGTATGAATGAACCACACATTTACCATTTCCGCTTATGTGGCCAACAATATGGATAAGTCTTGGATTGCCTGGGTAAATGTCACTGCGCTACGGTTTAAAGATTTTTCTTGTAGGAATTAATAAAAAATGGAGATGAGGATTTTTAAAAAATGCTATTCCTCTTTAATGTAGATTAGATGCGTTTATTGATTAATTAAAATGCAGTTTCACTCTAACGTAAATAATGATTGAGGGTGAGAGGCCTTACCCTTAACTTAAATAAATTACTCTCATTTCATTATTCAGTTGCACCTTCATCATTTTTGGAAGGGAAGTGCTCTGTCAGAATTAAACTGATGAATGCTTAGTAATAGAGGACAATGAATGAAGTTCCGATGGTAAAGTGTACAGAGCACTTTAGGAACAATGTGATTTCTGTCGGCATGAATGGGAATTTGACCAATCTCAACTCATCGTGGATGGGAATCTCACTAAGAAGACATGCAGAAAAGTGCAACATTTATACCATTGCAATGGAGATGGTCTTCTGAAGTTGGGGTATTCCAATTTGGGAATTTTGTGTCAAAGAAATCCTTATCTAGATGGGTTGGGAAAATAAACTCAAGGAAGATAGGGTACCAGTTGCATTTGAATCATCCCTACATTAGAAACTAAAACCAAATACTGAAATTATTCAATAGCTAAGAAGGTTTAATTAGGTGTCAGATTTTCTATTATACTCGAAGTTACAGCATCAGTGCTTCTATAACCTAAGATAGCTTGCTTGAGATACCAACAACCTGAAGAAGCAGATTTTATCTTTCTAGCATAAGTAAAATAAGCAATTTATGACCACCAAATGGCCTCTTAGTTTGTGTTGATAGCATCAGAGAATTTTACAGTATAGAAAAAGTGATTTGCCTAGTTGTGCCTGTGCCCGGTCCATGAACAAGCTATTCACATAGTACCATTCCTTTGCCATTTTTTAAAATATCCTTATAGGTTTTCCTTTTTCAACTATTTATTCTCTTTCTTTTCACTGGGGGACATTTAACGTAGTAAAACATCCCAAGGCGCTTCACAGGAGTGTTATAAAACAAAATTTGACATGAGTCACATAAGGAGAAATTAGGGTGGGTGAGCAAATGCTTGGTCAAAGAGGTAGGTTTAAAGGAGCGTCTTAAAGGAGGAAAGAGAGGTAGAGAGGTGGAGAAGTGTCCCATAACTAAGACCGCCTATTTCCACCTCCGGAATATCCCCCGTCCCTGCCTCTGCCTCAGCTCACCTGCTGCTGAAACCCTCATCCAATGGCTTTGTTACCTCTAGACTTGACTATTCCGACGCACTCCTGGCTGGCCACTCACGTTCTACCCTACATAAACCTGAGGTCATCCAAAACTCGGCTGCCCGTGTCCTAACTCGCACCAAGTCCCATTTACCCATCACCTCTGTGCTCGCTGACCTACATTGGCAACGGTTAAGCAATGCCTCGATTTTAAAATTCTCGTCCTTGTTTTTAAATCCCTCCATGGCCTCTCCCCTCCCTATCTCTGTAATCTCCTAGAACCCCACAACCCCCTGAGATATCTGTGCTCCTCTAATTCTGGCCTCTTGAGCATCCCTGATTTTAATCGCTCAACCATTGGTGGCCGTGCCTTCAGCTGCCTAGGCCCTAAGCTCTGGAATTCCCTCCCTAAACTTCTCCACCGCTCTACCTCTCTTTCCTCCTTTAAGAAGCTCTTTAAAACCTACCTCTTTGATCAAGCTTTTGGTCATCTGCCCTAATATTTCGGATGCGACATTAAACCGAGGCCCCTTCTGCTCTCTCAGGTAGACATAAAAGATCCCATGGCACTATTTCGAAGAAGAGCAGGGGAGTTATCCCCAGTGTCCTGGCCAATAGTTATCCCTCAATCAACATACCATAAAGCAGATTTTCTGGTCATTATCACATTGCTGTTTGAGGGAGCTTGCTGTGGACAAATTGGCTGCCACGTTTCCCACATTACAACAGTGACTCCACTCCAAAAGTACTTAATTGGCTGTAAAGCACTTTGAGACATTCGGTGGTCGTAAAAGGCGCTATATAAATGTAAGTCTTTCTTTCTTTCATATGGCTTGGTGTTAAATTTTGTCTTATAACAGTCCTATGAAGCACTTTGGGACATTTTACTATGTAAAAGGTGCTATATAAGTACAAGTTGTTGTTGTTGTTACAGCTAATTACAATGCCCGAATCGCATGCCCGATACGAGACTCCAAAAACAAGTGCTCTATTCGGAGCTCCGACATGGCAAGAGAGTCCGAGGTGGGCAGAGGAAATGCTTCAAGGACACCCTCAAAGCCTCCTTGAAAAAGTGCAACATCCCCACTGACACCTGGGAATCCCTGTCCCAAGACCGCACAATGTGGTGGAGAAGCCTCCGGGAAGGCGCCGAACACCTCGAGTCTCTTCGCCGGGAGCAAGCGGAAGCCAAGCGCAGGCAGCGCAAGGAGCGTGCGTCAACCCAAGCACCCCACCCACCCGCCCCTTCAACCACCCTCTGCCCCACCTGTGACAGAGACTGTAGGTCCTGCATCGGACTCATCAGTCACCTGAGAACTAATTTTTAGTGTGGAAGCAAGTCATCCTCGGTTCCGAGGGACTGCCAAAGAAGAGAAGAATTTGGATTTTCCTTCCACCACTGTTTCTGGAATGTTTTAAGAATGCTCTGTTTACAACAAACAACTCCTAACCATTGCCATCATTCTTTTGGTGATGATCTTAAATAATTGTCTCCTAGTTACTGACTCACTGACCAGTTGATATAATTTTTCCCTATTTACCTTTATCAAAACCCTTCATAGTTGTGAACACCTCTATCACATTTCCTCTTAACCATCTCTGTTCTAGTGAAAAAGTCCACGTTTTTCTAGTCTCTAAACATTGGCATCACCTTAGCAAATCTATTCTGTACCCATCATGGCCATGATATCCTTCCCAAAGTAAGGCATCCAGAACTAGACACAATATTCTAAGTGTGTCCTAACCAGATTGTGACAAAACTTTAAGAATAACACTCAGAACCATAGCTGGGCAGACTGGTAAGCAACATCTCAAAGTTATTTTTGAAATCTATTCTATCATATATTGATGTCACTACAGGAGTTTGGTTTCAAAGAACATCTTGTGTGCAGACCTGGAAGACAGGTGTGGAAAGAACATTTTGAGGTCTCTTTGAAGTTCCATTTGAAGTCAGATATAAAGATATTCCAAAGTTTGATTTTTGAAGTTACAGTTGAAAAACATCTATCTGCCACCCCAATCTTGTAATCTTGGATGAGGAGAGTAAAACAGATTCAGTAAGACAAAGAAAAAACTAAAGACTCTCAATTGCACCATGTCCATCATCTGCATAGATTGATCTATACCATAAGAAGACAGGTAAGAAATTGAATCAGCATGAATTTGGAAGGCAAATCAGTCGATCATTGCTGCAAAAGTATTGCCAGAATATCACTTCAAAGTAAGACATGTTAGTAACACCAGAGTACATAAATTTAAATGAGTGAAAAAGAAATTTAAAACAGACATTAGGAAAAACTTTATTTAAAGGGTAATAAATGTTTGGAGCAGGTAAGGTAGTTGAGGAAAATCAATTGGGTGTATTAGGGTACTAGAGGGAAGTGCTTCAGTGGCCTTGATTGTTCTTATTTCTATATAGAGTTTGATTGAATTATTCTACACGGTCTTTAACACTAATCATATTAGAGAAGTTGTACGATTTGTTGTAACACAATTTAATCATCATAGATGATCTCTTCGATAGGGAAACAGTAAACTGACAGAACACACATTTCACCTAAACCATGAATTGTTAATTAAAGAAGGAAGTAAAGAAATAAATTTATATAGCACCTTTCACATCCTAAAGTGCTTTACAGCCGATGAGATACCTTTTGAAGTGTACTTACTATTGTAATGTATGAAATGCGGCAGCCAATTTGTGAAAAGCAAGGTCCCACAAACAACAATTAATAAATGACCAGGTTTTAGGTGTTGATTGCGGGATATATGTTGGTCAGGACACCGAGAAACTCCCCTGTTCTTCTTCAAATGGTGCAGTCGGTGCTTTTACAACCACCTGAAAGGGTCTTCATTTAACATCTCATCTGAAAGACAGCATCTCCAGCAGTTCACCACTCCCTAAGTAAACATAGAAGATAGGAGCAGGAGTAGGCCATTCGGCCCCTCGAGCCTGCTCCGCCATTCAATGAGATCATGGCTGATCATCCAAATTCAGTACCCTGTCCCTGCCTTCTCCCCATATCCCTTGATCCCCTTAGCCTTAAGAAATATATCCAACTCCTTCTTGAATATATTTAATGAATTGGCCTCCACTGCCTTCTGTGGTAGGTTCACCGCTCTCTGGGTGAAGAAATTCCTCCTCATCTCAGTCCTAAATGGCTTACCCCTTATCCTTAGACAGTGACCCCTGGTTCTGGACTCCCCAGCCATCGGGAACATCCTTCCTGCATCCAGTCTGTCCAGTCCTGTTAGAATTTTATAAGTTTCAATGAGATCCCCTCTCATTCTTCTAAACTCCAGCGAGTATAAGCCCAATCGATCCAATCTCTCCTCATACGTCATTCCTGCCATCCCAGGTATCAGTCTGGTGAAGTGTCAGCCTAGGTAATGTGCTCAAGTCTCTTGAGTGTGGCTTGAACCCATGACCTTCTGATTCAGAGGCGAGAGTATACAAAGTTAAATCAAGAGATAGAAGTAGCAATATAGTACTTAACTTTCATTGTGTGAACAACTAGTGAAAAAATTCTCCCAGCAAACTAATGCAAATTTCAGACTGGTCACATATCATCCAACATAATTTTCTCACCCTGCCAAATCCAGGAGAAGTGTAGAGAAGAGTTCTAGAACCTCATTGTGATATTTGTTGACAAAGGCATTTGTTTCTACGAATGGTGATGTGCTGTGGAAGGTTCTTCTAAAGTGGATCTGCTATCACTGTCACATCAAGTGACTTGACCATTTCCACTTGCTCTGTCTAAAATGTATTGCTGGCATCAAGTGGCAGGACAGGGTGCCTGACTCCTGATGCCCTTAAGTGCAGCAATATAACTGGAATTGAGGCCATGATCAGTAAGGTCAAGTTGTGTTGGTCTGGACACGTCGTTCACATGCCTGAGTGTAGAATTCCCCAAAACATCTTCTAAGGTGAGCTGCAGTCCAGATATCGTAACAGAGGTGGGCAGATGAAACATCAGAAAGACACATCAAAAGCCACCTTTATATCTTGCAATATTAACACTGACATCTGGGAAAACACAGCTTGCCTGCCGGGTCGGTGTGAATGAATTTGCGGCTGCAAGATTGCAAATGCTTTTAGATGCCAGCAGTCCAATGTCATGACAACCCTCATCTCATTGGATAAGGAATACTGGATAACATCAATATTTGCTATACCACAGCTGGCAACACTCATCTGGATGAAACAAAGAGTCATGCTTCCAGATAAATTATTTAATCTTAGAATTATCTTTACTCAGTACCTATTTCTGATCTCTGCACTGCAGTAATGCGCTAAAACATGTGCACTATTTCCTGGAGTAGTTTGGCCATTACATCACAAGAAGGCAGAGTGCTATTATTTTCTGCATGACTGCCGGGACGCTTCAAAGATCAAGGTAGTTTATTATTTTCCGTCATTACCAATTTATTAAGGCTGCTTTGCCATACTTTCCAAGTGGTTTTTTAAGGGTTAGCCAAGAAATTTGAATTGATTATCCATAATTTTCATTCATGTGACTGACGACCACTCAGTGCATAACTCATTTCCTCTCTCTGGTATTTGTCAAAAGTGAAGGTTAAACTGGGATTACCTGACAATTAGATCATTTTATGCATGACTGGATATCATACAATGATTTCAGAATTTGGGAATTAGTTAAAGAATGAATACCGAAATCAATACGCCGTTTGAAAAAAAATACAAAAAAATTAACATTAATATTCTACCTGCTCATTTCAAATTCTCTATTTATTGTTGTGAATATATTTTTCTTGAATTTCTGCATGTTGGTGATGTGACATGAAAATGCATAGAGGAAGCTAAAGCTTAATGAGCTTATCGCTGCTGATGTGAATTCAGTTGCTTGTTGCTGTCAGATTCAATAACTTCTCCGACCCAGTTCCTCTGATGTAATCAGCACTCATTGTTTAAAAGGGAATATTTTAAAAAGCTGAAGAAACAGGCCTTAACAAACAAAGGGATGCTCTTACTTTTCGTAATTTTTATTTTTAAAGGGATCCTGACGCTGAAGTGTTTAAAGGTGTCTTCAAATCGTCAATAACAACAACTTGCATTTAATGCAGACCTTCCCTTCTGTTTTTTCCTCCCCTCCCCTCTTTCCCTGCCCCTGCACTTGCTTAAAAACCTGTTCCATCTCCAGCTTTTTCCAGTTCTGACAAAGGGTCATCGACCTGAAACATTGGGGCAGAAATTCCTCCCCAAACGCGTGAGTACGGAAGGGGTACTCACGCATCTGGCCGGAGGAAATGCCGGTTTTCAGCATGCACAGCGCATGCGCTGAAAACCGGCATTTCCTCTCCTCCAACCCAAGAGTTGAAGAGGCTAGCGCGTGCGCTGTAGGGGGCAGCGCGTGTGTCTTGGATTTCCTCTGTTTTGGGGGATTTGCGCATGTGTAAAGGCCTCCGGTCTTTACGCTTGTAAAAAGCACACGTAAGTATTTATTTTTACGGGTAAGTGGTGTTTTAGTGTAATTTAGAATTTTTTTCCCACAGGTTTATTATTTTAAAGAATCTACAATAAGGTAAGTTTAGTTTTAGACCCTTTTTATTAAAAATTTATTTTTTTCAACAAAAAAAAATTATTGTTTAAATTATTTTTTTAAACTTATTTATACTTAATTTAATGATTGGGATGTTTTTTACATTTTTATTTAAAGTTTAAATAGTGTTTTGGGCCCCCGTAGTTTTCTTGAGTTTGACAGTTCTTACTCTCAAACTCATGAATGAACCTTCCCCTCCCCTGATTGGTTGTACAGTGCTCACCTGATCCCAGCCGGCACATCGCACTAACTACGCCGCTGGATCAGGTAAGCACTGCGCGCTGACATCTGAACCGGGCCTGTGACAGGAAATGCAAGCAGGCCCGGGCTTCAGATGTCAACGCGCTGGGTGAGTGCAGATCGGGGGCTTGCACCCGCGGGAAGCCCCCGACCCGAATTTCTGCCTAATTAACTCTGTTTCTCTCTCCACAGATGCTGCCTGACCTGCTGAGTATTTCCAGCATTTTCTGATTTTATTTCAGATTTCCAACATCCGCAGTATTTTGCTTTCCTATTGAACTATATCCCAGTGTGCATCTTCAGGGAGGAACAGAGAAAATTGGAGGAGAAAAAATATTTACAAAGAGAATCATCAGGAAACCTCAGCTTATGTGTTTAGCCATTTGTGAAATTAGTCTTTGTAGCATAACAAGTGGATACCATGGGTTTAATAGTTTGTTCCAGCTATGGAATTTTTTTGTGTCAGATGAGTAATTAATTAGCTGTTTTCAGAAACACATTGTTTCAATTTTCTGGCAGAACAATTGTTTTTGGAACTCTGAAGTAGAACGATATGAAAATGGATTGATACAGTGGCCTAGCACTGGCAGCAAGCCTGACTGATAATGATGAGCAACCAGCATGAATATTAAGTGCTGCCTGGAACAACACTAACCGCAGCATTCAGCGTGGTCCCTGGCTCCTGCACACCAGTTTTTGCTCACAATTGGATTTCTAGGCCAGTTAGTCAGACACCAAACTGCAACTGGAATCTGAGACGATTAGAGAGGTTTCTTAGAAAAGGAGGGAATTCTCCAAATGTTTGAGTAGTGTGTAATGCATGCACCAATAACAAATGCGGAATGGACTGAAGCAAACAACAAAAGCCGTTCTGCGGCTAAATTTTCCATCAGTCTAAATATGAAATTATAGGAAAGAAAAAAATAATATGTACTGCTTAGTGTCATCTCTGTAAATTCACTAATCCTGCCTCATCCGTGCTTATGATACCTCCAGACGCGACAATTCCAATGCTCTCAGGGCCATCCTCCCATTCTCCATCCTCCATAAACTTGAGCTCATCCAAAACTCTGCTGCCTAACCCACATCAAATTCCATTGAGCATTCATCCCTGTGCTTGCTGACCTGCTTTGGCTCACTGGTCCACCAAGGCCTCAATTTTAAATTCTCCTCCTCATGTTCAAATCCCTCCATGGCATCACTCCTTCTTATCTCTGTAATGTCCTCCAGCCCTCCGAGAACCCTGCGTTCCTCCAACTCTGGTAACTTTGTATCTGTCTTCACAGTAGAAGACACAAAAAACATTGCGGGAATAGTGGGGAACCAAGAGTCTAACGAGAATGAGGAATTTAAAGAAATTAGTATTAGTAAAAAAAGGTACTGGAGAAATTAATGGGACTAAAAGCTTACAAATCCCCTGAGCCTGATGGCCTACATCCTAGGGTTTTAAAAGAGGTGGCTACAGAGATAGTGGATGCATTGGTATTGATCTTCCAGAATTCCCTAGATTTGCGAATAGTGTCTGTGGATTGGAAGGTAGCAAACATAATCCCGTTATTCAAGAAAGGAGAGAGAGAAAAATACTGGGAACTATAGGCCAGTTAACCTGACATCAACAGTAGGGAAAATACTAGAATCTATTATTAAGGACATGGTAACAGGGCACTTAGAACATCATAACATGATTGGGCAGAGTCAATGTGGATTTATGAAAGGGAAATTGTGTTTGACAAATCTATTGAGTTTTTTGAGGTTGTAACTAGCAGGGTAGATAAAGGGGAACCAGTGGATGTAGCGTATTTGGATTTTCAAAAAGCATTCTATAAGGTGCTACACAAAAGGTTATTACACAAAATTATGGTTCATGGGATTGGAGGTAATATATTAGCATGGATTGAGGATTGGTTAACTAACAGAAAACAGAGAGTAGGATTAGACGGGCCAATTTCGGGTTGGCCGGCGGTACCGCAAGGATCAGTGCTTGGGCCTCAGCTATTCACAATCTATATCAATGATTTGGATGAGGGCACCAAATGTAATGGCCCAGATATTCTGATCCCTACAGGTGGATATGCGCTGTGTACCCACCTGTAGGGACATCAGAAATGCCGGTTTCAGGCATACACAGCGCATGCGCTGAAAACCGGCATTTCCGATCTGAGAAGGACCTCTGTGGGCGGATAGTTCCACTTTTTGGAGACCCGCCGCCCGCAGAAAACCCTTATAATTCTTACGCCTGGTAAAAGCAGGTGTCAGGCCTGCTTTTACCAGGATAAGTGTTGAAAAAAGTTTTTAAAAAAATTTAAAAATTTTTTCACTGATTTATCATTTAAAAATACTTTTTAAAAAAGGTAAGTTTATTTTTAGCCCTGTAAAAAAATATAATTATTTTTTTCAAAAAATTTAATTTTTGTTTAAAATACTTAGGCCTAGAAATTCAGTTGGTTGCGCCAGCCGTTAGCGCCTTAAGAGAAGTGAATTTCGGGCGCTATGCGTGTAGCATCCGGGCGCAGCGCGATCTGCGCCTCGCCCCAAATTAAGTACACATTTAGCGCCGGTGCAAAGTTTAGCGCGCACTCACCTGCGCGCGCAGGAAATGACATCATATCCTCGTGCAACGCCCTTTGCGCGCCCCGATCCAGAACTTCAGTGGGACCGCCCCATTGTGCGGCCGGCGGCCCGCACGCTTGTTTAGTGGAACGCAACAGAGCCGACGCGGGACCCGGGGAGTGTAAATTAAAGGGCACTTACCCTGCACTATAAAGGGCAGCCATTTTGCAGCAAACACTCTTGTGCAACGGATTTCTGGAGAGAGACCAAGGAAGACAGCTTTCTGGTTTGGGCCAACAGTAGCTCAGGTATTTTTGGCTTCAGGCCAGAGCGTTGCAAGTGGCCTCTTGTATATTTGACTGTTTGGCAGCATATTATGGGGGCTGCATGGGGTGTCAACGCTGAGTTTCAGCGTCATGTCCGTAGGGCTCGCAGACGCGGTGTGAGAGGGGCAGCCCTGGCTAGACGCAGAGGGGGCAACAGGCGTCGGCAACATAGGCCTTACCCAGTCAGGGCATACCGCCAGCAGCGCACCTACCTCAACATGAGTGGTGCGAGATGTGTAAAAAGGCTGAGATTCCGAAAGGAGGTGGTTGCAGAGATCTGCCATCTGCTTCGCAGAGATCTGCGTCCAAAGCTCAGGAGCAGGACGTCTCTGTCGGTGGAAGCGAAGGTGACGGTGGCCTTGAACTTCTATGCCACCGGCTCCTTCCAATCCGCTGCTGGGGACATAGCTAACATATCCCAGTTCGCCGTGCATTGCTGCATCCGCCAGGTGACCGATGCCCTTTTCAGAAGGAGACGCCAAATCATCTCCTTCTCCATGGCCCTGGAGAGGCAGCATCAGCGTGCACTGGGATTTGCAAGGTTCGCGGCCTTCCCCTTGGTGCAGGGTGCCATTGACTGTACGCATGTGGCTTTGCGGGCACCTGTGGAGCATGCCGAGGATTACCGCAACCGGAAGGGCTACCATTCCCTCAATGTGCAGCTGGTGTGTGACCACAAGAAGCGCATCCTAGCTGTCAATGCCCGCTTTCCAGGCAGCAGCCACGATGCCTTTATCCTGCGGTAGGCAACTGTGCGTGACATGTTCGAGGCACTGCCTCCCCCAAGTGGATGGCTTCTCGGGGACAAAGGCTATCCTTTGTGTACCTGGCTCATGACCCCGCTCCGCGTGCCCAGGACCCCTGCTGAAGAGGCATACAATGAGAGTCATCAAGTGAGCAGGAACATAATCGAACAAACAATTGGCGTCCTCAAGCAGCGGTTCCGCTGCCTGGATCGTTCCGGCGGATCTCTGCAGTATTCCCCGGACCGAGTGTCCCAATTCGTCGTGGTTTGCTGCATGCTGCACAACCTGGCTCTCCGCAGGACTCAGGCACTGCCACCTCACGTTGGACCACCACCTCAGGAGGAGGAGCAGGAGGAGCATGAGGAGCAGGAGCAGGAGGAGGAGGAGTACCATCCCAGGAGGGAGCGAGAAGGTCCAAGGGCCATCCGTCGGCGGCTTATTGAACGTCACTTCTAAGCCCCCTGTCAGGGAATGCCTTGTGGCCATGAAGGAACATGAACGCAGCCGCTCCGTAAGCCCTCAGCCGGCGAAGGCAACAAACACTTACAGCAACAAACATGGACACTCTCTGAATAAAGAGAAATCTTTATTTTAGACCAATGAAACCCCTTCACACATGAAACCCAGAAACATTAAACGGCCCCAAAAAACAATACATCAAATGACTCACTCCCACAACCTGGGGAGGAATAACTGAACATTTGTTCAAAAATGGCCTTCATCCTCGGCCTTAACCCAAAAAACATCCCCAGAAACAAAACAACCATGGCCAAAAGAAACATAGGCATCGCCATATAAAATAACACTTGGCCACACCGTCTACTTCTTGGGCTGCGAGGGCGAGACCTTGTCGAGCCTTTTGGGGCCCCTGCCCGGCCTGCTGCTCCTCCGCAAGCTCTGCCCAGTGGCTGCTGCGAGGCTGGGGAAATGCTCCTGAGGGTTAGATGTCCTTCCGGCAGATGCCCTTGGGGGGCAGCCTAGACAGGGTTTGCCCCTCGAGGGTCCAGCTGGTGATTGGCGCAGCTGTGCCTGGCCAACATCATTCGCAGCCGCTTGCCGTTGAGGCGCCACTGGGGGAGTGGCGGTGATGGCCGGAGGAATGTGTGCAATCTGGCGGATGGTCAGCCCTGGCTGGTGATGTGCCACTCTGGCACTCGCACGGGCCCGCACTGCAGCATGCGCACCAATCTGCCGAAGGGCAGCCCGCTGTGCTGCTGCAGCGCGGCGGTGTCCAGGCAATGCCTGGCTGACGCAGCGCATGTGGCAGCAGTCAGTGCCCCTGTTGCCCTGGTCTGCGACCGCAACAGAGCAGCCACTGTCTGGACGGCATCACTGATCAGCCGGCCACTCGCGGCATGTGAGGCCCCGAACTCGCGCACACTACTAGCCAGGGACTCGATGGCCTCAGGCATCCGTGCCACTACCCCCATCAGCTCGGTGTGCCGGCGATCCGAATCCTGGGCCATTTGATCAAGGTGGCGCACCTCCTCTGAGTTGAAGGTGGCCGGACTGGAGTCCGGACTCTCCCGCTGGGGAGCAGGGGGCAGAGCTGGTCGACCCTTGCCACGTTGCCGGCGGCGACTGGGCCCAGCAACTGCACGCCCCTCCGATCCTTCCCCCCTCTGGGGGGAAGGCCGCGGACCAACCGCAGCCCTCCTGGGTTGCTGGACGCCACTGGTCCCAGCAGCTCCACTCCCCTCCGACACTTCCTCCAGGCTCTCCTCCAGGGAAGACGTGTCCACTACTTCAGCATCTGCAGCCGCACCTGACTGCTGCCCTGATGGTCCGCCTTCCTGTTCCTCCTCCTCCTCCTCCTCGGAGGGGCTGTCACTGGCAGCTTCAGGGAGCTCCTCGTCACCAGCTGAAAGCAAGAAGGCACAAGAGTAGCTTTAGAGTGAGGAGAGGGCATCAGTGAGGGAGGCATGACTGGTGGCATTCAGCGCATTGGTCGGATGTGGTAAACCACTGTTATTGTATATTGTTACCTCTGGGTGGCGCTGTGTACCAAGGCATGCCTCAGCTGACTCCGCCCACATGACCAGGTATAAAGGTGGGGGTTTCGCCGACTCACTTCCTTCTTGGAACCAGCCACCCACGAGAGGCATGCTCTGTTCTCTAGTTAATAAAAGCCTTTTCATCACCTTCCTGATTCATCGTCTTTTATGGAGTAATTGATAAGCGTATCAATTTTATTAACTAGAAGTAAAATGGCGACACCTGAACAGCAACAGCAGCAGGCGTTGCTGCGAGCCCTCAGACCGGCATGCCTGGACCTCGACCCTCAAGCAGCGGGTTCATCAACCAATTTCGAACACTGGCTGAGCTGCTTTGAATCCTTCCTAGGAGCCTCCGCCGTGACATCGGAGGAGAACAAACTAAAAGTTTTGACCGCCCAGGGCCTTCCGACCTCTCGCTGGCAGGAGGTCCTCCCTGCGGCGCTCCACTCCATCCGGTCACTGCTTTGTACTGCCACTAATGCCACCCCTCATGAGCAAATGTTCGTTTTCCCCAGGAAGTCCACATCGGGAACCTCGCTACCGGCATGGCTGACTTCTCCTGGGCCCGTCCTACTGCGGAGGCACGTAAGGACCCATAAAACGGACCCCCTGGTCGAGAGGGTGCACCTCCTACACGCCAACCCCCAGAGGTAACAATATACAATAACAGTGGTTTACCACATTCACCCCTTGTTTAAAATTAAGTCCGGCGGGGTGAAGGGTACTACAAGTTCATGTAGTTAAGTCTATCAGGAGGCCTTGTCTGACGTCCTGATCATCGTGGTGGCGGCGGCGGTGTTGCAGCATCCAACGTCGGATCTGGTGTCTGGGTGGTCAACAAAGGGTCCTGGGGCTCCGGCATGTCGTCTACAGGGGTTGGATTGGGAGGGGTGGTGGGGGATAATGGTGGTAGTTCAGGGGTACCCGAGGGTGCGAGATCTCGTATGGAGACCGTGTCCTCCCGCCAGTATGCCTGGGTGACATACCCAGACGGGCGGGAGGACACGGTCTCCATACGAGATCTCGCACCCTCGGGTACCCCTGAACTACCACCGTTATCCCCCACCACCCCTCCCAATCCAACCCCTGTAGATGACATGCCGGAGCCCCAGGACCCTTTGTTGACCACCCAGACACCAGATCCGACGTTGGATCCTGCAACACCGCCGCCGCCACCACGACGATCAGGACGTCAGACAAGGCCTCCTGATAGACTTAACTACACGAACTTGTAGTACCCTTCACCCCGCCGGACTTAATTTTAAACAAGGGGTGAATGTGGTAAACCACTGTTATTGTATATTGTTACCTCTGGGTGGCGCTGTGTACCAAGGCATGCCTCAGCTGACTCCGCCCACATGACCAGGTATAAAGGTGGGGGTTTCGCCGACTCACTTCCTTCTTGGAACCAGCCACCCACGAGAGGCATGCTCTGTTCTCTAGTTAATAAAAGCCTTTTCATCACCTTCCTGATTCATCGTCTTTTATGGAGTAATTGATAAGCGTATCATCGGACAATGACAAAGGAGGTAGATCGGATGCGCAAGTGCGACGAGAGAGGTCCAAAAGGTGATGTCCATACCATTGTGGCCCAGAAGAGGGTCGGCATCTCCACAGGCGATGGGCCCAATCACCCGGGGTCCCATGAGGCGACTCACGCGCTCCTCCAGGGGAGTGAGCTCCTGGATCTGGGGGTGGCCTCCCCCGGTCTGCTCCTGGTACCTTCGGTTGTTGGCAAGTTTTGCCTGCAAGAGAAAGGACGGACTGTAAGTACGGTGTGTAGCCCTGATGTGGTGTGCACTGCCTCCCATGGTGGAATAGCTTGGCCAGTGTGTAGCCCTGATGTGGTGTGCACTGCCTCCCATGGTGGAATAGCTTGGCCAGTGTGTAGCCCTGATGTGGTGTGCGCTGCCTCCCATGGTGGAATAGCTTGGCCAGTGTGTAGCCCTGATGTGGTGTGCGCTGCCTCCCATGGTGGAATAGCTTGGCCAGTGTGTAGCCCTGATGTGGTGTGCACTGCCTCCCATGGTGTAAAGTGCAGAATGTGCAATTGATGTTCGTGACTGTCCCATAGCTGCTGGCTGAGGGCTGGCCATTAGGGCTTTCAGGTCCCTTTGCCCATCATGTCAGGTGTACATGCAAGGATGAGGAGGAGACTGGAAAGGGTACTCACCCTGACAATCCTGGTCAGGTCATTAAACTTCTTCCGGCATTGGACATTGTCCCTGGGGGCATCGCCGGTGGCCGACACCCAGCGGGCGACCTCCCTCCAGGCTTTCCTATAGACGCTGGTTGGAGGCTTCCTGCCAGTGTCCGGGAACAAGATGTGCTGTCTCTTCTCCAAGGCCCTCACCATCACCTTCAAGTCATGGGCTGAGAAGCGCAGGGCACGCTCACGGGCCTTCTGTACCATTGCCATGGCTCCTTCTGATCACCAGCAGTGTTCAGGCCTAGCTGGAAGGCTGCAGTGTGCAGGCCGTTGCAGCAGACCAAGTCGACCCTTCCCCCTTTAAGAGCTGGCCGGCGCCACGGTGTCTGCTGTCAATCAAGAAATGACCGCACCTGCGCTGCGCCCGGCCTCGGCGCTATCCTCTGCACCGCCGGCTTAGTGCCTAAAGATAGGCGTGCAACACCAGTTTTAGCGCTCAAGCAACCTCTTAGGGCGAAGCTACTGAATATCGGCGAAGTGCCATCGACTTTGCGCCGGGCGCAAACTTTAGCGCCCGCCCGACTTTACTGCCCCAAAAGTGGCTATACTGAATTTCTAGGCCTTAATTTATTGTAATTTCAAGTCATTTAAAAAATGTAATTTGTTTTTTAAAACTTATTTAAAGCTTCACTATGTTTTTTAATTGATCTCCATTCATATATTTGACAGTTCTTCCTGGGATACGTGGGCCTTGCGCACTTTAAGTTTGGTGAGGCCCAGGATCGGAAGCGTGTGCCTCCCGGGAACCCTCAGGTAAGGGCACAGATTTTTCCAAGTATTGTGTACAGTTATGGTTTCCTTAGCTAAGGAAGGATGTACATGCCTTAGAGGGAGTGCGACGAAGGTTCACCAGACTGATTCCTGGGATGAAGGAATTGTCCCAAGAGAAGAGATTGAGTAGACTAGGCCTATATTCCCTATAATTTAGAAGAATGAAAGGAGATCTCATTGAAACATATAAAATTCTTAAGGGGCTTGACAGGGTAGATGCTGGGAGGCTGTATCTCCTGGCTGGGGAGTCTAGAACTAAGGGTCACAGTCTCAGGATAAGGAGTCGGCCATTTAGGACTGAGTTGAAGAGAAATTTCATCACTCAAATGGTTGTGAATCTTTGGAATTCTCTATCCCAGAGAGCTGTGGATGCTCATTCATTGAATATATTCAAGACAGATATCACTAGATTTTTGGATACTAAGGGTAAATAGTGCAGGAAGGTGGAGTTGAGGTAAGAGATCAGCTATGATCTTATTGAATGGAGAGCAGGATTGAAGGGCCGAATTGCCTACTCCTGCTCCTATTGCTTATGTTCTTATATTCCACAGTCCCTATTTCCTTCACCCGCCGAGCCTTCAGTTCCCCAGGCCCTAATTTCAGGAACTCCCTCCCTAAACCTCCCACCTCCCTCTCGCCTCCTTTAAGACCCTCCTTAAAATCTATGGGCTAAAAAATCAGGGGATTTACGCCACCCGTTACTGGCAAAATATACTGAAAAGAGGGCAGCCGCTGCTCTTTCGCCAGCGGGTGGCGGGTCCCACGGCATCCTCCATTTCCCAAGGCCCGGCAGCGCTGCCGGTAAGAGCGATAGCCCTGCAGCACGCCGACTTAAGGTCACCGTGGCAAACTGCAAACCTAGCGCTGAGTCCAGCACTGGGTCCTAAGCTCACCATGAAAACCCAGCATGCAGCAGACTCAGAGGCGCTGTCAGCACCTGTTAAACGGACACACACATCTTTCAGATAAGTATGCATTTAAGCTTTTGAACTAGATTTTTTTGATTTGATTGAAGTAGTGGCTTGATGCAATACATGTGAAAAGTTTTTTAAGTGTGTAGGGAGAGCTGCTGGACACTTGCAAGGCCTCGTATGGTAAAGGAAGGCATCTGAGAAGACAGAAAATGCTGCAAATACTCAGCAGGTCAGGCAACACCTGTGGAGAAACAGAGCTCACGTCGCAGGTCGAGATGCTGCCTGACCTGCTGAGTATTCCCAGCATTTCATGCTGTCATTTCAGATTTACAGCATCTGCTTGCAGAGGGAAGAGGAAGACGCGGAAGAGGAGGAAGCCGAAGAGGAGGAAGCCGAAGTGGAGGTAGCAGAAGGAAGGATGCTACCCAGACAGCCCCTATCTGGCTGGGATATCCAGGATGGAATCATCCACCTGCGGTACCAGTGACCACAACCCCAATTCCCCTTTCAACATTAGTCTCACACTTTACCTTCCCTCTGTTACTGACCATCACAGTGTCCTCTTGGCCATAATGCTGAGCTAAAAGCCACCACAAAGCAAACTTTCCAATCCAACTTTATACATCTATCCATTCAATACGACATCAAGAAATCAATTCATCACCCTTCTGCATTCTCTTAGTGACTGTCTTGCGTGTGCCTTTGCCTATCCTACTGATGTCATGCAGTGCTACCCCTAGGCTGTAGCATGGCTGGTGGAAGGCTGCTGACTTTCAGTGGAGGACACTGCAAATGGCTTTGCTGGTCAACCTTGAGGGGCTGGTAACTGGGAGTGTCAAATCGAGTGATGGTGTTTCTTCTTCATCTTCACTCTCGTCTCCCTCTTCTTGGTCAATCACTGGCTGGGCAGGCTGCATTATTTGGATGTGTGAAATGAGGAAGGCACAAGGGTGGAGTTGTGGTGAGGGGAGGGCGGGTAAGCAAGAGCTGCATACAAGAAGGAAGATAATGTATGAGGATACCAGCATCTTGTATCCTTTCTGCCCTGCCACTAGCCAATGGCTCTGCCATGTCCCTGCCAAGAATGGCCAGCACCATCTCTTCCAAAGCGGTGAGGTGAGGCTAGGAATGAGAGATGTGCTTGTGATTGGCACAAATTGCTGGTAGGTGAATGATGAGGGGTGGAGGGGGAGTCATGCAGTGAGAAGTATGTGAGGCTAATGGTGCAGTTGGTAGGAGATGGCTCTTGAAGATGCATTTACTGACCTTGATCACTGGTCTGAGGTAGTGAAACTTCCTTGGGCACTGGAGCCAGATCATGGGGTGATACTGCTGGCACTGGCTACCTCGGTGATGTGGTCCCACATGTAGGGGGGCATCTTTTCTGTGGTTTACGGTAATTTACCTACCGTTACCTGGTTTATGGCAATTTACCTGGTCAAGTAGCTTTTGCTGCTGCACTCTGACCAATCCCAAACAGCGGTTTCGAATCGCTAATCCACCTCTTCCAATTCTGACTGGAGGAACTTATAATTAATGATATATTAAAAATGGACAAATGATCTGGATGCGAGAAAAGTCAAACTGTATTAACTAAATAAACTACACCACACAATCAAAGCAATAAAGAAAGTACACCACACGATCAATGTAAAATTGCTTAACAGGGGAAGGCAGATGGCAAAAACGAGGGATAAATGGCTACAATGTAAGTCTTACAATCTTAGCAATTTCCCTTAAATTACCACCCCTCTAACTCCTTACTAGATTGCCTTGCTGAGGAGTCAGAAACCTGCTCACCTGTGGTCCAAAGAGAGAGAAGAGCTCACCTGCAGTCCAAGGAAAATAAGAGAGAGAGATGCTTCTGAGAAGCTATCTTTATATCCTGTGAGCTCCTGCTGTTTTGGCGCTGAAAGGGTCTGTGTGCAAATTCGCGCCAAAAAGTTCGAATACACAAGAGAAAGGCCATGATTGGCTGATTCAAATGGGCTATTTCCCAGTGGCCAAACTGCTCCCATTGTCTGGAATGGGTTTCGAATAATGCTTGGAGTGGTTTGAATGTGTCTACATTCTGGGGCCGAAATGTTCCCGCCCAAATCCAAGTTCATCTGGGCTAAAACAAAAGGATCCAACTGCCCTATTGTCTGGGTAATGGGTGATTCAAACCCATTAAGTTTAAACTGTTCCCTTCCTCAGTTTGAGCTGAGCCTTCGAACCATCTCCATTCACCCTGATGGGTTTTGAATGGGGTTGGATTACTATGTAAACAGAAACCCATTCATTGTGGTCACTGAAACTGCAGTCTCAAGTGGTTTAATCCTTGTGTCAACATTCGGCAGCAGTTTCTGTAAACAAACATAGATTGCTTCTGTAGCGTAGGGAAGGGAAACTCCTTTTTTTGATTGATAGAATTTGACTGCCATTGCTTGATCCTCCCCTTTTCACAGACATTCTTGAGCTGCTTTCTTTTGTCCTTGGCCATGCTTTTCTGACGGCCATTTTTAAACCCCTTTGCAATTTACACAGTTCAAAACTCAAGAGTACAATTTTTTTTAATACAATGTGCTGTCTTAAAGTGTGCGAATTTTTCCACGAAGTACCTCGAATCCAGTGTTGTCCATGTGCTGCCCAACTCAACGCAGCCCCCCTGCAATTCTGGGTATGTTTAAAACATTGTCCAACCCAGAGGCAATTTCCACGATGTAGATTAGTATTTCCCGATCTTCGGGGACTGAGGGTTTTTTTTTTGCGAAACCCTACACACATCGTACTTTCTGGAGGGCCTCCTGGAGCCCTGTGGGTAGATGGCCTCTGTTGCAGTGTTGACCTCCTGCACAAAGCAGTGTGCGAGAATCTGGGTGCCCCTTCCTTGGCTTGCTGAGTCACTACTGTTAGTGCTGAAGTACTTTTCCAATTTTTTAATGCGCGGAAAAGAATCAGGGGAATTTATAATGGGGAACAAAGAAATGGCAGACCAACTAAATACATATTTTGGTTCTGTCTTCACAAAGGACGACACAAATAACCTCCCAGAGATGTCGGGGAACATAAGGTCTGATGCAGGAGAGGAACTGAAAGAAATCAGTATTTGTAAGGAAATGGTGTTATGGAAATTGATGGGACTGAAGGCCGATAAATCCCCAGGTCCTGATAATCTACATCCTAGGGTATTCAGGAAGTGACCCTAGAAATAGTAGATGCATTGCTGATCATCTTCCAACATTCGATGGAATCTGGAACAGTACCCATTGATTGGAGGGTAGCTAATATTACCCCACTATTCAAAAAAGGTGGTCGGGAGAAAATGGGGAATTACAGACTGGTAAGCCTGACATCGGTAGTGGGAAAAATGCTAGAGTCCATTATAAAGGACTAGCTGGGGTGAGCCCGGCGTTGCCGAGGCTTTTTCGAGGGCATGTTGTTGTGGGAAGAGAGAGAGAGAGAGCGACTGGGGGGGGGGGGAGAGAGAGAGAGCGACTGAGGGAGGGGGGGAAGAGAGAGAGAGAGCAACTGGGGGGGGAAGAGAGAGCGCGACTGGGGGGGAAGAGAGAGCGCGACTGGGGGGGAAGAGAGAGAGCGACTGGGGGGGAAGAGAGAGAGCGACTGGGGGGAAGAGAGAGAGCGAGTGGGGGGGAAGAGAGAGAGCGACTGGGGGGGAAGAGAGAGAGCGACTGGGGGGAAGAGAGAGAGTGACTGGGGGGGAAGAGAGAGAGCGACTGGGGGGAGAGAGAGAGCGAGAGAGACTGGGGAGAGAGAGAGAGCGAGAGAGACTGGGGGGAGAGCGAGAGAGACTGGGGGGAGAGAGAGAGCAAGAGAGACTGGGGGGAGAGAGAGAGCGAGAGAGACTGGGGGGAGAGAGAGAGACTGGGGGTGGAGAGAGAGCGAGAGAGAGTGGGGGGAGAGAGAGAGCGAGAGAGACTGGGGAGAGAGAGCGAGAGAGACTGGGGGGAGAGAGAGAGCGAGAGAGACTGGGGGGAGAGAGAGAGCGAGAGAGACTGGGGGGAGAGAGAGAGAGACTGGGGGGGGAGAGAGAGCGAGAGCGAGTGGGGGGGAAAGAGAGAGCGCGACTGGGGGGGAAGAGAGCTCTCCCTCTCCCTCACTCTTCCCCCTTCTCCCTCACTCCCCCCCTCTCCCTCACACTCCCCCCCTCTCCCTCACACTCCCGCCTCACACTCCCTGCCCCCTCTCCCTCACACTCCCCTCCCTCACACTCCCCCCCCGTGTAATCACTGTCTCCCCCCCGTGTAATCACTGTCTGCCCCCCCGTGTAATCACTGTCTCCCCCTGTGTAATCACTGTCTCCCCCCGTGTAATGACTGTCTCCCGTGTAATCAATGTCTCCCCCCCCGTGTAATCACTGTCTCCCCCCGTGTAATCACTGTCTCCCCCCACCATGAAATCACTGTCTCCCCCCATGTAATCACTGTCTCCCCACCCCCCGTGTAATCACTGTCTCCCCCCCCACCGTGTAATCACTGTCTCCCCCACCCCCACGACCCCGTCTCCATCAAGGACACCGATCTTGCTCCCCCACCAGCTGGGAACAGCTAACTCAGCACAGACGAGGAATGCTGAGTGGCGGCCGGCGCCGGGAGCGGGCTCTCGTGGGCGGCGCATGCGCGGTCAGTGCGGGCGGCGCATGCGCGGTCAGTGCGGGCGGCGCATGCGCGGTCAGTGCGGGTGGCGCGAGGCGGCCTGGCGGCCGTTAGCGAGCAGGAAACTTCGGGCGGCCCGCCCGCGCTACGGCCCCGACACCGTGAAACCTGAGAGGGGGAAGTAGAGAGAGAGAGAGAGGGAAGAGGAGAAGGAGAGAGAGAGAGAGGGAAGAGGAGAGAGAGAAGGAGAGGGAGAGAGGGAAGAGGAGAAGGAGAGAGGGGAGAGAGAGAGAGAGAAAAATTTTGATTTTTAAAAACGCCGGTTTGGGGACGGCGGTTAGGGGATCACTTCATTTCCTACTGTTGCTAAACACAATTTAGAACTCAAATAAATTGTTATTTAATTCCCTAACACATAATTCAAATATTTACCTTAGTTCCCTAACACACAGAAAGTGTGGGAAAAAATCGTGAAAAATCAAGATGGCGGCCACTCACCTGGGTTCAGAAGGATAAGGCCCGCCCACACACGCACCGATTGGTCGACCGGTCAGGTCACCGAAGCATAGGATTGGTCAATCGTCGAGGCACTCGACACTCAACTGTAGGATGGCACGCGCCAGGAACCCGCCGTCCGATTGGTCGACCTCGACGTCACACGGTCGCTAATGAGATGCTAATGAGCGGAACGCTGAACGTTTTTTGGATACCGCGGGCGGGGTTTTTGTCCGGCCGAAACGTAAATATGCCTATGACTGGTCCGGAATCGCAAGCTTTCTTTTGAGGCGACACGCGCGTCGGTACGCTCTGTAACTTTCAAACGTATGGAACACGGACAGACGGACAGACAGACAGACAGACATCGGGACAGAAGAGCCGCTTTATATATATAGATGTAATAGCTGAGCACTTGGAAAACAGTGACAGGATCGGACAAAGTCAACATGGATTTACAAAAGGTAAATCATGCTTGACTAATCTACTGGAATTTTTTGAGGATGAAACTGGTAAAATAGATAAGGGAGAACCAGTGGATGTGGTATATTTGGACTTTCAGAAGGCTTTCGATAAGGTCCCGCATAAGAGATTAGCATGTAAAGTTAAGGCACATGGGATTGGGGGCAAGGCATTGACTTGGATAGAAAGCTGGTTGGCAGACAGAAAGCAAAGAGTTGGAATAAACGGGTCTTTTTCCGAGTGGCAGGCAGTGACTAGTGGGGTACCGCAGGGATCGGTCCTGGGAACTAGCTGTAATATCTCCAAATTTGCAGATGACACAAAGCTGGGTGGGCGTGTGCGCTGTGCGGAGGATGCCGAGAAACTCCAGGATGATTTGGACAGGTTGGGTGATTGGGCAGAAGCATGGCAGATGCAATATAACGTGGATAAATGTGAGGTTATCCACTTTGGTGGCAAAAACAGGAAGGCAGATTATCATCTGAATGGCAATAGATTGGACAAAGGGGAAGTGCAACGAGACCTGGGTGTCTTTGTGCACCAGTTGCTGAAGGTAAGCATGCAGGTGCAGCAGGCGGTTAAGAAGACAAATGGTATGTTGGCCGTCGTAGCGAGAGGCTTTGAGTACAGGAACAAGGATGTCTTGCTGCAGTTGTACAGGGCCTTGGTGAGACAACATTTTGAGTATTGTGTGCAGTTTTGGTCACCTTATCTGAGGAAGGATGTTCTTGCCATGGAGGGAGTTCAGCGAAGATTCACCAGGCTCTTACCTGGGATGGCAGGAATGACGTATGAGGAGAGATTGGGTCGATTGGGCTTGTACTCGCTGGAGTTTAGAAGAATGAGAGGTGATCTCATTGAAACTTATAAAATTCTGACAGGACTGGACAGACTAGGTGCAGGAAGGATGTTCCCGATGGTCGGGGAGTCCAGAACCAGGGGTCACAGTCTAAGGATAAAGGGTATGCCATTTAGGACAGAAATTAGGAGGAATTTCTTCACCCAGAGTGGTGAACCTGTAGAATTCTCTACCACAGAAGGCAGTAGAGGCCAATTCATTAAATATTTTCAAGAAGCAGTTGGATATATTTCTTAAGGCTAAAGGGATCAAGGGGTATGGGGAGAAAGCAGGGACCGGGTACTGAATTTGGATGATCAGCCATGATCACATTGAATGACGGAGCAGGCTCGAGGGGCCGAATGGCCTACTCCTGCTCCTATCTTCTATGTTTCTGTTTCAGCTTTAAGAGCTGAAGACTCCCATTTGGGACTTCTTTTTAACGTAATTTTTTTTCAAAAGGCAGAAAGGGCTGAAAACTGTATTTTCTTACCTCATTTTTATTTTGATCAGTTCAGAAAGCATTGCCTTTTCAATGCATTGCCCTTTCAATGTTCCACAATGCCTAGTGAACTCAATGCCTTGCTTCCAGAGGCTATTGGAAGATTGAACACTGTTTCTGAATGCCAACTTCGCCACCGATGACTGCACTAAGAGATCACGTCAGGTAAGTAGATTTGGTTCTCTATGTCTTCCCATTGTAACTGGTAGTATAGATAAGGGAGAACCAGTGGATGTGGTGTATATGGACTTTCAGAAGGCTTTTGATAAGGACCCGCATAAGAGATTAGCGTGCAAAGTTAAAGCACACGGTGTGATAAAAATGATAACTTCCGGGAAGTTATGTCATCACTTCCTGTGAACTATGAACTATGAACTATGAACTGTGTACATACCTCACTTCCTGTCATATGTCACTTCCTGTTGGACTGGTATAAATACTGGTCTGTTCAGTATTGTAAGAGGCTTCTACCAGAGGCATGGTAAAGACCTCTCTTGTGTATATAGTGTGTTTATAAGTTACTTAAAGCTTACTTTAAAGTTACTTGATGGTAAGTCTCCTTTTTCTTACATCACACGGGATTGGGGGTAAGGTACTGTCTTGGATAGAGAACTGGTTGGCAGACAGAAAGCAGAGTTGGAATAAACGGGTCTTTTTCCGAGTGGCAGGTAGTGACTGGTGGGGTACTGCAGGGATCAGTGCTAGGACCCCAGCTATTCACAATATATATAAATGATCTAGACAAGGAAACTAGATGTATCTCCACGTTTGCAGATGACACAAAGCTGGGTGGGCGTGTATGCTGCGAGGAGGATGCAGAGAAACTCCAGTATGATTTAGACAGGTTGGGTGATTGGGCAGATGCATGGCAAATGCGGTATAATGTGGATAAATGCGAGGTTATCCACTTCGGTGGCAAAAACAGGAAGACAGATTATTATCTGCACGACAATAGATTGAGAAAAGGGGAAGTGCAACGAGACCTGGGTGTCCTTGTGCACCAGTCGCTGAAGGTAAGCATGCAGGCGCAGCAGGCGGTTAAGGCGGCAAATGATATGTTCGCCTTCATAGCGAGAGGATTCAAGTACAGGAGCAAGGATGTCATGCTGCAGTTGCACAGGGCGTTGGTGAGACCACACCTTAAGTATTGTGTGCAGTTTTGGTCACCTTTTCTGAGGGAGGATGTTCTTGCCATGGAGGGAGTGCAGTGAAGATTCACCAGACTGATACCTGGGATGGCAGGAATGACGTATGAGGAGAGATTGGGTCAATTATGCTTATATTCACCAGAGTTTAGAAGAATGAGAGGGGATCTCATTGAAACTTATAAAATTCTAACTGGACTAGACAGACTAGATGCAGGAAGGATGTTCCCGATGGCAGGGGAGTCCAGAACCAGGGGTCACAGTCTAAGGATAAGGAGTAAGCCATTTAGGACTGAGATGAAGAGGAATTTCTTCACCCAGAGAGCGGTGAACCTGTGGAATTCTTTACCACACAAGGCAGTTGAGGCCAATTCATTAAATATATTTAAGAAGGAGTTATATATTTCTTAAGGCTAAAAGGATCAAGGGATATGGGGAGAAGGAAGCAGGGACAGGGTACTGATTTTGGAAGATCAGCCATGATCTCATTAAATGGCGGAACAGGCTCGAGGGGCCAAACGGCCTACTCCTGCTCCTATCTTCTATGTTTCTATTGCTGTGAATAGGTGACTGCTGCAAAAGTGGTATGACAGCTACCATTTCACAGCTGTTCACTTTCCAATGTCAGAAGCTAGAGCCTTCAGGACTTGGAAGGCACTTTTGAGCTGTATGCAGTTTGGAAGTGTTTGGAGTAAACTCTCCTTCCATTGTCACCTCCTTGGAGCAAGCTCTCTCACTATTGACAGATCGTTTCTGTCACCTCAACTTTAGTTGCCATCTATTCCAGCAACATTGGTGCCGTTGAAAAAATCTCACCTTGGTCCTCTGAATCCCTCCACGATCAGCCCCAACACCAACATCATCAGGCACACCAACAACTTCACCAACCTTCTCCGCAATCACCTGATGCTCCACAGGACACAGGGCATCAGCACCCGACAACATTGCTGCCCGGGAGGCCAGCGATGGCATCACCATGGCCAGATTTACTTCACTTGAAGCTGTACACCCTGGCTGCCACATGATGCACCAGGTTGACACCACCCAGCACCAGCACCATAAAGCATCCCTACAAATCCAAGCCATTCCTTTCACACTCTCACAATTGAGGGGTGGGGAGTTATGTCTCAACATTCACTGGAACTGACAATTCCAAATATGAGCACAGATCTGTCCAATAAGGTAGAGGGTTGAAAATAAAGATTTCAATGTTTGACAACACATTAACAGAAAATTGACATGAACATTGGCTAAAACACCCAAGTGTCTACCCTTCTGTGTTATTAGTTGGTATGTTTGGACTAGGATGAGGGTGAGTGTGAGGGGTGGCTACTGCGATGGGGAAGTGATAATCTAGATAGAGAGGGAAGGGTGGAGGTGCAAGGTAAGTTGGTGTTAGTAAAGATGCATAGGAGTAGGGTAGGGAAGGCAGAGTGATGTGGATGTGATGCGTGGCACAGCAGGATAAGGTTGAGTATGGCTTGGCAGTAACGTATCGTGATCTACTGAGATCATTGAAAGGTTGGCACTACTGCAGCCTGGTAATCCTGACAACATCCCTGCTTGTGCCCTCCTGTGAAATGTGCAACCAGGCTGCGTTGATCTCCTGGGGAGGCCTCTTCCGCCCATGGGAAGGGAAGATGACTCCCTCCATAAGCATGTGGAGGGAGTCATAGGAGTGCCTGGGTGCAGACGTGTACCTTTGTGCAGTGCTTGTCAGTGTTTGTAGTACCTCAATGCTGTAGAACACTGACAGCAGAACTGTCAAAATCAGTGTGGACAAGGCCACTTTAAGGAAACTGTGTCATCCGATGAAGTCATCAGACCCACTTCCTATTAATTGGCCGGTGATGCGCTATCGATTCTAATAAAAGGCTGAGTAGAGTTCAGAACAACAGGCTTTTATTAACTACTGAATGCAACTACAAACAGATCAGGACTATGCCTCTAGTGGACGACCGAATGGCAGAGAGCTGCCGTGCAGCCGTCCTTATACCAGGTAGCCAAGGGCGGAGTCAGCTGAGGCATAGTCAGGTATAACAGTGAAACAAGAGTGAACGACAACAACAACAATAGTGAACAAAGTGAACGACAGTGGTTTACCACAGCCGGGAACCTCACAGGGCGGGCTTAACAAGCCCTATTAACGTAAAATCACTTGGAGAGTGTGGGTTGCAGTAGGCAGCATGTTGGGACCACGACACCGTCCCCAGCTGCCCGGACCTGCCTCAGTTGGCACTATCGCGGCCAATGGGTTTAAAATAGACATTTCTATTAAGATGTCGTGCAGGGGAATATTATGCAAATGCTTTAAGCTAACAATAACCAACAGTACTGTCTGGGCTAGGGGCTTTGCTGTCAAAATTATGCTTTAACAAACAAAGTTGTCAGGGTTGCTGTCACGGGGCCGTGTAGACACAGGGCCGTGCTGTCCGAGCGAGGCTGGTTCTGGACCCAAGTGCAGACAGACGAGGCAAGAAGCAGATATGCAGTCTTAAATAACAGTACTTTACTAGAATCACACAGGTAAACAAACAGTTACGAAACATAGGAGCTCAAGACAAGCTACCACATAGGCAAACGGCTAGTCAAGGTAGGAACTCAAGACAAGCTACCATGAGGCAACCAGCTTGTCCAAACTGAGCTCAAGACAAGCTACCTCAGGGCAACCGGCTTGTCCAAAACTGAGCACCTAGTCAAGACAGAGCACCTTGTCAAGACTAACTCCCTTTTCAGGACTGAGCAACTTGTCAGCACCTTGTCAAGACCGAGAACAAAGGGAAAACCACAGAACTTAAATACAAGCAAAACATAACACAAATAAACAGTTATAGACATAAGAGCTCAAGACAAGCAACCACTAAGGCAACCGGCTTGTCAAGGCAAGCGACCACAGGGCAACAGGCTTGTCAAGACTGACTCCCTTGTCCAGACTGACCACTTGTCAGGACTGAGCCCAGAGGGAAGAAACCCCAGAACTTAAATACAAGCAAAAACAGGTGAAACCAATAAACCAGATAAAAGGCAGTTAAATAATAAACACAGGGGAAATTAGTACAATTAACAAAGGGAAACCGACCAGTGAAGGTGCCATCTAGGGGTCAGTGAAGCAACTGACCGGCCCCCTGACAAGCTCATTTTGGACCTTGCAGTCAGAGGAGCAGGTTGTGTTGCTCAGCTGCTCCTGCTGCTACTGTGGGGAGAGAGTGTGTGGTTGCCTTGGCCTGGGAGTAAAGTGGAAGGAAGGAGTGACCCCAGGCCACCACCACTACAACCTTCCCACACCAACCCATCTACATCATCGACAGAGGTGCCTGGAGAGCAAGGAGTGGAGGACAGAGGAGGAGGCCAGCATTAGAATGGGAGAGGCCTTTTCCAGCACTGCCTCCCAATTTGGCCTCCAGCCCAGGAGAGGGAGAGAGGGAGAGAGGTTACAAACAGCTCCACTTGGAAGGAGGGGAGGAGCTGCAACTCCAACATCTGCAGGTGGGTGTCTCTGTGTATTCCCCCTAAAGACTTTTGCATTCTAGGCGGGGGGAGGAAAAGAAGACGGTTCGAAAGCCTGGCCTGGGTTGGCTGGAGCCTGCCCAGGTGAAGCTGCTTCCTGCTCACCGAAAAGACCTGGTGTGGGCTGAACCTGGGCTGTCTCCAGTCTGCCCAGGCGAAGACATCTTCTCCCCCTGCCCGAAGACCACCTGAAAAGACTTTGCTTTTACCATCGGGGGAGTACACCCTGCCGACACCCACCCACCGCCTATCATCGTCGAGTGGGGACCCTGCCTTTGCGGCCCCCCCCTCCTTCCCACCCCCCCTCTCTCTCTCTCTCTTTGTCCTCTCTCTGCCTCTCCGATAGGCACCTCCCTTCATATTTAATTTTCCAATTGAGCAGAGGGAAGAAAGGGCCCCCTCCCAATTCATACCATCAAGGGGAGAGGTGGCCCAGCACATTTACGCTCCCTCTGCTCAGGGAAGACCTTATTATACCGAGGCCATTTTTAACACCTTCGGGCCTGTGACTTTTGGGGTGTGTGTAGCTCTTTTTTAAGATCCACCCCACTATGGCATCTACATCTGCGGCGGCGACGGGGCCGGCGAGAACTTATGCGGCAGTGGCGGCCAAGGCTGCGGCCGCTCCCGCTTCCGCTGCTGCCCCGTCGCCGTTCCGCCTACTGACCGAAAAACTTGGGGTGAAGAGCTACACCCACCCCAACATGACTATTGAGGCGTGCGTAAAGGCTATGGCCGGGGTTGTCGGCCCTCCGGCCATAGTCGCCGCCTCAAAAATGTATGGGAAGGCTGTCTTTTTCCTGGAGTCCGAGCGGGCGGTGGCCCTGGCCATCGCTCAGGGGCTCACCGTGGGCGGGACTTTCCTGCCGGTGGACCCGCTGGAGGCCACCGCGCAGAGGGTGGTTTTGTCAAACGTCCCGCCCTTTATCACCTGTGAGCTCCTCCTCCCCCACCTACGCCAACTCGGGGAGGTGAGGTCGGGGATTTCCCCGATCCCGCTCGGACTCCGGGAGAGCAGCCTTCGCCATGTCTTCTCCTTCCGGCGCCAGGCCTTTATCCAGCTGGCGCGGGAGAGGGAGACGGACGGGGCTTTCACGGTCCTCCACGGGGGGACCTCGTACCGCGTCTTCTGGACGACGGACGGCGTGCGGTGCCACGCCTGTAGGGAGGTGGGGCACGTGCGCAAAAACTGCCCCGCCTCCAAGGCCGCCAAGTCATCTGCCGTGGCCAAGGCTGGCGCCGCCGCCGCTCCTCTCTCCGGGTCTAGCCGCGCCCCCGCTCGATCCAACGCTACCGGGGCGCGGTCGTCGTCGGAGGTCGACGCCGTCCTGGCCTCCGGCGGGGGGGAGGAGGGAGGTCCCGTCCGAAAGAAGGCGCGGGACAAGACGCGAAACCGTGGGGTGGGTCCCCCCGCGGAGGGCGTCCCCCACAACATGGAGCCCCTGACGCCGGAGAGCGTCGCCGCGCTAATCGCGGAGTGCGGAGGGGGGGGGGCCCTCGTGGCCGAGCCTGTGGCCGCGACCGCCGAGGCGGTAATGCCAGAACCTGCGGCCGGGCTCGGGCCCGGAGGACCCAAAGAACTCGCTCCTCCTGAAGGAGCAGGGGAGGCCCCTGAAGAAATGGAGGCCTCCCTTTACCCCTCCGCGCTTAAAAGAAGGCGCGACCCCCTGGATGAGGAGGAGGACCGGGAGGAGGAAGGTCCCTCCGGTCAGGGGGAGTCGTCGCCCGCCGCGGGCGCTGCGCCCCACCCCACCGCTAACACCATTACGGGCGAACGGCAGGGGTCGCCTGTCCCTGAGGAGGCTGAGGCAGAAGCGTCTGCCCAGCTCGTGCCTCCCGGGGATGGGGACGAGACCCTGCCCGTGGGGGGGGTCGCGGAACAACCCGCGGCGGATATTCATCCAGTACTGGTGGCATTGCCCCTCGACGGGTCGGGCGGCCAGGGGACCGGGTCGGGCGGGTCGTCTGAGGACGAGCCCGCCCAGAGCGACCCGGATTTTTCCCAGGTGCTGCTCGACCTCGTCGAGGTGTGTCAAAAATTCACCCCGTCTGCTGGGTCAGAGGCCGGTGGCGTCGCAGAGGAGGGCCCTCGGTCTGTGTCTCCGGCGCCGGGCGACTTGGAGGAAGCCCGGTTTTTGTATTCTCCGATCTCTCCGGCCTCTCCGGTCGTTCCGGCGCCTGGGGCGGAGGGGGTCTCCGAACCGCCGCCGCCTGCTGGCCCGGCCCCCCTAGAGGAGCCCGGGGGGGAATCCTCCGCTACCGATCCTGGGGGTGGGATCCGGGCGGAGGCGGGGCCGGCTGTCGCGGCCGGGCCGCCCGATGCGCATTGCGTGGTGGACGGTTCGGCCGCCGGTGGCGACCCCCCGGAGGAGGACGGGGACTCGGTGGTGGGGGCGGAGGTGGACTTAGAGTCCGTCGCCGACGAGGCGATGGATGACCTCGCGCCCCTCGCCGGGACCCCCCTCGTTCTCATTCCCATCAGGGAGCTCCGGGAATTTGTGGCCACGAGCCAGGGTCGCCGCAGGACCCAGCAGGCCCTCGACAGATGGTCGGGGCTGGCGCTGCTCATCGGGTCGGCCCGCGTCGCCTACAAGACCATGGGTGCGGACGCGGGCGTGAGCCCGTCCGAGCTGTGTCGGTTCCGGGCATTCCTCACCGGGCTGCTAAGGGAGTGGCGGTCGGCTAGCGGCCGCCCTCCCTTCCCCCGTTAGGTTTAAGTAGGGGTTGGTTGTGCTTCTGAAATGAAGATAACCATAGCCAGCCTCAACGTCAACGGCAGCAGGGAGGCTAGCCGCAGATTTAATAACTTTTCGGTCCTTCGGGACGGGAAGTATGCGGTGTGCTTCCTGCAAGAAACCCACACCGTTCCGGGAGACGAGGCCACGTGGCTCCTGGAGTGGCAAGGAGGGGTCAACATGAGTCACCTCTCCAATGTTTCCAGTGGGGTGGCTATCTTGTTGGCCCCGCATTTTCAGCCGGAGATCTTGGGGGTCAAGGAGCTCGTGCCGGGCCGCTTGCTCCAGGTCACCGTTCGCCTGGGGGGCGTGCCGTTCCATCTAGTGAATGTGTACGCCCCCGGGGCCGGTGCGCAGCAAGCGCGCTTCTTTGAAGAAGTGTCCACTCTTTTGGGCTCCATCGACGCGGGCGAGTGCGTCGTCCTCGGGGGGGATTTTAATTGTACCCTCGAGGCGAGGGACCGCACGGGTACCCAGCCGAGCCCGGCGTCGGTGGGGAAGTTGAGGGACCTGGTCGGGTCCCTCGACTTGGTGGACGTCTGGCGTAATCTCCATCCCGACTCCAGCGCCTTCACTTTTGTGAGGTCTGGGGGAGGAGCGTCCAGGATCGACCGCCTCTACATTTCCCGGGCATACGTCTCCTGCGTTCCGACGGCTTCCGTGCGGCCGGTGCCGTGCACGGACCACCACCTGGTGTGGGCGGAGCTCGTGCCGCCGCGCGCCGGGGGGCGGTCCGCGTACTGGCACTTTAACAACCTGCTGCTGGAGGACGCGCGGTTCCGGGATTCGTTCGGTCGGTTCTGGGCCGGCTGGAGAAGGAAGCAGGGGGGCTTCCCCTCCTTGAGGCTATGGTGGGATGTGGGCAAGGCTCACATCCGTCTCTTCTGTCAGGAGTACGCGAAGGGGTCGACCAAGAGGCGGGAGGCCAGGGTCGGGCAGTTGGAGAAGGAGGTGCTCGACCTGGAGTCCCGTCTCGGTCAAGTCGCCGAGGACCCGGCCCTGCGGCTGGCGTACGAAGAGAAGAGGGGCGCGCTGAAGGACCTGCAGCTCGTCGGGTCCCGAGGCGCGTACGTGAGGTCGCGGATCCAGTTCCTGCGGGACCTGGACCGCGGCTCCCCCTTCTTCTACTCGCTGGAAAAAAGACGGGGGGTCCGTAAGCAGCTTTTGGAGCTGCTGGCCGACGACGGATCTCCGGTCTCGGATCCGGAGGGAATCCGCGCGGAGACCCGCGCCTATTACGGGGCTCTGTTCTCTCCGGATCCGTCCAGCGAGGACGCGCGCGGAGTTTTGTGGGAGGACCTGCCGAAGGTCGGCCTGGAGGGCGCCGAAAAATTGGACGCTCCTCTGAGTTTGGAGGAGCTGTCCGGCGCCCTCCGCCAGCTCTCTAGGGGGAAGTCCCCGGGGCTGGACGGGCTGACCGTGGAGTTCCACAGGGCGTTCTGGGGCGTCCTGGGGGGCGACTACGTGCGGGTCCTGGGGGAATGTTTGGCGACCGGGGAGATGCCCCTCTCGTGGCGCAGGGCGGTGATCGTCCTGCTGCCTAAGAGGGGTGATCTCCGCCTCCTTAAGAACTGGCGCCCGGTCTCCCTCCTCAGCACGGATTATAAAATCTTTGCCAGGGCCATGTCTGTTCGCCTTGGCACCGTGCTGGCCCGCATGATCCATCCCGACCAGTCCTACACGGTCCCGGGCCGGACCATTCACGATAATATCCATCTGGTCCGGGACCTGGTCCACCATTCCCAGAGGGCTGGTCTGTCGGTCGCCTTCCTTTCCCTGGATCAGGAGAAGGCGTTCGACAGGGTGGATCACGAGTATCTTTTCGGGACTCTGCGCGCTTTCGGGTTCGGGACGCATTTCGTCGCCCGGATCCGACTTCTGTACGCTGCCGCGGAGTGTCTGATTAAAGTTAACGGGTCCTTGACGGCGCCCCTTCGCTTCGGGAGGGGGGTGCGTCAGGGATGCCCCATGTCCGGCCAGTTATACGCCATTTGCGTGGAGCCTTTCCTGCGCCTCTTGCGGAAGAGGTTGGCGGGATTGGCTCTGCAAGGGCCGGGCGTGGAGGTGGTCCTCTCGGCTTACGCCGATGACGTGCTCCTCGTGGTCACGGATCCCGTTGACTTGCGGAGGATGCGGGAATGCCAGCAGATTTACTCGGACGCATCCTCCGCCAGGATCAACTGGGGGAAATGTTCCGGACTCCTGGTGGGTCAGTGGCAGGTGGACTCTCTGCCGGAGGAGTTCAGGCCCTTCGCCTGGAGTACTACGCACCTCCTCTACTTGGGCGTCTACCTCAGCCCGGCCGAGGACGCCTGGCCGGCGAACTGGCACGAGCTGGAGGCCAAAGTCACCGCTCGCTTAGGACGCTGGACAGGATTGCTCCGAGTGTTGTCCTACAGGGGTCGGGCGTTGGTCATAAACCAACTGGTGGCCGCCATGTTGTGGTACCGGTTGGTTACTCTGACCCCCCCCCCTGCGTTTGTCGCCAGGATACAGAAGAAGCTCGTCGACTTCTTCTGGAACAACAGGATGCACTGGGTCGCTGCCGCGGTTCTGAGTCTCCCGCTTAGGGAGGGCGGTCAGGCGTTGGTGTGCCTCCGCACCCAGATAGCGACTTTCCGTCTTCGGACGCTGCAGAGATACCTGTACGTCGAGAATCCTCCAAGATGGTGTGCGCTGGCGACGTATTTTTTCCGCCAGCTGCACGGCCTCAATTACGACACGCAGCTCCTGTTTTTGGAGGGGAGCGGCAGGCGTGAGAGCCTGCGGGAGCTGCCTGTCTTTTACCAGGAACTACTATGGGTTTGGAATCACGTCGCCTCCAGGCGGAGCTCTCCCCCGTCAGGAGCGGCGGCTGTCCTCCGGGAGCCGCTGTTCAGGAATCCGCACCTCCACGTCCGCGAGTTCGGGTGGCTGGCGGAGCGCAGGGCTGTGCCTGCCGGGGTGACTAGAGTCGGGGACCTACTCGATGGCGGAGGAGCGGGCTGGATGGCGCCAGAGGAGCTGGCGAGGCGCATGTCGTGGGACGACGTCCGGCTCGCGGTCAATGCCATCGGGGCGGTGAAAGCGATGCTGCCCCCCGGCGCCACGAGGTGCGTCGAGGCGGCTCGGGCACGTGGGGAGATCCCGTCCGAGCTTACTCCCGTTCGGATGGAATTCCTTATCGGCGCCTTTCCCCGAGACTCCCCTCGGAGATCGGCGCCTCACAACTTGAGCCGTCTCGAGGAAATACCCTCCGTGCTTTTTCATTCTGCGCGGAGGGGTTTCCTGTACGGGCTGCTCTTGCACACCTTCCACTTTGCCATCTTCGCCTGCCGTCCGGACACGCCGTGGCGTGCCGTTTTACCTCCGGACGGAGGCGGAGGTCCCCAATGGGGGGCTCTCTATGCGGGAGTCCTCCCTTGTTCCATCGGGGATTTGGCCTGGAGGGTGTTGCACAGAGCAGTTCCGTGCAATAGATTTTTAAATAGGTTTACGGACTCCCAGACCGCCTGTTTGTTTTGCGGTCTGGAGGAGTCCGTCTTTCACGTCTACACGGGGTGTGAGAGGTTGCAGCCCCTCTTCCATTTTTTGAGGGGGCTGCTCCTCAAATTTTGGTTGCACTTCAGTCCCACGCTCCTGATCTACGGTCACCCCGTGCGGAGGGGGGCTGGCGGGTCGGAGGACCTCCTCGTGGGCCTGCTCCTGGGCCTGGCCAAGAAAGCCATCAATTGGTCCTGGCAGCGGGCGAGCGAGGGGGTCGTCCGACCGGATTGCCTCCCCCTCTTCCGTGGCCATGTTCGCGCCCGGGTGGCCCTAGAGATGGAGCACGCGGTGTCCGCCGGCACGCTCGAGCTCTTTCGTGACCGGTGGGCGCCGCGGGGACTGGAGTGCATTGTTAATCGGGACAACCAAATTTTAATTTCATTGGTGGAGGGTTATTTAAAAGGGTAATTGGGTTGTTGTCACCTTATTTGTGAAATTGTTTCTTTTTTTTGGGTCCAATGAAAAGAGAGGGGAAATTAGTACAATTAACAAAGGGAAACCGACCAGTGAAGGTGCCATCTAGGGGTCAGTGAAGCAACTGACCGGCCCCCTGACAAGCTCATTTTGGACCTTGCAGTCAGAGGAGCAGGTTGTGTTGCTCAGCTGCTCCTGCTGCTACTGTGGGGAGAGAGTGTGTGGTTGCCTTGGCCTGGGAGTAAAGTGGAAGGAAGGAGTGACCCCAGGCCACCACCACTACAACCTTCCCACACCAACCCATCTACATCATCGACAGAGGTGCCTGGAGAGGAAGGGGTGGAGGACAGAGGAGGAGGCCAGCATTAGAACAGGTGAGGCCTTTTCCAGCACTGCCTCCCAATTCGGCCTCCAGCCCAGGAGAGGGAGAGAGGGAGAGAGGATACAAACAGCTCCACTTTGAAGGAGGGGAGGAGCTGCAACTCCAACATCTGCAGGTGGGTGTCTCTGTGTATTCCCCCTAAAGACTTTTGCATTCTAGGCGGGGGGAGGAAAAGAAGACGGGCCGAAAGCCTGGCCTGGGTTGGCTGGAGCCTGCCCAGGTGAAGCTGCTTCCTGCTCACCGAAAAGACCTGGTGTGGGCTGAACCTGGGCTGTCTCCAGTCTGCCCAGGCGAAGACATCTTCTCCCCCTGCCCGAAGACCACCTGAAAAGACTTCGCTTTTACCATCGGGGGAGTACACCCTGCCGACACCCACCCACCGCCTATCATCGTCGAGTGGGGACCCTGCCTTTGCTGCCCCCCCTCCTTCCCACCCCCCCTCTCTCTCTCTCTTTGTCCTCTCTCTGCCTCTCCGATAGGCACCTCCCTTCATATTTAATTTTCCAATTGAACAGAGGGAAGAAAGGGCCCCCTCCCAATTCATACCATCAAGGGGAGAGGTGGCCCAGCACATTTACGCTCCCTCTGCTCAGGGAAGACCTTATTATACCGAGGCCATTTTTGACACCTTCGGGCCTGTGACTTTTGGGGTGTGTGTGGCTCTTTTTTTAAGATCCACCCCACTATGGCATCTACATCTGCGGCGGCGACGGGGCCGGCGAGAACTTATGCGGCAGTGGCGGCCAAAGCTGCGGCCGCTCCCGCTTCCGCTGCTGCCCCGTCGCCGTTCCGCCTGCTGACTGAAAAACTTGGGGTGAAGAGCTACACCCACCCCAACATGACAATCGAGGCGTGCGTAAAGGCTATGGCCGGGGTTGTCGGCCCTCCGGCCATAGTCGCCGCCTCGAAAATGTATGGGAAGGCTGTCTTTTTCCTGGAGTCCGAGCGGGCGGTGGCCCTGGCCATCGCCCAGGGGCTCACCGTGGGCGGCACCTTTCTGCCGGTGGACCCGCTGGAGGCCACCGCGCAGAGGGTGGTCTTGTCTAACATCCCGCCCTATATCGCTGGTGAGCTCCTCCTCCCCCACCTACGTCAACTTGGGGAGGTGAGGTCGGGGATTTCCCCGATCCCGCTCGGGCTCCGGGAAAGCAGCCTTCGCCATGTCTTCTCCTTCCGGCGCCAAGCTTTCGTCCAGCTGGCGCGGGAGGGGGAGACGGACGGGGCTTTCACGGTCCTCCACGGGGGGACCCCGTACCGCGTCTTCTGGATGACGGACGGCGTGCGCTGCCACGCCTGTAGCGAGGTGGGGCACGTGCGCAAAAACTGCCCCGCCTCCAAGGCCGCCAAGTCATCTGGCGTGGCCAAGGCTGGCGCCGCCGCCGCTCCTCCCTCCGGGTCTAGCCGCGCCCCCGCTCGATCCAACGCTACCGGGGCGCGGTCGTCGTCGGAGGTCGATGCCATCCTGGCCTCCGGCGGGGGGGAGGAGGGAGGTCCGGTCAGAAAGAAGGCGCGGGACAAGACGCGAAACCGTGGGGTGGGTCCCCCCGCGGAGGGCGTCCCCCACGATATGGAGCCCCTGACGCCGGAGAGCGTCGCCGCGATAATCGCGGAGTGCGGAGGAGGGGGGGCCCTCGTGGCCGAGCCTGTGGCCGCGACCGCCGAGGCGGTAATGCCAGAACCTGCGGCCGGGCTCGGGCCCGGGGGACCCAAAGAACTCGCTCCTCCAGAAGGAGCAGGGGTGGCTCCTGAAGAAATGGAGGCCTCCCTTTACCCCTCCGCACTTAAAAGAATGCGCGACCCCCTGGATGAGGAGGAGGACCGGGAGGAGGAAGGTCCCTCCGGTCAGAGGGAGTCGTCGCCCGCCGCAGGCACTGCGCCCCACCCCACCGCTAACACCATTACGGGTGAACGGCAGGGGTCGCCTGTCCCTGGGGAGGCTGAGGCAGAAGCGTCTGCCCAGCCCGTGCCTCCCGGGGATGGGGACGAGACCCTGCCCGTGGGGGGGGTCGCGGAACAACCCGCGGCGGGTTTTCATCCATTACTGGTGGCATTGCCCCTCGACGGGTCGGGCGGCCAGGGGACCGGGTCGGGCGGGTCGTCTGAGGACGAGCCCGCCCAGAGCGACCCGGATTTTTCCCAGGTGCTGCTCGACCTCATCAAGGTTTGTCAAAATTTTTCCCCGTCTGATGGGTCGGAGGCCGGGGGCGTTGCGGAGGAGGGCCTTCTGTCTGTGTCTCCGGCGCCGGGCGACTTGGAGGGGGCCGGGTTTTCGTTTTCTCCGGTCTCTCCGGTCTCTCCGGTCGTTCCGGCGCCTGGGGCGGAGGGGGTCTCCGAACCGCCGCCGCCTGCTGGCCCGGCCCCCCTAGAGGAGCCCAGGGGGGAATCCTCCGCTACCGATCCTGGGGGTGGGATCCGGGCGGAGGCGGGGCCGGCTGTCGCGGCCGGGCCGCCCGATGCGCATTGCGTGGCGGACGGTTCGGCCGCCGGTGGCGACCCCCCGGAGGAGGACGGGGACTCGGTGGTGGGGGCGGAGGAGGACTTAGAGTCCGTCGCCGACGAGGCGATGGATGACCTCGCGCCCCTCGCCGGGACCCCCCTCGTTCTTATTCCCATCAGGGAGCTCCGGGAATTTGTGGCCACGAGCCAGGGTCGCCGCAGGACCCAGCAGGCCCTCGACAGATTGTCGGGGCTGGCGCTGCTCATCGGGTCGGCCCGCGTCGCCTATAAGACCATGGGTGCGGACGCGGGCGTGAGCCCGTCCGAGCTGTGTCGGTTCCGGGCATTCCTCACCGGGCTGCTAAGGGAGTGGCGGTTCGCTAGCGGCCGCCCTCCCTTCCCCCGTTAGGTTTAAGTAGGGGTTGGTTGTGCTTCTGAAATGAAGATAACCATAGCCAGCCTCAACGTCAACGGCAGCAGGGAGGCTAGCCGCAGATTTAATAACTTTTCGGTCCTTCGGGACGGGAAGTATGCGGTGTGCTTCCTGCAAGAAACCCACACCGTTCCGGGAGACGAGGCCACGTGGCTCCTGGAGTGGCAAGGAGGGGTCAACATGAGTCACCTCTCCAATGTTTCCAGTGGGGTGGCTATCTTGTTGGCCCCGCATTTTCAGCCGGAGATCTTGGGGGTCAAGGAGCTCGTGCCGGGCCGCTTGCTCCAGGTCACTGTTCGCCTGGGGGGCGTGCCGTTCCATCTAGTGAACGTGTACGCCCCTCGGGCCGGTGCGCAGCAAGCGCGCTTCTTTGAAGAAGTGTCCACTCTTTTGGGCTCCATCGACGCGGGTGAGTGCGTCGTCCTCGGGGGGGATTTTAATTGTACCCTCGAGGCGAGGGACCGCACGGGTACCCAGCCGAGCCCGGCGTCGGTGGGGAAGTTGAGGGACCTGGTCGGGTCCCTCGACTTGGTGGACGTCTGGCGTAATCTCCATCCCGACTCCAGCGCCTTCACTTTTGTGAGGTCTGGGGGAGGAGCGTCCAGGATCGACCGCCTCTACATTTCCCGGGCATACGTCTCCTGTGTTCCGACGGCTTCCGTGCAGCCGGTGCCGTGCACGGACCACCACCTGGTGTGGGCGGAGCTCGTGCCGCCGCGCGCCGGGGGGCGGTCCGCGTACTGGCACTTTAACAACCTGCTGCTGGAGGACGCGCGGTTCCGGGTTTCGTTCGGTCGGTTCTGGGCCGGCTGGAGAAGGAAGCAGGGGGGCTTCCCCTCCTTGAGGCTATGGTGGGATGTGGGCAAGGCTCACATCCGTCTCTTCTGTCAGGAGTACGCGAAGGGGTCGACCAAGAGGCGGGAGGCCCGGGTCGGGCAGTTGGAGAAGGAGGTGCTCGACCTGGAGTCCCGTCTCGGTCAAGTCGCCGAGGACCCGGCCCTGCGGCTGGCGTACGAAGAGAAGAAGGGCGCGCTGAAGGACCTGCGGCTCGTCGGGTCCCGAGGCGCGTACGTGAGGTCGCGGATCCAGTTCCTGTGGGACCTGGACCGCGGCTCCCCCTTCTTCTACTCGCTGGAAAAAAGACGGGGGGTCCGTAAGCAGCTTTTGGAGCTGCTGGCCGACGACGGATCTCCGGTCTCGGATCCGGAGGGAATCCGCGCGGAGACCCGCGCCTATTACGGGGCTCTGTTCTCTCCGGATCCGTCCAGCGAGGACGCGCGCGGAGTTTTGTGGGAGGACCTGCCGAAGGTCGGCCTGGAGGGCGCCGAAAAATTGGACGCTCCTCTGAGTTTGGAGGAGCTGTCCGGCGCCCTCCGCCAGCTCTCTAGGGGGAAGTCCCCGGGGCTGGACGGGCTGACCGTGGAGTTCCACAGGGCGTTCTGGGGCGTCCTGGGGGGCGACTACGTGCGGGTCCGGGGGGAATGTTTGGCGACCGGGGAGATGCCCCTCTCGTGGCGCAGGGCGGTGATCGTCCTGCTGCCTAAGAGGGGTGATCTCCGCCTCCTTAAGAACTGGCGCCCGGTCTCCCTCCTCAGCACGGATTACAAAATCTTTGCCAGGGCCATGTCTGTTCGCCTTGGCACCGTGCAGGCCCGCATGATCCATCCCGACCAGTCCTACACGGTCCCGGGCCGGACCATTCACGATAATATCCATCTGGTCCGGGACCTGGTCCACCATTCCCAGAGGGCTGGTCTGTCGGTCGCCTTCCTTTCCCTGGATCAGGAGAAGGCGTTCGACAGGGTGGATCACGAGTATCTTTTCGGGACTCTGCGCGCTTTCGGGTTCGGGACGCATTTTGTCGCCCGGATCCGACTTCTGTACGCTGCCGCGGAGTGTCTGATTAAAGTTAACGGGTCCTTGACGGCGCCCCTTCGCTTCGGGAGGGGGGTGCGTCAGGGATGCCCCATGTCCGGCCAGTTATATGCCATTTGCGTGGAGCCTTTCCTGCGCCTCTTGTGGAAGAGGTTGGCGGGATTGGCTCTGCAAGGGCCGGGCGTGGAGGTGGTCCTCTCGGCTTACGCCGATGACGTGCTCCTCATGGTCACGGATCCCGTTGACTTGCGGAGGATGCGGGAATGCCAGCAGATTTACTCGGACGCATCCTCCGCCAGGATCAACTGGGGGAAATGTTCTGGACTCCTGGTGGGTCAGTGGCAGGTGGACTCTCTGCCGGAGGAGTTCAGGCCCTTCGCCTGGAGTACTACGCACCTCCTCTACTTGGGAGTCTACCTCAGCCCGGCCGAGGACGCCTGGCCGGCGAACTGGCACGAGCTGGAGGCCAAAGTCACCGCTCGCTTAGGACGCTGGACAGGATTGCTCCGAGTGTTGTCCTACAGGGGTCGGGCGTTGGTCATAAACCAACTGGTGGCCGCCATGTTGTGGTACCGGTTGGTTATTCTGATCCACCCCCCTGCGTTTGTCGCCAGGATACAGAAGAAGCTCGTCGACTTCTTCTGGAACAACAGGATGCACTGGGTCGCTGCCGCGGTTCTGAGTCTCCCGCTTAGGGAGGGCGGTCAGGCGTTGGTGTGCCTCCGCACCCAGGCGGCGACTTTCCGTCTTCGGACGCTGCAGAGATACCTGTACGTCGAGAATCCTCCAAGATGGTGTGCGCTGGCGACGTATTTTTTCCGCCAGCTGCACGGCCTCAATTACGACACGCAGCTCCTGTTTTTGGAGGGGAGCGGCAGGCGTGAGAGCCTGCGGGAGCTGCCTGTCTTTTACCAGGAACGACTATGGGTTTGGAATCACGTCGCCTCCAGGCGGAGCTCTCCCCCGTCAGGAGCGGCGGCTGTCCGCGAGTTCGGGTGGCTGGCGGAACGCAGGGCTGTGCCTGGCAGGGTGACTAGAGTCGGGGACCCACTCGATGGCGGAGGAGCGGGCTGGATGGCGCCAGAGGAGCTGGCGCGGCGCATGTCATGGGACGACGTCCGGCTCGCAGTCGATGCCATCGGGGCGGTGAAAGCGATGCTGCCCCCCGGCGCCACAAGGTGCGTCGGGGCGGCTCGGGCACGTGGGGAGATCCCGTCCGAGCTTACTCCCGTTCGGATGGAATTCCTTATCGGCGCCTTGCCCCGAAACTCCCCTCGGGGATCGGTGCCTCACAACTTGAGCCGTCTCGAGGAAATACCCTCCGTGCTTTTTCATTCTGCGCGGAGGGGTTTCCTGTACGGGCTGCTCTTGCACACCTTCCACTTTGCCATCTTCGCCTGCCATCCGGACACGCCGTGGCGTGCCGTTTTACCTCCGGACGGAGACGGAGGTCCCCAATGGGGGGCTCTCTATGCGGGAGTCCTCCCTTGTTCTATCGGGGATTTGGCCTGGAGGGTGTTGCACAGAGCAGTTCCGTGCAATAGATTTTTAAATAGGTTTACGGACTCCCAGACCGCCTGTTTGTTTTGCGGTCTGGAGGAGTCCGTCTTTCACGTTTACATGGGGTGTGAGAGGTTGCAGACCCTCTTCCATTTTTTGAGGGGGCTGCTCCTCAAATTTTGGTTGCACTTCAGTCCCACGCTCCTGATCTACGGTCACCCCGTGCGGAGGGGAGCGGGCGGGTCGGAGGACCTCCTCGTGGGCCTGCTCCTGGGCCTGGCCAAGAAAGCCATTAATTGGTCCTGGCAGCGGGCGAGCGAGGGGGTCGTCCGACCGGATTGCCTCCCCCTCTTCCGTGGCCATGTTCGCGCCCGGGTGGCCCTAGAGATGGAGCACGCGGTGTCCGCCGGCACGCTCGAGCTTTTTCGTGACCGGTGGGCGCCGCGGGGACTGGAGTGCATAATTAATCTGGACAACCAAATTTTGATTTGATTGGTGGAGGGCTGTTTAAAAGGGTCATTGGGTTTTTGTCAGTTTAATTGTGAACTTGTTTTTGGTCCAATGAAAAGTGAGGGGAAATTAGTACAATTAACAAAGGGAAACCGACCAGTGAAGGTGCCATCTAGGGGTCAGTGAAGCAACTGACCGGCCCCCTGACAAGCTCATTTTGGACCTTGCAGTCAGAGGAGCAGGTTGTGTTGCTCAGCTGCTCCTGCTGCTACTGTGGGGAGAGAGTGTGTGGTTGCCTTGGCCTGGGAGTAAAGTGGAAGGAAGGAGTGACCCCAGGCCACCACCACTACAACCTTCCCACACCAACCCATCTACATCATCGACAGAGGTGCCTGGAGAGGAAGGGGTGGATGACAGAGGAGGAGGCCAGCATTAGAACAGGTGAGGCCTTTTCCAGCACTGCCTCCCAATTCGGCCTCCAGCCCAGGAGAGGGAGAGAGGGAGAGAGGATACAAACAGCTCCACTTTGAAGGAGGGGAGGAGCTGCAACTCAAACATCTGCAGGTGGGTGTCTCTGTGTATTCCCCCTAAAGACTTTTGCATTCTAGATGGGGGGAGGGAAAGAAGACGGGCCGAAAGCCTGGCCTGGGTTGGCTGGAGCCTGCCCAGGTGAAGCTTGTTCCTGCGCATCGTGAAGACCTGGTGTGGGCTGACCTTGGGCGTTCTCCGGCCTGCCCAGGCGAAGACATCCTCTCCCCCTGCCCGAAGACCAGCTTATAGCTTAAAGACTTTGTGAGTTACCATCGGGGGAGTACACCCTGCCGACACCCACCCACCGTCTACCATCGTTGAGTGGGGACCCTGCCTTTGCGGCCCCCCCCTCCTTCCCGTCCCCCTCTTTCTCTCTCCTTGTCCTCTCTCTGCCTCTCCAAAAGGCACCTCTTCACCTCACCTATTAATTGCCAATTGAGCAGAGGGAGGATAGGGCCCCCTCCCAATTAACACCATCAAGGGGAGAGGCAGCCCAGTTAATTTACACTCCCTCTGCTCAGGACTCTTTCACCTGAGGCCATCAACACCTTGAGGCCTGTGACTTTTGGGGTGTGTGTAGCTCTTTCAAATCCGCCCCACTATGGCGTCTACATCTGCGGCGGCGGCGGGGCCGGCGAGGACATACGCGGCGGTGGCGACGAAAGCCGCGGCCGCTCCCGCTTCCGCTGCTGCCCCGTCGCCGTTCCGCCTAATGACCATGAAGCTCGGGGTGAAGAGCTACACCCACCCCAATATGACAATTGAGGCGTGCGTGAAGGCTATGGCCGGGGTTGTCGGCCCTCCGGCCATAGTCGCCGCCTCAAAAATGTACGGGAAGGCTGTCTTCTTCCTGGAGTCCGAGCGGGCGGTGGCCCTGGCCATCGCTCAGGGGATCACCGTGGGCGGGACTTTCCTGCCGGTGGACCCGCTGGAGGCCACCGCGCAGAGGGTGGTTTTATCAAACGTCCCGCCCTTTATCACCAGTGAGCTCCTCCTCCCCCACCTACACCAACTCGGGGAGGTGAGGTCGGGGATTTCCCCGATCCCGCTCGGACTCCGGGAGAGCAGCCTTCGCCATGTCTTCTCCTTCCGGCGCCAGGCCTTTATCCAGCTGGCGCGGGAGGGGGAGACGGACGGGGCTTTCACGGTCCTCCACGGGGGGACCCCGTACCGCGTCTTCTGGACGATGGACGGCATGCGGTGCCACGCCTGTAGGGAGGTGGGGCATGTGCGGAAAAACTGCCCCACCTCCAAGGCCGCCAAGTCATCTGGCGTGGCCAAGGCTGGCGCCGCCGCCGCTCCTCCTTCCGGGTCTAGCCGCGCCCCCGCTCAATCGAACGCTACCGGGGCGCGGTCGTCGTCGGAGGCCAACGACATCCAGGCCTCCGGCGGGGGGGAGGAGGGAGGTCCGGTCAGAAAGAAGGCGCGGGACAAGACAAGAAACCGTAGGGTGGGTCCCCCCGCGGAGGGCGTCCCCCTGAATTTGGAGGCCCTGACGCCCGAGCGCGTAATCGCGTTAATCGCGGAGTGCGGAGGTGGGGGGACCTCGTGCCCGAGCCTGTGGCCGCGACTGCCGAGGCAGTCACGCCAGAACCTGCGGCCGGGCTCGGGCCTGGGGGACCCAAAGAACTCGCTCCACCAGAGGGAGCAGGGGAGGCCCCTGAAGAAATGGAGGCCTCCCTTTACCCCTCCACGCTCAAAAGAAGGCGCGACTCCCTGGACGAGGAGGAGGACCGGGAGGTGGAAGGTCCCTCCGGTCGGGGGGAGTCGTCGCCCGCCGCGGGCACTGCGCCCCACCCCACCGCTAACACCATCGGCGAACGGCAGGGGTCACCTGTCCCTGGGGAGGCTGAGGCAGAAGCGTCTGCCCAGCTCGTGCCTCCCGGGGATGGGGGTCGCGGAACAACCCGCGGTGGTTATACATCCATTGCTGGTGGCATTGCCCCTCGACGGGTCGGGCGGCCAGGGGACCGGGTCGGGCGAGTCGTCCGAGGACGAGCTCGCCCAGAACGACCCGGATTTTTCCCAGGTGCTGCTCGACCTCGTCGAGGTTTGTAAAAATTTTTCCCCGTCTGCTCGGTCGGAGGCCGGTGGCGTTGCAGAGGAGGGCCCTCTGTCTGTGTCTCCGGCGCCGGGCGACTTGGAGGGGGCCGGGTTTTCGTTTTCTCCGGTCTCTCCGGTCTCTCCGGTCGTTCCGGCGCCTGGGGCGGAGGGGGTCTCCGAACCGCCGCAGCCTGCTGGCCCGGCCCCCCTAGAGGAGCCCGGGGGGGAATCCTCCGCTACCGATCCTGGGGGTGGGATCCGGGCGGAGGCGGGGCCGGCTGTCGCGGCCGAGCCGCCCGATGCGCACTGCGTGGCGGACGGTTCGGCCGCCAGTGGCGACCCCCCGGAGGAGGACGGGGACTCGGTGGTGGGGGCGGAGGAAGACTTAGAATCCATCGCCGATGAGGCGATGGATGACCTCGCGCCCCTCGCCGGGACCCCCCTCGTTCTTATTCCCATCAGGGAGCTCCGGGAATTTGTGGCCACGAGCCAGGGTCGCCGCAGGACCCAGCAGGCCCTCGACAGATGGTCGGGGCTGGCGCTGCTCATCGGGACGGCCCGCGTCGCCTATAAGACCATGGGTGCGGACGCGGGCGTGAGCCCGTCCGAGCTGCGTCGGTTCCGGACATTCTTCACCGGGCTGCTAAGGGAGTGGCGGTTGACTAGCGGCCGCCCTCCCTTCCCCCGTTAGGTTTAAGTAGGGGTTGGTTGTGCTTCTGAAATGAAGATAACCATAGCCAGCCTCAACGTCAACGGCAGCAGGGAAGCTAGCCGCAGATTTAATAACTTTTCGGTCCTTCGGGACGGGAAGTATGCGGTGTGCTTCCTGCAAGAAACCCACACCGTTCCGGGAGACGAGGCCACGTGGCTCCTGGAGTGGCAAGGAGGGGTCAACATGAGTCACCTCTCCAGTGTTTCCAGTGGGGTGGCTATCTTGTTGGCCCCGCATTTTCAGCCGGAGGTCTTGGGGGTCAAGGAGCTCGTGCCGGGCCGCTTGCTCCAGGTCACTGTTCGCCTGGGGGGTGTGCCGCTCCATCTAGTGAGCGTGTACGCCCCTCAGGCCGGTGCGCAGCAAGCGCGCTTCTTTGAAGAAGTGTCCACTCTTTTGGGCTCCATCGACGCGGGCGAGTGCGTCATCCTCGGGGGGGATTTTAATTGTACCCTCGAGGCGAGGGACCGCACGGGTACCCAGCCGAGCCCGGCGTTGGTGGGGAAGTTGAGGGACCTGGTCGGGTCCCTCGACTTGGTGGACGTCTGGCGTAATCTCCATCCCGACTCCAGCGCCTTCACTTTTGTGAGGTCTGGGGGAGGAGCGTCCAGGATCGACCGCCTCTATATTTCCCGGGCATACGTCTCCTGCGTTCCGACGGCTTCCGTGCGGCCGGTGCCGTGCACGGACCACCACCTGGTGTGGGCGGAGCTCGTGCCGCTGCGCGCCGGGGGGGGTCCGCGTACTGGCACTTTAACAACCTGCTGCTGGAGGACGCGCGGTTCCGGGATTCGTTCGGTCGGTTCTGGGCCGGCTGGAGAAGGAAGCAGGGGGGCTTCCCCTCCTTGAGGCTATGGTGGGATGTGGGCAAGGCTCACATCCGTCTCTTCTGTCAGGAGTACGCGAAGGGGTCGACCAAGAGGCGGGAGGCCCGGGTCGGGCAGTTGGAGAAGGAGGTGCTCGACCTGGAGTCCCGTCTCGGTCAAGTCGCCGAGGACCCGGCCCTGCGGCTGGTGTACGAAGAGAAGAAGGGCGCGCTGAAGGACCTGCAGCTCGTCGGGTCCCGAGGCGCGTACGTGAGGTCGCGGATCCAGTTCCTGCGGGACCTGGACCGCGGCTCCCCCTTCTTCTACTCGCTGGAAAAAAGACGGGGGGTCCGTAAGCAGCTTTTGGAGCTGCTGGCCGACGACGGATCTCTGGTCTCGGATCCGGAGGGAATCCGCGCGGAGACCCGCGCCTATTACGGGGCTCTGTTCTCTCCGGATCCGTCCAGCGAGGACGCGCGCAGAGTTTTGTGGGAGGACCTGCCGAAGGTCGGCCTGGAGGGCGCCGAAAAATTGGACGCTCCTCTGAGTTTGGAGGAGCTGTCCGGCGCCCTCCGCCAGCTCTCTAGGGGGAAGTCCCCGGGGCTGGACGGGCTGACCGTGGAGTTCCACAGGGCGTTCTGGGGCGTCCTGGGGGGCGACTACGTGCGGGTCCTGGGGGAATGTTTGGCGACCGGGGAGATGCCCCTCTCGTGGCGCAGGGCGGTGATTGTCCTGCTGCCTAAGAGGGGTGATCTCCACCTCCTTAAGAACTGGCGCCCGGTCTCCCTCCTCAGCACGGATTACAAAATCTTTGCCAGGGCCATGTCTGTTCGCCTTGGCACCGTGCTGGCCCACATGATCCATCCCGACCAGTCCTACACGGTCCCGGGCCGGACCATTCATGATAACATCCATCTGGTCCGGGACCTGGTCCACCATTCCCAGAGGGCTGGTCTGTCGGTCGCCTTCCTTTCCCTAGATCAGGAGAAGGCGTTCGACAGCATGGATCACGAGTATCTTTTCGGGACTCTGCGCGCTTTCGGGTTCGGGACGCATTTTGTCACCCGGATCCGACTTCTGTACGCTGCCGCGGAGTGTCTGATTAAAGTTAACGGGTCCTTGGCGGCGCCCCTTCACTTCGGGAGGGGGGTGCGTCAGGGATGCCCCAGTTATATGCCATTTGCGTGGAGCCTTTCCTGCGCCTCTTGCAGAAGAGGTTGGCGGGATTGGCTCTGCAAGGGCCGGGCGTGGAGGTGGTCCTCTCGGCTTACGCCGATGACGTGCTCCTCATGGTCACGGATCCCGTTGACTTGCGGAGGATGCGGGAATGCCAGCAGATTTACTCGGACGCATCCTCCACCAGGATCAACTGGGGGAAATGTTCTGGACTCCTGGTGGGTCAGTGGCAGGTGGACTCTCTGCCGGAGGAGTTCAGGCCCTTCGCCTGGAGTACAACGCACCTCCTCTACTTGGGAGTCTACCTCAGCCCGGCCGAGGACGCCTGGCCGGCGAACTGGCACGAGCTGGAGGCCAAATTCACCGCTCGCTTAGGACGCTGGACAGGATTGCTCCGAGTGTTGTCCTACAGGGGTCGGGCGTTGGTCATAAACCAACTGGTGGCCGCCATGTTGTGGTACCGGTTGGTTACTCTGATCCCCCCCCCCTGCGTTTGTCGCCGGGTCGCTGCCGCGGTTCTGAGTCTCCCGCTTAGGGAGGGCGGTCAGGCGTTGGTGTGTCTCCGCACCCAGGCTGTGACTTTCCGTCTTCAGACGCTGCAGAGATACCTGTACGTCGAGAATCCTCCAAGATGGTGTGCGCTGGCGACGTATTTTTTCCACCAGCTGCACGGCCTCAATTACGACACGCAGCTCCTGTTTTTGGAGGTGAGCGGCAGGCGTGAGAGCCTGCGGGAGCTGCCTGTCTTTTACCAGGAACTACTATGGGTTTGGAATTACGTCGCCTCCAGGCGGAGCTCTCCCCCGTCAGGAGCGGCGGCTGTCCTCCGGGAGCCGCTGTTCAGGAATCCGCACCTCCACGTCCGCGAGTTCGGGTGGCTGGCGGAGCGCAGGGCTGTGCCTGGCAGGGTGACTAGAGTCGGGGACCTACTCGATGGCGGAGGAGCGGGCTGGATGGCGCCAGAGGAGCTGGCGCGATGCATGTCGTGGGACAACGTCCGGCTCGCGGTCAATGCCATCGGGGCGGTGAAAGCGATGTTGCCCCCCGGCGCCACGAGGTGTGTCAAGGCGGCTCGGGCACGTGGGGAGATCCCGTCCGAGCTTACTCCCGTTCGGACGGAATTCCTTATCGGCGCCTTGCCCCGAAACTCCCCTCGGGGATCGGTGCCTCACAACTTGAGCCGTCTCGAGGAAATACCCTCCGTGCTTTTTCATTCTGCGCGGAGGGGTTTCTTGTACGGGCTGCTCTTGCACACCTTCCACTTTGCCATCTTTGCCTGCCGTCCGGACACGCCGTGGCGTGCTGTTTTACCTCCGGACGGAGACGGAGTTCCCCAATGGGGGGCTCTCTATGCGGGAGTCCTCCCTTGTTCTATTGGGGACTTGGCCTGGAGGGTGTTGCACAGAGCAGTTCCGTGCAATAGATTTTTAAATAGGTTTACGGACTCCCAGACCGCCTGTTTGTTTGGCCGTCTGGAGGAGTCCGTATTTCACGTATATATCGGGTGTGAGAGGTTGCAGCCCCTCTTTCATTTTTTGAGGGGGCTGCTCCTCAAATTTTGGTTGCACTTCAGTCCCACGCTCCTGGTCTACGGTCACCCCGTGCGGAGGGGAGCGGGCAGGTTGGAGGACCTCCTCGTGGGCCTGCCCCTGGGCCTTGCCAAGAAAGCCATTAATTGGTCCAGGCAGCGGGCGGTCGAGGGGGTCGTCCGACCGGATTGCCTCCCCCTCTTCCGTGGCCATGTTCGCGCCCGGGTGGCCCTAGAGATGGAGCACGCGGTGTCCGCCGGCGCGCTCGAGCTTTTTCGTGACCGGTGGGCGCCGCGGGGACTGGAGTGCATAATTAGTTTAGACAACCAAATTTTAATTTGATTGGTGAAGGGTTATTTAAAGGGTTATTGGATTTTTGTTAGTTTATTTGTTAACTTGTTTTGGTTGTACAAAAGAGGAGGGAAACCGACCAGTGAAGGTGCCATCTAGGGGTCAGTGAAGCAACTGACCGGCCCCCTGACAAGCTCATTTTGGACCTTGCAGTCAGAGGAGCAGGTTGTGTTGCTCAGCTGCTCCTGCTGCTACTGTGGGGAGAGAGTGTGTGGTTGCCTTGGCCTGGGAGTAAAGTGGAAGGAAGGAGTGACCCCAGGCCACCACCACTACAACCTTCCCACACCAACCCATCTACATCATCGACAGAGGTGCCTGGAGAGGAAGGGGTGGATGACAGAGGAGGAGGCCAGCATTAGAACAGGTGAGGCCTTTTCCAGCACTGCCTCCCAATTCGGCCTCCAGCCCAGGAGAGGGAGAGGGGGAGAGAGGATACAAACAGCTCCACTTGGAAGGAGGGGAGGAGCTGCAACTCAAACATCTGCAGGTGGGTGTCTCTGTGTATTCCCCCTAAAGACTTTTGCATTCTAGATGGGGGGAGGGAAAGAAGACGGGCCGAAAGCCTGGCCTGGGTTGGCTGGAGCCTGCCCAGGTGAAGCTTGTTCCTGCGCATCGTGAAGACCTGGTGTGGGCTGACCTTGGGCGTTCTCCGGCCTGCCCAGGCGAAGACATCCTCTCCCCCTGCCCGAAGACCAGCTTATAGCTTAAAGACTTTGTGAGTTACCATCGGGGGAGTACACCCTGCCGACACCCACCCACCGTCTACCATCGTTGAGTGGGGACCCTGCCTTTGCGGCCCCCCCCCCCTCCTTCCCACCCCCCCTCTCTCTCTCTCTTTGTCCTCTCTCTGCCTCTCCAAAAGGCACCTCTTTTTCCTGTTTATTATTACTAATCGAGCAGAGGGAAGAAAGGGCCCCCTCCCAATTTATTCCCTCTGCTCAGGACTCTTTTTCCGAGGCCATTAAAAACCTCCAGGCCTGTGACAAAGTTGGGGTGTGTGTAGCTCTTTTTTAAGAACCACCCCATTATGGCCAGTACTTCTTCGGCGGTGATGGGGCCAGCGATGACCTATGCGGCGGCGACGGCCAAAGCCTCGGCTGCTCCCGCTGCTGCTGCTGCCCCGTCGCCGTTCCGGCTAATGACTAAGAAGCTTGGGGTGAAGAGCTACACCCACCCCAACATGACCATCGAGGCGTGCGTCAAGGCTATGGCTGGGGTTGTCGGCCCTCCGGCCATAGTGGCCGCCTCGAAAATGTATGGGAAGGCTGTATTCTTCCTGGAGTCCGAGCGGGCGGTGGCCCTGGCCATCGCCAAGGGGCTCACCGTGGGCGGGACCTTCTATCAAACATCCCGCCCTTTATCGCCGGTGAGCTCCTCCTCCCCCACTTATACCAACTCGGGGAGGTGAGGTCGGGGATTTCTCCGATCCCGCTCGGATTCCGGGAGAGCAGCCTTCGCCATGTCTTCTCCTTCCGGCGCCAGGCCTTTATCCAGCTGGCGCGGGAGGGGGAGACGGACGGGGCCTTCACGGTCCTCCACGAGGGGACCCCGTACCGCATCTTCTGGACAACGGACGGCGTGCGGTGCCACGCCTGTAAGGAGGTGGGGCACGTTCGGAAAAACTGCCCCGCCTCCAAAGCCGCCAGGGTGACTGGCGTGGCCAAGGCTGGCGCCGCCGCCGCTCCTCCCTCCAGGTCCAGCCGTGCCCCCTCCCAAACAAATGCCACCGGGTCGCGGTCGTCATCGTCGGAGGCCGTCGCCATCCAGGCCTCCGGCGGGGGGGAGGAGGGAGGTCCGGTCGGAAAGAAGGCGCGGTACAAGACCAAAAACCGCAGGGTGGGTCCCCCCGTGGAGGGTGTCCCCCTTGAATTGGAGCCCCTGATGCCCGAGCGCGTCATCGCGCTGATCGCGGAGTGCGGAGGTGAGGGGGACCTCGTGCCTGAGCCCGTGGCCGCGACCGCCGAGGCGGGTACACTAGAACCTACGGCCGGGCTCGGGCCCGGGGGACCTGAAGAACTCGTTCCACTGCAGGGAGCAGGGGAGGCCCCTGAAGAAATGGAGGCCTCCCTCTACCCCTCCGCGCTCAAGAGAAGGCGCGACCCCCTGGACGAGGAGGAGGACCGGGAGGAGGAAGGTCCCTCCAGTCGGGGGGAGTCGTCGCCCGCCGCGGATACTGCGCCCCACCCCACCGCTGACACCATCGCGGGTGAACGGCAGGGGTCGCCTGTCCCTGGGGAGGCTGAGGCAGAGGCGTCTGCCCAGTTTGTGCCTCCCGGGGATGGGGACGAGACCCTGCCCGTGGGGGGGGTAGCGGAACAACCCGCGGCGGGGATTGACCCCTTAACGGTGGAATTGCCCCTCGACGGGTCGGGCGGCTTGGGGTCTGGGTCGGGCGAGCTCGCGGATGATGAGCTCGCCCAGAGCGGCCCGGACTTTTCCCAGGTGCTGCTCGACTTCGTCGAGGTCTGTCAAAAATTTACCCCATCTGCTGGGTCGGAGGCCGGTGGTGTCGCAGAGGAGGGCCCTCTGTCTGTGTCTCTGGCGCCGGGCGACTTGGAGGAGGCCGGGTCCACGTACTCTCCCGTCTTTCCGGTTTCTCCGGTCGTTCCGGCGCCTGGGGCGGAGGGGGTCTCCGAACCACCGCCGTCTTCTGGCCCGGCCCCCCTAGAGGAGCCCAGGGAGGAATCCTCCGCTACCGATCCTGGGGGTGGGATCCGGGCGGAGGCGGGGCTGGCCGTTGCGGCCGAGCCGCCCGATGCGCACTGCGTGGCGGACGGTTCGGCCGCCAGTGGCGACCCCCCGGAGGAGGACGGGGACTCGGTGGTAGGGGCGGAGGAGGACTTAGATTCCTTCGCCGATGAGGCGATGGATGACCTCGCGCCCCTCACCGGGACCCCCCTCATTCTTATTCCCATCAGGGAGCTCCGGGACTTTGTGGCCACGTGCCAGGGTCGCCAAAGCACCCGGCGGGCCCTCGACAGATGGCCGGAGCTGGCGCTGCTCATCGGGTCAGCCCGCGTCGCCTACAAGACCATGGGCGAGGACGCGGGCGTGAGCCCGCTCGAGCGGCGTCACTTCCGGTTGTTTCTCACTGGGCTGCTAAGGAAGTGGCGGTCGACTAGCGGCCGCCCTTCCTTCCCCCGTTAGTGATAAGTAGGGGTTGGTTTATGCTTCTGAAATGAAGATAACCATAGCCAGCCTCAACATCAACGGCAGCAGGGAAGCTAGCCGCAGATTTAATAACTTTTCGGTCCTTCGGGACGGGAAGTATGCGGTGTGCTTCCTGCAAGAAACCCACACCGTTCCGGGAGGTGAGGCCACGTGGCTCCTGGAGTGGCAAGGAGGCGTCAACATGAGTCACCTCTCCAGTGTTTCCAGTGGGGTGGCTATCTTGTTGGCCCCGCATTTTCAGCCGGAGATCTTGGGGGTCAAGGAGCTCGTGCCGGGCTGCTTGCTCCAGGTCACTGTTCGCCTGGGGGGCGTGCCGCTCCATCTAGTGAACGTGTACGCCCCTCAGGCCGGTGTGCAGCAGGCGCGCTTCTTTGAAGAAGTGTCCACTCTTTTGGGCTCCATCGACGCGGGCGAGTGCGTTATCCTCGGGGGGGATTTTAATTGTACCCTCGAGGCGAGGGTCCGCACGGGCGCCCTGCCTTGCCCGGCGGCGACGGAGAAGTTGAGGGACCTGGTCGGGTCCCTCGACTTGGTGGACGTCTGGCGAAATCTCCATCCCGACTCCAGCGCCTTCACTTGCGTGAAGTCTGGGAGAGGAGCGTCCAGGATCGACTGCCTCTACATTTCTCGGGCATACGTCTCCTGCGTTCCGGCGGCTTCCATGCGGCCGGTGCCGTGCACGGACCACCACCTGGTGTGGGCGGAGCTCGTTCCGCCGCGCGCACGGGGGGGGTCCGCGTATTGGCACTTTAACAACCTGCTGCTGGAGGACGCACGGTTCCGGGATTCATTTGGTCGGTTCTGGGCCGGCTGGAGAAGGAAGCAGGGGGGCTTCCCCTCCTTGAGGCTATGGTGGGATGTGGGCAAGGCTCACATCCGTCTCTTCTGCCAGGAGTACGCGAAGGGATCGACCAAGAGGCGGGAGGCCCGGGTCGGGCAGTTGGAGAAGGAGGTGCTCGACCTGGAGTCCCGTCTCGGTCAAGTTGTCGAGGACCCGGCCCTGCGGCTGGTGTACGAAGAGAAGAAGGGCGCGCTCAAGGACCTGCAGCTCGTCGGGTCCCGAGGCGCGTACGTGAGGTCGCGGATCCAGTTCCTGCGGGACCTGGACCGCGGCTCCCCCTTCTTCTACTCGCTGGAAAAAAGACGGGGGGTCCGTAAGCAGCTCTTGGAGCTGCTGGCCGACGACGGATCTCTGGTCTCGGATCCGGAGGGAATCCGCGCGGAGACCCGCGCCTATTACGGGGCTCTGTTCTCTCCGGATCCGTCCAGCAAGGACGCGCGCAGAGTTTTGTGGGAGGACCTGCCGAAGGTCGGCCTGGAGGGCGCCGAAAAATTGGACGCTCCTCTGAGTTTGGAGGAGCTGTCCGGCGCCCTCCGCCAGCTCTCTAGGGGGAAGTCTCCGGGGCTGGACGGGCTGACCGTGGAGTTCCACAGGGCGTTCTGGGGCGTCCTGGGGGGCGACTACGCGCGGGTCCTGGGGGAATGTTTGGCGACCGGGGAGATGCCCCTCTCGTGGCGCAGGGCGGTGATTGTCCTGCTGCCTAAGAGGGGTGATCTCCGCCTCCTTAAGAACTGGCACCCGGTCTCCCTCCTCAGCACGGATTACAAAATCTTTGCCAGGGCCATGTCTGTTCGCCTTGGCACCGTGCTGGCCCACATGATCCACCCCGACCAGTCCTACACGGTCCCGGGCCGGACCATTCATGATAACATCCATCTGGTCCGGGACCTGGTCCACCATTCCCAGAGGGCTGGTCTGTCAGTCGCCTTCCTTTCCCTGGATCAGGAGAAGGCGTTCGACAGGGTGGATCACGAGTATCTTTTCGGGACTCTGCGCGCTTTCGGGTTCGGGACGCATTTTGTCGCCCGGATCCGACTTCTGTACGCTGCCGCAGAGTGTCTGATTAAAGTTAATGGGTCCTTGGCGGCGCCCCTTCGCTTCGGGAGGGGGGTGCGTCAGGGATGCCCCATGTCCGGCCAGTTATATGCCATTTGCGTGGAGCCTTTCCTGCGCCTCTTGCAGAAGAGGTTGGCGGGATTGGCTCTGCAAGGGCCGGGCGTGGAGGTGGTCCTCTCGGCTTACGCCGATGACGTGCTCCTCATGGTCACAGATCCCGTTGACTTGCGGAGGATGCGGGAATGCCAGCAGATTTACTCGGACGCATCCTCCGCCAGGATCAACTGGGGGAAATGTTCTGGACTCCTGGTGGGTCAGTGGTGGGTGGACTCCCTGCCGGAGGTGTTCAGGCCCTTTGCCTGGAGCACTACAGACCTCCTCTACTTGGGAGTCTACCTCAGCCCTGCCGAGGACGCCTGGCCGGCGAACTGGCAAGAGTTGGAGGCCAAAGTCACCGCTCGCTTAGGATGCTGGACAGGATTGCTCCGAGTGTTGTCCTACAGGGGTCGAACGATGGTCATAAACCAACTGGTGGCCGCCATGTTGTGGTACCGGTTCGTCACTTTGATCCCTCCCCCTGCGTTTGTCGCCAAGATACAGAATAAGCTCGTCGACTTCTTCTGGGACAAAAGGAAGCACTGGGTCTCTGCCACAGTTCTGAGTCTCCCGCTTAGGGAGGGCGGTCAGGCGTTGGTGTGCCTCTGCACCCAGGCTGCGACTTTCCGTCTTCAGACGCTGCAGAGATACCTGTACGTCGAGAATCCTCCGAGATGGTGTGCGCTGGCGACGTATTTTTTCCGCCAGCTGCACGGCCTCAATTACGACATGCAGCTCCTTTTTTTGGAACTGAGCGGCAGGCATGCCAGCCTGCAGGAGCTGCCTGTCTTCTACCAGGAACTACTATGGGTTTGGAGCTGCGTCGCCTCCAGGAGGAGCTCTCCCCCGTCAGGAATGGCGGCTGTCCTCCGGGAGCCGCTGTTCAGGAATCCGCACCTCCACGTCCGCGGGTTCGGGTGGCTGGCGGAGCGCAGGGCTGTGCCTGCCAGGTTGACTAGAGTCGGGGACCTACTCGATGGCGGAGGAGCGGGCTGGATGGCGCCAGAGGAGTTGGCGCGGCGCATATCCTGGAACAGCGTCCGGCTCGCGGTCAATGCCATTGGGGCGGTGAAAGCGATGCTGCCCCCCGGCGCCACGAGGTGTATCGAGGCGGCTCAGGCGCGTGGGGCGATTCTGTCCGAGCTTACCCCCGTTCGGACGGAGTTCCTTATCGGCGCCCTGCCCCGAAACTCCCCTCGGGGATCGGCGCCTCACAACCTGAGCCGTCTCGAGGAAATGCCCTCCGTGCCTTTTCATTCCGCACGGAGGGGTTTCCTGTACGGGCTGCTCCTGCACACCTTCCACTTTGCCATCTTCGCCTGCCGTCCGGACACGCCGTGGCATGCCGTTTTACCTTCCGACGGAGGCGGAGGTCCCCAATGGGGGGCTCTCTATGCGGGAGTCCTCCCTTGTTCTATTGGGGACTTGGCCTGGAGGGTGTTGCACAGAGCAGTCCCGTGCAATAGACTCTTAAGTTTGTTTACGGACTCCCAGGCCGCCTGTTTGTTTTGCGGTCTGGAGGAGTCCGTGTTTCACGCATATAGTGAGTGTGAGAGGTTGCAGCCCCTCTTTCATTATTTGAAGGGGCTGCTCCTCAAGTTTTGGTTGCACTTCAGTCCCACGCTCTTGATCTATGGTCACCCAGTGCGGAGGGGAGCGTGCAGATTGGAGGACCTCCTCATGGGTCTGCTCCTGGGCCTGGCCAAGAAGGCCATTAATTGGTCCAGGCAGCGGGCGGTCGAGGGGGTCGTCCGACCGGATTGCCTCCCTCTCTTCCGTGGCCATGTTCGCGCCCGGGTGGCCCTAGAGATGGAGCACGCGGTGTCCACCGGCGCGCTCGAGCAATTTCATGACCGGTGGGCGCCGCGGGGACTGGAGTGCATAATTAGTTCAAACAACCAAATTTTAATTTGATTTGTTAAGGTTTATTTAAAGGGTTATTAGAGTTTTGTTTACAGTTTATTTGTTTAACTTATTTGTCTCGCAAAAAGAGGAACCAACCAGTGAAGGTGCCATCTAGGGGTTACTGAAGGAACTGACCGGCACCCTCACACAAAGTAATGTAGATTTATAATTACATTTGAGAGATAATAGTGTTTATGTTCTATTGTGAGGAAAGAGAAAGGGGCTCACCAGGATACATATGGGATTGTGCAGAAACAAGTTTAAAGTGTGATCAGAGGGACTGAGAGATCTAGAAAAAAGCAAAGCTGTCAAGGGAGTAAAAAATTATTTCAGTACTATAATAGCAAGGGGACTGTCAGATAAGTGGTGAGAACATTAAAAGACACAAATGAGCTTGAAACTGAGGATGAACACAACTTGGTATGAAGGGATAATTACTAGTCCTAGCCCTTTTCGGGCTACCCCAGATCAGGCGTATTCCCCAGAAGATCAGCTTCAACTAAAGTTAGAGATAGCCGAATTGTATAAGATGCTTAATTGGGTCTAAAGGTTCAGGGTATCTCTCTCTAAAGGAAAGGAATGACTTGAAGGTGTTACCATCTTCCAGATAGCACTTTTAATAAGTTTAACTAGACTGTAACCTTCTGGATATTATGAGGATCTGGAAAGCGCCCCCAGAATTCTGCAACTCCTTACAAAAAGAGTGTACAGAAATTGTGTTTGCGAGTTTGATACAGAAATACTATTTGAGACAATTCTAAAAACATATAGATTTATTTAAGAGCCGAAATACAGTTAACAGCTGATGAGTCAATCGCGACTTTAACAGTTCAAAATCGAAATAGCTTACATTTTTTATTCTCAGAGATCCTTATTCTCAAATCTTAACTTCATTACATTTATACATTTCTTATTATTTCTAATCCAGAATGTCCACCAAAATCAAATAAGAGTACCTTTTTGATCCCCAAGACTCAAAGAATTAAAAACTTACAGAGCCTGCCTCTGAAGTTGAGAATCGCTTGCCCTTTCCAGCGACTTCTGACTTTCCATCTGAAAAGCTCTATTTTTATACCTTCTTTTAGTGGTTTATTCTTTGAAGTTTTCTGCTGATGTAAGCTAATTATCTCTAGTCATTCTCTATTGAATTATTTTCTATTCTTACTACCAATTCAACTGTTAGCTTGCAGACTTCTGTCTGTTGTTTAGATGTTTCAAAACTTATCATATAAAATGGCTACAACAGATTTATCTCTTTGCCATTCTTACGAAGGTCTTCATTCAATTCTTAATATTGGCTTAACTGGTTATTAGCAGACGTTGTGCCTACTAACTATTCCATTTTCAATACAAAAACCATGTGATTGTTTGGTGTCATCCGTTGAAGTCATATTTTCAAAGTCTTCTGTAGGTACATTTTACAATATGTAAATCAAAAGCACTTCAACTAGGGTGTTTGTTTTCCTAGCCATCTTAGTTGGTTATATTACAGACTTATGTTTCCTGTCTTTCCTTTGATGTTACTTTTATCAAAGGCACATGGTTTTTTAATATTCTGTGTTTCTGTTCGAAGTGTTAGGGGTCGATTTTCATTGGCCCGTGGAGTCAGGATTGGAGGTGTGTGGGGGGTTAAAGTCCCAAATTCGGGGGTCCTGACACCATCCCGCCCCCAACCTGCCTCCATGTAAGTTTCAAAGGAGGCGGGTACCCGCCCTGCACTGGGACCCACCTACCCGAGGCGGGAAGAGATTAGTGCCAATTAACTGCCTGTTAACAGGCAGTTTTTAGCCTAATCCCTATATTAAAGCTTGAAGTGTGGGATTCCCGACGGCTCCAAAACCACGCCAAGTTAGAGGAGTTGGGCCATTGGGTTGAAGGACTTGGAGGGGTCGAGATGTCGGTGTTCAGGTGAGTGATGGGTGCATGGGTGCAAAGGTAAGTGTGTTTGGTGTGTCTAAAGTATGTAAAGAAGTTTAAATTACCTGTACATACCTTTCCAGCCTTCCTTCCTCTAGGTTTCGGGAGTCCATCATCTCACCGGCACAGAAAGCAGAATGGCTGCGAACTGTCAAAAGTGACAGCCTGCAGCTTTCTGTGCCAGTGAGATTTCTAACTGAGTCTGAGTAGAAGGACTCAGGTTAGAAGTAAGACTGTCAGTGTTTGACAGCTTCAAACAGCTGTGAAACACTGATATTTCATCTGTCAAAATGTCTTGACAGATGAAATTTCAGTCTGTGACATCACCTGCTGCTGGGTGGCCCTTAATTGGCCTGCTGAGCCTGCTGGGCGGGCTTAACAAGGTCAATCAAGTTAAAATCGTGTGGATTGGTCACATCTCGATGGAGGTGGGACTACAACCCCGGAAGTTGTAGTCCCGCCTCCAAACCCACTTCTGAATGAAAATTACCCCCTTAGTTATTAACACTTTTCTTGGGCATTGCTCTTGTGTGGGTTCCAAACTGCAGACTCCTCGGAAGCAAGCCTCAGCTTCTTCAATAGGGCTTTTGCCTCAGTATTAACAATCAATTCCCATTTCAAAAGCTTGTGTGGTGTTTACAACTTGTGTTAACAACTGATCTTATCTCAAATGCCTGTGTTCTGTTTGCAGCCTGTGTCGTTGAGGCTTTTTAGATTTTTAAACTCAGTTTATCATGTTTTAATATAGTCAGAATTCTGTTCATAGGATGTTGTACTTTTCTGAATTATGGGTTTTCCTTTACAGGTAAATATCCTGAATGATAACAATAGTAACAATACTGTGAAGGAGGAATTCCTGGAGTGTTTACGGGATGGTTTCCTGCACCAATATGTCGAGGAACCAACCAGAGATCAGGCCAACTTAGACTGAGTATTATGTAACGAGAAAGGATTAATTAGCAATCTTGTTGTACGAGGCCCCTTGGGTCAGAGCGATCATAATATGATCGAATTCTTCATTAAGATGGAGAATGAAGTAGTTGACTCAGAGACTAGGGTCCTAAATTTAAATAAAGGAAACTACGATGGTCTGAGGCGCGAGTTGGGTAGGATTGATTGGGGAATGTCACTCAAAGGGTTGATGGTGGATAGGCAAAGGCAAACATTCAAAGACCGCATGAATGAACTACAGAATTTGTTCATCCCAGTTTGGCATAAAAATAAAACAAAAAAGATGACTCAACCATGGCTAACAAGGGAAATTAGGGATAGCATAAGATCCAAGGAGAGGACATATAAATTGGCCAAAAAAAGCAGTAAACCTGAGGATTGGGAGCAGTTTAGGATTCAACAAAGGAGGAAAAAGGGATTAATTAAGAAAGGGAAAAAAGAATATGAGAGTAAGCTTGCAGGGAACATAAAAACTGACTGTAAAAGCTTTTATAGATATGTGAAGAGAAAAAGATTGGTGAAGTCAAGCATAGGTCCCTTGCAGTCAGAATCAGGGGAATTTATAATGGGGAACAAAGAAATGGGAGACCAATTAAATACATATTTTGGTTCTGTCTTCACAGAGGAGGACACAAATAAACTCCCAGAGATGTTGGGGAACATATGGTCTGATGAAATGGAGGAACTGAAAGAAATCAGTATTTGTAGGGAAATGGTGTTAGGGAAATTGATGGGATTGAAGGCCGATAGATCCCCAGGGCCTGATAATCTACATCCGAGGGTGCTTAAGGAAGTGGCCCTAGAAATAGTAGATGCATTGCTGATCATCTTCCAACATTCAATGGAATCTGGAACAGTACCCATGGATTGGAGGGTAGCTAATGTTACCCCACTATTCAAAAAAGCTGGTAGAGAGAAAGCGGGGAATTACAGACCGGTAATTACAGCCTGACATCGGTAGTGGGGAAAATGCTAGAGTCCATTATAAAAGATGTAATAGCAGAGCACTTGGAAAACAGTGACAGGATCGGACAAAGTCAACATGGATTTACAAAAGGTAAATCGTGCTTGACTAATCTACTGGAATTTTTGAGGATGTAACTGGTAAAATAGATAAGGGAGAACCAGTGGATGTGGTGTATTTAGACGTTCAGAAGGTTTTCGATAAGGTCCCGCATAAGAGATTAGCGTGTAAATTTAAGACACGTGGGATTGGGGACAAGGTATTGACTTGGATAGAGAACTGGTTGGCAGACAGAATGCAAAGTGTTGGAATAAACGGATCTTTTTCCAAGCGGCAGGCAGTGACTAGTGGGGTACCGCAGGGATCGGTCCTTGGACCCCAGCTATTCACAATATATATTAATCATCTAGACAAGGGAATTAGATGTAATATCTCCAAATTTGCAGACGACACAAAGCTGGGTGGGCGTGTGTGCTGTGAGGAGGATGCCAAGAAACCCCAGGATGATTTGAACAGGTTGGGTGATTGGGCAGATGCATGGCAGATGCAATATAACGTGGATAAATGTGAGGTTATCCACTTTGATGGCAAAAACAGGAAGGCAGATTTTTATCTGAATGGCAATAGATTGGGAGAAGGGGAAGTGCAACGAGACCTGGGTGAAGGTAAGCATACAGGTGCAGCAGGTGGTTAAGAAGACAAATGGTATGTTGGCCTTCGTAGCAAGAGGGTTTGAGTGCAGGAACAAGGATGTCTTGCTGCAGTTGTACAGGGCCTTGGTGAGACCACATCTTGAGTATTGTGTGCAGTTTTGGTTGCCTTATCTGAGGAAGGATGTTCTTGCCATGGAGGGAGTTCAGCGAAGATTCACCAGGCTGATACCTGGGATGGCAGGAATGATGTATGAGGAGAGATTTGGTCGATTGGGCTTGTACTCGCTGGAGTTTAGAAGAATGAGAGGGGATCTCATTGAAACTTATAAAATTCTGACAGGACTGGACAGACTAGATGCAGGAAGGATGTCCCCGATGGTCGGGGAGTCCAGAACCAGGGGTCACAGTCTAAGTATAAGGCATAGGCCATTTAGGACAGAAATGAGGAGGAATTTCTTCACCCAGAGAGTGGTGAAGCTGTGGAATTCTCTACCACAGAAGGCAGTCGAGGCCAATACGTTAAATATATTCAAGAAAGTGTTGGATATATTTCTTAAGGCTAAAGGGATCAAGGGGTATAGGGAGAAAGCAGGGACCGGGTACTGATTTTGGATGATCAGCCATGATCGCATTGAATGGCGGAGCAGGCTCAAGGGGCCGAATGGCCTACTCCTGATCCTATCTTCTATGTTTTTCTATGTTTCTATGATTACTTCCTCAAATAATTCATAAGTGAAGTCATGAACAATATGAGCTTCTCAAAGACAAGCACAAAGGTATATTTCAAGACTTCAGTATAAACTAGATGAAGTCTTAGACAAGCTGAAAAGCCCTAAAGCAAATAAATCCCCAGGATTAGATGATCTTCATCCCAGAGTATTGAGAGACACACTGGTAATCATTATCAGAGAGTCAGTGGGCACTGGGGAGGTACAAGCAGATTAAAAAACAGGCTAGCATGATGCCCATATTCAAAAAGGGTGACAGAACAGACACAGACACAGACAAGTCCAGTGCCATTAGTCTTACTTCAATTCTGTGTAAAATAATAGAATCAATTATCAGGAGAAAACTTGAGGATTATCTGTACAACAACAACCTATTAAACAGCAGTCAACACAGCTTTAGACAGGGAAGATCTTGCTAAACAAACCACCTTGAGTTCTTTGAGGCAGTGCCAATTCAAGTTGACTATGATAAACCCTACAAAGCTTTCCACTTAGACTTCCAAAAAGGAATTTGGTAACGTTCCACATGAAAGATCACTACTTGAGCTGAAAGCTGTGTGGATTCAGGGCAAAACTTGGATATAGATAAGAAGTTAGCGGAAGGTTGGAAAACTATAAAGGTAATGGTTAGAAGAGTAATGTCATGGTGAGCGGAAGTACTGAGTGAAGTGCCGCAGGGCTCAGTGTTGGGACAACTACTGTTTCTAATTTACGTCACTGACTTGGTTCTGAAACTCAAAGCAAAATGATTAAATTTGCAGATGATGCCAAACTAGGAGGGACAGTGCAGTGAAAGGAGGCAGTCCAAAAACTACAGAATGGGCTAAACAAAATATGTGAATAAGCCAAACAATGGCAGGTTTACTTTAATGCAGACAAGTGTAAGATACTACACAGAAGAATCGTAACAGTCTCACTTCCAGCAATCACCCGTAGTTTTTTTTTGTTAATCCATTTGGCACTTACACTTAAATGGCTTTCACTAGATGATAAATTGCTGCTTTAAAATCAAGAACCCTCGGGGTGATTGCAATTAAACGAGGACAGAGCGTTCGATACAAATGGCTTTGGGTCTGCTTCAGACCATGCTGGCCATTTTAGGTTTATTTAGCTGCTGGACCAGGTAATATTAAGTGTGGTTAGTTGCCTCAAATGGAGTCAGATTTCATCAGTATTAAGCTGCATGTCCTGATTCAACATCTATGTTCGCCAGCCGAAAAACTGAAAGGAAGTGGTGGAAAGTAGAGAGATTTAAATCAATAGGGGAAAAGTAAAGGGGTGGAGTGATAGTATTGCCAGAAATGCAAGCAGTAAAAGAAGGCAGAAAGCAGCATGGCAACATATCTAAATATCTGTCAGTGCTAAGCAAAAGCTGCCCTGACTCATAAAATCACTAAGCCATTTCTAAATGCTGCTATACCACCAAATTTTATTATGAGCTTTGTGTACAGGTTCTGTGATACATTAAGAAGTGGGCTTAGCATGACTTTTCTGGAATGCCCATTATTAACCTTCCTTGCTGTTATACAAGTCACTGTTCAGCTCAGGAATTCATGGTCAGGTAGAATTTCAGAAATAGCACCTAAACAGAAGAACTCCGAGTACCCTTGGATGTTTTGAAATTCTGTTGCCATAATGTACAATTTTGCACATTTGTTGATTCCATGAAGTGTGGGATTTGGGTGCCATAATTAATTCCTCAGTGATTTCCTGCAAAAGGCAATCTCCACCGCTTTTCAAGGATACTTTACAGTTTTACAGTTAGGCTGTAAAAGTTGAGGATGAGTTGTAACAGAAAATAGTGTTAAGTAGCCGACAAACTTGGAAGCTACTCATGGTTTCATTAATGATAATCCTATTTTTAAAGCAGCAGCACCATTACATTAGCAGCGACGGTAATGGAATGGTCTTAATGCTTTTAAATTAAAATAATGAATGATTTTTCCTTTTCCCTAGGCCATACACCAATTGTAGCCAAGGAGGCGACTTACTCCTGGGCTTGTATCAATGGCGTTCCGAATAGATTGACATGATGACATTTTCTGCTGATTATTTTTCCTTTACCCTTCAGCTGGTTATACACATTCTTTCATCCAAGTGCCTCCCCCAGCAGCGCAGCTTAAATTGGAAAGTCTGTACAGTTCTGGGAGAGCAAATGTGCATCATATTTCTCTATAGGTAACTGCAGTGGTGCTCCAGTGCACGGAGCCTGACATCAGTCATCGGGAAAATGCTGGGATCCATTATAAAGGAATTGGTAGCAGGGCACTTAGAAAATCATAATATGATTGGGCCTGCGGTTTTATGAAAGGGAAATCGTGTTTGACAAATTTATAGAGTTTTTTGAGGATGTAACTAGCAGGGTAGATAATGGGGAACCTGTGGATGTAGTATAATTGGATTTCCAAAAGGCATTCGATAAGGTGCTACATAAAAGATTGTTACACAAGATAAGGGCTCATGGGATTGGAGGTAATGTATTAGCATGGATAGAGGATTGGTTAATGGACAGAAAGCAGAGAGTTTGGATAAATGAGTCATTTTCAGATTGGCAGGCTGTAACTAGTGGGGTGCCGCAAGGATCAATGCTTGGGCCTCAGATATTTACAATCTATTTTAATGACTTAGATGAAGGGACAGAGTGTAATGCATCCAAGTTTGCTGATGATACAAAACTAGGTGGGAAAGTAAATTGTGAGGAGGACACAAAGAGCCTGCAAAGGGATATAGACAGGTTAAGTGAATGGGCAATAAGGTGGCAGATGGAGTATAATGTGGGGAAATGTGAGGTTATTCACTTTGGTAGGAAGAACAGAAAAACAGAATATTTTTTAAATGGTGAAAAACTATTAACTTTTGGTATTCAGAGAGATTTAGGTGTCCTCATACAGGAAACACAGAGTTAGCATGCAGGTACAGCAAGCAATTAGGAAGATAAATGACATGTTGGCCTTTATTATTAGGCAGTTAGCGTACAAGAGTAAGGAAGTCTTGCTACAATTGTACAGGGCTTTGGTGAGACCACACCTGGAGTACTGGGCACAGTTTTTGTCTCCTTATCTAACAAAGGATACATTTGCCTTAGAGGTGATTCAACAAAGGTTTACTAGACTAATCCCTGGGATGAGAGGGTTGTTCTTTGAGGAGAGATTGAGTCGATTAGGCCTATACTCTTTGAAATTTAGAAGAATGAGAGGAGATCTCATTGAAACATGCAAGATTCTCAGGGGGATTGACAGGCTAGATGCTGAGAGGTTGTTTCCCCTGGCTGGAGAGTCCAGAACTAGGGGACATAGTCTCAGGATAAGGGCTGGCCTTTTAAGACTGAGATGAGGAGAAACTTCTTCACTTAGAGTGTTGTGAATCTTTGGAATTCTCTTCCCCAAAGGGCTGTGGATGCTTAGTCATTGAGTATATTCAAGGCTGAGATAGATAGGGGGAAAAATTCAGTATCGCCCCGTTTGGGGCGCCATTATCGGCCGTGCGCAAAGTTTAGCGCCTGGCGCTAATTATCGCCTCGCCCCTGGAGGTGATTGGAGCGCTAAATCAGACGCTTCACACCTGTCTTAAGGCGCAAAGGCCGAGGAGCGAGACGCTACCTCAGAGCGCTGGCGAAGCAAGGAAGGGCAAATCAAAATAAACTTGCAAAGTGCTGCTCAGTACCCAAAACTCCTTCACACAACGTTGAATCTCTCCAGAAGTCTCTCTCTCTCTCTCTCTCTCTCTCAGAATGCGTGGTCCAAAAATGTCATTGACAAAAAAAGGCAGGAAGCGGTCACCTTTAAATAGCGCTCCCCCAGTCCCTTCCCGACTGCATAATGCTCCCCTCAACCTGTCGTTGCTAGCGGCAGGCGGTAAGGCAGGGGGCGCCACTCAATATCCAGTCCGGGGCACTAACGGGGCGTTGCGCACTTGACTGACGTCACGATCTGCCGGCGCAGGAGATCGTGGCGGTAGTGTTTAGCGCCGCCGCAAAATGTCTAGTTAATTTTGTGAGCGGTGCAAACATCGCTGCGCCCGGGCGCTAGTTGCTTTGCGCCCCATTAGCGCCCTCTTAAGGTGCTAACGGGAGGCGCAAACAACTGAATTTTTCCCCCATTGGACTCTAGGGGAATCAAGAGATATGGGGATAGGGCAGGAAAGTGGTGTTGAAGTCATAGATCTCGAGGGTCGCAAGCTCGAGGGGCCGTATGGCCTACTCCTGCTCCTAATTCTTATGTTCTTATGAGCCACCATGTTGCAGCGGAGCTCTTTGATGTTTAAATCTCCTCCCCGCCGCATCCATTATTTTGGATTTTGAAAGGATTAACTCTTGTTTTTTAAAGTAATATTTCATACCTCATGTTAAAATACCACAGCTGTAATACATTCAGCTTGTGCTTGCACACTGGAGTAAAGATTACAATCGGAATTTATGGACAGTCTGTCAGCTCTAGCCATTTGCTCAAAGGAGAGGTTGCAGTGGAGTTCAGTACATCCTTTTGTACTGAATAGCGAGGGCCTGCTGTTCGCCAATCCATGGGTTACCCTCTGGGGAAATTGGATTTGCTACAGCCTGCTACCCCAGAAAAGTAAAATCGGTATGAATGTTCAGTTGTTTGAAATGTCACAATATTGAGGGTTGACTAGAGGTTGACCTTAAAAATAGTGGCACATGGTGACATTCACATCAAGAGATGGTATGTCATAATTCTTTTTTTTTATCTCTTTAAAGTCATTCTCAATGCACGCAACCTTCGCTTTTTCATTCAGTTTGTTATTTTGGACACTGGAGTAGATTTTAACTATTGGGTGGCTTTTTGAGGGCCGACCCTTATTATCATGCCACCAGCGACCAGCGAGCGGCAAACGGGCACCCCACTGCAGCCCACCGGCTCTGGGCCGGCAGAATATCAGGAGGCCCAAAGGCCAACCCAGCCGGCTGAAAGGTAGGTGGAGGAGGAAGGGAATGCCGATCGCAGAGGGAGGAGCCCAGGGTGGCAGCACCCCACATTATTCTTATGGAGCCCGGAGGAGCACTCCTGCTCTTCCTGGGCCCCAACCACTGCCCCCAAAATAATCTTAAACTTACTTTTTTGCGTTATTTGGCTGTACCGCTGGCTAAAACTAGACGGAGAGTGCATGGCACATGCGCCACCCGGTTGTCTCCCAATATGGATTATGGATCCTATAAATATCATAGAACCCCGGTTTGCATGCTAAGAGGTCCTACTGCCTGAAGCAAGCAGGCACTCCAGGTGTTATCAGCCAGATAGGGAGCGGGATTGGGCTATAAGGTTTTCCTCACAATTTTCGGGGCACCGTTGTGCCATTTCTACCTGATGGAGCAACTGAGCACCTCCCCTTACATTTCAACGCAACAATTTTTTTCATCATTTCAATTCACTTTCTGATAAGAATATTTCATAACAACAGATAAAATGAATCATAAACAGTACTTGAGTGGTTCCTATCAGCTTATTCTATCTGTATAGGTAAGTCTTGCGTTAGGTGTATGCCAGTAGAATAATTTTCACATCATCTGTTCATTGATGCGCTCAAATAACAACTGGAAAGTGTCTGGAAGCAAAGAGAAATCCTTGTACCCCGCAGGCGGGAAGATATCGGGAAAGTGAAAGGCCACACCGGAGTGCAAATTTGCAGCACTTGCTTGGTAGGGAATCACTGCCAATGCTTTGGAAGCAGTGGTATCTGAGCATTAGAAGTAATTTCTGAAATTGAGATTATAAAGTGATTCATCAAGACTCTGACGCCACACGAGGAGATGGCACTCCCTCTGTTCCTGAAGGAAATGGCTGCAGCCATTGGTGACACCGAGTTTGGAGGCAGGGTGCCATCACCCAGTGAGTATTATTTTTTAGACTTCCTCTTCATTCTCCCTGTCTTTCTCTTCCCTGGACCTACAATTGCTAAGCAGCAACTCTGTCGATCTTGCCTCTCTTTGAAGGCATTATCTTGGCGAAACATTGTAACAGGCTGTCTTTTTCTCTGCAGAAACGAAGTGGAACTGGGTTTTTTCCATGTTATGATGCTCAATCCAGAAATTAACCAGGCTTCTGCCTTGGCCTGGATCACAATTTCAGGCCTTTGTCATTTATTTGGAAAGAATACTGATGCTGGTTTTGCCTACATTACAATAGTGACTATACTTCAAAAGTGCTTCATTGACTGTGACGTGCTTTGGGATGTCCTGAGGTTGTGAAAGATGACATATAAATGTAAGTTCTTCTTCTTCATAAACTATGGACTGTTGACATGCAGACCCTCCCCCCTCCAGTTACTTTGCCCAGCACTAGTGATGTGTCTATAGAAAGGTCCAATGAGATTTCTTCCTCTTCAGGTGGCCATACATACTTCTGCTCCAGCCAGTCCCCACCAAAGCATAAGTGAATGCTTGAGAGTGAGCAGGCACTGGCAGCCACTGCATTATCTCACCTAGCTCCAGCTGTTACAGAGACAACTGAGGCCTATGTGCCCAGCGGATCACAGCAACAACCATCCCAGGAGGCGCACAATAACCGATCTCTTCCTGCCATCACAGTATCTCCTACTCAAGGATCATTTTATCACAGTTTATGGTTAAGAAGTGGATCTAGCGTTCTACACAGTCACCAAGGTAAGCACGGAAATAGATCATGTAAGTTTTATGAAATATAAATACTGAAACTTTATATTCCTCTTTTTTTGATGTTTCAACGCTTGGGAAGGGGGAGGAAAGCTATAAGTGTGAGGAACAGTGGGGAAGCTGATGAGTCAGCATCAGGAGAGGGAATGTTGTATTGATGGAGCATTCACTGTATTAGGAATCGACTTCGAAAGGAAAATCAGGTTGTGTTTATAATGGACGACCGATCAACTACTGGCCATTTTGCATCCCCACTGAACTTGAATTGCCCTCCCCCCTCATATCTTTCTTTTGATTTTTTGTTTAATTTTCTATGGAATAGGTTCCTACTTCTGCGTTGGTTGTGGATGATTTCTTGGCTGACCTTTCTTTGATTTTTTGACAAGATGCTGATTATACATCTATGCCAACAATGCATTGCAGGAATAAAACATTGTAATTGGATTTTTAAATGGCTGACATCCTGTGAAGGCCCATTTGAATGCAGGAAGTGATGCTCCATTTTGGATAATGAATAGACGGCTTTGCTCTCAGTTGTAGACCTGGATTGAAAGTAGACTTTGCATGAAGCCACTGGAAATGAGGATGTAAACAGTTATCTGTCTATAAACTGGGACTCAATTTTTGCCCAACTCAATCTCATGAGAATCAATTTACAAAGGTGAAAAATTGCTGTTTCGGACCCGACACTACTGAACCAGACATCTTTTGTAATGAAGGTGGGTGTATGGCAATGATTTATCAAGTTAAGCTATGACCTTCATAAATTGTACCCTAATTGCTGATAAAATTGCATCCTAAGTGTTCTCAATTTCAACTTGGGGCAGGATGTAAAAGGAAAGGATCAGAGGCTCAACATGGCAACATGAAACATTAAGGGATGAACCAACCATCAGCAAATCCCTGGACTGTTGTAGTTCTTGAAGAAGCATTGTAGCATGGGCTTATCCATAGAAAAGTGTGTAGTAAAGAATTCCCTGCATGAATGACCTTCTTGTTGCATTTGACAAAGCATATCTCTTCTCATCTCGAGAACATAATGGCAGACCTTGGAGACCAAACGTAGCCTTTGCCAAAAGACCTTTTAGTGCTCTTAGTGCTGTAATGCCTCCAGGGCCTTGCCTCCTTCGCCCTATTCTTGTAGCCTGTTCAGGCCTGTGCTGCCTTCCTTGTTGCTGCTCCTCCTCCTGATTTGGGAGCCTCAAGGGTAAGCCCAGCAGCAATTGCATGTTCAGCAATCCAAACAAGCAAATTCCATGAAACAGTTCTGGCCTTCTACAAACTTACTCTGAATAAATATCTCACATATGTACCTGTGAGACATCTTTTATCATTCCTATGGGCAAAAGATTTGGTCGTGTGGCACCCGTTGTGGATCGAAAATGGCGTCTGTGCAGCGCAAACACATTTCTGGTGCGGCCGCGCCAGACGCCATTTTGGTGAGGGTGTTAGTGTTGGTGCTGGGTGCGTGTGCCGTAAGTATGCAGAGTGCACAGATCGTGATGTCAATCATTTGATGCCAGCGCTGCCATTTTTGACCTCAATGCTGGAGCTAATGCCTTTTCTTGACCCCACACAGCTGAACATGCATTAAGCAGCACGAAGGACCCCCCACCAACGCTATTTAAAGGGAGCATCGCTACTTACAGATTAGTTGCTGATTGATTTCTACTAGCTGCTGCTGAGTTTGCAGAAGTGTTTGATGATTTCTAGACTTCTTTAAAACTACCTAAAGTCTAGAAGGAGTGGTGTGGCGCATGCTCAAAGAATTGGTATTGACTTGCAAGGGGTCTGCTCAGACCAGTTGCTCCCAGACATGGGTGCAGTACAATATTTTATTCAAAAGGCAGAAATGGCATGTGAGAAGGAGGATTATGTATGTGGCCACGGGCTCCGCACCAGCTCCTCCATTGGGGTAAGGTTATGCAGGTGTACCTGTACCCTTTTGGGAAGCCCCTGCTGCCTCCTGTTATGCACCACCTTTTCCTGAAAGAAAGAGGGAAGCGTGTCAGTGAGTGTCATACAATCTGTTTGGGTGATGTGCCTGTCATGGTTGAATAGCTGGCAGTGTGTGTAAGCTGTGAGATGTGAGAGTAAACCTCTTGTGGCACTGCATCCAGGTCCCTGGGGCTACATTGCTGGCATTGTCCAGGCAGGCTATCTGCTCCCATTGTATTTTCTGATTTTGCCTGGAGGGCCTCCTGGCCCCCTACAGATACAGGACCTTGCTCCTCTTGTCCACCTCCTGCACCAAGGCCTCCAGTGCTGCATCCGAGAACCTTGGAGCACGCTTTCTCCCCTGTTATACCATCAGTACTTCTTCTTCCTGATTATACACTGTTCCCCAGCCAGTTGATTCACCTGCTGCAGCCAGAATGCACTTCCCCTTTAAGAGGTACAGGTTGCCTTTAAGAAATGCAGGCTAGCTTTAATTGGTGCAAGCCTCACATGAATTTGAGACATCTGTTGAATGTGCAGCCTCTCAGCAGCGCGTTCGGTGCTGGGCTACATGCCACAATGATTCTAATTAACAGGCAGCATGAAGTTGGCTTGCTGTCTGCATCACTTTGAATGGGTGCGGTTTGATCCCACATTGTAATCTCCATCCCTGTTTTCGGGCGCAATCCAATTTTTAGCTCTATATATCTAGTTGCCACTGAGTGCGGTTTAAACAGAGTGCTGCGAGCTGGGTGAGTCAGGGAGTTAGGTGCGGAGTGCAAGAGGAGCTCCCTTGCTTCACCTTTGTTTTTCCTAACTTTTCACCCTGCAGGAATTGGTTATAACTTTACACCAAGGAAAGAGTCTGAGAGCGGGAGCAGTCAAACAACAACAACTGCAAAACCACTAACGTGACGTCACAACCAGGGAAGGAGCTGATTGGTAAGTAGGACCTGGTAAGTATGTCTACAGTCCAGTCATTAAAGTCAAAATAAGGTCTCTAGTTTAGAGTAAGTAGTGTTTAAAGGGAAGTAAGGTCCCTAGTGTAATGTATGTACCTTTAAGGGGGGAACTACTTTCTGCAGCTCATGTATACTGTAGTACTGGCAGTGACCACACCTGTATATAATGCTGAGTAGTAATCTGTTGTTTCAGTTGCAGTTTGAACCACGTTGAGTAAACACCTGTTGTACCGTTCTCTGCAGTCCTTTTCTTATTATTACACGGGCGTAACAGTGGCGACGAGCAAGTTCGAACCTACCTGCAATTCTGCATCACCTCCCAGGGATTCGCTCCTGGAGAACAGTGGAAGAAGGTCGAGTCCAGAAGCACGGGCGTCGACCACGGGCAACCGCCCAGTCATCCAGCGGAGATTTGAGCATCGAAGGGGAGGCTGTCGAGAGCCAGGCTTGGCTTTCCAGTCATGGTGGTCCAGTGAAACGGGCTGGCAACAGGTACTGCGCACACACTTCCCGGACAGCGACGGGCTAGAGCCCGACCGAGCAGCACAGAAAAAGGCCGAGCAGCGTCGACGGGGGAGAGAGAGAGGGCAGAGCGCACAGGGCGCAGCCGGTGTTCAGGACCGAGCGGCGTCAATGGGGGAGAGAGGCGAGAGACAGCAGAGCGCAGCCGGTGGTCAAGGGCCGAGCAGCATCAATGGGGGAGAGAGGCGTGCAGGAAAACGCAAGGCGCTGCCATTGCCACAAGGACCGCAGAGAGCGGCTTTGGCAGCAGCGCAGGAGCAGCGCACGAAACCCACAGGGCGTCGCCATTTGCCACGAGGACCGCCGAGAGCGGCGTTGGCAGCAGCGCGGGAGATGCCATTTTAAGCCGCAACGGGGAAGAAAGGAAAGCACGGGAGATGCCATTTTAAGCCAGTCTAACCACACCCAAAAATGCCGAAGAGTGGCAGTATCACAGCATTCGACAATGAAGTCAAAGATTGGACGACATATGTCGAACGCATAGAAGTATACTGCAAGGCGAATGAAGTGCCAGATGACAAGAAAGCGCTGGTATTGTTGAATTCAATGGGTGCAAAAACGTATGGCTTACTACGAAACCTAGTAACCCCAGAGAAGCCAGTAGAAAAGGATTTTGAAAACATAGTGTCAATCCTACAGGACCACTTAAAGCCCACACCGCTGCTGATAGCAGAAAGATTTAAGTTTCACAAAAGGAACCAGCATAAAGATGAAAGTAATGCTGAGTATTTAACAGAACTGCACAAGCTATCGAAACACTGCCAGTTTGGAACGGGACTAGCAGATACTTTAAGGGACAAGTTTGTGTGTGGGCTTCAAAGTGAAGGAACCCAGAAATGGCTTCTATCAGAAAAGGATCTTACGCTGGACAAGGCTTTCAGCATTGCAGTATCACACGAAGCAGCAGCATGGGGCGTCGCAGAGATACAACGGAGCCCGCAAGAATATGGCACAAATGAAATGTCATACAGAACAGTGAAGTGCTATCGCTGCGGCAGAAGAACACACGACCATAATGATTGCTGGTTCAAGGACAAAGTGTGCAGACAGTGTGGAAAAGTAGGACACATAGCAAGAATCTGCAGGTCGGGAAAGAAAACCAGCAGCAAGAAATCTCCACAGGAGAAGTACAAGAAGGTACATAAGGTGACGGAGAGTAGTTCAGACGAACAGAAGAGTGATGCAGACTCCGGAAGCAAGGAGCTGGGTTGTCTGAAACTACATAATGTGATCAAAACGGAGGATCACCAAACTATCTGGGTCATGCTCAAGATAGCAGGAGTCCAAGTGAAAATGGAATTGGACACAGGATCAGCCCTAACAGTCATAAACCGAAGGGACTACAAGCGGCTATTCTCACATATACCCTTGAGAGATACAAAGATTGTCCTGAAGATGTACACCAGGCAAAAAGTCTACCCCAAAGGAAAAATAAGGGTGAACGTTATATATAACGGCAAGGAAACACCAAAAATGGACCTATATGTATTGCCAGATGGAGGACCACCACTACTAGGACATGAATGGATCCGGAAGATCCAGCCAGATTGGCATTCCATACAAGCACTGACTGTAGATGCCAAAAAGGATGACGACGTCACACCTGGACGACTGTCAAAAATGCTAACTGACGTACAAGAAGTGTTCCAGCAGGGACTCGGAACACTAAAAGTCATAACAGCAACGATCAAAATAGAGGAAAATGCAAGCCCAAAGTTTTTTAAGGCCAGACCGGTACCTTATGCGATCCGCCCAGCCGTCGAAGCAGAGCTGGAAGGTTTGGAACATTCAGGAGTACTGTCCAAAGTGGACTGGAGCGAGTGGGCTACACCCATCGTTCCTGTAATGAAGAGGTCGTTGAGTAAAACACCTGGGGAACCAAAGAAGGTTCGCATCTGTGGGGACTTTAAGGTGACAGTGAACCCAGTCCTTCACACTGTACAATATCCGCTTCCACGGATTGAAGATATTTTCGCCTCGCTATCTGGAGGGAAACGCTTCACTAAGATTGATCTGGCCCAGGCGTACCTGCAAATGGAGGTAGAAGAAGCCTTGAAACAGTACCTCACGATCAACACTCATAAAGGTCTCTACCAATACAACCAGCTGGTGTTCGGGGTAGCATCAGCTCCAGCTATTTGGCAAAGGGCAATGGATCACGTCCTGCAAGGGATTCCAGGGACCCAGTGTTATTTGGACGACATCCTGGTCACGGGCGAAAATGACAGTGATCACCTCGCCAACCTGGAGCAGGTGCTCACTAGATTGAAGGAATATGGGCTCTGAGCTAATCGGCACAAATGCGAGTTTTTCCAGAAGCAGATCTCGTATTGTGGCCACGTTATTGATAAAGAGGGGTTACATAAGTCCCCTGAAAAGATTGAGGCAGTAATCAAGGCTCTGGCACCGGAAAATGTGTCACAACTGAGGTCGTTCCTCGGGCTGGTGAACTACTACCATAAGTTCTTGCCGAATTTGTCTACCGTACTACACCCACTGAACACCGTACTGCAAACGGGGGTACCATGGAAGTGGAGTGACGAATGTAAACGAGCTTTCCAGAAGAGCAAAGCATTGATCACATCAAAAGAGGTGTTGGCTCATTTCAACCCAGCACTACCAATTCGGTTGGCGTATGATGCATCACCCTATAGCATTGGAGCGGTGCTGTCGCACAAATGCCCGGACGGCTCGGAGAGGCCAGTAGCCTTTGCGTCTCGGTCACTAACCTCAGCCGAGCGTAACTACACCCAGATTGACAGGGAAGCCCTCAGCCTAGTGTGGGGAGTGAAAAAGTTCAATCACTATCTGCACGGGCAGAAGTTCACCTTGCTGACTAACCACCAACCACTTGTTTCCATCTTTAATCCAAAGAAGGGTGTTCCGGTGATGACTGTGCAACGGCTACAAAGATGATCCCTTTTTCTAGGGGCGCACAAATATGAAATCGAGTATAAGGGCACGAAACAGCATGGAAACGCTGATGGGCTATCACGCCTGCCACTGCCTACTGCAGAGGAAGCACCAGCAGTGGATCCTGTCGAAATATTTCATTCGACTATAATTGAATGCTTGCCAGTAACTAACGCTGGTATAGAGAAGGAGACCCGAAATGACCCGACACTGTCTCGGGTATATGATTTGACGGTGAAGGGATGGCCAGCACATGGCGACTCACTGTTGCCAGCATTCTCATCCAGAAGAGAACAGCTGTCAGTATGCCAGGGGACCTTGATGTGTGGATCCCGAGTGGTAATTCCACCCAAGTTAAGGGAGAGAGTGCTCAATGACCTTCACGAAGGTCATCTGGGAGGGGTGAAAATGAAAAGCCTTGCTAGGGCTTATGTGTGGTGGCCGGGGATCGATCAGCAAATCGAGGACCTGACAAAGAGCTGCTCAGGATGCCAGAAGGTCCAAAATGCACCACCACATGCCCCTCTACACCTATGGGAGTGGCCCTCATCTCCATGGCAATGGGTGCATATTGATTTTGCTGGTCCATTCATGGACTCAATGTTTTTAATAGCCGTGGATGCGCACTCGAAATGGCCTGAGGTGATCAAAATGTCCTCCACCACCACGGAGAACACTATTGCAGTCCTACGCACCATTTTTGCCAGGAACGGCTTGCCAGAGCAGATTTGCTCTGATAACGGACCACAGTTTGTGTCCGAAGAGTTTTGAAGATTTATGAAAAGGAATGGGGTAAGGCATTACACATCCGCCCCGTATCATCCAGCCACAAATGGATTGGCTGAGAGGTTCGTACAAACCTTTAAAAAGGCGATAAAGGCCATGTGCGATGAATACATTCCACTGCAGCATTAGGTGGACAATTTCCTGTTCGCCTACAGAAATGCGATACATGCAGTCACCAACCAGGCCCCGGCCATGATGTTCTTTAACCGAAGGTTGAGATCTCGTCTGGATTTGCTCAGACCAAATGTACGAAGAGATGTTGAGAATAAGCAATTCCAGCACATCAATGAGAAGCCGACAAGGAGCTTCAATGTAGGGCAACCAGTCTTGGCCCGCGACTACCGAACAGAGAAATAGCAACCAGGAATGACATGCACACGGCAGGGGCCACTAATGTACACAGTGGACGTTGGGGAGAGCATCGTGAGACGCCATGCTGACCAGATCCTAGAGTCACAGGAGCGAGTCAACCCCATGCCTCGCCCGTACGTACCTAGTGATGAACCCAACGTACAGGTAGCATCTACCCCAGAAACAGTAGCATCGGAAGCTGATGAACCAACCGACGACAGGGGGCCAGAATCGCCTCCGCACCAAGAGCAAGACACTCGGGAAAGGCACTATCCAGAAAGGATCAGGAAGCCTCCCCAAAGACTGAATTTATAAATAGACTATTTTCAGCTAATTTTGCATGTTAAAAGTGTTAATTGTAATTAGCTTGCTATTTAACTGTTAAATGAGTGTTATGGTACTGTTAATCTAAAAGGGGAGGAATTGTAATGTATGTACCTTTTAAGGGGGGAACTACTTTCTGCAGCTCATGTATACTGTAGTACCGGCAGTGACCACACCTGTATATAACGCTGAGTAGTAATCTGTCGTTTCAGTTGCAGTTTGAACCACATTGAGTAAACACCTGTTGTACCATTCTCTGCAGTCCTTTTCTTATTATTACACGGACGTAACACCTAGTGTATTTAATATTCTTTAATTTAAAGGAAGTAAAGGGAGTAAATTAAGGGTAGGACATGGTAGGGCAGCTCAGCTGCGTGGAGTGCTCCTCCTGTGCTATGTGGGAAGTCAGGGACACTTTAGGCGTCCAGGGCAAACACATGTGCAGGAAGTGTCTCCAGCTGCAGCTACTCGAAATCTGCGTTTCAGAGCTGGAGCTGCGGCTGGAGTCACTGTGGAGCATCAGCGAAGCTGAGATATTCGTGGATAGCACATTTAATGAGGTGGTCACACCACACGTAAAGAGTGCACAGGCAGACAGGAAATGGGTGACCACCAGACAGAGTAAAAGAACTAGGAAGGTAGTGCAGGAGTCCCTTGTGTCCATTGCCCTCTCTAACAGATTTTCCATTTTGGATACTGATGGGAGAGATAGTTTCTCAGGGTAATGCAGCAAGAGCCAGGTCCGTGGCATGACGAGTGGCTCAGCTGCACAGGAGCGGAGGAAAAGGAATGGGAGAGCAATAGTGATAGGGGATTCTATCGTAAGGGGAACAGATAGATGTTTCTTTGGCCGCAGACGTGACTCCAGGATGGTATGTTGCCTCCCTGGTGCCAGGGTCAAGGATGTCACTGAACGGCTGCAGGGCATTCTGAAGGGAGAGGGTGAACATAGAAACATAGAAGATAGGAGCAGGAGTCGGCCATTCGGCCCCTCAAGCCTGCTCCGCCATTCAATGTGATCATGGCTGATAATCCAAATTCAGTACCCGGTCCCTGCTTTCTCCCCATACCCCTTGATCCCTTTAGCCTTAAGAAATATATCCAACTCCTTCTTGAATATATTTAATGAATTGGCCTCCACCGCCTTCTGTGGTAGAGAGTTCCACAGGTTCACCACTCTCTGGGTGAAGAAATTCCTCCTCATTTCTGTCCTAAATGGCCTACCCTTAATTCTTAGACTGTGTCCCCTGGTTCTGGACTCCCCGACCATCGGGAACATCCTTCCTGCATCTAGTCTGTCCAGTCCTGTCAGAATTTTATAAGTTTCAATGAGATCACCTCTCATTCTTCTGAACTCCAGCGAGTACAAGTCCAATTGACCCAATCTCTCCTCATACGTCATTCCTGCCATCCCAGGTATCAGCCTGGTGAATCTTCACTGAACTCCTTCCATGGCAAGAACATCCTTCCTCAGATAAGGCGACCAAAACTGCACATAATACTCAAGATGTGGTCTCACCAAGGCCCTGTACAACTGCAGCAAGACATCCATGTTCCTGTACTCAAACACTCTCACTACGAAGGCCAACATACCATTTGCCTTCTTAACCGCCTGCTGCACCTGCATGCTTACCTTCAGCGACTGGTGCACAAGGACACCCAGGTCTCATTGCACTTCCCCTTCTCCCAATCTATTGCCATTTAGGTAATAATCTGCCTTCCTGTTTTTGCCACCAAAGTGGATAACCTCACATTTATCCACGTTAGATTGCATCTGCCATGTTTCTGCCCAATCACCCAACATGTCCAAATCATCCTGGAGTTTCTTGACATCCTCCTCACAGCACACACGCCCACCCAGCTTTGTGTCATCTGCAAATTTGGAGATATTACATCTAGTTCCCTTGTCCAGATCATTTATATATATTGTGAATAGCTGAGGTCCAAGGACTGATCCCTGCAGTACCCCACTAGTCACTGCCTGCAATTCAGAAAAAGACCCGTTTATTCCAACTCTTTGCTTTCTGTCTGCCAACCAGTTCTCTATCCAAGTCAATACCTTGCCCCCAATCCCATGTGCCTTAACTTTACACGCTAACCTCTTATGCGGGACCTTATCGAAGGCCTTCTGAAAGTCCAGATACACCACATCCACTGGTTCTCCATTATCTATTTTACCAGTTACATCCTCAAAAAATTCCAGTAGATTAGTCAAGCACGATTTACCTTTTGTGAATCCATGTTGACTTTGACCAATCCTGTCACTGTTTTCCAAGTGCTCTGCTATTACATCTTTTATAATGGACTCTAGCATTTTTCCCACTACCGATGTCAGGCTTACCGGTCTGTAATTCCGTTTTCTCTCTACCACCTTTTTTGAATAGTGGGGTAACATTAGCTACCCTCCAATCCATGGGTACTGTTCCAGATTCCATTGAATGTTGGAAGATGATCAGCAATGCATCTACTATTTCTAGTGCCACTTCCTTAAGTACCCTAGGATGTAGATTCTCAGGCCCTGCGGATTTATCGGCCTTCAGTCCCATCAATTTCCCTAACACCATTTCCGTACAAATACTGATTTCTTTCAGTTCCACCCTTTCATCAGACCCTATGTTCCCTGGCATCTCTGAGAGTTTATTTGTGTCCTCCTTTGTGAAGACAGAACCAAAATATGTATTTAGTTGGTCTTCCATTTCTTTGTTCCCCATTATAAATTCCCCTGATTCTGACTGCAAGGGACCTACGCTTGACTTCACCAATCTTTTTCTCTTCACTTATCTATAAAAGATTTTACAGTCAGTTTTTATGTTCCCTGCAAGCTCTCATATTCTATTTTCCCCTTCTTAATTAATCCCTTTGTCCTCCTTTGTTGAATCCTAAACTGCTCCCAATCCTCAGGATTATTGCTTTTTCTGGCCAATTTATATGTCCTCTCCTTGGATCTTATGCTATCCCTAATTTCCCTTGTTAGCCACGGTTGAGTCACCTTTTTTGTTTATTTTTATGCCAAACTGGGATGAACAAATTCTGTAGTTCATCCATGCGGCCTTTGAATATTTGCCATTGCCTATCCACCGTCAACCCTTTGAGTGACATTCCCCAATCAATCCTACCCAGCTCGCGCCTCAGACCATCATAGTTTCCTTTATTTATATTTAGGACCCTAGTCTCTGAGTCAACTACTTGAATTCTTCATTAAGATGGAGAATGAATCATATTATGATCGCTCCAACCCAAGGGACCTCGTACAACAAGATTGCTAATTAATCCTTTCTCATTACATAATACCCAGTCTATGATGGCCTGATCTCAGGCTGGTTCCTCGACATATTGGTCCAGGAAACCATCCCGTAAACACTCCAGGAATTCCTCCTCCACAGTATTGTTAGTAATTTGGTTAGCCCAATCTGTATGTAGATTAAAGTCACCCATGATGACTGCTGTGCCCTTATTGCACGCTTCTTTAATTTCCCTTTTAATGCCATCCCCAACATCCGCCTTACTGTTTGGAGGTCTATATACCACTCCCACTAACTTTTTCTGCCCCTTGGTATTTCTCAATTCTACCCATACAGATTCCACATCATCAGAGCTAATATTCTTCCTTACAATTGTGTTAATCCCTTCTTTAACCAGTAATGCTACCCCACCTCCCTTTCCTTTTTGCCTATCTTTCCTGAATATCGAATACCCCTGGATGTTGAGTTCCCAGCCTTGGCCATCCTTGAGCCACGTTTCCGTAATCCCAACCAAATCATATTCGTTTACCTCTATTTTCGCAGCCAATTCATCCACCTTATTAAGAATGCTCCTCGCATTAAGACTCAAAGCCTTCAGGCTTGTTTTTTTAATGCTCTTAGACCTATTAGAATTATTATTTACTGTGGCCACGTTTGATTTAAACCGTTGATTTCTCTGACTGCCACTTTTGTTTTTCTCCTTCCTATCTTTTGCTTTTATCCTCGTTTCCCTTTCCTCTGTCTCCCTGCTCAGGTTCCCAACCCCTGCCATTTTAGTTTAAACCCTCCCCCAGAGCACTAGCAAACACTCCCCCTAGGACATTCGTTCCAACCCTGCTCAGGTGCAAACCGTCCAGTTTGAACTGATCCCACCTCCCCCAGAACCGATTCCAATGTCCAAAGAACTTGACTCCCTCCCCGTTGCACCATTCCTCTAGCCACGTATTCATCTGAAATATCCTTCTATTTCTACTCTGACTAGCATGTGTCACTGGTAGTGTAGGATTCGCAAAATTGGACTTTACATTAATAAGGGTCAAATGGCAGAAGAGGCCATGATTTTAAAGACTGTTTTAAAAGAAGCCCAGAAAAAGGGGCATACAAAATGGCCACCATACCATGTGACCGGCTTATTGGGACACTTTAAAATGGTTCCTGCGAATCCTCAGACAGCTTTGTGGATTCAACCCACAGTAAGTTCTGGAAGCCGTTTCTGAGAGAACGAAACCAGACCCACACATATACATATGGATTAGATGCCGATCCAGTCTAGGTTGGCCTGGAGACAGAGGCCATCTAAATGTTGACCCAGACAAAAGGGGACAATGTCATATTCATGAGAACAGCACCAAGGACTAGATAACGAGATCAGCAGGACATTAAAAACAATGAAGGTCATTCCAGACCAGAGATGGGCCTTTACCAGCCATCTAAAACATTTTAAAATATAATAACTACCCCGCTGTGCTCCCAGCCCGCCAAAAGTTAAACAAAGACTAACCTGATTTTGGGCGGGAAGTGGAGCCTCCTGAAGAAAGGTATAACTGGAGGGGTTGGAGTGGTACGGACACTCAGAAGAAGACACACTGAAGGACACACTGGAGTTGTAGTTGCAGAGACAGTTGGAGACACACACTCAGAGACACACGACTGAGTGGCAGTGGGTAAAGAGGAGTCGCTTCGGGAGAAGATCAGCAAACTCCTCTCCACCATCGGAGGAGGAAGAAGAATTAAGCCAACATCAAGAAGGCCATTTCGAAGCCGACGTCCCGCCCCGGGGAAAACATCGGGAGATCATCAACCATCCCCGGGCCATTGCCGGAACGAGAGGCCATCGACCCAACTTGGGAGAAGAAACAAAAAAATAAAACCCCAGGAGAAGAAACCTTCCAGCCACCCCGGCTCGGGAGAAGAGACAAAAACGAACTGAAGAAACGATGGGAGCCAGCCCAAGGCTCCTCTGACCAGGGACGAGCCAACGATCCCCGACCCCGCCGACATCCAGAACCAGCCGGTGTCCAGCCGCCCCCGGCCCCCACCTCAGGAGAGGTGTGGCGCAGCTTGCTGGGGCTCCACGATCCACGTGGAGATGGAATGCCTGAAAGGATCAAACGCAGACTGGTTCAAAACCTTGCACTTCCTAGTTGGATTGGTGAGCATGTTTCTGGCCCTTCACAATCAGATCTAGATAGGTTTAAGGGGGTGGATTTAAGGGTACAATTAACATGAGTTGCTGTCCCTCGATATTCCGTGTGTTTCCTTATTTCATGATGATTTTTGTAGAGTATAAGATGCCTGTATTTGCTGTAGTTAGTATTGTGTTGTTATGATTTGTTTGTGTTTTTCCCTCCCATGTACTCTCTTATCTGCTTGCATTTGATTTGATATTTTTCCTTATGCAATAAAATTTCATTTTGTTTCATCAAACTTGGTCTACAAGAGTTTTCTCTACATTGTAGTTCCTGCCCCAAAGTCCAGAGTACAGAATCTAAGGGGCGAGTGGGTCGAACCACTCAAGGTTTTACTGTGCAAGAGAGAGAGGCCTCTAGAGAGAGAAACCTCAGACAGCTCTCAAGGAAAACCCCTTACAGTAGCAATCCTGAGATTACTACCTTTGAGGTGCTACTTTTTAATTTACCTCCTAACTCCCGATATTCAGCTTTTAGGACCTCATCCCGGTTTTTACCTATATCGTTGGTACCTATATGCACCATGACAACTGACTGTTCACCCTCCCCTTCCAAGATGTTCTGCAGCCGCTCTGAGACATCCTTGACCCTTGCACCAGGGAGGCAACACACCATCCTGGAGTCTCGTTTGCAGCCGCAGAAATGCCTATCTATTCCCCTTACAATAGAATCCCCTATTACTATAGATCTACCCGTCTTTTTCCTCCCGTCCTGTGCAGCAGAGCCAACCCTGGTGCCAGAAAGTTGGCTGCTGCTGCTTTCCTCTGATAAGCCATCTCCCCCAACAGTACTCAAAGTGGTTTATCTGTTTGAGAGGGGGATGTCCACAGGGGACCCCTGCACTACCTGCCTGTGCTTAGTAATCTGCCTGTTGGTCACCCCTTCCCTTTCTGCCTGTCCAACCTCTACCTGCGGTGTGTCCAACTCCGTAAACATGCTATTCACGACGTCCCGAGCATCGCGAACGCTCCAGTATGCATCCAATCGTGGCTCCAGCGCCGCAATGCGGTCTGTCAGTCAGAGGTTGTGGTTCTCATTGGTACCAATGACATGGGTAGAAAGAGGGATGAGGTCCTGCAACAAGAATTTAGGAAGCTAGGTAGCAGATTAAAAAGCAGGACCTCAAAGGTTGTAATCTCTGGATTACTCCTGGTGCCGTGTGCTAGCGAGTATAGGAATAGGAGGATAGAGCAGAAGAATGCATGGCTAAAGAGTTGGTGCAGGAGGGAGGGCTTTAGTTTCCTGGATCACTGGATCTGCATCTGGGGAAGGTGGGACCTGTACAAGTCGGATGGGTTGCACCTGAACTGGAACGGGACCAACATCCTTGCGGGGACGTTTGCTAGTACTGTTGGCGGGGGGGGGGGGGGCTTAAACTAACTTGGCAGGGGGATGGGATATGGAGTGGAGCTATAGTAGGGGGTGATGCACTGCCAAATATAGAGGGAAAAACAAGTCAGCCTGGAAGACAGAGCAAATATGTAACGGCACAAGGGAGTATGGCAAGGCTGGATGGCATTTATTTTAATGCAAGGAGTCTTACGAGTAAGGCAGATGAATTGAAGTTGTTGATGAACACATGGCAGTATGATATTGTTGCTATCACAGAGACATGGTTGAGGGAGGGGCAGGACTGGCAGCTCAATATTCCGGGGTATAGATTCTTCAGGCGAGACAGAGGGGGGTGTAAAAGAGGAGGGGATGTCGCAATATTAATCAAGGAGTCAATTACTGCTGTAAGGAGGGATGATATCTTAGCAGGTTCCTCGAATGAGGCCATATGGGTAGAACTTAAAAACAAAAAGGGGGCAAGCACTTTGCTGGGAGTTTACTATAGGCCCCCAAACAGTCAGGGGGAGATAGAGGAACAGATATGTAGGCAAATCTGAGAAGTGTAGAAATAATAGGGTAATAATAGTAGGGGATTTCAACTTCCCCAATATTAACTGGGATAGTCAGAGGGTGAAAGGCTTAGGGGGTGCAGAATTCTTAAAGTGCATCCAGGAGAGCTTTTTGAGCCAGCATGTAGAAAGTCCTACAAGAGAGGGGGCGGTATGGGACCTAATTCTAGGGAATGTAGCTGGGCAAGTGGTAGAAGTGTCAGTAGGAGAGCATTTTGGTGACAGTGACCATAATTCGGTGAGATTTAAGGTAGTCATGGAAAAAGACAAAGACGGCCCGGAAATAAGGGTTCTAAATTGGGGGAAGGCCGATTTTAATATAGCAAGGCAAGATCTGGCCGAAGTGGACTGGGATCAGCTACTTGTAGGAAAATCCACATCAGAGCAGTGGGAGTCTTTCAGAAAGGAAATAGAGAGAGTACAACACCCATATGTTCCCGTAAAGGTCAAGGGTGGGACCAACAAGCCCAGGGAACCCTGGATGTCAAGGGATATACAAGAATGGATTAGGAAAAAAAGGGAGGATTTTGGCAGATACAAAGGACTAAAAACAGTGGAAGCCCTAGAGGAGTATAGAAAGTGCAGGGGGGTACTTAAAAAAGAAATTAGGAGAGTGAAGAGGGGGCTTGAAAAAACACTGGCGGGCAAAATAAAGGTAAATCCCAAGGTGTTTTATAAGTATACTAGCTAGAGTGCCCGGCGGTGCCGAGGCTTTTTCGAGGGCATGTTGTTGTTGGAAGAGAGAGAGAGAGCGACTGGGGGGAAGAGAGAGAGTGACTGGGGGGAAGGTAAAAAGCGACTGGGGGGAAGAGAGAGAGCAACTGGGGGGAAGAGAGAGAGCGACTGGGGGGGAAGAGAGAGAGCGACTGGGGGGGAAGAGAGAGAGCGACGGGGAGGGAAGGTGGCCCGATGGACCCCTGCGAAGGAAGGAAGAAGGTAAGCTCTCCCTCCCTGTCCCACCCCCTCACTTTTTCCCTCCCTGTCCCACCCCCTCACTCTTTCCCTCCCACACCCTCGCTCTCCCTCCCCCGTCTCTCCCTCCCTCACCCTCTCTCTCCCGCCCCCTGTCTCTCCCTGCTTTACTCTCTCTCCCTCCCCTCTCCCTCCCTCCTCCCCCCACCCTCTCTCCCTCCCTCCTCCCCCCACCCTCTCTCCCTCCCTCCTCCCCCCACCCTCTCTCCCTCCCTCCTCCCCCACCCTCTCTCCCTCCCCCCTCTCTCCCTCCCTCCTCCCCCCACCCTCTCTCGCTCCCCTCCCCCACTCTCTCTCCCCTCCCCCCACCCTCTCTCTCTCCCCTGCCCCCACCCTCTCTCTCGCTCCCCTGCCCCCACCCTCTCTCTCGCTCCCCTCCCCCCACTCTCTCTCTCTCCCCTCCCCCCACCCTCTCTCTCTCCCCTCCCCCCCACCCTCTCTCTCTCCCCTCCCCCCACCCTCTCTCTCTTCCCACCCCCCACCCTCTCTCTCTTCCCTCCCCCCACCCTCTCTCTCTTCCCTCCCCCCACCCTCTCTCTCTACCCTCTCCCTCCTTGCCCCTCTCCTCTCTCCCTCCCTGCCCCTCTCCCTCTCCTCCCTCCCTGCCCCTCTCCTCCCTCCCTATTTCTCTGTCTCTCTGATGTCTGTTCCCCTCTACCGCTCTCAGTTTTTCTTCTGCCGTTTTTTGTCTGCGAGCTCGCCGGCCACTCAGGCTCTGTATAGAAATCATCTTGGTGCCGGTGCCCGATTTGCTACTCCAGGCCCCGCCGTCCGCCCGCTCTCCGGGGCAAGGTAAGAGCCGGGCTCCGGCCCCACACCGGCAGGAATCAGCACCCGGGGAAACCGCCCGCCGCCCAACGTGAACAAAGACCCTCCTCACCTGTCACGGAGTTGAAGTCTCCGAAAGCGGCCACAGTGCCCCGGGCCTCTTACCCCACACATTCAGGAGGCGCGGGGAAGAGAGAGAGAGACAGACTGGGGGGGGGAGAGTTAGACGCCGCCGCGCTCCTGCTCTGCGGAGCTCTGTGCCACCACCGCCGCACCAGCCTTTACTAAGATGGCGGCGGTAGCGGCGCACGCGTAGGTACGCTCTATAACTTTCGAGCGCATAGCCGGACAGACGCACACGTGAGGACAGACAGACAGAAGGACAGACAGACAGAAGGACAGACAGATAGACAGACAGACAGAACGATCCGTTTATATATATAGATTAAGGGCAAGAGGATAACCAGGGAAAGAGTAGGGCCTATTAGGGACCAAAGTGGCAATCTGTGTGTAGAGCCGGAAGGTGTAGGTGAGATTTTAAATGAATATTTTGCATCTGTGTTCACTATGGAGAAGGATGATGTAGGCATAGAAATCAGGCAAGGGGATTGTGATATACTTGAACAAATTAGTATTGAGAGGGAGGAGGTACTAACGGTTTTAGCGGCCTTAAAAGTGGATAAATCCCCAGGCCCTAATGGGATGTATCCCAGGCTGCTGTGTGAGGCAAGGGAGGAGATTGCAGAGGCTCTGACACAAATTGTCAGCACCTCTCTGGCCACAGGGGAGGTGCCAGAGGACTGGAGAACAACTAACGTAGTACCATTGTTCAAGAAGGGTAGTAGGGATGAACCAAGGAATTAAAGGCCAGTGAGCCTAACATCAGTGGTAGGGAAATTATTGGAAAAAATTCTGAGGGACAGAATTAGTCTCCAATTGGGGAGGCAGGGATTAATCAGGGATAGTCAGCATGGCTTTGTCAGGGGGAGATCATGTCTGACCAATTTGATTGAATTTTTCGAGGGGCTGACTAGGTGTGTGGATGAGGGTAGTGCAGTTGATGTAGTCTACATGGACTTCAGTAAGGCTTTTGACAAAGTCCCACATGGGAGACTGGTCAAGAAGGTAAGAGCCAATGGGATCCTGGGCAATTTGGCACATTGGATCCAAAATTGGCTTAGTGGCAGGAGGCAGAGGATGATGGTTGAAGGTTGCTTTTGTGACTGGAAGCCTGTGTCCAGTAGTGTATCGCAGGGATCGGTGCTGGGCCCTTTGCTGTTTTTAATGTACATTAATGATTTAGATATGAATGTAAGAGGTATGATCAGTAAGTTCGCAGATGACACGAAAATTGGTGGATTGGTAAATAGCGAGGAGGGAAGCCTCAGGTTACAGGACGATATAGACGGGATGGTTAGATGGGCAGAACAGTGGCAAATGGAATTTAACCCTGAAAAATGTGAGGTGATGCATTTTGGGAGAACTAACAAGGCAAGGGAATGCACAATGAATGGTAGGACCATAGGAAGGACAGAGGATCAGAAGGACCTTAGTGTGCATGTGCATAGATCCCTGAAGGCAGCAGGACAGGTAGATAAGTTAAGGTTAAGAAGGCATATGGGATACTTGCCTTCATTAGCCAAGGCATAGAATATAAGAGCAGGGAGGTTATGATGGAACTGTACAAAATGCTAGTTAGGCCACAGCTGGAATACTGTGTACAGTTCAGGTTGTCACACTATAGGAGGGATGTGATTTCATTGGAGGGGGTGCAGAGGAGATTCACCAGGACGTTACCTGGGCTGGAGCGCTTCAGCTATGAAGAGAGACTGGACAGGCTGGGGTTGTTTTCCTCATAGCAAAGAAGGCTGAGGGGGGACCTGATTGAGGTGTACAAAATTATGAGGGGCATAGATAAGGTCGATAGAAAGGAACTTTTCCCCTTAGTAGAGGCTTCAATAACCAGGGGGCATAGTTTCAAGGTAAGGGGCAGGAGGTTTAGAGGGAATTTGAGGAAAAACGTTTTCACCCAGAGGGTGGTTGGAATCTGGAACTCACTGCCTGAATGGATGGTAGAGGCAGGAACCCTCAACATTCAAGAAGCATTTAGATGAGCACTTGAAAAGCCATAGCATACAAGGCTATGGACCAAGTGCTGGAAAATGGGATCAGAATAGACAGGGCTTGATGGCTGGCGCGGATACGATGGGCCAAAGGGCCTCTTTCTGTACTGTATAACTCTATGGGGGTGGTTTTCATTCAGGTCAGGAAGGAGGCGGGACTACAACTTTCGGGGTTGTAGTCCCGCCTCCATCGAGATGCGGCCAATCCACGCGATTTTAACTTGATTGACCTTGTTGATCCCGCCCAGCAGGCTCAGCAGGCCAATTAAGGGCCTCTTGGCAACAGGTGACATCACAGACTGAAATTTCATCTGTCAAGACGTTTTGACAGATGAAATATCAGTGTTTCACAGCTGTTTGAAGCTGTCAAACACTGACAGTCTTACTTATAACCTGAGTCCTTCTACTCAGACTCAGTTAGAAATCTCACCGGCACAGAAAGCTGCAGGCTGTCACTTTTGACAGATCGCAGCCATTCTGCTTTCTGTGCCGGTTAGATGATGAACTCCTGAAACCTAGAGGAAGGAAGGCTGTAAAGGTAAGTACAGGTAATTTAAACTTCTTTACACACTTTAGACACACCAAACACACTTACCTTTGCACTCATGCACACATCACTCACCTGAACACCGACACCTCGACCCCTCCACGTCCTTCAACCCGACGGCCCGACTCCTCTAATTTGGCGTGGTTTGGAGCTGTCGGGAATCCCACACTTCAAGCATTAAAATAGGGATTAGGCTAAAAACTGCCTGTTAACTACCTGTTAACAGGCAGTTAACTGGCGCTAATCCCTTCCTGGCGGGTCCCAGTGCGGGGCGGGTACCCACCTCCTTTGAAACTTACATGGAGGCGGGTTGGAGGCGGGATGGTGTCGGGACCCCCGAAATCGGGACTTTAACCCCCCACATGCCTCCAATCCTGACTCCACCGGTCAATGAAATTCGACCCCTATGACTCTATGACTGTCCTCCAATTCCATTGATAGATTTAGCAATTAGCATATGATTCTCTATTCTATTCTTTTCCTTAAAATATGTCACTGCACATTTATCTTTGTTGCACTGTATTTGCCACATACGTCTTCAGCAGGGAGTATGGCGACAGATTCAGGCAAAATCAACAGCATGAAATAATAATGACATCAATACTTGCAGCTCTGCATGATACCAAGGTGGCAGACAAATTAGCTGGTCTAATTTTGCTTTTAATACTACTGGTCAACCTGGATGGAGTTAGCACAATATTTTATGCTTGAGTATTTATGAAAACATAGAAACATAGAAGATAGGAGCAGGAGTAGGCCATTCGGCCCCTCAAGCCTGCTCCGCCATTCCATGGCTGATCATCCAAATTCAGTACCCTGTCCCCGCTTTCTCCCCATATCCCTTGATCCCTTTAGCCTTAAGAAATATATCCAACTCCTTCTTAAATATATTTAATGAATTGGCCTCTACTGCCTTCTGTGGTAGAGAATTCCACAGGTTCACCACTCTCTGGGTGAAGAAATTCCTCCTCATCTCTGTCCTAAATGGCCTACCCCTTATCCTTAGACTGTGACCCCTGGTTCTGGACTCCCCGACCATCGGGAACATCCTAGAAAATAGTCTCTATATTTAACAAAAACTATTTAAAAAGCGCCATGTTGCTGGCCTCCCTTTTGCCAGATTTAAGGCTAGCCAAGAAATGAGGGAAATGTCGGGAGTAAGGGATAGAGCACACAACTTAACTTCTGCACCAGGGGCACTGCACAAAAACAATTAACTACTCCTATTAATGTTGGAGACCACCTGATACTCTTTACATACAGCCTGTTCTGGACCGATGGACATTTTTACATGCAATAGCACCCTCTGGTGGCGGTTATTGTGTTAACAGTTTGTAAGCTGGAAAGGTCATCTGTTCCTTTCTTCCTGTGTGAGGTCATTTGACCTTTGTTCCTTTCTTCCTGTGAGAGGTCATTTGACCTTCTTACCTTTCTTCCTGTTGACCCCAGGAAGCAGTTTTGCCAGGAAGAACCTGACTTGAGTAATGGAGAATTTGCTATGAGAGGTTCCATTACAATCCAGTGTAATCTGACTTCATATGTTAGGCCAAGCACAATATCTGTAAGTATCTTTAGTTCTTAGCATAATAGCAATGTTGTCAGAGTGATATTTTGATAATACTATGTTTATAAAAGGTTAATATTTAATAGTTACAGAAGTTAGTTCAAATGTTAGTTAGTTATACAATTAGTCTATTCTACTGTTGTAAATATGTTTATATCTTGTGTAATATCGAATGTGTAGTACTCAGTTTATGTACAAAACAAACTTTGTCTTTGTTTACAGTTTCACAAATTTGTTCAAGTAAAAGCTTCAAAACAGCAAACGGCTTCAGGAAGAATAATTTTGAATGAGTGTTTAACTTGCTGGATAGCTAGATAGGAGCACGTCTAGCGCGGCCAGTACAGTGAAAAGATATCAGTGAAAAGATAGCAATACGGCTAGCTGTGAAGAGCGGAGCAGGAGGAGCCCAGAGTAAGCCTTAACCTCGTAGAGCACATCTACCTCACATCAACATGTCAGAAGATAATAACGAAAATGCTTTTCAGCAAGTAGAAGACCTTAAACAGGCAGACAAAACTGTAGAACGTGACAATCGGTCTATAAGCACCGGTTACTACAGGTCACGAGTTGGCTCACGGTCATCGGGTGGTTCTAGAGTAAGGATAGCCCTCGCCAAAGCACGGGCTAAACTAGTAGCAGCTCAAGCCAGAGCTGCGCATACGGACAGTGAAATAGAAATAAAAGTAAGTCAGGCCCGTCTCCAAACTGAACCCCAAGCAGAACAGGCCCGGCTCCAAGCGGAACAGGCCCATCACCAAGTGGAACACCAGGCTGAACAGGCCCGTCTCCAAGCCACACTAGACGCTCTGCAGCAACAAAAAGAGATAGATGCTGCATTAGCCAAGACACAAGTATTCGAGGCAATTTTGGAGGAAGCTGATCCCGAGACAGCTTACAAACCTTTAATTCCCGTTCCGTGGCAGAGTCCACGACAGCGCACCATAGATTACGTGAGCGACCATGCCGACATACAGTTTACAGGAGAAAGGGATGGAGGCCCGCACATCTCTACAGATGCAAACACTTCGTATAACATGCCACAAGTTGCCAACCAAGGTCAAAGCAGACGGCGTGCCTCAAGCCGCAGAGTCTCCGCCAGCAGAATGGAAGACACGGTGCAAAGGAATAGGACGCCGAATAGAGAAAGTCAGAGGCAAATCCCCTCTCGGTCCCTTGAGACCCCCAACAGAGCCCCCAGCCAAGGCAACCCTGGCACAGGTCCCAGTACCTACGACCTTGCCAAGTACCTTGCACGCACCCAGCTGGTGACTACAGGGTTAACCAAGTTCGATGACAGGCCAAAGAATTATCGGGCTTGGAAGTCCTGCTTCCACGATGCCATATCGGGCTTAGACCTGTCGGCAGGAGAAGAGCGCGGCCTCCTTATCAATGAAGCCAAAGCCAGGAATGACCCCAGCTTCAACTTCTTCTCCTCCCACCCAGCACTTGCCAGAAGAGACAAGTTCGACAGACATGGAAAGACACCAATATCTATCCACAGAATGCAAATGTCCTCAACTGAGCACACAAAGATTCAGAAGAAACCTGAGGATATGAGCAAACAATGCCCTATCCACAACAAGCCCCATCCTTTAAAGAAGTGCAGAGGCTTCAGGGAGATGTCCCTGGAAGATCAGAAACAATATCTTAAAGAGAACTCTATATGTTTCAGGTGCTGCTCGTCCACGAGCCATCTCGCCAAGAACGGCAAGGTGGATGCAAAATGCACTGAATGTGAAAGTGATCGGCACGTTTCAGCACTACACCCAGGCCCAGCTCCTTGGAAGTCAGAAACGCCTCCTCCCGCATCAGAGCACGGCGGGGAGAGAGAGGGAGCTGCTGGTACGGAGATTGCATCCAGGTGCACCGAGGTGTGTGGAGAAGGAGTGAGCACAAGAGCATGCTCCAAGATATGCCTCGTTAATGTGTACCCTGCAGGATGTCGCCAGGAATCTGAAAAGATGTATGCCATACTAGATGAACAAAGCAATCGTTCTCTAGCAAGATCCGAGTTCTTCAACATCTTCAAGATCAAAGGAAGTCCGTGCCTTACACGCTGAAGACGTGTGCTGGACTTTCAGAGACAGCCGGCAGGAGGGCCTGCGGTTACGTTGTTGAGTCAGTCGGCGGGAAGATTAGTCTCCCCCTTCCTACACTCATCGAATGTAATCAAGTCCCCGACAACCGTTCCGAGATTCCCACTCCGAATGCAGCTCGTCATCACCGTCATCTGACACGCATTGCAGACGAGATCCCACCTCTTGACCCAGATGTAAGCATACTTCTGTTGTTGGGAAGAGACATCCTGAGGGTACATAAGATAAGGGAGCAGATCAACGGTCCACATGACGCCCCTTTCGCCCAAAGGCTAGACCTCGGCTGGGTCGTTGTTGGAGATGTGTGCCTCAAGGGCGCTCACAAGCCATCTCAGGTGAGCACACTCAAGACTTCCATCTTGGAGAATGGTCGTCCAAGCTACCTTACCCCATGCAGTAGTCAGATCCGAGTGACAGAGAAGTTCAGTCATACGGCTCAGCCTCAGAAAACCCCAGCACTGATCTCCGCAGACAGCACACAGATAATGCTTACTGGAGAGAACCCGGGTCAGTCAGTCTTCTGTCGCACCACCAACGACCACAAACTTGCTCCATCGATCGACGACATGAGGTTCCTCCAGATTATGGACAATGAGGTCTCTCGTGACAGCTCTAACAGCTGGGTTGCACCCTTACCCTTTCGGAACCCCAGACGACGGCTGCCGGACAACAGGGGTTATGCCTATAATCGTCTTAACTCGCTCCGTCGCACACTAGAGAAGAAGCCAGAGATGAAAGCACACTTCCTAGAATTTGTCAAGAAAATGCTTGTCAACGATCATGCAGAGATAGCTCCTCCACTCCAGGAAGGCCAAGAGTGTTGGTACCTCCCTTCCTTCGGAGTCTATCACCCCAAAAATCCGGAACAGATCCGCGTGGTGTTTGACTCCAGTGCACCATATCAGGGCGTCTCTCTCAACGACGTACTCCTCACAGGGCCTGATCTTAACAACAGCCTCTTGGGAGTGCTCATGAGATTCAGGAAAGAGCCCGTCGCCATCACTGCCGATATCCAGCACATGTTTCATTGCTTCGTGGTGAGAGAAGACCACAGAGACTTCCTCCGCTTCCTGTGGTATCGGGACAATGACCCTAATAGAGACATTGTGGACTACAGAATGCATGTCCATGTCTTTGGGAATAGCCCATCCCCTGCTGTCGCCATATACGGACTAAGGAGGGCTGCCAAGGAAGAAGACGACGACTTTGGCAGTGATGTGAGAGGGTTCATCGAATGAGAGTTCTACGTCGACGACGCACTGAAGTCATTCCCGATCGAAGCAGAGGCCATCAGTACCCTTGGACGAGCCCAGGAACTACTTGCACTATCCAACCTCAGGCTGCATAAGATAGCCTCTAACAGACCAGCAGTGATGGAGGCATTCCCCCCTGAAGATCGTGCTAAGGACGTCAAAGACCTAGACCTCTTCACTGATGACCTCCCCCTACAGCGTAGCCTAGGGATGTCGTGGAACATAGCAACAGACACGTTCACGTTCCAAGTCTTAGATGTCAAGAAACCCTTCACACGTAGAGGAGTGCTCTCTACAGTCAACAGTCTATACGACCCTCTCGGCTTCTTAGCCCCTGTCACCATACAAGGCAGGCTGCTCCTCAGGGAACACTGCACATGCACTGAAGAGTGGGATTCACCTCTCCCTGAAGAGATGGAAGCAGAGTGGGACAGATGGAGAGACTCACTCCAAGACTTACAGGAGATCTGAATACCTCGCTGCTATTCGTCTTTCTCTCCTTTAAATGCCCAATTCAAAGAGCTTTGTGTCTTTGCAGATGCATCCGCTAAGGCCATTGCAAGTGTGGCTTATCTGAAGGTCACCACTCAAGAAGGACAAAGCAAAATCGGCTTTGTTTTTGATAGAGGCAAGTTGGCGCCCCAGCCAGACCTCACCATACCCAGATTGGAACTGTGCGCAGCAGTATTAGCAGTTGAAATTGCAGAGTTCATAGAAGACGAGATTGATCTGAAGTTCGACAGCATCACATATTATATAGACAGCAAAGTGGTGCTAGGATACATCCATAACCAAAGTAGACGGTTTTACGTATACGTGAACAATAGAGTCCAACGTATTCGACAGTCCACGTCCCCCGACCAGTGGAAGTACGTCCCTACAGACCTGAACCCAGCTGACCATGTGTCTAGATCTGTAACAGCGTCCCTACTCAGTAGCACGACTTGGCTGTCAGGACCTGCTTTTCTTCAGGATCCGTTCCCACACTTCTCCGAAATCAACGAGTCATTCGACCTACTTAACCCTGTTTCTGACTGCGAGATACGCCCACAGGTAACAGCGAACGTTACTCAAATCTGTAAGAACCTGATAAGCACCAAATGCTTTGAGCATTTCTCCAAATGGAACACTCTCATAAAGACGATAGCACGCCTAACCCATATAGCTCATACCTTCTCCCAGCCTACGCAAGGGAGTAACTGCCATGGGTGGCACATCTGTCGGAAGAGTCCCTCTGAAGAGGAGCTCAAGAGAGCCACAATCTTTTTGATAAAGAGTGTCCAGCACGAGTGTTATTCAGAAGAGTTGAAGTGCATAGCAGCAGAACACAACCTACCCCCTCACAGCAGTCTACGGAAGCTGCATCCCATCGTCGACACCGACGGCCTTCTCAGAGTTGGGGGACGCATATCGCAGTCTCAACTAGGAACAAATGCAACCAACCCCACCCTCATTCCAGGTCGTCATCATATGGCCCTTCTGCTCGTGCGTTACCATCATGAGGCCGTGAAGCACCAGGGCAGACATTTCACCGAAGGTGCCATCAGAGCAGACGGCCTCTGGTTGGTTGGAGCTAAGAGATGTATCAGCGGCACGCTTTTCAAATGTGTCACCTGCAAGAAACTCCGTAGGAAGACGGAGCACCAACAGATGGTAGAACTGCCAGCCGAGCGGCTACAAGTAGCACCACCTTTCACCTACGTAGGCGTAGATGTCTTTGGACCATGGGACGTGGTTTCACGCCGCACTAGAGGAGGACACGCCAATAGCAAAAGGTGGGCAGTGATGTTCTCATGTATGTCCACAAAAGCTGTACACATCGAAGTTATTGAAACAATGAGCGCCTCCAGCTTCATAAACGCTCTGAGAAGGTTTTTCTCAATTAGAGGCCCGGCAAAGCAAATACGCTCAGATTGCGGCACAAACTTTGTTGGCGCCTGCAGAGAGCTGAAGATGGATGGATCTAGTTCCAGCTCTCAGAGGGTGGAGAAGTATCTCCAAGAGCAGAAATGCACCTGGGTATTCAACCCACCTCACTCATCCCACATGGGCGGCGCATGGGAGCGTATGATCGGCATTGCCCGCCGTATCCTCGACTGCATGTTTCTCCAAGGTAGATCGTCGTGCCTCACACATGAGGTCTTGACCACACTGATGGCTGAGGTCACCGCCGTGATGAATGCAAGGCCCCTCATTCCTGTATCTTCAGACCCAGAATCGCCCCTCAGCCTCACTCCGGCCATGCTTTAGACCCAGAAGACAGGTGTTCCCCCTTGTCCTCCAGGAGAGTTTGGGGAAGGAGAACTCTTCAAGGAAGAATGGAAACGATTCCAGAGTCTGGCAGACACGTTTTGGAACAGGTGGCGAAGGGAGTACCTCAACACACTACAGAGCCGACGCAAGTGGCAGGACAAGAGGCCGGATCTCAAAGAAGGAGATGTTGTCTTGATGAGGGACAATCAGGTAAAAAGGAATGAGTGGCCTATGGCTATCATCGTGAACTCCCATCCCAGCCAGGACGGGAGAGTGAGAAAGGTGGACTTGAGAGTCATCAAAGAAGGAACAGCGAAGGTCTTCTCTCGGCCCGCCTCTGAGGTGGTTCTTCTTTTGTCGCCAGAGGACTCCAGTGACAAGTAGAGTTCGGACTATGTGGAGTCGTTAATGACCCCAGACGGGGAGTGTTCTGGACCGATGGACATTTTTACATGCAATAGCACCCTCTGGTGGCGGTTATTGTGTTAACAGTTTGTAAGCTGGAAAGGTCATCTGTTCCTTTCTTCCTGTGTGAGGTCATTTGACCTTTGTTCCTTTCTTCCTGTGAGAGGTCATTTGACCTTCTTACCTTTCTTCCTGTTGACCCCAGGAAGCAGTTTTGCCAGGAAGAACCTGACTTGAGTAATGGAGAATTTGCTATGAGAGGTTCCATTACAATCCAGTGTAATCTGACTTCATATGTTAGGCCAAGCACAATATCTGTAAGTATCTTTAGTTCTTAGCATAATAGCAATGTTGTCAGAGTGATATTTTGATAATACTATGTTTATAAAAGGTTAATATTTAATAGTTACAGAAGTTAGTTCAAATGTTAGTTAGTTATACAATTAGTCTATTCTACTGTTGTAAATATGTTTATATCTTGTGTAATATCAAATGTGTAGTACTCAGTTTATGTACAAAACATACTTTGTCTTTGTTTACAGTTTCACAAATTTGTTCAAGTAAAAGCTTCAAAACAGCAAACGGCTTCAGGAAGAATTATTTTGAATGAGTGTTTAACTTGCTGGATAGCTAGATAGGAGCATGTCTAGCGCGGCCAGTACACAGCCAGCAAATTAAAGTGAGGCACTCTTTGTACCAACCTTTAATTTTTTGTTTATGCAAGGATCTGATTGTTGTTCAGTGGCTATTGCTGGAAAGTGCGCACGTGTGGATGTCAAGGTGAGGACAAGTTCAGGCTTTGCTTCGATTCAACAGTCAAATAATCTGCTGACACTCACCATTGAGGCAGCTTGGGCAAGGTAATAGGGAGCTGCTGGTGATCTTTCATGAGAGGAGGGGACAAAATTGGGGATGAGAAAATAAAAATAGGCAAAAAGAACTCTAGCTTGCTAATAGTTAAAGAGCCTGAAACCTATAATGTTCTCTGTACCTGGAAATGTTCTACAGTAGAAAGGGAAATGTTAGGCTATAAACAGTTGCATGTGGAGATGAATATTATAGGCTGTTTTAAATTGCTTTTCAGACTGAGGTGTGACAAGAGTGTGAAATAGCAAATACCTTTGATGTTACTTCACAAAACTTGTTAACAGCCAAGTCCTTACAAAAGAATATGTTAGAGGTCATTTTGTTTTACTTCATATGGGTATATTAGTTCTCAACATTCCTTTTCGACTTAAAGGGGGTGAATCTCATTGGGGCATCTCCTGCTCTGTCGCTGTATCTTCAGCAGAAACTCCCTTTACATGTGTAAACGGGGTTTCTGACGAAGTTATAACGGTGGAGCAGGAGAAACCTCGAGGAAATTTGCCCCATAATTTCATTTTGGGAACTTCCAAAAATAGTTTCATGGCAACTCTGCAAATCATAAAATAGGCTGAATGAAATGAAAGACAGCAAGAGACTCTGAAGAGGACCAGGTTAACTTGCTTCCACACTACAGAGATGTGAAAGAACATTTGCTTTCTCCACCTCTAGCTGAAAACCAACAAACAGTGGGGGTCCCTCGAGCATCTTGAAGATCCATGGATGCAGAAGGTATTTCAATTATTTCCTCCTTTGCACCATCTTTGAGCCATGGAACCTGCTGGCTGCTGATTAGCTGCGGCACCTGGAAAGGTCCGTTGCCATGGGCAGGAACACAGCTGCAGGTCTCTGTTGCTTCCACCTCCCTGACCTCCGCACAAGGCCTTGCTTGGGGTAGGACAGAGCCAGGAGGACATCATGCCACACCTGATCTGGCCTATCTGAGTAAAGCAGAGATGATTTGTTCCCCATGACAATAAATGGATTAGGATCTATTGAAAAGAAATAGAATATAGAAGAAAGTAACAATACGTGGAAAGTGGTAATAAAGGGGACAACTGGTCTTCCTTGATCTGAAACTAATAGCCCTGGACAGCTCCAGATTATTCAACTACAACCATATACCCTTAAAAAGACACAAATACAAAGTTTAAAAAATGAACACTCCAGTCATATATATTGTAAGTGTTTTTTGATCCTAGCCCAATTGCTAGACGGACAGTTCGAATCGCCCCCGTCTTACGAAAGTTCTATACCCGGGAATTACTATTCAGAGTATAAATGGAATAAGTCACGGACAGGAATGCTTTGGTGAAAAATCAAACTTATATTTATTTGGTCTAACATACACTGGCTAAAACATGCACTACTAAACAAAATCACTGTCTCTGTGGAGAATAAAATCCAGGTTACAAACAACATACATATAGTACACAATTGGGGACTATGACAAGCAGTAATTCCCTTGTTGCTATGGTGGACTCTAACTCCACCCGTACCAATGAATTACCCAGTCGCATAAGCCCCTTTGCCTGGCTGAACCAAACGAAGCTCCCACCCTCGGAATAGCTCAAAAACTTCACTTCTGAGAGCCCTTACAGCTCACCCAGCTCGCCTGGGATATCGGGTTACTGGCTTGGGATACTCGAGACTCTGCTTACCCCCACACGCGGTCGGTTTCGATCGCGCCGCTCAGCGGCTTCTCTGGTACTTCTTGTTAGGTCGATCTTGTTGGAGCGGGAGCGAGAGAGAGAAAGAATGGTGGAAAAGAATCTATCTTTATAGGAATCTGGCTACCCCTACCTTTCCCGCCAATCTTTAAAATCCTTTTGTTTCTAAGCACTCCGGTGCTTAATCAATGATGGGTCATCATCAGACCCAGGAGTATTCCATGATTAGATTAATGGCCCTAAGTCTGGGACATATCTTTGGTCTTTGTGTTGGGAAAAACTGGCTCCTCTTCAGCTGGCAGAGGCTAGTGGGTTCATTGTTCTGCTTCTCTTCTGAGATGGAGGTGAGAAGTGCTTTTGCATATTAAAGTGGCTTTCTAATAAGTTCAAGTTCAATGGCCCCTTCCTTTTTCCAGAACTGTCAGGCGAACCCATACATTCTGGATGACTGGCAGTTCTTTTGTCACAGCCAACTGCCATGCGTTCTCTGGAGTTTTAACAAACCAGTCCCCCATGCATCTGCACAGGGAGATCCCACCACAGGGAAAGCACCCTCAGCCCATAAAGTCCACAAAAATATTCTCGACTGAGTCCATTCTTCAAACAGAGACTTTGCGATCTCTTCAATATTTATGATAAGAAGAACGTGATTGTAACTTATTTTTATACAATTTAGATATTGGTAGCAAAATCTACGTGAAAAATATATAAGTTATAAGATGAAAAACTACATGCCTAATTTTACAGTGGTGACACCTTCCTGTGATTGAAGTGCTATAGTCTTATTAAAGGAAGTTCAGCCATGAAATACATAGCATGAAGCACAAAACCATCAGAAGTTGTCTTGGATCATGAATGAATAGCTGAAATAGCTGAGGTATAACTTTTGCTGAAACCTGATATAAAACAGGACTCCAAGACCACCGAGAAACCCATGAATATTAGTAGCTTGGCCTATATGTGCTGGGATGTAACCCATGGCCGTGGCTTCAGGCAGTCAACCCACTTGATATTAGAAGCAGCAGATAGAGAAGGTTTTCTTAAGGAGAAGATTATATTCTTCACGTCAATCAGCCTCTAACTTAATGCTTTCTTGCTTAATATTCAGATTCTGCTTGAAACTAAATGGTGGTGGCGGGGGGAGGAGGGGGGTGCTGGGCAAAGAAAACAAAATGTCTGTCTTCATGGAATCATACAACACAGAAGGCTTTCATCACTGGTATCATCTTAGTGAATCTCTTCTGCACTCCATTCATGGCTTTAACATCCTTCCTAAAATTGACCACACTTACTCTTTTTGTGTTGTCTGCCAATATTGATATTGTACCCCCTTTACCCAAGTCTAGGTCATTTATATATAGATTGAGAAGAGCAATGGTTCCAAAACTGACTCCTTTGGTGACTTCACTGTTTACATCCCTCCATTCTGAACATCCTATCCATGCTGCCACATTCCTTTTAATACTATAATAATCATACTTCCCAAATCTGGGAAGGCGCCGAACACCTCGAGTCTCTTCGCCGGGCGCAAGCGGAAGCCAAGCGCAGGCAGCGCAAGGAGCGCACGTCAACACAAGCACCCCACCTACCATATGCCCCACCTGTGACAGAGACTGTAGGTCCCGCATTGGACACATCAGTCACCTGCGAACTCATTTTTAATGTGAAAGCAAGTCATCCTCGGTTCCGAGGGACTGCCTAGGAAGAAGAAGATAATCATATTGCTCCTTATCAAATGTCTTTTAAAAATCCATATACTGCATTCACACATTTTGTTATTTCCTCAAAGCACTACAATTGTTAAGATACACTTTATCTTCTACAAGTGATGAACATCTCTAATTCTGTTTTTATTAAAGTATCCATCTAAGGGCACTGTCTTTCAAAAGTAAAATTGCTAAATAATTCAGTCAACAATTCAAACACACTATTACCACCTTCCTCTGCCTCATCCCTCAGTCAGATGGAGTAATATAATATAATAAGGCCAATGGAATGTTGGCTTTCATTGCTAGGGGGATAGAATATAAAAATAGGGAGGTATTGCTTCAGTTGTACAAAGTATTGGTGAGACCGCACCTGGAATACTGCATACAGTTTTGGTGTCCATACTTAAGAAAAGACATACTTGCTCTCGAGTCAGTACAAAGAAGGTTCACTCGGTTAATCCCGGGGATGAGGGGATGGACATATGAGGAGAGGTTGAGTAGATTGGGACTCTACTCATTGGAGTTCAGAAGAATGAGAGGCGATCTTATTGAAACATATAAGATTGTGAAGGGGTTGGATCGGGTGGATGCGGGGAGGATGTTCCCGATGATGGGTGAAACTAGAACTAGGGGGCATAGTCTTAGAATAAGGGGCTGCTCTTTCAAAACTGAGATGAGGAGGAACTACTTCACTCAGAGGATAGTAGGTCCATGGAATATGCTGCCCCACAAAGCTGTAGAAGCTACATCATTACATAAATTAAAAACAGAAATAGACAGTTTCCTAGAAGTAAAGGGAATTAAGGGTTACGGGGAGCGGGCAGGAATTTGGACATGAGTCTAGGTTCGGATCGGACATGGCCCTGTGGGTAGCGGAGCGGGCCCAGGGGCCGTGTAGCCTGATCCTGCTCCTACTTCGTGTGTCTAATTCTGTTAGATTCAGGAGATGGTTCTGTGATAGTAGATTGGTGGTTAGGATCAGATCAGCCATGATCTTATTGAATGGCGGAGCAGGCTCGAGGGGCCGATTGGCCTACTCCTGCTCCTATTTCTTATGTTCTTATGTTCTTATTATGGTGCCTGTTGCATGATGCCTAGTAAATGGGGATCTAACTGCCTGGGGGAGGAGAAGTTTTTGAGGCCTAAAAATTATATGGGACTTCCAGCACACTCCTGCTGCAACTTGAGTGGGAGTGAGGCAGAAAGGCAAGAAAACAGCCATGGGCTTAGATACGCTGGGTCTCAGCCTGCGCAGCCAGCATCCATCGGACTTTATCATGAGCAGAACCTCTCTCTGACCCTTATGAGGGCACCTACATCGAAGCGGGTGGAGCTGGGAACTCTATTTGTTTGCTGGAGTTCCCATGCTCTTGGCCTCACAGAAACTTTAGATCCAGGTATGCCAAGTGAGAAGTTTTTTTGCCTCGTTCAGAGCAAAATTGAGGCCCACCCGCCGGGGATGGTCAAGGCCTGGGAAGTGGCTTGGAGACTTAAAACTTCCACAAGGCAATCTTTTTTTAATGCTTAGTGCAGTCCCCTTATAAACATAACCTCCCCCTGACCCTGAAAACTCTGGTAGGCTCAGCACTGGAGAGCACTGGCAGGCATGATCCCAGTGTAAGTACCCGACTCTTCGTTTTTTGAAAATGGTGGCCTTGGTATAGTAACAGGGGTATAAATGTATTTCATTTCGGAATCAAAATAAAGGTGTTTTCAATACACTGAAAGTAGAAGAATAGCAATGCTGGAAGGAAACACACTTTCATATATATGTTGCCTTTCACGACCTCAGGACATCCCAGCTTCACAGCCAATAAATTACTTTTGAAGTGTATTCACCATTGTATTGTAGGAAAACGCCTTGCACGCAGCAATGTCCCACAAACAGCAATGAGATAAATGACCAGAGAATCTGTTTTACTGATGTTAGTTGAGGAATAAAGATTGGCCAGAACACCAGTAGAACTCCACTGCTGTTTTTCGAATATTGCCATGGGATCTTTTACGTTTACCTGAGAGTGCAAACAAGGCCTTGGTTAAACGCCTCATCTGAAAGACGGCACCTCCGACAGTGCAGCTCTTCCTCAGCATGGCACTGGGCTGTTAGCCTAGATTTTGTGCTCAAGTCCCTGGAATGGGACTTGAATCCATAACCTTCTAATGCACGGGGGAGAGTGTTACCACTGAGCCAAGGCTGGCATAATGCAGCTCTTCCTCAGTACAGCAGTGGAATGTCAGCATAGATTATGTGCTCAAGTCTCTAGAATGGAGTTATGAACCTAGGACCTTTTGGCTAGAAGTGAGAGTGCCACCACTGAGCTATTTGGTTTGATTTGATACAAATTTAGTAAACTTAGTAATATTCCATTAATTTATACTGAAAAAAACCTTCTGATTATTTTGTACATGATTTTAATTGTGCTATCATTTGACAATGACATGCTAAAGGAGCCCCGTGTTGCATTAACATGAAAACAATGTTAACAGCAAACACTGAAAATAAATCAGAACTATAGATTTGCATTCACTGCAGAGAACAGAAGATAAGCTGAGGAGTCCAATCGATTGGTGACTGGCCTGAGTAACAGCACATTTCATAGTAAGTGACACCAGCAAATTGTCAAAAAATTAAGGATAGCAACTGGATTTGTTTCATGATTGTCAGAGGTACTGGCTCTTTTTTCATATTGCAAAATGATCAAGAAAATGCAGGGGAAAGTAGTTATCACCAAATTAAACCTCGGTCTGTCCCCCTACTCCTCTGGCACCATCTCCTCCTTTGAGCATCTCACCTTGTTCCACCCCTCTTGCCACTCATTGAAAGTCCTTGTCCTCTACCACCCACCCAAGCACCATGGCAAGTTTCTCACTGAGATATCTTCACAGCTTTCCTCGCTCAGACTCCTCCCGAGTGACTTCTCAGCTCAGTGATTTCAACTTCAAACTCAACTCATCATGATCACTCTCCTGAGTTCACTGCCCGCCTATCCTCCCTTAATCCCTCCCTCCATATAAACTCATCTACCCATAATTAGGGAGACCCCCTTGACTTTGCCATTTCACGTGCCACTCCACGTAGGCTGCAGCTAGAGTTTTGCTTGCAGTTCTGGTCACCAAATTACAGGAAGGATGTGATTGCACTAGAGAGGGTGCAGAGGAGATTTACGAGGATGTTGCCTGGGTTGGGGAATTTTAGCTATGAGGAATGATTGGATAGGCTGAGGTTGTTGTCTTTGCAACAGAGGAGGCTGAGGGGAGACCTAATTGAGGTGCATAAAATTAGGAGAGGCCTCGATAGAGTGGATAGGAAGGACCTATTTCCTTAGCAGAGGGGTCGATAACCAGGGGGCATAGATTTAAAGTAATTGGTAGGAGGTTTAGAGGGGATTTGAGGAGAAATTTTTCACCCAGAGGGTGGTGGGGGTCTGGAACTCACTGCCTGAAAGGGTGGTAGAGGCAGAAACCCTCAGCACATTTAAGAAGTACAGGAAACTCTCTTTTAACCGGCACCGAAATAACTGAAAATCTCTGTTAACCGGCAAAATTCAGGAGTAGGTTCAGGTAAGTTTTACTTTATATTAGTGGCAGTTCCTGGATCTGTGGCTGTGTAACTGGGGTTCGTGCACTTGTTGCTAAGCAACAGGGATGCTTGATCTAAGGCCGGAGTTCCTGCACATGTTGCTAAGCAACAGGGAAGCCTGGATTTGTTGCTGTGTACGGAGCTCTCGTACCTTTTGACTATATCTCTCTGTAATCTGGACTTTTTGATAAACCGGCACCACGCCGGTCCCGCTGGTGCCAGATAATAAAGAGTTTCCTGTACTTGGATATGCACTTGAAGTGCTGTAACCTACAAGGCTACGGACCAAGTGCTGGAAAGTGAGATTTTGGTGGATAGCTCTTTGTCAGCCAGCACGGACAAGATGGGCCGAATGGCCTCCTTCTGTGCTGTAAATTTCTATGATTCTATGATACTCCTATTGTGTCAATCACAGATAAGGCCATCTCTGATCACTTTCTTGTATTGCTCTCCACCCACATCCCCCTTCTCCCTCCTAACCTGACTTCCTCCTGTGTCCACTGAAAAAATCTCTCCCCCAAGTCACTTACAACTGCACTTTCAAATTCCCAATTGTCTAGCCTTTGGTCCTCCAATCACCACCACATTTCTGCAGCTACCGATCTGCTCAATCACACCTTCACCACCACCTTTGATGCCCTTGTCCACATTATAACTATTACTCTCTCACACCCTGCTCGTTCCCCCAGTATGACCCTCATTTCCACTCCCTGAAGTCCAATGGATGCAGACTTGAAAGTTTATGGCAGACAACTGGTTTAGCCATTCAGTGACAGATCTGGCTGGACCACATAAAGCACTATTTGGTCCTGCTCACTGTCAAAACTGCTCACTATTCCAGGATCATTCTGGAATGCAAAAATAACCCAAGCATCTCTTCTCCATTACAAACTGTCTTCTTAAACCCCTCTCCTCTGCTTCTTCCACCCTCACCTCCAACAACAAGTGCAAAGAGCTCATGGACATCTTTGTCACTAAGATTGGGACCATCTATTCAGCTGCCTCTGTCGCTTCCCTCCCTTCCCCTCACCCACTGGGCCAAACTTCCCTTAAAGTTCCCTTTGTCCTAGCCCTGAACTCACATCTTTATCCAGCTTCTCTCCTATCTTCCCTCATGCACTATCCGAGCTCATCTTGTCCATGAGACCCATCTTCTGCTTCCTTGAACCTATTCCCACCAAACTACTGACCACCCAACTTCCCTTCCTGGCAGCCATGTTAGCTGATATTGTTTACAGTTCCGTCATCTCAGGTACTGTCCACCTCCCTTTCAAATCTGCTATCATCACCCCTCTCCTCAAAAAAACCAACTTTGATCCCTCTGTCCTTGCAACCTACCACCCCATCTCCAACCTCCTTTTCCTGTCCATAGTCCTTGAACGTGTTGTTGTCTCCCAAATCTGTGACCATGTTTCCCACAACTCCGTGGTTGATTCCATCCAATTAGGTTTCCACCTCAGCCACAGTACTGAAACGACCCTGATCAAAGTCACAAATGATATCCTATGTGACAGTGACGGCGGTAAACTATCCCTCCTCATCCTTCTCGACCTTTGACATGGTTGTCCACACCATCCTTCTCCAAAATCTCTCCATCACCCAGTTGGGTGGGACTGCCCTCGCCGGGTTCCAGACAGAACCCAGTCGTAGCCAGAAAATCACCTGCAAATTATAGCCTTGGTCCAAACATGGACAAAGGAGCTGAATTCCAGAGGTGAGGTGAGAGTGACTGCCCTTGACATCAAGGCAGCATTTGACCGAGTGTGGCATCAAGGGGCCCTAGTAAAACTGAAGCCAATGGGAATCAGGGGGAAAACGCTCCACTGGCTGGAGTCATACCTAGCACAAAGGAAGATGGTTGTGGTGGTTGAAGGTCAATCATCACAGCCCCAAGACATCGCTGCAGGAGTTCCTCAGGGCAGTGTCCTAGGCCCAACCATCTTCAGTTGCTTCATCAATGACCTTCCCTCCAACATAGGCCAGAAATGGGGATGTTCGCTGATGACTGCACAGTGTTCAGCACCATTCACAACTCCTCAGATAATGAAGCAGTCCATGCCCGCATGCAACAAGTCACATCACATCGACGTCATAACGTAGAAGGCATGCCAATGCCTGTTCTTCCTCAGGAGACTGAAGAAATGTGGAATGGCCCCCCAGATTCTCACCAACTTCTACCGGTGCACCATCGAGAGTATCCTGTCCAGCTGGTATGGCAACTGCACTGCCACAGACCGCAAGGCTCTACAGATGGTGGTGAAAGCAGCACAACATACTATAGGAATTAAACTACCTGCTGTCCAGGATATCTACCCCGAGAGGTGCCGGGGGAAGGCCCTGAGAATCATTAAAGACGCGAGCCACCCCAGCCACAACCTCTTCGCCCTGCTCCCGTCCGGTAAGAGATACTGAAGCATACGGTCTCGTACCAGCAGGTTTCGAAACAGCTTCTACCCCCAAGCCATAAGACTCTTGAACGTATAATTTATTATTATTTATTACTGTTGTTTTATTTATTATTACTGTATTTCTATTAGTATTTTTATCATTGTTATGCCATATTTATTCCAATGTTGGGAGGACTCGTAAAAATCAACATTTCATTGTGCAGTACACACGTCTGCTGCATATATGACAAATAAAATTGAATTGTAATTGTATTGTATTGGATGACGTTCAGGCTTGGGCTGATAAGTGGCAGGTAACATTCGCGCCACAGAAGTGCCAGGCAATGACCATCTCCAACAAGCGAGAGTCTAACCACCTCCCCTTGACAGTCAATGGCATACCATCGCCAAATCCCCCACTATCAACATCCTGGGGGTCACCATTAACCAGAAACTTAACTGGACCAGCCACATAAATACTGCGGCAACAAGAGCAGGTCAGAGGTTAGGTATTCTGCGGCGAGTGTCTCACCTCCTGACTCCTCAAAGCCTTTCCACCATCTACAAGGCACAAGTAAGGAGTGTGATGGAATATTCCCCTCTTGCCTGGATGAGTGCAGCTCCAACAACACTCAAGAAGCTCGACACCATCCAGGACAAAGCAGCCCACTTGATTGGCACCCCATCCACCACCTTAAACATTCACTCCCTCCACCACCAATGTACCGTGGCTGCAGTGTGTACCATCTACAAGATGCACTGCAGCAACTCACCAAGGCTTCTTCGGCAGCACCTCCCAAACCCGCAACTTCTTCCACCTAGAAGGACAAGGGCAGCAGGTGAATGGGAACACCGCCACCTCCAAGTTCCCCTCCAGGTCACACACCATTCTGACTTAGAAGTATATCGTCGATCCTTCATCGTCGTTGGGTCAAAATCCTGGAACTCCCTCCCTAACAGCACTGTGGGAGTACCATCACCACACTGACTGCAGCGGTTCAAGAAGGCAGCTCACTACCACCTTCTCAAGGGCAACTAGGGATGGGCAATAAATGCTGGCATTGCCAGCGATGCACACATCCCATAAACAAATGTTAAAAATGGCTGCTCTTCCTGCTCCCGCACCGTTACCTCTGGAGTCCCCCAAGGATCTATCCTTGGCCTCCTCCTATTACTCATCTTCATGCTGCTCCTTGGAATCATCATCTGAAAAAACAATGTTAGGTTCCACGTGTACACTGACGATACCCAGCTCTACCTCACCACTACCTCTTCTGACCCTTCCACTGCCTCTGATTTGCTAGACTGCTTGCCTTACATCCAGTTTTCGATGAGCAGAAATTTCCTCCAACTAAATATTGTGAAGACCGAAGCCATTGTCTTCGGTTCTGATACAAACTCCGTTCCCTGGCCATCAACTCCATCCCTCTCCCTGGCAACTGTCTGAGGCTGAACCAGACTGTTTGCAACCTTGGCATCGTATTCGAACTTCGGACCACATATCCGCTCCATCACCAAGACCGCCAACTTCCTCCTTTGTAACTTTGCCCAACTCTGCCCTTGCCTCAGCTCATCTGCTGCTGAATAACTCATTCTTGCCTTCCAATATGATTTGGACAGGTTGGGTGATTGGGCAGAGGCATGGCAGATGCAGTATAATGTGGAAAAATGCGAGGTTATCTACTTTGGTGGCAAAAACAGGAAGGCAGATTATTATCTGAACGGCAATAGATTGGGAGAAGGGGAAGTGCAACGAGACCTGGGTGTCCTTGTGCACCAGTCGCTGAAGGTAAGCATGCAGGTGCAGCAGGCGGTTAAGAAGGCAAATGGTATGTTGGCCTTCATAGCGAGAAGATTCAAGTACAGGAGCAAGGATGTCTTGCTCCAGTTGTACAGGGCCTTGGTGAGACTGCACCTTGAGTATTGTGTGCAGTTTTGGTCACCTTATCTGAGGAAGGATGTTCTTGCCATGGAGGGAGTGCAGCGAAGATTCACCAGACTGATACCTGGGATGGCAGGAATGACGTATGAGGAGAGATTGGGTCGATTGGGCTTATATTCGCTGGAGTTTAGAAGAATGAGAGGGGATCTCATTGAAACTTATAAAATTCTAACTGGACTAGACAGACTAGATTCAGGAAGGATGTTCCCGATGGCGGGGGAGTCCAGAACCAGGGGTCACAGTCTAAGGATAACAGGTAAGCCATTTAGAACTGAGATGAGGAGGAATTTCTTCACCCAGGGAGTGGTGAACCTGTGGAATTCTCTACCACAGAGGACAGTGGAGGCCAATTCATTAAATATATTCAAGAAGGAGTTAGATATATTTTTTAAAGCTAAAGGGATCAAGGGATATGGGGAGAAAACAGGGACAGGTTACTGAATTTGGATGATCAGCCATGATCTCATTAAATGGCGGAGCAGGCTCGAGAGGCTGAATGGCCTACTCCTGCTCCTATCTTCTATGTTTCTATGTTACCTCTAGACTTGACTGTTCCAATGCACTCCTTGCCAACCTCCCATCTTCCGCTCCACATAAACCAAAACTCTGCTGCCGGTATCTTTACTCACGCCAAGTCCCGTTCACCCATCACCTCTGTGCTTACTGACCTACATTGGCTCCCGCTCCAGTAAGGCCTCAATTTTAACTGCTCCCCAGTTAAGGGAGTAACACTGGTGGATAGCTGGCCATAGCCAACTATTAAGCTGCAGAGGGCACAGAACACTCTCTACTTGTATCTGTAATACTGGAGTACAGCAGGCGCTTTGGTGTTAACACGATTAGTCCACTATAAACATTGGATGGTGTATCATCTTTTAAACACACAGAGAAAATGGGAACAGTGAAGGAAACAACGGCTGACTGGATTCCAATCCTATCCCCAGCTGCCAAGGTTCTAAGCTTTGGAATTCCCTCCTTTAACCTCTCTGCCTCTCTACCTCTCTCTCCTCCTTTAAGTTGCTCCTTAAAATCTATCCCTTTGACCAAGCTCTGTCCTAATGTCTCCTAATGTGGCCTGGTGTCAAAATTTGTTTGATAACGCTCCTGTGAAGTACCTTGGGATGTTTTACTATGTTAAAGGCGCTATATAAATGCAAGTTTTGTTGTTGTTGGAGTTGTTTTCAATTCTTGGGCATATATTAATTTAATGAGAAATAAAGTATATTTAAAGATGAAGAAATTTTTGCTTTCCTGTTATCATTTTCAACTGTTATATTTTATCCTGTGTATCCCATACCTTTTTATTCCCATTTTTCCCTGGTTTCTGAAGACATTGATAATATATGTGGGTAGAACAAATGAAGGGGAGAGACACGATGAGTTGCTAGTCCATGTGCTTGCTTTATTAGGCCAGAGCAAACTGAGCATGCTCATACCAAGCCATGTGACAAACCATGTGATAATAGATTACACTGCTATCCCCTTCAAAAAAAATGTATGTATTCCCCTCTCAAATAGAACAAAACTATGGTCCCACCTTTCCCAGCATTACATGTACCACATAACAAAAACTCCTGGGGGGGGGATTTTGCCAGCCTTATGGAGGCGGGACTGCGGGAAAATGGCAGAAATGGGGACAGGGTACCGAGCCCGCTCCCAACCCGCCTCCGTGCCATCTTCCCAGGAGGCGGGTCCCCGACTTGCGCAGGGACCTGTCTCCTCGAGGCGGGAAGGGGATTACTGCCAATTAACTCCCTGTTAACAGGTAGTTAACAGGCAGTTAAGAGGATTATCCCCATTTTACCCCTGCAAGTGTGGGCTTCCCGATGGCTGTGAACCTCGCCAGGATCAGCGAGTTGAGCAGTGGGTCTGCGAGGGTGAGAAGGATCGAAAAGTTTGCTGTGGAGGTGAGTGATGGGTGCAAGTGTGGAGAGGTAAGTATGAGAGGTGAGTGTAAAGTGTTCGAACATAAGAACATAAGAAATAGGAGCAGGAATAGGCCACTTGGCCCCTCGAGCCTAACTCCACCATTCAATAAGATCATGGCTGATCTTGGACTCAAAGCCACTTCCCTGCCCGCTCCCCATAACGCTTCACTCCCTTATCTTGTAAAAATCTGTCTATCTCCACCTTAAATGTATTTAATGACCCAGCCTCCACAGCTCTCTGGGGCAGAGAATTCCACAGATTGATGACCCTCTGAGAGAAGAAATTCCTCCTCATCTCAGTTCTAAAGGGGCGACCCTTTATTCTGAAACTGTGCCCCCAAATTTTAGATTTCCCCACGAGGGGAAACATCCTCTCTACATCTACCTTGTCGCGCCCCCTCAGTATCTTATATGTTTCAAAAGATCACCTCTCATTCTTCTAAATTCCAATGAGTATAGGCCCAAACTGCTCAACCTTACTTTATAAGTCAACCCCCTCATCCCAGGAATCAACCGTGTGAATCGTCTCTGAACTGCCTCCAATGCAAGTATATCCTTCCTTAAATAAAGAGACCAAAACTGTACGCAGCACTCAAGGTGTGGTCTCACCAATACCCTGTACAGTTGTAGCAGGACTTCCCTGCTTTTATACTCCAACCCCCTTGAAATAAAGGCCAACATTCCATTTGCCTTTTTGATTACTTGCTGTACCTGCATGCTAACTTTTTGTGTTTCATGCACAAGGACCCCCAGGTCCCTCTGAACTGTAGCATTGTGTAATCTCTCCCATTTAAATAATAGTTTAAATAATAGTTTGCTTTTTTATTTTTCCTGCCAAAGTGGATAACCTCACACTTTCCCACATTATACTCCATCTGCCAAATGTTTGCCCATTCACTTAGCCTGTCTATATCCCTTTGCAGATTCTTTGAGTCCTCTGCACAACTTAAGAAAAAGTTTACTTACCTTTGTTTCTTCCTGCAGGCTTCAGCCCTTGGGGATTCGGAGGTGCCTCATCTCAAGGGCAGAGATGACAGAATGGCTGCTGCATTCTGAGATGCAGCAGCCATCTGATTTCTGCTGAGGAAAGAGGTTTGGTGAGCCTTCAGTCAAAGGGCTCATCTTAGAACAGAAATTGTCAGTGTTTGGCAGCTTCTCAAAGCTGTAAAACGCTGACAATTAATCTGGCAAAAATTTTTGACAGATGAAACGTCATACGCTGACGTCCTCTCTCACCGATGTTCCCTTAATTGGCCAGCTAAGCCCACAGGGTGGGCTTAACAAGGTCAATCAAGCTAAAATAGCGTGGGTTGGCCGGACGTCGTTGGGGGTGGGACTGAAACCCGTCAACCAGCAGTCCCGCCCCCAACACGCCCCCATTGACAAAATCCAGCCCAAAGCTTTTTTTCTTTTAAATGAACTACAATCCTACAAATGAACTGCAAATCCAGTTTAATAACAAGTTTGTGGCGCCTTCCTGATCTCCTTGCAGGAGTTCTGCTGTTGAACCAATCTTCGGGCTGTTTTGTTTTGGTTCCAAACTCAAATATGATCCTGTTTCTATCTCAGACTTGGTTGAACCTAATACTTCAGTTACTGAAGTCTGAACTGAGTCAATCTCATGTATGAGTTCATGATCAAGTGGTTCATGATCACATCTTGGTTCATTTCTAGCAGAGATCATTTGATCTACATGAACACTTCGGATGTTGTCACCAATTTCAACCAAATATCTCTTGGTTCCACCAACCTCTACCATGGTTCTTACATCCCACTTGTGTAAATTTGACTTTCCAGGAGGACTGTGAACACAAACACACTTGTTTTGTTTGAAACTGTTCTTTCTGATTGCTGTCATAATAATGTTTCGGACTCAACTGTTTCAGTTCAGCTCTTGAGGCCAAATTTGGTTGAACTAGACTCAATCGCTTTCTCAATCTCCTCTTCATCAAGAGTTCTGCTGGGATATATCCAGTTGTAGTGTGCGGGGTAGTTCTGTACATTAGCAAGAAATTTGCCAAAAGTTCCTTCATGCTGAGTCCCGAGCAACCCTGCAACACTTGCTTTTTGAGAGCTTCTTTTACTATTCTCACTGACCTACCGGCTGCTCCGTTTGAAGCTGGATGATATGGTGGAACAAGAGTGTGTTTGATACCATTCCATTTCATGAATTCTTGGAATAGAACAGAACAGAACTGAGGATCATTGTCAGAAACAAGCTCTTCAGGTAAACCATGACATGTGAAGGTAGAGCTCAACTCAACTATGGTACGTTCAGTTGTAGTATTTGAACCTATGTGTTTCACTTCAATCCACTTTGAGTGACTACAAGTACAGGTACCAGGAAATAATCATTTGCTTTCTCACAGAAGTCTACATGTACTCTCTGAAAAGGTCTATTATGCCGTGACCAGGGTTGAAGTGGAGTTTTGGGTGGTTTGTTTCTGCAATTTTGGCAAAAACTGCATTTGCTGACAAGTGATTCAAGATCACTGTCCAATACAGGCCAGTAAACAAAGCTTCTTGCAATTGATTTCATACTGACAATCCCTAGATGTTCAGTATGAAGTTCAGCCAAATTCTATCTCTCAAAGAAGTAGGTACCACCACTCTGTTTCCCCACCTGATACAACCTCGTTCACAGGACAATTCAGTATGATGGTTATGGAATGGTTTCAACTCTGTGTCCATACACTGATCAGTCCATCCATTCAAGGTGTTTTCATACACTCTTTTCAGTACTGAGTCCTTTTGAGTCTCATTTGCAATCTCAGTTGCATTCATGGGAAAGTCTTTGTCAACTGCACCTAGCGTGAAAATAACACCATCACTCCCAACACGAGTCTTCATGTGGCAACCTGGACAAGGCATCTGCCATTGCGTTTTGCTTTGAAGTGCAATATTCAATCGTATAGTCAGAGCATTCTTGATGCAGCCATTACAGGGATGGCAGATTTGGCCCCAATATTGCTAGGAGCGGTTTGTGATCGGTTATCAGGGTAAACTTTCTACCTATCAGGAACTGTTGGAATTTCTTGATTTCAAACACTATGGCGAGTGCTTCCTTTTCAATTTTTGCGTAGGTTCTTTCGCTCTTTGTGAGGGCTCGCTGTGCGAATGTGATTGGTTTCTCTTGGCCATCATCCATTACGTGGCTTATGACAGCTCCCACACCATAGCTGGGAGCATCACACGATAACTTAAGCTCATGCTCTGTGTCGTAGTGCACAAGTAGAGCATCACTAGAGAGACATCTCTTACAAGCGTTGTAAGCTTCCTGTTGCGCTTTTGTCCACTTCCACTGGACATCCTTCTTGAGGAGCTCATAGAATGGAGCTAACATGGTTGCTAACTCAGGTAAGAAACGTGCATAGTACTGGACCATTCCAAGGAAAGATCTTAACTCAGACCTGTGGTTGCAAGCCATTTGCATCAACTTTCAGACAATGGTATACAACCTTGGGCTGCACAAAAGCACATTTGCTCCTTTTCAATTTGACATTCTGGGAATTCAACCTTTGAAACACTAAATCTAACACTTCTAGATTTTCTTCCTCACTGCTTGTTGTGGTCAGCACATCGTCTTGATTGCATAAGCAATTTGGACCTCCTTGCAAAATCTTATCCATCGTAGCCTGGAAGATTTTGGGGGAGGACTTTACACCATATGGCAGCTTGGTATATGAGTACAGTCCTTTGTGTGTGTTGATGGTGAGATACTGTTGACTCTCTTTATCAACATTAAGCTGAGCGTAAGCGTGCGACATGTTAAGCTTGGAGAAAACCTTTGACCCAGAGAGTGCTGCATACAAATCTTGCGATGTAGGTAACGGGTACTGCTCATCGTCAACTGCTTGGTTGATAGTAACTTTGTAGTCACTGCACAAGTGTACAGTTTTGTCTGCTTTGGGCACTACCACAATCGGGGTAGCCCATTCACTTTTGTCAGTTTTTACTAGCACTCCGTTATCTCTCAGTTTCTCTAGCTCATCCTCCACCTGACTTTTCAATGCATAGGGTACCGGCCTTGCCTTACAATAGACAGGGTTCACATTGGATTTGTTTCGGATATGCACGTCATACCCAGTGATGCCCTCACAACTGTCTGTTAATATGTGTTAGATCTCTTAATTCTTAAGGAGATTCGGAGTCCAGTGGTAGTTTTAGGTGATCTTTATTGCAGAACATATTTGTTACATCCTCAGATCTTTGTTACAAAGGAATAGCACATGTAGTCCAAAATCAGTTTCTTTGTTACACAATTTAACACCCGCCCCCCCCTGCATATCATTGGTTTGGCAGAATCAGCAGACCTGAGTAGTCACACTGTGATTAGATCTCTGGTGCCTACAGCACGTGACTCACTGCTGCGTCCTAATTGGACTAAGGGCAGAACTCCTTTTATAGCTATATACTCCTAATTAGGGTTGTTCCGCTTTTACTGAAGCATGATATTCTGCAAGTACACAGTTAGACTGCTGGCAGTGGTTTTTCCATTGTCGCTCTTAGGTTACTTTAGGTCATGCGCTTGCATGTTACAGTTTAAGCATACTACAATTCACGTATCCCCTATCAATATGCTTTTGTATTTTGCATTACTGGTTAAAGAAGGGATTAACACAATTGTAAGGAAGGATATTAGCTCTGATGACGTGGAATCTGTATGGGTAGAACTGAGAAATACCAAGGGGCAGAAAACATTAGTGGGAGTGGTAAATAGACCTCCAAACAGTAATGTGGAGGTTGGGGATGGCATTAAAAGGGAAATTAGAGAAGCATGCAAAAAGGGCACAGCAGTCATCATGGGTGACTTTAATCTACATATAGATTGGGCTAACCAAATTAGTAACAATACTGTGGAGGAGGAATTCCTGGAGTGTTTACGGGATGGTTTCCTGGACCAAAATGTCGAGGAACCAACGAGAGATCAGACCATCTTAGACTGGGTATTATGTAACGAGAAAGGATTAATTAGCAATATTGTTGTACGAGGCCCCTTGGGTCGGAGGGATCATAATATGATTGAATTCTTCATTAAAATGTAGAATGAAGTAGTTAATTCAGAGACTGAATTTAAATAAAGGAAATTATGATGGTCTGAGGCGCAAATTGGGTAGGATTGACTGGGGAATGTCACTCAAAGGGTTAACGGTGGATAGGCAATGGCAAATATTAAAAGACCACATGGATGAACTACAGAATTTGTTCATCCCAGTTTGGCATAAAAATAAAACAGAAAAGTTGACTCAACCGTGGCTAACGAGGGAAATTAGGGATAGCATCAGATCCAAGGAGAGGACATATAAATTGGCCAGAAAAAGCAGTAATCAAGAGGATTGGGAGCAGTTTAGGATTCAACAAAGGAGGACAAAGGGATTAATTAAGAAAGGGAAAATAGAATATGAGAGTAAGCTTGCAGGGAACATAAAAACTGACTGTAAAAGCTTTTATAGATATGTGAAGAGAAAAAGATTGGTGGTCAAGCGTAGGTCCCTTGCAGTCAGAATCAGGGGAATTTATAATGGGGAACAAAGAAATGGCAGACCAACTAAATACATATTTTGGTTCTTTCTTCACAAAGGAGGACACAAATAACCTCCCAGAAATGTCGGGAACATAGGGTCTGATGAAAGGGAGGAACTGAAATAAATCAGTATTTGTAGGGAAATGGTGTTAGAGAAATTGATGGGATTGAAGGCCGATAAATCCCCAGGGCCTGATAATCTACATCCTAGGGTACTTAAGGAAGTGGCCCTAGAAATAGTAGATGCATTGCTGATCATCTTCCAACATTCGATGGAATCTGGAACAGTACCCATGGATTGGAGGGTAGCTAATGTTACCCCACTATTCAAAAAAGGTGGTAGAGAGAAAACGGGGAATTACAGACTGGTAAGCCTGACATCGGTAGTGGAGAAAATGCCAGAGTCCATTATAAAAGATGTAATAGCAGAGCACTTGGAAAACAGTGACAGGATCGGACAAAGTCAACATGGATTTACAAAAGGTAAATCGTGCTTGACTAATCTACTGGAATTTTTTGAGGATGTAACTAGTAAAATAGATAAGGGAGAACCAGTGGATGTGATATATTTGGACTTTCAGAAGGCTTTCGATAAGGTCCCACATAAGACATTAGCGTGTAAAGATAAGGCACATGGGATTGGGGGCAAGGTATTGACTTGGATAGAGAACTGGTTGGCAGATAGAAAGCAAAGAGTTGGAATAAACGGGTCTTTTTCAGAGTGGCAGACAGTGACTAGTGGGGTACCGCAGGGATCGGTCCTTGGACCCCAGCTATTCACAATATATATTAATGATCTAGACAAGGGAACTAGATGTAATATCTCCAAATTTGCAGATGCCACAAAGCTGGGTGCACGTGTGTGCTGTGAGGAGGATGCCGAGAAACTACAGGATGATTTGGACAGGTTGGGTGATTGGGCAGAAGCATGGCAGGTGCAATATAACGTGGATAAATGTGAGGTTATCCACTTTGGTGTCAAGAACAGGAAGGCAGATTATTATCTGAATGGCAATAGATTGGGAGAAGGGGAAGTGAAACGAGACCTGGGTGTCCTTGTGCACCAGTCGCTGAAGGTAAGCATGCAGGTGCAGCAGGCGGTTAAGAAGGCAAATGGTATGTTGGCCTTCATAGCGAGAGGGTTTGAGTACAGGAACAAGGATGTCTTGCTGCAGGTGTACAGGGCCTTGGTGAGACCACATCTTGAGTATTGTGTGCAGTTTTCGTCGCCTTATCTGAGGAAGGATGTTCTTGCCATGGAAGGAGTTCAGAACTTATTAAATATATTCAAGAAGGAGTTGGATATATTTCTTAAGGCTAAAGGGATCAAGGGATATGGGGAGAAAGCAGGGACAGGGTACTGAGTTTGGATGATCAGCCATGATCTCATTAAATGGCGGAATAGGCTCCAGGGGCCGAATGGCCTGCTCCTGCTCCTATCTTCTATGTTTCTATGTTTATTAGGCCAGAGCGAACTGAGCATGCTCATGCCAACCATGTGAAAAACCATGTGATAATACATTACAATGTTGACCTTTACTGAGATCTGATTCCATTGGTCCTGGCAGCCCTCCAGTAGTTTTGAAGTGGCCAGTTTTTGTACCCAAGTCTTCAACATGTTTTAGCAAGCACATGGACTAGCAACTCATCGTGTCTCTGCCCTTCTATGCCTAGAAGGTTGTTGGCTCAAGCTCCAGTACAAACTTGAGTGCACAATCTAGACCAACACTTTCAGTGTAGTATTGAGAGATGGCTCCATTGTTGGGGGTGCTGTCTTTCCTTTGAGAATTTAAACTGAGACACCATCTGGTCGATGTAAAAGATCCCATAGAACTACTTGAAGAAAAGTAAGGAGCTCTCATGTCCTAGCCAACATTTGCACTTCAAACATCACCACAAGAAAATGGATTATCTGGTCATTCATTCATTTCCTGTTTGTGGGACCTTGCTGCGTGCAGATCAGCTGCTGGGCTTGCCCCTATAGTAGTGACAAGACTTCAGTTGGTTGTAAAGTACCTGAGTATATCCTTAAGGTATGAAAGGCACTGTATACACCAAGCTCTTTCTCTTATACTTTTCAGTCACTGAAGCAGCATACAATAGAGGAAATAACAACAGAAAATGCTGGAAAAACTCAGCAGGCCAGGCAACATCCGTGGAGAGAAAATAGAGTCAACGTTTCGGGTGAAAACCCTTTGTCAAGATTTTCACCCGAAACGTTGACTCTATTTTCTCTCCACGGATGTTGCCTGGCCTGCTGAGTTTTTCCAGCATTTTCTGTTGTTATTTCGGATTTCCAGCATCTGCAGTATTTTGCTATCATACAATAGAGGAAATTTGTATCTTTACTCTTTTACTGTAAGAGTAGTAAACATAAATAATTTCAAATGTAATATTGATTAATATGTGTGGATATTTATGGGTCAATTTTCCTTTTGCTGCCCCCACCCCGGCGTCCGGCTGCCAGATAGTTGCAGCATACCAGAAATGTACTGCATGTCGAGAAAGAGGTCCTCGTAAATAATCTGGCCTGTGCCATTTGTATGGCTTTGGTGCCCTCCTGGCTCTGTCCTACCCACACATACAAGGTTCTACTTATCATCATGGAGTTTCCCCAGTGAGAGACAGCCTGTGTGGCATACAAGAAAGCCTCTTTTTGTAACTTCACACTTGCTGTCACTTTTTGACTGCTAAATTGAAATGGACAATAGCCTATTCCTGCTCCTGTTTCTTATGTTCTTATGTTCTTAGTAAGAGGAATCCATTGTGCAGTGTGCCGTTCTCTTGTCAGATTCAGTTAAATACACATCAAGGGATACAATCAAGAGGCTGGAATGACGTCAAAGTGTCATTTAGGGATTATTGTAGTCTATTGATTACTTAGAATCTGCAGCACTTGTGAGGAAACAAACGTTATAATGAAATCAGACTTACAGTTGACACAAACCAACTAATCTTTAGTACAAATTTGGTATCAAATTTGTGCTCATATTGACGCAAGTTAAGTGTCATAGTATAATACCACTGGATTGCAAATCAATATCTAGCCTATGTGGATTCAAGTTGTGTTGGTTACAGTATAACACAAGGAATCTGGTGTTGATTTACATTACAAAAGTAGAAAATGGCGTTTATATTTATCAATATAAGTCTGCCTGCCTCTGCCGGGCCAATAGATTTGCTCCTCTGAGTAGGTTTCAGTGTTTGTGGCTGATTGAATTAGGTCTCACATGCTGGGTACATTCAGTTAATCTCTGGAAAACACCTTAAAATTCTGTTCCACATGAGCTGGCATAGTGAGCTCAATGTGGGAAAAAGTAAGAATAAGTGTATTAATTTGGTGAATTGTTATAATTTTCAGGTCTGCCTTGGATATTCTCTTGGGTTCAGCAATACAATCTATTCCTGTAAGTGGACCATGCATCCCTTACATTCAAGGGTTCACCAATACAGCATAGTATCTAATAGTATGAAAATGTAACCTGGGGAGTGTATCAATGAGACCCCCTTGTTATATAAACTGGATATCATAATCCTCCTACATGCGCTCACATGTATTTCTTCAATCATCCAAAAAGCAGAACTGGCGAGACAACGTAAATATAAAGCCAAGAAGTTGGTTTATTTCCATAATGAGATTGAACAGCCTAGCATTTCCAGACTTTTTTTTTACTTCTTCTAAAATATTTCTGGTACCATATAAAACAACAAAGCATGCTACACTACCCCAGGTAGTGGGCTAAATACAATCTTTTTTTCTGGTACGCCTTAGCTGAAATCTTAATTTACAGCGTAGGCCGGGCCTGTCTCTTACAGAAGACTTCTCAACTGATGTTGAACGTGGTATCATAGTATAGTATGATACAGCACAGAAGGAGGCCATTCAGCCCAACATGCCTATGCCGGCTCCTTGGTAGAACTATCCAATTAACCCCACTCCTCTGCTCTTTCCCCATAGCCCTGTATTTTTTTTTCCATTCAAGTATTTATCCAGTTCCCTTTTGAAGGTTACTATAGAATCTGCTTCTAAAACCCCTTCAGGCAGTGCATTCCAGACCAATCATCTTAAATCTGTGTCCTTGGGAACAGTTTCTCCTTATTTACTCTATCAACACTGTTGATGATTTTGAACTCCTCTTTTAAATCTCCTCTTAACCTTCTCTATTCCAAGGAGAACAACCCAAGCTCCTCCAGTCTCTCCTCATAACTGAAGTCCCTCATCCCTGGTACCATTCTAGTAAATCCCGTCTGCACCCTGTCTAAGGCTTTAACATCCTTCCTAAAGTGTGGTGCCCAGAATTGAACACAATACTCCAGCTAAGGCCTAACCAATGTTTTATAAAGGTTTAGCATAACTTTCTTGCTTTTGTACTCTATTCTTCTGTTAATAAAGCCAAGGAACCCATATGTTTTTTATCAGCCTTCTCAACTAGTCCTGCCATCTTCAAAGATTCATGTGCATACACCCCCAGGTCTCTCTGTTCTTGCACCCCCTTTAAAATTGTACAATTTAGTCACTATTGCCTCTCTTCATTCTTCGTTCCAAAATATACTACTTCACACTTCTCTGCATTAAATTTCATCTGCCATGTGTCCGCCCATTCCACCAGTCTATCTATGTCCTCATGAAGTCTGTTACAATTCTCCTTATTGTTTACTACATTTCCGAGTTTCATGTTGTCTGAAAACTTTGAAATTATGCCCTGTATATCCAAGTCCAAGTCATCTGGGTGTTTGTTCTTTTGTGGCCTCTCTAAACAGGAAGTTTGGCATTTTGTCATTTTGACCTTTGACTTATTGCCTGTCCACGGGTTCTTTAGCAGTGCTGCCAATTAAACTGGCTACTGCCATCCCAAGAGTATATTCCTTTGAGATAACCCCATGCTGATTACACAAGAATACAGTTTTTCTCACCAACCCATGTGTGAATACCTACTTGAAGCATCTGAAGTGAACTCAAAACCCCCTATTGTCCCAGATTGTTATGGGTAACAGTTTGAATGGCTCGCTCAATAACTCTTGATCGTTAACAGGCCAATCTCCTATTTGTCTCAATGACAGCTGTCTGCCTTCCACTGTCAAGGTGATAGAAAGAATGTGCACCTTTTGAGGATTAACTCTTTAAGTTCTGAAGCTGAATTCATATCAGAAACATATTGGCCCAGATTTTCCGATCGCAGGCCTCCAGCGGGCGGAGGACTGCAATCTGGAAAAATCTGCGCCCTTACCTGAGGGTTCCCGGGAGGCGCAGAGTTCCGGTGCTGGGCCTGTCCAAACTGCCGGTGTGCAGGGCCCACATATCCCAGAAGCGCAGGTAGTTCGCAGCATCCCTGGGATCACGTGGGCCATGGGGAGCCAATCAGAGAAGGGAATCTCCCTTCATACATTTGACAGGAAGACCTGTCAAATATATGAATGGAGATCACCCCCCAAAACATAGTAAAACTTCAAATAAATTTTTAAAAAACCACATTTTTAAAATGACTTGAAATTACATAAATTTTAAACAAAAATTTAAATTTTTGAAAAAAGTAATTAAAAGTTTTTAATGGGGCTAAAAATAAACTTACCTTTCTTTAAAGTATTTTTAAATGATAAATCAGTGGGAAAAAAGTTTTTGTTTTACTTTTTTATACTCTTATCCTGGTAAAAGCAGGCCTTACACCTGCTCATACCAGGCGCAAGAATTGTAAGTGTTTTCTGCGGGTGGAGGGTCTCCAAAAAGCGGAACTATCCGCCCGCAGAGGCCCTTCGCCAGGGCAGCCAGAGGATCTGTCAAGAGCTTTCTTGACAGATTGGAAATGCCGGTTTCCAGCGCATGCATTGTGCATGCCTGAAACCGGCATTTCCGATGTCCCTACGGGTGAGTACACAGTGCGTACCCACCCGTAGGGATCGGAATTTCTGCCCCACTTAGTATGGCTTAAAGTGCAAATCCTTGCCAGGTCAAATGATCAGTAATTCCCAGTCATGACAGAAATGCTATCATGCAAGCCAGCTGCATTCAGGAATCCAGGTCTACATGGGTCCGAACCAACCCTCCTTAAAGTGACTGCTGCAGGTCAGCACTAAAAAGTTAAGGGGTCAAAATTCAGTTACGCCCCATTTGGGGGCAGTAACCGAATTAGCACTGGACATTTAGCACCCGGTGCAGGCGTAACGCCCCGGCCGCTAAATTGGGCTTACCGCCCCGGTAAGGAAGTGGAACGCTATCTCAGGCGCTCCACTTCCTCTTGGGACGGTGTCTGGGGCGCAAAGTGCAGTAGCACCGGAGCGCTGCGCGGCCGCTCCATGTAGCGACGATGTGTTTCATCATCCCTCCCCTTCCGTTAAAGGGGAGGGGCGCTGCGCACTGTGCAGGCCGCTTGATGGCCTCCACTAGCCCACCAGGGCAGCATGGTGCCCTGGCCGCAGCCCGGCACTGAGACACGATGCCAGACGGCGCGACAGCGGCCACGGACCATGCCAAGGGCAGCCAAGAGGGGCCAACCTGGAGGTCAGCCAAAATAAAGGATGTCACCGTGGGGCGCAGCCAGACTGCCCCTTTAATTACCGCCCCACCAGCGGTGTGTGGCTCAGTCACACCCCTCCCAGCTAATTTCTAGCCCCGAATACCTTATGAAAGCACTTCATATACCTTAGTTTACTTTGAAGTATAGTCATTTTTGATGTGTAGGCAAAACAGCTACTCTTCACAGTGCAGGGTCCCACAAGCAGCAATGATCTACATAAGCCCTAATTTAACCTTTTGCAGCTTCCCTTGGTCTTCTAAATAATGAACTCTAACTCTTATTCTGGTATCATTTGCAAATTTCAACAGCATTTCCTTTAGGCTTATACAGTCCCCACCGCTTATAGCGAGTGCGTTCATGCGAACGCCATCTGCCCACAATACACGATGGCAGGTATAATGGCTGAAGTGAAACCAGAACCATCTCCCCAGTATCAAAATTAAATTTAACAGCAACTGGCCAAAAATGAACAAAAGCAGCAGAGAGTAACATTATCAAAGCATATTACTGTATTCAGATCATTTTTCAAATGCATCCTCAGTATTAAAAGTTCAATTTTAAAATGGAGCTGGTATGTGTCAAGCTCAGCAAGCTGGCAAGAAGGGCTCACAGCAGTAGCAGGGGTTCTAGAGGCTTTTTAAAGTCATTTCCTCTTGTTAAACTTCAAGAAACATTTTTTTTCATTGAGGGAAAATGAATTGAGCAATGCTCAAAGCAAAGTCCTGCTCGCAAGCAGTGAGCAACTTAATGACAGGCAATCGTGAGGTGCAAACAGCTGCTTGAACTGCCCGAAATATTCACCATGCTTAATACGATTTAAGCGGTGCATTTGTAATTGACCCCTATAGTAATGGCAAATGGTCTGCCCTATTTGCCTAATATAAGTGGATGTCTGAGATAAACTGGGATGATGCAAGTGGTGGGGACTGTATCTTATTCATTCTTCTTATTCAGGGAACAGATGTAACTCCAGAACTGAACCCTGTGGGACACAACTACTCACTTCTTGCTACTCATAAAGACTGCCCTTCTATCCTAACCTCTCTTTTCTCCCTTCTAACTAATTTTTAGTTCAGTTTGTTATCCTTTCCCATTTCTATACCCTTTACTCTTCTCTAGTAGTCTCCCATGTTCCTCCTTGGCAAATGCTTTCTTAAAGTCCGTGTACACTACATCCAATGTATTTCCCCATATACGATGCTTGTTACCACCTCAAAAAATTCTATGAGGCTTGAAATCTGTGCTAGCAACTTCTAACTATTTTGAATGACCAGTTTCTGGTTGAAGAAGGGATGATGACCGGGACATCTGGTGGACTCCTTTTACATCCTTAAATAGTGCTATAGTATCCACCTGAACACACAGGGCCTCCCTTAACATTTCATCCAAAAGATAGGACCTCCAATAATGTAGCACTCCCTCAGTACTGCATTGAAATGTCAACCTATCTTATGTACTCATATCTAGGAGTGGGACTTGAGCCCACAGCTTTCTGATGCAGAGGCAAGATGCTTCCTATAAAGCCTTTTCGGCCCCGATATTAATGCGGAGATGGGAACAGAGAATGTGGGGGACGATAGCGGGCAACAAACACTCAACAATCGTGGGACACATGGGAATGTCAGATTTCAATGGGAATGCCTCATTATCATATTACTTCTGGGTTTCGCGTTTCCATTGCACGTGAGCGGGCGTGATGCAGACCTCCATGATGAGATTTCACCTCGCCTATTTAAAGGCCCACTTCACAGATGCAATGGAGGAGGAGGTTTGAAGCTTTATATATTGGGTTCAAAGAAGTAGATGCAGAGTTATAGATGGAAGGAGGGCAAAGGCTGTGCCCAGGTTCAATGAGGCGTCCCTGGATGTACTGCTGGGTGCAGTAAGGGCGAGAAAGGAGATCCTGTTTCCCAGTAATACGAAAAAGAAACCTACAGCCACTACAAAGAAAGCATGACTGGAGATGGCGCAAGAAGCAGCAGCAGCAGCGGCATAATGAGGACATGGATACAGTGCAGGAAGCATTTTAATGGCCTAACCAGGTCTGGAAAGGTGAGTAAATTTCTATAGTGCACCCCCTCATTCTGTCTTGTCAGGCATACTCCATTCACATCACTCCTCATTGAATTTCCCCATTATTGATTTTCAATGCACATCCTCAGTTCCCCTTCCTCCATTCACCACTGCCACTCACCCCAATCCTCATGTAATCTGACACTACCTCAGTCAGCTCCCCCGATTCTCAGCACACATCCTCAAATGGCACCGCCAACACGTTCCTCAATTGCATGTCAGAGCCACTCATGATGCATCTACCCGATTCTCACCATCACCGAATGCACTGCAGCCATTGGATGCACACATGCCTTACAGCCACTCACAAGTCTATTGTGCCACCCTTGCAGGAGAAGAGAGCAGAGAATACAAGGGAGAGGGTGAAGACTGGAGGTGGAACCCCGACAGATCGTAGAGCTCACCACAGTGGAAAAGGAGACGTAGGAGATAAGGGGCATCTCTGCCTCCTTCAGCACTGGAGATGGTGAGACTGGTAGTGCATTGCTGCAGGTGATGGAATTCATCTCTCAGACCAATATCTCCTAAAAGACAAAGTCATCCTGAGTTGACTTCAGCAGCTAATTAAATATGATCACTTTAATCATGTACATTTCAACATTTGTACAGTCCCATGCTAAATCATGTCCGTCTCTTCTCTCCTCCAGGGCAATCATGCAAAGAAAAGCAGCCTTTGCCCATTGAGGATTCCTCAGAGAGGCTCATTCCTGCTGAGAGTGCACCGTCACAGGACACTTGCATGCCAGGCACCAGCACAAATACGAGCATTTCTATGGGTCCTCTTAGAGAATTAGGTGTGATGTCACCAGGTGAATCACACGTCACAAGTGAGCATGAGCAGAGAGTGATGGTAGGGACAGCTGTGGAGAGTCAGTGTCAGAGGGCACAATCCTCTCCAAGCTCCTCAGTTGGACAGAGATGCACAACCCAGTGGAGGCAACAATGAAAAGGAGAATGATAGAGGGTCAGCAGCAACTGTGTGAGGTACAGGCAGTCCCACCAGGCATACTAACCACAATGTCCCAGAGGATGGACGGGTCCAGCTCAAATATTTGTGGAGTGATGTCGCAGGCCCTTGTGAACATACAATCTTCCATTGATAGATTAGTCTCCTCTATGGAACTTGAATCACGGTGCACTAATTTATTTTTATTATTAATTCCTGGGATGTGGGCGTCGCTGGCAAGGCCAGCATTTATTCCCCATCCTCAATTGCCCTTGAGAAGGTGGCGATGAGCCGCCTTCTTGAACCACTGCAGTCCATGTGGTGAAGGAACTCCCACAGTGCTGTTAGGGAGGGAGTTCCAGGATTTTGACCCAGCGAGATGAAGGAACGGCGATATATTTCCAAGTCAAGATAGTGTGTGACTTGGAGGGGAACTGTGAGGTGATAGTGTTCCCATGCATCTGCTGCCCTTGTCCTTCTAGGTGGTAGAGGTCGTGGGTTTGGGAGGTGCTGTTGGAAAATGAGTCCCTGCAGGCCCAGATGGCGGCTCTGCAAACTCTGAATGCCGTCTTATACAAGCTGACAGACAGATTAGACATGGGCTTCCAAGGCATCACTGATCTCCTCCAAGCTGCTTTCCTGCAGAGTGGCAGGAGTCATGTGCCTCTGGTCCAGGAGAGGGAGAATAGCGATAAGGGAGATGAAAATGATAACTCCGCTCAAAGCATTTCCACATTTCACCTGTTGCTCACCCCCTCATCCAGTACCCGACATGCTGCATCATCTCCCGCTAGCCTAGTCTGCTCCTGCACAGGTGCAGGCGGAGCAGTCTTTGGCAGGGCCCTCATGGGCTCCAACACCCAGAGGTCATCGGCCGTGAGCACCTCAAGGATCAGAGTTGGCTGCCTCTACCTCTGCTGAAGCCATAGTAATTGCACCATGCAGAAGTGCCAGAAAGCTCAAAAGAAAAGCTTTATATTTCACCAAGTCACATTAAATTTACTGCTTTGCACCACTTTCTCATGTTCCCATTCCTGTATGGTGAGTACCAACTCTGCTTTTCATTAATACAAAAGCAAAATACTGCGGATGCTGGAAGTCTGAAATAAAAACAGAAAATGCTGGGAATACTCAGCAGGTCAGGCAGCATCTGTGGAGACAAATAGAGTTAACGTTTCAGGTCGATGACCCTTCGTCAGAACTGGAAAAAGTTGGAGATGTAAAAGGTTTTTACGCAAGTGTAGGGACAGGGAGAGGGGGGTGGGGAGGAAAGAACAAAAGGGAAGGTCTGTGATCGGATGCAAGGCAGGAGAGATTAAGAGACAAAACTTGCTTTCACAGCCACATATCTTTACTCAGCCTGTTTCCGGCTCCGAATTATTTCACATGGATTCCAATTGAAATTCCACCCTTCATGTTTTGGATCCACCCAGGATTATAGATATCTCTGAGATATTCAGCGTTCCTCGAACCACTGCTCTCGCTGCATCCTGAGATCAACGCTTAATGCCATGCGCCGCCACACGCACACTCTCGACCTCTCTCTTCAGCAGCACCGACTCACTCTGTCTCAAAGCTGTCCTGGTCTGCAGTTCCACTTCATCCTTCGCATCATCCGGCACTTTGACAAAAAACTTCTTTTCTTCCTTTCAGGTGTCAAGGATTGCAAGCTTCAACAACTCTTGGACACCAACGCCCCTCTGGAACCTTCTTCCCCTTCACTTTCCTCTGACCCCATTTCTTCTTCCAATCTCATCCCTGCCGTGTTTTCACTATCCCCTCTGACCATCCCCTCTCTGACCCCGAACGATCAGTCTTCAGCAAAGGCCTGAGCTTCATCCCCTTATGCCCCCATCTCAATGAATTTCGAGCTCGGCACGACGCTGAGCTCTTTTTCCGTCGCCTTCATCTCCTTGCCCACTTTTTTGGGCCAGGAGTCTTCCCCCCTCACAGCTGACCCTTTCTCTCGTTTTCAGAATTATCATTCTACCTGGACCCCTCCCTCTGGCCTCTTAACTGCTCTAGATCTTTTCATTGCAAACTGCCAGTGTGACATCAGCCGTCTCAATTTCTCTACTCCCCTCACTTACTCCAACCTATCACCCTCTGAACTTGCAGCAATCTGTTCTCTCAAATCCAATCCCAACATTGTCATTAATCCATTGACAAGGGTGGCACTGTTATTGATTGGCGAACTGACCTCTACCTAGCAGAGGCTGAATGGCAACTCTCCGACACCTCCTCCTACCTCCCCCTGGACCATGACCCCACTACCGAACATAAAGCCATCGTTTCCAAGACTGTCACTGACCTCATCTCCTCTGGAGATCTTCCCTCCATGGCCGCCAATCTCATAGATCCCCAACCCCGCACAGCCCGCTTCTACGTCCTTCCCAAGATCCACAAACAGGACTTCCCTGGTAGACCCATCGTTTCAGCCTGTTCTTGCCCCAAGGAACTTATCTCTTCCTATCTTGACTCTATTATTTCTCCCATTGTCCACTCTCTTCCCACCTACATCCGCGACACCTCCGACCCCCTCCGCCACTTTAACAGTTTCCAGTTTCCTGCCTCCAACCATCTTCTTTTCACTATGGATGTCCAATCCCTCTACACTTCCATCCCCCACCAGGATGGGCTGAGGGCACTCCGCTTCTTCCTTGAACAGAGGCCCAACCAGTCCCCATCCACCACCAGCCTCCTCCACCTGGCTGAAATTATTCTCACATTGAACAATTTCTCCTTTGACTCCACTCACTTCCTCCAAATTAAAGATGTTGCTATGGGAACCCGCATGTGTCCCAGCTATGCCTGCCTTTTTGTGGGATAGGTGGAACATTCTTTGTTCCAGCCCTACTCAGGTCCTCTCCCTCACCTCTTTTTCCGGTACATTGATGACTAGATCGGTGCCGTTTCCTGCTCTCTGCCTGAACTAGAACATTTAATTCACTTTGCTTCCATTTTCCACCCTTCCCTCACCTTCACATGGTCCATCTCTGACTCTTCCCTTGTGAAGGAATATGCCATATTCAGAAAAATACACCATCCTATGAAAGAAAAAGCCTTATTAAAACATGACATACCGGGTCTGGAAGTCTGGAAGCCTTAACAATCAAAAGCTGTAAACAGCATACAGGCTTTTGAGATAAGATAAGTTGTTGACACTGAATCAATGGCCCTGTTGAAGTAGAAGGTTGGAGGTTCCTAAAAGTCTGAAGCCTTGGAAAGAACAAAATACCATACCCTGTTTAAGTGTTATAAACCAACATTTCGGAAAGAAACACAGAACATTAAAAAAGCATGTGCCTTCGTAAGAATGACATCAAATAGATACATCTGCTCCACATTGTTTTTATGATAAGATGAGACACCTGCACAGGAGACAATGGCACAGAAATTCAGGTCGAAGGCTTCCCACGGGTGCAAGCCCCCGACCTGCACTTACCTTGCGCGCCAGCCGTTGAGCTGTGGGCCCCCGTGGAATTCCGATCCTGGGCCTGCTCCAACTGCCGGCGCACAGTGCTTGCGTATCCCAGGGGCGCAGTTAGTTTGATGCGTCCCCTGGGATCACATGGGCCATGGGGAGCCAATCGGAGCAGGGACTGCTTCATTCATAAGTTTGACAGGAAGTGCTATCAAACTTAGAAATACTACGAGCCCCAAAACATCACTAAATCTTCAAATAATTTTTTTTTTAAATAAACTATAAATTGCATGAAATAACTATGTACTGGTCTCGCTAGATGTACTCTTATCCAGTTCTCCAGTCAGCTAAACACTCATTCAAATAACTCCTCGAACAACAGGGTGCAGTTTTGAAGCTTTACTTGAATAAAATTGTGAAACTGTAAACAAAGACAAAGTATGTTTTGTACACAGAGCTAAGTACTATACATTAGATATTACATAAGATACAAACATGTTTATGAAAACAGAATAGACTAATTGTATAAGTAAATAGCACTGAAGCTAAACCTCGGTAGCTAACAACTAATAAATATCTTACAGACAAAGTATTGTCAAAATACTATACTGACAAGGTTGTTATCATGTTACTAAACAAGGATACTCACAGACATTGCATCTTGCCTAGCGTATAAGGAAGGATGGAGGAGGATTGAGAATGGCTGCTTCGTGTGGGCTTTGTTCACAACTCAGCAAAACACTCCCTGGAATACTACTTCCAGGGCAGACAGGAAGAAGGTTAAATAACAAACTGCGATACAATAACTACCACTAGAGGGTGCTATCTGCATGTAATAAGTCGAGAACACTCCCCGTCTGGGGTCGTTAACGACCCCACATAATCCTAACTCTACTTGCCACTAGAGTCCTCTGGCGACAAAAGAAGGACCACCTCAGAGATAGGCCGAGAGGAGACCTTTGCTGTTCCCTCTTTGACAACTGCGTTATGCATTCCCCAACTCTGAGAAGTCCGTTGGTGTCGACGAAAGGATGCAGCTTCCATAGACTGCTGTGAGGGGGTAGGTTGTGTTCTGCTGCTATGCACTTCAACTCTTCTGAGTAACACTCATGTTGGATGCTCTTCATCACAAGGATTTTGGCTCTCTTGAGCTCCTCTTCAGAGAGACTCTTATGACAGATGTGCCACCCATGGCAGCTACTCTCTTGTGTAGGCTGGGAGAAGGTATGAGCTATGAGGGTTAGGTGTGCTACTGTCTTTATGAGAGTGTTCCATTTGGAGAAACGCTCGAAGAATTTGGTGCTCATCAGGTCCTTAGAGATTTGTGTAATGTTCGCTGTGACTTGTGGGCGTATCTCGGAGTCAGAAACAGGGTTGAGGAGGTCGAATGACTCATTGAGTTCAGAGGAGTGCAGGGACGGATCCTGAAGAAAAGCAGGTCCTGACAGCCATGTCATGCTGCTGAAAAGGGGCGCTGTTACAGATCTAGACCCATGGTCAGCTAGGTTCAGGTCTGTGGGGACATACCTCCACTGGTCGGGGGACTGTCGGATACGTTGGACCCTATTGTTCACGTAGACGTAGAACCATCTAGTTTGGTTATGGATGTATCCTAGCAATACTTTGCTGTCTGTATAATACTTGATGCTGTCGAACTTCAGATCCATCTCCTCCACTATGAACTCTGCAATCTCAACTGCTAATACTGCTGCGCACAGTTCCAATCTGGGTATGGTGAGGTCTGGCTGGGGTGCCAACTTGGCCTTTCCAAAGACAAAGCCGACTTTGCTTTGTCCATCTTGAGTGGTGACCTTCAGATTAGCCACACCTGCAATGGCCTTAGCAGATGCGTCTGCAAAGACACAAAGCTCTTGAATTGGACATTTGAGGGAGAGAAGGACGTATAGGAGTGAGGTATTTGGATCTCCTGTAAGTCTTGAAGTGAGTCTCTCCATCTGTTCCACTCTGCTTCCATCTCTGCAGGGAGGGGTGAATCCCACTCTTCAGCGCGTGTGGAGAGTTCCTTGAGGAGCAGCCTGCCTTGTATGGTGACAGGGGCTAAGAAGCCGAGAGGGTCATATAGGCTGTTGACTGTAGAGAGCACTCCTCTACATGTGAAAGGTTTCTTGTCATCTAAGGCTTGGAACGTGAACGTGTCTGTTGCTATGTTCGAAGACACTCCTAGGCTTTGCTGTAGGGGGAGGTCATCAGTGAAGAGGTCCAGATCCTTGACATCCTTAGCACGATCTTCAGCGGGAATGCCTCCATCACTGCTGCTCTGTTAGAGGCTATCTTGTGTAGCCTGAGGTTGGATAGTGCAAGTAGTTCCTGAGCTCGTCCAAGGGTACTGATGGCCTCTGCTTCGATCGGGATGACTTCAGTGCATCGTCGACGTAGAACTCTCGTTCGATGAACCCTCTCACATCACTGCCAAAGTCATCTTATTCTTCCTTGGCAGCCCTCCTTAGTCCATATATGGCAACAGCAGGGCACGGGCTATTCCCGAAGACATGGACACGCATTCTGTAGTCCACAGTGTCTCTGCTGGGGTCGTTGTTACGAGACCACAGGAAGCGGAGGAAGACTCTGTGGTCTTCTCTCACCACAAAGCAGTGAAACATGAGCTGGATATTGGCAGTGATGGCGACAGGCTCTCTCCTGGATCTCATGAGTACCCCCAAGAGGCTGTTGTTGAGATCGGGCCCTGTGAGGAGTACATCGTTGAGAGAGACTCCCTGATATGGTGCACTGGAGTCAAACACCATGCAGATCTGTTCCGGCTTTTTGGGGTGATAGACTCTGAAGGAGGGGAGGTACCAACACTCTTGGCCTTCCTGGAGTGGAGGAGCTAGCTCTGCATGATCGTTGACAAGCATTTTCTTGACAAACTCTAGGAAGTGTGCTTTCATCTTTGGCTCCTTCTCTAGTGTGCGACGGAGAGAGTTAAGACAATTATAGGCATACTCCCTATTGTTCGGCAGCCATCATCTGGGGTTCTGGAAGGGTAAGGGTGCAACCCAGCTGTTAGAGCTGTCACAAAAGACCTCATTGTCCATAATCTGGAGGAATCTCATGTCATCGATCGATGGAGCAAGTTTGTGGTCATTGGCGGTGCGACAGAAGACTGACTGACCCGGGTTCTCTCCAGTGAGCATCATCTGTGTGCTGTCTGTGGAGATCAGTGCTGGGAGGTTCTGAGGCTGGGCCGTATGACTGAACTTCTCTGTCACTCGGATCTGACTACTGCATGGGGTAAGGTAGCTTGGACGACCATTCTCCAAGATGGAAGTCTTGAGTGTGCTCACCTGAGATGGCTTGTGAGCACCCCTGAGGCACACGTCTCCAACAACGACCCAGCCGAGGCCTAGCCTTTGGGCGAAAGGGGCGTCATGTGGACCGTTGATCTGTTTCCTTGCCTTATGTACCCTCAGGATGTTCCTGCCCAACAACAGGAGTATGTCTGTGTCTGGATCAAGAGGTGAGATCTCGTCTGCAATGCATCTCAGATGACGGTGGTGATGAGCTGCATTCGGAGTGGGAATTTCAGAATTGTTGCCGGGGACTTGATTACATTCGATCAGTGTAGGAAGGGGGAGACGAATCTTCCCATTGGCTGACTCAACAACATAACCACAGGCCCTCCTGCTGGCTGTCTCGGAAAGTCCAGCACACATCTTCAGCGTATAAGGCGACAGACTTCCTTTGAACTTGAATATGTCGAAGAATTCGGATCTTGCTAGAGAACGATTGCTTTGTTCGTCTAGTATGGCATACATCTTTTCAGATTCCTGGCGACGTCCTACAGGGTACACATTAACAAGGCATATCTTGGAGCATGCTCTTGCGCTCACTCCTTCGCCACACACCTCGGTGCCCTTGGATGTAATCTCCGGATAGGCGGCTCCCTCTCTTTCCCCGCCGTGCTCTGAGGTGGGAGGAGACGACTCTGACTTCCAAGGAGCTGGGCCTGGGTGGAGTGCTGAAATGTGCCGATCACTTTCACATTCTGTGCATTTTGCATCTACCTTGCAGTTCTTGGCGAGATGGTTCATGGAGGAGCAGCACTTGAAACATATAGAGTTCTCTTTGAGGTACTGTTTGCGGTCTTCCAGGGACTTCTCTCTGAAGCCTCTGCACTTCTTTAATGGATGGGGCTTGTTGTGGATGGGGCATTGTTTGCTCATATCCTCAGATTTCTCCTGATCCCTTGTGTTCTTGGTTGAAGACACTTGCATTTTGTGAACAGATATTGGTGTCTTTCCATGTCTGTCAAACTTGTCTCCTCTGGCAAGTGCTGTGTGGGAGGAGAAGAAGTTGAAGCTGGGGTCTGTCCTGGCTTTGGCTTCTCTACGGATGAAGTTGGCAAACACAGAGAATGGAGGGAAGGTAACGTTGTGCTCTAGCTTGAGCCTTGACCAGAATGATGTCCACTTCTCCTGCAGATTGAATGGAAGCTTCTCAACGATGGGGCTTACCCCTCTGGAAGTGTCTAAGTACGATAGGCCAGGTAGGTAGCCGTCCTGCTTTGCAGCTTCGAGTTCCGACGGCAGATCTCCAAGGTCGCGGAGCTTCTGGGGTTCCCTATTTGTCAACTTCGGAAAGTTCTCCAACCTGGCAAAGAGAGCCCTTTCAGTGGCTTCAGGCGAGCCGTAGCTTTCTTCCAGCCTCGCCCAAGCCATCATCAACCCAGCTGGCAGATGTCTCACATTGACTGCTTTTATCCTGCGTGCCTGTCCGGCGGATTCTGGGCCGAGCCATTTGATAAGGAGGTCGAGCTCTTCTCTTGCCGACAGGTCTAAGCCTGATATGGCACCGTGGAAGGAGGACTTCCAGGCCCAGTAGTTCTCTGGTTTTTCATCAAACGTGGTTAACCCTGTAGTCACCAGCTGGCTGCGTGCAAGGTATTTGACAAGGTCGTAGGTGGTGGGGCCTATGCCATGGTCGCCTTGAGTAGGGGCTCTGCTGGGGGTCTCAAGGAAATGAGAGGGGGTTTGCTGCTGACTTTCTCTCTTCAGCGCTCCATTCCTTTGCACGGTGCCCTCTGTTTTGCAGGGGAGGAGCCTGTGACTTGGGCCACGCAGTCCATTTTGAACTAGGTTGGTGGCATGGGGCATGTTATATGGTGTGCTTGAGTCTGTAGAGATGTGTGGGTCATCATCTCTCTCTCTCGTAAACTGTGCGTCAGCTTGGTCGCTCACAGTCTGTGGTGCGCTGTAGTCGACTCTGACATGGAACGGGAATTGGAGCTTTGCTAGCTGACTCAAGATCAGCTTCCATTAAAAGTGCCTCCAATATTTGGGCCTCAGCTAATGCAACATCTCTCTCTTTTTCTTCCTGCAGGGCGTCTAATGTGGCTTGGAGACGGGCCCGTTCAACTTTTATCTCTCTTTCTTCCTGCAGGGTGTCTAATGTGGCTTGGAGACAGGCCCGTGCAACTTTTATTTCCATTTCTTTCTTGTCATACGCTGCTTCGGCGTTGGCCCATGCTCTGGCGATGGCCATACTAACTCTAGAACCAGCTGATGACCGTGAACCGGCTGATGACCTAGAACCAGCTGATGATCTGTAGTAATGAGAGCTTATAGACAGATTGTCACATTCTTCAGTTTCATCTAACTGTTTAAGGTCTTCTACTTGCTGAGTAGCGTTTTCGGTACACCTCCTGCCATGATGATGTGAGGTACGTGTGGTGCACAAGGTGAAAACTTAAGCTGGCTGTGTCATGATGGCTTACTCTGCGCCTAGATGACGGCCACTTAACTCTGAGTCCTTGCTGCTCCAAGTGGAGTATCTCCTCTCTTCACGGCTAGCCGTATTGCTGTCTTTTCACTGTACTGGTCTCGCTAGACGTACTCTTATCCAGTTATCCAGTCAGCTAAACACTCATTCAAATAACTCCTCGAGAAACAGGGTGCAGTTTTGAAGCTTTACTTGAATAAAATTGTGAAACTGTAAACAAAGACAAAGTATGTTTTGTACACAGAGCTAAGTACTATACATTAGATATTACATAAGATACAAACATGTTTATGAAAACAGAATAGACTAATTGTATAAGTAAATAGCACTGAAGCTAAACCTCGGTAGCTAACAACTAATAAATATCTTATAGACAAAGTATTGTCAAAATACTATACTGACAAGGTTGTTATCATGTTACTAAACAAGGATACTCACAGACATTGCGTCTTGCCTAGCGTATAAGGAAGGATGGAGGAGGATTAAGAATGGCTGCTTCGTGTGGGCTTTGTTCACAACTCAGCAAAACACTCCTTGGAATACTACTTCAGGGGCAGACAGGAAGAAGGTCAAATAACACACTGCTATACAATGACTACCACTAGAGGATGCTATTTGCATGTAATAAGTCCAGAACAAACTGTTTTAAACAATCATTTAAATTTTTGGAAAAAATAATTTTATTTTCAACGGGGCTAAAAATAAACTTACCTTTCTTTACAGTACTTAAATATAATAAACCTGTGGAAAAAATGTTTTAATTTTAATTAATTCACCACTTACCATGTAAAAAGCTGGCCTTATGACTGCTTTTTAAATGTGTAAATTCTGGAGACTTACCCTCCCGGGAAAACCTGCAAAAAAAACGTAAGTTCGATGTGCACGCGCAGCCTCTCCCACGCACGCGTTCGAACTCTGAACGCCTTCTTTCAGGGGAACGGAAGTACCGGTTTCCTGCACATGCACAGTGTATGCAGGACACCGGCACTTCCATTGGGCTTACGGGTGAGTACCCCGTGCGTACTCACCCGTGGAGACCCGAAGTTCTGGGCCAATATTATATAATTCTTAATGCTACAGCTGAACTGACTGTAAGAATAGAAGAAGTCAACAGAAAAATGACTAGAGATAATTAGCTTACATCAGCAGAAAACTTCAAAGGATATACCACTGAGATAGAGTATAAAAATTGGACTTTCAAATGGGAAGATAGATTTGCTTGAAGGGGCAAAACGATTCTTAGGCTTCACAAGCTCTGCAAGTCTTCAACTCTTGGCATCTTGGGGATCAAGGTACTTGTATTTGATTTTGGTGGATATCCTGGAATAAGACTACGAAATGTAAAAATGTCATGAAGCTAAGATCTCTGATAATAGAATTGCAAGTTTTCTGTATTTGGAACTGTTAATGTTGCGATTGAATCACCAACTGTAAATTACATGTCAGTTCTTTAATAAATCTATATTTTTTTAGAATTGTCTCACATAGTACTTCCGTATCAAACTCGCAAACTCAATCTCTGTACATTCTTTGGTGAGTAGTTGCAGAATTCTGGAGGAGTTTTTCAGACCCTCATAATATCCAGAAGGTTACAGTCTAGTTAAACTTATTAAAAGTGCTATCTGGAGGACAGTAACATCTTCAGGCTGTTCCTTTCCTTTAGGGAGAGATAGTCTGGACCTTTAGATCCAATTAAGCGTCCTTAGGATTCGGCTACCTCTAACTTTAGTTGAAAGTGAACGTCTGGGGAATACGCCTGACCTGGGGTAGCCGGAAAGGGGCTAGGACTAGTAACAATCCTTTCACTCTTCCCTTCCTTGACTTTCTGTCTCCATGTCTGGGGATAGGCTATTGACAAACATTCACTTTTAAGCCCACTGACTTCCACAGCAACCTGGACTACACTTCCTCCCACCCTGCTTCCTGTAAGGACTCTATTCCATTCTCTCAGTTTCTCCACGTCCGCAGCATCTGCTCTGACGATGCAACCTAGGACAGACCTTCCTTTTGATCTTTCCTCCCCTCCCCCCTCTCCCTGCCCCTACACTTGCTTAAAAACCTGTTACATCTCCAACTTTTTCCAGTTCTGATTAAGGGTCAGTGACCTGAAATGTTAACTCTGTTTCTCTCTCTACAGATACAGCCTGACCTGCTGAGTATTTCCAGCATTTTCTGTATTTATTTCTGCTTTTCATTAGTTTGGTGCTGAATGTGAAGACATGAATTGACAGCAATTGGTGCATGTGGAACGAGTGAATGGATGGTTACAGGACTACTTGTGTAAGTGGGGGGAAAGTGACCGATGGATGTTATAATTACATAGGTCCAGTATGAGAGACTAACAGAAACTTTGAGCTATTAGGGCATCCATGGCATCTCAAACAGCAGCATGATCACCTGGTCTGACATTATGCGCCCCATCTTCCTCCTCCTCCACCTCACCAACAGAATGCTCATCAGATGAGGAATGCTCAGTGGTTTGTTCCTCCTGCACCTCTGGTCCTCGCTGCTGTGATATAGTGTGCAGAACGCAGCACACCATGATTATCCTGGAACCCCTCACTGGAGAGTACTGAAGGGCAACTCCAGACCTGTCCAGGCACCTGAAGTGCAACTTGAGCATGCTGATAGCTTGCTTGATGACATATTTGGTTGTCAACTCGCAGCCACCCTTTAAGGCTGGTTTCAGGTCTGAACATGTTCGGGATGTTGGACTGCTGCAGTAAGAAAGCTTCATGGCAGCTCCTGGGGAAATTGGCTCAGACCTGCATGCACCTTTTTTTGTGGTTGCACACCAGCTGAACAGTGATGGAATGAAATTCCTTGCAGTTGACAAATGCTTTTGGTTCATCTCGAGTTAATCGGGTTGCCACGTGTGTGCAGTCAATGGCATCCTGCTCCTGTGGAAAGCCAGGCAGAGACGCAAATCCAAGTGCCCGCTCATGCTGGCTAATACCATCACAAAGGAAGTTTATATACCTCCCAGCCCTGGCGAACAATCCATCTAACACCTGCCTTATGTATTTACGTGCAGTCGACTGAGAACCTCGCTTTATATTCGGTAATGCAGATTCGGTTGGTCAGATGGGCGGAACAGTGGCAAATGGAATTTAACCCTGAAAAGTGTGAGGTGATGCATTTTGGACGGACTAACAAGGCAAGGGAATACACAATGAATGGTAAGACCCTAGGAAAGATAGAGGATCAGAGGGACCTTGGTGTGCAAGTACATAGATCCCTGAAGGCAGAAGAACAGGTGGATAAGGCGGTTAAAAAGGCATATGGGATACTTGCCTTCATTAGCCGAGGCATAGAATATAAGAGCAGGGAGGTTATGATGGAGTTGTACAAAACGCTGGTAAGGCCACAGCTGGAGTACTGTGTGCATTTCTGGTCGCCACACTATAGGAAGGATGTGATTGCTTTGGAGAGGGTGCAGAGGAGATTTACCAGGATGTTACCTGGGCTGGAGCGCGTCAGCTATGAAGAAAGACTGGACAGGCTGGGGTTGTTTTCCTTGGAGCAGAGAAGACTGAGGGGGGACCTGATTGAGGTGTACAAAATTATGAGGGGCATAGATAGGGTAGATAGAAAGGAACTTTTCCCCTTAGTAGAGGGGTCAATAACAAGGGGGCATAGATTCAAGGTAAGGGGCAGGAGGTTTAGAGCGGATTTGAGTAAAAACTTTTTCACCCAGAGGGTGGTTGGAATCTGGAACTCACTGCCTGAAAGGGTGGTAGAGGCAGAAACCCTCACAACATTCAAGAAGCATTTGGATGAGCACTTGAAATGCCATAGCATACAAGGCTACAGACCAAGTGCTGGAAAATGGGATTAGATTAGACAGGGCTTGATGGCCGGTGTGGACGCGATGGGCCGAAGGGCCTCTTTCTGTGCTGTATAACTCTATGACTCTATGACTAATGCCCTGGAAGGAACCGGAGGCAACAAAATTAAGGGTGGTGGTGACTTTCACAGCTGCTGGTGATACATGGCCGCCAAATCCAGCAGGCAGCAGGTCTTCTTCTCGGAGGCTACAGATGTCTGCGACCACCTGATGTGACAATCTCAACTTTCGGAAGCACTGCTCCTCCGACAGGTCAAGGAAGCTGAGACTCTGTCTGCATACCCTGTTACGCAGGTAGTGACTCCTGCGACCTTAACCCCACTGATGCTCCCTTCTCTCCTGGCCATCTGCAGCTCCCTCCACGGCACGCCCTTGCTGCTGTTGATGCTCATTCTCTCCCTCATCCGAAGTCCAATTAAAAGCAGCCATAGTGCCACCCGTCGTGATTGTCTCTTTATGAACATCTCAAAAATCCACAAATGAGTCTCTCACACCAAGTACTCGCACCAAACCATGTCCCAGAGGGAACTGAGAAAGCACATGTGAGCACTGAACCTTTATTCAGATCGGGCCTCCTGATCTTTAACCACCCCAGAAAAGTGCCACTCAATCTCACCTCGGTTTCACTGCCAAATTTCCCGAACTCCGGGAAACATTTGCAGCAGCCGTTAATTCCAAATCGGGTTTCCAATTGAATTATAGGAGCCTGATTTAAATGTGTTAATGACCGTCCCACCTCTTATTGGTGGAATATCCAGACACCCTGCTTTTTCTACAGCGGCGCGCTCGTGCATGGCGGGTTGGGGCCGCATTTTGCATATTTAACGGTTTGCCCACCCCCCCTCCCCCCCGACTCTCTCTCGCCCATCGTGGGGGGTTAAGAAGTAAGTGAGGTAATGCATTTGGGGAGGGCTAACAAGGCAAGGGAATACACAATAAATGGTAGGATATTGAGAAGTGTAGAGGAACAGAGGGACCTTGAAGTGCATGTCCACAGATCCCTGAAGGTAGCAGGACAGGTAGATAAGGCATACGGGATACTTTCCTTTATTAGCTGAGACAGAATATAAGAGCATGGAGGTTATGCTTGAACTGTATAAAACACTAGTTAGCCACAGCTAGAGTACTGCATACAGTTTTGGTCACCACATTGCAGGAAAGGTGTGATTGCACTAGAGAGGGTACAGAGGAGATTTATGAGGATGCTGCCAAGACTGGAGAATTTTAACTATGAGGAAACATTGGATAGGCTGGGGTTGTTTTCTTTGGAACAGAGGAGGCTAAGGGGAGACTTAATTGAGGTGTATAAAATTATGAGGGGCCTAGATGGAGTGGATAGGAAGGACCTATTTCCCTTGGTAGAGAGGTCAATAACTAGGGGGCATAGATTTAAAGTAATTGGTAGAAGGATTAGAGGGGAGCCGAGGAGAACTTTTTTCCCCCAGAGGGTGGTGGGGGTCTGAAACTCACTGCCTGAAAGGGTGGTAGAGGCAAAAACCCTCATCACATTTAAAAAGTACTTGGATATGCACTTGAAGTGCCGTAACCTACAGGGCTACGGACCAAGAGCTGGAAAGTGGGATTAGGCTAATCAGTTCTTTTTCATCCGGCACAGACACAATGGGCTGTATAGCTTCCTTCTGTACCATAAATTTCTATGATTATCGTGCCTTTCATATCAGATAATATATTGTTCCCAGTAACACTTCTATAACTGCTTACTGACACTTCTACACAACTTTATTATCTGTGCACTTAAGGAGAGAGGCTTGAGTCTGCTAATTTTCAAAGGTTAATGGGCTAATGGTTGAATAACAACAGTTGCTACACTTCAAAATAATTGATCAGATGTGTAGTACTTCAGGACATCCTGAGGACTTGATAAGACATTATAGAAATGCACGTCCTTCCTTATTCTTAACCTAAGGTTAAATTTAATATAGGTCTTTGCATATTTTAAAATCCTTTTGCTATAACTTTTACCAAGTAATTGTGCATTATACATTTAAAAATGTTTAACTTTTCTATCTAGATCATTTCACATTTTGGGGGGGATAAATTATAGTTCATTAATTGAGGAAAATCAATGTTGGGGATGGAACACTTTTCCACTTTTGTATCAAACACTCGGTAATTAGTTATACTGTGGTCAGATACACAGAAAAGCTGAGTCTCCTCAATCCCAATAATATGGCTCAACTCAAACCTCAAAAGAGCATCTCCTACTGCACCGGTGTAAACATTTCTATTTCTTAACCTGCTCTACTTGTATTCTGAATGAGATTGCTAATTTTATGATGTGGATCCATTATCCATTTGGAATTAAATTGAGGTTCCTCAAATCCCATTTACCAATGGACTCTTAGAGCCAACATGGAGAATAAATGTTCAATCCACCCATCTCAGGAGAAAAGGTGTGCTAACCCACTGAATCACCCAATCTGGCCAGATAGCTCATATAAGAAGTCAAACAGAGGCCCATAGGGGCAATTTTAACCTAGCCAGCCCAGAGGGTGGGTGCGCAGTTATAATTGCCATTGTGACTCGCCCACCAACATCCTCCACAATCCCTCAGACTGCAATTTTAACCTGCTCTTCCGAGCAGGGGAGAAGGGCATCCACCAGAAGGGAACTTCTTTAAATTTGCAGATTATGTCATCGGGACCCAACTACTTTTTAACCAAAGGCCTGCATGAGGAAACTCGCCAGGTCAACTTGGCAGGAATAGGAGTTGGAGCCAGAAGAAGCCCAAAACGTTAAGTCATTTTTCTTTTTTTGACTTTCCTTGTGGGGCCAAGAGAAGCAGGAGAACTTCACCGCGCCCCACTAGGAAGCTTTAGTCTTCCCCTTCCAGGGACTTCCCCCTCCTGATCATAAGGCCCTCCAGAAATCCCTCCCAATGACCTATCTGAGTGCCGGGGACCATTTCCTTAGGACCTGGCGGTGACCTCCTGCCACCCGACATTGCGCTTCCATCCGTTGGCACCTGCCAGTTTCTGGTGGGAACCTGTCCGGGGCTTTGCAGATGAAGCCTGGGAGACACTGTCAAGGTCAGGACAGTTTTCCACCTGCCTCAGATCCACCTGCACGACACCTGCCCTGAGTTAAAATCACGTGCTTTGATTTTATCAGCATGCCAAGATGAGAGCAATATTCTACTGATTCACTAAAACTATGTCATGCAATACTCAGCATCTGACACTAAATGATGCACGACGATTAGAACCTTTTAGAAAGGAGGAATGAGTCCTGGAATTGCTCCATGTCAGATCTCACTAAATCATCAGATAGAAAAATAAATAATTCTATGACAGACTGAAACTATAATCCATTTTTCAACAGAAACGCTGGGACAGAGTGCTTTATCCTCCTGCCATTTGGACTGACACTGACACTGTTACACGCGCCATTGCTTTAGATGCTTAGGTAATGCTAATAGAGCAAACACAACAGCAAAACAGAAGGCAGGTGCCTATGCCATCATCGGTTGTTTCATACTGATACACTTGCTACAGTGTAATATGCACATAGTTTGTCTACAATATCACAGCCTGTCTACTTTCATTTTTCATCCAGGAAATGCATTTTGTATAGCCTCTCCCTCTGCTGCATACTGTTCCCTAGTCCAATAAATGGATAGGTGACTTTATTTTTTTATTTTTTGTACATTTGTTTATGTGATGTGGGCATCCCTGGCAAGGCCAGCATTTATTGCCCAACCCTAATTACCCTTGAGAAGGTGATGGTGAGCCACCTTCTTGAACCACTGCAGTCTGTGTGGTGAAGGTACTCCCACAGTGCTGTTAGGGAGGGAGTTCCAGGATTTTGACCCAGTGACGATGAAGGATCGGCGATATACTTCTAAGTCAGGATGGTGTGTGACTTGGAGGGGAACTTGGAGGTGGCGGTGTTCCCATGCACCTGCTGCCCTTGTCCTTCTAGGTGGAAGAGGTCACGGGTTTGGGAGGTGCTGTCGAAGAAGCCTTGGCAAGTTGCTGCAGTGCATCTTGTAGATGGTACACACTGCAGCCACGGTACACCGGTGGTGGAGGGAGTGAATGATTAACATGGTGGATGGGGTGCCAATAAAGCGGGCTGCTTTATCCTGGATGTTGTCGAGCTTCTTGAGTGTTGTTGGAGCTATCTTATCCAGGCAAGTGGAGAGTATTCCATCACACTCCTAACTTGTGCCTTGTAGATGGTGGAAAGGCTTTGGGAAGTCAGGAGGTGATACACTTACCATAGAATACCTAGCCTCTGACCTGCTCTTGTTGCCACAGTATTTATGTGGCTGGTCCAGTTAAGTTTCTGTTCAATGGTGACCTCCAGGACATTGATGATGGGGGATTTGGTGATGGTAATGCCATTGTACGTCAAGGGGCGGTGGTTAGATGCTCGCTTGTTGGAGGTAGTCACTGCCTGGCACTCGTGTGGCACGAATGTTACCTGCCCCTTGTCAGCCCAAGTCTGAACGTCATCCAGGTCTTGTTGCACGTGGGCATAGACTGCTTCATTATCTGAGGAGTTGTGAATGGCACTGAACACTGTGCAGTCATCAGCGAACATCTCCATTTCTGACCTTATGTTGGAGAGAAGATCATTGATGAAGCAGCTGAAGATGGTTAGACCGAGGACACTGCCCTGAGGAACTCCTGCAGCGATGTCCTGGGGCTGTGATGATTGAAACAGTGTTCAACCTTCATGTTGTTAAGTTTAAGGTGCACAGGTAGCGTGCTCAGTTACTGTTTGATGGGATTGGGACAATCATGGCCGCGGCTACAGGATTCATTGGAAGCCTTGGCATGTATGATCGAGCTTGCCAACCATTCAGTTTTTACGCTGAGAGGGTGGAGATGTTTTTTAGGGATGAGAATGTTCAAGCTCAAAATAAAGTAATTCATGAACGTAAAAATGCAATTTTTGGAATGGAGATCGGGCCAGATCTCTACGGAACGTTGACAAACCTACTCACAGCAGGGAAAGTGAAGGATGTGTCATTTGAAGACATTGTCGAGAAAGTCGAGGACCATTTCGACCCAAAGCCATTAGAAATAGCAGAGAACTATAAGCTTGGTACCAGAAACCAAAAACAAAATGAAACCATCAGTGAGTACATTGTAGCTCTTAAGAACCTGTCTTCACATTGTAACTTCGGCACCTTTTTGGATCGTGCTTTGTGAGATAAGTTTGTGTGTGGACTGGTGGATGAATGCACACAGTCCAAATTACTGAACACTCCGAACCCAACGTTTGACAAAACACGCAAAATTGCCCTATCTATGGAGATGGTGTTTAAGAATGCTAGGCAGCTCCGTCCAACTCAAGTGACTAGTGCAGCTGAGGGCCACAGTTTGGCCACACTGCCAAACCTAAAATTGTGAGACAAAGTCAAAAGCATGTCACTGAGAGCAGATCAGTGAATTGTTATTGCTGCAATGGAAATCACTCACCACTGTCCTGCCAATATAGAACTGCAAAGTGTTTTCACTGCCAGAAGCAAGGCCATATGTCAACAGCTTGCAGAGCTAGATCGAAAGCAGGAAGTAAGAACCATTCTAGTAGCAATGCAAAGCAGCGACAACAAAAGGGAGGAATTCACAATATTGAAGTGAACACACCTGATGTTGAAGAAGTAGGCATCTACAGTATCTGTGCCACTAACGACAATGCTAGCAATTGTGAGAAAGACTTCCGCACAAAACTTTTGATCAACATGGCGGCAGACTGCTCTATCATGAGTAAGGACACCTATGAGAGTAAGTTTAATCAAATACCACTTACAAAGAGTACTGTAGAGTTAAAAACCTACTCTGGAGAAATGCTAGAGTCATGTGGACAAATGGAATGTACAGTTCAGCACAATCACCAGTCAGAAAAGCTGCCTACAACAACAGGTCAACCCTCATGGGCAAAGATTGGTTGAGAAAGTTAAAATTAGACTGGAAAAACACCTTCAGTGTAAATGCTTCAAAGAAGCGACTCGAAGCAATGCTGAACAAGTATAAAAGCATGTTCTTAGACAGTTATGAGGGCATCACTGGGTATGACGCACCTATCCGCATCAAGTCCACCGCGAAGCCTGTCTATTGTAAGGCAAGGTCAATCCCCTATGCATTGAAAAGTCAGGTGGAGGAAAAGCTAGAGAAACTGAGAGAGAACGGAGTGCTAGTAAAAACTGACAAAAGTGAATGGGCTACCCATGTAATGTATATACCTTTAAGGTGGGAACTACTTTTTACAGCTTATGTATACTGTAGTACCGGCAGTGACCACACCTGTATATAGCACTGAGTAGTAATCTGTACAGTTCAGTTCCAGAGTGAGCCACGTTGAGTAAACACCTGCTGTACCATTCTCCTGCAGTCTTGTGTCTTACTACTGACAGACACAACATTGGCGACGAGGCAAATTCGATCCTACCTGCAACTCTGCATCACCTCCCAGGGATTCATTCCTGGAGACCAGTAGATTGTTGGTCAAGGCCAGAAGCACGGGCATCGACCACGGGCAACTGCCCAGTCATCCAGCAGAGACTCGAGAATTGCGGGGGAGGCTGTTGAGAGCCAGGCTTGGCTTTCCAGTCATGGTGGTCCAGCAAAACGGGCTGGCAACAGGTAGTGCGCAGACCCTTCCCGGACAGTGGCGGGCTAGAGCCCGACCGAGCGGCACAGCAAAGGGCCGAGCAGCGTCGACGGGAGAGAGAGAGAGAGGGCAGAGCGCACAGGGCGCAGCCGGTGTTCAGGGGCCGAGCAACATCGAGGAGAGGGAGAGAGACATGCAGAAACCCGCGAGGCGCCGCCATTGCCACAAGGACCGCCGAGAGCGGCGTTGGCAGCAGCGCAGGAGAAGCGCGCGAAACCTACAGGGCACCGCTATTGCCACGAGGACCGCCGAGAGTGGCGTTGACAGCAGCTGGGGAGGAAGGAAAGCACGGGAGATGCCATTTTAAGCCACACCCAAAATGCCGAAGAGTGGCAGTATCACCGCATTTGACAATGAAGTCGAAGATTGGATTACATATGTCGAACGAATAGAGGTATACTGCAAGGCAAATGAGGTGCCAGATGACAAGAAAGCATCGGTATTGTTAAATTTAATGGGTGCAAAGACGTATGGCTTATTACGAAATCTAGTAACCCCAGCGAAGCCAGTGGAAAAGAGTTTTGGAGACATCGTGATGATACTACAGGAACATTTAAACCCCACACCGCTGCTGATAGCAGAAAGATTCAAGTTTCACAAACGGAACCAGCATAAGGATGAAAGCAATGCTGAATATTTAACAGAACTGCGCAAACTATCGAAACACTGCCAGTTTGGAACGGCACTGGCAGATACCTTAAGGGACAAGTTTGTGTGTGGGCTTCAAAGTGAAGGAACCCAGAAATGGCTTTTATCTGAAAAGGACCTTACGCTGGACAAGGCTTTCAGCATTGTGGTATCATATGAAGCAGCAGCACGGGGCACTGCAGAGATACAACAGAGACCGCAAGAATATGGCACAAACGAAATGTCATACAGAACAGAGAAGTGCTATCGCTGCGGCAGAACAATACACGACCACAATGATTGCTGGTTCAAAGACAAAGTGTGCAGACAGTGTGGAAAAGTAGGACACATAGCACGAGTCTGCAGGCCGGGAAAGAAAACCAGCAATAAGAAATCTCCAAAAGAAAAGTACAAGAAGGTACATAAGGTGACGGAGAATAGTTCAGACGAACAAAAGAGCGATACCGACTCCGAAAACAGGGAGCTGAGTTGTCTGAAACTACATAATGTGATCAAAATGGAGGATCACTGAACCATTTGGGTTACTCTCAAGATAGCAGGAGTCCAGGTAAAAATTGAATTGGACACAGGATCAGCCCTAACAGTCATAAACCGATGGGACTACGAGCGGCTATTCTCACACATACCCTTGAGAGACACCAAAATTATTTTGAAGATGTACACGGGGCAAAAAGTCTACCCCAAAGGAAAAATAAGGGTGACCGCTATATATAACGGTAAGGAAACACCAAAACTAGACCTGTATGTATTGCAAGATGGAGGACCACCATTACTGGGACGTGAATGGTTCCGGAAAATACAGCTGGATTGGCATTCCATACAAGCACTGACTGTGGCTGCCAAAAAGGATGACGACGTCACACCTGGGCGACTGTCAAAGATCCTAAGCGACGCGCAAGAAGTGTTCCAGCAAGGACTCGGAACACTAAAAGGCATGACAGCAACAATTAAAATTGAAGAAAACGCAAGCCCAAATTTTTTAAGGCCAGACCAGTACCTTATGCGATCTGCCCAGCTGTCAAAGCAGAGCTGGAGAGTTTGGAACATTCAGGAGTACTGTCCAAGGTAGACTGGAGCGAGTGGGCTACACCCATCGTCCCTGTGATGAAAAAGTCGTTGAGCAGCACGCCTGGGGAACCAAGGAAGGGTCGCATCTGTGGGGACTTTAAGGTAACAGTGAACCCAGTCCTTCACACCGTGCAATATCCACTTCCGTGGATTGAAGATATTTTCACCTCGCTACCTGGAGGGAAACACTTCACTAAGATTGATCTGGCCCAGGCGCATCTGCAAATGGAGGTAGAAGAAGCATCAAAAAAATACCTCACAATCAACACCCATAAAGGTCTCTACAAATACAACCGGCTGGTATTCGGGGTAGCATCAGCTCCGGCTATTTGGCAAAGGGCAATGGAACAAGTCCTGCAAGGGATCCCAGGGACCCAGTGTTATTTGGACGACATCCTGGTGTTACGTCCGTGAATAATTGAGACACGGACAGCAGGAGTGAACAAAATAAGTCTTTACTGGTGGAAGTCAATAGTGAAACTAAACACACAGAGGCTCACTAGCGCCTTTTATACAGGGGTGGTCACTGCCGGTACTGCAGTCTGAGACCAGTTATTCTCTTAAAGGTACATACACAACAATTCCTCCCCTTTTAGATAAACAGTACATAACATTCATTTAACAACTAAATGATAACTAATTACAATCACAATTACTGTTGCTAGATACATTGGTTAAGTTTAAGCAATTATAAGTTCAGTCTTTGAGGAGGCTTCCTGATTCTGTCTGGATAACTCCTCTTTGGGGTATCAGGTTCTTCTGGCAATGTTGAGTCGGGATCAATGTCGTTGTTTGGTTCATCTGCTTCCAATATTACCGGTTCTGCGGTAGCTGCAATTGGAACGTCGATTTTGTTACCAGGTGTATCAGATCGTGGTGTGGAGTTGACGTTTTCCAGTGACTCTAGAATCTGGTCAGCATGGCGTCTTACAATGCTCTCCCCAACATCCACGGTATACATGAGAGGTCCTTGTCGTGTACAAATCGTTCCTGGCTGCCATTTCTCAGTGCGGTAGTCCCGGGCCAAAACTGGTTGACATATCTTAAAACTCCTGGTCGGCCTTTCATTCATATTCTGAAACTGCCTGTTCTCCACATCTCTTCTGATGTTTGGCTTAACCAAATCCAAGCGGCATCGTAGTCTTCGATTGAAGAACATCATGGCTGGAGTTTGGTTGGTAACCGCATGTGTCGCATTCCGGTAGGCAAACAAGAAGTTGTCCACCTTGTGTTGTAGGGGTATATCTTCATTACACATTGCCTTGATAGCCTTCTTGAATGTTTGGACAAACCTCTCGGCCAATCCATTAGTGGCTGGATGATATGGGGCAGATGTGTAATGCTTAACGCCATTGTTCTTTAAGAACCTCCGGAACTCTTCAGACACAAACTGTGGTCCATTGTCAGAGCAAATCTGTTCAGGCAGCCCATTCCTGGTGAATATGGTTCGTAAAACTGTGATAGTTTTTTCTGTGGTGGCTGAGGACATTTTTATTACCTCTGGCCACTTTGAATGTGCATCCACCGCAATTAAAAACATCGAGTCCATGAAGGGACCAGCAAAATCAATGTGCACCCTTTGCCATGGAGATGAGGGCCACTCCCATGGATGCAGAGGAGCTTGTGGTGGGGCGTTTTGGACCTTCTGGCATCCTGCACAGCTCTTGGTCATCTCTTCGATTTCTCTATCGATTCCCAGCCACCACACAAACGCTCTGGCTAAGTTCTTCATTTTTACCCCACCCAGATGACCTTCATGAAGCTCATTGAGCACTCATTCCGTCAACTTAGGTGGAATTACTACTCTGGATCCACACATCAAGGTTCCTCTGCACACTGACAGCTGTTCTCTTCTCGGCGAGAATGCTGGCAGCAGTGGTTCGCCATGTGCTGGCCATCCCTTCACCGTTAAATCATAGACCCGTGATAGTGTTGGGTCATTCCGTGTTTCCTTTTCTATGTTTGCATTCGTCACAGGGAGACATTCGACTATGGTCGAGTGGAATAACTCCATTGGATCCACTGCAAGGTCTTCTTCTTTCACCGTCGGCAACGGTAAACGTGACAATCCATCAGCATTTCCATGCTGTTTAGTTCCTTTGTACTCGATGTCATATTGGTGTGCCCCTAGGAAAAGGAACCATCTCTGCAGCCGTTGTGCTGTCATTATCGGTACGCCCTTCTGAGGGTTGAAAATGGAGACAAGAGGTTGATGATCGGTTAGTAGAGTAAATTTTTGACCGTGCAGGTAGTGATTGAACTTCTTCACCCCCCACACTAGGCTGAGGGCCTCTCTGTCAATCTGGGCATAGTTACGCTCGGCAGAAGTTAACGAGCGTGACGCAAAAGCTATCGGCCTCTCTAAACCATCAAGGAATTTATGTGACAGTACCACCCCAATGCCGTAGGGAGATGCATCACACGCCAGCCTGATTGGCAGTGCTGGGTTGTAGTGAGCCAAAACTTCCCTTGAAGTGATTAAGTCCTTACTCTTCTGAAAAGCACGCTTACAATCATTGCTCCATTTCCATGCTACTCCCGTTCGTAGCAGGGCGTTCAGTGGGTGCAGAATTGTCGACAAATTCGGCAAAAACTTATGATAGTAATTCACCAATCCAAGGAATGACCTCAGTTGCGACACATTTTCAGGTGCTGGGGCCTTAACAACAACTTCAATTTTGTCAGGGGACTTATGTAACCCCTCTTCATCAATCACGTGGCCACAATACGATATCTGTTTCTTAAAAAATTCGCACTTGGGGCGGTTGGCTCGCAGCCCATGTTCCCGTAGTCTAGTGAGCACCTGTTCTAGGTTGTTAAGGTGTTCACTGTCATCTTCACCTGTTACAAGGATGTCGTCCAAGTAACACTGAGTCCCCGGAATCCCTTGCAGGACTTGTTCCATCGCTCTTTGCCATATCGCCGGAGCCGATGCTACTCCGAATACCAATCGATGATACTGGTAAAGACCTTTGTGAGTGTTTATCGTGAGATACTTCCTAGAGGACTCTTCAACCTCCATCTTCAAATATGCTTGTGCTAGGTCAATTTTTGTAAAACGCTTCCCTCCAGACAGTGAGGCGAAGATGTCTTCTATCCTTGGAAGAGGATATTGTACTGTGTGAAGGACCGGGTTCACCGTCACCTTGAAATCCCCACAGATGCGAATCTTCCTTGGCTCTGGACAGTCTCTCCTGCAAGTTTTCAATCCGACGATTTGAAGGGCGGTTGCCCACGGTCGACGCCCGTTTCTCGAGTTTCTTTGGATGTTTTTTTTTCTTCTGGCTTCGACCTTCAATAACGTCGTCTGAGGTGCTGCCGAGTTGCAGATAAGTTCATTTCTTACTCGTCGCCAGTGTTACGTCCGTGAATAATTGAGACACGGACAGCAGGAGTGAACAAAATAAGTCTTTACTGGTGGAAGTCAATAGTGAAACTAAAAACACAGAGGCTCACTAGCGCCTTTTATACAGGGGTGGTCACTGCTGGTACTGCAGTCTGAGACCAGTTATTCTCTTAAAGGTACATACACAACACCTGGTCACGGGCAAAAATGACAGTGATCACCTCGCCAACCTGGAGCAGGTGCTCACTAGATTGAAGGAATATGGGCTCCGAGCTAACCGCCCCAAATGCGAGTTTTTTAAAAAACAGATCTCGTATTGTGGCCATGTTATCGATAAAGAGGGGTTACATAAGTCCCCAGAAAAGATTGAGGCAGTAGTCAAGGCTCCAGCACCGGAAAACGTGTCACAACTGAGGTCGTTCCTTGGGCTGGTAAACTACTACCATAAGTTCTTGCCAAATTTGTCTACAATACTACACCCACTGAACACCCTACTGCAAACTGGGGTGCCATGGAAGTGGAGTGACGAATGTAGACGAGCTTTCCAGAAGAGCAAAACACTAATCACATCGAAAGAGGTATTGGCCCATTCAACCCAGCACTACCAATTCGGTTGGCGTGTGATGCGTCACCCTACGGCATTGGAGCGCTGCTGTCGCACAAATTCTCGGACGGCTCAGAGAGGCCAATAGCCTTTGCGTCACGATCACTAACCTCAGCCGAGCGTAACTACGCCCAGATTGACAGGGAGGCCCTCAGCCTAGTGTGGGGAGTGAAAAAGTTCAATCACTTTCTGCACGGGCAGAAATTCACCTTGCTGACTGACCACCAGCCGCTTGTCTCCATTTTTAATCCAAAGAAGGGCGTTCCGGTGATGACTGCGCAACAACTACACAGATGGTCACTCTTTCTAGGGGTGCACCACTGTGAGATTGAATATAAGGGCACGAAACAGCATGGAAATGCTGATGGGTTATCACGCCTGCCACTGCCTACTGCGGAGGAAGCACCAGCAGTGGATCCTGTCGAAATATTTCATTCGACTACAGTTGAACTAACGCTCGTATAGAAAAGGAGACCCGAAATGACCCGACATTGTCTTGGGTATATGATTTGACGGTGAAGGGATGGCCAGCACATGGCGACTCACTGCTGCCAGCATTCTCGACAAGAAGAGAACAGCTGTCAGTGTGCCGGGGGACCTTGATGTGTGGATCCCGAGTGGTAATTCCACCCAAGTTAAGGGATAGAGTGCTCAATGAGCTTCATGAGGGTCAGCTGGGAGGGGTAAAAATGAAAAGCCTTGCCAGGGCTTATGTGTGGTGGCTGGGAATCGATAAACAAATCGAGGACCTGACCAAGAGCTGCTCAGGATGCCAGAAAGTCCAAAATGCACCACCACATGCCCCTCTACACCCATGGGAGTGGCCCTCATCTCCATGGCAACGGGTGCATATTGATTTTGCTGGTCCATTCATGGACTCAATGTTTTTAATAGCCGTGGATGCGCACTCGAAATGGCCTGAGGTCATCAAAATGTCCTCCACCACCACGGAGAAAACTATTGCAGTCCTACGGACCATTTTTGCCAGGAACGGCTTGCCAGAACAGATTTGCTCCGATAACGGACCACAGTTTGTGTCCAAAGAGTTCCGGAAGTTTATGAAGAAGAATGGGGTAAGGCATTGCACATCCACCCCGTATCATCCAGCCACAAATGGATTGGCTGAGAGGTTCATACAAACCTTTAAGAAGGCAATAAAGGCTATGTACAATGACAACATTCCGCTGCAGCATAAGGTGGACAATTTCCTGTTCGCCTACCGGAATGCGACACATGCAGTCACTAACCAGGCCCCGGCCATGATGTTCTTTAATCGAAGGTTAAGATCACGCCTGGATTTGCTCAGACCAAACGTACAAAGAGATGTTGAGAGTAAGCAATTCCAGCACATCCATGAGAAGCCAACAAGCAGCTTCAATGTAGGGCAACCAGTCTTGGCCCGCGACTACCGAACAGAAAAATGGCAGCCAGGAACGATATGCACACGGCAGGGCTCACTAATGTACACAGTGGATGTTGGGGAGAACATCGTGAGACACCATGCTGACCAGATCCTAGAGTCACAGGAACAAGTCAACCCCATGCCTAGCCCATACGTACCTGGTGAGGAACCCGACGTACAGGTCGCATCTACCCCAGAAACAGTAGCATCGGAAGCTGATGACCCAACCGACGACAGGGTGCCAGAATCGCCTCCGCACCAAGAGCAAGACACTCGGGAAAGGCACTATCCAGAAAGGATCAGGAAGCCTCCCCAAAGACTGAATATATAAATGGATTATTTTCAGCTAACGTTGTATGTTAAAAGTGTTAATTGTAATTAGTTTGATATTTAATTGTTAAATGAGTGTTATGGTACTGTTAATCTAAAAGGGGAGGAATTGTAATGTATATACCTTTAAGGGGGGAACTACTTTTTACAGCTCATGTATACTGTAGTACCGGCAGTGACCACACCTGTATATAGCACTGAGTAGTAATCTGTATAGTTCAGTTCCAGAGTGAGCCACGTTGAGTAAACACCTGTGGTACCGTTCTCCTGCAGTCTTGTGTCTTACTACTGACAGACACAACAACCCCGATTGTGGTAGTGCCCAAAGCAGACAAAACTGTACACTTGTGCAGTGACTACAAAGTTACTATCAACCAAGCAGTTGACAATGAGCAGTACCTGTTACCTACATCACAAGATTTGTATGCAGCAT